>NC_086097.1:183815201-185063552 GCF_963921235.1 Mobula hypostoma
TGATTGTTTCATCCCCAGGATCATTCTCGTAACCTCCTTTGGACCCTCTCCAATCCCTTAGATACAGGGCCCAGATCTACTCACAAAACTCCAAATGTGGTCTGATCAATACCTTATAAAGCCTTAGCGTTACATGCTTACTCTTATATTCTAATCCACTTGAAATGAATGCTAACATTACAATTGCCTTCCATGCAAAATAGTTATTCAGTTCATCCACCATTCCTTTGTACCCAGCATTATTTTCCAATGTCTACTCCTGCCTCTCTTACACTCTTTATATATCTGAAAAAAAACTCTTCATATACTTCATATTATTTGCTAGCTTACATTTTTCTCCCCTTATTGTTTTATTAGTTTCCTTTCGTTGGTGTTTTGAAAGTCTCCCAATCCTTTAGCTTCCCACTAGTTTTCACAATACTCTATACCTTCTCTTTTGCTTTATCGTTGTCTTTGAATTCCTTGTTAGCCACCATTGCCTCATCTTCCCTTCGGGATGTTTCCTTTTCTTTGGATAACCTGATCCTGCATCTTCTGAATTACTCTTAGAAGCTTCTGTTGCTCTACCATCAATCCTATTAGGATACCTTTCCAATCAGCTCCTCTCTCATGTTTCTGTAGTTATCTTTACTTCTGTATAGTCCTGATTCATCCAACTTTTGCTTCTTCCTTCCAAATTGCAGGGAATTCTTTCATTTTATGATCACAGCCTTTTAAGGGTTCCTTTTCCTTAAGCTCCTTAAAAGTCTGGCTCATTGTACAACACCAAATCCAGAATTACCTTTTCCTGATGGGCTTAACCATACAGCTTTAAAAAGCCATCTCATAGGCATTCTACAAATTCCTTCTTTTAGAATCCAGTGCTAATCTCATTTTCCCAGTCTATCTACATGTTGAATTGCCCCATGACCACCATAACATTGCCTTTTCTATCTCCTGTTGTAATTTGCACCACACATGCTGGCTACTATTCAGAGGCCTGTATATAATTCCCGTTAGAGTATTTTTACCCTTGCAGGTTTTACTCTACCCACAGGGATTCTGCATTTCTGATCCTTCACCTCACTCCCTCTACCCACCTGTTTATCTTTTCAATAGAATATGTATCTTTAAATATTTAGATCCCAGCTGTGGTCTTTCTTCAGTCATGACTCTGGGATGCCTGCAATGTACCTGCCAATTTCTAACTGCTCTCTAATCTCATCTTGCATTGAAGTATAGCACCTTCAGTCTTGTATTTGTTTGGCTGTATTCATGGGTATTTATGTATGGTTGAATGATAATTAAACTTGAATTTGAAATTGATTTTTAAACTTTCTGTTTTTTATTAAATTCTGGAGACATTAGTAAACTTTTCTGCACTCTCTTTACCATACTTTTCTAACTTGTTGAACCCAATACCCTCTCTCTACTATTTAATTTAAAGCTCTATCCACAGCCCTAGTTATGCAATTCATCAGGTTTCGGGTCCCAGCACGGTTCAGGTGGAGCCTGTCCCATTGGAACAGCTCCCTCCTTCTACAATACTGGTGCCAATGTCCTACAAATTCAAACCCACTTCTCACACACCAATTACAAACAAGAGAAACCAGCAGATGCTAGAAATCCGAACAACACACACAAAGTGCTGGAGGAACTCGGCAGGCCAGGCTGCATCTATGGAAGCGAGTAAATAGTCGATGTTTCAGGCTGAGACCCTCCGGCTGGTCTGGGAAAAAAGATGAGGAGTCACAGTAAGAAGGTGGGAGGAGGGGAGGAAGAACCACAAGGTGATAGGTAAAATCGGGGCGGGGGGGCGGGGGTGGAAGGAAGAGGTGAAATAAAGAGCTGGGAAGTTGATTGTTGAAAAAAATACGGGGCTGGAGAAGGGAGAATCTGATAGGAGAAGACAGAAGGTCTTGGAAGAAAGAAAAGGGGGAGGAGCACCAGAAGGAGGGAGGTGATAGGCTGGTAAGGAGATAAAGTGAGAGGGAAATGAGAATGGGGAATGATGAAGCAAAGGGTGGGCATTAACGGACGTTCAAGAAATCGATAATAATGCCATCAGGTTGGAGGCTACTCAGATGGAATATAAGGTGTTGCTCCTTCAACCTGAGTGGGGCCTCATTGAGATGGTAGAGGAGGCCATGGGCTGACATGTCGGAATGGGAATGGGAAGTAGAATTAAAATAGCTGGCCTCTTGGAGATCCCACTTCTTCTGGATGATGGAGCGTCGGTGCTCGGCAAAGCGGTCTCCCAATCTGTGTCAGGTGTCACCGATATACAGCAGGGCACACTGGGATCACCGGGCACATTATATAACCCCTACAGACTCACAGGTGAAGTGTCATCTCACCTGGAAGGACTGTCTGGGACCCTGATGATACTGTCTCTTATTGGTTGATTGACTATGTAAGGCAGTATTCCAGCATGGCTCCTGCTGATAAAATAATGGGAAATCACAAATATAAGTAATGCTGGAAATCCAGAGCAGCACCCGCAAAATGCTGGAGGAACTCAACAGGGCAGGTAGCATCTATGGAGAGGACTAAACAATCAATATTTCAGGCTGAGGCCCTTCATCAATAAATAATGGAGAATTTTCATGCAGTTACAACAAGAGTCCCTATTTCAAAATGGCTACCTCAATAATGTTTGCAATATCTGTGTGCTCTATTTGATTCTGATCTAAACCTACAATGTGTCATCCTCTCATGTGCCTACTTCCTCTTTTGTAGTATTGTCCATGTGCAGTTGACTAGTTGTTGAAACTATCATCAAAGCTTCTGTCGTCTCCCAGTTCAATAAATCTAATGCCACGTATGTCAACTAGGTATCATTTTCTTTTTCTTCAGAATCAGAATCAAGTTTAATATCACCGGCATATGTTATGAAATTGTGAAATTTGTTGCTATGCACAGCAGTACGTTGCAATGCATAATATTAAAGACTGAATGACAGTAAGAAGTGTGTGTGTATATATATGTTAAATGACTGTGAAGAAGATGCCAAACAGGGGGCAAGCACACATCCCGCTTCACACCTCTGCAGATGTTGAAGGCCTCCGAAGAAGAGCCGTCGGACTGAACGACGCCCTTCATGTCTGTGTGGAATGACTGAACTATCCTGAGGAGTCTCAGAGGACAACCAATCCTGGCGAGGATTTTGAACAGGCCGTCTCTGCTCACAAGGTCGAAGGCCTTCGTGAGGTCAATGAAAGCGACGTAGAGTGGTTGTCTTTGCTCCCTGCATTTCTCTTGTAGCTGTCGAAGGGAGAAGTTCGTGTTGATGATCTTCGGTGTGAAGCACGGCTGTGTGCTTGCCCCCACCCTGTCTGGCATCTTCTTCGCAGTCATGCTGAAGCACGCCTTTGGAACATCAACTGATGGTGTCTACCTCCACACCAGATCGGAGGGGAGGCTGTTCAGTCTGTCCCGGCTGAGGGCAAAAACCAAGGTTCGTGAAGTACTCATCAGGGACATGTTGTTTGCAGATGATGCGGCACTGGCAACACACTCTGAAGAGCAACTGCAATGCCTCATGGACAGCTTCTCAAGAGCCTGCCAGGACTTCAGCTTGACCATCAGCCTGAAGAAAACCAACATGTTGGGCCAAGGCGTTGAGCACCGCCCTGCCATTACCTTCAACAACTATGAGCTGGAGATAGTTCATGAGTTTACATACCTTGGCTCCACCATCACGGACAGCCTCTCCCTAGACCTCAAGACCAATAGACGGATCGGATGAGCAGCCTCAACATTCACCAGGCTGACAAAGAGAGTCTGGGAAAACAGAAAGCTGACGACGCACACCAAAGTTGCAGTCTAAAGGGCCTGCGTCCTCAGCACACTGCTTTATGGCAGCGAGACCTGGTGCCTCTACTCCAGACAAGAGCGGCGTCTCAACGCCTTCCACCTTCGCAGCCTGAGACGCATCCTGGACATCATGTGGACTGACCGAGTCACCAACAATGAGGTCCTGGCCCGCACCCAGATACCCAGCCTCTTCACCCTGCTCCAACAACGCCGTCTCCACTGGCTGGGCCACGTACACCTCATGTCAGACGGGAGGATCCTGAAAGACCTGCTGTACGGGGAACTGGCCTCCGGCAAGAGAGCACATGGGTGGCCCCATCTTTGTTTCAAAGACGTTTGCAAAAGAGACATGAAGTCACTGAAAATGAACGTCGAGAGGAGGGAGGACATCGCAAGCGATCGGTCTCACTGGAGACTGGAACCACGCAGAGGTCTAAAAAGAGAAGAGAAGCTGAGGCTTGCTGCTGAAGAAAAGCACACTCGTCGGAAAAACAGCACCAAGACAACTGGAGGACAGCGCCTTCAAGTGCAGTTGCTGCAGCCGAGACTGTCACTCCCGTGTGGGACTCTACAGCCACAACAGACGCTGCTCTAACACAGACTGAGGTAAGACTTTCCAGGCGCAGATCCATGCTCTCGCGAGACTAATAGATGCCACTACTATATGTTAAATTAAATAAGTAATGCAAAAAAATATTGAGGTAATGTTCATAGGCTCAATGTCCACTCATAACACAGAATTATTCTTTATAATGCAGAATTTATTCAGCTTCTTCTTGGGCAGTCCCTCAGGATCAAAGACAATTTGAAATATCTAATGAGATGAGACCTATGTGAGAACCATAGTTTCCTACTGGTGGAGCTGGTGGGCTGGTGTGTGCGTGGGTAGTTTTCTAGTGCTCCTAATGCATGGTCTTGAGGTTCTCAGTACCAGTTTGAATGTTCCATATCCATTTGAGCAGCAATGAGCTACATGCTCCCAGAAGCCAGTGAAGATGTTACACTTCTTTAAGGGTTTGAATTGTTTCGTCTGTCTGGTAGTCTTGTCTGATACATTCAACAATCAGTTATCTGCATCTGATCTTCAAAGTTCCCTTTACTCACCAAACTTTTGCTTGCTGATTTGTTTTGACACCCATTATTTAAACTTTGACTTAATTCCTAATCCCTTTCTCGTGTTCTTCCTCCTTCTCATAACTATCTCATGTCCAAAATTTTCTGAAGAACATGTCTGACATATTATTGGCAAATGATGCTTTCAGCCACATTGACCATGAACAATAAACTTCATTTCCAAATCACATTCCGTTTCTCTTTCCACTTAAAATTAATCATTAAACCTTACCTTTTGAATAATCATTTGATCACTTGTTCTAAAGCTTCCTATTTTGATTTGTATCAATTTCTGCCTGATTTTACTCTCCTGAAGTGCTCTGGGATATTTTACCATGAAGAATGTTTTCCATAAGTTAAAGTTTTGCATGTTGTAGTTAGATCAGACTGACAAGGTTTATCTTTCAAAGGATCCACTCAGTTTTGAATAGTTGCAAATGTTTTCTCATGTTTCTGCACATTATGAACCATGTGCAAATTTTTGCCCATTTATATTTTATTATTTCTGTATCACCAGTAAATTTTGCTGCAATTAATCTTTTTTTCATCACATTCATTAAAATAGATAGTAAATTGTCAAAGTCCCAGTACTGATCCCTGTGGTACCTCACCACTTGTACTCTCCCAACCTGAAAATTAAGTAATTATCCTGATTCTCAGTTTCCTGTTCGCTGGCCAATTATCTATCCATTTATATATATTATACCAAAATGCAAAATAATAATAATTGCTGATGTTGGAACATCTGTAGCACAAATACCCAGCAGGTCATGCAGCATCTGTGAACAAAGCAAGTTAATGTTTCAGATTAATGACCTTTCTTCAGAACTCATGAATGCTTGTTCTATCCTTTTATGCTGTCTCCTCTTGAACGGCTTTGGACAATCAAAGCAATATATTTATTGGATTCAACCACTCTGGTGGTTACATATTCAGGGAACTCTAATAGATATTTTTGAAGTAGTTTTAACTACCATAATTTCAGTCAACGTTATAACAATTCCTGACAATCTAGACATGATTTAACCAGATTGAAACTGCTCCAGGCTGTATAGTGCTGATTAGGTTATTACTTTCTAACTACTTTCTCAGTTGAGAATTTCGCAGGTAGCTAAAGCATGTTGTACACTTCAGAAAGCAGTTCATAAGCAATTAAACTGTGGTGCGTTCATTGAATTGTGGAACATTTCTAAATCATTTTAAAGTTTCAGATATGTGTGAGAATACTATTTTATTTTACATTCATAGAACATTTATTTTGTGTTGAGCCACTGAAATTGTTATACTGTTGGAAAATACCACTTCTCATATTTCCAATTAACATAAGGATGTATGCAGCACCTGTATGCTGCTTTCTGTGTTTCAGCTTTGAGACTCATCAAATCCTTTTTTACTTCAGAGAGATAAGAGAGACTGCAAGTACTGGAAACCTAGAGCGACATACACAAAATGCTGGAGGAACTCAGCAGTCAGGCAAACAGATAGCAGCAAATCATCGGGACTGGTGACGAGTCTCAGCTCCAAACGACAGCTATTCACTTCCATCAATAGATGCTGCTTGGCTAGCTGAGTTCCTCTGCATTTTGTTTGTATCGCTCTTTCTTACACCAGCTTTCTGCAGTCTGTCTTCATTGGAATACTAATCAGATTTTTTCCTTTTACCTCCAAAGTAAAGAGTTTCCAGTTTCTTTTAACTTCCTTCCACTGGTTGGTGTAGACCATGGATATTGTGTCCCAGCTGTCTACATGTTATGCAACCCAGGGCAATTTGATATGGAGAGCAAGCTGTTGCCAATATAGGAAGACCACCCTCTCCACGCAGATGATGAATTTCAGCATTCAATACTATCATCCCCACAAAACTACTCAAAATGCTGTAAGACCTTGGCCTCTGTACCTCCTTGTGCAATTGGATCCTCGATTTCCTCACTTGCAGACCCCAGTCGGTTTGGATTTGCAATAACGTTTCCTCCACGATTCCATCAGCACTGGTGCACCACAAGGCTGTGTTCTTAGTCTCCAGCTCCACTTGCCTTACACTTTAGACTGTGTTGGTAAGCAGAGTTCCAGTGCTATATTCAAGTCTGCTGATGACATCACTGTTGTTGGCTGAATGAAAGGTGGTGATGGATCAGTATATAGAAGGGAGATTGAAAGTCTGCCTGAGTGGTGTCATAACCTCTCACGCAATGTCAGCAAGACCAAGGAGCTGATTATTGACTTCAGGAGGAGAAAACCAGAGGCCGTGAGTCAGTCCTCATCAGAGGATCAGATGTGGAGAGTGTTAGCAACTTTAAATCCCTAGGTGTTGTTATTTGGGAGGACCTGTCCTGGGCCCAGCATGTAAGTACATTAATGAAGAAACCACAGCAGTGCCTCTACATCCTTAGGAGTTTGCGGTGATTTGGCATGACATCTAAAACTTTGACAAACTGCTATAGATGTGAAGCTGAGAGTATATTGACTGGCTGCATCACAGCCTGGAATGGAAACACCAATGTGCTTGAATGGAGAATTCTACAAAAGTTGTGGATACGGCCCAGTGTATCACAGTATAGCCACTGAGCACACCTACATGAAATGCTCTTGCAAGAAAGTGTCATCCATCATCAGGGACCCCCACCACCCAGGCCATGCTCTTTTCTCACTGCTGCCATAAGGAAGAAGGTGCATGAGTCTTAGGATCCGCACCACCAGGTTCAAGAACAGTAACTACCCCAAACCATCAAGGTCTTGAACCAAATGGGACAATTTCACTCAACTTCATTTGTCCCATCATTGAAATGTTCTCACAACCAATGGACTTGCTTTAAAGGACTCTTTATCTCATGTTCTTGATATTAATTGCTTATTTATTTATATTATTGTTTTTTTTCTTTTGCATTTGCACAGCTTGTTGTCTTCTGCACTCTAGTTGAATGATACAGTAGGACAGCTTTTCATTGATTCTGATACAGTTACTATTCTATAGATTTGTTGAGTATTCTTACAAGAAAATGAATCTTAGGACTGTATGGGGTGACACATCTATACTTTGATAATAAAATTTACCTTGAACTTTGACCTTTGAATTCAAAGGTATTCCAGATGCTGATACAGTTTGGCACCAGTGGCATTACAGGAGTTGCTGGTCAACATTGAATTTAACTGAGGACTGCCTAACGGACTCTGGCTCCAGAGTTTTCCTCAGGGTTTACTCCTGAAGCCTTCCCTATGAGTTGGTACAGTTGCAAAGCAGCAGAAGTTTGAGATCAGTGTTTTCCTTCTCCTAGATGAGCTGTCAACTATGGCTAATGTGCCCCATCTGCCCAAAGCAACTGGTTTTAAGGCACTAGTAACCCACCTTTTCCTCTTGTCCTATCAGTGGAAACAGTTCTACTGAGCTTAGTAGCTAAGCCCCACGTGAAGGCCAGGAGCTGGACTTGGTTGTTAGAGGCACGACACTGAGAGCATTTAATAGGTAGTGGGAACTTACCCCACTACCAGCCCCAGCTATAACAATCTTAAAGAACAAACTTGCTTGTATTCTCTGCACAGGTTGTTCTTCTGCTCATCTTTGTATTACCTTCAAATTTTAGTTTCCCTATGACAATAATACATCTTATAAACATTTGTGTCCTGGTACATAGTACATAGAATAGTACAGCACAGTACAGGCCCTTCGGCCCACAATGTTGTGCCGACCCTCAAACCCTGCCTCCCATATAAGCCCCCACCTTAGATTCCTCCATATACCTGTCTAGTAGTCTCTTAAACTTCACTAGTGTATCTGCCTCCACCACTGACTCAGGCAGTGCATTCCACGCACCAACCACTCTCTGAGTAAAAAACCTTCCTCTAATATCCCCCTTGAACTTCCCACCCCTTACCTTAAAGCCATGTCCTCTTGTATTGAGCAGTGGTGCCCTGGGGAAGAGGCGCTGGCTATCCACTCTATCTATTCCTCTTACTATCTTGTACACCTCTATCATGTCTCCTCTCATCCTCCTTCTCTCCAAAGAGTAAAGCCCTAGCTCCCTTAATCTCTGATCATAATCCATACTTTCTGAACCAGGCAGCATCCTGGTAAATCTCCTCTGTACCCTTTCCAATGCTTCCACATCCTTCCTATAGTGAGGTGACCAGAACTGGACACAATACTCCAAGTGTGGCCTAACCAGAGTTTTCCTGTGGCTGCAGATCACCAAGCCAGAACTGACCCACAGTTGTGCTGGCTGCTGCTAATATATCACATAGAATGCAAAAGCCAAAAAAAAAAATTGCATCAATAGATTCCCTCTCTGTCTTTAGCTGATTCCTCTACAAAGAGCTCAGATTAATTTGTCAGATAGGACTTCCCCTCTTGAAGCTGTGCTAGTGTATTATGTTTGAACAAGGGAGACTACAATGAGATGAGGGGGGAGTTGGCTAATGTGGATTGGGAGCACAGGCTATTTGGTAGGACAGTTGAGGAACAGTGGAATACTTTTAAACAAATTTTAAACAAATTAAACAACACAGTGCTCAACAAAAGTATATTCCAATCAAAAGTAAGGACAGTAAGTGTGGGGAGAGCCAGCCTTGGATAACTAAGGAAATAAAATAAAAGATAGTATCAAATTAAAAGCTCATGTGTACAAAGTCGCAAAGAGTAGTGAGAGACTGGAGGACTGGGAAAACTTTAAAAAGCAACAAAGGACAACTAAACAAGAAATAAGGAAAGGGAAGATGGAGTATGAAAGTAGATTAGCACAAAATATAAAAACAGATAGCAAAAGTTTTTATAAATATATAAAGTGGAAGAGGGTGGCTAGAGTCAATGTAGGTCCTTTGGAAGACAATAAGGGGAAATTGATATTGGGTGATAAGGAAATGGCTGAGGCATTGAATGACTATTTTGTGTCGGTCTTCACGGTGGAGAAGAAATCTAATATGCCAAAGAAGGACGTTATGGACGAAATGGGAGATGAGGACCTCGATAAAATCACTGTCACTAAAGAGGAAGTGATGAGTAAACTAGAGGGCCTGAAGATAGATAAGTCCGCTTATCCCAGGGTGCATCCCAGGGTGCTGAGGGAGTTGGCGGAGGTTATAGTAGACGCGTTGGTAATCATTTATCAAAACTCTCTAGGCTCTGGGCGGGTCCCGGCGGATTGGAAGACAGCAAATGTCACGCCATTTTTTAAAAAAGGATGTAGACAAAAGACGGGTAACCATAGGCCAGTTAGCTTAACATCTGTAGTCAGGAAAATGCTAGAAGCTGTTATTAAGGAAGAAATAGCAAAACGTTTAGAAATGAGTGGTTCCATTAGACAAACACAGCATGGATTCAAAAAGGGCAAGTCCTGTTTGACAAACTTACTAGAGTTCTTTGAGGACATAATCAGTGCAGTGGATAGAGGGGAACAGGTGGATGTCGTATACTTGGATTTCCAGAAGGCATTCAATAAGGTGCCGCACAAGAGATTTCTAAATAAGATACCAATGCATGGAGTCGGAGGAAGTGTATTGGCATGGATAGTAGATTGGTTAACCGATAGAAGGCAGAGAGTTGGTATAGATGGATGTTTCTCCAGTTGGCAGTCTGTGGTGAGTGGGGTGCTGCTGGGGTTGGTGCTGGGCCCGCAGCTGTTTACCACTTACGTTGATGATTTGGAAGAGGGGACTGAGTGTAGTGTAGCAAATTGTATAGAGGATGTGGAGAGTCTGCAGAGGGTTCTAGATAGGTTAAGTGAGTGGGCCAAAGTCTGGCAGATGGAATACAACATTGGTAAATGCGAGATTATCCACTTTGGAAGGAATAACAGAAGAGCAGATTATTATTTAAATGGTGAAAGATTGCAGCGTGCTGTTGTGCAGAGGGACTTGGGAGTGCTTGTTCATGAATCGCAAAAAGTTGGCTTGCAGGTACAACAGGTTATTAGGAAGGCAAACGAAATCCCCTCCAGTTCGCCTACCAGCCCCGACTAGGAGTTGAGGATGCCATCGTCTACCTGCGGAACCGTGTCTACGCCCACCTGGACAATCCAGCGAGCACTGTGAGGGTCATGCTTTTTGTTTTCTCCAGTGCGTTCAACAGCATCCGCCCCGCTCTGCTGGGGGAGAAGTTGACAGCGATGCAGGTGGATGCTTTCCTGGTGTCATGGATTCTTGATTACCTGACTGGCAGACCACAGTACGTGTGCTTGCAACACTGTGTGTCCGATAGAGTGATCAGCAGCACTGGGGCTCCACAGGGGACTGTCTTGTCTCCCTTTCTCTTCACCATTTACACTTCAGACTTCAACTACTGCACAGAGTCTTGTCATCTTCAGAAGTTTTCTGATGACTCTGCCATAGATGGATGCATCAGCAAGGGAGATGATGCTGAGTACAGGGCTACGGTAGGAAACTTTGTCACATAGTGTGAGCAGAATTATCTGCAGCTTAATGTGAAAAAGACTAAGGAGCTGGTGGTAGACCTGAGGAGAGCTAAGGTACCGGTGACCCCTGTTTCCATCCAGGGGATCAGTGTGGACATGGTGGAGGATTACAAATACCTGGGGAAACGAATCAACAATAAACTGGACTGGTCAAACAACACTGAGGCTGTCTACAAGAAGGGTCAGAGCCGTCTCTGTTTCGTGAGGAGACTGAGGTCCTTTATCATCTGTCGGACGATGCTGAGGATGTTCTACGAGTCTGTGGTGGCCAGTGCGATCATGTTTGCTGTTGTGTGCTGGGGCAGCAGGCTGAGGGTAGCAGACACCAACAGAATCAACAAACTCATTCGTAAGGCCAGTGATGTTGTGGGGATGGAACTGGACTCTCTGACGGTGGTGTCCGAAAAGAGGATGCTGTCTAAGTTGCATGCCATCTTGGATAATGTCTCCCATCCACTATATAATGTACTGGTTGGGCACAGCAGCACATTCAGCCAGAGACTCATTCCACCGAAATGCAACACAGAGCATCATAGGAAGTCATTCCTGCCTGTGGCCATCAAACTTTACAACTCCTCCCTTGGAGGGTCAGACATCCTGAGCCAATAGGCTGGTCCTGGACTTATTTCCTGGCATAATTTGCATATTACTATTTAACTATTTATGGTTCTATTACTATTTATTATTTATGGTGCAACTGTAACGAAAACCAATTTCCCCCGGGATCAATAAAGTATGACTATGACTTTGGAATGTTGGCTTTCATTGCTAGAGAGATTGGATTCAAGAGCAGGGAGGTCATGCTGCAACTATACAGGGTACTGGCGAGGCTGCACCTGGAGTACTGTGTGCAGTTCTGGTCTCCATAATTGAGGAAGGATATACTGGCTTTGGAGGCAGTGCAGAGGAGGCTCACCAGGTTGATTCCACAGATGAATGGGTTAACGTACAAGGAGAAATTGAGTCGCCTGGGACTATACTCTCTGGAGTTCAGAAGAATGAGAGGGGATCTTATTTAAACATACAAAATTTTGAAAGGGGTAGATAAGATAGAAGTAGGAAAGTTGTCAAATACAGAGGACATGCTTTTAAAGTTAGAGGGAGAAGTTTAACTGTGTGGAGAGAAACAAGTTTATTTCATTGCACTGAGTGCTAGATGCTTTAAATGGGTTATCAGGGGCAATACTGGAGTCAGACAGTTTGGTGGAGTTTAACAGGATACATGAATATGAATGGATGGCGGTATATGAAATAAACAGTAGGAGGACATTTAGCATAATACTAGCATCAAAACTGGCATAACATCATTGACCAAATGGCCTGTCCAGTGCTGTACTATGTAATAGTGAAGGAACACTTACATTTGGAGATAATCAAGTTGTCAGATTTAGAGGAAATTATGGAGGTAAGAAGGGGTGAGGCCATGGAGGGATTTGACAGCAATTTGAGATCAAGGCATTGAGTCAGATGTGGTCTGTGAATTACAGTGGTGTCTGGTGAAAGGAATTGGTTGTGAAAATAGTACCTGAGCAGCAGAATTTTGGATGACTCTGTAGGGGGTAGACTGGGAGGCTGGCTAAGAGTGCTTGGATTAGTCAAGACTGGACATACTAAAGGAATACTTCAGAGTTTTGACAGTTGAGCAACAAGGGTAAAGCAGGTTGGTGATGGAGAAAATAGACTGTCTTGATGGAATGGATTTGTTGGATTTGTTGAGGAGATATATGAATAGGACTGGGAAAGCTCAACTGTGTCCCATCAGACAAAGATGGTGGAATCAACAGTGTCAAAGGCTGGAGATACATCAAAAGGATGAGAAAGTATTGATTAATTTTGCCATAATTGCAAAATATTCTGATTGACATTGAAAATAGCCCATTTGATATTACAATGGAGATATTGAAACAAGGAGTTTCGTGAAGATGGGCAAGGTTTGGTAGACTGTAGCAGGTTCAAGGTCTTTGAAATGGAAAAGAAAGTTGATGAAGGAAATTATTTGGTGTATTTATGTATAATATGTAATTAAATAATGTCAATCTAGAACGTAATGCTGTTATCATATGTAAATATGATGTAAAACAGGTACTAGTATGACTTGCAATAAAGTACCACCCTTGTTTCAAAGCTCTAGTGTCCTGCAGATTAATACTGCTAACTAAACACTAAATGTAATCCAAGATACAGTCAAGCTATTTCCTGCTTATCAGCAAGAAAATTCAAATGCAATAGAAACATAAATTCAATTAGAGGTCCACCAAAATGAAGTTTGGAGATTCTGTTGTGAATTATTGAAAATGCTGTCAATTACTGTATCATTGCATATAGTGGCCTACATCCAATGACATAATCTGGAGATTAAACCTGATATCAAGCCATATTATTGCACACTACGGCTATTTCCTTTTTCCTTGGTGAGCCAAGTAATAGAAGAACTTGACAAACTGTATAGAAATGGAATTTGCGTCAAAGTTACTCATAGTAATTGAGTGGCTCCAGCAGTGGTTGTGCCTAAGGCAGATAAAATTGTAAGGCTGTACATTACAACAAAGGAACAGTTGTTCAGAAAGCCAGTAAGGAACAATACCCTTACCAGTTTCTAGGGATTTATAGACAGAGCTGGAGAAACTCGAGTTTTTTTTAAAAACAGTACATGATGACAACAGTCAGAAGTACCTGATTCACGTGCACTTACTCCAGTACTAAATAACCATACAGAACCAAATTCCAAACACAGATCTTCCAAACCATAATGAACAGAATGTTGAAGGGCATTGACAATTGTTGGTATAATCAACATGGCTGACAAGGAAAGTCAAAAACAACAGAAAAGGAAGAGAGGATATGTGATAAAGCAAAAGTTAGTGGGAGGATAGAGAAATGAGAGGCTTTTAAAAACCAACAGAAAGCAACTGAAAAAGCCGTAATGAGAGAAAAGATGAAATATTATTGTAAGCTAGCCAAAAATATAAAAAAGGATACCAAAAGTTTTTTTTTCCAAATACAGTATCGTGCAAAGTTCTTCGTCATCTTAGCTACATATATGTGCCTAATCTTTTGCACAGTACTCTGTCTTATGGTCTTGTGGTCTAATCAGGCCCTTTGTATGCAATCACTTATATATTCTGTCCCTTAAAATACTTTCCAATAATTTACATAATTGACAACAGACTCACTGGGCTGTGATTATTCTTAGAACCTTTCCTGAACAACAGAACAACATTTGCTATCCTCCAGTCCTCAGGCAATTCACCTGTGTCTAAAGATGTTTTAAATATCTCACCCAAGGCCCCTGTAATTTCTATACTAGCCACCTGAAAGGTCAGAGGGGACTCCTTGTCAGGACTGGAGATTTATCTACCTAATTTGCCTCAAGACAGCAAGCACCTTCACTTCTACATCTGGATAAAGTCTATGACCTCACTTCTCTTTTGTCTCAGTCTATGAACCCGCTCAGAGCTCTTTGATCTCTTGAAACTTCTCACCTTTGCAATATCCGTACATTTAGATAATAATCCACTCTTATGTTTAGTAACTTCAGAAAATAATCCAAAGAAAAACACATGAGCCCAGGGATAAATGAGTGTCGACTTCTCTTTTACTTTTTGCAAGGCGTGCTCATATGATGTGGTGGCGTAATGATGTAGGACATTCACATACTTTTACATATAACCTGTAATGAGTTACGTAAACAAAGAATGCTTAATCAAACAATATATTTACAATATTACTTAAATGTTATTGAAATATGAAATAAAAGGCACTCCCTCCCTGCTTACTATAAACTCTAGCTTGATATAGAATGCATCTCAACTTTAATATGTAACATATTGCTCTCTGGTTTTATGTATATATACACACACACAGCATGCTATATAATACAACTACTATATGCTGCAGATATCGACAGCATAGTAAATTTTAGATTGTCCCATTCAGGCATAAAGCTTTAATTGCTGTGGAGGATTTCTTTACTCTTGTGGCATAACATCTTTCCTGACAAAGGAAGTCATTCTGCTTGGCAGGTGACACTTGTGGCTGTGAACAATCTCAGCTTCTGGAGCTTCCTCCATCCTGGTTGTAGGAGTTGACTCTGGGACTGCAGGATGTGGTTCTGACAGCTTTGGACACCTTTTGTTCTCTAACCATTGATTCTGCAGGGGCATTGCAGGCCATTCTCAGGGATAGAGAGAAGCTGCTCTTGGCATCTTCTGAGTGTTTTGGTATCCCGAACAGTGCATGGCAAGCTGCTGGATCTGCTGATCTATCCCAGGCCACCAGACCGAGCTTTGAGCCAACACTTTAATTTTAACCACACCTCAATGACCAGCATGTAGCTGCTCCAACACTTTAGCTCACAGCTTGGATGGTACAACACTCAATCCCCATGTAAGACAACATGCCACCTCCTCCTTCCCCTGTCAAGGGCAAGTTCATCCCAGTGCTAGTAAAAATGGGGGAAGCTGGAATTCTACTTCATTTTACAGCCATTTGGGTTGGCATATAGATTTGAGACCATGTTGGATCTGTTTTGGTTTCCCTTTGGATCATTTCTGCCATAATACATAGACTTTTGATTTGCATTAAGGAGAATGTCAAGAGCAGCATCATCTTTTTTTTTAAATCAGGTACTTCCTTTATCAAACTTAAACAGGACAATCCATCAACATTTTCATGATTACTTATTAGTTGTTATCTTGAATTTGATCTTTTAATTGTGTCCTCCAAGAAACAGGGCCCATCTCTGCTGCTGCTGTTAGTGGAACACACTTCTGTGGATTGAAAATGGACACTAGTGGTTGATGATCAGTATTGAGGGTAAACTCTCTCCCATACAAGTACTAGTTAAAATATTTTACACTGCAAACCAGACTCAAGGCCTCTCTGTCAACCTGTGCATAGTTTTTCTCATAACATATGACATGACTGTACCTACACGGCGAGCTTCACTGGACAATGTGAATGATAACGAGTACAGTGTCTGTCATCACCATTCCCTTTGTCTTTTGGAAAGCCATCCAACACTGCTTTGTCCATTGTTATTTCTTCCCGATATGTAGTAATGAGTTCAAGGGGTGGACACGGTAGCCAGGTTTGGCAAGACCCTGTTATGGGAATTGATAAATCCTAAAAAACTCCACAAGTGTCACACATCCTTTGGCCATGGGACATCTACCAATGCTTGAATTTTCTCAGCACACTTGTGTAACCAATGGTGTGACCACAGTAATCGGTGATTGCATCTGAACAGGAAGGGAACTAATATCCCCATCAGGTTTGATAATTCTTCTCAGGTCGATTTAAACTAGAGTGGCAGGAGATGGGAGCCACAATAGCAGGGCAAAAGATAGTAGGATTGAGACAAAAAAGGTGGTATGACAAATAAGATTGAAAGGAAGGACTGCAAGGGGCAGGCTAATAACCATGGTGGGGCTAATGGGCTGAAATATGTTTAATTCTTCCCTTCCTGGTCAGGAGAATGAAATTAGAACCTGGAGCAATATATGAAATTATGACGCTGTTGCCATTACAGAGACTAGGTTGCATGAGCAACGGGACTGGCAGCTCAGCATTCCTGGGATTCAGTGTTTTAGATGTGATACAGAGGGGGTCAAAAGAGGTGCGGGAGACACACTGAAGGGCTCATCCACAGAGGCAAACTGGGTGGAGCTGAAAAATACCACTGATAAGATTAGGTTCTCCCAATAGCCATAGAGAAGTGGAGGATCTGTAGATAAAACGTGGAAAGATGCAGAAACAACAGGTTTATCATAGTGGAAACTTTAACTTTCCCAGTATTGATTGGAACTTCCTTAATACAAGATACATAGGAATCCAGAGGGGTTCTTGCAATAATTTGTGGAGGGTCCAACTGAAGGAGAAAACATTCTGGACCTAGTTTTGGAAAATGAGCCAGACTTATCATGGATGAATATTTTGGGGGATAGCAATGATAGCTCATTATGGTTTAAGATTTATAAGGGTAAAGTGGGATCTTGCAGAAAGGCACAAATGTGGGGAAGGGAAGATTCCAACAGGATAAGTCAGGAGCTGATGGGCATTAAATGGAAGCAGGTGATATTGGACAAGTCCGCATCTGATATGTGGGTTCATTGAATACTATTGAAGGATTTTGACTCGAAATGATGACTCTCCATTTCATTCCAAAGATGTTGCCTGACCCAATAAGTTCTTCCAGCATTTTGAGTGTTGCTTCACATTTCCAGTATCTGCAGTTTCTCTTGCCTGGTAAGTTAAGGGGACCTTGGATGACCTGAGAGGTTCTAAATTTAGTCAGGAAGAAAAAGCACATGTAAGTTTTAGAAAGCTAAAATCAGACTGGGCCCTTGGGGAATATAAAGATGACGGGAAAGTACTCAAGTAGGTGATTAAGAAGGCCTTAAGAAAACATGAAATGTCCTTGGTGAGTAGGATCAAGAACAACAGCGAGGAATTTTATACCTATATTGAGAAATATATGATAACGAAAGAGGTCAACTCAAGAATAAAGGATAGAATTTGTGTTTGAAGTCAGAGCTTAGGTATTTAAATATAATTTTCTGTTGGTATTTATAAAGTACTCATTTACTACTTCAAATAAATTGGAGGACAGTGAAATTAGAGTGGGCCATGCTAATAAGCTGGGGCACTTTGAAATTGAGGAGATAGAGCTGGGTATTCTGAAAAGCATTAAGCTGGATACATCCCCAGAGTCTGACTGCACATTCTTTGATAAGAATCTTTATGTCCTCACCAGCAACAGGCAAGATCCCAGAGGACTGGAGGGTAGTAAATGTTGCGCCTTAGTTCAAAAAAGGAAATAGGGATTATTTCTAGGGAAAACTAGTTAATTATAGGCAGTGAGCCTCATGTCAGTGGTACAGAAGTAATTGGAAATGATACTGAGAGATAGGGTTTGTGTGCATTTGGAAAGGCATGACTTGCTCAGGGATAGTCAGTAGGGCTTTGTACGGGCCAGGTCATGCATTACAAAATTGACTGAGGAGGTGACAAAGGTGCTTTATGAGGAGAAGCAGTAAACGTTACCTACATGGACTTCAGTAAGGCATTTGATAAGGTCCATTAAGGCAGGTTGATTCAGAAGTTAAGGATGCATGGGATTCAGTGTAACTTGCAAATTGGATTCAGATCTGGCTTGCCCATAGATGACATAAAGAAGGGTGGAGGTGTCACAACCACGGATTCGGCAGTGCAGTAGATACGGCAATTGCGCTTGTGAATTTGCACATGTCAGCTAATCACTATTTAATCGTGATAGTATTTAACTCCACACTTGTCGTCGTTGTGCTTGTCGAGACTCGGACAGAGCACAGCAACACTTCGCTGTCTTTGCTTTCGGCCTTCCCTGAGAAATTCGACTTTTGAGTCAACTGATTCTGAAGACTAGCGGTATTTGTTTAATGTTTAGATTTTCTTTACAGCCACAGTGTGGGCTTCGTTTTCCTTTAGAGAGTTTTAGTTAATGGGCCTATTTGGTCTAGCATTTATTGTTTATTTTCCCTTTGTCACGGACCCCGTGATGGGGATAAAGAACCAGCAGAGATGGAAAACACTTTGGAGTCTCGTATTGCTATAAACTAATGCTATTTATTAGTAACTATGCAATACAGTAATATTAATGTAAATAAATCAAACAGGTTAGCAATGATTATATATAAAAGTAAGTGTGGAATATATATGTATGAAAAAACCAAGCTTCTTTAAGTCTAGGGGTAAAAAGATACAGTCTTACGATGTTGAGTAAAGTTCAGTTCAGTTCAGTTCAGTTCATGGTATTTAGTTGAGTAGTGATGGAGAGAGAGAGAGAGAGAGAGAGTGATTTCAGTCTTCAGGTGAGCTGATGCCGTTGATCTTCTCATCGTCCTCCGAAATCCTTTACAAGTCACCGACTGTGACTTTAACCAGGGGGACCGGTCTTCTGTGGTGGAGCTATCACCTAGGCGAGGGTGGACACATAGACAACTCCCCACCAGTCAACCCCTTCTCCTTCACTGGAATAGCAACTTGGATCGATCCGCCTGATCGATCCTCCAAAACCCACTTTCTCTGCGGGCACAACAATGCTCATTCAGTGTCCAGATCATGTGTCCTGAGGTCTGTATCATCTGACCTCCTATTTATTTCACCAGGCTGAGCATCACCTGTCATTCAAAGAGTTCCTCCTTCCTTTGTCTGTAAAGGAGTACAAGCAGGCAACAAGTCCTTGGAAGGAACATCAATAACCAGCTGAAAATCATAACATCGAGTGACCACTGCCTTCGGTCACCACAGCAACCTTCGAGCTGCTCGGTGCTGTCTCCAACTCCCAACTCAGTAAAAATCCAAAGTTACTTCCAATGCCTTAAAGTGACAGTCCAACTGTTAATCTTCTTCTCTCCGTCTCTTTTCCAAAAGCAACATATCGGTGGTAAATAACTCTGTCTCTCTCTCCTTTCCAAAAAAACCATCAATGATAAATGTCTCTCTCCAAACAGTTAACAGGGGCACTCCTGGATCCCCTCACACCTTGAACACTGTTCACATTAAAGTTTGTGAACTATCGACCTTCTTCAGTGTCTCTCACTCCGCACTTGGGCCATATCCAAACCTGGTAACAGGAGGGCTGTTATTCTGGCTGGAGGTCTGTGACCTGTGGTGTTCCACAATTACAGATGTTGTTTGTGACTGAGATAAAAATATTGATGGTTAGATTAGCAAATTTGCAGATGACACCTATATTAGTAGAGTTGTAGACAATGTAAGTGACTATCATAGAAAGCAGCAGAATATAGATCAGTTACACATATGAGCAGAGAAGAGGTAGATGAAGTTTACACTGGGCAAGTGTGAGATGTTGCACTTTGTAAAGAGAAAGCAGACAGTTAGTGTGAGACCTTGAATAACACTGAGGTACAAAGGGATCTTGGGGTCCATGTCTATAGATCATTGAAATTGGCTATGAAGTGGATAAGATGGTAAAGACATATTGCATGTTTTCCTTCATTAGTAAGGGTGTTGAGTATAAGAGTAAGGAAGTCATATTGCAATGATATAAAAGTTTAGTCAGAATGCACGTGGAGTATAATGTGCAGCTTTGGTAGCCCGTTGAAGGAAAGATATTCAGACTGTGGAGGTGGTCAGAAATGCTTTATCAAGAGTTTTCCTGGATTAGGGGGTAATAGGTGTAAGGAAAGACTTGGCAAACTTGGGTTTCTCCCATTTTCTCCAAACTCAAGGGGTAGCCATGGTCACTCACATGGGCCCCTGCCTTTTCATTGGCTATGTGGTACAATCATGTTCCAAGCCCTCCCTGGTAATTCTCCACAACTCTTTCTGACCTACATTGATGAATGCATTGGTGCTGCTTCATGAACCCATTCCGAGCTCATGAATTTCATCAACTTTGTCTCCAAATTCCACCCTGCCCTTAAATTCACCTGGTCCATTGCTGTCAAGGTGGCGCTAAATGGCAACTCCTTCGCTTGCATCTTCGGAAGCAGCTCTATTTCCATCTCCTTTTTTCCTTTTTAGGTTCCTTTGAAGACCTTGACCTGGAGTTACACTCTGACTTTGGTTCTTTGCGGGAATGGGACCCACTCTCAGGGTCTCATGATCGGCTGCTTTTTGATATCCCATGGATGCAGCCTGGAAGATGAGCGCGCCTTCTGGGTTCCAGAATTTTGTGGCTCTGGGGACATGCTGATTCTAGACCAGTGCTCCTGACTGAAACGTCGTGGGAGAACACGGAACGTCGGGAGCAGCGGCTTAGCTGCCGTGGATCGTGTGTCCAGAGGGCTTCACTTCTCTGGATGCAGAGCTCGGAAAAAGCGAAGCAAGACTTTTAACATCGTAAATCAGCGAGTTGTTTGTTATGTCTCCCCTTTCACTGTGAAATGGAGACATCTCTTTCTCCCTTATTAGGGAGAGAGAGAGAGGCTGAAGTATGTCAAATGAATGAGTGGTTTTTGGAGTACTGCAAGTCTATGTCTTTATTGATGCTTCGCTGCACGTTTGAGTGCTCAGTGGAGGGTTCTGATGGGGTGGGGGTGGAGTCGTTTACTTGCTGCTGCTTGTATGTGGGGGGGGAGCTGGAGGGGGCTTTGGGGTTCTAATGTTTAACTGTCATTCATTCTTTGGGGTACTCCTCTGTTTTTGTGGATGTTTGCGAAGAAAAAGAATTTCAAGATATATTGTATACATTTCTCTGACATTAAGTATACCTTTTGAAACCTTTCTCTACTGTCTCGCTATTTCTGTCTCCATTTCTGGAGACAAACTGTTTACAGGCATCTTTTATAAACTTATTGATTTCCATGGCTATCTTGACTATACTTCTTTCCACCATGTCTCCTGTACAAATACTATTCCCTTTTTTATAGTCCCTCTGTCTCCACCACATCTGTTTCTAGGATGGGGCTTTTCTTTCCAGGATATCAGAGATGTCTTTCTTCTTCAAAGAATGCAGTTTTCCTTCTTCCACCATTGATGCTGCCCTCACCCACATCTCCTCAATTTCTCAGACATTCAGGCTCACATCTTCTTCCCACTTTAACAGTGATACAGTTCCTCCTGTCCTCACCTACCACCCTATGAGACTCCACATCCAATGCATCATCGTCCGCAACTTGGCCATCTTAAACAGGATCTTATTATCAAACACATCTTTACTTATCACCCCCCCCCGTCTCTGCGTTCCACAGGGATCACTTCCTCCATGAATTGCTTGTCCTGTCATTACGCCCCACTAATCTCCCTCCTGGCACATATCCCTACAAGCGAGAGAAATCTACACCTGCCCATTCACTTCTTCCCTCACCTCTATTCAGGGTCCCAAACAGTCCTTCCAGGTGAGGCATCACTTTACCTGTGAATCTATTGCGGTTGTTTATTGTATCTAGTGTTCCCAATGTGGCCTTCTCTACACTGGTGAGACCCGATGTAAACTGGGGGACTGCTTAGTAGAGCATCTCTAATCCATCCGCTAAAACAGGAATTTCCCGGTGGTCAACTATCTTTATTCCTATCCCCATTCCCGCTCCGACATATTGGTCCATGACCTCCGCTTCTGCCATGATGAGGCCACACTCAGGATGGAGTAGCAGCACCTTATATTCCATCTGGGTAGCCTCCAACCTGAGGGCATGTTCCTTGATTTCTCCTTCTGGTAATTTTTTTCTCATTTTTTTTCTTTTCCCCTCCCACTTCCCTCTTCTATTCCCCACTCTGGCCTCTTACTTCTTCTCCTCATCTGCCTACCATTTCCCCCTGTTGTTCCTCACATGGTCCACCCTCCTGTCCTAACAGATTCCTTCTTCTCCAGCCCTTTACCTGATACACAGAAGAGGATTTTTGTATAAATAGGCATCAAGTTCAGCACAACATTGTGGGCCAGATGCACTGTCCAGTGCTATATTGATCCTGAATGAAAATGTGACACCTTACTCATCATGGAAGAGATGATGAGAGGTAATGAGTTCATGGAGGGAAACATGGATAGTTTAGAGTGGGTCATTACAAAGAAGTAAGCGTTAGATACATTGGAATGCATAAGAGTTGATAAATCCCACTGATTGAATGAGATCACCTATGCTGCTCCTAGAAACAAGGGAGGAGATAGCTGTGGGTCTGAAGGAATTTTTTTGCATCTTTGTTAGCCTCAGGTATGGTGCCAGAAGGATGGAGACTCATCAATATTGATCCTTTATTTTGGAAGGCAGCAGAAATAAGCTTGGTAACTATAGGACCTACTTAAGTGGTGGAGGAATTATTAAAGGAAACTTAATTTGGAAAGACAAGGCCGATCAGGGATAGCCAGCCTGGTGCTGTGTGCGGGGAAATCCTCATCAATTTGATTGAGTTTTTTGAGGAGTGAAGTATTGCGGAGGTAAGATTGATGAAGTCAGGGGCAATAAACATTGTCCAAATGGATTTATATAATTCCTGGTCACCAAATTAGAGGAAGGATATGATGGTACTGAAAGAATGCAGAGGAAATTCAAGATTGAAGATTGAAGACTGAAGATTCAAATTGTTTAATGTCATTTCCAGTATATAAATGTAAAGGAGAATAAAATAATTGTTACTCTGGATCTGATGCAGCACAAAAAAAGCACAATAAATATAAATATATTTGATATCATGATAGTATGATTATAAAATGATGTTAGGCACAGGAGTGACTGTACAAAGGTGATACTGAAAGGAAATGAATAAGCAGTACTGGTGGGGGGTTTTTGAGTGAACATTTAGTATAAATTGGCATCACATTCAGCACAACACCGTGAGCCGACTGCCCTGTCCAGTGCTTTACTGTTCTAGGTTTTATGCAGGTGGGATCCGAAATGAGTATCTATCATCTTACTGACCGTGAAAGAGATGATGAGAGAGAGTGAATTTATGATGGGAATCATGGAAAGTTTGGAGCAGGACATGACTAAGAAGTAAGGGTTAGTGGGTGATGTTGATCAACCTGACTGTTGGTGAAAGTAACTGTTTTTCAGTCTGGTAGTCTTAGTGTGGATGCTACATAACCTTCTCCCTGATGCGAGTGGGACGAACAGTCCATGATCAGGGTGGATGATATCCTTCGTGATGTTACTGGCCTTTTTTCAATGCCTTTCTGAATGTATATGTTCTTGACGGTGGGTAGGTTTGTGCTGGTGATGCATCAGGGAGTTTTGACTCTCCATGGTAGAGCTTCCTGTCCGCTGCAGTGCAGCTTCTGTACCATGCAGTGATGCAGCGTGTTAGGGTGCTCTCTACTGCACATCTTGAGGAGGCCGTGAATACTAGTGTGCATAATCCAGCTCTCTTCAGCCTCCTCAGGAAGTAGATGTGTAGGGGAGCTTTCTTGGTTGTGTAGAATGTGTTCTGGGACCATGAGGGGTTATGTAAGATGTGCACTTCCAGGAGTTTGAAAATGCTTGCAGATTCCATTGTGTGCCACTGATGTAAAGAGGGCTGTCAGTAGTGAGTTCTCCTGAAGTCAATAACCACCTCCATTGTCTTGTTGACATTGAGGAAGATGTTATTTGCCTGGCACCAGGCCTTGAGCGCTTCCACCTCCTTACTGTAGGCTTTCTTATCATTGTTGGAGGTGAACCCCACCACTGTCTTATCATTGTTGGAGATGAGTCGTTTCATCATCATTGTGTTATTTCACCAGGATGTTGATGGGATTGAAAGCTATTTGTTATAGAGAGACATTGGGTAGGGTGGGCTTGCTTTCCCTGGGGAAAACGAGGCTAAAGAGTTGATGCACTATCAATTACTCCAAAAGACTGGAAGTAGAGTAAATACTGAAAGGTTTTTATTAACAGTAAATGGTCCAATGTCCATGCTAAGTATCTGCCCTGGACTGAGAGGAGGAGCAGTGGCACAATCGCCTTTATTCAGGGGTCTGTGGGAGGAGCCACGGGAGCAGTCAGCAGAGGGGTGTGTCCAGGTATGTCCAGACAGGTAACCCAGTTACAACATACATATATGGTTTACCACAAGGGTGATATGTAAAGAGGTTTATAAAATTATAAGAGGTTAGATAGATTTTCCCATGGTACGACTATCAAAACATAAGAAACTAAGTTTAAGGTGAGGGTAAGGAGTTTTAAAGAGGAGTTGGGGATAATTTTTTACATAGAGTAGCTGATATCTGGAATTTATTGCCCAGTTACTACATTTAGGACATTTAGGAATGCCCTGAAGTATGCAAGTCACAAAACAATATACATACCTAATTTGAGGTCGGTGTAAATGGGCATAGTGACCATGGACATGATGAGCTGAAAGGTCATTTTCAGTGTTGTACCACTCCCTAAGCCTGCGACATCATTCTCAAGTGATAAAGAATCCATTCATGAAATTAAAAACAGAAAACCAGGGAGCCAGGCCACATCAGAGGAAACAGAAGCAGAAGAGTCCACATTTCAGGTTGACAAAATTTTTAGCACCTGCAGTTTTCTGACTTTTGAACAACATTCCCTCTAATATTTTTTTTTACAGCTGCATGGACCAACCGTTGCTCTGAGAAGGAGATTTTTATACGGCCTGAAAATTGCACAGCACTTGAAATGTTTCTTTAAATATGCATACTATGGATATTTAGAATAAAAAAAATTAAAAATCACATACTCTTGATTTTTTTTATTAATTGAGGGTTATAATGAAATACAGTACAATAAAGAAAATCTTTCATGTTTCATAAGCTGCATCCAATTGCAGCTGGGCACCAACAAGGGCTATGCGCACAGGAGCATTTCAGTCACTGCACAGGTGCACACCCTCGCACCTTAGAGGGAGCAATGCTTTTGAAACCATTCATAATGTGAATGGGGAATCAACCATTTGTGAAATATCAGTAGCGAGTTAAGGCAAAACGGTATCTGTTGTACAGATCAAGGAACTAATACTGTAAATGTCTGGGAAAAGTGCCAATGGCACTGTTGTGGAGACTCAAATAAAAAAGGAAGCCAGTCAACAAATTGAATCTGTAATCTACAAATGAAGATCATTCCCATTCTCATTTTCCAAGGGGAAAAGCAGAAAGATGCATTCATATATGATATATGACATTGTTTTCTTTAGATATGATGACAGCACCCCATCTGTCGTGATGCCTCCATGTTAAGCTTGAATAAAGAACACATACTTAGCAGCTCCATGCTAGTATTGTAGTTACAGCTTACCAGCTCTCCTAACATAATCTAAGTTCTACTCAAGAAGATATTATATAATCATTTCCAAGGATATGATAGTGAAGGATTTCTGTTTATCATAGACAGTTAGAGATGGCATTTGACACAGGCGATCCTGATAACGCTCCATGGAAGAATAAAAGCTATTGGTTGCTTATTGTAATTGCTTCCTGCGATTCTGGCTTACTTCTTTGTACATTAGAAAATGAGGTACTGTACTATGTCGCACAGACGGTGCCCAGTTTTATGTTTTATAGTGGAAGTAGTAATCAGCCTCAGCACCACTGAGCGAGAGTTGTGCAAGATGGAACCTGAATATTTCTGCTCAGGGTGGAACTGTGGTCATTAGGAAAAATGTCTTGCCAGCTCTTATTGTCTAAGATCACACACAGAGAATGGACAATTTGACAGAGAGCAACAGTGCATCTATAACTTTTCTGGAGCAAAAAGCTATGCCTTCAGAAAAAAACTGTGGTGGCAAAAATAATGTAAAAACTGCAGTAACTATGCTCAGAGCCCATCTGCCAAGTACACAGACATCACTGCCTGGGTGAATCTGAAGCTCAAGCCTAGCCTGACAATGACAGGGAGTGAAAAATGGATGATGTGTCTTTATGGGAAACGATTGTGCCATATTATTATACCACTGTTCTTTTCAAGTGTGGTAGACAGCAGAGGATCCAGACTGTAAGGAAAGATAAAAATGTGAGAAAGACACATCTTTACCCAGAGAATCACTGCTACAGGTGGTGTGTAATGCAGTGGGCTACAGCAAGGGTTACTATTCACAGAACGAACTGCTGCCACTGACATAAATCATTTCTCTTCTGCCTCAGAATGAATAATTGTGCCCCAGGGACCAATTTTCTGTAGAAAGTGCCCCACAAATCCTCTGTATCCCCATGAGATATTCATTGTCATCTTATTGACTGTGCTTTATTTATTTGCTATTCGAGCAGACCAGGAGACCGCCAGGATAGTCCAATAAAATGGATTGTACATAATTGACAAGTGCTGAGGAAAAGAGAATAACTCTGCTCTCGGTGTGCAGCAGAAAAAGTGACAAAAATAGAAACAGTGTGTTTGAAGCTGTTTACTAAAGGAAATCTATTGTTTTACATTAAACCTTAATCATTGTATCCTTAAGCATCATTTCTGAAGCAAAACGACAATAGCTTTCTCACCTTGTGAATTGGTAAATTCTAGAACTGCCTTCATTAATATGTTCACACCAGTATTTTTAGAGTTGGCTATATTTTCAAAACAACTGACAGATTCTTTCTTCTCAAGAAAGAATAATCTCCAAGGGGAACTTTAGGAAGCTCTAAATTCAATGGCAGCACTTTTAACTTGTTTTAAGATACTTACTGGAACAAGAGCCTTTGGTTTTATCACTGAATGTCATAGTGGGTATGTGAGCACTGATAACCATGACGTGGTAAGAGCAGTTGAGCGGAAAGCAAAGTGTGACTAGTCGTTCATTGACACAGGTTGGTAGTGCTGGTAGCTGAGGCCGGAGCAAAGTCTTCATGGCTACTCCATGTATTTGATCTTTGTTTTCTGGTTTGCCTTTCCAGAAGGTGTAACTGCCCTTAGGCTCAGAAATAGAACATTCGCCTACAAGCTTGTACTCACTCAGTGTGGAAATGTTGTTGAAATGTGCCAGCTCTCATGCTACAAGGGCCGTCCTTTGTTCAGGCCTATCACTATTATCATTGTCCAACAGAGTTCGGATGTTCCTAGATCCAAAAATCATTTTCGTGAGTATTCGACAGGGTAAAACCACCAGCTGTGGCATGCTGACCAGTTACTTTTATGAAATTAAAGGGAGCTTCCATACTGACATTAAATCATGAGAGTAACTCCTTCAGGTGATAAGCTCATCCTGACGAGTGACTTCAGTGCCAGGTAGGCAGCTGGAAAGGGTACTGGGACATCACGGTGTTGGTAAACTCAATGTCAATGATTTACTGCTGCTCAGTCGCTGTGCTGAAAAGGCTTGGCTATCACTAACACCCTCTTTAGACAAGCCAAGAAATACAAAACAACATGAATGTACCCCCATCCAAGCAGTGGCTCTTGATCGATTACATTATTCATCGCAGATAGGACTCTAGCGATATGAGGACCACTGGAGACATGCAGGGATCTGAGTGCTGGATGGATCATCACCTCATTAGATCAATCTTCCCACAGTACATTGTCCAAATGCGCCGAAAGACACCAAAAGTAATCCACTAACTCTTGATCCGGTCAAGTTGCAGCATGATAAACATTGGGAGCAATTTACAAACAGTCTCGATGATGGGAGTGTAGCACAAAAGTGGGATCAACACAAGACGCTAGTGATAGAGTAAAATTGCAGTCTGTGGGATGAATTGCAGAGTAATGCGGACAAAATCGAAAAGAGCGATGAATAGAGGAACAAAGATGTTATATTTTCTTGCATGCAGTACATGGAATAAGGTAGATGATCTTGTAGCACAATTAGAGAATGGCAGGTATGACATCGTGGGCATCACTGAGTTGTGGCTGAAAGAAGATTATAGTTGGGAGCTTAACATCCAAGGATACATATTGTATCAAAAGGACAGGCAGGTAGGCAGAGGGGTGGCATGTTTCTATTGGTAAAAAATGAAATCAAATCCAGTGCCTAAGAAGAATAATGTGGGCTGCCTTAATGACTAGCGCCCGGTAGCATTCACCTCGACAGTGATGAAATGCTTTGAGAGGTTGATCATGACTAGACTGAACTCCTGCCTCAGCAAGGACCTGAACCCATTGCAATTTGCCCATTGCCACAATAGGTCAATGGCAGACACAATCTCAATGGCTCTCCACACAGCTTTAGACCACCTAGACCACACAACAACTACGTCAGGACGCTGTTCATCGACTATAGCTCAGCATTTAATACCATCATTCCCACAATCCTGATTGAGAAGTTGCAGAACCTGGGCCTCTGTACCTCCCTCTGCAATTGGACCCTCAACTTCCTAACTGGAAGATAACAGTCTGTGCAGATTGGTGATAACATATCCTCACTGACGATCAACACTGGCGCATCTCAGGGTGTGTGCTTAGCCCACTGCTCTACTCTCTATATACACAGGACTGTGTGACTAGGCATGGCTCAAATACCATCTACAAATTTGCTGACAATACAACCATTGTTGGTAGAATCTCAGGCGGTGACGAGAGGTTGTACAGGAGTGAGATATGCGAACTAGTGACAGTAACAACCTGGCACTCAACATCAATAAGATGAAAGTGCTGATTGTGGATTTCAGGAAGGGTAAGACAAAGGAACGCATACCAATCCTCATAGAGGTATCAGAAGTGGAGAGAGTGTGCAGTTTCAGGTTCCTGGGTGTCAAGACCTCTGAGGATCTAACCTGGTCCCAACATATCGATGTACTTATAAAGAAGGCAAGACAGCGGCTATATTAGGAGTTTGAAGAGATTTGGCATGTCAACAAGTGCACTCAAAAACTTCTATAGTTGTACCATGGAGAGGATTCTGACAGGCTGCATCACTGTCTGGTATGGAGGGGCTACTGCACAGGAACAAAACAAGCTGCAGAAGGTTATAAATCTAGTCAGCTCCATCTTGGGCACTAGCCTACAAAGTATCCAGGACATCTTTAGGGAGCGGTGTCTGAGAAAGGCAGCATCCATTATTAAGGACCTCCTGCATCCAGGGCATGCCCTTTTCTTACTGTTATCCTCAGGGAAGAGGTACAGAAACCTGAAGGCACACACTCAGCGATTCAGGAACAGCTTCTTCCCCTCTGCCATCCGATTCCTAAGTGGATATCGAAGCTTTGGGCACTACCTCACTTTTTTTAATATACTGTATTTCTGTTTTTGCACATTGTTTTAAATCTATTCAATATATGTAATTGATTTGCTTGTTATTTATTATTATGTTTTATTTTATTTATTTATTTTTTCTCTCTCTGCTAGATTATTTATTGCATTGAACTGCTGCTGCTAAGTTAACAAATTTCACGTCACATGCTGGTGATAATAAACCTGATTCTGATTCTGAAAGCGATGACATAGGATCAGAAGACGTAGAATCCTTGTCGGTGGAGCTAAGAAACTGCACAGGCAAAAAGGCCCCTCACACGTCCTTTGAAATTAACCCCTCTCACCTTAAGTTACCTTAAACCTCTGACACACTTCAACCCTTGGAAAAAAGATATTGTCTGTCTACTCTATCAGATCTCTCCTCAGCCTCCACCGCTCCAGAGAAGCAACCAAACTTTGTTCAACCTCTAATCCAGGCAAAATCCTGATTCATTCTTTGTTGATAGGTTCAAGGTAAAACAATATATTCTCATTCTCTTATGCATGCCTATAGAAATGTAGCAAACATTTTAAATTAAAACAACTCGGGAGTAATATTAGGCACTTCTCTTTCTAAGTGTAGTAGGACTCCGAACTGATGCTGTGTGAATTTAAACTTCCTGTATTGAGGCCAATAGATTTTGGTTAGGTAAGGCTGTCAAGGGATATGAATCAAAGGTGGGTAAATGGGGTTGAGGTTGAGATCAATCAGGATTTGACTGAATGGTTGAATATTCCCAAAGGGAGAGATGACCTAACTCTGTCCTGATACTTTTATAACATGACGGAAAAATTAACAACAGAAACTACAAAATAATTCCAATGTAACAGTTTTTTTACATATAATTTATTATTTTGCCAAACATTATAAATTTGTAAGCTGAGGGGAGCTTTAATATGGTGAGTGTGTGCAGTATGCATAGCTCCCTAGAGGAATCAGGACCATGTGGTCAGCAATGATAAAATGATTTTGAGAAACCTCAAGGATAACTTTCAGAAAAGCTCCAGCGAGGTGAGGTTTTATTTTTAAATAAATGTTGTCTTTGTATTTGTACAGGAAAGAAACAACTAAAACATACACAGATGATTTCATATCAGACCAATTGCATAATAAGACAAATGGCAGATGGAGTTTAACTTTGGTTAATGTGAGGAGTTGCACCTCGGTAGGGCAAATGCAAGAAGACGGTACATTGTTAAGGGCAAGATCCTTAACAGTGTTGCTGAGCAGAGAGATCTTCAGATCCAAGTTCATAACGTCTTGAAAGTGACTACACAGGTTGAGTGATGGTTAAGAAGGCTTATGGAATGCTTGCTTTTATTAGTCGGGATACTGAGTTCAAAAGTCAAGAGGTTCAAAAGTCAAATGTTGAAACTGTATAAAACTCTGGTTAGGCCACATCTGGGTTATTGCATAGAGTTCTGGTCATCCCACTATAGGAAGGAGGTTGAGGTTTTGGAGAGGGTACAAAAAAGGTTTACCTGGAAGCTACCTAGTTTAGAATATATGTACTATCATGAGAGGCGGGACAAACGTGGTCTGTTTTCTCTGGAGTGCTGGAGGCTGACGGGAGATCTGATGGAGGTTTACAAGATTATGAGAGGCATAGATAAAGCAGACAAGGAGCATTTGCTTTCCAGGTTGGAAATTTCTAATACCATAGGGTGTGCATTGAGGGGTGGGGGTGTTGTGAGGGGTAAGTTTTTTATTCAGAGTCATGGATACCTGGTATAGTGGTAGAGGTAAATACATTAGAGGCTTTAATGAAACGTTTGGATAGGCACATGGATTAAAGGAAAATGGAGGGACATGGACATTGTGTAGGGAGGAGGGATTCATGTTTGGGTGTTTTTGATTTGCTTTTTAGCAGGTTCCGCACAACATTCTGGGCTGAATAGCCTGTTCGTGCATTATACTGTTCTATGTTCTAAGACCTCTTCCACCTTTTGTCCATGTTGAGATACTCTACCTTTTATTTTTCTTGGCCTAAAAGTCAGCTTGGGTTTCAATGTACATCGAAAGTTAAGATTTTATTTTATCGAACACAGAAGCAGGCCTTTGGCCCATTATGTCCCACTTCCATTTGGTAACACTTGGTCCATGACCTTCTGTGCTTGACAATTCAGCTGACCATTCAGATAAATGTTGTGTGAGTACCTTCTTCTACCATGAGCTCACCTGCTCCATATTCTAACCACCTCCTGGATGAACATGTTCTTCATTGGATCCCCTCTAAATCACTTACCCCTTACTCTAAAGTCAAAGTCGAGTTTATTGTCATATACACAAGTACACATTTGCACAAGGGCAATGGAATATTTACTTGCAGCCCATCACAGGCACATAGCATCGTATAATTCATCCACAAGAAAAACATACACAATTTTAACAAAAAAAGCATACAATTGGAAGAAAAAATATCTGTGACATCTTTAGATACATCAGCTATTGGTGAAAAAGAAGTATTTCTTTTATAATTTTGTATACCTCTGTCATGTTCCCTCCCCCTTTCCACATCCCCTATTCCTGACACCACAGCCTCCTTCACACCAAAATAAACAAGCCCAGCCTAAGCTAAAACATTCTATGCCAGACAACATCCTGGTGAATTTCTCAGTTTCTTCTTATAATGTGACGACCAGAACTGCATACACTACTTTAAATGTAGCCTAATCAATATTCTATAATGTGCCATTGCCCCTCTGAGCTTATGGCAGGGATTCTCACCTTTGTTATGCCATGGACCCTTACCATTAACTGAGGGGTCCATGGATCCTAGGATGGGAACCACTGTCTTCTGTGAGGGGGAATGTGAGTGGGTGTTGTGGAATTGAAGTAAGAAGTTGGGAAGTGATGGGTAGAAAAATTAAAGGGCTAAAAAAGGAATCTGATAGGAAATGACAGTGGATCGTGGAAGAAAGGGGAGAAGGAGGGGAACCAGAGGGAGGTGATGGACAAGTGAGGAGAAGAGAAGAGGTGAGAGGGGAACAGAATGGAAAATGGGAAAATAGAGAAGGGGTAGGCTGGGAAAAATTACCAGAATTTGGAGAAATCAATGTTCATGCCATTTCATTAGAGGGTACCCAGAAAGAATATGAGGTTTTGCTACTCCATCTTGAGCGTGGCCTCATAATGACATGGAACAAAATGTCAGAATGGGAATGGAAAATCAAAATGAAGTGGGGGGCCATTGGGAAATTCTGCCTTTTGATGAAGCAATCCCCTAATCTACGCTGAGTTTCACTAATGTGGAGGAGACCGCACTGAGGACATCAGACACAGCAGATGACCCAGGCAGGTTCACAGGTGAAGTGTTGCCTCACCTGGATGGACTGTTGGGGACCCTGAATGGTAGTGAGGGAGGAGGTGTAGGCACAGGTGTGGTTCTTTTCCCACTTGCAGAGGTAAATGCCAAGAGGGAGATCAGTGGAGATGGATGAGTGAGCAAGGGAGTCACATAGATAGCAATCCCTAAGAAAGTAGAGAGCGGGGGGAGGAGAAGATGTGCTTAGTGATAAGATCCTGTAAATGGTGGAAGTTATGAAGAAGGAGAACGCTATCCCTGTTATAGTGATAGTAGGATGGGGTAAGCTCAGATGTATGGGAAATTGAGGAGATGTGGGTGTGGTGGAAGAGAAACTGCTCTTTAAAAAACTAGGACATCTCAGATGTTCTAGAATGGAAGAGCTCATTCTGAGAACAGAGATGGAGGAACTGAGAAAAAGGAACAGCAGCTTTACAGGTGACCAGACGGAAAGAGGTTTATTCAAAATAACTGTGAGAGTCAGTCGGTTCATACCGTTTATCAGTTGACAGAATGTCTCCAGAGATGGAGACAGAATGAATGAAGAAAGGGAGAGGGATGTCAGAGGTGGAACAAGTAAATTTGAAAGCAAGGTGGAAGTTGGAAGAAAAGTTGATGGAATTCACGTGGTCAGCATGGGTTCAGGAAGCAGCACCCATGCAGTTGGCGATGTAGTGGAGTAAGAGTTGGGGTGCATCACCAGCATAGGCTTGGAACATGGACTGTTCCACGTAGCTAAAGAAAAGACAGGGTTAGCTGAGGCCCATGCAGATGCAGATGTCCAAGGCTGCACCTTGGGTTTAGAGAAAGCGGCAGGAGCCAATAGAGAAATTGTTGAGGGTGAGAACAAGTTCTGCCATACAGAGGAGAGTGGTGGTGGGGTGGAACTGATTTGGTTTGTTGTCCAGAAAGAAGCGGAGAACCTTAAGGCCTTCCTGATAGGGGATAAAAGTGTATAAGGACTGGATGACCATAGTGAAAATGAAATGATCAAGGCCACAGAACTTGAAGTGATTGAAGTAATTGTGAGTGTGAATTGTGATTGATGTAGGGAGGATAGGATTGAACCAAGAAGGACACAGTGGAGTTGAGGTGTGTAGATTTGAGTTCATTTGGGCAGGAGCGGGCAGAAACAGTCGGCCCACTGGGACAATCAGGTTTGTGGATCTTGGGCAGAAGGTAGAAATGACTAGTGCAGGGTATGGGAACTATGAGGTTGGTAGCAGTGTATAGGAGATCTCCAGAGCTGATGTGGTTGGTGATAGTGTGGGAGACAATGGCCTGATGCTCCTTAGTGGGGTCCTGTCTAAGGGATAAGTAAGAGGAGATGTCTGATAGTTGCCGTCAGCCCTCAGCCAGATAGAGGTCCTCTCTCAGTATTGCTGTATCATTATCCTTTATCAGTAGTGCAGTCCCTCCACCTCTTCTACCATCCTCTCTATCACACAAAAAACAGGACATCATGTCATATAATGATTATTAAATTTGGTAGAGAATGTATTTAAACTAGCATTCTTTATTTTCGTAAGGTTATTGAGTCATTTCTGATTCTGTATGTGAGCATTGAAATGATGGAAGCAGCGTTAATTGCTTTTGAAACCTCCCTCCATGAAAGCAGCTCTGTACCTGCCGCAAGTGGCCAACTAGTTAATTATTAAAAAGCAATGTTCTAGAAGTGCTAATTGTCAAGCACTTCAGGAGATGCAGCTGCTGCAGCCATTTTATAAATTCCTCCATATCTAATCATCACTATTTTAATGCCATTTTGGAAGGTGCAGCACAGCCTTTGGTTTACTAAGGAAAGGGGTGTTTGAAGATCAAGACCTTAAATCTGACACAAAACTCGTGTCTATCAGTTAGCAGCGATCCCTGCCTTTCTGTATGCATCTAAGAGATATCTACCTGCACAACCACTTCATGCACTGGAAAAATATCTCCACTTATGCATTAACAAAATTCTCGAAGTTCACCAGAAGGGTAAGTGTATCATAGTCTTTGGTTGGCCAACAACCTCTGCATATGTTACACTTAGACCTCAGTGCTGGCAGCACCATCCTCATTCCGGAACTAAACCCGACAGATACTCTTTTCCGAGGTCTGTCATGGGAAAACTTATTACGTTTCTTAAAGGATGTACTCAAAGTCTCCGTGAAGAAAAGCAGTGTGTCCACTGCTCCATGAAGAAGGAGCCCTAAGCACTGCCTAAAACGAAGAAAGGTAGGCAACAGAACTGAAGTCCATTCCTCTACATTATGGTGAATCCATTAGGCTATCAAATTTTCAATACATATAAATTGCAGTGATTTCAGGGTAGACACTATATATAATGTTGGATTCCTCCAAACTTCACCATAAATTAGAAAGCCAAACCAGGAAACTTCACCCTCAGAAATTTCCAACATGATAAATGGAAATTAATACATTGTACCTCTGCCTCTCTCTGCTCTTTGTTGCATTGTAGAATGTTGATGCATTTTTTTCAAATTCAAGTATCTTCAATTTCTTGGCTATCCTTAAATGCCTGTGATATAATGAAGATTGATATATATTGTCACAAACCTCTCATAAATTATTTAAAAGGTTCTTTACAATAAATGATCTTTTTTAATGCAGACTTCACTCTCAGTGAACAACTCTGGCAAGTAGCATTTGCTAATTGGTCAATTTTGTACTTATGAAATCAACTTGAAATTGACAAACAGATGATTGAAAATGAGAAGCTTGAGTTTCAGTGACTGCCATGTACTGATTTTCTTTTGTAGCGTCAAACTGCATTTATAGATTTATTGCAAACAGAAGCTATTACTATATTACTTTTCACTCTCAGTGACCGTCATCTATTGCATGTACTATAAACTGTAACGCTGCATACAGCTGTGGCTGCAAGGTAGACTACAAATCACTGAATAGATGACTGATCTATGGTGATCTTTCTTGAAATCTAAGTTGTTAAGTTGTTATAGAAACCTTAAAGTGGTGCTTAATGTCTTAAGGGATTCTTTCTGTGTCTGTATCCATCAAAGTGAACCATAGTAATACTGGAGCATTCAAATGTTTTCTGCTTGATATTCATCAAAAGTGTCAAGACCTTCTCAGTCATATCTGGCACGGTCCTGTATAACAGAGGCAATGCCAATCAGAGCAATAAACTAGAAATGAACTGGGCTTTGCTTCACTTCAAAGGTGTTTGTTCAGCACTATGTGAACTATTATGAATTAGTATAAGATTCAAGATTCAGGATTCAAGATGCAATATTATTTAAAGTCATTTCCTATAAATAAGTGTAAAGGAAAACAAGATAATTGTTACTCCAGATTCAATGCAGCCCAAGAAAGACCAGGGTGGGTGGGATTCTTTGTGATGTTACTGACCCTTCTCCAGCACCTTTCTGAATATACAGTATATCCTTGATGATGAGTAGCCTGGTGCTGATAATGAATTGGGCAGGTTTGACTACCGTTATAGAGCCTTCCTGACCACCGCGGTGCAGTTTTCATGCCAAGCAGAGACGCAGATCGTCAGGATGCTCTCTACTGCACATCTGTAGGATGGCATGAGTTACGGATGTGCAAAGTCCAGCTCTCTTCAGCCTTCTCACAAAGTAGATGTGTTGGTGAGCTTCCTTGACTGTGCAGGATGTGTTCTGGGACCATAAGAGTTTTGTGTGTGATGTGCAGATTCCACTTGTGTGTCGCCCATGTAAATAGGGGTGTGAGTGGCGTGAGTCAATAATCATCTCCTCTGTCTATCCTTATTCAAAAAGGACATGAAGGCAATTTTCTCCATGCGCCAATGGTGCACGCGTATTATCTTTAATATTTGCCAAGACTTCAAAATTGTGGATCTTCAGCAGAAAAGTTAAATGAAGACAAAATAATCAAAATGCAAGAATTACTTAAATTGTAATGCTAACAATTTCTTACTGCTGCTCCTCGGTGAGTATCTTTCACTGTGCCTGGTATAGGTGATTTCCGTTTAACACAGAATGGAACAGTGAGACACTGCCTCAAAATATCAGCTATACAGGTTCAATCCTAACCTCTGGTACTGTCTGTGTCAAGTTTGTACATTCTCCCTGTGACTGTATGTTTCATTCAAGTATAGGTGACTTGTGGACTCTGAGAGAATATAATAAAGATTGGTGTAAAATGGCAGCTTGATCATCAGCACAAACTCAGTTGGCAGAAGGACCTGTTTTCATTCTGTATGATTCCATGATTATTTACTCCTTTAAATGCAATTCCAAATTTCAAGGTATTCATATTGGGTAATTGTCACATTTTACAAGGTGCATTGATACAGATGAAATCATTATAACAGTGGATTGAGGTAGAATAGGGTAAAACAATAACAAAATGCGGAATAAAGTGTTACAGCAAAAGTGCAGTGCAGATAGACAATAAGGTTCAAGGTTATAAACAGGTAGATTAGGAGGTGGTTCTGTCTTGCGAAGTGAGGTATTGGGTGAAAAGTTGAGAGTGAAATTGCTTTAATGCATCTAACTTGGAATTCTTAAAAATAACAAAATAATTGATGACAAACATGTCATCAATGTGGTTTATGTTTCATCCTATACTGAACTTTGAACTTTATTCTCAAAGATAAAAGAGCTAGTTTTCAACTCATTGATCGAACTGGAAACCACTGATCTGCAACTAACACACTCCTTTACTATTGGAAGCTTAAGTTACAGTGCTTCAACTAGAAATAGAAAATAGAGTCATAGAAAAGTACAGCACAGAAACAGCCCATCTAGTCCATTTAAACTGTCTACTCCTATCAGCCTGCACCGGGACCATACCCCACCTCCCCATACCCCTACCATCTATGTACCTATCCAGACATCTCTTAAACGTTGAAATCAACCTCACTCACATTGGCAGCTTATTCTACACTCTCACAACCCTCTGAATGAAGTTTCCCCTCATATTCCTCTTAAACTTTTCACCTTTCACCCTTAACCCCTAATCTCTGGTTGTAGTCCCACCCTACCTCAGTGGAAAAAGCCTGCTTGCATTTACTGTGTCTATATCTCTCATAATTTTGTATACCTCTATCAAATTTCCTCTCAGCCTTCTATATTCCAAGAAATCAAGTCCTAACCTATTTAATCTTTCCATATAACTCAGGTCCTCCAGACCCGGCAAAAGTCCTTCTAAATTTTCCCTGTACTCTTTCAACCTTGTTTACATCTTTCTCGTAGGTAAGTGGCCAGAACTGCTCACAATACTCCAAATTAGGCCACAGCAATGTCTTATGCAACTTCAGCGTAACATCCTGTACTCAAAACATTGAGTTTTGAGGGCCAAAGTGCCTAAAGCTTTCTTTACAACACTATCTACCTGTGACACCACTTACAACAAATTATGGACCTGTATTCCCAGATCCCCTTGTTCTACTATACTCCTCAGTGCCCTACCGTTCACTGTAAGACCTGGTTGGTCCTACCAAAGTGCAAAACCTCGCACTTGTCTGCATTAAATTCCATCTGCCATTTTTCAGCCAATTTTTCCAATGGAGGCAGATCTCTCTGCAAGCCATGATAGCGTTCCTCGTGTTCATTACGCATGTTAAAAATACATAGCAGGTGTCTGAAAGAAAACATACATTAGAATTAAGGGGTAAAATTTCCCTGAGGATTCTCCCGGTCTCCCTTGAGAGCATTGAGAAGGGTGTTGGAAATCTGTGAACTGATATTAGCAACTGTGTGGGGCATTCCTGCGAGGTTCTGTTTCTCCAGTGGAACTACAGTGCAAGATTGTGCAAATCCTTGTAGATATTGCACTCCTTTGAGATACTTCGAAATTCTTTACAAAATTTGAGGATATAATTTTCTCAGGTATCAGATCTGATGACCAGATTCTATGGGAGCTCTTATTAGAAATTGTAACCTGACAACTTTTGCATATTCAGAACCTATAATTTTCCTGTAAACTTTAAGTCTGCTGCAGAATTTAATTCAAGGGTTATTTGGTATTGGTGCATCAGAATTTTAGAGTCACCAGGAGTCCTCTTTCTATATTGTTTTAACAGACAATGACATTTTCCAGTGCTAGTTCTGGGGAAAACACCCAGATATTACTTTCCTATGCAGCACACACAAGCATTTTATTTTACAAAATGTTCATACAGAAATACAACTTTGAAACAGACCCATCAGCCCACTGGGTCTGTAAGACCTGTTTACACTAATATATTAATCCCATTTGCTGATCTGCTCGCATCTCCTCAGTTTCCCTCAGATTCTACTGGTCGCCTGCACATTCGGAGCAATCATGTGGGAGGAAATTCGGGCAATGTGGGAGGAAACCAGAGCACTTGAAGGACACTGACAGAATCAGAGGAAGAATATGTAAAGTCCTTACTGTCAGCACCTGAGGTTGGGATCAGACTTTGATGCCTGGCATTGTTGGACAATAGGCCTGCTGTCTTTGCCACTGTGCTGCATTTAGGTGGTGGAGCCACAGAACCCGATAAAACTGCCTAAAATCCTAAAGTGAAGTAAGATCCAAATGTCAAAACAACAATGGTGATCAAGAAATTTACATCCCTTCGGGAACAGAATGCATATCCACCACTGCTTCTGATTTTCAAACATAAACTTACAATATCTTAAATATGGCCTCTAATGCTGCTAAAGTTGCTGTTTTGATGAGCTGCTGCTCAGGCTGTTGCAAATTCCACAGCTGTATCTTACTGGTATCAATGGTATCGCAGAAATCAAAACCCATTCAGTGCCTGGGGAGTCTGCAGGCTATGGCGGGCTGACTGAGGAAATGGGAGCTGTCTCCATGATGTAATCAGTAGATATGAGTGCAGGTACCATTATGAGGACTATGGTTTGATGCAGAGCTAGGTTAAGTAAGGCTGCATCATTGCACAGATCTTCACAAGAGACGTGCCACTACCTCACAGTGCCGGAGACATGAGTTCAGTCCTGAGCTCCAGTGATGTCTGTGTGGTTTGTGTGTTCTCCCTGTAACCATGCGGATTTCTTCAGGTACTCCGGTTTCACTAGTGAAATTTAAGAGACTACTAGACAGGTATATGGAGGAATTTAAGGTGGGGGGTTATATGGGAGGCAGGGTTTAAGGGTCAGCACAACATTGTGGGCCAAAGGGCCTGTACTGTGCTGTACTATTCTATGTTCTATGTTTCCTCCCCCATCCCCAAGACATGCAGATTGCTGATTGGCTGATTGGCCAATGTGATGGAGTGGTAAGACCTGGAGGACTTAAGAATGTGGGTAAATAAATGTGGATTATATTCAAGGTGGTTTGATGTTATTTCCAGTACACAAGTGTAAAGAAGAACAAAATGATCGTTACTCCAGATATGATGCAGCACAAAAAAAACACAATCAGATAAAGAGCACATTAATAAAAAAACACAATCAATATAAATGGGTCCTTGATATTTGGCATGGCACAGGCTAAAGGGCTTGATTTTGTACTGCATGATGTTATCTAAACTACTTCAGAAAAATACTGTACCTCCCTTCTATAATTTCTACCAAGAACCATGTTGATCTACAGGACAACCAGAAAAGTATTTACTCTCTGTCATGTTGATTAGTAATTTAGTTAATAAGTTTGCATATGACAGCAAAATTAAGACTGGAATGGACAGTAAAGAAGGTTGTTTAAGATTACTGGTGCTGGGTCTAGGTAACCGGGAAAGTGGGCCAAGGAATGACCAGTGGAATTTAGTTTAAGCAAGTGTGAAGTGTTGCATTTGACAAGTTAAACCAGGGTAGGGCTTATACAGTAAATTACAGAGACGTGGAAAATGTTCTTGATTTAACTCAGAAGTGGTTAAAATCATATTCTACTTTAAAATTTGAGTCTTTAGATGTGTTGCACTAAAGAAGACCACATTGTGCATCTGGATTTCTAGCCTTATGTGTTTAAAACCCTACAAATGTTGCATTATGGAGTCCATGAAATAAAATGCAGAACATGTCACATTTTGGGAGAAGCTCTGCTTTGATTATTGGCCATAACATAAATTTTCATATAAGGAAAGAAAGTAGTCATAGATTCCCATTCATCATTGAGTTTAAATTTTTCACACATTTTCTTCAATATCCTATGCATAAAATGTAGAATTTGTCAGACACATGTTGAGAAACAAATTGTGATATTAAGCCATTTTGTCTAATTTCTATTTGATCCAACTAAGCAGTTTTGACAACTCCTCTAGTAAACAAAAAACCCATAATGAAATAAAATAACTAAGAATGACAAATTTCACCCATATGCAATGTACAAAAGCTGTTTATACAACAGCAACTGCCCGAGGTACTGGAATGCAATGGGACTTTTATTTAAATTAGATAGCTATTTTATAATGTGAATGGAACACATGAGTCCTAAAGAAAAAACTAAATTACAAAAACCTCTTTCTGAAAGATTGGATGGTAATCATGTGATTTAGACATAAAATCTTAGAGTTAAAGCTTTCAAGGATACATTTTGGGAATCTTTAGAGAATGATGGCTTAAGAGAAGGATGATATAGCTTTGAATCTTCAAACTGAAATATTCAGTCATTCATTGTCAATTTTGAGAATCTGTTCAGAACATTATCCTGCTATTCTTGAATATTGTCTTGTTCCATGTCACTGCCTCTTCAATTAGAATGTGGGACATTTCTGGATGAAGCACCCTTTTATCTTGCTAGGAATAATCAGCAGCTGTTTACTCCTGACAATTTGGCCCTGATACTCTCAATGTATCCATAACCATGGATCTGGACTCCCGAAAATTATGACCTCATTTTATTGCTGATATTAGTCTCCTTTAAAGTAGGGTCACCTAGTGTCTGCACAGTATCAGTATGGACTGGTATATTAACATTCCTATAAGTTGTTATGGATAATGGAACCCAGAGCAGCACCTCAAATAGAGTCACAGTCACAGAGTAATGCAAGTGGAATCAGGCAACTCAACTGTGCCAGCCAAAATGCTCATCTAAGCTGATCCCATTTGAGTCATCTCTTTCAAACATTCCTAAGTATGTACTTATCCACTTGTCTTTTGATAATTTATGATGAGTGAAATAAGAGAAATATGAAGAAAACCAACGAAGAAATACTTCATTTGGTAAAGATGATATTAGACAGGATACAATTTTAGACACGGACTTTGTCTTCTGGGAAATATACACAGGATATGTCCCCTATTGCTAAGGGAACTGGGCATTTTATATAAGTTCTGGAAGTGACTTGCCAGAAAACTGTCCAGCATCAGAACATCACCACTTTAAGCACTGTGCTTTAATATTTGTTGAAAACTGTTAAACCAGGATCTGCAGACACAACTTAAGAAAAGCAGACGAGGATCTCATAAGTGACATATTTTCGAGTTGTTTTGTTTCCTTTATTGGTATAATGCTTCACCGAGACTCCCCAGAGCATTTCATGGCAGTGATTTATGATATGTGTTGTTAGCTCTGGGCTCTGGTTTAGTTAAATTCTTTCAACTGCAAACATATCCACAAGTCCAGTCCCTGCCACTAATTTTCATAAGTAATTACAAAGAATTTTAACATTACAGCATTATAAGAAAGATTAATTTTTACCACAGACAGCAAAACTAAAGACAACAAGTTTCCACACAGTACGGAATTTCTCTTGAAATCAATAACTCCCTGCTTGTCTGCAGACTTACTTTAGACAATGCCAATGTTTGAGTCAATCATTGTCTGAATGCAGGTGTCCTTCAGAGATTTGAAAAATCAGTCAAGAAGTAAGGAACTTATAACTGAGAGGCTGTAAATATACTGGTGAATTATTTATGCCATGAATTGACTGGAAAAAGGTTAATGTGAATGACTGGTCTAATAAAGCACCATGATTTATCATTTCCAATGTGCACATTGTAAACCAGTGGCAGAGGGAGCTTCATCCTATAATTTTATTGTAATTCTCCAGCATTTTCACAGACTTCCTTAGTAAACCATATTTCAATAAGACAGCTCAGAGTATTATCTCATATAAAATAAGTAAATCCTAATCTTAAATAAGGGACATTCCAATCATTTAATGAATATGCTGCAATATTTTATACATAGAAGGTTATCAAATTCAAATTCTGCAGGATGTTTAAGATGTACTTCACTGAAAGCACTTGATTCCTTTTTGTCATGGACCATATATTTGAGAAAAAAACAATAACATGGTATTAAGGTCACATTCAGTTGACTGTAATCAATTTTAACTACTACGATTGATGGAGGAAGTGCTTAAAGTATTTTAGATAAAATAGTAACAGAAATAATTATGCTCTTGGTACAATGAAGCTAATGTTAGTTGGCAATCAGTCACTAAATAAGTCAATTTGTTTAAGTAATACCTACCCACAAGATATTCTGAAAAAAGATCAATTATGGACATGCTGCTAACTACCCTTTCTGAAAAACAATGGCTTGAGCTATCTTCATTTTCCAATGAGCCAATTTTATCTGGCTTTAGGAGCAGAGTAGTTAAACAACAGCACCAGCAGGCAGCATTCTAGACCATTGATGTGAGTTTGCATCATAACATAGCATCTGGGGAACTTAACCATGCCATCAAATTAGAAACTTGAGCTAATCATTTGAACTGTGATTGAAACCCATCTGATTCATTAGTAGCTTCAGAGAAGGAAATTCGTTCTCCTTAACTTGTCTGGCCAATATGTGACCATGGGCCCATCAGTCTGTTGATTCTTCCGTTCAGGGAAAATTATTGATGCAGGTAATACCAACCACGTCCATCTCTTTATCTCATTTTAACCAACTTCAACATCTGTTTACTGATTATTTCTCAGCAATTTGTTTTTCCAACCTGATTGGAACCTGGTACAATCCATGCCTTCTTTTTGCAGGCTCAAGTACTTTAATTACCAATGACACTTAACCAGTATTGAGTATTAGTATTGAGTTAATTTTTACAGAACTTCAGTTATTAAGCATAAGGTCATAGAATCAGAGACTCATACAGCATGGATAGGGGTTGTTCAGACCTTTGAGTCCATTAAGAAACCTTTGTAGAAATCCTAGACTAACAATGAGTTCATATATAAAATTTCTTATCTAGTGTATGCAACAGAGATACAGAAGACATTTCTGTTGAACATGAGCAGTAGATGTAGTGTATAGAGCAGTAGATGTAGTGTATATGGATTTCAGCAAGGCATTTGATAAGGTACCCCATGCAAGGCTTATTGAGAATGTAAGGAGGCATGGAATCCAAGGGGATCTTGCTTTGTGGATCCAGAATTGACTTGCCCACAGAAGGCAAAGAGTGGTTGTAGAAGGGTCATATTCTGCATGTAGGTCAGTGACCAGTGGTGTGCCTCAGGGATCTGTTCTGGGACTCTTACTCTTTGTGATTTTTATAAATGACCTGGATGAAGAAGTGGAGGGATGGGTTAGTAAATTTGCTGATGACACAAACGTTGGAGGTGATGTGGATAGTGTGGAGGGCTGTCAGAGGTTACAGCAGGACATTGATAGGATGCAAAACTGGGCTGAGAAGTGGCAGGTAGAGTTCTACCCAGATAATTGAGAGGTGGTTCATTTTGGTAGATCAAATATTATGACAGAATATAGTATTAATGATAAGACTCTTGGCAGTGTGGAGGATCAGAGCGATCTTGGGGTCCGAGTCCATAGGACGCTGAAAACAGCTGCACAGGTTGACGCTGTGGTTAAGAAGGCATACGGTGTATTGGCCTTCATCAATCGTGGAATTGAATTTAGGAGCCAAGAGGTAATGTTGCAGCTATATAGGACCCTGGTCAGACCCCACTTGGATTACTGTGCTCAGTGCTGGTTGCCTCACTATAGGAAGGATGTGGAAACCATAGAAAGGGTGCAGAGGAAATTTACAAGGATGTTGCCTGGATTGGGGAGCATGCCTTATGAGAATAGGTTGAGTGAACTCGGCCTTTTTTCCTTGGAGCGACAGAGGATGAGAGGTGACCTGATAGAAGTGTATAAGGTGATGAGAGGCATTGATTGTGTGGATAGTCAGAGGCTTTTTCCCAGGGCTGAAATGACTAACATGAGAGGGCACAGTTTTAAGGTGCTTGGAAGCAGGCACAGAGGAGATGTCAGGGATAATTTTTTTTACGCAGAGAGTGGTGAGTGTGTAGAATGGGCTGCCAGCGACGGTGTGGAGGCAGATACGATAGGGTCTTTTATGAGACTCCTGGACAGCTACATGGAGCGTAGAAAAATAGAGGGCTATAGGTAACCTAGGCAATTTCTCAGGTAAGGACATATTCGGCACAGCTTTGGGGGCCGAAGGGCCTGTATTGAGCTGTAGGTTTTCTATGTTTCTATGTTCTATGATAAGGAGATGATAGGAGATCTATGCAACTCTGATGGAGATATACATAATTCTAGTCTGGCCTCTGCAAGGCCATGGAGTCAAAGCAGCTGATGAATTCCTGCAAAGTGATCCTTGCTCAGTAGGGTTGCAGTCATATCAGTGCCAGTTCCTTGTGCTCCATCCCCAGAATTCTTTGATTGATGTCAATGATAGTAATTCCATGGGGCAGAATAGAGCCATAGAGTCATAGAACTCTATAAAATAGAAACAGGCCCTTCAGCCCATCTAGTCCATGCTGAACCATTAATCTGCCTAGTCCCAATGTCCTACACCAGATTATAGCCCTCCATACTGTCCCATGTAACTATCCACATCTCTCTTAAATGTTGACATTGACCCCACATCCACCACTTGTGCCGGCAGCTCGTTCCACACTCTCAATACCCGGTGAGTAAAGAAGTTCCTCTTCAAATTCCCTTTAAACATTTCACCTTTCACCCTTAACCCTGTTATCTGTTATCTGAATATCTGAATACCTGTTACCTGAATATCTGTTATCTGTCAAGTAGGGGACCGTGCACAATTCTGATTTGATGGAGACAGACGTGAGAGCACAGCGGAACATCTGGAAAACTTCTGAAATTCCTGCTTCGCTGCCACTGCTACTGTGTGGTAACCGGAATCTCCGGAGCTGAAGGCCCCAAAATTCTCGGCTTTGCGTGTTTCAGCGGCCGGGGAGAGGTCGAAGGCGCTCGGCAGAGGATGGCGCTCGGGAGGCTGTATCGGAGAGGCTGGTCAGAAGCTCAGAGTTTTCAGACGAATGGACTCAGTGTCGGCTGGGGTCGGCTGCTTCCAAGGTATCGGCAAATTGACGGTTCCTTGAGGTTTTTGGCAGGGAGTTTCTCCTTTTTGCCGCCTGCTATCGGGGACTCAGAAGTCGATCAACTCGGGACTTTGAGACTTTTTTTTACTGTGCCCATGGTCTGTTCTTTATCAAATTATGGTATTGCTTTGCACTTCCGTAACTGTACGTTATAATTATGTGGTTCTGTCAGTGTTAGTCTTTGGTCTGTCTTGTTTTCTGTGATATCACTCTGGAGGAACATTGTATCATTTCTTAATGCATGTATGCATTTCTAAATGACAATAAAAGAGGACTGAGTGTTCTCATAATCTAATCTAATCTAATCTAACCCATGACATCTAGTTTTAGTCTCTACCAACCTCAGTGGAAAAAGCCTGCTTGCACTTATCTTATCTATACTCCTCATAATTTATTTAATTCTTTAAATTTATACTTATTTATTGCGATACAGCATGGAATAGACCGTTCTGGCCCTTTGAGCCACGCCGCCAAGCAATCCCCGATTTAATCCTAGTCAAATCACGTGACAATTTACAATGACCAATTAACCTACCAACTGGTAAATATTTGGACTGTGGGAGGAAACTGGAGCACCTGGAGGAAACACACAGTCACGGGGAGAGTGTACAGACTCCTTACAGGTATTGGTGGGAAATGAACCCAGGTCGCAGGTGCTAACTACTACCATGTTGCTCCACAATTTTGTACACCTCTGTAACACTCGCTTTGCCTAGTGGCATGATCTCGGAGTGATAACTCCCTGCTCGGCTAAACCTTAGAACTCTTGTTTGGGTGAATGCTGTGCAGTGTCCCCTGTTTCAAATCAGTACCCCGTAATGACAAGCCGTACACAGGATGCGGTTAAATAATTAAGATTTTATAATTCTTACTTGAACTATGGGGTTAGTAGAGAACCGAAATATAAAATAAAAAAAGGGTGCCACTATATCTTTATTCAGTCTGTGCACAATTAATTAATTGAAGCTCATGCAATATCCACTTTCCATCATTCGATCTCCTCCGAACTCCGCCGGGTCCTAAGCCCCCACTCAGGGTTCGCTCCACTCACTGGGTCACAGCATCTCTTCGGGTGCATCTTCTCTCTTCTTCCCCATGGTGCGTTCTTCCCAAATCCCGGGCAAACAAAAGTTTACAGACACACAAGAAAGAATAACATCTATTCCAATTGGTTGACAAATGAATACAAGTCCCATTATCGGTAATTATAACCCAAACGTGCTGCTACAGAGAACCCCTTACCTCAGCAGTTAACATTACAAAGAAGCCATTTTATTATAACACTATTGAGAAGCCATTTTATTAGCCTTAGCAAGAAACATGAAAGAAGAAACCCTTTACACCTCTATCAAACCTTCCCTCAGTTTTCGATGTTCCAGGGAATAAAGCCCTAAGCTATTTAACCTTCCTCTATAACTCAGGGCCTCAAGTCCCGGCAAAGTCTTCGTAAATTTTCTCTGCACTCTTTCAATCTTTTTTACATCTTTCCAGTAGGCTGGTGATCAAAACTAGCACAATACTCCAAATTAGGCCTCACCAGCATCTTACGTGATTTCATCGTAAGATCCTAACTCTTGTACTCAATACATAAAGGCCAATGTGTCAAAAGTTTTCTTCATGACCCTCTGTACCTGTGACCACTCTTTCAAGGAATTATGAATCTGTATTCCCAGATCCCTCTGTTCTACCACACTCTTCAGTGCCTTAACATTCACCATGTAAGATTTTGGGAGGTTGGTCCTCCCAAAGTGCAACACCTCACACTTGTCTGTATTAAATTCCATCTGCCATTTCTCAGTCCGTTTCACCAGCTGGTCCAGATCCTGGTACAAGATATGATTTCTCACTGTCCACTACACCCCCAATCTTGGTGTCATCTACAAATTTGCTGATCCAGTTTACCACATTATCATCCTGATTACTGATATAGATGACAAGCAACAATGGACCCTGCTCCAATCCTTGCAGCACACTACTAGTCACAGGCTCAAGTCAGAGGGACAACCATCTACAACCACAATCTGACTTTCTCCACGAAGCTAATGTCTAATCCAATTTACTACCTCATCCTGACTGCCAAGCAACTGAATCTTTTTCACCATATTCCCATGCAGGACCTTGTCAAAGACATTGCTAAAACCCATGTGGACAACATCCACTGCCTTGCCTTCATTAATTTTCCTGGTAACTTCCTCAAAATACTGCATAAGATAGGTTAGACATGACCTACCAAACACAAAGCCATGCTGACTATCCTTAATCAGTTCCTGTCTATCCAAAATACTCATATATCCATTCCCTTAGAACACCTTCCAATAACTTTTCCACTACTGATGTCAGGCTCACTGGCCTATAACTGCCTTGCTTATTCTTGAAACTATTCTTAAATGACAGAGGAACATTGGCAATCCTCCAATCTTCTGGCACCTTAGCCACAGCGAAGGATGATTTATTATGAGCCTCTGTTAAGGCTCCTGAAATTTCTGCACTAACTTTTCACAGGGTCTGAGGGAACACATTGTCAGGCCCTAGGGATTTATCCACCCTAATGTGCCTCAAGACAGCAAACACTTCCTCCTCTGTAATCTGTACAGGGTCCATGACCTCGCTACCCATGCCTCACATCTCTAGACTCTGTGTCCATCTCCTGAGTAAATAAAGATGGAAAAAAATTGATTTATGACCCCCCCCCCATCTCTTTAAGCTCCATGCATAGATTATCACTCTGATCTTTGAGAGGTCAAATTTTGTCCCCTGCTCTTAGTATATGTGTAAAGCCCATAGGATTCTCCTTTGCCTTATCTGCTAGAGAAACCTCATGTCTTCTTTTAGCCCTCCTGATTTTCTTCTTTAGTGTTCTCTTGCATTTCTTATAATCCTCAAGTACCTCATTTGTTCCTGCCTGTAAATACCTGCTATGCACCTCCTTTTTCTTAACCAGGGCCTCAAAATCTCTAGAATCAAGCAGATTCTAACATTTTTGGCAAACTGACTGGGAATCACTTTTTCAACAAATACCTTTTTTAAACATTATTTATTCCAGGAGGCCCAAGTAGTTTTAATCTTTTCTTGTCTGTGGATACTGAGACCAAATGTTGCTATTGTATCTTCCTTCACCACTTCCTCTGACAGCACGTTCTAGAAAAACACTACATTTTACATAAAATTCTTGCCTCACAAATCTTCTTTCAACATTTCCCCTCTCACCTTAAGGTTACACCCCCTGGAATTTGACATTTCCACCCTGGAATGAAGAATCTGTCCATCTTATGCTCAGCAAATTCAGCACAGGACTATGACGGTATCTGGAGACTTTCAAGCAGTGTTTGGGTCAGTTTCAAACTGTGAGTGTATTTACCAACCAAGTTGTGCTGGAGCTAAGGAGAAAGCTTTTTGAACATGACTTAAATTTTCAGAGAACAATAGAGTCAAAAATGTGTTTCCCAGTTGGGGAGATATCTCACAATATACAAACTAATCAATACAAGCAGCCTTTGGCAAAAAAATATTGAGCTGTCTCTTCTGACAGCTAATTGCATGTCCTCTGTCTCTGGCATGAAACTCATGATAAATGTACTGTGATTCCTCCATAATGTTTATGGGTCCGAGTACATACTACTGTAACAAATTCCTTTGTGTTTAATTAATACAGTTTTTTTGTTTTCTGAAGTACAGATACAGCCATCTTAGTACATCTGCACAGTATAAGTCATCGTGGATGTGTTTTGCCCCTTTTGACTTCGGTACCTCTTGGAGGTCTGGTTGCATTAATTTTAAGTTCATAATAGAAAATATTGCCAGTGATTTAAAAAAAAATGGTTCAAATGTTTGCAGATATTAAGCGTGTTGCATGTGTTAATGCATATAGCAGAATAATGGTTTTATGAAAGGTTATCTGAACACAATGACACAGCCATTCCCCTCAAATGACCTTGGGTAATCACACTGTTGAGAAATAGGGCTACAACAATGTGTCTTTTGCTGACTAGATTATGTTAATAGAGTTGCATAAGGTATGTTTTCATCCCACTCATCGATTTAAAAACTGGCTTTGAATTGTTGAAGGTTGCTTATCATCAATGTTAATTGTTTGATGCATTTTTAAAATGTTCTTAACCTCAAAACACTTGTAATAGAATCACTTCAAAACATGCAAGAACTAAATTGACCATACAACATCCCGGTTCTTGTGCCAAGTATCAAGGTAATGAATAGGGTGCAAGTATGATACGTATGCATATTGAAACAAGATTATGCTTGATTTTTGCATAGCTTTCAACATATTAGCAACATCAGGAAACTATATCAATCTCAAATATACAATCCTGGCTGTGGATTCTAGTCCTGGTGTGATAAATACAAATGTATCTCATGGAGTGTTTGTTAGTCTCAGCCGACCTTACCATTCAGACACCGAAATTGTTTGCTTCTGGACCAGTTACATAGAGCTACATAAAAATTGTTGTTACATGACATACCATTATTTTTTTTTACTGGAATTGAGATTGCTATCCTTTTTCTATGATAAAGTATGGAAAGGAAATCCACTTTTGTTTGCAGTTTGTTCACTTACAGTTGTGTTTTCTTAATATAAGCGAATAGATTGCTTATCTGCATTGTTCATCTCAGTATGTAAATATTTCAATCATTGAAAAATCCCAATGAGGCTGAAGCTTGGGTTTGAAATATTCTGCATCATACTTTAAAAGTCTTCATTAATAATTGGAGTCAGAACCAAACTGAAGAGATGCATGCATGATGCTCATATGGAATTTTTAAAGGTATTTGATAAATGGATTAAAATTTTAAAAATAGGATATATGATATTAATGAGTGTGTCCTTATAAACAGGAATATAGCTGAAGTTCATAAAATAATGAATAATACTTTAGACCTGAAGGCATGTAAACAATGCTGGCTATTGAGGGCACAATTCGGATTCACTCCACACAGCACACAGAGAAAATATTTCCTGTTGAAAAGCATACACATTATTCTCAGGAGGACAGCTCCTTTGAAAGGTCAGTTTTTCCTGGATGTCTTTGAGTTACCTATATCAAATCTCTATTGTAGTGTATGGTTCAAAAGACAGTTAGTTTTTCAACTTTATTCCAGCAAAATGATTCTAGGTCAAGCATGGAAAAAAGTAAGCACTGATGCTGGTTTCTAGGCAGTGCTCTGGGTTCTACCATACTCACAGGAGCAACACTTGGTTCAAGACTTTATTTTGCAATAAGGGGAAGAATTACTGACTCCTTGCACTGGAAAATTATCATGTGGTAAGGCATTTGTGTGATTGACATGACTGAATTTCTACGTAAAGGAAACTTCGTTCACAAAATATTCACCTTTTCTTCATTTGACTGATGCACTAATTTATAGAAGTCCCTGTTTATACACAGTGCTTTTCCACATGATGCAACATATAACTTTATAGCACATTTATAATTTACATCCATGCCTGAGTAACTGTAGAGAATATAGGTAGTCAGACATGCCTTCACTACCAAGACAAGGGCAGCCGGTGCAAGGGAACATGTTTGCCTATAAGTTTCCATCATCTTTCACAATGTCCTGTCTTGAAAGTATGTCAGAATTCCTTCAATATAGCTGGTATAAATTCTAGAGCTCCATACCCAACAGCATCAAAGGAACCTTTTCACCAGAAAGACTGCAGTAGTTCAATGAGTCACTCTTCACCATTTTCACAAGGGCCATTTTGGATGGAAAATAAATATAGGCCCTGCCAATACTGCTTACATCCCCCAAAATCAATAATGTTACGTCTGCTTTTCTGCTAGTTACAGTCTGAGTAGTTTCCCAGCAACTGAGTTTGGCACTAAGAACTCACCATGCTTTTTAAGTTAAAAACACCCCTCACTATAACTCTCCCTAGAGCCCCAAATTTACTCTCATCTCCAGGTCAAGAATCCATTTCCACATCCAGACATCCCCAATTACCAATTATTCCCAAATTACTCTGTCCATCTTCAATGCCCACCAGCTCCCGTATTAAGACTTAATCTTCCTGCCACAGCTTCTCTTCTTTGTGACTCCCACACCCCTGTGACCCATCGTGAAGAACAATGACTTATTTATTTCCCTTCACAACTGTGGAATATGAGAAAGACATTCCACTGTGTAAAGCCTGCATGGATTATTGTATTCCATATGGTCTGTTGTGCCCTGTAAAGAGGCACTCTAGCCCAATGTATACTATTCATCACCCACGCTTTTCCAGATATGGAACCGTTTTTATGCATTGATCCTTTTTAACTATTAGAAAATAAATGACTTTCATTTCAAATTATTCATCAAAGCTTGAACTTTGATCTACAGAGACAGTAGAAAGAATTCACTATAAATGTCTTACCAAAGACCATAACTTTACTCTCTGAAATAAAAAGTAAAGTCTCAATTAACTCAAGTAAGGAGTCAATTCAAACCAGTTTAAAATGACAACAGCAAGTACTGTCACAATCATTTTTACACTAGCCATATGCTAACTAATGTTAGACGTAAAGTAAGTTTGGCATTTTTGATCATGTACAATCACAATTATTATAAAAATGACCATGGGTTCTATGGATAATGCATTGGTTTTGGAAAAACTCTTGTCAATTAATCTGTTATATTTATTTTTCCACAAGTTGTATTTATGTAAATAAGTTGATTTTTAATTTTTTTTTATGACAATTTTCCATTTAGACTGCTCATTCTACTTTTCCATTGCTTTGTGAACACAGTTTAGGTAAAGTTATGTCCTTAAATTCTGCATAAGTCATTGAGCATTGCTTGAAGAAGTGGTCTCCCCTTCCTATGTTATATTGTGGTTATCAGAAAGGGGAAGAAGGGACTGAAGACAAGTCACTATCTAAAGACCCAGATTTGAAAGAAACAGTCAACAAATACCTGTATTCAGTCCATGTACTTATTCTTTCACAAATATTGTTAAATTGGTTTTTCTTGTCACATGTACTGAGGTACGATCAAAAACATGTCTTGTATACTCTTCATACTGATCAATTCGTTGCAACAGTACATTAAGATTTTACAAAGGTAAAACAATAACAGAGTGCAGAATGAGGTGTAACAGTTAGAGAAAGTGCACTGCAAGTAGACAATAAGTACAAGGTTGCAATGAGTAGATTGTTAGGTCAAGATGGGATCTTAATGTACTAGGGATGTTCAGTAGCCTTATATGAAGGGATAGAAGCTGTCTTTGAGCCTGGTGGTGCATGCCTCCAAGCTTTTGTATCTTCTGTCCAATCGGAGGGATGACAAAGGAGAACATCTGGGTGGATAGGGCCTTTCTTTATACATACCAACATCCATTTACTCTCCTTTGTCTTTCCTGCGTGTTATTTCCTCAAGGAATTCCAACAGATTTTTTGAGCAAGAATTTACCTTAGGAAATCCATGCTGATTTTTTTCCTATTTTATCATGTGCCTCCAAATATCCTGAAACTGTGGAGAGACATTTGAAATTTTCCAGTCCTCTGAAACTATTCCAAATCTAGTGATTTTGGAAAGACCATTATGAAAGCCTCCACAATCTCTTCAGCTACTTCTTTTAGACCCCTGGGGTGTAGTTCTTCTGCATCAATTGACTTATCTATGTTTGTACATTCAGACTTTTCAGCTTCCCAGGCAATGACATTCACTTCTGCCCCCTGACACTTCTTGCATTTCTATCATTCTGCTAATGTCTTCCATAGTGAAGACTAACACAAAATACTTGTTAAAGTTGTCTACCATTTCTTTGTCCCCCAATGGCATGGACCTCAAATAGCCTCTGACAACCGAGTCTAGCTCCTGGCCTTCACATGTGGCTTAGCTACTGACAGTAGAAGGGGAAAAGGTGGGTTACTGGCACCTTAAGACCAGTTGCTTCAGGCAGATGGGATTGGCAGCTCATCTCGGAGAAGGAAAACTCTGACCTCAAACCTCTGCTGCCTTGTGGCTATACCCACTCATGGGGAAGGCTTTGGGAGGAAACTCCTCTGGAAAACTCCTAGCCGGAGTCCCTACATCGAGTTCAATTTGACAAGCATCTCCTGCGACGCTGCTGTTACCACTCTGTATCAGTCTCTGATGTTCCTTTAGGTTCATCAGATACGAGGAGAAGGGGAACTTGCTACATGGGCAACAGCTTGCTCTCTATATCGTACTACCCTGGCTTGTATACCTAGACAGATAGGATGCAAATTCCATGGTCAACTCCGACCAACGGAAGCCTCAGACTCAGATTACTAACTCTCCAGCGTCATTTTCCAGTGGTCCAATATCCATTCTTTTACTCTTTACATATCTGAAAAAAGTTTTTGTATCCTTTTTTATATTAATGGCTAACTTACCTTCATACTTCATCTTTTGTTTCTTTATGGCTTGTTTAGTTGCCCCCAGATGGTTTTTAGAAGTTTCCCAGTCCTCTACCTTCACACTAATTTTTGCTGTATTATATGCTTTCTCTTTTGCTTGTATGCAGTCCTTGATTTCCCTTGTCAGCCATGATTGCATCATCTTCCCTTTAGAATGCTTCTTCATATTTGGGATGTATCTTTCCTGTGCCCTCCAAATTAGTCTCAGAAACTCCAGCCTTTGCTGTTTTGCTGTCATCTCTGTTAGTGGCACTTCTAATTAACTTCAGCAAGCTCCTCTCTCATGCTTCAGTAATTCTATATTTCTACTGTAATAATGATACATCTGACTTTAGCTTCTCTCTCTTGAACTGCAGGGTGAATTGTATCATATTATGATCACTGCCTCCTAAGGGTTTCTTTAAATTAACCTCCCTAATCAAATTTGGTCATTACCTATCACCCAATCTAGAGCTGTTGTTCCTCTAGTGGGCTCAAACACTAGTTGCTCTAAAAGGCCATCTTGTAGGCATTCTACGAATTCCCTCTCTTGGCAGGTAGCGCCAATCTGATTTTCTCAGTCTACCTGCATATTGAAATCCTCAATGATTATTGCAACATTGTCCTTTTTAATGACTTTTCTATCTCTTGTTTCAGTTTGTACCCCACATCCTGGCTACTGTTAAGAGGCTTGTACATAACTCTCATCAGAGCCTTTGTATCTCTGCAGTTTCTTAACTCCACCCACAATAATTCTACATTTTCCAATCCCGTGTTACCTCATTCTAATAATTTGATTTCATTTTTTAACAACAGAACCACCCACCCCCTCTGCTTACCTACCTGTCCTTTCGATACAATGTGTGTCCTTAGATGTTAAGCTCCCAACAATGATCCTCTTTTTGCCATGACTCAGTGATGCCCACAGCAACATACCTGCCAATAACTGGGTTATAAGGTCATCTACCTTATTCCATATAACATGTGCATTCAACTATAAAGCCTCCAATCCTGCGTTCATTACCATTTTTGATTTTGTACCTCTGTAACACTTTGACTCATCCCACTGACTGGCATTTTTCCCTGTCCTCTACCTGTCCTTCCCCACAGTCTCACTACACACTGCATCAAGTTGTATACCAACTGACCTGGAGTACTGTGTGCAGTTCTGGTCTCCATACTTGAGGAAGGATATGCTGACTTTGGAGGCAGTGCAGAGGAGGTTCACCAGGTTGATTCCAGGGATGAATGGGGTTAATTTATGAGGAGGGATTGAGTCGCCTAGGACTATACTCTCTGGAGTTCAGAAGAATGAGAGGGGTTCTTATAGAAATATTCAAAATTTTGAAAGGGATAAATAAGATAGAAGTAGGAAAGTTGTTTCCATTGGTAGGTGAGACTAGAACTTGGGGACATTGCCTCAAGATTCAGGGGAGAAGATTTAGGACAGAGATGAGGAGAAACTGTTTTTCCCGGAGAGTAGTGAATCTGTGGAATTCTCTGTCTAGGGAGGCAGTTGAGGCTTCCTCATTAAATATATTTAAGAAACAGTTAGATAGGTTTTTACATAGTAAGGGAATTAAGGGTTATGGGGAAAAGGCAAGTAGTTAGAGTTGAGTTTACAAACAGATCAGCCATGATCTTATTGGATGGCGGGGCAGGCTCAATGGGACTGATGGCCTACTCCTGTTCCTATTTCTTATGTTCTTATGCCCTATCCTCTGTCCCATTACTCTGGTTCCCATTTGTGCAAAGTCTTTCTTCCTATAGTTGTGTTATCAAGAAATAAAGGGCATGAGAACATAAAGACTGAGACTGAGGCAGGATAATAACAACTTTTAAAAGACAGTTGGGACAGGGGCATGGTCTGAAAAGATTTCAAAGTTCAAAGTAAATTTATTATCAAAGTACATATATGACTCCATGTACAACCCTGGGATTCATTTTCTTGCAGGTATTCACAGTAGAACAAAGAAATACAACAGAATCAATGAAAAACTATACACAAGCAAAAACTGACAAACAGCTAATGTGCAAATGAAGACAATCTGCAATAATAAAAAAACAAGTGAAATAATATTTAGAATATAAGTTGTAGAATCCTGGAAAGTGAACCTGTGTGTTCTGGAATTTGTTCAATGTTGAGGAGAGTGAGGAGATTTTTAGAAAGTTATGGGTCAGATTATATAACCATATAACATATAACAATTACAGCACGGAAACAGGCCATCTCGGCCCTTCTAGTCCGTGCCGAATGCTTACTCTCACCTAGTCCCACTGACCTGCACTCAGCCCATAACCCTCCATTCCTTTCCTGTCCATATAGCTGTCCAATTTAACTTTAAACGACAACATCGAACCTGCCTCAACCACTTCTGCTGGAAGCTCGTTCCACACAGCTACCACTCTCTGAGTAAAGAAGTTCCCCCTCATGTTACCACTAAACTTTTGCCCTTTAACTCTCAACTCATGTCCTCTTGTTTGAATCTTCCCCACTCTCAATGGAAAAAGCCTATGCACGTCAACTCTATCAATTCCCCTCATAATTTTAAACACCTCTATCAAGTCCCCCCCTCAACCTTCTACGCTCCAAAGAATAAAGACCTAACTTGTTCAACCTTTCTCTGTAACTTAGGAGATGAAACCCAGGCAACATTTTAGTAAATCTCCTCTGTACTCTCTGAATTTTAATGACATCTTTCCTATAATTTGGTGACCAAATTCTGGAATTGACTTAGAAGGAACAGTTGGGTCAGCATGGACCAACTGGGTTAAGTGGCCTGTTTCCATCCTCTGTGACTCTATGACTCTATGACTGTGTGTTTTGCATTATATTAAGCATACTGTATATGTGTAGTAATTTGATAGATCTCAATTTATCTCATAAGAATTCCTGGAGTCATCACTAATTCCATGAATGATCCTATCGCTGATAAAAGATTCATGAAATTCTTAAAAATTCATAGAGCTGATAAATTTTTCAGTTCAATAACATAGTTCTCCAATTGCTTCCCTACCTCCTGGTTGTAGATAAAGCATTTTGTAGCATTACATGACATAGTTTTATTACAGTTGCATGGCCTCGCCACTCTCCATGATTCTTAAGCTGCAGTAAATTAAGCACTACTAAACAGTATTCTCCCCTGATTTTCTATCAGATACAAAAATATGATTTTTACTGGCTCATTTCTATCTGATAATGGAAGTTTTTATTACATAATTGCATCATTCTTTCAAGCCCCTTCAGACTACCTGATAATTTTCATTGAATTGTAAATATTCTGGTGGTTTTCTCTAAGCCTGAGACACATATTCAACTATCAGAAATAACAGGTAAGTTGACCATTGTATTCTTACTCTGTTTAAATCAGAAATCATATGTACTTATGAGTTAAGTTGATACTGTTTACTTAGCCTGTCACCCCTAAGGTATAAAAATACCTGGGTATTCGGAATATCACAATGCCCATGATAAGAGTCAAGCAAATGTAGTTGATTTTGTTTTGCATTCTAATGAATTTATTTACTTAGAGACACAAGGTGGAGTTGGCCCTGCCAGCCCTTCCAGTCTAACCCTGCCCTCTGACATAGTCCTCCATTTTTCTAACACCAGTGTGCCTAACTAAGAATTTCTTAAATGTCTCCAGTGTATTTGCCTATACCATTAACCCTGGCAGTGTGTTCCGCACACTCTCCACTCTGCGTAAAAGACATCCTTCCAATACTTTCCTCCCATCTGTTTCTTCAGAACTTTTTATATCTGAATGATTGTTCTTGCATTTTATGTGACTGTAAAATCAGACTTTATAGTTAGAACTATGAGGGCTGATTAATAAGTTCACGGCCTAAGGTAGATGGAGTCAATTTGAGAAAACTTAGCACATTTATTTTTCCTACATTTACCCACTTAGTCCAGCGGTCGTGGAGCATATGGATCCCTTCTTTGTAGAAGTCAGCGTCTTAGACCTCCAGAAGTGGTCCACAGCAGGGGTGATTGATAAGTTCATGGCCTAAGGTAGAAGGAGATGAGTAATTAACTTCAAACTTTCTGCATTATCACTCAAAGAGTTGAACTGCACATGCATGTAACAAGAGCTGTATAACTCATCTCCTTCTACCTTAGGCCACAAACTTATCAATCACCTCTGCTGTGGACCACTTCTACAAAGAAGGGATCCGTATGCTCCACGACCGCTGGACTAAGTGTGTACATGTAGGAGGGGACTATGTTGAAAAATAAATGTGCTAGGTTTTCGAAAATTGAGAAAGTTATCAATCACCCCTCGTGAAACAATTGAAGATTCAAGATTGTTTAATGTCATTTCCAGTACAGAAGTGTAAAGGAGAATGAAATAATTATTACTCCAGATCTGATGCAGTGGAGAAAAACACATTAAGATAAAGAACACAATTTAAGATAAATACATAAGATAACTTATATACAGAGATTGACTGTATGTCCATAAATTGACGCTAGGCACAAGAGAGTCTGTGCATAAAGTAGCTGCCTGGAAATGATAAAATAGTGGTGGTGTGCGGTGTGGAAGGGTGGGTTAGCGAGTGCAGGTGTTGATAAGCAAGTAACTAATCGTTATTGGCCCTTTTCCATCATCTTTCTATATGTATATATCCTTGATGGTGGATAGGCTAGTGCTGGTGATGCATTGTACAGTTTTGAGTACCTGTTTTAGAGCCTTCCTGCCTGCCACAGTACAGTTTCCGTACCGTGCAGTGATGTGCAGCATGCCAGGATGCTGTGCCAACGATGTAAAGAGGGGTGCGAGGGGTGCAAGCTCTCTTGATAACCATCTTGTTTTCATTGCGGAAGAGGTTACTTGCCTGGCACCAGGCCTCAAGCTCTTTCAGCTCCTCACTGTAGGCCATCTCATTATTGCTGGTGATGAGCCCCACCACTGTTGTGCCATCGGAGAACTTGGCAATGTGATTACTCAAGTGTTTAGCCGTGCAGTCATGTGTGAGCAGAGTGCACAGCTATGGGCTCAGCACGCAGCCCTGTGTTAAATATAGAGGGGAGGGAGGAGCGGTGTGCCTCCTGACTATCTGAGGTCAGTTGGTTAGTAAGTTCAACACCCAGTTACACAGTGGTGTATTTAGACCAAGGAGAAGGGGTTTGTTCACCAGGGTCTGTGGGATAATGGTGTTGAAAGCTGAACTAAAATCCTGAAACAGAATTCTTGGTTTCTAGATGTGTCAGATGATAAATGCTATGGCCTCTGTTGTAGAATGGGTCTCTCAGTAAGCATACTGGTTGAGTGTCCATGTTGGCAAGGAAGCAGTTTTTGATATATGCCATTACCAGCCATTCAAAGCACTTCATGACGATTGGCGTCAGTGCCACTGGGCGGTAATCATTTAATTCTGAAGATTTAGAATACTCTGGAAGCATGCTGGAAGTTTGAGATTGTCAGGGTCAGAAGTTGCCATTACTAGGGAGAAAGTGCATGGGAAAGTAAAATGTCTGACGGTAGATAAGTCACCTGGACCGTAGAGCATACACTCCACGGTTCTGAAAGAGGTGGCGGAAGAGATCGTGGAAGCATTACTACTGAACCTTCCAGAATCATAGGTTCTGGCATGATTCCTGAGGACTGAAAAACTGCAGATGTAACTCTACCCTTCATAAAGGGAGGGGGGCAGAAGAAAGGAAACTATAGGCTAGTTAGTCTGACCTCAGTGTTTGGGAAGATGTTGGAGTTGATTGCTAAGGATGTGGTTTCAGGGTACTTGGAGCCACATGACAAAATAGGCCAAAGTCAGTATGGTTTCCTCAAGTGGAAATATTGCCTGACAAATCTGTTTGAACTCTTTGAACAAATAACAAGCAGGATAGGCAAAGCAGAATCAGTGGATGTTGTTTACTTAGACTTTCAAAAGGTCTTTGATAAGGTGCCACACATAAGGCTGTTTACAGGAAAGGTACTAGCATGGAAAGAGCATTAGCTGATTGGCAGGAGGCAAAGAGTAGGAGTAAAAGGAGCCTTTTCTGTTTAGCTGCTGGTGAGTAGTGGTGTTCTACAAGCATTTGTGTTGGGACTGCTTCTTTTGACATTATATATCAATAGTTTTGATGTCAAAATCGGTGGGTTTGTGGTCAAGTTTGCAGATGCTACAAAGATGGGTGGAGGGACAGGTAGTTTTGAAGAAGCAGAGAGGCTACAGATGGACTTAGGCACATTAGGAGAATGGGTAAAGAAGTGGCAGATGGAATACAGCTTTGGGAAGTGTATGGTAATGTACTTTGGTAGAAGAAATAAAAGTGTAGACTATTTTCCAAATGGAGAGAAAAGTCAAAAATCCAGTGTGCAAAGGGATTAGGAGTCTTTGTACAGGATTAATTTGCAGATGGAGACATAGTGCTGAGGAAGGCAAATTGAAAGTTAATTTTGAGAGGATTAGAATATAAAGCAAGGATATAATGCTGCAGCTTTATAAGACACTGGTGAGGCCTCACTTGGAGTATTGCGAGTAGTTTTGGGCCCCTTATCTTAGTAAGGATGTGCTGATATTGGAGAGGATTCAATGGAGATTCACAAAAATGACTCCAGGAATTCAGAAGAATAGTTGGGGGGGGGTGGGTGGGTGGAATCTCATTGAAGCATATTGAATGTTCAAAGGTCTCGATAGAATGGAAGTGGAGAGCATGTTTCCTATGCTGGGTGAATCTAAGACCAGAGGACAGAGCCTCAGAATTGTGGGACATCCATTTAGAACAGAGATGAAGAGGAATTTCTTTAGCCAGGGATGGTGAATCTGTGGAATTTGTTGCCACAGGTGGGCTGTGGAGGCCAAGTCCCTGAGTACATTTATGACAGAGGTTGATAGATTCTTGATTAGTCAGGGCATGAAGGGATACGGGGAGAAGGTTGGAGACTGGGGATGAGAAGGAAATGGATCAGCCATGATGAAATGGCAGAGCAGACTCTATGGGCCAAATGGCCTAACTCTGCTTCTGTATCTTATGATCTTACTTTGGTATAGGAGTGATGGTGGCTGATTTGAAGAATGTGGCAATAGCAACCAGGATGAGTGAAGTGTTGAAGATATTTGTGAAGACATCAGGGAATTGGTGTGCAATCTCTCTGAGGACAGCACAAGATGTGGTCTGGCCTGTCCGCCTTAGGGTGTTGACTCTATCCTAAGTAACATTAGCAAATTTGCCAATGATACAAAGCTGGGTGGCAGTGTGAAATGTGAGGAGGATGTCATGAGAATGCAGTGTGACTTGGACAGGCTGGGAGAGTGGGCAGATGCATGGCAGATGCAGTTTAATGTGGATAAATGTGAGGTTATCCACTTTGGTGGTAAGAACAGGAAGGCAGATTATTATCTAAATGGAGTCAAGTTAGGAAAAGGGGAAGTACACCGAGATCTAAGTGTCCTTGTTCATCAGTCACTGAAAGCAAGTATGCAAATACAGCAGGCAGTGAAGAAAGCTAATGGCATGCTGGCCTTCTTAACAAGGGGAATTGAATATAAGAGCAAAGAGGTCCTTCTGCAGCTATACAGGGCCCTGGTGAGACCACACCTGGAGTATTGTGTGCAGTTTTGGTCTCCAAATTTGAGGAAGGACATTCTTGCTATTGAGGGAGTGCAGCGTAGGTTCACGAGGTTAATTCCTGGGATGGTGGGACTGTCATATGTTGAAAGATTGGAGCGACTGGGCTTGTATTCTCTGGAATTTAGAAGGCTGAGAGGGAATCTTATTGAAACATATAAGATTATTAAGGGATTGTACACGCTGGAGGCAGGAAGCATGTTCCCGCTGACAGGTGAATCCAGAACCAGAGGTCACAGTTTAAGAATTAGGGGTAGGCCATTTAGAACGGAGTTGAGGAAAAACTTTTTCACCCAGAGAGTGGTGGATATATGGAATGCTCCGCCCCAGAAGGCTGTGGAGGCCAAGTCTCTGGATGCATTCAAGAAAGAGATGGATAGAACTCTTAAAGATAGCGGAATCAAAGGTTATGGAGATAAGGCAGTAACTGGATACTGATTGCGAATGATCAGCCATGATCAGAGTGAATGGTGGTGCTGGCTCGAAGGGCTGAATGGCCTACTTCTGCACCTATTGTATATTGTCTATTGTCTATTGATTCTCTGCAGAGTCCTTCTCATGTCTGTTGCTGTTAAAGACAACGGCTGCTCACTTGTCAGGGAGGTATCTTACGTGGCCAATATCCTTGCGGGCAGGTTTGCTAGAGCTGTTGGGAGTGGCTTGAACTAATATGGCGGGGAATGGGAACCAGTATGATAGAGCTGAGGATGAGCCAGCAGCACTACAAGTGGACGATGTAATATGTAATATCAATGTAAGGAAGGACAAGCCAATGATTGGATGCAACTGCAGGCAGAGCAGAGACTTAAGCTGTAACACAGAGGCAAAATTCATAAGGGCAAAGAATGCAGGACCGAATGTGCTGCACTGAAATGCATGTAGCATTCAGAATAAGGTGGACGAACTCATGGTGCAATTAGAGATTGGTCGGCATGACGTTGTGGGCACCACTGAGTCGCAACTGAATGAAGGTCATAGTTGGGAGCTTAACATCAAAGGATATACTTTGTTTCGAAAGGACAGGCAGGAAGGCATAGGCAGTGGTGTGGCTCTATTGGTAAGAGGTGGAATCACATCTTTAGAAAGAGGTGACATTGGGTCAGAGAATTTCAAATCTTTGTGGATGGAGTTAAGGAACTACAAGGATAAAAGACTATCATAGCATTCATATATAGGCCTCCAAATAGCAGCCAAGATGTGTGGTTGAGATTGCAAAGGGAGCTGGAAAAGGCATGTAATAAAGGTAATGTCATAATTGTAATGAAGGACTTCAATATGCAAGGGGATTGGGAAAATCAGATTGGTGTCAGATCACAAGAGAGGGAATTTGTTGAATGCCTACGAGATGGCTTTTTAGAGCAGCTTGTGCTTGAGCCTATGAAGGGAAAGGGTATCTTAGACTGGGTGTTTGTAATAACCCAGATTTTATTAGTCAGCTTAACGTAAAATAACCTTTATGAGGCAGTGATCATAATATGATTTAATTCATACTGCAGTTTGAGAGGGAGAAGCGTAGGTCACATGTATCTGTATTGCGATGGAATAAAGGGAATTACAGAGGCACAAGAGAGGAGCTTGCCCAGGCGGATTGGAGGAGGATATTGGTGAGGATGATGGCAGAGCAGAGATGGCTGAAGTTTCTGGGATAGTTCACAAGGTGCATGATAGATATGTCCCACATAGGAAGAAGTTCAGGGCTAGGCAACCGTAGCTGATAAAGGAAGTTAACGACTGCATAAAAGCTAAGGAAAGGGCATATAAGGTAGCAAAAGTGAGTGGGAAGTTGGATGATTGGGATTTTGTTTAAAATCCAACAAAAGGCAACTAAAAAAGCTATAAGAAGAAAAAGGATGAAATATGAGGGCATACTAGCCAATAAAATAAAGCAGGATACTAAAAGTTTCCTCAGTTATATATTATAGATAGATGGAGCTCATCAGCCTGGGAAGGCAGTCCATCTAAGAGATGGAAAACTCTGATTTCAAACCTTCGCTGCCTTGTGGCCGTACCCACTCATGGGAAAGGCTTCGGGAGTAAACCCTAAGAACAAATCCAGAGCTGGAGTCCCTAAGGCAGTCCGATGTTGTCTTCAGCCTCGTTCTGGCAACTCCTGCGACGACACTGGTACCAAGCTGTATCAGGCCTTGCCCTTCCCTTGGACAACATCAGTGTTGTGGAGAGGGGAGACTTGCTGCATAGGCAACTGCCGGTCTTCCACACAACCTTGCCCAGGCCTGCGCTCTGGAGAGGAGAAGCAAGACTTTCCAGGTGAAGAACCATGGTCTTGTGAGACTAACGGAAACCACTTCAGTTATATAAAGAGTAAAAGGGAAGTGTGAGTTGGTATTGGACCACTGGAATATGATGCTGGTGAGATAGTAATGGGGGACAAAGAAATGTCAAATGAACTTTACTGCGTAAGACACTAGCTGTATGCCGGAGTTCTGTGCGAGTCAGGGAGCACTAGTAAGTGCCATTGCTATTACAAAGGCAAAAGCGCTAAGCAAACTGAGAGGTAGATAAGTCACCTGGACCAGTTAGACTACATCCCAGTGACTTGAAAGAGGTTGGTCATGATCTTTCAACTATCACTTGATTCTGGCATGGTCCCGGAGGACAGGAAATTTGCAAATGTCACTCCACGTTTTAAAAAGGGAGGAAGAGAGAAGAAAGGAAAATAAAGGTCAGTTAGCCTCACCTCAGTGCTTGGGAAAATGTCGGAATCCATTATTAAGGGCAAGGCTTTGGGGTACTTGGAGACTAATGATAAAATAAGTCAAGGTCAGCATGGTTTCTGTTAAGGGAAATCTTGCCTGACAAATCTGCTAGATATAACAAGCGGTGGACAAAGGAGAGGCAGCGGATATCATACTTTCAGAAGGCATTATATAAGGTGCCTCAAATGGGGCTGCTTAACAAGGTAAAATCGTATGGTGTTACAGGAAACATACTGGCATGGGTAGAGGAATGGCTGACAGGAAGGAGGCGGTGAGTGGGAATAAAGGGGGCCTTTTCTGTTTGGCTGCCAGTGACTGGTGCTGGTCCTCAGGGGTCAGTATTGGGACTGTTACTTTTCACATTGTTTGTCAATGATTTAGATAGTGGAATTGATGGCAAAGTTTGCGGATCATATGAAGATAGGTGGAGGGCTAGATAGTGCTGAGGAAGCAATGTGATTGCAGCAGGACTTAGACAAACTGGAAGAATGGCCAAAAGAGTGACAGATTGAATACAGTGTTGGGAAATGTATGATAATGTATTTTGGTAAAAGGAACAATGGTGCAGACTATTATTCAAATGGAGAAAAGATTCAAACATCAGAGGTGCAGAGGGACTTGGGAGTCCTTGTGCTAGACTCCCAGAAGGTTAATTCACACGTTGAGCTGTGGTAAAGAAGGCAAAAGCAATGTTGGCATTTATTTTAGGGGGAATAGACTATAAAAGCAAGGAGATAATACTGAAGCTTTATAAGACACTAGTCAGGCTGCACTTGGAGTATTGTCAACAGTTTTGGGTCCTTTTATCTCAGAAAGGATGTGTTGTCATTGGACAGAGTCCAAAGGAGGTTCATGAAGATTATTCTGGGAATGAAGGGGTTAATATAAGAGAAGTGCATGGCAGCTTTGGGCCTGTACTCCCTGGTATCTAGAGGAATGTAGGGGGATCTCTTTGAAACCTACCGAATGTTGAAAGGACTGGATAAGGAGGATGTGGAGAGGATGCTTTTTTCTGATGGGTTATGCTGAACTGGAGGGCACAGTCTCTAGATTGAGGGGAGAGTTTTTAGAACACATGTAAGGAAGATTTTTTTTAGACAGAGTGGTGAATCTGTGGAATGCTCTGCTACAGACTGTGGTGGAGGCCAAGTCTGTGGGTATATTCAAAATGGAAGTTGATAGTTTTCAGATTGGTTGGGGCGTCAAGGGATATGGTCAGAGAGCAGGTGTATGGGGTTGAACAGGAACAGGGACCAGCCATAATGGACTGGCAGAGCAGACTCAATGGGTTGAATGGCCTAATTCTGTTCCTATGTCTTAAGTTCTTGTGGTGGCTGGCATCGTGTTCCATGCCTTGATATGTGCTTAGAAGTTATTTAGAGCGGCAGGAAAGGAGGCGTCACTGGTACAGTGGATGCTGTTTTCCTTTGCGTAGTCAGTAATGCCCTTGGTGCTCAATCACGTACACTAGGGGTCATTTTTGGACAAGTGTCCTGAAAGTGTTTGCGTGTAAGTGGATTTTGCCTTGTTGCCTCAGTTAAGTTTTTGCCTGGATGCTCTGATAGCTGTTCTGTTTCCTGACTTGAGAGCAGCGTCCCATGCTCATACTAGGGAGTGCACCTCTGTGTTCAGGCAGGGCTTCTGGTTGGGCCATGAGATGACTGTTGTTAAGGTATCAACGTTGACTATATACTTACTCATGTGGCCGAAGAGAGATTCAGCCTCAAGGTCTTTGTCATCACTGTTTGTGCTGGCTTCCTTGAACACCTGCCTGTTTGTCTGTTCAAAACAATCATGAAGCAGAGAGATTGCCTCATTAGGCCACAGAGTAATGGTCCTCCTGACTGGTTTCTCTATTTCTGCAGCAGTTGGTATGCGTGGATTAACATTATGTGGTCAGAGAGGCCAAGATGAAGGGATGGGATGACTTTGTAAGTGTCACGTCTGTTGTGGATAAACATGGTCCAGTCTGTTTTTTTTCCCTCCAGTGGCCATGGTGACGTGTTGGTATAATTTAGGTAAAATGCCCTACAGGTTAACATGACTGAAGTCCCCTACAACCATGAAGAGACTGTCTGAATGCTTGTTTTGTAGAGTGTTGATTATATAGTACAGCTCTCCCAGTCATCCTCGGCGTTCACACTGGGATGTAGGCAGTGGTGATAAGCATAATAGTAAACTCCCTCAGCAGGTAATGTGGGTGACATTTAATTGTAAGATGTTCAATTGTCCCAGACAGTGGCTGCTAACTACAGGTGAGTTTGTGCATCAGCCTTTGTTGGTGCACACACAGATTCCACCTCCTTTGGATTCCCCTGATAGGGAGTTTCTTTCCGCATGGAAAAGTCATCCATACACTTGAAGAAAGTATTAATTGATGAAGAAATACCGTACAACCTTGAATGTTGAATAGAATGGAACCTGAATCTTCACTGCTGATTATATCATATTTATTAGTTCATAAAACGTATGCCTAGCTTTCCCTCCATATCATACATCAACCCACCTTGGAAATATACCACAACTCCTGCATCGTTGATGAGTGTACTCCCTCCCTCGTGACACTATAGAACCTTCACCTGATAGACAACAGGAAATTCACCATCATCTCCTCAAGGCAATGAAGCATGAGTAATGAATGGTGCTGTTGCTAATAACACCCACATCTCATACACGAGTAAAGTAAACCCTAGATGCGTATAAAGAGGATTCAAAGCATATTTTTGGCTTACTTAATAACAAACAAACTAAGTTTAAAAGTTCAAAGTAAATTTATTATTAAAGTACATACAGAATTCACCTATACAAAGTTTTCACTCCGCGCCCCCCCCCCCACCCTTGGAAGTTTTCATGTTTTATTGTTTTACAGAATTGAATCACAATGGATTTAATTTGGCTTTTTTGACACTCATCAATAGAAAAAAGACTCTTATCAAAGTGAAAACAGATCTCTACAAAGTGATCTAAATTAACTACAAATATAAAACACAAAATAATTGATTGCAGAAGTATTCACCCTTTAATATGACGCATCAAATCATCACTGATGCAGCCAATTGGCTTTCGAAGTCACATAATTAGTTAAATGGAGATCACCTGTGTGCGGTTGAGGTGTTTCAATTGATTGTAGTACAAATACACCTGTATCTGGCAGGTCCAACTGCTGGTGATAAGGTATCCTGACAAAATCTACATCATGAAGAGAAAAGAATACTTCAAGCAACTCTGCAAAAGGTTATAGAAAGGCACAAGTTAGGAGATGGATGCAAGAAAATTTCTGAGTCACTGAATATCCCTTGGGGTACAGTTAAGTCAATCATCAAGAAATGGAAAGAATATGGCACAGTTGTAAATCTGCCTAGAGCAGGCCGCCCTCAATATCTGAATGACAGTGCAAGAAAAATTGAGCTTTTTGACCATCAGACTGAACTCTATGATTGGCATAAGGCAAACCCGCACATATACAAAAACACACCATCCCTGTCGTGAAGCATGGTGGTGGCTGCATCATACTGTGGGATGCTTCACTGCAGCAGGCTCTGGAAGGCTTGTGAAGGTAGAGAATGAAATGCATGCATCAAAGTACAGGGAAATCCTGGAGGAAAGCCTGATGTACTCTCAAAAGAACTATGACTTGGAGGAAGATTTGTTTTCTAGCAAAGCAATGACCCCAAGCATAAAGCCAAAGCTACACTGGAATGGCTTAAAAACAAACAAAGTTATTGCCCTGGAGTGGCCAAGTCAGAGTCCAGACTTCAATCTAATTGAGAATTTGTGGCTGGACTTGAAAAGAGCTGTTCACTCATGATCCCCATGCAATCTGACAGAGCTTGAGCAGTTTTGTTGTCGTCAGGTGGTGTCCAACCTTCAGAGAGTGCTTTGACCCTTAATCACTATACTCCTTAGTTGGCAGATCAGCTGTAGTGGCCAAGTCACTGCCCATCTGCTCCTGACTTTGAACTCAAGCCCTCTCACCTGCTCCATATCCAGCAAGAGGCTCTTTCTGCTTCCTCCCCCATCCTGTGTGCTGCTTGGTTCTTGCTTTTTTCATCAAGGCCCTGTGCAGACAGCAACTTCCATGCTGACCTTGCTGGAAACCTTTTACAGCCAATCTCCATGGGGAATAGACACGTCTGCTATCCTTTGTCTCTGCACTCCTGAACTAAGGACTGGTACCTCAGGGCTTTCCTCTTGTGAGCCTCCTTGCATCCTTCCTCCCATGGTACTATGAGCTCCACCAGGATGATTTTCTTCGACCACAGTATGACGTCACAACCTCTAGGAAGTGCAGTTTCCTCCCCATATCAACCCTCCTCTCCCATAATTTGGCAGTTGCAACAGATTGGATTTGAGCCTCTTTGATATTACTGGCGTGGCCCTCTTCTTGATGAGAATGGCTACCCTGTTTGCCTCTTGTCTTGTCCATACTGCACGAACTGCCGCTGCTGGGCTATAATCGTGCAGGAGCAACGAGTGGTTAAGTGCCTTGCTCAAGGACACACCACGCTGCCTCAGCTGAGGCTTGAACTCGCGACTTTCAGATCACTAGTCCAACGCCTTAACCACTTGGCCACGCACCAACACTCTCTGCCAGCTGGTCTCTTTTTACACCTCTCCCGCTCCAGCGTGTCAGCAAGGGAAAGCAGGACCTCGTTGTGGCACCACATATTCCACCCTTGTGTTAAAGCTGTTTTGCATTCTGATTGTAATTGCTGCCAAAGGTGCATCTACTAAATACAGACTTGAATGGGGTGAGTAATTATGCAATCAATTATTCTGTGTCTAATAATTGTAATAAATTTAGACCAATTTGTAGAAAAAATGTTTTCACGTTGACACGAAAGTGTCTTTTCTGTTGATCAGTGCCAAAAAATCAAATTAAATCCATTGTGATTCAATCTTGTAAAACAATTAAACTTTAAAACTTTCGTGGGGGGAGGGTGAATACTTTTTAGAGGCACTGTATATAGCACTATATACAATCCAGAGACTCATTTTCTTGTGGGCATTCACAGTAAATACAAGAATAAACTCGATTAAAAACCCCACCCAACAGGATGCACAAACAACCAACATACAAAAGGTACCAAACTGTGCAAATACAAAAATAAATAAATAAATAAACAATAAACATCAAGAGCATCAGATGAAGTGTCCTCATAAGTCAGCCCATAGTTTGTGGGAACAATTCAATGATGAAACATGTCAACTCCTGCCTGAGAAGCAACTTGGATCTGCTCCAATTTGTCTACTGGCACAACAGGTCTGCAGCAGATGTTATTTCAATGGCTTATCACTCAATCCTGGAACATCTGGACAGCAAAATGCATGTATCAGGATGCATTTTATACTAATCAGCATTTGACACTATCATCCCCTCCAAACTAATCAATAAGCTTCAAGACTTTGACCTGAACATCTTGTGCAATTGGATCCTCAATTTCCTAAGCTGCAGACCTCAGTCAGTTTGGTTTGGCAACGACATCTCCTCCACAATCGCCATCAGCACAGGTGTCCAACAGGGCTGCGTGCTTAGCCTCTGCCCTGTTCAGTTTGCATTTATGACTGTGTGGCGCAGCACAGTTCCCACGTCATTTTTAGGTTTGATGACGATACCACCGTTATAGACCGAATCAAAAGTGGTGAAGAATTAGCATATAGGAGGGAGACTGAAAATCTGGCTGAGTGGTACCACAACAACAACCTCTTACTCAATGTCAGCAAGACCAAGTAGTTGGTTATTGACTTCGGGAGGAGGAAACCAGAGGTCTATGAGCCAGTCCTCAACAGGGAATCAGAGGTGGAGAGGGTCAGCAACATTAAATTCTTCGGTCTTATCATTTCAGAGGACACGTCCTAGGCCCAGCACATAAATGCAATTATGACGAAAGCACATTAGTGCCTCTACTTTCTTAGGGGTTTATGGAATTCAGCATGACATCTTAAACTTCGACAAACTTCTAGTGATGTGTGGTGGAGAGTATATTGACTGGTTGCGTCAGAGTCTGATATGGAAACACCAATACCCTTGAATGGAAAATCCTACCAAACTGGTGAATACGGCTCAGCCCGTCACAGGTAAAACCTTCCCCTCCATTGAGCATTTCTACATGGAAAGCTGTTGCAGGAAAGTAGCATCCATCTTAAGAAACTCCCACCACCCAGATCGTGCTTTCTTCTTGCTGCTGCTATCAGGAAGAAGGTACAGGAGCCTCAGGATTCACATCACCAGGTTCAGGAACAGTTATTACCTCTCAACTATCAGGCTCTTGAACCATTGGGGATTACTTCACTCAACTTCACTTGTCCTATCACTCAATGATTCGCGTAACCTATGGACTGTCAAGGACTCTTCATCTCATGTTCTCGATATTTATTGTTTATTTATTTATTATTTATTTATTTTGTATTTGCACAGTTTGTTGCCTTTTGGACATTGGTTGAACGACCAAGTTGGTGTTGTCTTTCATTGATTCTATTATGATTTATTGAGTATACCAACAGAAAATGAATCTCAGGCTGTATATGGTGACATATATGTACTTTGATAATAAATTTACTTTGAACTTTGGATGAGTGAAATTGAGTTAAGTTATTCCCTCTGGTTCAGGATCCTAATGGTTAAGGGGTAATAACTCTTCCTGAACGTGACAGTGTGGGTCCTGAATTGCCTGCACCTTCTTCCGGATGGCAATGGTGAGAAGAGACCATGGTCTGGATGGTGAGGGTTCTTAATGATAGATGCTGCTTTCCTGTGACAGTACTCCGTGTAGATGTGCTCAATGGTTGGTAGGACTGTAACCATGATTTACTGAGCCATATTAACTTGCGTTTTGTAGACTTCAAGAGCATACCAGACCATGATGCAACCAGTCAATATAAACTCTGCCACATATCTATAGAAGTTTGTCAAAGATTTAGATGACATACAAAGTCCTCACAAACTTCTAAGAAAGTAGAGGTGTTGCCGTGCTCTTTGTAATGGCACTTACGTGCTGAACCCAGGGCAGGTCCTCTGAAATGATAACACCAAGGAATTTAATGTTGCTGACTCTCTCTATCTCTGATTCTCTGATGATGACTGGTTCATCGATCTCCGGTTTCCTCCTCCTGAGCACTTACAAAATGCTAGGCAGTGTATTTCCAGGTCATAATGAGTATTTTGACATAATTTCCACACCCAAGAAAATGAGGTGCCAACAAATGTCATGACTTTTTTTATGTATCAGGCCACTGATATTCCAAGGTGGATCACTGAGCTGTGAATATTTTTACTCCTCTTTTTCTTTTTCAGTTTTTTTGTTCCAACTGAAATAATTTCTCATCCCCTATCCCAACTTTGTGATAAATCATTCCCCCATTGTCCTCTCACTTCCTCCCTGTCTTTCACTTTAATTTCTCTTCTCTATTTTTATGATACTCTTTTCTTCCACCTCTTTTGCCAAAATCCTCAAAATATTCTGCATCTTATTAACAAGATTTGATCTGAACACAGGGTACCGTGTTGTCTTGACTACATCTATGTAAAATTGCAATTTTATATCTCCATATAATATCAAAACTTTGGGAAGGATGGTGCAGAAGTAAGGTAGTTTCTGGACACAGAAAAGCATGTAGCTTGAAGTAGATTTATAATGATGTTCATAAAAATTACCCTGTTTTTAGATAGATTTTTAAATGATGAAATACATTTATTGAAAATCGATCATACAGTGAGGAGCTGACTGATATAATCCTTTAACAAGTTCAAGAAACCAAACATTGAAGATCAAATGGGAAAAATAGAGAAAAGAATTTGGAATTTTATGCTTATCAGATATGAAGCCACTCATATGATCTGAGGGTCAGGTATTTTAGAAATGCTTTAATAAGGTTCAACGTACTGAAGTGATGCCATTCTGTGAAGAATGTCAAAAAGTTGTCTCTGTCACAGGAACATAGCATCAACTAGAATGTTGCTGCTTCAAGCCAGTACTATCTCACAATACCTCCATTAGACAAGCCAAGAGCCAATTAAAAGAAATAAAACCTTCATTTCCCATGTGAACAACTTTGACAAACAATGTGGTGTGTCATAGAGAGCCAAAGACGCAAGGATGTCAAATGAAGAATCAAGGGGATTGAACTGAGAACTGTGAACATGTAATTAGGATTGAACAAACACTTTGGATATGATACCTTAGTTAACCCTTTCCTCCCATGTTCTGATTCCTTTGCTTTCAATTCTTGAATAGCAAAGTGCAGAAGCTTGAAAGCTGAAGTAAACACAGGAAATGCTGGACACACTCAGTAGGTCATCCATGTAAAAAGGGCTCGTAGGATCATTGTGGACCCAAGCCATCCCAACCACAATCTATTCCATCTGCTATCATCCATACACCGCAGCATAAAAGCCAGGCTCTAGGACAGCTACTTCCACCAGGCCATCTGACTGATTAACTCACACTTTCTTGAGTGTACTCTATATTACATTGACTGTTCTATTTATTATAAGTTATTACTAATTATTATGATTGCACATTTAGATGGAGACGTAATTTAAAGATTTTTACTCCTCATGTATGTGAAGGATGTAAGAAATAAAGTCAATTCAATTCAAGCAACACACAAAATGCTGGTGGAACGCAGCAGGCCAGGCAGCATCTATAGGAAGAAGTACAGTCAACGTTTCGGGTCGAGACCCTTCATCAAGACTAACAGAAAAAAGAGATAGTAAGAGATTTGAAAGTGAGGGGGGGAGACCCAAAATGATAGGAGAAGACAGGAGGGGGAGGGATGAAGCCAGGAGCTGGGAAGTCGATTGGCAAAAGGGATACAAACCTGAAGAAGGGGGAGTGTTATAGGATGAAAGGCCTAGGAAGAAAGAACGGGGAAGGGGAGAACCAGAAGAAGATGGAGAATAGGCAAGGAGCTATTGTGAGAGGGAAAGAGAGAAAAAAAAATTAGGGAAGGGGTAAGTAGGAGAGCAGGGGCATTAGTGGAAGTTAGAGAAGTCAATGTTGATGCCATCAGGTTGGAGGCTAACCAGACGGAATATAAGGTGTTGTTCCTCCAACCTGTGTGTGGCTTCGTCTCGACAGTAGAGGAGGCCATGTATTGACATATTGGAATGAGAGTGGGACGTGGAATTAAAATGTGTGGCCACTGGGAGGTCCTGCTTCCTCTGGTGTACAGAGCGTAGGTGTTCAGCGAAGCGGTCTCCCAATCTGTGTCAGGTCTCATCAATATGTAGAAGGCCACATCGGGAGCAATTCAATTCAATATCTGTGGAAAAAGAAACAGTTAATGTTTCAGGCCTTGTTACATACACCTGTTAAGGTGCATTCTCCAGTTACCTTATAAGTTAACCATATAAGATGTCATCAGGTGGTTCCCAAATTTCACAGTGCGTTTCGACCCTTAAACATGACAGTCTCCAGTTGGTGGGCCGGCAGTGGTGGCCAAATCACTGCCCATCTGTTCCTAGCTTCCAGCTTCCCTCCTGTCGCCTACTCCAAATCCAACAAGAGGCTCGTTCTGCCTCTTCCCCCATCTTATGAGCTGCTTGTTTTTTGCTCCTTTTGTCCAGGCCCAGATCTGACAACAACCGCCATGCTGATTTGGCTGGGAAACCTATGCAGCCAATCTCCACAGGGAATAACCATGCCTGCCATCCCTTGTCTTTAAACTCCTGCACTAAGGGCTGGTACCTTAAGGCCTTTCTCTCATGGGCCTCTTCCCATCCCTCCTCCCACGGCATAGTCAGCTCAACCGGAATTATTTTCTTGTCTTCGGTTGACCACAGTACAATATCCGGGCATAGGGTTGTGTGCACCACATCCGGGAACAGCAACCTCCTTCCCACATCGACCCTCATCTCCCAGGACCTGGCCGTTAGCAGCAGATTGGGCTTTGGTTGTTTGGTTACGAAAGGCCTAGCTCCCTCTTTGATGAAGGTGATAGCCTTCCTCAAATCTGTGCCAGCTGTCCTCTTCTTGCATCTCTCCCGCTCCAGTGTGTCAGCAAGAGCCAGAAGCACCTTATCATGGCGCCACCTATACCGTCCTTGAGATAGAGCTATTTTACACCCAGACAGTATATGAGCCAGTGTCCCCTTTTGACCACAGAGCTTACAGTTCGGGTCCTCTCTCATTCCTCATGTGTACAGATGTAATGGCGAAGGAAGGGTGTCATACATGGATCGCAAGAGGAACGAAATACGGAAGGACTCCAGTCTCCATAACTCTGCCCATGAGATCTTGTGCTTGGGCAGATCCCATTTTGACCAGACACCCTGGGACCCTTGTTCCACTGCCTTTGAAATACACTTCTCTTCCTCACGGATCCGTACTTCTGCCTGTATCATGTCTCGCCTGTTCCTTATGCTTGCGTTTCCCCACTTCTAGAAGAAAACTGAGCCGAGGCCTTGCCGGGGTTGCCGATGATATCTCGCAGCTTCAGAGAACACACTGCCTCCTCCACAGCTGCGTTGGCTGCCCACTTGCACCCAGATCTGGTTGTAACGCCTGCTTGCAGAAACTCTCTTCTTCAGAACCGGGAAGGTTGGCATTAAGTTGCATGGAGGATGAGAGAGAATTGAGTGATATAAAGAAAATATCTCTGATAGGGGATCAGAGGAAGCGTCCTGTGGAAGAGTCTCGGTCTGAAACATTGACTGTTTTTTCACTTCCATAGATGCTGCCTGACCTGCTGAGTTCCTCCAGAATTTTATGTGTGTTGCTTTGGATTTCCAACTTCTGCGGCCTTTCTCGTGCTATGATAGCTTGTAGCCAAGGCTCTGAAGATAAACTGAAAATAAGATGTAGGAGCAGAATTAGGTCACTTGACCTGTCGCCTTTTCTCTGCCATTTTGTCATGCTGATACATTTTCCCTCTCAGCCCCAATCTCCCGCCTTCTCCCCATGTCCCTTCATGCGCTGACATATCAAGAATCTATCAACCTCTGCCTTAAACATACACAATGACTTGGTCTTCACAGTCGCCTGTGAATTCCACAGATTCACCACAGTTTGGCTAATGAAATTTCTCCTCATCTCCGTTCTAAAAGGACACCCCTCTATTCTGAGGCTGGTTTTAGGCTGTATCCCCCACCACAGGAAACATCCTCACCACATCCACTCTACCGAGGTCTTTCAACATAAGATAGGTTTCAATGAGATTCCCCCCTCATTCTTCTGAATTCCAGTGAGTACAGGCCCAAGGCCATCAAACGCTCCTCATATGACAAGCTCCTCAATCCCACAATCATTTTTGTGAACCTCCTTTGGATCCTCTCCAATGTCAGCACATCCTTTCTTAGCCCAGAACTGCTCACAGTACCACAAGTGAATCTCATCATCACATCCTTTTATATTTGAGTCCTGTCGAAATGATTGCTAATATTGCAATTGCCTTCCTCGCTATGAGGCCACATGATACTTGAGCTATTGCAGCCAATTATGGAGTGAAACCATGATCCTTTCTTCATAAAATACGAAATAAGGGCTGTTGGTGAGTGAGAACTTAAATGAAAGAATGATATAAAAGCTGTGAAATGCAGAACTGCATGACATGCCCAGAAGCTTGGGCTGTGCTAATTGGCAGGGAAAAACTGAAACCAATTTTGTAATGAATGACTGGGCTCATTCTGATACAGACAGAGAAAATAGGTTACTGGAATTTTCTCAAGTATTTAACCCTCACCCAATTGAATACATTTTGGAAATCTGGTTCTATTATTGTATACTGGAACCATGCTACATTGACGTTGCTGGCAGCAATTGGTTCCTTAAGGTTGTTATAGCCAGGGGTGGTAATAGGGACAAGTTCTGACTACCTATTAAATGCTCTCAATGGTGTGCATGTCAAATAGCCTCTGACCTCCAAGTCCAGCTCCTGGCCTTCACATGTGGCTTAGCTACTAAGCCCAGTGGAATTGTTCCTACTGAAATCAGGTTTATTATCACAGGCATGCGATGTGAAATTTTTTAACATAGCCGCAGCAGTTCAATGCAATACATAATCTAGAAGAGAAAAAAATAAACAAATAAAATAAAAATAATAACAATAAATAAACAAGTCAATGAAACTTGCAAAAAAAAAGTAATGCTGTATATTTAAAAAAGTGAGGTAGTGTCCAAGGATTCAATGTCCATTTACGAATCGGATGGCAGAGGGGGAGAAGCTGTTCCTGAATCGCTGATTGTGTGCCTTCAGGCTTCTGTTCCTCATACCTAATGGTAACAGTGAGAGAAAGGCATGCCCTGGGTGCTGGAGGTCCTTAATAATGGACGCTGCCTTTCTGAAACACCACTCATTGAAATTGTCCTGGGTACTTTGTAGGCTAGTGCCCAAGATGGTGCTAACTAGATTTACAACCCTCTGCAGCTTCTTTCAGTCCTGTGCCGTAGCCCCCCAAACCAGACAGTGATGCAGCCTGTCAGAATGCTCTCCGTGGTACATATACAGAAGTTTTTGAGTGTATTTGTTGACATACCAAATCTTTTCAAATTCCTAATGAGGTATTGTCACTATCTTGCCTTCTTTATAATTACATCAATATGTTGGTACCAGGTTAGATCCTCAGAGATCTTGACACCCAGGAACTTGAAATTGCTCACTGTCTCCACTTCTGATCCCCCTATGAGGATTGGTATGTGTTCCTTCATCTTACCCTTCCTGAAGTCCACAATCAGCTCTTTCACCTTACTGATGTTGGGTACCACGTTGTTGGTGCTGCACCACTCCACTAGTTGGCATATTTTGCTCCTGTACGCCTTCTCGTCACCACCTGAGATTCTACCAACAATGGTTGTATCGTCAGCAAATTTATAGATGGTGTTTGAGCCATGCCTAGTTGCCCAGTCATGTGTATATAGAAAGTAGAGCAGTGGGCTAAGCACACACACTTGAGGTGCACCGTGTTGATTGTCAGCGAGGAGGATGTGTTATCATCAATCCGCACGATCGTGGTCTTCTGGTTAAGAAGTCGAGGATCCAATTGCAGAGGAGGGTACAGAGGCCCAGGTTCTGCAACTTCTCTATTAGGATTGTGGGAATGATGCTATTAAATACTGAGCTATAATCGATGAATAGCATCCTGACATAGGTGTTTGTCTAGGTGGTCTAAAGCAGTGTGGAGAGCCAGAGATTGCGTCTGGGGTAAAAGCAGGTTACTGGTTCTTTAAAACCTGTCGCTTCGGATAGATGGGGCTTGTCAGCTGTGCTTGGCAGCTTATCTAGGAGAAATAAAACTCTGACCTCAAATCTCTGCTGCCTTACACTGTACCCACTCAAGGGGAAAGCTTCAGGAGTAAACCTTGAGGGAAAACCTGGAGCTGGCATCTCTAAGGCAGTCCTACATAGAGTTCAACTATAACTGGCAACTCCTGTGACATTACTGATGCCACACTGTATCAGGCTCTGCTGTTTCTGCATGGAGAGGGGGAACTGCTGCATGGGCCACAGCTCTCCATATGGTACTGTCCTGGCTTCCATGTCATGTAGGCAGCTGTGATACAACATCCATGGTTGACCCCAACTGACAGAGGGTCTCAGAATAGTAATTCAATCAAAATTTCAAATTGATACTTGCTGTTGCTCGGTTATAATTCATCTTGTTCTTGTCAGTTTTGTGTTGCTCTGTGCATTATATGTGCGCACGTTAGAAGTAGGCAGATCTGACAGTCAGTGATGTCAATCCTTGTGCAGCCAAATAAGTTCAGGCTATGAAATGCTGTGTTGGCTGCTCATGGGGATTGGTCTGTGCAATAGGAAGAAACACCTCAGCTGCAATAAGGCAAAAGGAAAGAGGGAAGAAATGCTTTACAGAGCCAAATGTTCACAAGACAGTCCACCCCCAATCAGCTGTGCTCCAGCCACAGAACTGTGGCAGGACAGTTCATCTTCCTGTCATCTGCCACATGCCCCAGTGTACACCCACCAACAGCTACAGTGACTTCCAGGGGCTTTCCACTCAAGGAAGGTGGAATTCATCTCCTTCTCTTCCTGTAATGAGCTCTTCGGGCCTGTGCGGAGCACCAGAGTGCGTTTGGCTCCAAGGTTTTTTGAGCTCCTGAATTGGTTACTTGTTGTTTAATGAGAGCCGCTATATTCAAGTGACTTGCTCTTTGGAATGCGGTATTCTGGTACTTTCTGTTTAAGCTTGTTACGTTTATTTTGATAGGCTCAGGGATGCTGTGTTATTTAAGTAGATGCCCGATTAGCACTAATTGTGGGGTCCTAGTATTGCAATTGTTTCTTTTTGTGGGGTCACTCGGGTGAGCCACCGACACTCTGTCGGGATTTTTATGAAGAAACCCTTGTCGTCGTCTCTGTATCAGAGTCTGTCTTTCCGCACTTGGGTTCCAATATTGCCAGTGTATCACCATGACACTATTTCTAAGAGAGCAACAAATAGGTGGATCAAAATTGACTTCCACTCCTTTAACGTTCAAAATGTCTGCAAACAATTGAAGAAAATAATGTTGATAAATGCCAAGCACCCGTATGTGCTTAACATGATTTGCTGCAGGTTATTCATGGTTTCCATCAAATTTCAGCTAGCACATTAGGCCAGTTTCTGACTCCTTAGCAGTAAATACTGAACCACTGAATCCCCAGCTTCTCACATGTTGCATTTCCCCTAATCTATGCAATTATGTGAATCCAGGCCACACTTACAATGACACAACAGAAAGAGACTGAGAGAGGAGAGGAGGAGAAGGGGAAGGAGAAGAACAGTCAGGACTACGAAGGGTCTCGGCCTAAAACGTCAACTGTACCTCTTCCTAGAGATGCTGCCTGGCCTGCTGCGTTCACCAGCAACTTTGATGTGTGTTGCTTGAATTTCCAGCATCTGCAGAAGTCCTGTTGTTTGAGGACCCAAGGACAAGATTGCTGTTTTGGCAGGAAATGAGGAATTGCTGCATTTTGTGTTTCATAGAGATGTAAGGGGGTTTCGTCTTTCACTGTTTAGGCTAATTAAAATAGCTTCTATGTTATGTTATACTGGGGAATGCTTCTTTGTTATGTTAAATGCTGAGAAAGTCTCTAGCTGGACATTTGCCTGGGTTAATACAGACAGCAGGGTGCTATTAACCAATTGGGATAGTTGTTATGATTTTGGTGCATCTGGAAGATTTGTATGTGCGGGGTTTTGGGGCAGAAGGTGGGAGAGAGAGACAGAGAATGGACCAGGTGCTGTGAGTCTGCTAACGGGGTCAGACCCCGAGAAGGGCGTTCAGCGAGGAGGGGAGATGGAGACGGACTTGTGTGGAGCCTCAGGTCGACCACCGTTGTTGGTCCCAGGCAGCTGGTCGAGGCGGTCCGAGGGGTCGCAGGGTGAAGAAGAAGGGTTCCGAGCTCCAACTGTGCACGAAGAGATTGAACTTTGATAAGTGTGGCGCCTTTTATTTCCCTTTTATATTTTATTCTCTATTATATAGTTCCAATAATATCTATCAACTGTAAATCATTTAATTGCATCTGGTGTATTGTCTGTTATTTGGGTGGGGCAGGGTATATCACACAGCATCCACACAAACTAATTACCCAGTTTGCTGGGGCCGAGGGCTATTTCCCTAGACGACAGCGAGCCGAGCAACCCTGAGGGTGGCCAGGGGGGCTACAGAGACATGGCTCACTCTGGACACCCTGCATACATCAATAAGACCTGAATGCTTCTTGACACACCAGATGGACTGAACTGCTGATTTGGAGAAGGCAAAAGTTGGGCAGTCTGTGTTTCATGATGATCTCTTTGTGGTGCACAGGAGCAGCAGTCTTGACACACTCTTGTCCACCCAACCTGGAACGTCTGCTAATTAAGTGGCGACTATTTTACTTACCAAAAGAGTTCTGCTCTGTGACCCTGACCACAGTTTCATATCACCAAAAGCAGATGTTGGAGAAGTACTCGATGTATTGAATACCATGATTAGCAAACAACCAACAGCCTACCCTGGCATCTTTCAAATGATTGTCGGGGACTTCCATTAGGTTTTTTTGAAGAAAACTCTTCCTAATTATCATCAACATATCACCTGCAGCACCAGAGGCCACAACACACTTGACTACTATTACACAATGACAAGGAAAGACTAACATTCCATGCTTTGATCACATTTTGAAAAATCTGATTACCTAGCTGTTGTCCTCCTACCTGCATACAGGCAGAGGCTAAGAACAAAGCTCCAGAGATAAGGACAACAAAGAGGTGGTCACAGGAGGCTGAGGAGTGGCTATGGGATTGCTTTGAATTAGTAGACTGGGCCATGTTCAAGGACTCATCAAAGGATCTGAACGAATACACCACAGTTGTCACAAACTTTGTAAAAACAGTCGTAGATGAGTGTGTCCCCACAAGCCCTGAATGAAATATGAGATCCACAATCAGTTGAGGGCTAGATTAGTGGCATTCAGGTCTGGTGACCAAGTAAGATACAAGAGGTCCAGGTGTGACATTCGGAAAGCCATCTTATGTGTGAAGTGGCAATTGCAGATCAAACGTGAATCCGTGAGGGAGGCTTGGCAGCTGAGGAAGGGCTTGAATGCTGTCTCCTTCTAGAAAATGAAACCAAGTGACACAGGTGACAGCAAGGCTTTATTCCCAGATAAGCTCAACGCTCTTTATGCTCGCTTTGACAATCAAAGCATGAAGGACCCTTCACAATCTCCCGCAGCCTCCAATGACCCTGTGATTTCAGACTCTGGGGCTGACGGGAGAGTATCCTTTAGGAGGGTGAACCCACAAAAAGCATTCCGTCCAGACGGGGTATCTTGCCGAGTACTAAGGACCTGTGCAGATCAATTGATACATCTGACACAGTCATTCTATTTTCCTGTAGCATTTAGAATGTGCGAGGCCTGTTTGAATGTGCACCACAATTACTATGACCACCCCCCCCCCCACATCTTCCATCAGTTTTTAAAGCTGTAAGTAGAAAATAACTATCTTAATTTATGTCCCATCATTTCAAGTGGAAGGGCATTGCACTGATGATCTATTCCACCAGGTTATTAGCCAAAAGATGGTATTAAAATATTGTTCCAAAAGCTACAGAATGCTGAAAAAAAGTCTGGAGAAAGAATTCCATGGACATAGACAGGGGGCTGTGGTCCAGGTGCAGAATAATAATTTGGCAGTGACTAGATGGGCTGAAGGGCTTGTTTCTGTGCTGTACTGCTCTATAACACTATCCTGCAGCTAAGGGACCAACAAGCTTCAGCTGTCAGGCAGTACCCAGCATGAACTACCTGATAAATCTGAAATCCACGATTTTCACAGAAGCCTCAGTGTAACATTGAAGCAGGCTTCAGGCTAACTTTCACACAGTCACTTTCCTGACCAGCCTGAACCATGACTTGACCTTCCTTGTATTTTGTGGGCAATTGAATTGAGGCCTGTCTACAGAGGACAGGTGACCAGCTTTGCAAGGTTTCTATTCAGGTGTGTGTTTGAAAATAATCCATGAAGACAGCTGTAAATTTTGTAACTTCTGCCTTTTCTGGATGGGTGGGCAGGCTCTCAGTTCTAATAGAGATACGCATCAATGCTTCTCCCTGAGCAGAGAAGCACAGTTTCACATTCTTCATTCCTTATGTTTAATCTGGTAGCTTTTTCCCTTAGAGAACAGTACCTCTTCGAGAAGAAGTGAGGCAAATCAATATCAGATGCATTCATGAAATGGATGCCTACATATTAAAAGTTGCAGTATCAACAAATATTTATTTTATTTAGAGATACAGCACGGAACGGGCCCTTCTGGCCCTTCGTGTTGCATCCCTCAGCAATTCACCGATTTAACCTTAACCTAATCACGGGACAATTTAAAATCACCAATTAACCAACTACCTGGTACATCTTTGGACTGTGGGAGGAAACCATTGCACAGAGCGTGCCAGAATCAAACTCCAAACTTTGATGCTCTGAGCTGTAATAGTGTCATGCTACTGTGGTACCCCATATTGCTTGGAATTGAACTGGTATGTATAAATTAAAATACAGAGCAAGACCCCCTTGAATGCAACATTGCAACATATATATACACACACACACATACACATATACACATGTAATTGCAGGATAATAAATGTCAGGCCAAAGACTGGACAGAAAATAATAATACAAAAAAAACAAGAATGACTAAAAAGATTAATAAATTAAAGTATGAGATGAAGCAAACTAAATGTAAAAACAGATAACCAGAGATTCAAAAAGAAAGGAGATAATGACATGATAAGTGTTGGCCCTATAGAAAGTGAGCCCAGGGAATTAAGAAAGAAAGACAAGGAGATAACAAACGAATCTAGCAGACATTTTGTATTTATTTCTTGGAGAATATGAGTAACATCGCAGAAACAGTCATAAATTGGAATTGGAAGGCGGGGAATTTTTAAAAACTGCAATCACCAGGATCAACTGTTGGAGTTGTGGGTTGACAAGTCTTTGGGTCCTGATGGACTTCATCCTAGAATGTTACTAAAAGTGGCTAGTGAGGCAGATGACGCATTGGTTTTAGTTTTTCAGAACTCCACAGATCTAAGGGCGAATACATTAGATTGGAAAATAACAGATGTAACTTCTTTGTCCGAAAAGGGATGAGCCAGAAAGCAATCAACTGCAGTTGACTTGTTACATGTCCCAGGAAAATTGTTCAAAGCTAATACAAAGAAAGTCATAGCAGGTCACAAAATTCAAAGTGGTGCTGCAATGCCAACAAGGTTTGATGAAAGGGAAGTCGCTTTTGACCATTTGAAGTTCTTGAAGAAATAACATGCTCTGGACAAAGTTGAATCAGCTTATGAACCAATTCCAGAGACATGATATGAATCGACATCCAAAGTAATTGTGAAAAATAGAGCTCATTGTATAGGTGGTAACTTAATGGCATGCAATTTATTGGCTAACTAAAAACAGAGAGTAGGCATAAATGTTCTTTTTCAGGATGGCAATTTGTCAGAACCGTTGTGCCACAAAGAACTTTGCTGAGGCCATGATTATTTGCAATTGCAAGCAGCTTGGATGAGCATGGGAGATGTAATTACTTAATATGCTTATTACACAATGCAAATTTAAAAAGAACAATTTCATGTGCTTGAAGTCTGAAAGACAAACAGAAAATGCTGGATAGACTCAACAGGTTAGGCAGCATCTGCAGAACAAGAAACAATGTTCAGGTCTGAGATTATTCATTAGTACTTTCCCTGACGTGAAAGGTTCACTTAATCTTGATAATGAACAATTCACAAAAAACAAGTGGTGAAGGGCAGCAAGTAACTGGAATATTAACAGAATGCTGTAAATAACACTGATGCTACAAGTGGAAAATGTAGGCTTGTCACTCAGCCAGAAGTTGTTCATGAGATTATTTAAAATTTTTACTTTTAATGAAATCTTGAAGTTTTAAGATTGGAATTTCATGTATGAATGTTTAACATATTTGGTTAGGAGGGTATTTGTCTTTAAACTCTGAAGTAAAGATTGTCATACATTGTCAACCTCGAGGTTACAAGGACGTGATGAATGTGCAATTGTTTCAGCTGAAGAGCAAAAGCACTATTTGCTCAGATGGCTGATGAAACAGTTTGAAGATTCTGGCTGGAGATAAGATGGGCACTGACAAATTAATAATAATAATGAACAGGATTTGGGTGAATATGATATATCAAGTTATAGAGTCTTCATATTTATAAATTCATAGTATATGATGTCATCAATTCTCTTCAAAATTTTGAGCTAGGTTTGATCTGGTATTTAATCAATGGTGATGTTAATCTAATTTCAACTTTTTCACCTTGGTAACGTTAAGAATTTGGTAAGTTGTTCAGTGAAACTACTGATATTCTTTTCAAACAAAAAATAATTTCTGGTGGCCAGTAGACTGAAGAATTCAGAAGTATTTACTCTGCATAGATGAAGCATGAAATAGGCTACCATGGAACAAATGAAAAAAGTACTTATTCATAAAGAACAATGGTAGTACCTCGAATGAATCAGAATCAGAATCTGGTTTATTATCACCAGCATGTGTTGTGAAATTTGTTAACATAGCAGCAGCAGTTCAATGCAATACATAGTATAGAAGAAGAAAAAAATAATAAATAAGTAAATCAATTGCAGTATACGTATATTAAATAGATTAAAAATCGTGCAAAAATCAGAAATAATATATATTTAAAAAGTGAGGTAGTGTTCAATGTCCATTTAGGAATTGGATGGCAGAGGGGAAGAAGCTTTTCCTGAATCACTGAGTGTGTGCCTTCAGGTTTCTGTACCTCCCACCCGATAGTAACAATGAGAAAAAGGCATGCGCCGGGTGCTGGAGGTCCTTAATAATGGACGCTGCCTTTCTGAGACTGCCTTAAAGATGTCCTGGGTACTTTGTAGGCTAGTACCCAAGATGGAGCTGACTAGATTTACAACCCTCTGCAGCTTCTTTCGGTCCTGTGCAGTAGCCCGCCTCCCATAACAAACAGTGATACAGCCTGTTAGAATGCTCTCCATGGTACATATACAAAAGTTTTTGAGTGTATTTGCTGACATACCAAATCTTTTCAAATTCCTAATGAGGTGTTGCCACTGCCTTGCCTTCTTTATAACTGTATGAATATGTTGGGACCAGATTAGGTCCTCAGAGATCTTGACACCTAGGAACTTCAAACTGCTCACTCTCTCCACTTCTGATCCCCCTAATGAGGATTGGTATGTGCTCCTTTGTCTTACTCTTCCTGAAGTCCACAATCAGCTCCTTTGTTTTACTGATGTTGAGTGCCAGGTTGTTGCTGCGACACCACTCTACTAGTTGGCATATCTCACCCCGTACGCCTTCTTGTCACCAAGTGAGATTCTACCAACAATGGTGGTATTATCAGCAAATTTATAGATGGTATTTGAGCTATGCCTAGATACACAGTCATAGGTATAGAGAGAGTAGAGCAGAGTTGAGGTGTACCAATGTTGATCGTCAGCAAGGAGGAGACGTTATCACCAATCCACACAGATTGTTGTCTTCCGTTTAGGAAGTGAAGGATCCAATTGTAGAGGGAGGTACAGAGGCCCAAGTTCTGTAACTTCTCAATCAGGATTGTGGCAATGCTGTAATTAAATGCTGAGCTATAGTCGATGAACAGTATACTATAGTGAATCTACTGAATAATATATCAAGACGACACCAGCGATCAACATGACTATCAGTGACATCCTGCAGATTGTTCTCCTTCTTTTCAATATGCTCCTATGACTAATCTGTGTGAGATTTGAGTCTGTAATTTATATTTATATTTTAATAATGTGCCTTTGAGCTGTCAGAGTGATCTGGCGCTTTTGCTGTCTTTGAGGGCATTCAGTATGGTTGAGAGTGAAGTTGAGAAGAGAGTATGTGGCCTAATGGTGGAGCATGAACCCATGATCATCTCTACACTCGCCAATTTCGCCAATTAAAGTGTTGTGCATGATTGAAACCAACAAGGACAAGAGCAGAAAGTGAGTCAGTGCTCAGCACCATCAGCCTACATTTGACCGGTCTCCCTCTTTCTCGCTGCTACTAGAGGAAGATGCAGGAGTCTTGGGCCTTGGGCAAGGCTTAATCAGCACAGTTTGTGGATTGGACTTGTTTTTAGAGGTCTCTGCAGTTCATGTTATATGCCTTTCTGATTTCTGGTTACACCTTTTTTATTGCTATTTTGCATGATTTTGATCAGGGCATTTTGACGCGGTTGGCTCTGCAGTCTGAAGTCAATGAACAACACAGCGCTAAATTGAACTGAACTGAACATTCCCAGATTGCTTCAAGGACTCTGTGGTTTGATATTTAATATTCTCTGTGTTATTCACTCATTTTTTTGCCATTAGCATGATTTGTTCTTTATTTTTGCATGTTGGCTGTTTGATGTCTTCCTTGAATGGGTTTCATGGTGTTTCCTTGTTTTGTGGCTGCCTGCAGACAGACGAATCTCAGGGTTGTATACTTGGATGATAAATGCACTTTGAATATTTACTGTTCTATTAAAATTTGTAAGTTTTAGAAGTGGTTCAATCCATATGTATCAATGTTATAAAACTTTTGATAATTGGCAATCAATACATCTTTGATAAGCATGATGATGGAATCCCTTAGAGAACTTTGCTAGCATAAGTGTGATAATTTTGAGTTATAAGTATAGCAATGGCCTATTTTCCATTTCCCATCCTGGTTATCTTCTCACCCTTTCTCTTCTCCTTACCTGCCCATCACCTTCCTCTGGTCCCCCTCCTCCTTTCCTTTATTCCATGGTCTGCTGTCCTCTCCTATTAGATTTCTACTTCTTCAGCCCTTTACCTCCTCCACCTATCACCACCCAGCTTCTTACTTCAACTTCCTCTCCCCTAACTAACCAGCTTCCCTTTCAGCTAGTCTCACCTATCAACTACCAGCTTGTACTTCTAAAGGTACAATTTAATGTCAGAGAAATGTATACAATATACATCCTGAACTGCTTTTTCTCCAGAAAACATATAGCAGAACTTGGCTATTTGGCCCATTGAGACTGCTCTGCTATTTAATCCTGGGTGATTTATTTTCCTTCTCAACCCCATTTTCCCTCCTTCTTCCTGTAACCTTTGACACCCTTCCTAATCAAGAATGTATCAACCTCACTTTAAATATACCCAATGACTTGGCCTGTACAGCTTTCTGTGGCAATGAATGCCGCAGATTCACCGGTCTCTGGCTAAAGAAACTCCTCCTCATCTCTGTTTTAAAGAGATGTTCTTGTATTCTGAGGCTGTACCCTCTGGTCCTAGACTCCCTCACTATAGGAAACATCGACTACTTGTGAACTTTGTCTAAGCCTTTCAATATTTGATAGGTTTCAATGATATCTCCTCTCATTATTCTAAACTCAAGTGAGTACAGGCCCAGAGCCATCAAACGTTCCTCATACATTAATGCTTTAATTCCTGGGGTCATTCTAGTGAACCTCCTATGGACCATCTCCAATGCCAGCACATCCTTTCTCAGATAACGGCTGAAAACTGTTCACAATACTCCATGTGTGGTCTGGCCATGTGAGGTTTATAAAGCCCCAACATTACCTCCTCACTCTACCCCCTCTTCCGACCCTCTTTTGGCTTCAGCCTCCTTCTTTTCCAGTCTTGATGAAGAGCCTCAGCCCAAAACCTTGACTGTTTACTTCTCTCCCAAGATGCTGTCTGACTTGCTGAGTTCTTCCATTATTTTCTGTGTGCTGCCCTAGATGTGCAGCATCTGAAGAATCTCCTGTGTTAATAATTGATTCCTCACGTAGTTTGTTACTAATTGATGATGTACTCATACCTTGAAGCCTTGCTCTGTCACAACCATTTCAGTGTACTAATCCTCGGGCCTCTTGCAACTGACACGCATAATAGAAACGTTTCTTCAGAAAGTAGTGACACACTGAAACTTGGCAACAGTGATCCATGCCCTGCTCCTCACTTCTGAGACAAAGATAGTATCTAGTCCACGTGCCCAAGATACACGTGGACTAAGACTAACATCTTAGTCCACGCGTATTTTTAACTTAGCAGGTATCTCAAAGCATCGCAAAAATACCACCAATCCTTTTGAGGGGAAATTCTACAAATTTATTGGCAGGTAAGCCAATAAACAGTCTCTAAAGCTCAAATCACACTTGTCTTAATGGCCTATGTACCCAATATTGATACTTTAATTACACTCTGTGATGGGTGGGTCATTCTAATTGCATATTAACACTTGACTCTTGAAGTAGACTAGCTGCTTTGTGTCTGACAGGACCAAAGTTTTTAAGACATCATAGACAATACTTCAAAGATATTTTCAAATACTCCTTGAAAGAATGTAATATCCTCATCAACTCATGGAAATTGCTGGCCATGATTTCTCCAAATTGAGAAAAAAAAAATTTGAACATCTGGATAGGCACTGAGCGCCTCTAGTCCCTTCTGGATAAAGCTAACTAAAAATGGTAGAAGGTGGATGAAAGGTTCCAAAATCATCACTATAAATTCTCTCAGAGTCAAGCACCTCCTGCCACACCTGTGGCCAATTCTGTATGTAGCATAAGGGTCTTATCAGCCATAGAATAAGTCGTCCTCCACCCCAAGGGATTGTCAAAGAAGGAAAGTGACTGACTATAGCTCATGCAATTTCAAAATAACTAAATGAGATTTCGAGAATGATTGCTTAATGTTACTGAAGTCTTCACTAGTTTAAATGTTCTAAAAAAAGTCATGGCTTCAAAACAAACATTTATAGTTTTATGATTGCTCTGTTACTGGACTTGTGTCTGAAGACCTGGATTACTGATTTTATGAACTGATTCAAATACCACCTCATCAGCTGAAGAATTTAAATTCAAGTAGTCAAATCTGGAAGTTAAAAGATAGTATAGCAATGACAGAAACACGACATCAATGAAGATATCATATAAAAAGGGCAACTCGTATGTATTACACTTAGAATTTTAATGCATATCTGATGAGTAGCCCCATTATTGAAGGTTAATTCAGAAAATAACATTACATAGCACATGTAGGGCTCTCAGTATACTAGGTGGACTGTTAACTGTTGATCACTTAATACCAAAATGGCTTCTCTGAAGTGTTATATTAAAATGGCTTCTCGTAACGTTAACTGCTGAGCAAGGGGTTTTCTGTAACTGCAATGTTTGGGTTATACAGGGAGATAATGGAAATTGTATTCATTTGTTAGCCAATGGAAGTCATGTTCTGTTACCTTGTATATGTGTGCTTTGAGTTGAGGAGCACGGGCTTTTCGGGAGGCGAGCGGAGAGGACGGACGTGTGTGGAACAGACAGCGGTTCCAGGGCAGCGGACAACGGACCTCGGGAGATCGGAGGGTAGCCAGAGTCTCGGAAGGACGTGGGGAGGGAACCGGAGGCGTGAGCTCCAACATATTAAAATCCTATGTGCACAAGACTGATAAGTTACTTATGTGGAGCCTTTTTTTTGTAGTTATTTCTACTAACCCATCACCAAAAATTTGCTATAAAGTATAATTCTTTACTCACACTTGGTATATTGTTTCATATTTGTGTTGTGGCTGATCATTGGGCGACTCACACCTTATCCGCACCAAAGCAATTGCACTGTTTGGCAGGGTCGACGGCTATTTACCCTAGGCAACAGTGGGTCAGTGGGGCAAAGACCGTTACATACAGAAGATAATATGTATTTTGGCATGCTTGGCAGCCCGGCTAGTTAAGAAGCAAAGTGGGCATAAATGTGTTCTTATCTGATTTACAGTGCATGCTGAATAGTGAGCCACAGGGATGGGTGCTGGGGTCTCAACTTTTTAAATTTTATGTAAATGATTTTGATAAAGGGAATTGGTTTATTATTGTCATAGATACCAGGATATAGTGAAAAGCTTTGTTTTGCATACCACCCAGACGGATCATTCCAAGGTAGAATGTCAAGGTGGTAAAAGAAAAAATAAACAACAGAAAGCAGAATATAATGTTACAGTTAGAGATGGAGAAGGAAGGTGCAAAGGCCATGACAAGGTTAACTGCAAAATCAAGGATTCATCTTTATTGTACCAAGTATGTGTAAGGGGGTTTCGTCTGTTATGTTACTGCGTAGACTCATTAAAATGGCTTCTTTGTTATGTTATACTTGGGAATGCTTCTTTGTTATGTTAAACATTGAGGAAGTTTTTGCACTAGCAGCTTGTTTTGGTTTAGAGTGTGATGAAAATATGTTACGAACGAATTGGGATAGTTGTTATGTTTTTGGTGTATTTGAAGATACTGTATGCGCGGGGTTTTGGGGAGAGAAGGTGGGAGAGAGAGAGACAGAGGATGGACCAGGTGCTGTGATGTCCACTAACGGGGTCGGACCCCGAGGAGAGCGTTCGGCGAGGAATCGGAGATGGACTCGTGTGGAGCGTCTGGTCGACCACCGTTGTGGACCCAGGCGGCCGGTCGAGGTGGTCCGAGGGGTCACAGGGTGAAGAAGAAGGGTCCTGAGCTCCAACTGTTTGTACACGAAGAGGTTGAACTTTGATAAGTGTGGCGCCTTTTATTTTCTTTTTATATTTTATTCTCTCTTAATTATATAGTTCCAGTAATATCTATAAACTGTAAATCATTTAATCGTATCTGGTCTATTGTCTGTTATTTGGGCGGGGTTGGGGTACATCACACAGCATCCACACAAACTACTTACCCATTTTACGGGGCCGAAGGCTGTTTCCCTAGACGACCACGAGCCGAGCGACCCTGAAGTTGGCCGGTGGGGGCTACATATGCTTTACCTGAATAGGCTCACAGTACAAAGGTAGGTAAGAGAGTAATCTGAAAAGTACATAGGGAGGCTACAAAAGAATATAGATAGATTAAATCAGTGGGTAATAATGTGGCAAGTATAATATGAAATACATGTCAAATTACCTACTTTGATAAAAAAAATTAAATGTTAAATATTATCGAAATAGGGTTGGAGATTACTAATGTTGGTGATACAGCTGAGTTTGAATGTCCCAGGAGATAATGCATAAAAGGCAAGTATACAGGTACAGCTAGGAATTATGAAAGCTTATGATGAGAGGTATTGATTGTGTGGATAGTCAGAGGCTTTTTCCCGGGGCTGAAACGGCTAGCACAAGAGGGCACAGTTTTAAGGTGCTTGGAAGTAGGTACAGAGGAGATGTTAGGGGTAATTATTTTTACGCAGAGAGTGGTGAGTGTGTGGAATGGGCTGCCGGTGATGGTGGTGGAGGCAGATACATCAGGGTCTTTTAAGAGACTCCTGGATAGGTACATGGAGCTTAGAAAAATAGAGGGCTATGGGTAAGACTGGGTAATTTCTAAAGTAAGTACATGTTCGGCACAGCTTTGTGGGCCAAAGGGTCTGTATTGTGCTGTAGGTTTTCTATGTTTCTAAATATTATTATTTATTGCATGGGGAATTAAAATCAAAATGCCTGGCTTAGGGCTTTTAGTGAAATTTCAAATGGAGTACTGTGTACATTATTAGTTCCTTTATTTAAGAAAGGATATTAATGCAGCACAGAGAAGGTTTTCTCAACAAATACTCAAAATGGCTCAGTTGCCTTGTGATGAAAGTTGGAGAGCCTGAATTTGTATCTGCTAGAAATAAGAAAGGTGACTTGACAGAATTAAATAAGATCCTGTGGGGTGTTGACAGGATATGCGTGGAGAGGATGTTTTCTCTTACAGAAAAATCTAAATCTGACAGCTGTTCAAGACACCCACTTACTGTAAGACAGAAATTAACCGATTTTTTTTTCTTGGGGATTTCTTCTTCACAGGGTGGTGGAAGCAGCATCTTTGAATATTTTTAAGGCAGAGATAGATTATTTTTAAGAAAGTGGTTTTAAATATTCTATGCTGTGAGGGGCTGCAGGCCATTCCATCTTCAGTTATGATTTTATTAAACAACAGGTAGGCTTGAGGGGGTCTGATATCCTAGGGTTTCTCATAATTTGTACATAGGTATATTTGTGTGCCTATCCTATCTGATCTAATTCAGACTCTAACCATGCTTCTTATTGTACTCTGTAAATAGAGCAGCAAGCTATTCTGTTGTGGATGGGCAATGAATATTGGCTTACCCACCAATGCCCACCTACCAACAGATGAATAAAGGGAGATGCATTGAGGAATTCCTCAGGGAGTGGCAGTGAACCTTTGGTTCATGAATCTGTTCTGGTCTCTCAGGATGACTGCATTCATCCTGGGGTCCTGATGTTGCCTGCTGGTAAGTCCAGGCCACTGCTTCTGGCAAAGGGGCACAGGTCAAAGCTGGACCTTCTGAGCTGAGAGCTGCTTGAGGTCATCTATTTCCTTCACTGAAAGTTTACAGTAAATCTCCCGTATTGCTGTCTCCTGGGGTGAACAGCACAGGAGCACTGTGACAAGCACAGGCAAGCATTAAGGAAACAGAATGCTGGTTGCATTCCATCCATTTCACAACTCCTGAGGTAGACGAGGGGTCTCAACCACACCAGTCAGGTCATCAAGGTATAAGAAAATTCATTTTGTGTAGTTCCCCTTATACATGAGTCTCAATAGTGCTGATTTTGTTATTGCCAGGTTCAAAAAACAGTTTCTTGGTTGTACTTTTACATTATGAGCAAAATCATTGTTTAGCCCCATTATGGTTCTGATTTAAATTATTTTCTTACTGGCATTTACAGATTGTAATCTTGCCCTGTCACTTTTGATATCTAGCCCAGAGTAAAAAATAGTTGAGCCCTCTCTTGCTGTTTTTACCAATTTTACGAGAAGTAAGTTGGCACAGATATTATATTTTCATATTTCACTCTGTGTTCAGACTTACACAGAGGCCATTTGACATCCAATCCAGGCCAGCTCTTGGAATATATCCATCAATCCAATTGACTCATGCTGTCCCAAATACCATTCTCTCACACATACCTATCAACAAACCTCCTAATTCTCTTACTGGTCTCCCTACATGAGGAGCAATTGACAGCACTGAATTCACCTAACAGCATGCACATCTTTGGATGTGAGAGGAAACCAGAGCCCATACTGTAAGGAAATGCACACTGTCACAAAGAGAACATACAAGCTCTAATTAGACAATGTCAGAGGTCAGTCTCGAACCAGGGCTGTTGGAGCTGGGAGGTGCTGCACCATCTGCAGCATCACTGCACTGCAAGTTTCAGCTGATCAATTGCCACTGAACTGGCAACTTCATCCAGTGATAACATAAGGATGTCTCTGGTGAGAGAAGAGTAAATGTTAGGCACAAAGCAGAGTGGTTTTATTTTCACCTTTGACAGTGAAGATACTGGATTGGCTTGCTCAAGTCTGCATTGAAGTTTTTCTTAGCGCGTCGCACCAGACTGTCGGCCATTCTCGTCTGGTATGTGGTGTCAGGATTGGTCTCCTTTCGGATTAACCGGGTCACGATATGAACACTCCTGACTCGACCCTTGTATTTTTTATGAGGCCGAGTGGCTAGCTCGACGCTCAACCCAGCCCAGATGGAAAGCGTGCTCGGGGGGTGGCCTGACCTGGATTCGAACTCGGGAGCCTTCGCTCTGGAGTCCGGTGCTGATGCCATTGCGCCACCAGCCGGCCAATTTGAAGTCAATAGATGGGAAAGTTGAGCGAGTTGCTTAACAAGCAGGTCCCGGCTATGATGATGACCCATGGGTGATGACCTGTGGGTTATGATACTCGGTGATTCAGCGCCCACAACAATCTGTGACAGAGCATTCTAGACACTTACAATACTCTGAGTAGACTCACATTATTGTTTTAAACATCTGTCTCTTATCCTAAGTGTAGCCATTAGTTCTGGCTTCTTCAGCCTAGCGATCAGCCTCTCGGTATCTATCAACCAAATCCTTTTCAGAGTTTTGTATGCTTTAATGTTCTAATTCAAGTATCAGCAAATATTATTTAATCTTTTGTCAGAGAAAGGAAAAACTTAGACCATAAAACCATAAGACATAAGAGCAGAATTAGGCCATTCAGCCCTTCAAGTCTGCGCCACTATTTCATTATGGCTGATCCCAGATCCTATTCAACCCCACACACGTACCCTCTCATTATATCCCTTGACACCCTGACCAATCAGGAATCTATCAACTTTCACTTTAAATATACCCAGGCACTTGGCCTCCACCACAGTCTGTGGCAGAATATTCCACAGATTCACCACTCTTTGGCTAAAAACAGTCCTCATTACTTCTGTTCTAAAAGGTCACCCCTCAGTTTTGAGGCTGTGCTCTTTAGTTCTGGATACCCCCACCAGGGGGAACATCCTCTCCACATCCACTTTATCTAATCCTCTCAACATTCAGTAGGTTTCAATGAGGTCTCCACCACACCCCTCCCACATTCTTCTAAATTCCAGTGACTATAGGCCCAAAGCTGCCAAACGCTCCTCATATGTTAATCCTTTCATTGCTGGAATCATCCTCATGAACCTCATCTGGACTCTCTCCAATGACAATACATCCTTTCTGAGATATGGGGCCCAGAACTGTTGACAATACTCCAAGTCCAACCTGACTAGGGTCTTATAAAGCTTCAGCATTATCTCCTTGTTTTTACATTCTACTCCCCCTGAAATAAATGCCAACATTGCTTTTACCTTTTTTACCATGGACTCAACCTGTGAATTACCCTCTGGGAGTCTTGCACAAGGACTCCTAAGTCCCTTTGCACCTCTGATGTTTAAATTTTCTCTCCACTTAGATAATAGTCTGCATTATTGTTCCTTTTACCAAAATGCATTATCATACATTTCCCAACACTGTATTCCATCTGCCACTTTTTTGCCCATTCTTCCAATTTGTCTAAATCCTGCTGCAATTGCATTACTTCCTCAGCACTGCCTACCCCTCCACCTATCTTCGCATCATCCGCAAACTTTGCCGCAAAGCCATTAATTTCACTATCTAATTCATTGACAAACAATGTGAAAAGTAGAGGTCCCAATACTGACCCCTGAGGAACACCAGTAGTCACTGGCAGCCAACCAGAAAAGGCCTCCTTTATTCCCACTCGCTGCCTCCTTCCTGTTAGCCGTTCGTCCATGCATGCCTGTATATTTCCTGTAACACGATAGGAATTTATCTTATTAAGCAGCCCCATGTGAGGCACCTTATCAAATGCCTTCAGAAAATCTAAGTAAATGACATCTATTACCTCTCCTTTGTCCACTCTGCTTGTTACTTCTCAAGAATCTGTCTTGTGAAACTATTCTGCTCTACTTTGAAATAACCTGTACTCTTTATGAAGAACAGAAACCAAAACTACGCACAGTATTCCAGTCAGGGAATTACTAAAGTCTCTACAGTTGCAGCAAAATATCCTCATTCTTGGATTCTTTTACCATTATACCCATTAAACAATGCCATGGCATTTAGTACAATAGTGAAAATTTATTAATAGACTTGCCTATTAATCTCTTTTCACACAATTGCAAAGTAATGTTATTTTATTGTAATGTGTTAAACATGCGCATTAATGAATATGTAACTGAGCATGACTTTTACTGTAAATGAATGTTTGAGCCTTAAAGTATCTTCCTCACCGCTGATGCAAATTCACATATAACAGCTTAGAGTATCAGCATAGCAGCAAATCCCTTCCTTGTATTCATTCTACTTCTCCTTCACCAGCACTCTAGCAGTCCTTTACAATCTCTACCTCATTGCAGGAGTGCAGTCCTATCTGTTGTGTCAATGTCCAATAAATATCATTCATTTCTCTCAGTAGATGCTTCCTGACCCACTGAGTTCCTCCAGAAGTTTGTTTCAATTCTCTGTATTTCAGCATGTGCACTCCCATTAGTCTGTTGTAGATCAGCAAGAGGGAAGACAGAAAGAGAGGGAGGGAGGGAGGGAGAGAGAGAGAGAGAGAGAGGAGTTTGCGCAGAGACAATGAGAGTATTACTCTATTTAAGGTAACTATTCTATCATGCAAGTAATAATTATATGCCTGACCTTTCAAATTTATTTTCTTCCTACTCCTACATGTTCTAGAGTTCTGATTTGGTCACTTTGAAGAAAATATGACATATTAGATGTTGGCTGATCCTCTATAGAGATTAGCTATCATTCTCAGACACTACATTTAAATGTACTTCTTGTACTGATTAGCGTTCAGCAAGTTCTGCTGTGCAAATATCGATTCCCACCGTTATCTTAACTGTACCATACCTCTTCACATCAAGAGTCCGGTAAAAATACTATTTGATAGAGGTATACAAAATTATAAGGGTTATATATAGGGTAAATACAAGCAGGCTTTTTTCCACTGATATTGGGTGGGACTACAACCAGATGGATTAGGGGAGAAAGTTTAAGGGGAGCATGAGGGGAAACTTCACTCAGAGGGTGGGGGAGTGTGCAATCAGCTGCCAGCATAAGTGGTACAAGTGAGCTCGATTTCAATACTTAAGCGAAGTCCAGATAGGTACATGGATGGTAGGGGTATGGAGGGCTATGGTTCCAGTGCTGGTCAATGGGAGTAGGCAGTTTAAATGTTTTTGGCATGAACACGATGGGCCAAAGTGCCTTTCTCTGTGCTGTACTTTTATATGATTCTATTCCTTTTTTTAGTTTCTTCGTAGTCACTGCGTTTGTTCCCGAGATGAAGCTTTACTTTCCAGGACATCAGAGATTTCTTCCTTCTTCAAAGAACAGGGTTTCCCTTCCTCCAACACTGATGCTGACATCATCCGCATCTCCTCCATTTCCCAAGCATTTGCGCTCACATCTTCCAGCCTTAACGTGAATAGAGTTCCTGTTCTCATCTACCTCTCCATGAGCCTCCAAATCCAACACATCATTCTCTGCAACCTCCACCATCTTCAAAGGGATTATTCCACCCAAACACATCCTTACCTTCCCCCCAACTCAATCTCTACTTTCCACAGGGATTGCTCTCTCTGAGACTCCATTGTCCATTCATCCCTTCCCACTAATCTCCCTCCTGGTAAATAATCCTGCAAATGACAGAAATGGTACATCTTTGTCATCTCCCTTCAGGAGCCCAAATAGTCCTTCCAGGTGAGGCAACACCTCACCTGTGAATCTGTTGGGGTTCTCTGTTGTATCTGGTGGTCCTGATGCTGTAAGTTTTCACATATAAAACGACTGAGGTGTTCCATGTTTAGGAAAACAATAGCAACTCATTTATTGAACACCAAAAAAAAGCTGAACACAATGTACACTAAAACTCTTTACATAACCACATTATCATATCAGGCCAGCTTCTTACAGCGAACCCTTAACTCATTGTCAGTGGTGGTGAATTATGTACATTTCCTCTAATTGCATTACCCTACACAGCCACCCCAGAGTTCACTAAAACCCGGCATTGTGAGCCTGTCCAGAGCTCGGACGAGCCGCCTCGCTCAGGTCCCATGTTCCATGGGTGGAGGAACAGCAGGTGCCTCTGGCTCATTCCAGAGGTGTGCTAACATTGCCATGGTCATGTCATGATGGCAGAGGCCTGGAGGTGGAATCCTCCAAATCTTGGTGGGCCAGTTTAAGGGGATCTACAGAAATACATTCACGTTTACCCCTCTTATCTATGATATAAGTCTTATCTCCCTGTTCCAAAATATGGACCAGGCCATTGTAAGGGGGCCGAAAGGAATGTTGGTGTGCACCATGGTGGTAAAAAACAAATGAGGGGGAACGTGGGTCAACAGGAATTCACATTGGGAGGTGCATGCGCTTGGCAGAGTCATTGTGGGAAACTTACTGGGGGAGCAGGGTAACAACCCAAAGTCCCTGATAGCCACAAGCTGGCAGGTTTAAGATTGACTAATAGTCCTTGGGCACACAGGAAACCTTCACTGAGCAAAGGTCCAGCCACTTTGGCCAAGATGAAGTCTCATGTGTGATGTTGCTCACTGAAATAGAGTGTCACCTGTGTTGTCCTGCAAGTCTGGATCCTGCTGCCATTGGCTGTCTCCAGCAAGTTTTCATCGCTCTTTGCTAGCTCATCAACAGGTGATGCTGGCAACACACTCACCTGAGCCCCCATGTCATATATGGACCATCGTCCTGAAAGGGCATCTGTAATGAACAGTAGACGACCCTGGCAGGGAACTGATGGTTTTCACAGACCTCTGATGTCCTGATACGCTGACACTGTCAAGCTACAAGGTGATTGGCACTTCCTAGCATTCATACCATACCAAAGTGAATGTGGAATGAGGTAAAAAATATGGTACCTCTTCCTAGAGATGTTGCGTTCACCAGCAACTTTGATGGGTGTTGCAAAAAATATGGTTGTCTGTTTTGCAGCCGCGGGTGTCCTAATGCTGGGAGCCTTGGTGATTGGGGTTATTGAGCCAAAGAGTGGATGAGGAACACTGCAGCACTGGATGGCTGTCAGCCATTTTAGCAAGCTCCCTATGATCCTTCATGGGTGCATTAGCGAGGGCTCTACGAACCTGATCAGACGTTTGCTGCATGAAGACTTCTTTAGAAATAAAACAAGGATGGCGATTTTCCAGGAGAGACAGCACGTGGTCCATTAGCTCCAAAAGCTTACTATCGCCAAGGTCGGGCAACTGTTTGGTGCACTCAGACTCTGACAGTCCAAAAGTCTGTAAAAGCTGAGTTTCCAGCTATCGGTATTTATCATGTTCAGGCAGGTCTTCCAGTTGGCTCATCATTCTCGCAGCCAAGGAGTTACTGGCTGATGCTATAACATAGAAATATTTGGTATTGGTGGTGGTGGTGATCTCTCACAACGTGAATTGGCTTGTACAAATCAAGCAACAACACTTTGCTCCCCGAACTTCGATAATATCAAAGCGATTGCATTGGCTGACATATTCAATATCTCTGGAGTTGTCCGAGAGCATCGGGGTCACCAATATAAGTTTTCACAAATAAAATGGTGGAGGCTTTTTATGTTTAGGGAAACCATAGCAGCTCATTAATTGAACACCACAAAAAAACTTGACACAAAGCGCACTAAAACCCTTTATGTAATTATGTCATCACGACAGATTAGCCTCTTAAAGTGAACTCCTATCTCATCGTCAGTGGTCGTGAATTGCGTACATTTCCACCAATTATGTTACCCTACAATGTGGTCTCTACATTGGTGAGACCTGACGTAAATATCGAGCACCTCCGCTGCATCCATCAGAAGCGGAATTTGCTGGTGCCCAACCATTTAAATTCCTATCCCCGTTTCCAATCTGACATGTCAGACCATGGCCGCCTCTTTTGACACCTTCAGAGCACTCTCAGGATGGAATAGCAACACCTCATATTCCATCTAGTAGCCTACAACCTGATAGCATTGATTTCTCCTTCTGATATTTTTTTCCTTTTTTTTCTTTTCTCCTCACTTTCCCTCTTCTTCTCATATCTCTACCTCTTACCTAACACCACTCCCTGGTGCCTCTCCTTCTTCCTCTTTTCCCATGGTCCGCTCTCCTCTCATATCAAATTCCTTCTTCTCCATCCTGTACTTTTCCCACCCATCTGACATCACCAATCTATTTTGAACGTCCTCCTTCCTTTGCCGCCCAGCATTTTATTCTAGTGGCTTCCCCCTTCTTTTCCAGTCATGATGAAGGGTTTATGCCTAAAGTGTCAACTGTTTATTCATTTCCATAGATGTGGCCTGACGTGCTGAATTCCTCCAGCACTATTTGTGTGTGTTTCTCTGGTTTTCCAGCACTTCTTGTGTTTTAAATATTCTCCAAGTTCAACATGGACTAAATGCCACTGATAGTTAAAACAGGAATGAATGGCAGAAATATTTAAAATGTCGCTGTCTACGGGTGAGGTGCCGGAGGATTGGAGAGTGGCTCATGTTGTTCCGTTGTTTAAAAAAGGATCGAAAAGTAATCCGGGAAATTATAGGCCGGTAAGTTTAACGTCAGTAGTAGGTAAGTTATTGGAGGGAGTACTAAGAGACAGAATCTACAAGCATTTGGATAGACAGGGACTTATGAGGAAGAGTCAACATGGCTTTGTGCGTGGTAGGTCATGTTTGACCAATCTATTGGAGTTTTTCGAGGAGGTTACCAGGAAAGTGGATGAAGGGAAGGCAGTGGATATTGTCTACATGGACTTCAGTAAGGCCTTTGACAAGGTCCCGCATGGGAGGTTAGTTAGGAAAATTCAGTCACTAGGTATACATGGAGAGGTGGTAAATTGGATTAGACATTGGCTCGATGGAAGAAGCCAAAGAGTGGTAGTAGAGAATTGCTTCTCCGAGTGGAGGCCTGTGACTAGTGGTGTGCCACAGGGATCAGTGCTTGGTCCATTGTTATTTGTCATCTATATCAATGATCTGGATGATAATGTGGTAAATTGGATCAGCTGATGATACAAAGATTGGAGGTGTAGTAGACAGTGAGGAAGGTTTTCAGAGCCTGCAGAGGGACTTGGACCAGCTGGGAAAATGGGCTGAAAAATGGCAGATGGAGTTTAATACAGACAAATGTGAGGTATTGCTCATTGGAAGGACAAACCAAGGTAGAACATACAGGGTTAATGGTAAGGCACTGAGGAGTGCAGTAGAACAGAGCGATCTGGGAATACAGATACAAAATTCCCTAAAAGTGGTGTCACAGGTAGATAGGGTCGTAAAGAGAGCTTTTGGTACATTGGCCTTTATTAATCAAAGTATTGAGTATAAGAGCTGGAATGTTATGATGAGGTTGTATAAGGCATTGGCGAGGCCGAATCTGGAGTATTGTGTTCAGTTTTGGTCACCAAATTACAGGAAGGATATAAATAAGGTTGAAAGAGTGCAGAGAAGGTTTACAAGGATGTTGCCGGGACTTGAGAAACTCAGTTACAGAGAAAGGTTGAATAGGTTAGGACTTTATTCCCTGAAGTGTAGAAGAATGAGGGGAGATTTGATAGAGGTATATAAAATTATGATGGGTATAGATAGAGTGAATGCAAGCAGGCTTTTTCCACTGAGGCACGGGGAGAAAAAAAAACAGAGGACATGGGTTAAGGGTGACAGGGGAAAAGTTTAAAGGGAACATTAGCGGAGGCTTCTTCGCACAGAGAGTGGTGGGAGTAAGGAATGAGCAGCCAGATGAGGTAGTAAATGCGGGTTCTTTTTTAACATTTAAGAATAAGTTGGACAGATACATGGATGGGAGGTGTATGGAGGAATATGGTCCGTGTGCAGGTCAGTGTGGGACTAGGCAGAAAATGGTTCGGCACAGCCAAGAAGGGCCAAGAGGCCTGTTTTTCTATGGTTTCTATGGTTTCTAATCACTGAACTGAATAGTTTTTCCACTCTACACCAAATTTACTGGGAGCTTAAATGATTCTTAATTGTTTCATTACAAAGCACTCTGTTGGTCATCAGTGGTGAACATATACCACATGCAAATTTATTGCACTGTAAGTCCTTTTTTAAATACTAAATCTTCTAACATTCTTAACATTATTAAAATAACCTTTAATTGGTTCTGGAATAATGAGGAAGGTAAAAAAAATTGATCTTAACTAACCTTGAACTAAAATTATGGTTTAACAATATTGATTAGTAAAATCTTGTTAAAATATTGATCTCGTCATTTTAGTCACGTTTGCAAATTTTAGGCTTGGAGAAGAAATACTTCTCTCATGTGGTAATTAAATCATAGAAATTTATGGAAGTATAAATGGAATTTTTATCTTTTACCATAATAAAATATATTCTCTACATGTTCAAAGTTAATGATAGTACTTCCAATTAATGTAAATAGTTTCATTGATAAATATCTGACTATTCACTGCATTCATTAATAGTTCTATGGGCATACCACGGAGCAGTGAAAACAACATTACGTGTGATTAGAAGGGTATGTGCTCCAGCTCCACTGTAGAGACTTTAACACATAATCTAAGACTGATAGATTGCTGCCTTGAATGAAGAATTAAATTGTATCCCTCTTTGTCTTTCCAAGTTGATGTTGAAGGTTCTGAGATAATAATTGAAGATAGACATGAGAGTTTGCATGTTATCTGACCCAATATATATTATGTTTATTTTATTTTATCCTAAAATATTAGAGCCCATTCATTTGTCTAAGTCAGTGCTTGGAGCATTCACATTTTTTTTTGGCGTGTGCCTGCGTGTGTGCAAGTCTGTGCATGTGTGTGTGTGTGTCCGTGCGTGCATCCGTGATGACGTTTTTTCCATGGCTTTTTACAGGGCGTGGAGGAGCGAGAGAGAGAGAGACTGTGTGATGCATCACTCCTCACACAGACATTTTCGCAGTATTGTTCCCTCTATTTTACAAGGTCGAGTTGCAATCTCGGCACTCAGCCCAGCACAGATGGAAAGCATACTTGGGAGTCCCGACTAGTTTCGAACCCGGGAACCTCCACTCCCGGGTCCGGCGCCGATGTCATTGTGCCACCAGCCAGTCCTGGAACATTCAAATTAATCACTTTATTACCTCCTAACCTATTCTCTCACATACCCGTCAACATCCTTTTGATTCCTCTGCTAGCCAACTACACTTAGGCATCTTAGGCAATCAATTAACTTGACACATACTTCTAAGATGGTTGGGAAGAAACCAGAGCACTGACAAAAATGCATATGGAAATGGAGAAGAGGAAACATCCAAAGGCAGCACCCGTAGAGCTAGCTTGAATGAGCATTTTAGACAGCATGGACCAGATGGGGTGAAGGGCCTGCTTCCATGTTGTATGACTCAATGCCACCTCTCTACCCAGTGTTACCGTTGATGTATGTCCTACTATGTCTTTATATCAAAGATTCCACTCATGCAATCTGCAAATGTACTCACCAAACTATGAACATCCTCAACCAAATCATTTATAAATAATAAAAGCAGCAAGGCTCCCGGCACTGATTCCTGTGGTACACTACTTGTTACAGAATTCCATTCAGAGAAACACCAATCTACCACTGTCCTCTGTCCCTTCTCCTATCACCAAGACAGTTTGCCATCATGCCTCATCTCCCTTGTGCTTTAACTTTTTGGACTAACTACCATGTAGGACCTTGTCAGGAGCCTTACTGAACTCAGTGTAAGCATGGCTACCAAACTGTCATCACCAGTTTTCATCATTGTCTCCACAGGCACATCAAAGGCAGGATGTTAATATTGAACCATAAATACCATTGTAATTCCACAATAGCCTCTCAAATTTCTACAGATGTACTATGGAGAACATTCTAACTGGTTGTATCATCACCTGGTATGGAGCTGCCACTGCACAGGATTGGAAAAGGCTGCAGAAAGTTTTGAACTCAGCTAGCTTCATCATGAGCATTACCTTCCCCAACATATATAGATACTGTATATGTAGTATATACAGAGGCATGCAAAAGTTTGGGCACCCCGGTCAAAATTTCTGTTGCTGTGAATAGTTAAACATAGAAACATAGAAACATAGAAACATAGAAAATAGGTGCAGGAGTAGGCCATTCGGCCCTTCGAGCCTGCGCCGCCATTTATTATGATCATGGCTGATCATCCAACTCAGAACCCCGCCCCAGCCTTCCCTCCATACCCCCTGACCCCCGTAGCCACAAGGGCCATATCTAACTCCCTCTTAAATATAGCCAATGAACTGGCCTCAACAGTTTCCTGTGGCAGAGAATTCCACAGATTCACCACTCTCTGTGTGAAGAAGTTTTTCCTAATCTCGGTCCTAAAAGGCTTCCCCTTTATCCTCAAACTGTGACCCCTCGTTCTGGACTTCCCCAACATCGGGAACAATCTTCCTGCATCTAGCCTGTCCAATCCCTTTAGGATCTTATACGTTTCAATCAGATCCCCCCTCAATCTTCTAAATTCCAACGAGTACAAGCCCGGTTCATCCAGTCTTTCTTCATATGAAAGTCCTGCCATCCCAGGAATCAATCTGGTGAACCTTCTTTGTACTCCCTCTATGGCAAAGATGTCTTTCCTCAGATTAGGGGACCAAAACTGCACACAATACTCCAGGTGTGGTCTCACCAAGGCCTTGTACAACTGCAGTAGTACCTCCCTGCTCCTGTACTCGAATCCTCTCGCTATAAATGCCAGCATACCATTCGCCTTTTTCACCGCCCGCTGTGCCTGCATGCCCACTTTCAATGACTGGTGTATAATGACACCCAGGTCTCGTTGCACCTCCCCTTTTCCTAATCGGCCACCATTCAGATGATAATCTGTTTTCCTATTTTTGCCACCAAAGTGGATAACTTCACATTTATCCACATTAAATTGCATCTGCCATGAGTTTGCCCACTCAGTAGAAGATGAACTGATCTCCAAAAGTCATAACGTTAAAAATGAAACATTCTTTTCAACATTTTAAGCAAGATTAATGTATTATTTTTGTTTTGTACAATTTTTAGAGTGAAAAAAAGGAAAGGAGTACTATGCAAAAGTTTGGGCACCCCAAGAGATTTGAGCTCTCAGATAACTTTTACCAAGGTCTCAGACCTTAATTAGCTTGTTAGGGCTATGGCTTGTTCACAGTCATTGTTAGGAAAGGCCAGGTGATGCAAATTTCAAAGCTTTATAAATACCCTGACTCCTCAAACCTTGTCCCAACAATCAGCAGCCATGGGCTCCTCTAAGCAGTTGCCTAGCACTCTGAAAATTAAAATAAATGATGCCCACAAAGCAGGAGAAGGCTATAAGAAAATAGTAAAGTGTTTTCAGGTAGCTGTTTCCTCAGTTCGTAATGTAATTAAGAAATGGCAGTTAACAGGAACGGTGGAGGTCAAGCTGAGGTCTGGAAGATCAAGAAAACTTTCTGAGAGAACTGCTCGTAGGATTGCTAGAAAGGCAAATCAAAACCCCTGTTTGAATGCAAAAGACCTTCAGGGAGATTTGGCTGCGATATAGTTCCCCAACCATATCGCAGCCACCACCCTGCGGCCAGACATTGTTCTAGTGTCTGAGTCTACTAAGCAAGTGGTGCTGCTGGAGCTGACAGTCCCATGGGAAGATCGCTTGGAAGAGGCCTTTGAAAGGAAGCTCTCCAAGTACGCAGGACTGGTCAGCAACTGTCAGCAGGCTGGGTGGAGAGTGAGGTGTCTCCCAGTGGAGGTTGGTTGTAGGGGATTCATAGCCCGTTCTTTAGTTAGAGCCTTCAGCATTTTGGGCATCGAGGGAGAGAGGAAGAGGAGAGCCATCCGCAGTACCACCGATGTGGCAGAGAGGGCCTCAAGATGGCTGTGGCTCAAAAGAGGGGAGCCATGGAGTCATAAGTAGCTAGCCATCTGGACACAAGCTGGGGTCTGATCAGCCCCGGCTGGGTCACCTGGGGGAGGTTGTATGATGTTGAAAGACCCGAAACACCCGATGATTCCAGGAACATCACAGAAGATGTGTCCAGAAGCATCAGTAGATGTATGTACACAGCAGACTCTGGAGTGGTGGTGCACTGTTCTACTGTGCAGCTACACCTGTGCAAATATGACCTTCATGGAAGAGTCATCAGAAGAAAACCTTTCCTGTGTCCTCAACACAAAACTCAGCAATAGAAATTTGCAAAGGAACATCTAAAGCCTGATGCATTTTGGAAATAAATCCTGTGGACTGATGAAGTTAAAATACAACTTTTTGGCTGCAATTAGCGAAGGTATGTTTGGAGAAAAAAAGGTGCAGAATTTCATGAAAAGAACACCTTTCCAACTGTTAAGCATGGGGTGGATCGATCATGCTTTGGGCTTGTGTTGCAGCCAATGGTATTGGGTGGGGTCAAATACTTGTCAGGGCACTGGGAGAGATCTCTGCTCTTCTTCAAATCTTTCACACCAAATTGCACAGGCATATTTGGCCTCAATTGGCCAAGATGAAACTTTGACATAGTGGTGGTCCTGATTGTTTGTTTGAGTCTTTGAATCTTGTAGAACCCAGTACCTCCTGATTCAGAAATGCATCTGTTAGAATTAATATACTGTATGTTTAAAATAAAACTAGATATTGAACTTGCTTGAAATAAATTAGTAGACAATGGTATTTGTAGTCTTCCTGATAGTATTAGTTTCAAAATTAAATAAGAATTATTTACCTCCTGTTAGAAACCTCAACAACTGATTGCACAGACAACTGTTTAGTACATTTATATGTATTATTGGATGAAATTTCTCTGGACTCCTTCGTAGGTTTGATGGTTTGGACTGGGTTATTTTCATACATAGGGTTATCCCACCACATTCTTTGCCACATTTGTATTTTATGCTTGTTTTTTTTTATCACAATCAAATTAAACAATTATTCTACTTGGCTATGACTAAGTATGGTTCTGGGCCTAATGGTATCTCACATAAAATGGTGGTATCTGATGGGCCTGAATGTTTATCTCACATAAAATAGCACATAGACAGGCTAAATTCAATCATTTTATATTGTGTGTTGGTATTTCCAAAAATCACATGTTTTTACCCCTCTTTGCACTATTTCAGTCACAGCTGTGTGTGGCAACTACCTCTACACCGTGTAGTGCAGGGGGAGTCCATTTGCTGTGCATTCTTTTCTACCAAACTCACTTACCATTTCATTGGACTGATTAAACCTGTAATTTCCTATCACCTTGATCTCTGTTCCCCTCTATCCTCACTCCCTTTACCAGATTCCTATTACCAGCAAGTTTTAGTACAGAACTTTTGCTAACTAAGGCTTGGAAAGTAGCTTCAGGCTTTTTGATTTCTTTTGCTGAGATGAGTTAAGCATTTTGAAGAGCTTATGCCGAATTCCTGCATCATAGCCAACAATGAGGCTATTGATTTTTTTTCTTACAGACCAAGATTTTTATAAACATCCCTCCTGGTACAAATCCGGTAGCTGTGTTCTTTTCATTAAAGTACAAAGATGTTATGAATTTTCACTCACTGTGGATCCTCATGCACCAGGAATTCAGGCCTTGGTGTTGGTGGCCTAGATCTTCTATCTATTATTAATTCCTGAGTGAAAAGCTGCACTTGCTGTAAGTGTGGAACTTCTCCCAACTGAATTGCTCAAATATTGCATTCAGGAAAGAGTCACTGCTGGAAATATTGGTGGTAGAGAAAAATATATGAAAACATTCTTGCAACACCTGCCAATAAAATAAAGAAGGAATAGAGCTTCAAATATTTCTGAACATTCTTCTTCGAGATTCTTCCATAAACTGAGAATGACTTGAAGGAAATATAGTAACATTAAAGAAGCATTAAAACCACAACATTTAAAAAATTCTAACCAAACTTACTTATATAATTACATTTTTTTTATATTTGGTATGTTTCTAATAGAATGTTTTCTTTAAGAAGGCAGAGTTCCTGAGACTTCAATGATTGTCATTGTCAGCTATGGAGACTCAGTGAGGTAGCAGGCTATATGCTTAACTGTGTCTGCAGTTCCCAGAAATTATTTATGATTATCATTAAAACCAATCATTCATGGATTTAGGCCAGACTTGCTGTTTGAACATTTCAACCCGCTTACCCATTATTGTGGTAAATTGCTTACAGATGAATTCCCCTAGAGTTTGTTTTAATAACAAAGCAGAATAAGATAAAGAACAAGTTCCAAATTTTTCTGAGATAATTTACTGTTTTGAATGTTGAAGCTAAAATACTGGCGTTAGAATAAGTACAATTGCCTTTAAATTGTTCAACCTCTATTATTGGTCTGAACATGTGCTGGAAATAAGAATACAAAGTTAGGCAAAGGAACATTATAAATGGTGCACAGAATTTTGCATTTGAATTCTTTTGTATGCAAAAACCAGAACCATGTGAGTCCCATGAGCTCTCTACACAGAGCTCACAGCTTATTTGTCAATGCCACCTGACTGTTGGGAGGTGAGTTTAAAGTATCTGCCTCAATACAGTTACAGTAGAGTGGCAGTGGACAGGAACGAAAACATAAAGTGGGAGGGGGCATGGTTTTTCCATGTATCTCTCATTTCCCCATGAGATATACTGGTGTGATGGACTTCTTTCCGCAACATGACTGTTCTATTAGTGACTCAAGCAGTGGTGAGGCATGTGTACATACAAGAACTCCCAGTGGCCACTTATTTTAATTCCATTTCCCATTTCCATTCCAATATGTCAATCCATGGCCTCCTCTACTGCCGTGATGAGGCCACCCTCAGTGTGGAAGAACAATGCCTTATATTCCATCTGAGTAGCCTCCAACCTGATGGCATGAATATCGATTTCTTGAACTTCTGGTAATGCCCTCCAACACTTCAGCATTCCCCATCCCCTTTTCCCTCTCTCACTTTATCTCCTTGCCTTCCCATTGCCTCCCTTTTCTTTCTTCCATGGCCTTCTGTTCTCTCCTATCAGACTCCCCTTTCTCTAGCCCTGTATCTCTTTCACCAATCAACTTCCCAGCTCTTTACTTCATCCCTCTCCCTCCTGGTTTCACCTATCATCATGTTTTTTTCTCTATCCCCTGCCCCACCTTTTAAATCTACTCTTTATTTTTTTTCTCCAGTCCCACTGAAGGGTCTTAGCCTGATACGTCAACTGTACTTTAGTTCCATAGATGCTGCCTGACCTATTGAGTTCCTCCGCATTTTGTGTGCTGCTCGGATTTACAGCATCTGCAGATTTTCTCTTGTCTGTAATGCTGGGAAAGGCTGTGGATATGTATAAGGCAGCAGAGACTACACGATCACAAACTAAGGACCTGCACAGGGCAAAAACTACAGCAGATGCTGTGAAAAGAGAGGGGAAGAACACAAGGTGTTTCCTGAAGCAACAGCAGAGCACAGAGGGAGGTTCAAACAGAAAATGAAGCAAATTTGGAGGTAGCCACATCCCAAAGAAGTGTCCTGCTTATGGAAAGGTCTGCAACAATTGTGGGAAGAAGAATTATTTTGCAAAATATTGCAAAGCTGGGGCTACAAAGGAAAAGGTGCAAACTTGCTGAGGACACGAAGGATGTCTATGTGGATTCTCTACAGACTGCTGGTGCTGGTAGAACAGAATGGATCATTCCAGTGACTGTGAATGAGACAGTAATTCCATTCAAGCTTGACTCTGGAGCCCAGGAGAATCTGTTATCCATGGATGATTACACAACTCTCAAAGTAAAGAGCAAGATTTGCCTTGTGAAATTAGAAGTGACAAGCTATATTGGAGAGAATGTTCCAGTAAAATGGGGCTGTAAAGGAACCTTCAAGCACAAAGGGCAGCATCTAAAGGCACAGCTAGTGATTGTTTGAAAGCAAGTACAGCCAAAGTAAGGTCCGACTGCATGTGAAAGACACAACCTGGTGGAAAGTGTTTTCATAGTGGCTTCACAGACAAAAGATGACCACACTTCACTCATGGATAAGTACGCAAATGTCTTTGAGGGGCTCAGATGCTTACCTGAAGTAACTCAAGATACTCATAGTCATAACAGAACTCATCAGAGCTCCAGAGTGGTTATGCAAGACAAGCACAAGAACTCCACCTCCCATAGCCATCCGTACCAGCTACACCAGCATGAGAGTCAGGATGCCAGTGCTGAACAGAGTGATCATGATAAAGAAGTTGCCAGTCTTGCTTCCACACCATGCAGCTTTAATTCAAAATCTGTCTCTCATCAACTTCCAGTTAGAGACTGGAAAAAAAAAAGTAACTCCACGATCCTCTCTGAAGTGGAAAAGGAAAAATAAAAAAGAAGATGGGGAGACCACGCAATCCCAAGGTTAGAAAAACAGCAACAGTTCAACACAAACCAACAGGAGGAGTTGCTATTGATGATACCCAACCAACAGGCAGAGCTCTGTGAATGGAGACAGAGTCAGTTGGACCTTGTAGAAAGACTCACTGATCACATGGAGATCATCCAGGGCTCCATTATGAGGCACATGCAGCAAATTATGATCACATAGCAAGAAAAAGAACAAAGATGAACAGATAGGATCTTGGCAGAAGGATGTGAAAGACAGAAATATGTTGATCAGAGTTCTCAAAAAGACACTAAAATTAACACAACAAATGAAAGCAAAGCATCTATGGAAACAAACAGCAGACCAAAATGGATCATCAAACCACCTTCGAGATTGATTGAGTGTTGCTGAGTGAGTAGGGGACTGTATTCGCTCATTACAATTGAAGTTAATGTAAGTATCTGTTGGAGAGCATTATTGTTTCCTGCAAATTTATGAGGACATATTATTGTGTTTGTTTTTGTTTCAAAGGAGAAAGATGTGTTATTATGTGTGTACATAAAAAAAACTGCAGTTCCCAGTATGCAATGTGGGCGGTTCACGTGGAACTGGAAATGACATTGGGAAGTGGTCACATGTATCGGAGTGTCCTGGAATATCCTGTAAATAAATATGTGCTAGCATTAAAACCCATGCTGTTTGACTTTATTAAGAACAAACATAGCAAGGCATAGGCTAGAAATGGAAAATTAAGTTGGGCAAAGGTTGTGAATTAAATATGGAGATCACATTGCAGACCCTTTAATTTTATGCTTTTTCTTGATTAGCTAAGAAATTGCTCCTTGATTTTTTTCTTGAGTTAAATAAATAAAGGTCATAAATTGCACCTCAATTAAATCCAAAATGAACTTCTGAAACCCATTTAGATAGATTTGTCCCTGAGGCCAGATGGGATATACCCCAGGTAACTACAGGAAGTGAGCAAAGAAACTGCTGTAACTTTGGTGGTGATCTTTGTATTCTCACTGGTCACAGGGGTAGTACCAGAAGATTATAGAGTGGCAAATGTTATTCCCTTGTTCAACATAGATAATAGGGATAATCCTGGGAATTATACACCGGTGAACCTTACAATAGACTTTATTAGCATTTGGAGAAACATGTTCTCCAAAGACTTTGAGAGGGACAGCTCATGCCTCATGAGTCTGATTGAAATCAATGAGGAAGTTACACAATAAATCAATGAAGATAAAGCAGTAGAAGTGGTGTACTGTATATGGATTTTAATAAGGTGTTTGACAATGTCCCCTTTGGTAGGCTCATTCAGAAAGTCAGTAGGTTTGTGATCCAGTGAAACTTGACTGAGTGGATTCAGAAGGCAGAGGGTGGTAGTAAATAGATGAAATTTGCTGGGAGATCAGTGACCAATGGTGTTCACAGGGATCTGTTCTGGGACCTCTGCTTATTGTGATTTTTATATATAGCTTGGAAGAAGAAGTTGAGGGGTAAATTAGTAGGTTTGCAGAAACATGAAGATTGGTGGTGTTGTGGATAGTGAAGGAGCTTCTCATAAGTTGCAATGGGACATGATAGGATGCAGGGCTGGGCTGAGAAGTGGCAGGTGGAGTTCAACTTGTAGAAGTGTGAAGTGATATACTTTGAATGGTCGACCTTGAAGGCAGAGTACTGGGTTAATGGCAGGATTATTAGTAATGTGGAGGAACAGTGGGAACCTGGGATCCACACCTATTGATCCCTCAAAGTTACTATGCAAGTTCAGCGGGTATGTTTGGAGGACTGTGTTGAAGAGCCACAAAGGAATGCTGCAGCTCTGTAAGATTCCAGTTGGATCACACTTGGATTATTGTGTACATTTTTGGCCACTTCATTACAGGAAGGATGCAAAGGTTTTAGAAAGGGTGCAGAGAAAATTTACTAGGATTAGAGATTATGTCTGATGAGGATGAGTTGAGTGATCTAGATGACGTGATAGAGGTGTATGAAGTGATAGCAGGCGTAGATAGTGTGGACAGTCATAGACCTTTCCCTGGGCAGCAATGACTAGTATGAGAGATTTTAAGGAGAATGGAGGAAAGTATAGGGGAGATGCCAGAGGTAGATTGTTATGCTATGAGACACACCCAACCACACCAGCTTCCAGGGTCCAGATGCTCAAACTTCCCAGAGTACAGATGCTGTCCCCTTTAAGGATTCAGGATGGTTCTGTTAATTGGTAATCATGTGTTGAGTGCCAAAAATTGGGTATTTAAGGAACACCTGAACTGTGGTTCAGTGCTCAATCATAAGCTACTCGTGATATCATCTAGTGTTTCTTTTGAGGTCAGATCAAAATACTGTGTCTCAAACCTTAGGATATCCCTGCATCTGGGCCCAATTCATCCTCGTCAAGGATTCCCGTCACAGTACGATTGAGCCAACATGGAAACAGAGGGCTATCAGAGCCGTTCATCAGCTGTGGCCAACCACAGTGAGAAACTTTCCCTACAGAGCCTGGAGATACATATCCTCCAGTTTACCATCTAGCAAACATCTATTGCAGGCAGGAAGACAAAATAGCTCAGGTGAGGCTGTCGGTCGCTCTGTGAAGCCAGTCCATCTTCCAAGCCCGGAGAGATTCAATGGTGACCTGCTTTCTTGCCACGGCTTCCTTATCCAATGCTCATTAATATTTGAACGCCAACCGTCCTGTCTCCTTTTACAGTGTGGAAAGATGGCCTTCATTATCTCTCTTCTGACTGGAAGAGCCCTGGCCTGGGCCACCGTGCATTGGGAATGTAGGACAGAGATTTGCTTGGATTTGTAAGAATTCAGTGCACCATGAGGAAGGTGTTTCTTCAGCTCATCGGAGCCAGCCAAGCCTCAGACTGCCTACTGAAGATTTGACAGCAGCCGACTACGTGATCGAATGTCAGATCTCGGCCCAGGAGAATGGTTGGAATGGGAAGACCTTGGCTGGGGACCCTGAGATGAACCAAAGGATACCCTTGCCTGGGGAGAGCCAGTAGAACTTAGAAGTACTGAACAACAAGTCCATCTGTCTTGATAATTGTCTGGCAGAGCGAGGGTAGGACCATATCAGGAGATTGACGAGAGCCAGTCCAAACCCAGTCTCGATGCATTGTATTTCCACTCTCCAAACTCGGACCATCACCAGCCTGTCGTCTGCTCAAGATCCAGTCAAACCCACACAGGTCGATGGCACTGAATTATCAGCCAGTGAGCGATCCCAGCATTGGAGTCAAGGTTGCTGCTTTTACTGTGGGAAAGCAGGTCACCTGCGGAACAAATATCCGAAGCTGCAGCCACCTAGAGAACTGCTAAGACCAACCAGAGTCAGGAGGACTGTGGACTGTGACGGTAGCAGACACTACTCTCAACCCCACAGATTCTGGTCTTGTGTTGAAGACAAAGTTCCGCTGGGGTAAAAACTTGAGGCAGGATGAATGTTTTTCTGTAGTTTAGGGAAGCAAATAGTTTCCGGCATTTAGAAACTGCCCACAAGTTTGGCGTACTTCTGTGAGAGTTGAGCCAGCCCATGCCCCGCAACTGCCTTGGATAGCCACCCGCTAGGTCCGGGCAGATCCGACAACAGACTGTGGTTTTGCGATAGGGATTGGGGATCATGTGGAAGACATTAGTTTCTACATTATTGACTCTCCAATCATACCCTGCTCCTCTGGTATCTTGGGCTTTCCCAGCATAACTGATCCATGGATTGAAGGGAGGGGAGAATCATTGCTTGGTCCAGTCATCATAAGAGGGTTTGTTTGTGGCATGGTGTTCCAACACCCAGACTCTCTCGTGACCAATGCCTAATAAGGGGGTAGCCTTCAGTGCAAGGGAACCTGAGACCTTCTGGAGACCTAGTCCGGTCCTCAAGAGCAGACAAGCTAGTTCTGGCCAACTTGACTGTGCGAGTCCCGACACAGTCTAGTCAGGATCGCACTGGAACTAGACAGAGGGAACCTTTGGATCAGGAGAGGTCCAAGGAGATACTCGAGCAGTCGGGGACTTAACAAGCTTAAGGAATCCAGCCGCCAGTTCTTGAGGAGGAGAAACCGAGGTGGGAGCTGTTGTGAACTGATACTTAAGCTCTGCAAAATCAGCCTCTGCTTCAATTGCCCAGACAAAAGGACCCATAGATTTCTTAGCTAGCACTGTCAGTGAAGATGCCACTGAGGTTAAGTTTCTGATGAACTTCCAGTAGAAGTTAACAAACCCCTGGAATCGCTGGACTTGTTTGATACTGGATGGCGGTAGCCAGTCTCTGACTGCCCAGGTCTTAGGAGGGTCCATCTTGAGATTGCCATTGGAGATTATGAAACCCAAAATGAAATGGTCATCATGTGAAACTCTGACTTCTCCAACTTGACATAAAGTCCACAAAGCCTCTTTAAAATGTCCCTGATGTGAGCAGCATGCCAAATACCCTGTCCCATCAATTTGGTGATCCGGAATGAGAGGAGCAGCCTACCACCATTTTGCTCCAGGCCAGGGTGGGAGCCCCAATTCATTGGGGTGTTGACACTCTTGTTCACAAGGTCCAGGTGCAAGGGGAGATTCCTAGGAACAGTCCTCTGGGTCAGCTCTTTGTCCCAAGTTCTGTCCGGTCCCAGGTACTCCAATGGGGGCATTCGTCGAGAATGACCACACACCCAGGGATTTCTAGAACCCTTGAATTTATCAAGAAGAGTTATTGGTGGCCCAGAATGATGAAAGAGGTTTGGTAGTATGTGCAGACATGCCAGGTGAGTGCCCGGAACAAGGAACCATGTAACCAACCTCAAGGGCTCCTCCACTCCCTACCTGTTCACACAGCTCTATGGACTCTGTCATGGGTCTCCCACCATCCAAGGGGAAGGTTATCATGGTAGTTGCCGATTGGCTTTCAAAAGCCTACAAGACCATTGCCTTGAAGAAGCAACCTTCTGCAGCGAAGATGACTAAGATTGTCCTGGACCAGGTCTTCAGGATCCAGATAGATATTTTCTAGGATCATAGTCCACAATTCACATCACATTTCTGAAGGGCATTCTGTAAACTGATAGAGGCAACAGCGAGCCTTTGCTCTGACGTTTTTTCACCTGCAGTGCAACAGCCAGGCGGAGCAGTCAAACCAGGATTTAGAACATATGCTAAGATGTCTGACGTTGAAAAGACTGGACGAGTGGTGTGACCATTTGGAGTGAGCAGTGGTCGTCCACAACACCCTGCAGCATTCGGTGCCAGAGGTGTCAATGTTCCAGTGCCAGCTTGGTTATCTTCTGACTCTCTTCCCAGAAGAGGAGGCCGAAGATCTCATCCAACGCTGCAAGTAAAGCTGGATTAGAACAAGAGAGATTTTGCTGGATGCTACCCAGAAAGCAGACATGAAGGTGACCTGAAAGAGAAGTCAGGGTCCTGCTTTTGCAGCCGAGGTGACAGTTCTGGCTGTCCAAACATGATTTGCCTTTCCGAGTGGAATCCAGAAAGTTGGCACCCAAGTACATTGGACCCTTTGAAACCCTTTGGAAAGTATAAATCTGGTGGCTTACACCTTAAAGCTCCCCAAGACCCTAAAGATCAATCCCGCCTTCCTCATTTCTAAAATAAAACCTGTCTACACCAGCTCCATAGTCCCACCATCATCTGTCCTGCCACTAACCAGGGCAATTGATTAGATTGTATTATGAGGACACTCAGTCCTTGTTTTATTGTCATTTAGAAATGCATGCATTAAAAAATGATACAACGTTCCTCCAGAATGATATCACAAGAAAACACAGACAAACCAAAGTCTAACTCTGACAAGACCACGTAATTATAACATATAGTTACAGCAGTGCAAAGCAATACCATAATTTGATAAAGAGCAGACCATGGGAATGGTAAAAAAAAGTCTCAGAGTTCCAATCAACTCCCGATAGTCCCTGATAGCAGGCGGCAAAAGGGAAAAACTCTCTGTCATAAACCTCCAGACACCAACAACTGCTGATGCATTGGAAGCACCCGACCACAGCTGACTCTGAGTCCGTCCAAAAACTTAGAGCCTTTGACCAGCCCTTTGACACTGAGCACCATCTCTGCCGAGCGCTTCGATCCTGTCCCGGCTGCCGAGCGACAAGCAAAGGTGAGGATTCGGGGCCTTCCCCCCAGAGATTCTGGATCACACAATAACAGTGGCAGCGAAAAAGGCATTTCAGAAGTTTCTCACCCTCACCCTCATCTCCTCCATTTCCCGCACTTTGGCCCTCACCCCATCCTCCTGCAACCACAACAGGGACAGAATTCCGCTTGTCCTTACCTACCACCCCACCAGCCTCCGGATCCAACACATTATCCTCCGCAGCTTCTGCCACCTTCAACAGGACCCCACCACTAAGCACATCTTTCCCTCTCCACCCCTCTCCGCTTTCCACAGGGATTGGTCCCTCTGTGACTCTGTTATCTGCACGTCCATCCCCACTGATCTCCCACCCGGCACTTATCCCTGTATGCGTAAGTGCTACACCTGTCCCTACACCTCATCTCTTGCAACCATTCAGGGCCCCAAACAGTCCTTCCAAGTGAGGCAACACTTCACTTGTGAGTCTGTTGGGGTCATCCATTGCATCCGGTGCTCCCGGTGCGGCCTCCTCTACATCAGTGAAACCTGACGCAGATTGGGGGACTGCTTCGTCGAGCACCTCCACGCCGTCCGCCACAACAGACAGGATCTCCCGGTAGCCACCCACTTCAACTCTGCTTCCCATTCCCATTCAGATATGTCCATGCATGGCCTCCTCTACTGCCATGATGAGGCTAAACTCAGGTTGGAGGAGCAACCCCTCATATATCGTCTAGGTAGTCTCCAGCCCCTTGGTATGAACATAGAATTCTCCAACTTCCAGTAATTCTCTCCCCCTCCCTTCCTCTATCCCTATTTCACTCTACCCCCTCCCCCAGCTCCCTCATGGTTCCGCCTCCTTCTTCTACTACCCATTGTTTTCAAGGGCTATGATGTCAATGCTTCCCCTCCCCCACCCCTTTGTCTTTCAAATTACTGGTCTTTCAACTGAAGCTACAAGCATTCTTCAGATCCTTCCCCATCTTTCATTCTTCAGTCCTGACGAAGGGCTCCGGCCCGAAACGTTGATTCATCGTTTCCAACTGATGCTGCCCGACCTGCTGAGTTCATCCAGCGTACTGAAAGTGTTGCTGTAGATTTATATGTTCTATGTTCTAACATGCTATTGATTGTCTGCCTAGAACAATAAGATCAGCACTTGGCATCACAGATATGTTTTGTAATTGAAAGATAACAGGTGTGTACTCTTTGTCTTTCTTTCAGTGAGGCACGCATTTATGACGTGGTGGCATAATGATGCATACCATTCACTTACTTTTACATTGAGAGAGAGAGAGAGTTTACATATAACCGCTAATGCATTATGTAATCAAAAAAGGAAGCTTAATCAAACAAAATATTCACAATATTACTCATATATTACTGAAATATTAAATACACTACACTCCTCTCTGCATAGCTATAAACTCCAATTCTATATGGAATGGGTCTTAACTCAAATATGTAATATTGCTACCTAGTCATCAACTCATTTACAGGAACATAACTGGTTGTACAGAGACATGATCCACTGTTGATGATCTCGGTACATGAAGACCGTGAAGAACACAATTTTACTGGGACACAATGGAGTTTCTGGCGCAGGCAAATACAAAGCACGCATAAGAATTTTTAGAAGCAGAGTTCTCTTCTGATAACTCCATAAACGAAATGTAGAAATAGATGGCATTTACGAATCCCTAAGAGCCAAAGAAATGTGAGCCAATAGAATTTAAAGATCAACTGAAATGGTAGCCAATCAGGATCAAGGCAAGTTAACGGGAGCCTATATAAATGGGAGAACTCCCAGTGAGAAACACCAATAACTGCACACTGAGAATATCACTTCAACTGATGAAAGATCTACAAGCTAATTGTCAAGTTCAATGGACACTGCAACAGCAAATCACATATATATAATAAACATGACTACTGTAGACATCCACATCATGGTAAATTTTAAATTGTCCTATTTGGGCCTAAAGATTTAATCTCTGTGGAGGATTACTTGCTTTTATAGGATAATGTTTTTCCTAACAGGGGGAGAGGGGATCACTCTGCTTGGCTTGCGGCTGTGAAATAATCTCAGGTTCTAGACCCTCCTCCCTGATTGTAGGAGTTGACTCTGGGACTGCAGAAAGTGGTTCTGGCAGCTCTGGCTGCCTTTCTTCTCAAACAATTGACTCTGCTCTGCTCAACTGAGTGAAGAGTCATCTCCAGATAACCTCAGGTACAATCTCCACTGTGTAAGAGAGAGGTCCAGTTCTGTCTTTAATCTTCCAAGAATCCACTCTTGATTACCTCTGTAGTTCCTCACCAGGACTATTTGTTCAGGAGTGAAAAATGAAACCTCCTTGTTTGAGGACCCTTCAATTTGTCCTGCATACTCTTTCTAAGATTGGATTTCTGAGATTCAGAGTGTGAGTGCAGGGGATAATCCAGGAATAGTATAACTGGTGAGTGGTGTGTGTGATACAGTGCAGGTATAATATGTCTTATTCCAGTCATTTACAGTGTAGCTAAAAATGGGGGAACTGGAAATTCTGCTGTAAAGTGAAGTCATGTAGACCGGAGACAGTGCAGGAGTCCCTTTGGATCACCTCTGCCACACAGGTGCACTACAAGGCTGAAATAAAACAGGGGTCCATGAGCCTGTCCTCATTGGAGGATCAGAGGTAGAGAGAGTCAACATCGTTAAGTTCCTCAGTGTTATTATTTCAGAGGATCTGCATTGGGCCAACACGTAAGTGCAATTACGAAGAAAACACGGCAGCATCATTACTTACTTAGAAGTTTGCAAGATTTGGCATGACATCTAAGACTTTGAGAAACTTCTATAGGTGTGCAATGAAGAGTATATTGACTGGCTTCATTACAGCCTGGTGTGGAAGCACCAGTGCCCTTGAATGGAAAATTCAACAAAAAGTAGTAGATGCAACCCAGACTATCATGGGTAAAGCCCTCCACACCACTGAGCACATCCACACGAAACACTGTTGCAGAAAAGCAGCATCCATCATCGGGGATCTCCACCACCCAGAACATGCTTTCTTTTCACTGCTGCCATTGGGAAGAAGGTACAGGAGCCTCAGAACTCGTATCACCAGGTTCAGGAATAGTTGTTACTCCTCAAACAGCAGGCTCTTCAGCCATAGGGGTAACTTTACTCAACTTCACTTATCCCATCATTGAACTGTACCCACAACCTTTGGACTCATTTTCAAGGACTCTTCATCTTTTGTTCTTGATATTTATTGCTTATTTGTTTGTTATTACTATTTTATTCTTTTTGTACTTACGCAGTTTGTTGCCTTTCACATACTGGTTGGACACCCAAGTTGTTACGATCTTTCATTGATTCTGTTATGGTTATTATTCTATTATGGATTTATTGAATATGCTCACAAGAAAATGAATCTCAGGGATGTATATGGTGAAATATATGAACAATAATAAATTTACTTTGAACTTTGAATATTCATGATGAGTACCTTGTATGAACTGCATGCAAGACAAGTTTTTCACTACACATGCAATAATAATATCTATTACCAATACCAATACATACCTTCCTCCCTTTGTTTTCTATTCATAATTCCCTTCAGTTATAATAAAATGTCTCTTTCCCTTTGCTTATGCTGTGTGGTTTTAATTCATGAGTACAATGTTGTCAATGCTTCCTCTTTCAATCATCCAAACTTGCCTTCTCCTCTTCCCTGTTTTAATTTCCTCTCCTCATTTTCTTATAAACATCTGGAACTTGTAAGTTATGTCTATGATCACTTTTTGCTGGCTATTTATCACCTAAAGTCTTCCTAAAAATGACCTCTCCACTTGTCCTTTCCCTGAAATCCTTTACTCTTTGCCATTGTTTCTCATCCAATGCCTTCATTTGTCTTCAGTTTTCACCTTAATCCTATTCATCTTTATGCTTTTTCATGCTCTCTGTCTTTAACTTGAAGCTTATTCTATGGGGCCTTTCAATTTTGATAAACAGGACCTTTGGAGAACCAATTGTTTTGCTTCACATATGTTGATAGGACTTCTGTCAGAGATTTCCCAATTGTCCATTGTATTTTGACCAGCAGATCCCACGTAAGTAATGAATCTATATTTGTAGATCTTTAATTAAAATATAAACATCTTGTGGCAATTAATGATGATAATGTTAGCAAATACTATACAAAAATTTCAAAATGAAGCTTATAATTTCCAGTCACTGAGTTCGTCAGGAAGGAGAAACAGAATCAAATAAGGTAAATAAGATCGGAGTTCAGAAATGGAGAAAACATGGAGGGAGCTGACCTATTGATTGGGAAGGCTGATATCAAAGATTTAATTATGTTTAAAGGAAGCAATTACTATTGATAGCTTTGAAATATCCAGACACCAATGAAGGCTAAAATGATACTGGATAGAGGCAATAGATGGAAGGAGTGAACAGATGACAGAAGTAATGGAACTAGTAAGAAAAGCTGTCTGATGAATACATAGTTTCCTGTGGTTACAAACTGCCATTTTCTATGCATTTCCTAGAAGAAACAACAGTGTGATAAAAACAAGCAAAATGCTGGCACAGGAAGTAAGTGCTACAGTAGGGAAGATTTTTATTATGTTACAAAGTGATTTTGTTTGGCTTTACACTGAAAGAGTTTAGACCAAACCCAATCTTTGGATAAAGCAGCAGTAAGCATTGGGAAAATATTGGACCAACATAATGCACATTTTAATATTATGAACTCTATTCACATTTGTAGTGGATATTATCTTAATATCAATAGCTAAATAGCAAAATTTTCTGTTATGTGGGAAGCATAGAGATGGAGTTAGTTGGAAGTCATGAATGAAGTGTATTGGATTCTGGCGTGGATCCCACTGCAGAAGGAAGCCATAACTGCAGTACTAATGTTGAATATAAGGGCTTATAAGTGAAAAAGATGAAAATGACAAAAAACGGACAATGAGAAGAAAAAGGTGTGTAGATATGACTTGAAAGTTATTAGGCTTATAAATTAAGTGCTCTATCTCTGTTAAAGAAATCCATTTTAAAATTAAACAATAAATACAGCAGGAACCCCATAACACACATAATTAGGATTTCAGCTACACATCTAATTAAAAGTCATGTAGTACTGCAGAAAGTATGAGGAAATCTAGGGCCCTTTCCCTGCAAGAGCTTAATCATAATTCTACTCTGAAAATTAATGTTCAGCCTTTTAGCACAATTTAAGCTGAAGATTTTAAATGCATACCATTATTTTTTGAGAAGGACATTGCTTGTAAGGAGAATCGGAACAAATTGCATCAAAATTTTAGAAACCAAAAGTGTTCCAGATGAAAAGGAAGATATAGGGCCATAACAAAGAGAAATGGTGTCTAGCACTAACTGTGGAAGGCAGGCAGTGTTGAGTGAATCAATGAATATGTTGCATTAATTTTTACTGGAGGAGTACTGTTAGGGCATATTCTGGAGTCAGGGTATATAGCAAATATTAAATTCACCAGCAAGCAATCTTCAGACATGAACATGGATTGCAGATTAAATTTAAAATGCAGCCCTGAACAACAAGTTTCCTGGAGCTGTGAACTGGAGTTGATTGCAAGCCAGACAATGCTGATTAATGTTCATTTTGGGTGTCTGGGGTATGGGTGTGAATAAGGAAGTATGTGAAAACTATATGTAATCTAAAGGAAGCATTGTAAATACATTGTAATTACAGAATTGTCCTGCTGTTACCTTTGACCTTTCATATATAAAAATTTCATGTAATATTGGGCCAGGAGGTCTCTTCCTCCAAGAGTGCCTCAGTATGATGCCTGCTGTTCATTTTTGTTGAATATGGCACTTCTATGTCCACTAGCTTCAGTGTCTCTCCGGTGACTTTGTTCACGTTATAACATTTGGGGGCTCATCCGAGATGATTTCATGACCCGTTGTGTAGTCAGTAATCTCAACAGTCTAAGTGGGTGAGTATTTTCAAAATTAGCACTCGTTCTTGGATCTGTTTGAGTTGGTGACTACAGGATCTCAAAGTATCGCAAACACGGTAGAGAGCTGAACTAGTATATAAAAGTTATGTTGTGTGTGTGTGTGTGTGTGTATATGTAAGAGATGAGGCATTTTTGTATAATTTGGACTCAGAGCCACCATTGCAAAGGGTGGTTACTGACTGTTCAGGTGTGCGTGTATACTCATTTTGGGAAGGTGAATAGCAGCAGATTCATTTGCACGTGTGTTTGTGTGTTGTAACCTTGCTGCAACAGTTTTTAATTGCAAAGGAATACAGCAGGAATTATGAGTGCAAGAACATATAAGTGACAGATTGCAGAGTACGTAGTCTGTGGTTTTAAGTATGTATTGTTTTAATTTTTATCCATTATTTATATTTTGTATAGTGTGGGAAATAGTGTGAAGATTTTTGAGGGTGAGGTTATACCCAGATATATCTGTTGGGATGTCACCAGTTGAGGTTAGCCAACGTCAGGTTGAGAACCATGACAACCTGAGCCAGCCCCTGACTTTAATTACAACTACCCACAGGCCTTTCACCTCCAGGGAGTAGCAGAGCATTTTATCAGAGTTACCCTCACTTAAGGTCTCCTAAGGGAATGGAAAATTCAGGCTCAAACTCGAGGAAATGATTGAAATTCACCAGATACACCCTAATGATATACCGTACATGTGTTAGTAAAGGTGAAATGCCTGAGACAGTATGGCCCAGGGGGTGCAGGATGGTACATGGGTAACTATCGGGAACACCAGCAATGAAGGGAGATATCGGTTCTCTAAGGGGAACGAGACTGACTGGGGGAGGTGAGAATAAGTGCAGAATGATAATGTCGGTGGTTCAGAGAGATGATGACCCTGCTTTGGATTATGCAAAACATAAATATTGACTCTGTGAGGAGTGTTCAGGATTGGATAATCCAGGGAGGGATGACCCAGTCTTCCTGAAAATGCAAAGCCTGAGCTCAGGCCACCAAGAAGTTTAGATTCGGGGATAGCTGTGGGGTTGACCCACTCTGCGTTAGTATCATGGGCTGGTGAGATAGATCAGAGGAGGGGGAAGGGGGGTCATAAAGTGGCCGTAGTGAATGTAGTTGATGTGACGTCACAGAGAACTTGCTTTGTGTGCCATCGACTCGTGCACGGAGCAAGAAACTGCTGGAATAGATGTGGGAGGGTAAAGGGAAGGATTTGTTAAAGCTACGTCTTCTCAGGCCATGGTTGGAGGCGGTGTCCTAAAAAGAGGGCAAGGCATGAGAATTACCCACCAAAGCAGGCAGAATCCACAGCAGCACCCTCTCTTTCCAATTTGGCCGCTGACCAGAATATGGAGCTGGTGAGGTCAGACAAATGGCTGATGGCAGCCTCTATTGCCAGTGGTGGTCATCCACGGATGTACACAAGAGGTTTATTAGGAGTCCAGCAATGTCAATATCGATAACTGATCTGCCCTTGCCTATGACGGGAGAGGCGATTTTACTTTACCAGTGGAGGAGGTGAAACAGTGAGGGTGGAGAGAAGTCAGCCCCAGGTACTTGAGGTTGAGGGAGAACTGCTTCCTACGGGTTTCTGGGTGTGCCCAAACAATGAAGGTACTATCCTGGGGATAGACACACTGAGTAAGGCAGGAGCTGTCATAGACTCAGGGAAAGAAGAAATAACACGGACAAGACAGGGTCTGCGAACATGTGTAACCTGCAAAGCAGCTGACATGACCCAGAGAGAAACAGGACCCCCAAGCAGGAGAGACAGGGCGATGTGTGGGAATCATGTCAGGGGATCGCAAGGGTTGGAGCCAAGCACAGCCAGGAGCTGTTAGAAGTCGTGCAGCTGCCTGAGGAGGGAGCAGTGATTAAAGTAAAGGCTCACCAGAAAGGGGATAGTAAGGAACAGAAAGGGAATGAGTGGCCAGACTTCAGTGGAGAGGCAGAGCAGTCGAGGTTTAAAGGTAGTTTTTTGGGGCCTCTCCAGCAGGCTGGTTGTGATGGCTCCGCAGATTGAGTGGGAGATGTGCTGCAGTGAGAAGGGCCTAGCACACCTGGATAAGAGTTTCAATGTTTGCTATTCTGTAAACAAATTTTTATAGTTCTGAGTAAATAATTGGAGTCTGTATCTTTCTGCCTTACTAAGCCATATCAATGAACTTTTTGTGGTAATGTGTAACAAACACAGAATACTGGAGGGTCTCTGCAGATTATTAGTTGAAAGGCAGGAGGGTGAGGGGAGGTGGTGAAAAAGAGCCACTCAGACAGAAGTGGGACGATAGGATTGATAGGAATGCTCTGAAAACCAGCATGAGGTTAATGACCAGATTATCCTTATTAATGTCTTAAGGAATTATATGAAAATAAATATGGAAATATATGTTAAAAAAGGAGGAGCAGTGTAGTTAAACTGAACTTCTTTGAAACAAGTCTTTAAGTGGACTATTGTGCTCATTTCTGGAGGGTTGATTATAATAAAATGTGGAAGCTTTAAAAAGACACCAGGAAAGATTTACAAGAATGGCTCTTGGGATGAGGGATGAATGAAGGGCATCATTCAAATTTCAAACTTCAAAGTTCAAAGTAAATTTATTATCAAAGTACATATGTGTCACCATGTACAACCCTGAGATCCATTTTCTTGTGGGCATGCTCAATAAATCAATAATAGAATAATAACTATAACAGAATCTATAACAGACTGCACCAACTTGGGTGTTCAACCAGTATGCAAAAGGTTTCAAGGGTTTCAAAAGTACTTTTAATGTCAGAGAAATGTTAACAATATACATCCTAAAATGATTTTTCTTCGCAACCATCCACAAAAACAGGAAATGGGGGACACCTCCCTCTCCCTTGCCAGGGAGAGAGGGAACCTGTGGGTTGTTGAATTTCGGATGAAATGGGAAGCCTTTGGGGTAACTTTGGTCTGCATCTTTGCTATTGCTTAGCATACACTTGGGCTCGGTGATAGTACCGATCCACGTTTTTTTGCTGATGGTGGGAGGGGGAATTGTTGCTTGCTGCCGCTTATGCACGGGAGGCGGGAGCTGGGGGGTACTTTGGGGTTCTTACGTTTAACTGTCGTTTATTTTTTGGGGCACTTCTGTCTTCGTGGATGTTTGCGAAGAAAAAGCATTTCAGGATATATATTGTATACGTTTCTCTAACATTAAATTTGACCTTTGAGCCTTTAACCCTTTGAGTGCCTTTGGTGTGACACTACTCAGACAGATTTCAAATCTTTCTTCTACATGCTGATTCATCACTGCCTTTCATTCGGCCAATGACATCGGTGCCGTCTGCAAGCTTGAATATGGCATTGGAGCTGTGCTTTGCCACAGGGTCTTAAGTGTAAAGCGAGTAGAGCAGGGGGCTAAGCACGCAGCCTTGGGGTGCACCTGGGCTGATGGAAATAGTGGAGGAAATGTTGTTGCCAATCTGAACTGACTGGGGTCTGCAAGTGAGGAAATCAGTTATCCAATTGCACAAAGAGGTATTGAAAGGCCAAAGTCTACGAGCTTATTGATTTGTTCCCCCCCCCCCACGACATTCAATGGCATTACCATCATTGAGTACTCGACTATCAATATTTGGGGTTACCATTATTCAGAACTGAACTACAGGAGCTATATACACAATGTGTTGCAAGAGCAGGTCAGCGTTTAAGATTCCTGTGGCACGTAACTCACCTCGCAACTATACAAGGTTCAAATCAATAGTGTGATAGAATACAAGTGTGGCTTTGACTTTATACAGGGCTGCTTGATATGTAACCAATGCACAATCATTCATTCACTCTACCTCTGTGCTATCAAATTGTATCATCCACAGGATGCATTGCATCAACTCACCAAGACTCCTTAGAAACCATAGAAACTACAACACAGAAACAGGCTTTTTTGGCCCCTCTTGGCTGTGCCAAATCATTTTCTGCCTAGTCCCACTGACCTGCACACGGACCATATCCCTCCATACACTTCCCATCCATGTATCTGTCCAATTTATTCTTAAATGTTAAAAAAGAACCCGCATTTACCACCTCGTCTGGCAGCTTATTCCATACTCCCACCACTCTCTGTGTGAAGAAGCCCCCCCTAATGTTCCCTTTAAACTTTTCCCCCCTCACCCTTAACCCATGTCCTCTGGTTTTTTTCTCCCCGTGCCTCAGTGGAAAAAGCCTGCTTGCATTCACTCTATCTATATTTGATATAGGTATATAAAATAGGTAACTTTATATACCTATATCAAATCTCCCCTCATTCTTCTACGCTGCAGGGAATAAAGTCCTAACCTATTCAACCTTTCTCTGTAACTGAGTTTCTCAAGTCCTGGTAACATCCTTGTAAACCTTCTCTGCACTCTTTCAACCTTATTTATATCCTTCCTGTAATTTGGTGACCAAAACTGAACACAATACTCCAGATTCGGCCTCACCAATGCCTTATACAACCTCATCATAACATTCCAGCTCTTATACTCAATACTTTGATTAATAAAGGCCAATGTACCAAAAGCTCTCTTTACAACCCTATCTACCTATGATGCCACTTTTAGGGAATTTTGTATCTGTATTCCCATATCCCTCTGTTCCACTGCACTCCTCAGTGCCTTACCATTAACCCTGTATGTTCTACCTTGGTTTGTCCTTCCAACGTGCAATACCTCACACTTGTCTGTATTAAACTCCATCTGCCATTTTTCAGCCCATTTTTCCAGCTGGTCCAAGTCCCTCTGCAGGCTCTGAAAACCTTCCTCACTGTCTACTACACCTCCAATCTTTGTATCATCAGCAAATTTGCTGATCCAATTTACCACATTATCATCCAGATCATTGATATAGATGACAAATAACAATGGACCCAGCACCGATCCTTAGCAAACTCAGGACTCACCTACCAACGGGAAGGACAAGGAGAAGGATGCAACAGCATGAGAACACAAACACCTGACAGTTGACTCATACAAAGCTGTGGGAAGTTCAATGGAAGTATGTAAAATCTTAAATCTTGAGTCCTGATGAAGGGTTTCAGCCTGAAGTATCAACCCTTTATTCTCCTCCATAGATCCTGCCTGACCTGCTGAGTTTCTCCAGCATCTTGTGTATGTTACTCTAAAATCTTGAAGAGTCTGGGTCGAGTGAATAGTGGGAGACTATCCCTGAAGTGGAGGGAAAGAGAATGAAGAGAAACATGGCTGAAGGCTTCTTCTACAGCACATGGTTAGAATCTGGAGCACACATCCCACAGATGTAAAATTCATAAAGCTATAGATACTTCAACCATCCCTGACCTCACCAATACTTCATGACACCAGATTATATACTATCTCCAGTAGACGTATACCTTTTCCCATTAAACATGCTGGAAAACGTTATCTAGGCTGGTAGAATGAGCTGATGCTTTGATGTGGTGCTGTGAAATATAAGGTGATACATTCTTATAAGAAAAAATGAGCAGAGGTAACATAGAATATTAAGATACTACTCTAAGTGTGGTGTGTGGGGTAAGGGACTTCGACCTTCAATGTTTCTCTTCCACAGGTGCTGCATGACGCAGTGGGCATTCCCATAACTTTCTGCCTTTATTCCATGGCTCTGTTATAGGCATGACAATAAAAATTTGAAAATAAATGCAGAAAGGCTTTAGCATTGTTCAAGCTTATTTAAGAAAATCATAGCAATTCACTCATTCAGTTTATTAGCTAAGTTACTATCTGCAATTCTTGACTAATTTATTTCCTATTCTCAAAATTCAACTTTAAAATACCCTTTCATCCAAATGCTCTATAGCAACTGCATCCCTTTTCAGAGATATCTGCTGTCTTTAGTATAGATGGGAATTATGAGTGGCACAGTGTGGTACTGATGTCAGCTCTTTGCTCCCTGCTAAGTACAGCCAGTCATGGAATACGTCACTAAATGTTTCTTTGAGTAAGTCGACAGAGAGGTTGGAATGAAACTTTCTTATTGTCACTTGATACTCTTTGTTCCTTTTCAGCTTGCAAATTAAAAGTGACAATAGAAAGAAATTCACTCTAATGGGAATTATTCTGAATAACAATTGTCATCAGTGAAGGCACGCAGTGCGCAAGGGTGCATTCTGAATGTCATATTCCAAATCAGATAACATGATAGCAGTAATGAATTTTTGTAAGGCAGGCTCTTTCTATTTGAACACTTACTACGGTATGCTCCCAGTTAAACATAATGATGCAATTGGTTGCTGATAATGACTTGATGTGCATGCTGAGAAGGGCAAGAGAGGCGGGGTGGGGGAGGAGGCATTAGATCAACAATAGACAATGAAATAGAAACACTCCCACAAGCTCACACTTGCTTTATTGAAGGCATTTGGTTGGGCTGATTCTGCCGGTGACCAGCTGCCACCTTGCAATATGCTAACCCACTGGAAGAAGGATTGCATGCTGTAACTTAGCACCTGTTCAGAGCGAAGCTCATGATTAGATCAAGGTCATTCATTTCAGTTAACCCTGTGAAGTATCCACAAAAGAACACTGAGAAGCCATATTGTATTGACAATGGAAATGATCTGAAGTACTCAGTCTGCAGTGGCAGCGAGACTCCTAGGCACTTTATAATTGGTTACAAGATCTGTAATGTGTACATTGATTTATTGATTGTGTGATTAAGTTCTCATACAACAGATGGGTATGTGGTCATCAAGAGTGCCTGGAAAGCAATAATATAGTCTGGATCCTTTTTAGATAAGATTGGGAAAATGATTTTATAAAAATCAAAAGGGCAAATATAATGCTGAAAGAATTTTCTAGGTTTCTTCAATTCTGGTGTTTGCTTACACTGCCTTAAGTAATCTATGTGAATTCTGAATATGTTTGGAACTGCTGAGTAATATTATATTAATCCTTCAAGAAAATAATAAGACTGGATTACAGATTTATTTGCTCATGGTGTTTTATCATTGTTCATGCAGGTACCAGAAATTTAATTTGCAAAATATACAAATTATTCCATGAGTTACAGGGAGCCAGATACAATTATGTCAGAGTAGTGTGAGAAACAAACTGCAGGGGAAGATCAGTGGTTGAGAGGCATCTGTGGGGAAAGAAAGGGACTTTCAACATTTTGATACGAGATTCTACATGAGGATATTGGAGTGATGGATGGTTCAGGTCATTAAATCTCAGGAAAGTCAGACAAAGGCTTGGAGAGGCAAAGGATAATTTTTAGTAAAAGAGGACTAGGTCATGAGAAAAGACTGAAGAAAATTACATCGCTTCACTTGAAAGGAGATGGCTGAATAATTCTGATTAATTTAATTCCTGGATCCTTGAGTGTGATTTCTGGCTTTAGAGATTTGTTTAAATATAATTTTTCTTCATGTTTAGTCTTCTTCTCTAATATCACTTTCCCTTCCTTCTTTCCACCACAACACCCTAACTATGGGTCATTCTGCTTATTACAACGATCCTCTCTATATACTCACCTCTGGGACATGTATGCATTTTTCCATTAATATCCATTGCTTTGCCTTACTGGTGTAATGCCCTGGTTCACATCTGAAATGTTATGCTCTAGGTATTTCATTTAGTAGCTCTGTAAGAGCTGCTGTTCTGCTTTCAGCCTGTTTGGGTTATTATTGAAGATAAGGGATGATTTGGAATATGTGCCATCCAATTGATGGGAGGTTTTCTTGGTGAAGGGCAATAAGGTTGAGCTTGGGCTTTTGTTTGAGAGGAGATTAAGAGAGAAGATGCTGGGGAGAACTGGTTGTAGCATACGATCCAGTGGGAGACCCATTTGTTCAAGATGGATTGCGAGCGACGTCCAGAAGGTGGTGTGTGCTTTCATGTTGACCGAGGGCCTAGCACGAGATTGACTGAGAAGTTCAAGGTGAGCTCCAACTTCTGCACATTTGACCGTTTAATTAGAGTGGGCCCTTTCCTTTTGTTATTCTTTACTAACCCTTCAGTTAAGATTCATAAATATAATTCCTTTAACTGCATGCAGTGTACTGTCTGTTATTTCACGGCATTAATTTGTAACGGTGTAGCAAATGACACAGCATCCACACAAACCGAGGTCTGGGGTGGGATCTCACGAGTTCGGTGGGGCTGGAGGTTGTCTTCCCTAGACTCACGCAGCCAAAGAAACCAAGGTGGTTTCACTGGTTTTGAGGAATGCTTTTGAGGAAGTGGTAAGACAGTAAGTCTGCAGAGCAGTTGAAAACAGTTCTTAATGCATTGCAGTCCACAGGTTATTTGTAAACTTCTTAAGGATCTCTGTATTTGATGGATCTGGCTGTTCTTGATAGACTTCTTTATGAAGATCTCATTAAAATGATAGACAGCTCCTTAAGACTACTTGAAACTGATTTCCTCCCTGAATTTTTTTAAAAACATCATTTCAAATTATCTCCTGCATGCAACATCTCTTGAATATTCATCACTATGGTCTCCCCCTCAACACAGGGGGCTTACAGATTGGGCTATCAAAAATTCTCTGCCTCAAGTCAAAATGCTTCAAGTATTGGGACTCCATGTGTAAGGCGGCTCCTGTTTCTGCTTGGTGGCACTTTGGATAAAATAGGGGATGCTGACTGGATAAGTTGCAGAGGGATCAAAGAAAGATTCTCTCAAGACTTTCCTTGCTATCCCCAAGTGCACTAATGAAGACTAAATATTTGCTGAGGCTGTGGCACTTCTGCAAGTTTCCTGCAGCATAAGCAAGTCTGTGCTTTTAGCATCCAATTACATCAGAATTCAAACTGCTACACATGCAACTTAGTTATCAAGCAACTGCCACTGTGGAGAATTGTGTAGCTTTCAATGCAATAACTGGTCACAGTCAATCTGACATAAAGCTGCTTCACACAGTAAATGAGCAAAGATTCGTAAAATGACCTGCTTATCAGTTTCAATCCTTTCTCAATGTGTTCTCCTTCCCAGCACTGTCTTATTGCCCTTCCGAGCAATTGTATTCTATTTATATTAATTATGAGACAGAAATAGCTGGCATAGTTCATGAAAAAATGAAACTATGAAAGGCAGGATAGTTTTCCCTTAGTAGAGCACTGAAGTGTCAACTTTGATTATGTGTTTAAGTGCCTGGAATGAGGGTTGAACCCTTGGCTTGAAGAATCAAAGATGAAGGTATTAATACTGGGTCAATTTGAAGTCAGTTGAATGTTGAACCTCCAATGCAAGATTCAAATTCCACTAGTTTATTGAGCACTAGTTTTGAAAATGTAGAAAGACTCTATTCTTCTACAAAACAATTATTATCTTTGTACTCAATACCCTATACTCAAAAACAGAAGTACTGTTATAGAGGAGTGATAACAGGATTTGTCACCCTGACAACAATCCAATCTTGGAAAGTGTTACAAAAATGAAAGGAAAGTTTACTAATTGACAATGAGAATGGAATTCCACTGTTTTTTAATCTCTCTGGATGAAAGCTCATTAATTTCCTCCGTCTAAGCTTCTTTTCAGCCCAGCTATAGTAATGTGTCAGTGATTACAATTGCACAGCCAGCCACCATGTAGTACGTAAGCAGTAATGACTCTCTGCACAGTGTTATAAAAGAACAGCACTAAGCATTGTGAACTAATGTTCTGGGACCAGATTTTTTAAAATAATGAATTAATATTTAGAAAAGAAACAAATTATTTATTTAATTGAAAAGTATACCCTTATTAACAGATATAGCAGTGTTGCCAATTAAATTGCATCATAAATGAAATAGTCTTTCAAGACGAATGACATATTAGTCGTTTAGTCATCCAGTTGGTAATGTTGATGACCTGACAGAAGTTGTAGTACCAACATGAAGCTATTTAATTTAGTCGAACAGCAGTTGAGGTGCTTTGTTTAGTATAAATTGGCAGTCACATTACTGTCTGCTTGTTAAGATGAGGGGGCAGTAGATGTCAGCACCAGGTGAGGATGGAAGTGAGGAATTGCTGCAGCAGAGGTTGAAGATCCATAGCCAAGGATTTTTGAAGAAACATTCAGGAAAAATTTCTCTTCCCAGAGATTCTTCCAATTTTACTAACTAGCCCTAGAAATACTCATCTAGTCAGACAGTGAATCGAAGTGGAAAGTATCAACGATTCTGGTCATCAGACAGCTGTAACGGCTTCTGAATGCTGCTTAAGTAACTGGACATTCCTTCAGATTTTTAGAACTGCAACAGCATATCAAAATCTGCCTCAAACCTCTACTCACTACTCACCCCTTTCCTCCACCAACACACATTGCTCTCTCTAATTCATTGCCAGCGGCTACAGTATGAGCTTGCCAACACTAGTTAGAGGGATTCTTTGAAGCTACACAACACAAAGGCTAGTGCCTATTTCAAATCAGCTGCCATAAATAGTGGTTGAGGTGGGCACATCTGCAAAATTTAAAACCATCTAAAGAAGTACATGGATAGGAGACGCTTAAAGGACAATGGGCAGATGGGACTAGCCTGCTGGCCAACACATGGATGATAAGGGCTAAAGGCTGTTTCCAAGTTTCAAGACTCTATGACACCCAATCACATGCATTTTGATATTTGATCCATTCAAGCCCTTTTTTTGAAAGACTGTAAAAGAAAAAGAAATGAAGCAAGTACTAGTCATTTGCCTCCACTCCGTCATTTGCTAAGATTATGACTGATTCGTTCTACACTACCCTGTCATCAATTAGTTCTCTTAATAGAATAGCCAATATCTTTCAAAATTGATCCTGGATTTACTCAGTGACTGAGCTCCATAGCCCCCGGCGAGAGAATTCTAAAGCACCTTTACCCTCAGAGTGAAGAAATTGATCTCCATCTTTGTACTGAAGGAACAACCCCTTACCTTGAGACTTAGTGCAACTGTGTTTTTCTTATGACCGCAAATATCCTGTTGGACCTTCTGTCTGTCTGTCTAGGTACCATATCTGATGCGGTGACCATGGTTTTCCATATTATTCTATCCCTCGTTCTTTGGATGACTTCCATTTCCTCGATGTGTAGCCACCTGACTAGGCTTTTGATGTACATAAGCCGAGGTCTTCCTCTAGGTTTGCTCCCCTCAATCTTTCCAGAGAGTATGAGTTTTTCTCGTTCATCTTTCTGCATGATGTGTCCTAGGAATCTGAGTTGTCTTTCTCTTATTGTTGGTATGAGTGATCTAACTGCTTGGGCTCTTCTGAGAACTTCTTCATTTGTTGTGTGTGTGGTCCATGATATTTTTAACATTCTCCTGTAGAACCATAATTCAGCTGCTTCTAGTCTCTTTTCCATTGCTGGGGAAATGGTCCAGCATTCACTTCCATAAGTCAGGATAGAATAAATGTAGCACTGCAGTATTCTGTTTTTAGTGTGCGTGCTCATCTTTCTGTCTGTTAATATAGTCTTCATTTTTTGGGAAGCTTCTTTCGCCATTGCTATTCTGTATTTGATATCTGTGTCACACCTGGCATCACTTGTTGGACGTTAGTAATATAAAATACTGCAAGTCCAGTTCTTTGGCTGATTGGCCAGACCGATGGCAGGGGAGCTGGGTGGCTTTGGTTGTTGCACATGCTGCAGCCACCTGTGGAGGAAGTGCCGGAGGCGGCTTGGGGGGCAACAGAGGCATGGCGGGCTCTCCTGTGTTCGCTCTGTGGAAGACAACTGAATGGCGTTTGTCTGTGGCCAACCCAGCCAGCGTAAGACGAGGAATAGCTTCGTACTTGTTCTTGCAGAAACGTGGCTCCAGAACAACATCCCATGCATCACCAATTTTCAGGCAGTGTCACTCAGGGACCTCTGCTAATATTATTAACTTGTGTCTGTATGAGCTATTATAACTGTGTGTGCTGTGTGTGACTGTATGTGCCGTGTTGGCCTTGGAGACCCTGTTTTGTTTAGCTGTATACATGGGTACGGTTAAACTTAAACTTGAACTTGGACTGAGCTCAAGAGCCACAAGGTAACAGTGCAGCTCTGTTAAACTCGAGTTAGCCCCCACTCAGAGTATTGTGTTCAGTTCTGATGGCCTCACTATAGGAAGGAGGTGGAAGTTTTAGAGAGGCTACAGAGGAGTTTTAACAGGATGTTGCCTAAATTAGAGTTCATGTCTTGTGAGGAAATGTTGAGTGAACTAGGGCTTTTCTGTTTGGAGAAAAGGAGGATGAGAGATGACTTGACAGAAGTGTATAAGAGAGGCATAGAGAAGACAACACAAGGCTAGTACAAGACAGCATAATTTTAAGGTGAGGGGGGTGATGTCAGGCATGTTTTTTTTTATAAATACAGAGTGTGTGGAATGTACAGCCAGGCGTTGTTGTCTAGGCAGGTACATTTGCAACATTTAAGAGACCCTTCGACAGTCATATACAAAAATTCAGAATCAGAATATCACTGGCATATGTCATGAAATTTGTTAACTTCCTACCAGCAATACAATGAAATACATGATAAATAAATAATATAGAGAAAAAGCTGAGTTACATTAATTATATTGTAGCGATGTGCTACACACAGCGCCAGAATAACCACACGGAGTCGGTGAGTTGGAGTTGCGATGAAAGAGGTTTATTCAAACTTCGCGGCCCGCTTTAAAGCCTTCCCGTTCCCGCCCTTTTTGCTGCCCGCCCTCTGCCTGCGCGCGCTGTTTCGTGAGCCGGTTCGTGGGTGTCAGAAAGTGGGTCGCCACATAACCCCCCCCCCCCAGAACCGGCGATACCTCCCCCAATGTCCACAGTCTGGATCGGCCTCTGTTTGGGAGGTCTGCCCCTGCGCCGCGGTGCCTGAGCCTGGACCGGTTGCGCCAAGTCCACATGGGCCGGTTTGAGTCGGTCCACCGTGAAAACTTCCTCTCTCCCCCCAATGTCCAGCATGAACGTGGACCCGTTGTTGCTGATCACCTTAAACGGCCCCTCGTAGGGCCGCTGTAGCGGTGCCCGGTGTCCGCCCCGTCGTACAAAAAGAAACTTACAGTTCTGCAGGTCTTTGGGTACGCAGGTCGGGCTCTGTCCGTGCTGTGAAGTGGGTATGGGGGCCAGGTTACCGAGCCTCTCCCGTAGTCTGTCCAGGACTGCTGTGGGTTCTTCCTCTTGCCCCCTTGGGGCTGGTATGAACTCTCCTGGGACAACCAGGGGCGCGCCGTACACCAACTCGGCCGACGAGGTGTGTAGATCCTCTTTGGGCGCCGTGCGGATTCCGAGCAGGACCCAGGGAAGTTCATCCACCCAGTTAGGCCCCTCCAGGCGGGCCATGAGAGCCGATTTCAGGTGACGGTGAAAGCGCTCCACTAGTCCGTTCGACTGTGGGTGGTAGGCAGTTGTGTGGTGTAGCTGCGATCCTGAAAGGCTGGCCATAGCCGACCACAGGCTGGAGGTGAACTGGGCGCCCCTGTCGGAGGTAATGTGGGCTAGTACCCTGAAGCGTGCTACCCAGGTTGCAATCAGCGCTCAGGCACAGGATTCGGAGGTGGTGTCGGTGAGCGGGACTGCCTCTGGCCATCTGGTGAACCGGTCTATCATAGTTAGGAGGTACCGCGCTCCTCGTGACACTGGCAGGGGCCCCACGATATCCACATGAATGTGGTCGAACCTCCGGCGGGTGGGTTCGAACCGCTGCGGCGGAGCCTTGGTATACCGCTGCACCTTGGCCGTTTCGCACTGCATGCACGTTTTGGCCCATTCACTGACCTGTTTACGAAGTCCATGCCACACGAACCTATTGGAGACCAGCCAGACAGTTGTCCTGATGGAGGGGTGCGCTAAGTTGTGAATGGATTCGAACACCCGCCGGCGCCAGGCTGCTGGGACGACGGGGCGGGGTTGGCCAGTAGCTACGTCACATAGTAGGGTCCTCTCACCTGGGCCTACGGGGAGGTCTTGGAGCTGCAAACCGGAGACTGCAGTCCTGTAATTGGGGATCTCAGCGTCTGCCTGCTGTGCCTCTGCCAGCGCTGCATAGTCCACCCCCTGGGACAGGGCCTGTATGGTAGGTCTGGAAAGTGCGTCTGCCATGACATTGTTCTTTCCAGAGACATGCCGGATGTCCGTCGTGTACTCAGAGATGTAGGACAGATGTCGCTGCTGGCGGGACGACCAGGGGTCGGACACCTTAGTGAACACAAAGGTAAGCGGTTTGTGGTCTGTGAACGCGGTGAAGGGCCTACCTTCTAAGAAGTAACTGAAATGCCGGATTGCCAGGTATAGTGCCAATAGCTCCCGGTCGAAAGCACTGTATTTGAGTTCGGGTGGTCGTAGGTGTTTGCTGAAGAACGCCAGGGGTTGCCAGCGACCCTCGATGAGTTGTTCCAGCACTCCACCGACTGCTGTGTTGGATGCGTCCACCGTGAGGGCAGTAGGCACGTCCGTTCTGGGGTGCACTAGCATCGCGGCGTTTGCCAAGGCTTCTTTGGTTTCAACGAAAGTGGTTGCGGCCTCTTCGTTCCAGGTAATGTCCTTGCCCTTACCCGACATTAGAGTGAACAAGGGGCGCATGGTTCGGGCTGCTGAGGGGAGGAAATGGTGGTAGAAATTCACCATACCCACGAATTCCTGCAAGCCTTTGATTGTGTTGGGTCGGGGGAAGTGGCGGACTGCGTCTACCTTGGCAGGCAGCGGGGTTGCCCCGTCTTTAGTAATCCTGTGGCCCAGGAATTCGATGGTGTCGAGTCCGAACTGGCATTTGGCTGGATTGATTGTAAGGCCGAATTCACTCAGGCGGGAGTAGAGCTGGCGGAGGTGGGACAGATGCTCCTGCCGACTACTGCTGGCTATGAGGATGTCATCCAAATAGATGAATACAAAGTCCAGGTCGCGTCCCACTGCGTCCATTAGCCGCTGGAAAGTCTGTGCGGCGTTCTTTAGACCAAACGGCATTCGGAGGAATTCGAGAAGTCCGAACGGGATGATAAGTGCTGTTTTGGGGATGTCGTCTGGATGTACAGAGATTTGATGGTATCCCCGGACGAGGTCTACCTTGGAAAAGATCCTTGCGCCGTGTAGGTTTGCTGCGAAGTCTTGAATGTGCGGCACAGGGTAGCGGTCTGGTGTTGTAGCCTCGTTCAGTCTGCGGTAGTCACCGCATGGTCTCCAGCCCCCCGTTGCCTTGGGCACCATGTGAAGGGGGGAGGCCCATGGGCTGTCGGACCGTCGTATGATCCCTAATTCCTCCATCTTCTTGAACTCCTTCTTCGCCAGTCGGTGCTTGTCCGGGGGAAGCCTTCGAGCACGGGCGTGGAGGGGTGGTCCCTGGGTCGGGATGTGGTGCTGTACTCCGTGTCTGGGCATGGCTGCCGTGAAATGCGGTGTCAGTACTGACGGGAAATCCGCCAGGACCCTGGTGAATTCATCGTCGGACAGCGTGATGGAGTCCAGGTGTGGGGCTGGCAACTGTGCTTCACCCAGGGAGAACGTTTGAAAAGTCTTGGCGTGGACTAATCGCTTCCCTTGCAAGTCGACCAGCAGGCTGTGGGCTCGTAGAAAATCTGCCCCCAGCAGTGGTTGGGCCACGGCGGCCAGTGTGAAGTCCCACGTGAACCGGCTGGAGCTGAACTGTAGCCGCACCGTGCGGGTACCGTAGGTTCGTATTGTGCTGCCATTAGCGGCCCTCAGGGTGGGTCCCGGTTCTCTGTTGCGGGTGTCGTAACTCGTTGGAGGTAAGACGCTGATCTCCGCTCCGGTGTCGACCAAAAAGCGGCGTCTCGACTGCTTGTCCCAGACGTACAGGAGGCTGTCCTGATGGCCAGCCGCCGTAGCGATCGGCAGCGGCTGGGCCTTGGCGTTTCCCGGGAATTTGCAGGGCGGTCTGCAGCGGCGGGCCTCCGTGCCCCACCGCTGGTGGTAGAAACACCATTGTTCGTTGGGCTCCTCACTCCCGTCGCCGGGTTTTGTAGGCTCTGCTGCCGGGCCCGGTCTGGTCTGTCGTTGGGCACGTGGCTTGGTGATCTGTGCGACGGATGCCCCTCTCTCTTTCCTGGCATTCCACAGCACATCTGCTCGGGCCGCCACCTCCCGGGGTTTGCTGAAATCTGCGTCGGACAGCAGCAGGCATATGTCCTCTGGCAGTTGCTCTAGGAACGCCTGCTCAAACATGAGGCAGGGTTTGTGTCCTTCAGCCAGGGCCAGCATCTCGTTCATTAATGCTGACGGCGGCCTGTTTCCCAAACCATCCAGGTGCATTAAGCGGTGTGCTCGTTCGCGCCGTGAGAGTCCGAAAGTCCTTATGAGCAGGGCTTTGAATGCTGTGTATTTGCTGTCCTCCGGGGGCGACTGTATAAACTCCTCAACTTGTGCAGCAGTCTCCTGGTCGAGGGAGCTCAGCACGTAGTAGTAGCGAGTGGACTCCGAGGTTATCTGCCGAATGTGGAATTGTGCTTCTGCTTGTTCGAACCATAAATGGGGTCGCAGCGTCCAGAAGCCCGGCAGTTCTAACGAAACTGCGTGAACAGATGCGGCGTCGGTCATCTCTGACCCAAATATCGTTTGGGCCGTCGGGGTCACCAATTGTAGCGATGTGCTACACACAGCGCTAGAATAACCACACGGAGTCGGTGAGTTAGAGTTGCGATGAAAGAGATTTATTCAAACTTCGCGGCCCGCTTTAAAGCCTTCCCGTTCCCGCCCTTTTTGCTGCCCGCCCTCTGCCTGTGCGCGCTGTTTCGTGAGCCGGTTCGTGGGTGTCAGAAAGTGGGTCGCCACAATATGTCTATTAAATAGTTAAAATAAGTAGTGCAAAGTAACAGAAATAAAAAAAGTAGTGAGATAGTGTTCATGGGTTCAATATCCATTTAGAAAATGGATGCCAGATGGGAAGAAACCGTTCCTGAATTGCTGAGTGTGTACCTTCAGGCTTCTGTACCCCCTACCTGATGGTAACAGTGTGAAGGGGGCATGCTCTGGGTGGCGGGGATTGTTAATGAGGGACACCGCCATCCTAAGGCACTGCTCCTTGAAGATGTCTTGGATACTATGGAGACTGGTACCCATAATAGAGCAGCCTAATTTTACAAGTTTCTGCAACTTATTTCAATCTTGTGTTGTAGCCCCTTGCCCCACCCCCATACCAGATGGTGATGCAGTCAGTCAGAATGCTCTCCATGGGACATTTGTAGAAGTTTTTGAGTGTTTTTAGTTGACAAACCAAATCTGCTCAAACTCCGAATGAAATATAGCTGCTGTCTTGCCTTCTTCATAGCTGCATCATAATGTTGTGTCAGATTAGGTCCTCAGAGATATTGACACTCAGGAACTTGAAGTTGCTTGCTCTCTCCATTTCTGATCCCTCTATGAGGATTGGTGTGTATTCCCTCATCTTACCCTTCCTGAAGTCCACAATCAGCTCTTTGGTCTTTCTGATGTGGAGTGCAAGTTGTTCCTGTGACACCACTCAACTAACTGCTCCTGTACACCCTTTCATCACCATCTGAGATTCTCCCAACGATGGTTGTATCATCAACAAATGGAGGGCCATATGGGAGAAAATGGTTAAATTGATCTTGGGGCAGGTTAGAAGATCAACAAATCATCTCGGAAGGTAGGGCCCGCACGGTGCTGTATTGTTCTATATTCTAAAATGCTAGAAACAATCACCAGGTCAAGCACCAGCTATGGAAAGAGTTAATGATTCAGGTTCAGGCCTTCTATTAGAACTGGCTGTGAGATCATGAAATGATAATCAAATTTGTTTCCACCAATTCACATAATACTCCAGCTTCCTGAATTTCCTACCAAGGTGAATCACTTCACATTTATCCCTGTTATACTGCATCTGTCATGTGCTTGCCCATCAAATTGAGCTGTCCAAATTGCCTTCTATATTCTCCTTACAGTTTCTCTGCTGTGGGGAAGAGTCATTAAGTCCTAGCTTGTTTCCCAGGAGTCAACACAGCAACAATACTGCAGCTGCAGTCTCTGTGTAGAAGTTCTCACGGGCAGTGCTGAAGCACAGTTTCAACAGATGAATTTGATAGATAAATGCTAAGCAGCTTCTTCTTATACGTATGTATTTAACAAATGTATGAACATTTTCAGGAAATAGGAATGGCATTATTGTTGCCAAGAAGTGTCTGAGCTCCACTTACTAGGTAATGATGACTATTCATAGGATGTGAGTAGATGTTGTGGCACGTACCTTATCAAGTCGAGATCCCTGCAGTTTTGACTGATAATTTATAGTTTCCTTAACAACAGTTTCTGTGTGTGATGCTGCTCATCAGAGATAGTGTCACGGCTGCAGAAAAGGAGGAAGTCATGGAGGGATTGTCTGCGGAGTCTCTGTGGGTGGAAGTTAGGAATAGGAAGGAGTCAATAACTGTACTGGGTGTTTTTTATAGACCACTCAATAGTAATAGGGACATTGAGGAGCAGATAAGGAGACAGATTCTGAAAAGGTGTAATAATAACAGGGAAATATTTAATTTCCCAAATATTGATTGTCATCTCCCTAGAGCGAGGGGTTTAGATGGGGTGGAGTTTGTTGGGTGTGTTCAGGAAGGTTTCCTGACACAATATGTAGATAAGCCTACAAGAGGAGAGGCTGTACTTGATCTGGTATTGGGAAATGAACCTGGTCAGGTGTCAGGTCTCTCAGTGGGAGAGCATTCTGGAGATGGTGATCACAATTCTATCTCCTTTACCATAACATTGGAGGGGATAGGAACAGACAAGTTAAGAAAGTGTTTAGTTGGAGTAAGAGGAAATATGAAGCTATCAGGCAGGAACTTGGAAGCATAAATTAGGAACAGAGGTTCTCAGGGAAATTTACAGCAGAAATGTACAAATGTTCAGGGGATATTTGGGTGACATTCTGCATAGGTATGTTCCAATGAGACAGTGAAAGGATGTAGGGTACAGGAACCATGGTGTACAAGGGCTGTTGAAAATCTAGTCAAGAAGAAAAGAAACGCTTATGAAGGATTTTAAAAACTAGGTAATGAGAGAGATCTAGAAGATTATAAGGCTAGCAGGAAGGAATTTAAGAATGAAATTAGGAGAGCCAGAACGGGCCATGAGAAGGCCTTGGTGAGCAGGATTGAGAAAAAAAGCACAAAGCATTCTACAAGTATATGAAGAGCAAGAGGATAAGACATGAGAGAATAGGACCAATGAAGTGTGAGAGTGGAAAAGTGTGTATGGAACCGAAGGAGATAGCAGAGATACTTAAAGAATATTTTGCTTCAGTATTCACAATGGAAAAGGATCTTGGCGATTGTAGGGATGATTTATAGCGGATTGAAAAGTTTGAGCTTAAGACATTAAGACATTAAAAAAGAGGATGTGCTGGAGCTTTTGGAAAGTATCCAGTTGGATAAATCTCTGGGCCTGGTCAAGATGTATCCCAGGCGAGGGAGAAAATTGCTGAGCCTCTGGCAATGATCTTTGTTTCATCAATGGGGACGGGAGAGGATCTGGAGGATTGGAGGGTTGCAGATGTTGTTCCCTTATTCAAGAAAGGGAGTAGAGATAGCCCAGAAAATTATAGACCAGTAAGTCTTACTTCACTGTTTGGGAAGCTGATGGAAAAGATCCTGAGAGGTGGGAGTTATTAAAATTTGGAGTGACATAATATGATTAGGAATCGTCAGCATGGCTTTGTCAAAGGCAGGTTATGCCTTACAAGCCTGATTGAATTTTTTGAGGATGTGACTAAACACATTGATGAAGGTACAGCAGTAGGTGTACTGTATATGGATTTCAGCAAGGGATCTGATAAGGTACCCCATGCAAGGCTTATTGAGAAAGTAAGGAGGCATGGGATCCAAGGAACCTTGCTTTGCAGATCCAGAATTGGCTTCCCTACAGAAGGCAAAGAGTAGTTGTAGACGGGTCACATTCTGCATGGAGGTCAGTGACCAGTGGTGTGCCTCAGGGATCTGTTCTGGGACCCCTTCTTTTCGTGATTTTTATAAATGACCTGGATGAGGAAGTGGAGGGATGGGTTAGTAAATTTGCTGATGACACAAAGGTTGGAGGTGTTGTGGATAGTGTGGAGGACCGTCAGAGGTTACAGTAGGATATTGATAGGATACAAAACTGGGCTGAGATGTGACAGATGGAAATCAACACAGTTAAGTGTGAGGTGGTTCATTTTGGTCGGTCAAATATGATGGCAGAATATACTATTAATGGTAAGACTCTTGGCAGTGTGGAGGATCAGAGGGATCTTGGAGTCCGAGTCCATAGGACACTCAAAGCTGCTGAGCAGGTTAACTCTATGGTTAAGAAGGCATACAGTGTATCGACCTTCATCAACCGTGGAATTGAGTTTAAGAGCTGAGAGGTAATGTTACAGCTATATAGGACCCTGGTCAGGCCCCACTTAGAGTACTGTGCTCAGTTCTGGTCATCTCACTACCGGAAGAATGTGGAAACCATAGAAAAGGTGCAGAGGAGATTTACAAGGATGTTGCCTGGATTGGGGAGCATGCCTTATGAAAACAGGTTGAGTAAACTCGGCCTTTTCTCCTTGGAGCGATGGAGGATGAGAGGTGACCTGATAGAGGTGTATAAGGTGATGAGAGGCATTGATCGTGTGGATAGTCAGAGGCTTTTTCCCAGAGCTGAAATGGCTGCCACATGAAAGCACAAGTTTAAGGTGCTTGAAAATAGGTACAGAGGAGACGTCAGGGGTAAGTTTTTTACGCAGAGAGTGGTGAGTGTGTGGAATGGGCTGCCGGCGTCGGTGGTGGAGGCGTCATGATAGGGTCTTTTAAATGACTCCTGGATAGGTATATGGAGCTTTGAAAAATAGAGGGCTATGGGTAACCCTAGGTAATTTCTAAAGTAGGTACAGTACATGTTCCGCACATTGTGGGCCGAAGGGCCTGTATTGTGCTGTAGGTTGTATACATTTCTATATTCAATGTAGCATCACCTGTTGTAGATATTGAAGGGGAAGGGAAGTCAAAGATGGGAGAAGCATCAGCTGCTTATAGGAACAGACTGAAATTGCAACCGTGAGACATATGAGCAGAATTAGGCCATGCTGCCCATCCAGAATGGTCCACTAATCCATCATAGCTGATTTATTATCCCTCTCCACCTCATTCTCCTGCCTTCTCCCCGTAAACTTTTGTGCCCTGACTAACCAAGAAACTATCAATCTCCACTTTCAATATACTTAATGACGATCTCCACAGATGTCTGTGGCAGTGAATTCTACAGATTCACCACCTTCTGGCTAAAGAAATTCCTTCTCATGTTGCTCTATTCTGAGGCTATGTGCTCTGATCCTTGACTCACCCACTATAGAAAACATCCTCTCCACATCCACTTGATGCAGGCCTTTTAATATTCAGTAGATTTCAATGACAACCCCAGAGCTATCAAATTCTCCTCATACATTAACCTAATCATTCCCGGAAACCTTCCAGTGAAACTCCTGTGGACCATCTCTAAATTCTAGCACATCTTTTCTTAGATAAGGGGACCAAAAGTGTTCACAATACTCTAGGTGAGGTCTGACCAAACCATTATAAAACCTCAACATCACATCCTTTCTCTTATAAGAACATAAGACATAGGAGCAGAATTAGGCAATTGAATTGACTTTTTTACTTACATCCTTCATATTCACGAGGAGTAAAAATCTGTACATTATGTCTCTGTCTAAATGTGCAATGTACAATTTATAATAATTTACAATAAATAATACATACAACAGGACAGTCAATGTAACATAGAAATACAGTTGTGTCAGCATGAATTAATCAGTCTGATGGCCTGGTGGAAGAAGCTGTCCCGGAGCCTGTTGGTCCTGGCTTTTATGCTGCGGTACCGTTTCCCAGATGGTAGCAGCTGGAACAGTTTGTGGTTGGGGTGACTTGGGTCCCCAATGATCCCTCAGGCTCTTTTTATACACCTGTCTCTGTAAATGTCGTGAATAGTAGGAAGTTCACGTCTACAGTCCACACCATTCTCTGTAGAGTCCTGCAATTGAAGGAAGTACAGTTCCCATACCAGGCAGTGATGCAGCCAATCAGGATGCTCTCAGTTGTGCCCCAGTAGCAAGTTCTTAAGATTTGGGGACCCATACCAAACTTCTTCAACCATCTGAGGTGAAAGAGGTGCTGTTGTGCCTTTTTCACCACACAGCCGGTATGTGCAGACCACGTGAGATCCTTGGTGATGTGTATGCTATTCATCTTCTGAACCCCAGATCCATTGATGTCTATAGGTGTTAGCCTGTCTCTATTCCTCCTGTAGTCCACAACCACCTCCTTTGTTTTTGCGGAATTGAGGAAGAGGTTGTTTTCTTGACACCACTTGTCAGGGTGATGAATTCTTCTCTGTAGGGTGCCTTGTTATTATTTGAGATTAGGCCAATCAATGTAGTGTTGTCAGCAAATTTAATTAGTAGTTTGGAGCTGTGCGTGGCGACACAGTCATGAGTACATAGAGAGTAAAGGAGGGGGCTTAGGACCTGTGTTGAGAGTTAGAGGGGCAGAGGTGAGGGAGCCCACTCTTACCACCTGCCGGCGATCTGACAAGAGATCTAGGATCCAGCTACACAAGGCAGAGTGAAGGCCCAGGTCTCTAAGCTTCATTGTGAAGCATGGAGGGAATTATAGTGTTGAATGCTAAACTGTTGTCCAAGAACAGCATTCTACATAAGCATCCTTCTTCTCCAGATGTGTAAGGATGGTGTGCAGAGCTGGGGTTATTGTGTCATCTGCCGATTGGTTGCATTGGTAGGTGAATTGTAGGGGGTCCAGTGTGGGTGGCAGCATGCTGCAGATGTAGTCCTTGACCAGCCTCTCAAAGCATTTGCTTATTATTGAGGTGAGTGCAACAGGACACCAGTCATTCAGACATGTTACCTTGGTCTTTTTAGGTACAGGAACAACAGTGGATGTTTTGAAGCAGGAGGGCACTCTACACTGGGAGAGGGAGAGAGTAAAAATGTCTGTAAACACACTAGCCAATTGTGCCGTGCACACTCTGAGTTCCCGCCCTGGGATGCTGTCTGGTCCCACAGCCTTGCGACTGTCCACTCATTGGAAACACCTGCATATTTCATTCTCAGAGATGACGAACGTGCAGGTCTCTTTGGCGGCTCTGCTCAGGGGCTCAATGTTGGCAACATCAAATCGAGCTTAAAAAAGATTTAGCTCATCTGGGGGAGAGGTAGTGATGTTGGAAACAGCACTGTGTTTAGCTTTGAAGTCTATGCTGGGACCATTGTTGTTCATTGTCTATATCAAAGATCTAGATGATAATGTGGTAAATTGGATCAGCAAGTTTGCGATGACACTATGATTAGAGGCATTGTGGACAGTGAGGAAGGCTTTCAAAGCTTGTAGAGGAATCTGGACCAAGTGGAAAAATGGGGTAGAAAATGGCAGATGGAATTTAATGCAGACAAGTGTGAGGTGTTGCATTTTGGAAGGACAAATCAAGGTAGGACATATACAGTAAATGGCAGGGCACTGAGGAGTGTGGAGCAACATAGGGATCTGAGAGTTCAGATACATAATTCCCTGAAAGTGGCGTCACAGGTAGACAGGGTTGTAAGGAAGGCTTTTGGGATCCTGGCATTCATAAATCAAAGTATTGAGTATAGAAGTTGGGATGTTATGGTATATAAGACATTGGTGAGGCCAAATTTGGAGTATTGTGTGCAGTTCTGGTCATCTAACAATAGGAAGGATATCAGTAAGATTGAAAGAGTGCAGAGAAGATTTACTAGCATGTTGCCGGGTCTTCAGGAGTTGAGTTACAGGGAAAAATTGAACAGGTTGGGACTTTATTTCTTGGAGCGTAGAAGAATGAGGGGGGATTTGTCATAGTCATAGTCATAGTTATACTTTATTGATCCCGGGGGAAATTGGTTTTCGTTACTGTTGCACCATAAATAATAAATAATAATAAAATCATAAATAGTTAAATAGTAATATGTAAATTATGCCAGGAAATAAGTCCAGGACCAGCCTATTGGCTCAGGGTGTCTGACCCTCCAAGGGAGGAGTTGTAAAGTTTGATGGCCACAGGCAGGAATGACTTCCTTTGACGCTCTGTGTTGCATCTCGTTGGAATGAGTCTCTGGCTGAATGTACTGCTGTGCCCAACCAGTACATTATGTAGTGGATGGGAGACATTGTCCAAGATGGCATGCAACATGGACAGCATCCTCTTTTCAGACACCACCGTCAGAGAGTCCAGTTCCATCCCCACAATATCACTGGCCTTACGAATGAGTTTGTTGATTCTGTTAGTGTTTGCTACCCTCAGCCTGCTGCCCCAGCACACAACAGCATACATAATAGCACTGGCCACCACAGACTCGTAGAACATCCTCAGCATTGTCCGGCAGATGGTAAAGGACCTCAGTCTCCTCAGGAAATAGAGATGGCTCTGACCCTTCTTGTAGACAGCCTCAGTGTTCTTTGACCAGTCCAGTTTATTGTCAATTCATATCCCCCGGTATTTGTAATCCTCTACCATGTCCACACTGACCTCCTGGATGGAAACAGGGGTCACTGGTACCTTAGCTCTCCTCAGGTCTACCACCAGCTCCTTAGTCTTTTTCACATTAAGCTGCAGATAATTCTGCTCACACCAGGTGATAAAGTTTCTTACTGTAGCCCTGTACTCAGCCTCATCTCCCTTGCTGATGCATCCAACTATGGCAGAGTCATCAGAAAACTTCTGAAGATGACAAGGCTCTGTGCAGTAGTTGAAGTTTGAGGTGTAAATCGTGAAGAGAAAGGGAGACAAGACAGTCCCCTGTGGAGCCCCAGTGTTGCTGATCACTCTGTCAGACACACAGTGTTGCAAGCACACATACTGTGGTCTGCCAGTCAGGTAATCAAGAATCCATGATACCAGGAAAGCATCCCACCTGCATCGCTGTCAGCTTCTCCCCCAGCAGTGTGGGGCGGATGGTGTTGAACGCACTGGAGAAGTCAAAAAACATGACCCTCACAGTGCTTGCTGGCTTGTCCAGGTGGGCGTAGACATGGTTCAGCAGGTAGACAATGGCATCCTCAACTCCTAGTTGGGGCTGGTAGGCGAACTGGAGGGGATCTAAGTGTGGCCTGACCATAGGCCGGAGCAGCTCCAGAACAAGTCTCCAGGGTCTTCATGATGTGAGAGGTCAATGCCACCGGTCTGTAGTCATTGAGGCCGCTGGGGCGTGGCGTCTTCGGCACAGGGACGAGGCAGGACGTCTTCCACAGCACAGGAACCCTCCGGAGCCTCAGGCTCAGGTTGAAGACATGGCGAAGTACTCCACGTAGTTGAGGGGCACAGGCTTTGAGCACCCTGGTACTGACACCATCCGGTCCTGCAGCCTTGCTTGGGTTGAGACGTTTCAGCTGTCTTGGAGGGAATTTGATAGAGGTTTACAAAATTATGAGGGGTATAGACAGAGTAAATGCAACTAGGCTCTTTCCACTTAGATTTGGAGAGATATATACGAGAGGACATGGCTTTGGGGTGAAAGGGGAAAAGTTTAGGGGGAACTTCTTCACGGAGGGGGAAACTTCTTCACGGAGGGTGGTGGGAGTGTGGAACGAGCTGGCATCTGGCGTGGTAAATGTGGGTTCAGTCTTAGGTTTTAAGAATAAATTGGATAGATACATGGACGGGAGAGGTCTGGAGGGTTATGGACTGGGTGCAGGTCAATGGAACTAGCGGAATAAAGTTTTGTCACAGACTAGAAGGGCCAAATGGCCTGTTTTCTGTGCTGTAGTGTTCTATGGTTTTATGTGTGCAGACCTTGCCATAAGGCCATAAGCTGCGTGTGTTGTTGGTGGAGAGTTGTATCTGGATCTTGCCCCTGTGTTGTTGTTTTGCTGCCTCGATGACTTTGCGCAGGTCATAGCTGCATTTCTTGTGTTTCTGTTGGTCATCGGCAATGTAAGCTCTGTATCGCACAGTAAGTGCTGCTCGCACGGAACTGTTGATCCAGGCTTTCTGATTAGGATAGACTCTGACCGATTTCTGGCGGACAACATCCTCGATGCACGTCTGGATGATACTCGTGACCCCTTCATCTTCATCATGGAAGACATTCCAGTTGATGTCTTCAAAGCAGTGCTGTAGCATGGAGGCCGAATGCTTGGACCAACAGTGGACGGTTTTAACTATGGCCGCCTCCTGTTCCAGCTTCTGCCTGTAGCTCAGCAGCAGCAAGATGGAGGAGTGATCAGATTTTCCAAACAGCCCATCAAATCTGCTCTGCTATTTCATCACGGCTGATCCACTTTCCCTCTCAGCCACAATCTCCAACCTTCTCCCTGTATCCATTCATGTCCTGGCTAATCAAGAATCTATGAACATCTGCCTTAAATATACCCAATAACTTGACCTCCATAGCTGCCGGTGGCAATGATTTCCACAGGTCAACCACTCTATGGCTAAAGAAATTCCTCCTCATCTCCATTCTAAAAGGACAATCCTCTATTCTGAGGCCATGTTCTCTGGTCTTAGACCTCCCCACCATAGGAAACATTCTCTCCACATCCACTCTATCAAAGCCTTTCAATCTTAGGTGTGTTTCAATGAGGTCACCCCACATTTTTCCAAATTCCAGTAAGTACAGGCCCAGAGCCATCAAACGCTCTTCATATGACAAGCCTGCCAATCCTGGAATCATTTTTGTGAACCTCCTTTGAACCCCCTCCAATGTCAGCACAGCCTTTCTTAGATAAGGGACACAAAACAGCTCACAATACTCAATGAACCCTCACCAGTGCTTTATAAATCCTCAAAATTACACCCTTACTTTTATATTCTAGGTTCCTCTTGAAATAAATGCTATCATCACATTTGCCTTCTTCACCACCGGCTCAATCTACAAATTAACCTTTAAGTAATCGTGCAAAAGCACTCCCAAATCTCTTTGCATCTTAGAGTTTTGAATTTTCTCTCTATTTAGTAAATAGTCATACTTTTATTTCTTCTATCAAAGTGCATGATGATACACTTCCTAACATTGTATTCCATCTGCCACTTCTTTGCCCGTTCTTTGAATCTGACTAATCCCTTTTGTAGCTTCTCTACTTCCTCAGAAACCACCTGCTCCTCTACCTATGTTTGTATCGTCTGCAAACTTTGCAACAAAGCCATCCATTCCATTATCCAGTCACTGCCATATAATGCAAAAAGAATTGGCCTGAACACAGACCTCTAGGGAATACCACTAGTTACTGGCAGCCAACCAGAAAAGGCTCTCTTTATTTCCAGTCTTTGACTCCTACCAATAAGCTACTGCTTTATCTACGTTATCTTTCCTGTAATGTCATGGGCGCTTAACTTGTTAAGCAGGCTCATGTGTGGCACCTTGTCAAAGGCCTTCTGAAAATCTGAGTACACAACATCAACCCATTCTCTTTTGTCTATCTTGCTTGTTATTTCATCAACAAATTCCAACAGATTTGTCAGGCAAGATTTCCTTTTAAGGAAACCATGATAATTATGGCATATTTTATCATGTGCCTCCAGGCACCCTGAGACCTCATCCTTAATAATTGACTCCAACATCTTCCCATTCACTGAGGTCAGATTAACTGGCCTATAATTTCCTTTCTTCAGCCTCTCTCCTTTATTTCTCTATTATATGCCCTCTCTTTGGGCTTTCATGTTGGCTTTAACTTCTCTCGTTAGCCATGTTGTGTGACCTTGCCTTTAGAATACTCTTCTTCTTTAGGATGTATATATCCTGCAATTTCTGATTTGCTTCCAGAAATTCCAGCTGTTGCTGCTCTGCCGTCATCTCTGCCAGTGTTTTTTTCCAATCAATTTTGACCTGCTCCTCTATTACTGATACATCTGACTTTAGCTTCTCCTTCTCAAATTTTCAGTGTGAATTAAATCACATTATGATCATTCGGTCTTAAGAGTTCCTTTACTTTAAGCTCTCTAATTAATTTGATCTACACCCAATCCAGAATAGCTAATGCCCTAGTGGACTCAACGACAGGCTGCTATAGAAAGCTATCTTGTAAACATATGTTCTAGTCCTCTCAAAATGAATGCTAACATTGTATTTGCCTTCTTTACCACTGACTCAGCCTGAAAGTTAACCTTTAGGGAATCCTGCATAAAAAACACTCAAGTCCCTTTACACCTCCGATTTTGGATATTCTCCCCATGTAGAAACCAGTCCATTCCTTTATTCCTTCCACCAAAGTGCATGATAATGCAACTCCCTACATTATATTCCACCTGCCACTTCTTTGTCCGTTCTCCCAATCTGACCAAGACCTCGGCAGTCTCCCTACTTCCTCAATAATCATTGCTCCTCCACTTATCTTTGTATTACCTGCAAACTTGGCCACAAAGTCTTCAATTCTGTCATCTGATTGTTGACATGTAGCTTGAAAAGTAGCAGTCACAATGCCAACCCCTACGGAACACCACTAGTCACTGGCAGCCCCCTGTATTGTGACTCTTTGCCTCCTGATGTTCAGCCAATCTTCTATCCATGCTAGTGCCTTTCCTGTAAGAGCATGGGCTTTTACCTTGATAGGCAGCCTCAGGTGTGGCACCTTGTCAAAGGCCTTCTGAAAATCCAAATAATCAACATCCACTAACCCTCCTTAGTATATGCTGCCTGTTATTTCATCAAAGTATTCCGACAGATATTTCAGGCAAGATTTCTCATTTTGTAAACCATGGTGACTTTGGCCCATTTTATCACATGCCTCCAAGTACCCAAGACCTCATCTTTAGTAATCATCTTTCCAACCACTGAAGTCAGGCTAACTGGCCTATAATGTCCTTTGTTCTGCCTCCTTCCCTTCTTAAAGACTGGAGTGACATTTGCAATTTTCCAGTCCTCCAAAACCATTCCAGAAACTAGTGATTCTTAGAAACATAGAAACATAGAAAACCTACAGCACAATACAGGCCCTTCGGCCCACAAAGTTGTGTCGAACATGTGCCTACCGTAGAAATTACTAGGCTTACCCATAGCCCTCTATTTTTCTAAGCTCCATGTCCCTATCCAAAAGTCTCTTAAAAGACCCTATCGTATCTACCTCCACCACTGTCGCCGGCAGCCCATTCCATGCAGTCACCACTCTGCATAAAAAATGTACCCGTGACAACTCCTCTGTACTTACCCCCAAGCACCTTAAACCTATGCCCTATTGTGGCAGCCATTTCAGCCCTGGGAAAAAGCCTCTGACTATCCACACGATCAATGCCTCTCATCATCTTATACACCTTTATCAGGTCACCTCTCATCCTCCGTCGCTCCAAGGAGAAAAGGCCGAGTTCACTCAACCTGTTTTCATAAGGCATGCTCCCCAATCCAGGAAAAATCCTTGTAAATCTCTGCACCCTTTCTATGGTTTCCACATTCTTCCTCTAGTGAGGCAACCAGAACTGAGCACAGTACTCCAAGTGGGGTCTGACCAGGGTCCTATATAGCTGCAACATTACCTCTCGGCTCTTAAACTCAATACCACGGTTGATGAAGGCCAATGCACCATATGCCTTTTTAACCACAGAGTCAACCTGGGCAGCTGCTTTGAGTGTCCTATGGACTCAGACCCCAAGATCCCTCTGATCCTTCACACTGCCAAGAGTCTTACCGTTAATACTATATTCTGCCATCATATTTGACCTACCAAAATGAACCACTTCACACTTATCTGGGTTGAACTCCATCTGCCACTTCTCAGCCCAGTTTTGCATCCTATCAATGTCCAACTATAAATTCTGACAGCCCTCCACACTATTCACAACACTCCCAACCTTTGTGTCATCAGCAAACTTACTAACCCATCCCTTCATTTCCTTATCCAGGTCATTTATAAAAATCACGAAGAGTAGGGGTCCCAGAAGAGATCTCTGAGGCACACCACTGGTCACCAAACTCCATGCAGAATATGACCCATCTACAACCACTCTTTGCCTTCTGTGGGCAAGCCAGTTTTGGATCCACAAAGCAATGTCACCTTTCATCCAATACCTCTTTACTTTCTCAATAAGCCTTGCATGGGGTACCTTGTCAAATGCCTTGCTGAAATCCATATACACTACACCTACTACTCTTCCTTCATCAATGTGTTTAGTCACATAATGATTCTTGAAAAATCATTACTAATGCCTCCATAATCTCTTCAGCTTCCTCTTTCAGAAAACTGGGCTGCAATCCATTTGGTCTAGGTGACTAATCTACCTTCAGACCTTTCAACTTCCCAAGCGCCTTTTCCTTATTCTTAGCAAGTACACTCACATCGGTCCTCTAACACTTGCATTTCTGGCATTGTGCTATGCCTTAAACCGTGAAGGCTGACGTAAACACTTAATGCTTCTTCACTATTTCATCGGCTCTCATTACTACCTCTCCAGCATCATTTTCCAGCAGACACTCACACTTATCTCTCTTTTATTCTTTATATATCTGAAAAAAAATTTGTATTCTTCTTTATACTATTAGATAGCTTACCTTCATGTTTCATCTTTCCTCTCCTTACGGTTTTTTATTGCATTCTGTTGGTTTTTAAAAACTTCTGAATCCTCTACCTTCCCACTTTTTCTTTTATGCTGTCCTTGACTTCTCGTCAGCCACAGTTGCTTCATCCTCCATTCTTCATCTTTGGGATATATCTTTCCTGCACCTCCCAAATTTCCCCCATAAGCATCAGCCATTGCTTTTCAACCCCGATAGTGCCCCAACTTCGGCCTGCTTCTCTCTCAATAATTTCCCTTTACTCCACTGTAATATTGATACATCTAATTTTATCATCTTCTTCTCAGCCACAGGGTGTATTCTATCACATTATGATCACTGTCTCTAAAGAGTTTCTTTACTTTAAGCTTCCTAATCAAATATCTGTCATTATACAACACCTAATCCAGAATTGCTGTTCCCCTAATGGACTCAGCCACAAGCTGCTCTAGAAAGCCACCTCATAGCCATTCTACAAATTCCTGCTCTTAGGATCCAGTACCAACTGGATTTTCCCAACCTACCTGCATATTAGATTATGAAGGCATGCAGTCCTCTTTTATTGTCATTTAGTAATGCATGCATTAAGAAATGATACAATATTTCCTCCCATGATTATCACAACAGTTCCCTTTCTATATGTCTTTTGTATTTCCTGTTGTAATTTATAAAGATCAGAAAGTCTGCTGATGCTGGAAATCCAAAGCAACACAAATACTGAAGGAACTCTTCAAGTTAGGCAGCATTTATGGAAGCCTGAAACCAGTCCTGCACTTTGTGTGTGCTCCTGTTGGAATTTGTCGCCCACATCCTGGCTACTGTTCGGAAGCCTGTATATAAGTCCTATCAGGTTCTTTTTATCCTTGCAGTTTCTTAACTCTACACACAAAGAATCTACATCTTCTGATCCTATGTCACCTCTTTCCAAGGATTTGATTTAATTTTTACTAATACCAGCCATCCAATATCCACTGTCAGCTCTTTTACTCTTTATATACCTGAGAAAGCTTTTGGTATCCTCTTAGCTTACTTCATATTTCATCTTTTCACTCTGTTCTTTATTAGCAACACTTTTAAAACTTACCTTTCTAACATTATAGACATTATTCTGCATGTAACTAACAATAATAAGATGAATGTTTTCATAAAAACAGAAAATGATAGAAACACTCAGCAAGTGAAACAGCATCTGTGGTGCGAGAAATAGTCACTGCTGCAGGACAATGTCACAGAATTGCTATTAAAAATTGTTGACCTCATTATTGAATTCTGAAGACAGCAAAATGTCTAGCTGGATGATGAGAGTTAGAAACATTTTTGAACTATGAGAAGTGCATTAAAAAAGCTCCACAAGGGGGCTTATCCTGGCTTTGTGAGAGATCTATGGTATCATGCTTTTTAGAACTGCCTTTGTACTCTTGGTGAGCACAAAGGTCTTTCCACTCCCAGATTTGACTGCTGCTTAAAGTGTTAGGCATAAAATCATAAATTACAAAGCAGAGAATCACACAAAATAGATTCTAGCATTAGCTTCTCTGACTCATTTGGAATCATTAGTTTTGTAATCTACAGGTGAAACTTTTTTAAAAAAGGAGGAAATATCTATTATCTGCAAACAATTCTTTTTCTCATGGATTGACATTGCTTACTAATTCTAATGAGACAGAATATTAGTGTAGCAGCATTATAAATATTCTCAAACAGATTGTTTTCTGATTTTCTTACACCTACCACCCAGAATAATTTTCTTCATATCTCCAAGTACTCAGTATCTTTGTCTTTTGTACTTAATTATATTGTTTGCTTCAACATTTTTCCCTGGGTACTTATTCCATAATTCTAGCCCTTTTTGTAATATACTTTTGATTGCAATACAAATTTTTAAATTTGTGCCCCTTGGAAATTGAACCCTTTATACTGTTAATTAGTTGTCTGGATCAAGTGTGTCAATTTTCTTCTTGCTCTTGAAAACCACAAATAGTTTTCCTTAAAGCCTTTGTCATTCAAAGAAGGATTATCTAACCAGCTCCATTAAAATTAAATTCTATGTTGCTCAATTGTACACCCTTTCAATAATATTTCCCTGTGAGCATGTATCAAGAACTGCACATATTACACCAAATGTGGTCAGCCATATCATATACAGCAACAATAGAATGCTTTAAAATTTTTACTTTTCCCCATCGAATGATACAAGTCAGACAGCATTTAGTATTTGTGCTTAGATATTATAATATGCACAATAATCATTAAGTCTGCTTCACAATTCCATTTAATAAATAAAAATCTTTTAGTTCCTTGCTCTTAAAATACAATAAAGGAAGGAGGGTGTGTAAAATAGAATTCACTTTGCCTTTCTTGATCTACATAATTGGTTAGTCATCATTAGCCTTATACATATAAATGTTTGGGTGCAGAAAGTACAAACTTAAATTACAAAGGAATGGGTATTGTAGTAATATTGTGTTGTAACTCGAGGCCATGCTCATCTAAGGATTATTTAAATAATTTTGGAAACCTGAAAATATTAGTAAAATGGAGCCACAATATTACTATATCAATTGCTGTCTATCATGAAGCATAAAGTCACGCTTGAGAGAACCAATCAGAAAAACAATAATGTCATGGTAAAAGAACATTCACACTGCTGGAACAAAGCATACTTTGACTTTGAGAATAAATTGCATTGTTGTGGAACAATTGCAGGAGCATTATTCTACAACTAACCTTGCAGTATGGTATTGGCAGTGAATGTAGAAATTATCAAAAAGTAGAAATACATTCAACAAAATAAAAGATTCTAGAGAACTGTGAACAATCAAAATAAACACTTATAATTGTATGTGCTTTGGTTTCTAATTTAGTGTAATATGCTAACATTTAAGGCTGTGGAACCACAAGTGTGTGAGCTCCAAGCATAACACAAAATTAGCAGTCAAGTTAATTACCAATAAAAATGCAGATAGCAAAAGTGAAACTTTTCCACATTGCATCCTCCAACACTTTACAGTGAAGATTAACATAATCGCCTCCAGGCAACAAAGATAGAAAGAGAGTTTATAAAGAACACTGTGCTTTCGACTGCAAACGTCAATCTCCTTCTGTGAAAAGACTATAGGGAAGTATTCTGAAGTTATGGCTTGCAGCAGATGTAGTGAGTGTTGAATATTCATCACTAAATGAAAAATTGAAAAGGAATCAAATTTATTAAGAATTAAAATGCTCTCTAGTCCTCTGACAGATTCACGAGTTAGCCTGTGACAAAAGCTAATGGCAGATGTTTCAGTACCAGCACCTAGAGCTTGAGTAATAGAAAAGAAAAGAAATTGCTTTGAACTTCAACCGTGCTTTAAATGCTTCAAATCAATGGGGTCACAGGACTCTTTAATAGTATGATGAGGTCTTGCCCCAGCAGATACTCATAGTGACATGTTGATGGGCTTCCAAAGAGTAGGTCATAAAAATTCAGGCTTTTCTCTGAAAGAGTGCATTGTGTGACAGAGGTCCATTTAGAGTGACTCCTTAGTGCAGCCAATCTCATCTCAAAAGATGGACTGTGATAGTCTTTTAGTCTCTAGCCAATTGAATGAGAATGTGACCCCAGAATGTTGTGAATTACTTCTGGAAACTTAATCTACAAACTGGCCTCTTCATATGTAGACCACTGAATTCATGTTTACCTCTAAATGGCTGTCACAAAAACTATTCATCAAAATCAAAAGGGAAGGTTTTCACATAAGACTGAATCTAGTACAGCACTTTTAAATAATCATTAGACATCATTTCAAGTCTTGAGACCATTTAAAAATCCACAAAGCTAGCTTTTACCATTCATCAGAATTGCATTTAGTTCGGATATTGTTGTGATAAAAGAGTGTGTAATGTGTCCATCTTTATCAATTTCACAGCTTCATTCTTTCCATGTGAGAAGAGTGTTTTTTTAAAAAACATCTCCAATGAAGAGAGCGAAAGACAGATGGCAGAATCCTTTAATATCTGTTTTTTTTATTTGCATGGTGTAATGTGGTAAAGCAGTTTTGAATGAAACCAGTCAATGCAAGAACATTAAACAGGACTTGAAGGTGGATGAATGGTACAAAGAGTTCTAATGATTTATCAAACCTTGTTTAATCCTAATGATTGTTTTATGAACAAAGACCACACTGTTAAGAATGGAACATATGGAGTGTTCTCATGTCTTGACCATGACAGTGGACACATCAAGAGTAAAACATACATGGTACTAATGTATTACCATTGTAAATACTTGTGGAGTATTACTTTATTGCTTTAATGGCAAAGGCTAACAATATTGCAGAGGACTACATATTTTTATTCTCAAAACACATAGTTCCGCTGTAGTTTCAATTTCTAAGCAACACTCACAACACGCTGGAGGAACTCAGCAGGTCGGGCAGCATCCGTGGAAACGATCAGTCGACGTTTCCATGGATGCTGCCTGACCTGCTGAGTTCCTCCAGCGTGTTGTGAGTGTTGCTTTGACCCCAGCATCTGCAGATTACTTTGTGTTTACGTTTCAGTTTCTAACATTGACCAAAACTTTAATTAATGGGGACTGTTGATAATAATTTATGCTGGAAATGTAAAAATGAGGTGGGCACATATTTTCACGTGATGTGGGAGTGTTCCATGGTTCGTCCATTTTGGTGTAAAATTCTTGATTTGTTGTGGAATTGGTTGGGTTCCACACTGTCCTTGTGCCCATGGCTTTGTCTCTTGGATGATAGGACAATGATACCTAATGTAAACAATGACAAATTTACTATTTTAAAGGTGGGTCTCATCACAGTTGCAAGAATTATATTGCAAAACTGGAAAAAACCCAGATGTCCCACTGTGAAGGAATGGACTAGGGAAATGATTAAGATTTCATCATATGAACACATGTTGGGAAGAATTAACAATGAGGGAAAACTGCAAGACGCATGGGATTAATTTTGGTTGTATGTTAATTTAAATTTAAATAAGAACTTTCTGTTTCTAACTTTTATTTGTTTTCCTGTCATGGGATGGCTGTGTAAATATGCTGTACTCTATCTGCTCTATGATATGCTGTGCTGCTTTGTTAAATAAGAATAAACAATAATAATAACTTGAATTACAAAAAAAACTTTAATTAACAAGATTATTTTGTTGAGTTTTAATTCTCAGTATTAATTAGCTGATAAAATTTGGTTTTGATGATTTTAATTTCTTTATACGTCATAGCTGTTTGGTTGTTTTATTTTTCCTTACCATGAATTTCACAATGGAATTAAAAGTTCCTGTTGTAAGTGGGTCATGAATATTCAATAAAAGTCATGCAACATGGAAACAGGTTTGTCGGCCTATCAATCCATGATGATCACCAAGCATCCATTCACATTTCAATTTATTCTCTTATCGCCATTCTCCTCAAATTCTACCACTCACGTCCAGTTTGGAGCATTTAGAGTGGCTGACTAATCTACTAACCGACATGTCATTGTGATGTGGGAGAAACGGAAAACCCAGAGGAAAGCATGTGGCCTCAGTGAGAATGTGAAAATTCCACACCGAAAGCACTGGAGGTTCCGATCGAGCCTAGGTCACCAGCGTTGAGAGGCACCACCTCTACTATATTCAACAGAAAATGCCAGCAACACTCAGCAGATCAGGCCACATTTTTAAAAAGAGAAACAGAATTAATACTTGAATGCTAATTATGTTTGGCTTTCTACAGATGCCCTCTGATCTGCTGAGATTTTCTGAACTCTCTGTATTTAGCTTATGCAGCTTTTTTCCTATTTATAAATAGTCAAAATATAAGATGATTATACAATAATATTATAGATACAGTATCATGAACAAATATTGAATGTTTTTTAAACTCTAGTTTCGTTGATTCAGGGTTGTATAAATTCAGTTCTTAGCTTTGTTGAACATTCAAGGTCACTCTTCAAATCCAAGAATCAATGGTTAATCTCCGTACCTGAAAGCTGTGACCAGACTTTGTTTTAATTCATTACACCCGAGGTCATCATCTTATTTAAATAGTATGTCAGTAGCATAGCACCAGGTAACCCTGCTTTGGCTTAGAGAAGGATAAGTATTGTCATGTTCCTTTTGCCTTGGGCTATAGAAAGCAAGGAACATATGGATTGAGCCTCATGACATACAGTAGATCTCTCACTGTTTTTATTTCTAAAAACTTCAACAAAAACAAAATTATGAGAAATAAATAAATGGTTAACTTGTTAACTCATATTGCATCAAAAATCGTGCAATGAGGAAGCAATACATTTTGCCTCATTTACACAATATTCTCAAATGCTTGTAAACAAAGAATTGAGTTTAGCTTGCCATTGTGTTTTTATAACAATTGCTCCATTTAATAAAGTAACTAATTTTTGTAGTCAGTTTGCACAAATGATAAACTGCACTTTGTAGTTTCATTTGTCGTTTTCCTCTGTTCTATTATCTGATTGTATCACTAACTAAATCAATATTACCACCTTTTTCTTAAATGATTTTAAAGTCATAATCTGACATGATTTGCATTGTAAAATTTCAGAGAACATTGGAGCTGTTCTGCTCTGTGCAACAGAGAACCTCTGGATATTGTACTATTCTGTTTAGTGTCACAAGTCAATAAGTATGAATTAGGAATCTGTACCTATACCTGCTTGTCGAGTGTGTTTGTGGCACAATATATATCAAAGTTTTAATTCCTGTTGGAATTACTTCCACAGAATGGTGAATTGAAGGATCTATTTTACTGCAAAACAGGCAAGTGTAAAAATTTTCCAGGCTCTGCATATTGCCATGCATGTTCAAAATGCCCTCACCAATACATATGTATGCACTGCCTACTGCCTTACATAATGGTTATGTGCAGACAGCAACTCTGTCGACTAGCTGTACAACTCAGCAGGGGACACAGTATTGCAAAAAAAAGGCTGCAATTATATATTGCAGGTTTAAATTCTGTAGTATTTTTCTGGGTATGAGCATACTATTTTGTACTTACAGTTCTAAATCGCTTGCTGCTGTAAGGCACATGGTTTGAAACTGGAAGAATAAACCTGCTGCTGAGGTCTGGAAGTCTATTGAATAAACTGTTTTGAAAAATAAATGAGATGCATCAATGTGGCAGTGGTTAAGTAAAAGCTATGTGGTATACAGATGTATATGACATATTTGAAGAGGAGTATTTTTTGTGGTGCTTATTTTGTGTATATGTGAAAAATGGTAAATTACTTCATCTTATAATGGACTGGGAAGCTGATAAGGAGCCTACAGGTGATGGTGTGCTGTAAAGATCCTGAAGCCTTGAATCTACTTGACAATAGAGATGCTGTTGGATGGAGTATCTGCAGTGCATTTGTAGTTGACGCACACAGCACCCACCAAGCAACAGTAGTGAAGGGATTGAACATTTAGGGCGGAGGGTTGTGTGCCTTCAAATGGATGCCTTGACCTTGATGGTGCTGAGAGCTGTTGCAACTGTATTCCTCTAGACAGCTAGAGAAAATTCCACCTCACAGCTAAGTAATGCCTTGGAGATGGTGAAAAGGCTTTGGATTAAAATAACATGAGTTGCTTTCCTCAAGTTTTCCAGCTTCTGAACCTCACTGTATTTGCTATTCATGTGGCTGGTCACAGTAAGTGTCTGGTCAACAGTGACTATCAGGCATTGATGGTAGTGACTCAGTGAAATAAAATGCCAGGATTCAAGTCTCTTGTTAGAGAAGGTGATTTTCTGACTTTGTTGTGCCAGAAGGGTTATTAGCTACTTTGTCAGCCCCTGCCTGAATATTATCTTGCTGCATGAATGCGTGGACTGCTTCACTTGCTGAAGACTTGTAAGTGGAATGAAACATTATGCAATTGCCTGCAACTGTCTCCATGTCTCAAGCAGCCACTTGCACCTTACCTCTGGAATTTTGCTCTTTGGACCCCGTCTGGGGTTGAAAACTGGAGTCCAGTGTCTTGGTCAACCCCAAACTGGGCATTAATGGACAGATTGTTAAATGTTGATTCAGAATTAAATCTGCTGGCTGTTGGTGGAACTCGAAGGGCAGCTGAAGTTCCCCAACCATATCGCAGCCTCCACGCTGCAACCAGACATTGTCCTTGTGTCTGAGTCGACTGAGCAAGTAGTGCTGCTGGAGCTGACAGTCCCATGGAAAGATCGCATGGAAGAGGCCTTTGAAAGGAAGCTCTCGAAGTACGCAGGACTGGTCAGCCAATGTCGGCAGGCTGGATGGGGAGTGAGGTATCTCCCAGTGGAGGTTGGTTGTAGGGGATTCGCAGCCCGTTCTTTAGTTAGAGCCTTCAGCAATTTGGGCATCAAGGGAGAGAGGAAGAGGAGAGCCATCCGCAGTACAACCGATGCGGCAGAGAGGGCCTCAAGATGGCTGTGGCCCAAAAGAGGGGAGCCATGGAGTCATAAGTAGCTAGCCATCTGGACACAAGCTGGGGTCTGATCAGCCCCGGCTGGGTCACCTGGAGAAGGTTGTACGATGTTGAAAGATTCGAAACACCCGATGATCCCAGGAACATCACTGAAGATGTGTCCAGAAGCATCAGTAGATCTATGTACACAACTGCTATAATAATGGGGGTCTTGGGAGAACAATCCATCAAGATGAATCATTCACTTGACAATTCTGGCTGGAAATGGATTCAGAGTCATAGAGTACTACAGCACAGAACCATAGAACCATAGAAACTACAGCACAGAAACAGGCCCTTTGGCCCTTCTTGGCTGTGCTGAACCATTTTCTGCCTAGTCCCACTGACCTGCACACGGACCATATCCCACCATACACCTCCCATCCATGTATCTGTCCCATTTATTCTTAAATGTTAAAAAAGAACCCGCATTTACCACCTCGTCTGGCAGCTCATTCCATACTCCCACCACTCTCTGTGTGAAGAAGCCCCACCTAATGTTCCCTTTAAACTTTTCCCCCCTCACCCTTAACCCATGTCCTCTGGTTTTTTTCTCCCCTTGCCTCAGTGGAAAAAGCCTGCTTGCATTCACTCTATCTATACCCATCATAATTTTATATACCTCTATCAAATCTCCCCTCATTCTTCTACGCTCCAGGGAATAAAGTCCTAACCTATTCAACCTTTCTCTGTAACTATTCAACCTTTCTCAAGTCCTGGCAACATCCTTGTAAACCTTCTCTGCACTCTTTCAACCTTATTTATATCCTTCCTGTAATTTGGTGACCAAAACTGAACACAATACTCCAGATTCGGCCTTACCAATGCCTTATACAACCTCATCATAACATTCCAGCTCTTATACACAATACTTCGATTAATAAAGGCCAATGTACCAAAAGCTCTCTTTACGACCCTATCTATCTGTGACAACACTTTTAGGGAATTTTGTATCTGTATTCCCAGATCCCTCTGTTCCACTGCACTCCTCAGTGCCTTACCATTAACCCTGCATGTTCTACCTTGGTTTGTCCTTCCAACATGCGATACCTCACACTTGTCAGTATTAAACTCCATCTGCCATTTTTCAGCCCATTTTTCCAGCTGGTCTAAGTCCCTCTGCAGGCTCTGAAAACCTTCCTCACTGTCTACTACACCTCCACTCTTTGTATCATCAGCAAACTTGCTGATCCAATTTACCACATTATCATCCAGATCATTGATATAGATGACAAATAACAATGGACCCAGCACTGATCCCTGTGGCACACCACTAGTCACAGGCCTCCACTCAGAGAAGCAATTCTCTACCACCACTCTCTGGCTTCTTCCATCGAGCCAATGTCTAATCCAATTTACCACCTCTCCATGTATACCGAGCGACTGAATTTTCCTAACTAACCTCCCATGCGGGACCTTGTCAAAGGCCTTACTGAAGTCCATGTAGACAATATCCACTGCCTTCCCTTCATCCACTTTCCTGGTAACCTCCTCGAAAAACTCCAACAGATTGGTCAAACATGACCTACCATGCACAAAGCCATGTTGACTCTCCCTAATAAGTCCCTGTCTATCCAAATGCTTGTAGATTCTGTCTCTTAGTACTCCCTCCAATAACTTACCTACTACCGACGTTAAACTCACCGGCCTATAATTTCCCGGATTACTTTTCGATCCTTTTTTAAACAACGGAACAACATGAGGCACTCTCCAATCCTCCGGCACTTCACCCGTAGACAGCGACATTTTAAATATTTCTGCCAGGGCCCCCGCAATTTCAACACTAGTCTCCTTCAAGGTCCGAGGGAACACTCTGTCCGGTCCCGGGGATTTATCCACTTTAATTTTCCTCAAGACAGCAAGCACCTCCTCCTTTTCAATCTGTACAGTTTCCATGGTCTCACTACTTGATTCCCTCAATTCCATAGATTTCATGCCAGCTTCCTTAGTAAATACAGACGCAAAAAACCTATTTAAGATCTCCCCCATTTCCTTTGGTTCCACACAAAGCCGACCACTCTGATCTTCAAGAGGACCAATTTTATCCCTTACAATCCTTTTGCTCTTAATATACTTGTAAAAGCTCTTTGAATTATCCTTCACTTTGACTGCCAAGGCAACCTCATGTCTTCTTTTTTGGCCTATGGTTCTTTGGCCCAGCTAGTCCACGCTGGCCTGGTTTCCTGCCTAGTCTCATCTACCTGCACTTGGAGCACCGCCCTCCATACCTCTCTCATCTATGCTCCTATTCAACCTTGTTTAAACATCACAATTGTACGTGTATCCACCACTTCCGCTGCAGCTCATTCCATTCTCACACCACCAGAGTGAATTGTGGACTTCAGGAAGGGTAAGACAAAGGAACACATACCAATCCTCATAGAGGGATCAGAAGTGGAGACAGTGAGCAGCTTCGAGTTCCTGTGTGTCGAGATCTCTGAGGATCTAACCTGGTCCCAACATATCGATGTAGTTATAAAGAAGGCAAGACAGCAGCTATACTTCATTAGGAGTTTGAAGAGATTTGGCATGTCAACAAATACAGTCAAAAACTTCTATAGTTGTACTGTGGAGAGCATTCTGACAGGCTGCATCACTGTCTGGTATGGAGGGGCTACTGCACAGGACCGAAACAAGCTACAGAACGTTGTAAATCTAGTCAGCTCCATCTTGGGTACTAGCCTACATAGTACCCAGGACATCTTCAGGGAGCGGTGTCTGAGAAAGGCAATGTCCATTATTAAGGACCTCCAGCACCCAGGGCATGCCCTTTTCTCACTGTTACCATCAGGTAGGAGATACAGAAGCCTGAAGGCATACACTCAGCGATTCAGGAACAGCTTCTTCCCCTACGCCATCTGATTCCTAAATGGATATTGAATCTTTGGACAGTACCTCACTTTAAAAAAAATAGAGTATTTCTGTTTTTGTACTTTTAAAAAATCTATTCAATATATGTTATTGATTCACTTGTTTATGTATTATTATTTTTCTCTCTGCTAGATTATGTATTGCATTGAACTGCTGCTGCTAAGTTAACAAATTTCACATCACATGCCGGTGATAATAAACCTGATTCTGATTCTGAAAAATACTCATCTTCAGATTCCCTATAAATTAATCTTAAATCTATAACTTCTAGTTCTGGTCTCACTCCACATAATGGGAAAAACTTGTATGCATTCACCCTATATACTCCTCAATTCTGTATACCTCTATAACATCTGCCCTCATTCTACTGAACTGTAGGGAATACAGTCCTAACCTATTGAACCTTTCCCTATCATTCAGGTTCTCAAGGCCCAGAAATATCCTCTCTCTACAATCTTTCAAGCTTTTTGATATCTTCCCTATGGTTAGGTAACCAGAACTGCACACAGTACTCTATATTTGCCCTTACCAATGTCTTATACAATTTCATCCTACAATAACATCCGAACTTTAGTGTTCAATCCACTGCTTTATGAAGGCTAATATTCCAGAAGCTCTCTTTACCACCCTATCTACCTGTGATGCCACTTCCAAGGAATTATGGATCTATATTCACAGGACCTTTTGTTTTGTTACACACCTCAGTGCCCTACCTTTCACTGTAAAAGTTTATCCTCTCAAGTGCAACATCTCACACTTGCCTGTATCAAATTCCTCCACCTGGTCCAGGTCATATTGCAAGCTTCTCACTGACCACTATGTCCTCAATCTTGGTGTCATCTACAAATTCACTGATCCAGTTTACCATATTATCATCTTAATTAATATAGATGATAAACAACACTAATATCTGTGACACACCACTAGTCATAGGCTTCCAATCAGAGAGACAACATTTACTACCACTCTGTGGCTTCACCCACTAATCCAATTGATTACTTCATCCTGAATGCCAAGTGACTCAATCTTCCAGACCAGCTTCCTGTGAAGGGCTTTGTTAAAAGCTTTGCTAGAGTCCATTTAGGTAATTTCCACTACCTTCCCTTCATCAATTTTCAAGGTAACCTCCCTGTAAAACCTTAAGATTAGCTGGACATAACCTGCCATGCACAAAGCCATTTTAACTTCCCAAAGCCATCACTAATTATCCTCTCCCTTATAATACCATCCAATAATGTACCCATGATTAGTATGAGGCTCACTGGCCTATAATTTCATGGCTTATTCCTTTTTCAATAATGGAAGAACATTAGATATCCTCCAGTCCTCTGGCACTTCACTACGGCTAAGGAAATTTTAAATACCATACCAGGCCCCTAATATTTCTGCATGAGGTTCCAATGTGGTCCAGGAGGAAGCCTGTCAAACCCTGGAGATTTATTTAGTGAGCAGTTTCAAGTTCCTGGGTGTAAAGATCTCTGAGGACCTAACCTGGTCCCAACATATGGATGCAGCTGAAGGGAGGGCAGGACAGAAACTATATTTCATTAGGAGTTTAAAGAGATTTGGTATGTCAACAAAAACACTGAAAAACTTATGCAGGTGTACCATGGAGAGCATTCTCACAAGCTGTGTCACTGTCCGGTATGGGGGTGGGGTTGGTGGTGGGGAGGAGGTACTGCACAGCACCAAAGGAGCTGCAGAGGGTTGTGGATTTAGTCAGCTCCGTCTTGGGTACTAGCCTACAATGTACCCAGGACATCGTCAAGGACCGGTGTCTTTTGAAGGCCTCCCGCTTACCAAGCATCTCTTTGCCAAAAAAGAATCTATCCCAATCCATGCCTGCTAGATCCCTCATGATGGCATCAAAATTGACCTTTCTCAGGTTTAGAATCTTAACCCAAGGATTGTTTCTATCCTGCTCCATAATGATCTGGAAAGTAATGGAATAATAATCACTAGATCTAAACAGTTCCCCTACACTCATTTCTATCTCCTGCCCTGTCACATACCTCAAGAGGAGATCTACTATTGCAATCACCCTAGTGAAAAGCTCTACATATTGATTCAGGAAACTTTCCTGATGGCCATGGTTAAGGCGTTCGTCTAGTGATCTAAAGGTCGCTAGTTCGAGCCTCAGCTGTGGCAGCGTGTTTGTGTCCTTGAGCAAGGCACTTAATCACACATTGCTTTAGTGTCTGTTTGAGGAGTGGCGTCCCACACAGACTTCCAATCTGCACCTTGTAAGGCATGAAAGTGCCTGACGCAGGCTTCTCATGGTCTGAGTCGATGTTCCCTTCCCCTTCCTGAATACATTTGGTGAATTCTATCCCATCCAGTTCTTGTACAGTATGGAAGTGAATAAAAGTTAAAATCACCTACTACAACAAGCATATTTTCTTGTGTCTGCTTGCAGTCTCTACAAATTTTCTCCTCTAAATTCTGCTGACTATTAGTTTGTTTATGATATAACTGCATTACTGTGGCGATCAGTATTTTTATTAATTGGCTTGGTAGACCCTTCAGTATGTCCTCTGAGCACAACCATGATATTTTCCACAATGAGTAATGCCAGCCTCCCCACATCATGTCTAAACAAGAGAACTGTGGACACCGAGCAGCCAGTCCTGCCCCTTCTGCAACTAAGTCCCACTAATGGTTATAACATCAGAATTCCATGTACGGATCAATGGCCTTAGTTGATCTACCTTGCCTACAATACTCCTTGCATTGAAATAGACAAAACTCAGAATATTAGATCCATCAAACTCAACATTTTGGTATCCATCTTTGCTTGTAGTCTTAAAATTTACTTTTTCCACAGCCACTCCACTTGCCGTCCCGACACTCTGGTTGTCATAACCCTGAAACTCCAGCTGAGATTTCCTGAGCAGCACCAGCAAACCTTCGCACAATGAGATTGGTTCTCCTCCAGTTCAGGTGCAAACCATCCTGTTTGTGCAGATCCCAACTGCATCTTGGATGAAGGAGTGATTGGTGATGAGGATTCTGCGCTGTGACTAACAGTCATACCCAGCTTTTAGAAAATGCCATGTAGACTGGTTTACCTGTAATGGGCCCTTTTATATTTTTTTCCTCTTAATAACTGTTTGAGAAAACTGAAATTAGCAGATATACTTTCTTTATAACTTTATGGGATGCACGATCTGTTATTTCTTGCTGACTGATAATTGTGTGTGGGCAGTATTTACACAACGTTCGCTCAATTCGAGGTTTCTTTAATTGGAACATCATGACGCTCCTGTCTGGTGGAACCCTAAATCATACTGACACTAGACGTATGCTATTTGTGAAAGGTGGCCTTCTCACTGCTGATTCCCGTGGCTGTTAACAGAGCCGGCTAACAAGCCAAGTTTGCACAAGAGTCCGGTAAGGGGGTTACACTAGTATACCCAATATATGAATGTGTAAGTATAACTTAGCCCCTCCTTTTATACACACCTCCCACCATCTTCTGCATTTTATATAAATGCCTTTCTTTCTTTTCCTTATCCCAAATTCATTATCACAGTGATTGAATAAAATTTTTAATTATGGTTTTCACCTCCCTTTGAGGAAAGTCTGCCACCTTATTTCTTTCAAGCCCAACATGGACAGGGACACGCAAGAAATGTGTACTCCAGCCTGGAGACTGCAGCCGCAATGGATGTTGTCCAATCTCTAGAAGAATGTTTGGCCTACAATTTGAAATACCCGTGTTAGTATATGTCAAAAGCAGGAAGAAATCAGGACACAGAAATAATTCTTTGACCCATTCCAAAGCAAAAATTTTAGCAACCACCTTAATGGTGACTACTGGTGCTTCATCTGATAAGTTTTCTTAATCGTCATCTGAAATTTTGGAACATAAACCGCAACACCTGTACAATGTGTCACTGGATTTTTTGAACTATATGGGTAGATATGTAAGACACTATAATATCTACCTTCCATATATTTTTGAATATTCTGTGCCACTGATATACAAATATGCTTCATCTTGATCTTTTCATGAAGGTTTAGATGACCACTCTGCTTGATGCTAACTTTTTTTTATTGGATATCGTCAATTAGTTAATTACCCAATAGTTATTCACTAACAATTCACAGCAGTCTCTTTTACTAGAACGAAGATAGTCCAGAAACTCACCTCTTTATATGGGTCCCGTGTCACGCTACTAGTCATTCACTTCTCGCTCCTATTAGTTGTGAATGATTCAGCCTTGCCTCTAACCCTCACATGTCAGCTTTTGTCACCATTGATGATGATAATTTCCCAGAATCTCCTCTTTCTGTTAGCCTTTGAATTAGTCAAAATAATTATGACAAGAATTTTGATTTAGTCCATTGGTTATGAAATATCTTTGTCTTTTATCTGCTGTTTTTTTATGCATTGTATCATGTGGCCCAATTTTGCCACTTTATCAGGTTGGCTTCTCAATCTTAGGCACCTTCATACACTCACTTTATTAGGTACACCTGTACACTTGCTCATTAATGCAAATATCTAATTAGCCAATCATGTGGCAGCAACTCAATGCATAAAAGCATGCAGACATGGTCAAGGTTTAGTTGCTGTTCAGACCAAACATCAGAATGGGGAAAGAAATGTGATCCAAGTCAGTGTTCCCCCACCTCCGGGCTGCGGACTGACACGTTGACGCGAAGAATGCAGTGGTGCAGCAGTAGCCGGAATGCACCCAGCACTTCTTTAAGAGAAAAGCCAAATTAATTAGGTGCTGCCCGACATGTAAATGTCGGCCCAGATCAGAGGCGATTGCTGCAACATGCTATAAAAGTCAGCTTATCCTTTAATTGTGTGTGGATATAATCCCTCTCTGTCTCACAAAGACATGGTGCAACATGATCTAATCTCCAGGCATGGATCCCTGTATGTGGGATCCGCTTCCTCCTCCGCATATTCTTTCTCTTAGCAGTAGCATTCTGTGTAATCTCTTTCCATTTCCCTACTATTCTCCAACAAATTAATTTAACAAAATATTTTAAAATTAACCAGAGTATGTCACACATCATCTAAAAATGAACTGAAGTTGCCTACCTAGACTGCTCAATCAACTCTTTCAAAACTTTTGAACTCCATTGTCTAGGAGGACAAGGTGGACTAAGCTCTATAAGTAACAAAAGCAGTCTTAAGTCAGAAGGGAAAATACAAAAGACTCATCTTTTTTCATATCTGTAAGTTAACACTATGTGACAAGCCCTGTGGATATGCTTGTGAGGCTGTAAGCATCAGGACTGCCTATCATGCCTCCAGCAATGAACTACATATTTAGGACCATGCCAATATGCTTTATTTAGAAAAAACAATTGTAGATGAATAACCTAGCATGAGGCTAATATCATTCAGCAAAGGAGAAGGATAATAAAGATAGTTGCAGAAGGAAAAATACAAGAATAAACACAAATTTGTTTAAAGAATTATAGTCAGATAAATATCAACTAATGAATGGAGATGCACAACTCTTTAAGAGATGGACCCTCTTGAATTAATTGAAGATGATTCATTGATTATGAGGGAGGTTGAAGTCTGGTGGCTAGCAGTGATGTCTGTATGTTGGTTGGTGTCCCATATAGAATGTCATTCATCTTTTTTTCCAGGGTCTCCATAGTGGATGTTGTGTTGAAAGGTTTGGTGGATTTAACAAAGTTGAATAATGGTATGTATAGGGTGATTGTGGACTGATAGTAGACTTCAGAAGGAACACACACTATTTCTCATTGAGGGGTCAGTGGTGGAAAGAATGAGCAGCTATAAGTTCCTAGTTGTTGGCATTGGATCTATCCTGGACCCAACACGTTGATGAAATCTGAAGGAAGCACACAAACAGCTCTAATTCATTAGGTATTTGAGAAGATTTGTTATGTGACCAAAGATTCTTGCAAATTTCTAAAGTTCAAAGTACATTTATTATCAAGGTATGTATGCAGTATACAACCCCGACATTTGTCTTCCCACAGACAGCCGCAAAACTAAGAAACATCATGGAACCACTTTAAAGAAAACATCAGACGCCCAACATACAAAGCAAAGGACAAATCATACAAACAGCAAAAAATGAGTGAAAAACACAGAATATAAAACATCAAACCACAGAGTAATTGAAACAGTCTAGGAATGTTCAGTTTAGTTCAGCTCAGTTAAGTTTAGATGTGCAGTGTAGAACATGCTGACTGGTGTCACTGCAGCTTTGTATGGAGGATCTAACAATTTGTATGAAAAGTTGTGGACTTAGCATAACCCTCTCAAACATTCAAGAGATGGTGCCTCAAGAAGGCAGCATCTATCACTGAGGGCTCCCTGCCTTCCTCCAACTTGCTACTGCCATCAGGGAGAAGGTATGGGAGCCTGAAGACCCATTGTCAATGATTCAGAAAAAGCTTCTTCCCGTCCACCGTCAGATTTCTGGGAAGGGTTCATAAATCCATAAGCACTAACTTGTTAATCCTTTCTTCACTATTAGATTTATGTTTTTGTGTTGTCCTGCTGCCTTAGAACAACAAATTTCATCTCATATAAGACAGTAATAATAAACTGGATACATCTTCATACCTTGCCAGTTGTGATCGCCCACCTGATGGAAGCCAAAGCCAAATGATTAGTCGGAGAACTAAGCAAGTGCAGTGTACAGACCTGAGATGCATGGTCACAAACTTATTTGCACTGATTACCTCCATGCTGTGCTACTGTATGTGGTGCTAAAGTCTGATGGCATTTGGGATAAGAAATCTGCACCCTGTGTGGATTCTGCCAGCTTGTAAAGAAGATTGCTGTGCATATCATCTTCATTCATTTCTTCAGATGGTATCTGTACATCAACAAACTCTCAAGTAATTTGTGTTCACTTCATTTTATAGCTGCTGGTGACTTAATAAGATGCTTGGTTCCCCCTTAACACTTGCACATTGGAAGAGAAATATCTCTTGCTGGCATTGGGCTGTATTTGTCTTGTCTGGCTTGAAGACTAAATCAGGGCTGAAGACACTGGATCTGGGTAAAATTAGCCACGTATAGGCTGTAGGTCCCATATCTAGATTGAAGATACCATGTCAGAACTGAAGTTGATATGCCTGGAAATAGTAGGGTGTATTTGCAATGAAATCACTCAAGAGTCTTCGCTAAAGTCAAGGATAGAGGAAATGGTGATTGTAGAAAATTTTATGTCTTTAACAGCTGATGCATTTTGAAAGATTTAAGAAAATGTATAATGTGCATAGGATTTTAGTCAGAAACTATGGTGTCAATAACTATCTGACTATTTTAAGTGCAATGTTTTCTGTAGAATTGCATAGCTGGAGATTTTTATGTGGTATATTTTCATGACACAAGCCTTGTGGTTCTACACTGTGCAAACCTCATAGTAGCACTTAATGACCCTAATGTCTCATAGCATACAGAATGCAGTCAAAATGTCTTGTCACTGTGATCACATGATGGAAGTAGTTGGAAAAAATCAATTGATTTATTTTTTAAAAAGTATTAATTGTTGCAGAATACACCTTACGGTGCTACCTGGACACACCTTCAGTGATGAACCTGGGGTCATAGGGTATTTTGAGTCTTTAATCATCAGACAACCTCGACCGGCCAACCCAGCTGGGGGTGATCAGCCCCCGACTTGTGTCCAAGTGGTGCACTAATCCACGGATCACCCCACGGATCCACAGCAACCGCGAAGCCTTTTCAGCAGCCTCCAGAATGTTCTTGGTGGCTCTTCTGCACTGCAGTCCTTTAACTCTAAGGAGTTTTAGAGTCCGCTGTAATGAATGGCCAGCAAAGCCCCGACACCCAACTTCGAATGGCTCACGAAGTGTGCTAATGTATCAATATCCAATAATCTACTCAAATGAAGAAAAGTGAACAAAAAAATTCCTTAAACTTATCTTCTTGAAGTAAAATCAGCAGCTTCATTCAAGGTCATGGGACAGAGGAACAGGTTAGGTGGGCATGTGAATGATTTCCAGTATATTTCCAGCTTTCATGATGCTGCGCACAGTAGTGAATATCTACAATGCACTGACTGCTGGTGTATCCCATTCTAATGACTTAATGCCCTTTCCCCTTACTTGCTGAATATGAGCTGATGTATATTTGTATATTTTAATAGAAAACATACAGCTCAATACAGGCCCTTCGGCCTACAAAGCTGTGCCAAACATGTCCCTACCTTAGAACTACCTAGGCTTTACCCATAGCCCTCTATTCTTCTAAGCTCTATGTACCTATCCAGGAGTCTCTTAAAAGACCTATCATTCCGACCTCCACCACTGCTGCTGGCAGCCCATTCCACGCACTCAGCACTCTCTGCGTAAAAAACTTACCGCAACATCTTCTCTGTACCTGCTTCCAAGCACCTTAAAACTGTGCCCTCTCATGCTAACCATTTCAGCCCTGGGGAAAAGTCTCTGACTAGCCACACGATCAATGCCTCTCATTATCTTGTACACCTCTTTCAAGTCACCTCTCATCCTCTGTCGCTCCAAGGAGAAAAAGCCGAGTTCACTCAACCTGTTCTCATAAGGCATGCTCCCCAATCCAGGTAACATCCTTGTAAATCTCCTCTGCACGCTTTCTATGGCTTCCACGTTCTTCCTATAGTGAGGCAACCAGAATTGAGCACAAAACTCCAAGTGGGGTCTGACCAGGGTCTTATATAGCCGCAGCGTTACCTCTCGGCTCTTAAACTCAATCCCATGATTGATGAAGGCCAATGCACCGTATGCCTTCTTAACCACAGAGTCAACCTGCGTAGCAGCTTTGAGTGTCCTATGGACTCAGACTCCAAGATCTCTCCGATCCTCCACACTGCCAAGAGTCTTACCATTAATACTATATTCTGCCATCATATTTGACCTACCAAAATGAACCACCTCACACTTATCTGGGTTGAACTCCATCTGCCACTTCTCAGCCCAGTTTTGCATCCTATCAGTATTCCATTGTAACCTCTGACAGCCCTCCACACTATCCACAATACACCCAAACTTTGTTTCATCAGCAAATTTACTAACCCATCCCTCCACTTCCTCATCCAGGTCAGTTATAAAAATCACAAAGAATAGCGGTCCCAGAACAGATCCCTGAGGCACACCACTGGTCACCGGCCTCCATGCAGAATATGACCCGTCTACAACCACTCTTTGCCTTCTGTGGGCAAGCCAGTTCTGGATCCATAGAGCAATGTCCCCTTGGATCTCATGCCTCCTTACTTTCTCAATCAGCCTTGCATGGGGTACCTTATCAAATGCCTTGCTGAAATCCATATACACTACATCTACAGCTCTGCCTTCATCAATGTGCTTAGTTACATCCTCAAAAAATTCAATCAGGCTTGTAAGGCATGACGTGCCTTTGACAAAGCCATGTTGACTATTCCTAACCATGTTATGCCTCTCCAAATGTTCATTAATCCTGCTTCTCAGGATCTTCTCCATCAACTTACCAACCACTGAAGTAAGGCTCACTGGCCTATGATTTCCTGGGCTATCCTTACTCCCTTTCTTGAATAAGGGAACAACATCCGCAACCCTCCAATCCTCCGGAACCTCTCCCATCCTTATTGATGATGCAAAGATCTTTGCCAAAGGCTCAGCAATCTCCTCCCTTGCTTCCCACAGTAGCCTCGGGTACATCCTGTCCGGTCCCAGTGACTTATCCAATTTGATGCTTTCCAAATGCTCCACCACATCCTCTTTCTTAATATCTACATTCTCAAGCTTTTCAGTCCACTGCAAGTCATCCCTACAACCACCAAGATCCTTTTCCATAGTGAATACTGAAGCAAAGTATTCATTAAGTACCTCTGCTATTTCCTCAGATTCCATACACACTTTCCCATTGTCATACTTGATTGGTCCTATTCGCTCATGTCTTATCCTCTTGCTCTTCATATACTTGTAGAATGCCTTGGGATTTTCCTTAATCCTGTCCACCAAGGCCTTCTCATGGCCCCTTCTGGCCCTCCTAATTTCATTCTTAAGCTCCTTTCTGCTAGCCTTATAATCTTCTAGTTCATATCAATACCTAGTTTTTTGAACCTTTCATAAGCTATTCTTTTCTTCTTGACTAGATTTACAACAGCCTTTGTACACCACAGATCTCGTACCCTACCGTCCTTACCATGTCTCATTGGAATGTACCAACTCAGAACCCCACACAAATATCCCCTGAACATTTGCCACATTTCTTCCATATGTTTCCCTGAGAACATCTGCTTCCAATTTTTGCTTCCAAGTTCCTGCCTGATAGCCTCATAGTTCCCCTTACTCCAATTAAACCTTTTCCTAACTGGTCTGTTCCTATCCCTCTCCAATGTTATGGTAAAGGAGATAGAATTGTAATCACCATCTCCAAAATGCTCTCCCACTGAGAGACCTGACGCCTGACCAGGTTAATTTCCCAATACCAGATCAAGTACAGCCTCTCCTCTTGTTGGCTTATCTACATATTTTGTCAAGAAACCTTCTGGAACACACCTTACAAACTCCATGCCATCGAAACCCCTTGCTCTAGGGAGATGGCAATCAATATTTGGGAAATTAAAATCTCCCACCATAACAACCCCGTTTTTATTACTCCTTTCCAGAATCTGTCCCCCTATCTGCTCCTCGATGTCCCTGTTACTATTGGGTTGTCTATAAAAAACACCCAGTACAGTTATTGACCCCTTCCTATTCCTAACTTCCACCCACAGAGACTCCGCAGACAATCCCTCCATGACTTCTTCCTTTTCTGCAGCCATGACACTATCTCTGACCAACAATGCCATGCCTCACCTCTTTTCCCTCCCTCCCTCCCCATCCTTTCTGAAACATCTAAAGCCTGGCACTTGAAGTAGCCATTCCTGCCCCTGCACCATCCAGGTCTTTGTAATGTCCACAACATCATAGCTCCAAGTACTGATCCACGCTCTGAGCTCATCTGCTTTATTCATGATACTCCTCGCATTAAAATAGACACATCTCAAACCATCAGACTGAGCACATCCCTTCTCTATCACCTGCCTATACTTCCTTTTTGCACTGCCTCCAAACTTACTCTATTTGTGAGCCAACCTCCCTTTCCTCTGTCACTTCAGTTCAGTTCCCACCCCCCCGCAATTCTAGTTTAAACTCTCTCCAATAGCCTTATCAAACTTTCCCTGCCAGGATATCGGTCCCCCTCGGATTCAAGTGCAATCCGTCCTTTTTGTACAGGTCACACCTGCCCCAGAAGAGGTCCCAATGATCCAGAAATCTGAATCCCTGCCCCCTGCTCCAATCCCTCAGTCACGCATTTATCCTCCAGCTCATTCTATTCCTATACGCACTGTCACGTGGCACAGGCAGTAATCCCGAGATGACTACCTTTAAGGTCCTTCTTCTCAACTTCTTTCCTTACTCCCTGAAGTCTTTTATCAGGACTTCCTCCCTTTTCCTACCCATGTCATTGGTACCAATATGTACCACGACCTCTGGCTGTTCTCCTTCCTACTTCAAGATATCGTGAACGTGATCGGAAACATCCTGGACCCTGGCACCTGGGAGGCAAACTACCATCCACGTATCTCTCCTGCGTCCACAAAATCGCCTATCTGACCCCCTAACTATAGAGTCCCCTATCACTGTTGCCATCCTCTTCCTTTCCCTACCCATCTGAGCCAGATGTACCCTCTTGTACCTGCTTCTTGCCCTTCCCTCTCCTGACAGTTACCCACTTCTCTGTCTGCTGTGATCCCGGGGTGACTACCTGCCTATAGCTCCTCTCTATCACCTCCTCACTTTCCCTGACCAGGCGAAGGTCATTGAGGTGCATCTTCAGTTCCCTAATACGTTCTCTAAGGAGCTGCAGCTTGACATACCTGGTGCAGATGTGGTTGTCCAGGAGGCCGGGAGTCTGTAGGACTTCACAAATCTGACACCAAGCACTGAAAACCAGCCTCACACACATACTCTCTGTCTTTATTTTAAACAGATAACCTACCTGGCCTCGACCCTTTATCACCAAAGCCCCATTGAGCCAAAGCCTTCCTACTCTGACACCTGCTCTGAACATCTGTCTTCCTTTTAAACTCTTCCTGCTGTTGTACCTGGCCAATCTCCACACGCCTGCGCAGTCGTGCCCCGTTCAAACTGCCAAAGAAATAACCATCACCTTTTCAACTCGGCACCTTCTCTATTTTTTCTAATATTCTTTCAAGTCATGTGGGCTTTGCAGGCTGAGCCAGGATTTAATTGTCTATCCCTCACTGCCCTTAAGTTGAGGGTGGCAAGCTGCATTTCTTGAGTGTTGTACTCATTCAGGTGTGTTACTAAGGAAAGAGTTCCAGGATTTTGATTCAGCACCAGTGAAGGAATAACAATATACTTCCAAGTTAGAATGGTGGCTTGTAGGGCAACTTCCAGGTGGTGGGGTTTTGTATGTTCCTAACCATATTGATGTCACTTACTTTGATTTTTTTTATGAATAAAAGACTTGCCTGTACATTCACAATTGTCCACTGATCTACTCTGCAATGCAACACTTTGGTTTATATTCATGTTTCTTGCATGTGTGTGCTTTTACTTCATTCTCAGTTGTGAAGCAGCTCAGGTTATGGGAATTCTACATGAAAGCAGAAACTCCTGAAAATGTATCTGTGGAGGAGGAATATGTGCTTAAGGTTGCTTTTTTTTTCAGAACTAAACTTTATTCATAAAACTATATACTGCAAATAAAATACAGTCAGTACATTTTCATCTTTATATTCATAGAATCAAGTCAATATATTCATTTTGCCATCAAACAATATTTACAATCCACGAAAGCCATTCCTATTTCCTCTTTCAATAATACACCCAAGATCAGTGACCATTCACCTTATCTGAGCTATCACTTAACACGTACTTTGTGTTTGTAACTATTTTCTAGTGTAAGACAGTCCCTTCAAGGTCATGCTGGTTTTTCGGATATAACCTGCAGAGAGGTACTAGGATGGAATTAACTTTTAGAAATAAATACTCAGAACTATATTTTAATGGCAGAACATATGAGTTAGCTATTAAAATTAATGACATACAAAGGTTAGAGCAGTGAGTAAATTTTAGCTCTTTATACTAATTTGAAGATTATATCTGCTTATAAACATACACTTATGATTAAAAGGGATGAACAAAAGCAAAATGGACACATGGTTAAATTTTATTTTGAGGCATTTGTAATAACATCCTTTATTTTAAAGGTGATTTTTTTCAGTGATGGAGATATGCAATTGAGTTTGGAGAGAAGGAAATGCTTAGAGCATCATTTTTTTTTACAGGAACATATGCCATCAGCACTTTTATTGCCAGTATCACTACTTTCTACATGTTGCCTGGGGACCTTATTCACTCTACATTTGGGAGTGGTTATAGAATCACAAATTCATAGAGCAATACAAAATGAATACAGGCCTTTCAGCCCCACAAGGCCATGACAACCATGGTGCCCACCCAGCTAGTCCTAATGTCCTCTGTTTAGCATATATCCCTCTAAATTCTGTTCCTCCATCCACCTATACAATTGCTTCTTAAATGATTCTGTTGTACCTTCTTCAAACATTTCTTCTGGCAGGTCATTCCATGTATTTACCCCTGTCTGTGTGAAAAGTTTGCCCCTCAGTTCCTTTTTAAATCTTTCCCCTCTCATCCAAAATTTATGTCCCCGAGATTTAGTCTCCCCTACTCTCGAGGAAAAATGGTAACGATCCACTTTATCTATGCCTCTCATAATTGTAAAGATTTCTATAAGGTTGCCCCTCGTTCTCCTACTCCCTATAACTCAGACTCTTTAGGACTGGAAATATCCTTGTAAATCTTCTCTATACTATTCCCAGTTTAGCCACATTGTTCCTATAACAGGGTGACCAAAATGGTACGCAGTAATACAAGTGCAGCCTCACTGATACAACAGCTATATTAAGTCTCAACTCCTCTACTCAGTGCTCTGACTGATGAAGGCCAGTGTGCTAAATGACATTTGCTCATTTCTAAATGAGTAAAAGCTTAACAAAATTTCTCTCATTTCCATAGATATCTTGGCTTTGGAAAGGGAAACATATGGGTGACTTTTGTCCCAATTTGATACTTGTACACCATCTGTAAGTTCATTCCACAGTATAAAATGCTTCAACTAAGTTCTACATATAAAGTAACAAAGTTTCTGGCAGCTGAAGTTAAACACTCTCCTTTTCCGCAATCAATTTCTGTCAAGAAGAAATAAATGAGGCAAAGTTTATCTAAGGAAAAACAAATGTTGAGAGAATAACAGGAATTCTTTGCCCTCTCTCTCCTGGTTTATAGCACAGCTCTGCATCTTTTCAACTCATCAAAACAGGGAAGAAACTCTTAGAGAATTTGGTCTGCCTTGTGTAAAGATGTTGTATCTGTGTGCAATGTGACATGGGTTCAATTCTGTTTGCCATTTATCTGCTTATACTCTCAGATCTCTTGACTGTAGTAATCACATCCCACACACATTCTGACAGCAACCATGCCTCCAACTAGCTTCCAGAGACACAGGCGAGCCTGCAGAAAGATGTCAATGTTCCAAAAGTGCAGATGGCTTGCTTTAATTAACCCTTTGAGGCTTAGTGAGCCATTTTTAGATTATGCTAATATTTGTAAGGTATAAGTTCCTGATTTATTAAAGAAATGAAAAGCAATGGCAAATATTTTTAATCTTACTCAGACCTTGTCTCTATTGCAGTAACATAGATCATTGTAACATCACAATAATTTCTTGTGGATATTGTATCACTTCTTTGTACTTTCAGAATATTTAACAAAATTCAACAAAATGTTTATCTGCAGTGTGCAACAACTTAAATAATTATTCAAGGGTAGAAGTATATGTAATAACTGTTCAACACGTTTTTACTGCACTTTTGCTCAAATCCTTTATTCATGGTGCTGATGAACTGGATTTATCTTTCACATACATCCTAGTGTTTAGTTCTGATTGCCTACAGTGATTGTGAGCAAACTGATGATTTTCTTATGCCCTTAATAGAAATCATTTAGATTTTGCTCACAGAAATAGAATTTTGTAAAAATGTGTCACTCTATTTCTTCACACAGCTTACTGTGATTAAGAATTACATAAATAGTGAATAAGTCATTATTTTAAGGTTGTGATAATTATATTGAACTAATTTAAGCGAAAGATGTCAAATATCACCAGGTTAATAAATGAGCATAGTCAATTAGAAATTATCTACTGACTTTCCAGCAAATCTTTGTTAAGATACCACATAAGATACTCCTATCTACCACATAGATAGATGAGGTCTAATTCAAGGCAATTTGCTATGGTAGCCAAAGAAATGGCTAAATGTGCATTGACAATAAATGAGTTTCTTCTCTCTAATCCTCTTACTATATTGAACTTCCCTAAGGTGCTTCAATGAAGGACGCATGTTTGTTAACCAAGAGGTGGAATTGGAGAATCAGTCTATATGCTGTTGGGCATTGGGCGCCTTTGCTGAAAATGTGTCATCCTGGGAACCAAAATTAACCACAGTTTCTTTTTCCTTCCATAACCAACTACCTTCTTAAATCTGTTCTTTTCATTTCACCTCAACAAAACGAATGAAGTTTTCATCGGGTTCTTTAGTTTCAGGACTGAGATTATTCATTCAGTTGCCTCTACTCACTACCCAGCTTTCTCTTGCTTTTCAGCTGAACTCTTCAGCACCACGCCAGTAGAATGCGACTGAAACCAAGTTGCTCCAAAAGCCCTCTTCATTGGAAATGTCCTGTGCAGCACCCTAAATCCAAGGGAAGGAGTCACCTTGAGAATGGCAGTGCCACGTGGTATTTGATAGAAGTAATTGCAGTTTTAATTTGGAATTGACATGGACAAATCAGATGAAGAACAGCAGACAACAGGAATTCTGCAGATGCTGGAAATTCAAGCAACACACATAAAAGTTGCTGGTGAATGCAGCAGGCCAGGCAGCATCTCTAGGAAGAGGTGTAGTTGACGTTTCAGGCCGAGATCCTTCGTCAGGACTAACTGAAGGAAGAGTGAGTAAGGGATTTGAAAGTTGGAGGGGGAGGGGGAGATCCAAAATGATAGGAGAAGACAGGAGGGGGAGAGATGGAGCCAAGAGCTGGACAGGTGATTGGCAAAAGGGATACGAGAAGATCATGTGACAGGAGGTCCGGGAAGAAAGACAAGGGTGGGGGGGGGACACAGAGGATGGGCAAGGGGTATATTCAGAGGGACAGTGGGAGAAAAAGGACAGTGAGAGAAAGAATGTGTGTATAAAAATAAGTAACAGATGGGGTACGAGGGGAAGGTGGGGCATTAGCGGAAGTTAAAGAAGTCGATGTTCATGCCATCAGGTTGGAGGCTACCCAGACGGAATATAAGGTGTTGTTCCTCCAACCCGAGTGTGGCTTCATCTTTACAGTAGAGGAGGCCGTGGATAGACATGTCAGAATGGGAATGGGATGTGGAATTAAAATGTGTGGCCACTGGGAGATCCTGCTTTCTCTGGCGGACGGAGCGTAGGTGTTCAGCAAAGCGGTCTCCCAGTCTGCGTCGGGTCTCGCCAATATATAAAAGGCCACATCGGGAGCACCGGATGCAGTATATCACCCCAGCCGACTCACAGGTGAAGAGTTGCCTCACCTGGAAGGGACGCTCCCGATGTGACCTTATATATATTGGCGAGACCCGACGCAGACTGGGAGACCGCTTTGCTGAACACCTACGCTCTGTCCGCCAGAGAAAGCAGGATCTCCCAGTGGCCACACATTTTAATTCCACATCCCATTCCCATTCTGACATGTCTATCCACGGCCTCCTCTACTGTAAAGATGAAGCCACACTCAGGTTGGAGGAACAACACCTTATATTCCGTCTGAGTAGCCTCCAACCTGATGGCATGAACATCGACTTCTCTAACTTCCGCTAATGCCCCACCTCCCCCTCGTACCCCATCTGTTACTTATTTTTATACACACATTCTTTCTCTCACTGTCCTTTTTCTCCTTCTGTCCCTCTGAATACACCCCTTGCCCATCTTCTGGGTCCCCCCCACCCCTGTCTTTCTTCCTGGACCTCCTGTCACATGATCCTCTCGTATCCCTTTTGCCAATCACCTGTCCAGCTCTTGGCTCCATCCCTCCCCCTCCTGTCTTCTCCTATCATTTTGCATCTCCCCCTCCCCCTCCAACTTTCAAATCCCTTACTCACTCTTCCTTCAGTTAGTCCTGACGAAGGGTCTCGGCCTGAAACGTCGACTGCGCCTCTTCCTAGAGATGCTGCCTGGCCTGCTGCGTTCATGAAGAACAGCAGTGCAGTCCAACAAGGGTTTTCAAAATTATAATAGCTTACTGCATCTTGTTTTGTTTATGACATAGTAATGTTTCATCCGGAGAATAAACAGCATGATGAATTAAAAAGAAGAGGGAATAAAGGTGGACTGAGATATTTATTGGCCTATTGACAGAGAAATGAAGCAACAACTCAATATAAAAAAAAATTGATTGGGCGATTTAAAATCCTAGCTTTGGCCCCACGTCTGAATTAGGATGCTACATCAAGGCAGCCATTCTAAATTCTGTCATCTCAGCAATAAAAAATATCCTGAAGTAGGCTTCAACCTGAAACATCAACGATGCTGCTCATCTCTCTGAGTTGGCCCAGCAGGTTGTTTATTGCTCCAGATACCAGCAGTTGTGTTGGCAATATAAAAAAAATACATGTTCACATTTCTTCAGCTCAGAGAATTGCCTTGCATGGATTTCAAAATATAAATTCTGAAGTGTACGTAAACAATATATCCTTACTCCTTGATAAAGCATTGTGGCGAGCATTTGGTCAATGATGTCAGACGAGAAAAGCTAGTTTAGCTCAACTACTGGTTTTATTGTGATAAACACAAAAACAGACTGGGCTCTATGACCTGGGGAGAGAACAACTCAGACTCGTACAGACGGGAGAGGTGATTATCACACACCCCAGTTACAGTCAGAGTGATCCACAAACACACAGATGAATAACTGCATAACCCATCACCACCTTCTCAAGGGTAACTAGGGATGGGCAATAAATGCTGGTTTAGCTGGTGATGCCCACATCCTGTAAATGAATAAATTTTAAAAAACCCAAGCTAAAGTGTAACAATAATTGAAATTGAACATCCCACCATAATCCCACAAATGCATTTTAAAACAGGAACAAGAAATAGTGCTGTCCACTAGGGGTCCAGGGGCAGGTTGTTGACTACACCCCCTGCAGCGCCGCACTATCCCACCTGAGGGGTCAACTATCCCCAACAATCCCAAAGTCCAAATGTCCTGGAAGTGGTCGCCTGGGTGCTGAGGGGTGTCTGTAGCCTCCTCATGGGAGGCACTGTTTGGTGAGGCAAGAGGCAGGGCACCCAGAATGTCACCTCCTTCCTTCAGCCGTGCCAGGTAGATTGTGGCCGAGGGCTGATACGGTGCCAGCCAGGGCCAATGCAACACGACTGCCTTCTGCCGCTCAGGCATTGCACCCAGTATTCCACATCGGAGATGTGGTTGAGCACCTCTCCCAGCCCTTTCCAGCAGCTCCAGGCTTAGGGGATAGTCCCTTCTTTTCAGTGGAGCAGTAGGCCCATACTGAGGCCCCCATCGGGTACTGGTGCATTAGCGCCCTAGACTAGCGGCCCGGCCCCTTTTGGGACGTGCAAGCATCACGGCAGTGCACGAACAGCTCCACATCCTGCCTGCACGCAGGCATATAGAAACGTTCGCGACCCCGAAATGGCTGGCCCATACCAGCCCATGCACTGACTGCAACACTAACGCTGTGGTGGGGACCCCCCAGGGGCCCGCCAGCTGCAAAAGATGTCTGTTGTTGTGGGAAAACGGCCACTGCCGACCAGAACAGCAGCCCGCCACACATCTCCAGTGTGCCCCACCGAGACCGTAGGGCTTCGGTCTCTGGTTCCAGGCCCACTCCGGCCGCCGTCCCATGGTTAGCCATCCCCTCACCCGAGCCAGCGCGGGATCGCTTACCTGCTCGCTGGGCAGCTGCTGGTCAATGATGGGGAGGTCTACTTCGCTGCTGGCTGCCACCTGAAGCGCTACCACCGCCACTGCTTGCTGCTGGTTCCACTATGTTGCAGTGGGCCGCTGTGGGGTGTGCTGCATTGCAACGGCCCGCTGCAGGACTGGGGGCGGCTCTTGCTGCTCCCCTCCCCACCCCCCACCCCTGTCAGGTCCACTTTCAGGAGCTGCCCCACCGGAGAGCCACGGCTTCAGAGCCGGGGTAGAGTGTTGCTACAAGCAGATCCAAACGGGCCCCTCAGTGGGAAAGCAGGGCCAGGTCAATGATGCAGGACTCCTGGATGTCAGCTAACCACACTTGGTGCTCCACTGCATTTTCCCCCATTGCGATGTGCAGCCTCCTCTTCCCTCGTATCGCCGCACGGTCACCAGTGACTGTAGCCAGCCAGGCTGTCACTGTCCACCCAGGCGGAAATGCCTGGTGCGTGTTGGGGAGAACACCAGGACAGATGATAGTGATGGTCCACCAACGCATGGCATCCGATGCCCGCCACCATGCAGTCCACGTATAAGCCTTGCTCTCCACCCAAGCGGCCCACCCGGAGGGGCGACAACAGAGGGCTTCTGGTGGAGGACTCGTGTGGCACTGCGTTGCCCAGTGGCTGTGCTGAACTGTGGCGTGGTGCCGACGCAGGGCAGTCGCGGGCCAAATGACCGGTGGCAGAGATTGGTCTGTGGCACACACTGGGGCCAGCGCAGTGTTGGTCAGACCTGTCTGACGGGCTCTTCCTCATCAGTTTCCTCCTCCTCCTCCTCAGTGACACAAGCCCGGGTTTGTGGCATGCAGGGCGATGCTGAAATGTCCTGGGGACTGAACTGCTTCTGCCCTCTCCATCTCGGCAGCGTCTTGGCCAGCAATGACGGTGATGTCAGGTGAACATGCTGTCGAAGGGCCTCTGGCGGAAGCACCTTTACAAAGGCGTGGAGGGAAAGCTCTTCCTGGGCCGTGGGAGGGAATTGGGAGTTGTCATGCCAAGGGAAGTGGCAGTGGCAGAGATCTGCTGCAAACACCCGCAGGCTTTCTCCTACAAGGTGCTACTTGCTGCCTATTTCTTCGCTCATTGCTTCCTCTGATGGGCTCTGCTCAAAACGTCGCTCCAGTGGGGCTACGAGGGCCCTGAGTCACGCTGCTCAGCCGGCATTAAGTCGAGGAAGGTCAGCAGGGCATCTCCTCCAGTGCCAGGGCAAGGGACACCGCTGTCTCAGAGGGCTCCACCTGTTGTTGTATGTGGGAAGTTTGACTTGCACTGGATAAGGCTCCAGGTGGCTGGTATCATTGTATCTGGGAGCTGCAGAGTGGATGATGTGGCATGAATTGCTGAGGCCCGTTGATCTTCCTCTTTCTCTAGTGGCATCGGAGGTCCCTGCCATGTTGCTCGTCCTCCCATGGCTGCGGCATCTTGGGTTCCCCGGTGCAGGCCACGAGGAAGGCAGGTGATGTGCTCTGCCATTTCCCCCAGGTTGGGGAGCCTGGGTACACTTGCCTTATTGGGGTTCCCTGGAAAGGCAAGATGCTCGGTTCCCAGGTGCTCCCTCCGGGTGGAATTCCCATCTTCCGGATCTGGGCCTGGGAGTGCAGGGGAGGCATACTGCTCAGACTGTCCACTTATTCCCCGGGACTTAATGTGCTCCATCTGCATCCGACATTATAGCTCTTCAATCTCGTCATCAATTTCTAACCCCACTCCTGACACCAATGTGGTGAGCATTTGGTCAATGATGACAGACTTGAGAAGCTAGTTTAGCTCAACTGCCGGTTTTATTAACCAGGCTAAACTGTAATAATAGATGAACTTGAACATCCCACCATAATCCCACAAAAGCATTTTAAAATAAGAACAATAAATAACATTGGCCACTAGGAATGCTGGGGTTAGCTGTCAACTACGCCCCCAGAGTACCATGATATTTCCTAGTAATTTCAAAAGCTGAATTACTTCAGTTTGCCAATTATCCAGATAGGCTTTAATTTCTTCACCAGTTTTAATGATTGAGCATTTCATAGGCAAAGTTGATTTTGCCAATTGTGTACTTTAACACATTTTCTTCGAGTTTTCTTATGCTTTTCAAGTCTTTCTAAGATGCATGGAGCTCCTATCAATAATTACGCATGTGAAAATGAGTGAGTGGGGTAAAAGACACCGCTTTCTAGGTAACAGCTGTTAATGGGGTATGACTGAACACTATCACTTTTCAGAAAAGTGCAGGTCACCTGTGATTATTGTTTCAGCTTTTCAGTTTCTGCCCTGTCTTGACCTACTGTGGTTGGGATCAAACTTTGTAAGCACTGCTGGAACAATTAAACAAATGGAGAATAATCAATCAGACATTTCCATTATGGCTTATTAATCATGGAAGGACTTTAGAGAGCTAGCGCTTTTTCTCTTCTATGAGAAGAGGAATTCTCAGAATCCTTGTAAATATTTAATAGTATATATAGCTGTCAACTGTTCTGTCATAAAATAAAATTCAAATTAGGAACCTACTTATACAGTAAGTACCTGCCAATTTTTAACTAACTTTGATTTGGAATAATCTAAAGCAAAGCCATTGAATATGTTACTTCCCTAATATTCTGTCAAAATGAACAAATTGGCAACAAGTAATCTATTTGTAATGCTTGAGTTCTACCTCACAGATAAAAATCAACGTCCCAGGCAACTTCTTAAGCAGTACAACTTACATGAAGAATTATAACGACATACCAAGATGTTTTGTTAAATTTGGAAACAATCTTCTCCTTTTTAATTCTATCACTCCTCCTCCATAAGCAATCTGTTCCTGATGCAACATCTCAACCCAAGTCATCAGAGTTCATTTCCCCCCACCCGCCCCCCAGTACTGTCTGACATGTCGAGTTCCTCCTGTGGTTTGTTTCAGCAGTCTGTTCATTTAACATTGACGTTCTGAACCAAATACAGTACCTGATTCTAAAAATATATACTTATCAAAGAATCAAGGCTACTAATTCTTAACTCATCAAACATTTTTGTGCCTATTTAATCACAGCTAGAACATCAGATAGGCATTTCAGGTCATTATACTAGAATATATGTTGCACTTGAAGCTAATATGTTATTTATAATACAGATATTTCAGTTTCAACTCCAACAAATATCTAACAAACATAACAAAGATGTTGCGTATTTTGAATCCTCACAACAGGATTTGAGAAGTACAGATGACACGTAGCTGAGGATAAAGTAAGCAACAAACAGATGGACAGAGTGCAGTTCATTTGATCTGTCTCTGTTAGGAAGGAAGTAATCGTCTTCTAACCTAGAGAAAATAAAGAGCTACCAAAGGACAAACTAATTAAACTTTGCTGGTTAGAACACATTATGACGCCATTTGTGCAGTATAACATGAGCACTAGTCCTCGCAGCCTTTGTTCTCGGTAAATTTTAAATCTACTATATGTAACAGGCGGTGCAGATGGATGACATCTCTATTGTAAAGACCTGAAACCAAATGAGTTATTTTGTTGGTGCATCAGCTTTTTGGAACATTTGTTCAGGACTTTGCAATTAAAGATTGTTTGATTTGCAGCATTTGAAATATCCTGCATTAAATTAAGTCAGACATTTTACTATAAACAACCACAAACAAAAAATGCAGCATCATAAGTGATATAAATTGAGCTGCAAGATATAGATTAATTAATTTTCTATCATTTTCAATCTATTTTTCATAATATACAGTATTCTGTAGCGCACATATATTGTCAATTACTGACTTAAGTAATCAAAATCATAATGCATTAACCCAATTATTTGATGTTTTTATATTGAAATATGTGCTTCTCTTATAGTCAAGGACAAAGAAAATAAAATCTTAAATTATTATCATAAATATAAATTCAACTTATCAAAGTATTAATGTAAATGAAAAGTTATCAGTTTATAAGATGATATTGTTCTGCCTGAAACCCTATTCCTTCCTTGTTGTCATTTCTCACCTCACTACATTCCAAGTTAACAAATTTAAGATAACCACTTGGAATATAGCACACACCATAGTCTTGTTACTGCAGCATTCTCCTTCTGATCTTTTACTCAGTCTTTGCTGTATTAAATTAGGTTGCTTTGGGGTTGCAGGTTAATGTCAACATACCCAACAGAGAACCTTACATTCACTGCACAAAGTGGCAGCAAATGTAAACCACTGAATTCTTTAGCCTGGGTAATAAACCTTGCTTTTTCCCAAATTGTATGATCAATATTTGCAGTTCTTTCAGTAAACAACACTCAACTGTAACCTTTAGTGTTAATACTATTTTCCATCGTATGCCTTGTTACAATTGCAAACAAGACAACTGACACACTTGATGTGTGTAACTACCATAAATGTAGCAAAGAGCCAGAGTTTCTGCTCTTGATTGCTATGCAGTGATCTGCAGAAAGATATTAATGCACAAAGGATCAGAACAGTTTTGGAGTTCTTTGCTGAAATGGTATCAATTCACAGCCTCATAAACACCAGGACTTCTACACAAAATCCAGACTTTGCTGACTATGCCCAGACAATTCCCCAATGTACAGCACCACTAGCCTTCATGTGGAAGATCATTTATTGGACTTTTCTAATTTAAAGTTTGATTCATGTTCTTAAGGGATTTTTAAGGGAGTTACATGATAAAAGTAGCAATTTTAATAGTATTTGCATATTTTTGAATGTCCAAAAAACTCTGAGACAAAGCAGCAGAAATAGACCATAAGAGATAGAAGCAGAAATATTGCTAATCTCATAAAGCCATAAGATATAGGAGCAGAATTAGGCCATTCAGCCCATCAAGTCTGCTCTGCCATTTGATTATACCTGATCCATTTCCCTCTCAGCCTCAATCTCCTGTCTTCTCCCCATATCTCTTCATGCCCTGACGAACCATGAATCTATATTAACTTCCGCCTTAAATGTACTCAATGACTAGGACCCCCCTCCATAGCAAATATCCTCTCCACATCCACTCTATTGAGGCTTTTTAACCTTCGATAGGTTTCAATGAGATCCCCCTCATTCTTCTCAATTCCAGTGAGTACAGGCTCAGAGCCATCAATCAGTCCTCATAGAGTAACCCCTTCATTCCCAGAATCATTTTTGTGAACTTCCTCTGAACCATGTCCAATGTCAGCATATCCTTTCTTACGTATGGGACCAAAACAGCTCTCAATACTCCAAGTGAGGCTTTATCAGTGCCTTATAAAGCTTCAACATTACATCTTTGCTTTTATATTCTAATCCTCTAGAAACAAATGCTAACATCGCCTTCTTCACCACCGACTCAACCTGGAAATTAACCTTCATGGAATCCTGCAGGAGGACTCCCAAGTCCCATTGCACCTCAGGTTTTCTCCCACCTTCTCCTTGTAACTTTTGAATCCCTTACTAATCAAGAACCTGTCAACTTCTGCTTTAAATGCATCCAACGTCCTGCTGTCCACTGACATCTGTGGCAATAAATTCCACAGATTCACCACCTTCTGGCTAAAGACGTTCCTCCTCATCTCTGTTCTAAAAGGACATCCTTTTATTCTGAAGCTGTTCTCCTGGTCCTAGATGCCCCCCACTATTGAAAACATTTCTCTTCACGTCCACTCTATCTAGGCTTTTCAATATTCACTAGGTTTCAATGAGATCTCCCCTCATTCTTCCAAACTCCAGCGAGTACAGGAAATTCTGGAAAGTACAGGAATGCTCCAGAAAATTCTGGCAATTCTGGGCAATGTTTCTCATCCTCTGCATGCCATCTTGGCTGAAGAGAGGAGCAATTTCAGTGATAGACTAAGAACAACTGTACTGCTCCAAAGAGCACTCTATGAGGTCATTCTTATCCTCGGCCATTAGGCTCTATAATTAGTCGACCTATAGCCAGGGAAGTGATGACTCCTTCCTGTTAGACTGTTATTAACCTCTGTTTACTAGATCTTTGCTTAGCTCTGTTTACCACACCCTGCTATCGCAGACACTCTAGTACTGTGCAATACTACCATCGCTTCTTATCTGGACGGTATGAATATGCACCCATTATTATGGTAATTCTTGCACTACCACCTTATTAGTGTGAAATTGGAAATCTTGTAAATCTTGTCATCTTTGACGTAAATTTTGTACATCTTATTTTTAAGGTAACTTTTTTATTCTTTTTTACTTCTAATATTTGTATATCTGTGCACTTGCAATGTTACTGTGACACTGTAATTTCCTTTGGGATCAATAAAGTATCTATCTGTCTAACTACTGGCCTAGAGCCATTAAATGCTCCTTGTACTTTAGCCCTTTGATTCCCAGGATCATTCTCATAAACCCTCTCTGGAGCTTCTCCAATGTCAGCACATCCTTTCCTAGATATGGTGCCCAAAACTGCCCAAAATACTCAAAATGTGGTCTGAACAATGCCTTATAAAGTTTCTGTGTACTACAACCATGCTCTTATATTCTCATCATCTCAAAAAGAATGCTAGCATTGCATTTGTCTTTCTTACACCTGACTCAACCTAAAAGTTCACCTTTAGGGAATCCTCCACTCGACTCCGAATTCCCCTAGTGCACCTGATTTTTGAATTCTTTCCCCACTGAGAAAGTAGTCTATATTTATTCTACTAAAGTGCATGACTGTACACTTCCCACACTGTATTTCACCTGCCACTTCTTTGCCCATTTCTCCGGCTGTCCCAGTCCTTCTGCATTCCCCCTGCTTTTTCAGCATGACCTGTCTCTCCACCTATTTTTATATAATCTGCAGACATGGACATAAAGCCATCAACTCCATCATCCAGATGACTAACATACAATGTGAAATGAAGCAGACCCAATGGGATATCACTAGGTACTGCAGCCAAGCCACACTCTTTGCCTGTAGGTGAGGTTTCCTTACCCCACCTCCACTCTCTCCTTCTATGATAATACGTTGTGCACGTATCTGCCCTCGCTCAGGACATCTCAATTATTCTCCACTTCCCGTTCCTTTTGACTTCTATCATTTGCAGCCCTTTGTTTCCTCCAACTATCAACTCCCATCATCTGTTGCTATTTCCCCCATCTGGCAGGTACCTCTTTGCTCCTGGATTATCTATTGCTTGGCAACTCCTGGTCTCCCTTTCTCTGCAGCTCTTTGTACTGGCCACTTTCCCTCTAGTCTTTGGGACTGATGAAGATTTTTGAGCCAAGGCATTGATGGTCTATTTCCCAGCAGATTATTCTTATTTTTCTTGCCTCAGGTTCCAGCACCCGCAGTCTCCTGTGTCTCTAGATCTTGAGCCACAAGTCAAGACCGGTGGGTCTGGAGCAGGTAAGCTTGCAACTGGGAAACATGTCAGTAGCAAATGCAAACAACCCTTTGCAGCCCGCAAGGACTAACAGATTTTGTTGCTACAGAAGATGTCAATAGTCCTTGTCCATGCAGTCAGATAAACGGTCACCTGAGCAAAGGTTTCATAGGATTCCATAGTTAGAGGAACAGACAAGAGATTCTGTAGAGGTGAAAGCGACATCTGGATGGTATGTTGCCTCATAGGTGCCAGGGCCAGGGATGTCTCACATTGGGTCCATAGCATTCTAAAGGGGGAAAGTGAGCAGCTGGAAGTTCTGGTACATATTTGTACCAATGACATAGATAGCAAAAGGGAGGTGGTCCTGAAGATAGAATTTAGGGAGCTGAGTGGAAAGCCGAAAAGCAAAACCTCCAGGGTGGCAATTTCTGGATTGCTGCCTGAGTCATGCTCCAGTGAGGGTAAGAACAGGATGATTTGACAGATGAATGTATGACTGAGAAATTGATGCAGGGGGCAGGGTCTTAGATTTAGACCATATGACAAAAGAGCAGAATTAGGCCATCTGGCCCATCAAGTCTGCTCTACTATTCAATCATGGCTGATTCTTTTTTTCTCCTCCTCAACCCCAGTTCCCAGTCTTCTCCCTGTAACCTTTGATGCCATGTCTAATCAAGAACCTATCAATCTCTGCCTTAAATACACCCAACGACCTTTGATATTTCTGGATCATTGAGATCTCTTCTGGGGAAGGTCCAGTATGACCTATTTTTAAAAAAAAGGATACACCTGAACTCAAGGGGGACTAATATCCTTGCAAGCAGGCTTGTTAGAGATGTTGGGGAGGGTTTAAACTAATTTGGCAGGGGAATGGGAACCTGAGGATGGGGGAATTGGTAGATGCTCTGTGTAGTGAAAGTATCAGAAAGAACAGGCCGATGATAGGGCAAAATCACAATCAGTGGGATGAGTTGAAGTGTAACATGGGGGCAAAATCAAAAAGGGTGATGACTACAGAACTAGAGGTGTTATATTTCAATGCATGCAATATAAGGAATAAGGTGAATGATCTTACAGTGCAGTTAGAGATTGGCAGATATGACATTGTGGGCATCACTGAGTCATGGCTGAAAGAAGATTATAGTTGTGAGCTTAATATCCAAGGTTACACATTGTATCGAAAGGACAGGCAGGTATGCAGTGGAGATGGTGTGGCTCTGTTGGTAAAAAATTATATCAAATCTATAGAAAGAAGTGACATACATAGGATGGAAGATCTAGATTAATTGTGCATAGAGTTAAAGAACTGCAAGGGTAAAAAGACCCTAAATGGAGTTATACAGGCCTCTAAACAGTAGCTAAGACGTGGGCTACAAATTACAATGGGATATAGAAAATGCATGTAAAAAGGGCAATGTTATAATAGTCGCAAGGAATTTCACAATGCAGGTAGATTGGGAAAATCAGGCTGGTGCAGATGTTGGATCCCAAGAGATAGAATTTGTAGAATATCTACAAGATGGCTCTTCAGAGTAGCTGGTGGTAGATCCCACTAGAGAATCAGCTATTCTGGATTGGGTGTTGTGCAATGAACTGGATTGATTAGTGAGTTTAAGGTAAATGAATGCTTAGGAGGCAGTGATTATAAATTGATAGAATTCACTCCAGAATTCACGAGGGAGAAGCTAAAGTCAGATGTACCAGTATTAGTGTGGAGTAAAGGGAATTATAGAGGCATAAAGAGGAGCTGACCAAAGTAAACAGGTATGAGTTTATGGGCATCACTCACTCATGGCAGAAAGAAAACCATAATTATGTGCTTAATACTGTGTACGAGGAGTGATTGATAAGTTCATGGCCTAAGGTAGAAGGAGTCAATTTTAGAAAACCTAGCACGTGTATTTTTAAACATAGTCCTCTCCTACATGTACACACTTAGTCCAGCATTCGTGGAGCATATGGATCCCTTCTTTGTAGAAGTGGCCCACAGCAGGGGTGATTGATACGTTCGTGGCCTAAGGTAGAAGGAGATAAGTTATACAGCTCTCATTACATGCGCATGCAGTTCAACTCTTTGAGTGAAAATGCAGAAAGTTTGAAGTTAATAACACATCTCCTTCTATCTGAGCCATGAACTTATCAATCACCCCTACTATGGACCACCTCTGGAAGTCCGAGACGCCAGCTTCTACAAAGAAGGGATCCGTATGCTCCACGACCGCTGGACTAAGTGTGTAAATGCAGGAAAAATAAATGTACTAGGTTTTCTAAAATTGACTCCTTCTACCTTAGGTCACGAACGTATCAATCACCCCTCGTACAAGAATATACATTGTATTAAAAGGACAGGCAGAGGAGGTGGGCGTGGCTCTGTTGTTATGAAGTCATGAAATGAAATCAAATTCTTAGAAAGAGGTGACATAGAATCCGAAGATGTAAGTTACAATAGGAGGTAGAAAGGCATGGGAAAAGGGCAATGTTATAATAGTCATGGGTATTTAAATATGCAGGAAAATCAGATTGTTGCTGGATTTCAAAAGAGAGAATTTGTAGAATGCATATGAGATGTCTTTTTAGAGCAGCATGTGATTCCCCTAGCGATTGAGCCCACTAGGGGAAATATAATTCTGGATTGTGTGTTGTGTAATTAACTGGATTTGATTAGGGAACCTAAGGTAAAAGAACCCTTAGGAGACAGTGATCATAATGTGATAGACTACACTGCAGTTTGAGAGGGAGAACTTAAAGTCAGAAGTATCAATATTAGAGTAGTGTAAAGGGAATTACAGAGGCATAAGAGAGGAGCTGGTCAAAGTTGATTGGAAGGGGTCACTAGGAGGGACAGTGATGGATCAGCAATGGCTGGAATTTGTAGGAGTAATTCAGAAGGTGCAGGATCGATAGATTCCAAAGATGAAGAAGGATTTCAAAGGGTGGATGATGCAACTAAGGCTGACAAGGGAAGTTAAAGACAGTATAAAACCAAAAGAGAGGGCATATAATATAGCAACAAATAGCTGGAAATTATTGGGAAGCTTTTAGAAACCAACAGAAGGCAACTAAAAAAACATAATGAGAGAAAAGATAAAATATGAAGGTACACTAGCCAAAAATATAAGAGGATCCCAAAAGCTTTTCCAGATCTAAAGAGTAAAACAGAGATGAGAGCAGATATCAGACTGCTGGAACATGACACTGGAAAGGTAGTAGCGGAGGCAAACAAATGGTGGACAAATATTTTAATAAGCATTTTGCATCAGTCTTCACTGTGGAAGACACCAGCTGAATACTAGAAAATCAAGAGTATCGGGGGCAGAAGCGAGTGTTGTTGCTGTTACTAAGAAGAAGGTGTTTGGGAAGCTGAAAGATCTGAAGGTAGATAAGTCACCTGGACCAGATGGACTACACCCCAGGGTTCTGCAAGAGGTAACTTAAGAGATTGGGGAGCTATTAGTAATGATCTTTCAAGTATCATTAGGTTCTGGAATGGTTTTGGAGGACTGAAAATTGCAAATGTCACTCCATTCTTTAAGAAGAAGAAGAAGAGACAGAAGAAATGAAGTTATAGGCCAGTTAGCCCAACTTCAGCTTTGGGAAGACGTTGGAGTGCATTATTAGGTATGAGGTTTGGGGGTACTTGGAGGCACATGATAAAATAGACCAAAGTCAGTATGTTTTCATTAGGGGGAAATCTTGCCTTATAAGTTTGTTGGAATTATTTGAGGAAAAATGTTAGGCTAGACAAAGGAGAAACAGTGGAGTATATTTAGTTGCTTTTTTCCCGGAAGGACTTTGACATGGTGCTGCACATGAGGCTGCTTAGCCAGGTGAGAGCACATGGTATTACAGAAAGTTACAAACATGGATATAAGATTGGCTGACTGTCAGGAGGCAAAGTTTGGGAATAAAAGGGACCTTTTCATGTTGGCTGCCCATGACTAGTGGTGTTCAGTAGGGATCAGTGTTGGCACAGCTTCTTTTTACATTATATGTCAATGGTTTAGGTGAAGCAATTGATGGCTTTGTGGGCAAGTTTGCAGATGGTACGAATATAAGTGGAGGGGTAATTAGTTTTGTGGAAGCAGAGAGTCTGCAGAAGGACTTAGACAGGTTGAGAAAATGGGCAACGAGGGGGTAACTGGAATACCGTATAGGGAAGGGTCTGGTCCTGCACTTTAGCAGAAGGAATAAAGATATAGACTATTTTCTAAATGGGGACACAATTCAAAAATTAGATGTGCAAGGGAATTGGGAGTCCTTGTGCAGGATTCCTGAGGATAAACTTGTAGGTTGAGTCAGTGGTGAGAAAGGCTAATGAAGGATAAGCATTCATTTGGAGAGGACAAGAATGTGAAAACAAGGATGTAACATTAAGGCTTTATAATGCATTAGCCAAATTACATTTAGACTATAGTGAGCAGTTTTGGGTTCCTTCTCTAAGAAAAGATGTGTAGGCATCAGAGACAGTCCGGAGGAAGTTAGTGAGAATGATTGAGGGAATGAAAGGGTTAACATATGAGGAGCATTTCATGACTCTGGGAGTTTAGAAGAATGAGGAGGGATCTCATTGGAGGTCTATGAGCTAGTCCTCGTTGGAGGATCTGTGGTGGAGAGGGCCATCAAATTTAAGTAGGTTGGTGTCATTACGTCAAACAATCTGCTCTGGGTGCAGTACGTAAGTGCCGTTACAAAGGAGCATGGCAGCATCTCTGTTTTCGTAGAAGTTTGTGAAAATTCAGCACCTTATCTCAAACTTTGCCAAACTTCTATAGATGTGTGGTGTGGTGGAGAGTATATTTACTGATTGCATCATGGCCTCCGCTCCCGCACCAGCAGGCACAGGAAGAGCTTCTTCCCCGAGGCTGTGACCCTGCTGAATTTTACATCACAGCGCTAAGCAGTGTTGCACCCATATTGTACTGTCTCAGTACTTTAATATTTGTGTGCTGTAGCACTTAGTTTTTATTCGCAGTTATTTTGTAAATAACACTATTCTTTGCATTTCTGGTTAGATACTAACTGCATTCCATTGGGTTTGTATCTGTACTCGGTACAATGACAATAAAGTTGATTCTAATCTAATCTAATCTAATCTAATCTAATGGCCTGGCATGGAAACATCAATGCCCTTGAATGGAAAAGCCTACAAAGAGTAGTGAATAGGGCCCAGACCCTCACGGTTAAAGCCCTCCCCACCAGTGAGCATATCTACACAGAGCGTGTCACTGAAAAACAGCATCCATCATCAAGAACTCTACCACCCACGTCATGCTGTCTTCTTTCTGCTGGCATCAGGAAGAAGGTACAGGAGCTTCAGGACTCACACTACCAGGTTCAGGAACAGTTATTACCTCTCAACCATCAGGCTATTGAACCAGAGGGATAACTTCACTCAACTTCACATACCCCATCACTGAACTGTTCCCACTTTCTATAGACTCACGTTTAAGGACTCTCCATCACACTTTCTTGATAGTTATTTCTCATTATTTATTATTAGTATTTCTTTTTTTTCTTTCTTTTTGTATTGGCACAGTTTTTTGACTTTTGCACATTCGTTGCAGTTTATTGTCTTTCTTGTATTTATTGTGAATGCCTGCAAAAATGGATCTCAGGTTTGTATATACTTTGATACTATACCTACTTTGAAGCCTATCGAAGTTGTGGATGTGGCGGGAATGTTTTCTACAGTGGGGATTTGGAACAGAGATGAGGAGGAATTTCTTTAGCCAGAGGGCAGTGAATCTGTGTCACAGATGGCTGTGGAGGCCAAGTCATTGAGTATATTTAAAGAGGAGGCTGATGAAAGGTTACAGGAAGAAAGCAGGAGAGTGGGGTTAAGGGGGATATGATGGAATGGTGGAACAGAATTGATGGGCTGAATGGCCAAATTCTGCTCCTATGTCTTATGGTCTTTGGAGTACTGGTGCCTGGAACTGTGAAACAACATCCTCAGAAAGGGTGAAGGAATTAAGTATGCAATAAGTTTCACTGAAATTATTCAACTGTTATTAGGCATAATTTGACTTTGATAGGATTCTATGTTTCTATGTTAAATATACCCAATGACCTGGCCTCCACAGCTGCCTTTGGTAACCAATTCCACAAATTCACCACTCTCTGGCTGACTAAAGAAATTTATCTGCATCTCTGCTTTAAATGGATGTCCGTCTATCCTGAGGTTGTGCTCTCTTGTCCTAGATTCCCCCACTGTCCTACTTTCCAGAGGCTGTGCCCTTTTCAACTAGAGTCCCTCACTGTCCCTCTATCCTGAGGCTGTGCCATGTTCTACCAGACTTCCCCACCAAAGCTCCATCCCAAGGCTACGCCCTCCTGTCCTAGACTTCCCCACCATTCCTCTATCCCAAGGCTGTGCCCTCTTGTCCTGGACTCCCCCTGAATGTAGTTCTTCAGTTTTGCCAGAAATAAAAGGACAATGGTGTGGTTAGTATAAGGAATAGCATCAAAGAACACCCATAATCAATGTGAATAATTAAAACCATGTGAATGTTAAAACCGAGGCTGAAAACTCTCTCCAATACATAATTTCAGTAATGCTTTTTTTAGAATCAGCCACTCTGGGTCTCTCCAATTCCATCCCCAAATTTTACCTGGTTAACTAATCAATATCTCAATGGTGTTAATTAGACCTTACAAATCACCTGCCACATTTCTTTATTTTGAAACTGTGACTATACTTGAAAAGTACTTCATTCAAGTTAAAGTGTGTTGGACATGCAAATCTTCCTTTCACAAATTTTCAGAAACTTCAGTGAAAAAAAAATCACTTCCATTAATTAATGTCTCACTTTCCCCCCCCCTTACTTTTCCATCATAATTCCAGTAACTAAGTACGTCACCTCTTGCACAGTAGGAAATGCCAGCACTGCAGATAATTATTGTTCAGGATTCCCACATAGATATGGAAGTTCCAAACCTGTGGGTAATACTTCACTGGTGATTCTTCAGCTTATACTGAAGTTGCAGCAAATCTGTTGCTCACTGGGGATCTATCAGCTGACCCCAAGGCAGACCAGAACTGATGGAGAGAAAATCCATTTATTTGACTGGAAATATGCAGCTATGAAGGTAATTAGTATTTTTTTGAGTAACTAATTTTAGTTAACTATCAGGTTCTGTTGGGTTTCGGTGGGACTCAAGTGCAGACCAATGAATACCATTTCACCAGGATTATTAGGGAGCACAAAGGCAACAGTCTTTCAAAAACAGAAGGCAGGCACGAATCCAAATGGCAGGAAGAGGTCTTACCAGGAAAGGCAGTCAGGCGAGGGCAGACAATCCAGCACACACAGGCAAAAATCAGGTCCAAGAGCAGGCAGAGTCCAAAACACAGAATCAGGCAAAATCGGTTGGCAGAAGTCACAATGACAAGCTGGAAGGACACAGGTCAGAACTGGGACAAACTGGCAGAGGATGTCTGTCTGTATCTGCTCCAGAATGTGCACTAGACATACATTCTAAATCCCTTCACCCAAATATATATATTTATTCACCATATTCTATTAAAAAACCCCTGTACCCCTTAAAACCACTAAAAATACCTGGACTTGTGCTCTCTCACCCATTCCCAGCAACCCTTTTAATGTGAATTCCTGCATCCCCAACTCCCTTAATTTATTTCTCATCATCTCTCTCTGTATCCCATACTTCCTGCAACACAAAATTACATGTTCCACTGACTCCTCTTCCTGACATTGCTCACACAATCCTGTCTGGTGTTTCCCTATCATTTTCAAAGTTTTGTTTAATGCACAGTGCCCCAGCCTTAACCTAGTCCACACAGTCTCCTCTCTTCTGTATCCACTACCTACCCTAGTACCTGCAACACACTTTTGTATTTGATATAAATGCCTCCCTTTCCCCTCCCTGTCCCATCTTTCTTGCCACATTCGGTTGACTTTTTCCCAGATTACACACTTAACCTCTGCTTTACTGATACTAATGTGCATTTCCACATTTTCTTTCTTTAACACCCTCTTTGCCAACTCATCCACCCTCTCATTCCCCTTCACCCCTATATGTGCTGGAACCCATAGAAATTTTAACTGACCTCCCTGATTTGCAATTCTTGTAACTAACTGAAGGACTTCATAAAGTACATCTTGCCGACTGTTTGTGTGAAAAGACCTTAAACCTGCTAGAACTGAGGATGAATCTGAACATATCAATGCTTTGGCTTGTCTGGCTTTCTGCACCCATTGCAACGCAACCAACACTGCCAGCATCTCCACTGTAAACACCCCTAACTTATTAGATGTTCTTCTGCTGATTCCAATTTCTTTTGCTGGTATTACCACCCCAAACCCTGTCACTCCTGTTTCAGGTTCCTTCGCACCATCCATATAAATGTGAGTATAATCACTATACTTTTCCATCACATGACAGTTAAATGCATTTACCAAATCTGTTTTATATCTTTCTTTCCTTTTTACCTCTAACAAATGCCAGTCTATGTCAGGCCATACAAGCTTCCATGGAGCTACAACCGGATAAACTACTGAAGGACTTATCCTCAGATCAAACACTCCACATTCTTTCGCGATATCATTCCCTACCCGACTAAAGGTATCCCTCTGAAACCTCCCATTTTCCCAGCACTCCTGCAACACTCCTTTAGTAGGGTGAGAATCTTTGTGCCCCTGCAAGTTAGCCCAGTAGTTTGCCATCAGTTGCATTCTTCTTAGTTCCAAAGGCCTTATTCCCATTTCTACCTGTAGTGCTGACACTGGTGACGTTTTAAAAGCCCCACTGCACACTCTCAAGGCCTGAGCCTGAATCATATCCAGTTTCCTTATAAGAGACCTAGCTGCTGATCCATATACTATTTTTCCATAATCCAATACAGATCTTACTAAAGCCACATACATTCTCTTCAAAGCTGAACAACTTGCTCCCCATTCCCTACCAGTCAAACATCTCATCACATGTATTATTTTTTTACATTTCTCCTCAACTTTCCTGATATGGTCTGCCCATGTTAATCGTGAATCAAATATAACTCCCAGAAATTTAAATGATGCAACCCTTTCTAATTCAACCCCATACATTCTTAACTTCTTCCCTACCTCAACCCTTTTCCTGGTAAAAAATACAGTTTGAGTTTTATCTACTGAAAATCTACATCCCCAATCATAACCCCACTCAACCACTTCATCAATTGCTTCTTGTAGTTTCTTGATTATATGGTCCATGTTCCTGCCTCTTTTCCACAAGGCCCCATCATCCGCAAACAGTGACCTACCTATATCCACTGGTGCATGGTATGCTGGCATTCATAGCAAGAGGATTCGAGTACAGGAGCAGGGAGGTACTACTGCAGTTGTACAAGGCCTTGGTGAGACCACACCTGGAGTATTGTGTGTAGTTTTGGTCCCCTAATCTGAGGAAAGACATCTTTGCCATAGAGGGAGTACAAAGAAGGTTCACCAGATTGATTCCTGGGATGGCAGGACTTTCATATGATGAAAGACTGGATGAACTAGGCTTATACTTGTTGGAATTTAGAAGATTGAGGGGGGATCTGATTGAAACGTATAAAATCCTAAAGGGATTGGACAGGCTAGATGCAGGAAGATTGTTCCCGATGTTGGGGAAGTCCAGAACGAGGGGTCACAGTTTGAGGATAAAGGGGAAGCCTTTTAGGACCGAGATTAGGAAAAACCTCTTCATGCAGAGTGGTGAATCTCTGGAATTCTCTGCCACAGGAAACATTTGAGGCCAGTTCATTGGCTATATTTAAGAGGGAGTTAGATATGGCCCTTGTGACTAAAGGGACCAGGGGATATGGAGGGAAGGCAGGTGCAGGGTTCTGAGTTGGATGATCAGCCATGATCATACTGAATGGCGGTGCAGGCTCGAAGGGCCGAATGGCCTACTCCTGCACCTATTTTCTATGTTTCTATGTTTTTTCTATGTTTTTTCTATGTTAAATTAGGAGAGCCAGAAGGGGCCATGAGAAGGCCTTGATGAGGATTTAGGAAAACCCCCAAGGCATTCTACAAGCATGTGAAGAGCAAGAGGATAAGATGTGAGAGAACAGGACCAATCAAGTGTGACAGTGGAAAAGTGTAGAAGGAATAAAGATATAGGCTATTTTCTAAATGGGGACAATTCAAAAATCAGATGTGCAAGGGACTTGGAAGTCCTTATGCAGGATTCCCTGAAGATAAACTTGAAGGTTGAGTCAGTGGTGAGGAAGGCAAATGAAGTATTAGCACTCATTGAGGGGACTAGAATATAAAAACAAGTGATGTAACATTAGGGCTTTATGATGCATTAGCCAAATTACATTTTCTCTATTTCAAGCAATTTTGGGCCCCTTATCTAAAAGATGTGTAGGCATTGGACACAGTCCAGAGGAAGTTAGTGAGAATGATTGAGGGAATGAAAGGGTTAACATATGAGGAGCATTTCATGACTCTGGGAGTTTAGAAGAATGAGGAGGGATCTCATTGGAGGTCTATGAGCTAGTCCTCGTTGGAGGATCTGTGGTGGAGAGGGCCATCAAATTTAAGTAGGTTGGTGTCATTACGTCAAACAATCTGCTCTGGGTGCAGTACGCAAGTGCCGTTACAAAGGAGCGTGGCAGCATCTCTGTTTTCGTAGAAGTTTGTGAAAATTCAGCACCTTATCTCAAACTTTGCCAAACTTCTATAGATGTGTGGTGTGGTGGAGAGTATATTTACTGATTGCATCATGGCCTCCGCTCCCGCACCAACAGGCACAGGAAGAGCTTCTTCCCCGAGGCTGTGACCCTGCTGAAATTTACATCACAGCGCTAAGCAGTGTTGCACCCATATTGTACTGTCTCAGTACTTTAATATTTGTGTGCTGTAGCACTTAGTTTTTATTCGCAGTTATTTTGTAAATAACACTATTCTTTGCATTTCTGGTTAGATACTAACTGCATTCCATTGGGTTTGTATCTGTACTCGGTACAATGACAATAAAGTTGATTCTAATCTAATCTAATCTAATCTAATCTAATGGCCTGGCATGGAAACATCAATGCCCTTGAATGGAAAAGCCTACAAAGAGTAGTGAATAGGGCCCAGACCCTCACGGTTAAAGCCCTCCCCACCAGTGAGCATATCTACACAGAGCGTGTCACTGAAAAACAGCATCCATCATCAAGAACTCTACCACCCACGTCATGCTGTCTTCTTTCTGCTGGCATCAGGAAGAAGGTACAGGAGCTTCAGGACTCACACTACCAGGTTCAGGAACAGTTATTACCTCTCAACCATCAGGCTATTGAACCAGAGGGATAACTTCACTCAACTTCACATACCCCATCACTGAACTGTTCCCACTTTCTATAGACTCACGTTTAAGGACTCTCCATCACACTTTCTTGATAGTTATTTCTCATTATTTATTATTAGTATTTCTTTTTTTCTTTCTTTTTGTATTGGCACAGTTTTTTGACTTTTGCACATTCGTTGCAGTTTATTGTCTTTCTTGTATTTATTGTGAATGCCTGCAAAAATGGATCTCAGGTTTGTATATACTTTGATACTATACCTACTTTGAAGCCTATCGAAGTTGTGGATGTGGCGGGAATGTTTTCTACAGTGGGGATTTGGAACAGAGATGAGGAGGAATTTCTTTAGCCAGAGGGCAGTGAATCTGTGTCACAGATGGCTGTGGAGGCCAAGTCATTGAGTATATTTAAAGCAGAGGCTGATGAAAGGTTACAGGAAGAAAGCAGGAGAGTGGGGTTAAGGGGGATATGATGGAATGCTGGAGCAGAATTGATGGGCTGAATGGCCAAATTCTGCTCCTATGTCTTATGGTCTTTGGAGTACTGGTGCCTGGAACTGTGAAACAACATCCTCAGAAAGGGTGAAGGAATTAAGTATGCAATAAGTTTCACTGAAATTGTTCAACTGTTATTAGACATAATTTTGTTTAATGGCTCACATCAGAGGCAGGGAATGGATGTGATTCTTTTTCTGACCTCCCACTTTCAAAGTAGGACAAATTAGAGATATTATGGGATACCCTCCACTTGTCTTGAAGATAGCCACATCAAAGCAGTTCAGTATTATCCAGAGGAATGCAGTCAACCTATCAATTCCACTCCTCACAGCACCTGTGCAGTTATTCCAATGCATATTATTTATGAAATGTACTGTAACAATATACAGGCCATGGGTTTTTTCCAACATCTCAAATATAAAAGAACCAGCCAATCTTGTACCCCCAGCTAGGAGGACATTTGCTGGCACATACCACCTTCAGGTCAAGGCCATACACCATTAGTCTTGGACCATTATTACTGTTCTGTCACCATTGTTAAGTGGAATTTCTAAAACTTCTTATCTAACTGCGGTAAGGGAGTATCTTTATAACAGTCTGTGATGGCTCAAGTCAGGGTCCGTGTTGAGACCGCTTCTTTTCACATTATATGTTAATGATTTGGCTGATGGAATTGCTGGCTTTGTGGATGATGCAAAGCTAGGTGGGCAGATCGTTGCTTAGCACCATCACCTTAGGAACACTTAAGAACATTGAGTAATTGAATGTCTTGCCACCAATGCATTTAGGAACAGAAACAAATGTCAGTATTAGCAGGCCCATATCCATCAGCACAAATCCCATTTATCACCACTTAGTGCATACTTTTCCATGGCTTGGCGATTAAACTACTGGTCTAGATACTGCACTCCTTCAATGTACCTCCATCATCCTCTCAGTTCCAGATTCCAGTCATCACCTGGGTGAAAAATATGGTAGCCAATTATTTGAAATAAGTTGGATGAAAAACCCATTTAAATAGATCGGGCTGCAGTACTGTATGTACAGATGATATAAAGCTGTTTGAGCTCCACTGAAGATGCCAAAACTTCACCGGTATCAGTGTGAGATGGAGGTACAGCAGCATCTGATCTTCATCCTATTCTGTGTTTCTGTGACTTCTGTGTCTCAAACAGCAGAGGTGAGCTGACCAGTGTTGAGGAATTAGACAGCAGTTCTCTACAAAACCCTCAACCAGAGGAAAACATAATCCAGTCATTTTCCTTCAGCTATTTTACAACAAAAAACTCTTTAACTAGAACTATTGCATTAAAGTAATATATTGATACATGATTTTGATTCCACTCCCAAATTTAATTAATCACATTGAATATTCAATCAAATAACCAAATTCACGTTCTAATTTACTGAATCCACTTTACAAAATTAGTGTCCTCTCTATTAAGAGTAATCAAATCAGATGGTGGTGCGATGCAGCGCGCAGCGGCCACTCTGGTGAAATGATATCTGTTATCTGTCCAGTAGGGTGCCGTGCACAATCCTGATTTCATGGAGACAGACATGAGAACACAGAGGAACATCTGGAGAAACTTCTGAAATGCCTTTTTTGCTGCCGCTGTTACTGTGTGATCCAGAATCTCCGGAGAAGGCCCTGAGTCCTCAGCTTTGCTTGTTGCTCAGTGGCCGGGACAGGGTCGAAGCGCTCAGCAGAGATGGTGCTCGGTGTCGGAGGGCTGGTCAGAGGCTCGAAGTTTTCGGACGGACTCAGAGTCGGCTGTGGTCGGGTGCTTCCAATGCACCGGCAGTTGTCGGCGCCTGGAGGTATATGGCAGGGAGAGTTTCTCCCGCCACCCGCTATCAGGACTATCGGGAGTCGATCGGAACGTTGAGACTTTTTTTTTACCGTGCCCATGGTCTGCTCTTTATCAAATTACGGTATTGCTTTGCACTGCTGTAACTACAAACGGTATATGTTATAATTATGTGGTCTTGTCAGTGTTAGTCTTTGGTTTGTCCTGATTTTTTTGTGATATCACTCTGGAGGAACATTGTATCACTTCTTAATGCATGTATTTCTAAATGACAATAAATGAGGACTGAGTGTCCTCATAATCTAATCATCCAACTGTAGCTGTTTATACATTTGTAGCATGCTTCACTAAATAGAGCCCTTTTTCAGCTATAGCAACATATTTTGAGCATTTTACTCTGCACTGGTACTGCTTATTTCCTTAAGAGTGGCCTTTGTATAGACAACTACAAACCAAGTGTACAACTACTGAAACTGGATGAGACCAAAAGACATGTTATAACTACATCAATTTAGCTCAGTTGCTAACATTTGAGAACTGCAATTAGAAGGCATTAGTCAAAGCCCCACTCCAGCACTTGTGCTCATAGCATAGTTTAACTTTGCAATATTGGACTGTGGTCCTATTGAAAGTGCAGTTCTTCAGATAAGATATTAAAGCCAGGCACCACTTCACTTTCCTGTGGGTACAGGTGTATGCATTGACTGAGCAAGAACAATAATTTCTCCTGGAGTCCTATCTCAACCAATAGCACAATTTCTGATTTTTCATGTCATTTGCTGTTTACTGAACATTGCTGCATCCCATTTGGCTGTTCTTTTTGCCCTCATATGTCACACTATATCTTAAAATGAAATTAATTGCCTGTAAAGCATTTAGAGATATCAAGCATGCATTTTCCATCTTCATTTTTGCTTAACAGCTAGCATTACTAAGTTCGGCCAGTTTTAAATTTGGCTATGAGACCTAGTTTTTGGTTCTACACCAGGCAGCGTAGTGTGGCGGTTAGCGGAACACTGTTACTGCGCCAGTGACCCGAGTTCCAATCCGCCACTAATCTGTAGCAGTTTGTACAGTTTACCCATGATTGTGTGGGTTACCTCAAGGTGCCCCAGTCTCCTCCCACATTCCAGGTGTACAGGTTAACAGCTTCATTGGTCATATGGGTGTTTTGGGCAGCACAGGCTTGTAGGGCCAGAAGGGCCTCTTACCGTGCTATATTGTGTATAAAAATGTATAAAACACAGTCAACAGTGCTATTAATATTAATGTTATCTCATCAAAGGCTTGATGTCAATTGGACAGTGACACGAATACAATTTAAATAAGAACGTTAATTCCTCCGGTCAAACAGCAGAGGATCATGGAATAAGTAAGTTAACCTTTTATATGCCAAAATTATACTAGGTTATTTAAACTCTCCAGAAAATTGATGGACATTTAAGATTCAGATTAGATTTCTTATGCATGCCTTCCTTTAAAATAAAATTGTGTTTATTTCCTCATTTTACTGTAATGGATGCCAAATATTTGGCATGCATAAACATTTGGAATTGTTACTGGAGATAAAAAGTGATGATGAGATTATATATTTCATTTGATATTAATCTGATATGGCTATACTGTGAAATAGCTGTCCAAAAACTATAAACAGCAGTAAGTAATGCAATGGATGTTAAAACACAGCATTTAGTCAGCTAATGCGCAGTATCAGCAGCAGGAGGTTCATGCAGGCTTTTTGATGAGGAATGAATTGCTGGAAGCAAGGTTTTAATGGCAACTAATTTCACAAATTTGATGCTCATTTTAGCCAACTACCATTTAACTCAACCATGACAAGACAATGAAGATTCTTTCACTAAGTCTTGGAGTTCTTTAATCTAAGATACAAGCAGAATGCTTCAGGCTATAGTGAATTTATGGGTCTTTGAGCTTCTGTTCTAAATAGAAAAAAAAGCTCGTTATGCACAAACATGACTTTCATCTGTTAACGCTACATTTTGGAAGCTGGATTCTTAATGATCAAATCAGAATTGTCTGCCATTTATTCCAGTGAATCCAAATCAAGAATAGTCACAGGCAAATTAAAAGCTTGCATGGATCAACGGACAAAGGCACTGTCAATCATTCATGAAATTGACAAGGGGGGATTTATCTCAATCCTATTTGAAAGTTCCACTGTTGCTTCATGCAGTTACATGCCTTTCTTCATCAAAGCTTAGAAGCAATGATAGGACTTCCAAGACCCATAATAACCCCTGGGTTGTTAACCTTCACTAGCTGGAGGGATTTCTTTTTCTTTCTACCCATTACCCTCTTTACTTTACTTACTGGCATACCATTGGGTGTTCTCTGTGGAGAGCTTGATGCCTGTCCTGAGAGATGCTGCAAATAATTACGCTATTACTCAATGGGCTCCACTGATCACCAACCAAAGTAACAGTTGGAGATTGAGAGAAGTTATTCAAAGGTTGAACATATTTTAATCTATCTATTAGGTGGGGAATTAAAGTGCATGAATAAGAAACAGTCGTCCAGATATTACTGAAGGCAAATATTGTCAAACAATTAATTCAGCCATTTATAGAACATACCTCTTTTTATTATTTAATAAAAAGCATTTTAATTAATAAACTGAGTCCTATATAAAAAAGGAATGGTATATAATGGTATATAAAGCCCAGAAACTAAATTACAACTGAATCAAAACAGAGTGTGGCACATGCACATAAGGAAGGCGGAAACTAGACCATTATAATTTTATCTGCTGGTCTTATATTTTATAACCATGGCAAGCTGAGAACAAGGTAGGAAAGACACTAGCAGAGGCCCAGTACCTCTGCAGTTCCATCCTTTCCTCTGCTATGGCAGGCTCCGTTAGTTCTGAAAACTAAGCACCTAAAGAAAATGACGACAGCACACATAGCAAAATCTGCTCTTAGTTGCAATTGAGTCATGTAATCTTCAAGCACAGGGAATATACTTTCATATATAATTGATATTCAATATATGGACTGATTTGCAGACAGTGGGACAGACATTCATCCTCACTGATACAGACAATTTACTCCATTTTCAAAATCTGGCTTTATTGGCTAGCGGAGGTGATACACACAGTAAACATTGGAAAACACAAATAAAGCCTTTTCTACAATTGTCAGATGCAATTGTATGCTCACAGTGATAGTTTCGACTAATATGAACAGCAGCACATGCTCTGTCTTTAAATAAATCATTGATGAAAGTCTCACTGAATGTAAACTTTGTATCTGTTTGGTATTACAAATGATATATACAGTATATATATATTTCCAGCACAAATTCATTGGCATATCTGTTGTCTAATTTAATTGAATTGCTTCATTCATTATTTACACATAACATGGAACACAATTGGAAAGCAGATTTTGCATTGAATTTTGCCATATTTACATGCTGAACGTATTGCTTTTTACGTGGGGAATATGAATTTTTGGTTCTGTTTTCCTGAAAGAATATTCTCTTCAATTCCCCAGCACTCTGTATCCTAACTCATTATAACTCATTCTGTGCCCATGACTTCCCTTACAGGGAGCTTTGGATTGCTTGTGCGTTGCCTCAGGCATTGCCATCTGGAAGCCAGGCATTTCAATGTCGGATGAGAAGAGGTGGTGTATCTGAATTGAAGGAGGGGCAATGAGGGGAAGGGAATGACAAGACAAATATTTCCACAAAAATTCTTGGTCCCATAGGAAGAAATGACTACTTATAATTCAGGCATCTGACTTGAAGCTCAGGATAATGCAAAGTAGCTGGTCTAAAAAATTCACAGGTGAATGTGGTTACAATTAGCCCCAGGGACAAATGTCACCCACGTGAATTTAATATATTTGTGGCACATGTGAAGCAACCCTACACAATTCCTCACTTACCTCTTTACCTAGTGCATTGGTAGGTGTATTGGGGCTGAATCCTACCTTCATTTTATCAATTCAAATATTATATTCTTTCCTGCTAGTTTCCTCCCAACTCTAATGTTCACATAGTCTAACTCTGACTTTTCCCTTCCCTTTCTCAACCTCTCTACCTCCATTTCAGGGGATAGGTTAGTGACCAATATCTGCAACAAGGCCACTGATTCCCACAGTTATCTCCACATATTCTTTCTCTCTCTCTCTCTCTCTCTCTCTCTCTTTTTCTGTTTCCTGTAAAGGTCATATTCCATTCTTCCAGTTTCTCTGGTTCCATTATATCTGTTCACCACACACACATGCTTCTGAGTTGTCTTCCTTTTACCTTAAACGTAGCCATTCTTTGTTGATGTAGCCCTCAACTAGATAGGTTTCATTTTTTTGTATCCCCCTCGTCCCTATCACCACATACCCAGCATCCACCTTTAATAATGTTTCCACCACTATGACATTCATGAATCTATTTCCACCACCGTAAAAGTAGCACCGTGTCTAGAACTCTTCTCTCCTTTCAACAATCCAAAAGAGTATTCCCCAGGTACTTTCCTAGTTCACCCTTCCATTACATTCATTGCACTTCTCTCAGAACTTTGGCATGTGGGTTAATTACTGCTTCACCAGAAAGACGTGCTTGGGTCTACCCTCAAGAAACCCAAACAGTCCCTTCGGTGAACCAGTGGTTCACTTGTACTTTTGTTCATTTTAATATACCACGTTTGGTGCTCACAGTCTATTCTCTTCTCCACTGCAGAAAACGAGCATGCATTAGTTGGCTGTTCTACTGAACATCTTCACGAGTTTCCAGTTGCCTGTCATCTCACTCTCATTCCCTGCCTTCTTACACTATTCCATCAAAGTCTAATGTAGGCTTGAAGAACAATACCTCACCTTCTAAATAATCACTTAGGACACAGGACTGGATACAGATAATTAGCTTTTCTAGTTTGTATTGGAACTCGGCAGCTCTGATGAAAGATTATCAGCCTGTAGTATTAACTCAATATCTTTGTTTCTCTTCGTAGAAACTGCTTGAATTACGTGTTCCCTATAGTTTTAGATTTTCAGTAACTGCAGTATTTGATATATCACAGTTTTGGCATTGATTACTTTTTTCCCTTTCCCCTTTCTCATTCATCTGTTTCTATTTTGACCAGACAGATCAGATACAAATTACCTTCTGTCAGGCAGGACAACCACTTTCAGCATCATCCAGTGTCTCTTGGTCTCTACCCCATGACATATATTCCCACTGTTTTCTTCATTCTCCCTTCTTCTCTGCAATTTAAAACATTATTTGCATTCTAATATTTCCAACTTGAGAAGGGTCACTGATCTGATACAACAACACTGCTTTTTTCTCTTTCTTCACAGCTTCTGCCTGACCCGCTGAGCATTAATAACATTTTCTGTTTTTATTCCAGGGTGTGTTAATAGTTTTGTACTTAAAAAGAATGAATTATAGGACAACACCATTGAAAATTACACTTTACAAGAAGGAAAGCTGGTTTTAAAAGCATAATGCTAACTGCTAATGATAATATTTAAAATCAGATATACAATATTTGAAGCGGAAGGGAACAAATATTTAAAACACACTTCTCCTGTTGTATGTTCTTTCAACTTCCTTTAAAGACACCTGCTAGTGGCACTGAAGATACCGTTCAGAATTTTTCACCTATATTACAGTAACCTGTGTGTGTACAAACTCTTTTTCAAGTTGGTGGAATGATGATGTAATGGAGTAGAAATGTATATGTGGTTTGATTAGGTGTTTCCATTTGCTTTCCAAAATCAAACCATACGCTAGTAGGTTTTGCTATATTTCCAACTAACTAACAGCAGTCCCCTGGCTACAGTTGTAAAAGATAAAAAACAGCACCCCATCAATACAGAAATATCCAAATTCAGTCCTTCCTGCAAAGAATTAAGTGGAGGTTCAAATAAAATAACAGATCAATCAAGAAATTCCTCAGGTCTGATGACAGGTCTTAAAAGAAAATGCAAAGCAGATGTATGGAATTCATTGCATTGGGCTATAGATTCCGAACATATACCCTTAGCATGTATTCCATTTCTCTTTATGAGTAGATTTTAACTACACACTGGATTTAGGGGTTAAAACATCCCTAGTCTCAAATTTGAGCACTGAATGGCATTTTAATGCACACTGCTGCTCATCCACTGGTCATGTAAAATCAGGCTCTTTGTCTTGTAATGTAGGGGAGAAGATGAATGAAGAGACAATGCAAGTTGATGAAATTATTAATCTCCCAAATTAATGCCAATATCTTTGCTTTTGTTAATTCAGCTACCTCACACTTTTGGAGTAGGTAAATCCTTATTAGTAACTAGTCATGGATCTCACTTTGCTTAAACATTTATGCAAGAAATCAACAAAAAGCCAAAATGCTATTAGTATTAGAAATTATTCGGAAAATTATTCAACAAATAAGAGACTTAAATTGATGTATAATTTATTATGCAAGTATTATTAAAGACTGTTTTGTACTAGAGTTATGGAGTCACCGAGCACTACAGCACAGAAACAGGCCCTTTGGCCCGTGTAGTCCATACCGAACTGCTTAATCCCATTGACTGTGTAATAGTGACTAGTAATCAAAATATTTCCGTGATGCATATTGTGCTAATTATTGTACCTATCCAGATTAGTAAGTTGAAAATCTACCTCACTGCATCGTGGTTTGTACATCTGGATAATTACAATTAATATTTTTCTTTTATCAGAAGACCTCAAGATTGCAAAGGAATGACATGACTGAGGATGGCCATCTGCTCAATTTTAGCTCAGTTATTCCTGAAAAATGTTCTCTAATATTGGCCTTTAATCATTTCTTAAATTATCCTTTTGTATTTTCTAAGCTGCCCAGAGATGTCTACATGTGATCACATTTACTATGAGTGATTTTCTTATTCCTTTCAAAACCTACCTCCTTATTATGATGACAAGTACATTTTAACAACTTCACTGATATCTCTCCACATTCTGAGGGCTGAATCTGTGGCTTTGCACTGCAATAAGACCATGGTCTACAATGTGTTACTTCATTTTGAGTTAGCTCATTCATAGTGCTGCAATTACTTTTTCCTTTCATATGGAATATAAAGAGTGGTGATGGACTGCTGTGCGCAATGTCTCACTGAAACATGGCTTACAATGCTTCACCTGACTGTACCATTCAACCCGAGAGGTTCTCAATTCACTGGATGAACTATACAGTGTCCTCAGGCAAAGTTAGAGCCAGAGGAGTACCCTCGAAGTGCTTAGATGTAATGGTCCTGGTGAGCTCTTGCTTTCCCAGTTTGGATTATCTAACAGTGAAGTGTAGCCTGTACTACATGCTATGGGAGTTGATATCAAATATCTTGATGGCAGTCTACATCCCTCCTCAGATAGACATGAAGCCTGCACTCTTCAATATATACTCTGTGGTCAACAGCCTGGAAGCAGGATACCCAGGTACCTTTTCATCATAGCTGGTAACTTCAACCAGGCCAAGTTCAAGAGTCTGTTACCAAATTACTATCAGCATTTCTCCTGAACCACCAGGGGCCCAAACACGCTCGACTATTGCTATACAATATTCAAAGAGTCCTACCGAGCCAACCCTGTCCGCACTTTGTTAAATCAGACCAGCAGGTTGTGCTTCTATTTCCTACTACACAAACGGAACCTGAAACGGGAGACTCCAGTACAGAAAGTCATTCAGTGCTGGTCTGAGGAAGCAGATGAGTTTCAAGTGATTTCTTTGAGTAGTTTGGCTGGTCCATGTTCAAAGACTCAGCTGCCAGCCTAGATGAGGAGGTCACTACTAGCACGAACTTTAGCAGCAAGTTGTTTGGGGGCTGTCCAAATGCATACGGCCTAGTGTGGCAACCACTCTGCACATGACTGCAAGAAGCTACAGGGAGCTGTAGAAACCAGCCTCTCCTCTATAGACTCTGTTCACTCTTTTTGCTGCCTCAGTAAAGCAGCCAACATAAACAAAGAACCCACCCACTCTAGACATTCTGTCCTCTCCCGTCTTCCATTTCCCAGCAGGTAGAAGATAAAAAAGGCTGAAAGCATACAGCACCAGGCTCAAGGACAGCTTCTGTTCTCACCGCTATCAGATTCCCGAGTAGACTTCTTCTATGAAAATATGAATGCTTGACCTACCTTGTTACGATCTTGCACTTTAATGTTTCCCTGCACTACACTTGCTCTGTAGCTTTTACATGTAATTACTGTTTTACCTTGTTCTACCCCAATACACAGTGCAATGATTTTGATCGGTATGAACAGTTTTTCACTGTATCTTGGTTTTTCACTGCATCTTGGTACCCGTGACAATAATAAGTGAATACTAATAAAACTAAAACAAAAGTACACTATTCTAAGTAAAAAAAAAATTAAATTAAAAATTCTTGAATGAAGAAGTGTTAACCTACATGTAATACAGAGATGAAATTTAATGCACAATTTCTGAATACTAATACTTCTCCAAGGTTTTCCCCTTCCAAGTTTGCCTAATGGTTCAACCATATATTGTTTGGTTTTTGTGTGGTTGCTGCATTTTCTGAATGTGAAAACAGATGTCCAGTTGAGTCCTTGCCCTGGAAGAATCAACTTCTGCCTGCCACGTTCCTCCACCAGGCTAAGCTGGCCATAAAGGAGGAATCGGGTGGGGGTGAGAAATACTGACATTGTGAAGAGTACAATTTAAATTCACAAAGCCAGTAAAGCACTCAAGTAGCCTGTTGGATAATGTTGAGTGGATCTGCAATCACCCAGTTATAAGAAGCTCTACACTAATCCAATTTGGCAACATTAGATTGTATCCTTCAATGCCTTGCTAATTTAAGAGTCCATCTAAATATCTGTTGAAAGTCACTAAGGACCCGCAATATCTGTACCACCCCCTTTCTCACTGCTGTCCTCAGGCAAAAGGTATAGGAGCCTGATAAGCCACAGGGTTCAACCACAGCTTCTCCTCCACTGCCATCAGGTTCTTAACCGGACCTGAAAAACCCAATTCTACCTCAGACTACATTTCCCTCGACATACTCTCATGTCATTGTGTTTATTTTTGTTTACTTTACTGTGTAAGTTATACATAATTTACGTTAATTGAAATATAATTTATGTTTGAACAAAAAGCTAATCTTCTTGACCTTGTACTTTGGATATAGATGTGTGCCTATCACATGAACTTGAATTTGTGGTAATTGTATCCAATTCCACCACCAACACTGACAGTGAGTTCCAGATACTCTCCATGTAAGAGATCATTCTTCTCAAATCCCCTTTAAATTTTCTTCCTTTCACCTTAAACCTATGCCCTCATGTTTTTGATACCATTGCCATGGGAGAAAGTTTCTGATATCTACCCTATCTGTGACTGCTAATTTTATAAAAATAAATTATTCATTCCTCACTCCAGGAGACAGAAGGACAATTTATTCAATCTTTCCCCATGACTAAGTTCCTCCAAACTAAGCAGCATCTTGACAAATTTCCTCTGCACTGTCTCCTGTGTAGTCATGTCCTTGGTGTAGTGTGGCGACTAGAAATCACACAAAAATCCAAGTGCCGTCTAACTGGTGTTTAGTAAACATAATGTCCCAACTTTTATGTTCTTTGTCTGGGCATATGAAGCCAAGCATGCCATATGCCTTTTTCACCATTTTATCTGTCTGGAAATTGTGGACCTTCTGTCTAAGGTCAGAGGCCCAATTAAGTGTCTCTGTTCATTTCTTAGTACATTATCATCTATTGAATACATTTTTCCTTATTTGTATTAACTTGTACCTGTTGAGACTTAATACCATCTGCCAGTACTCTGCCCAACTTTCCATTTTCTTTCCATCTTGCTGTGGCTTTAGACAGCCTTCCATTCTGTTGGCAACACCACTAACTTCTGTGACATTCACAACCCTAGCAATGATGCTTCCCATATTACACCTAAATCATTTACTGTACATATCACAAATAAACAAGGGTTCCAGCACCAACCTCTGAAATAGTTTCATTCAGAAAAATGTTTTCTCACTACTCCTCTCTGCTTCCAGTCACCAAGTCAATTTTGGGTCCAATTAGCCAACTTGACTTGGCTCACTTATGGATTAGCCTAACACGTGGAACTTTGTTAAATATATTATTAAAGTCCATATAGGCAACATCTATTGTACTGCCTTCATCAATTATCTTAGCTATCACCTCATAATACTCGTCAAATAGGGAGGTAGGATTTCCCCCACATAAAGTCATGCTGACTATCCCTGATAATCCCTTGCCTTTTGAAATATACATAAATTTAATCACTTTATGATTTTCTCCAATAAGTACCTTAACGCTGACCACTGACGAGAATCAGAATCGGGTTTAATATCATTGGCATATGTTGTGAAATACGCTGTTTTGAGGCAGCAGTACATTGCAATAATAATGAAAAACTATAAATTTCACAAAGATAAATGTAAATTAAATAAGTAGTGCAAAAAGAATGTAAGAACATAAGAAATAGAAGCAGGAGTAGACTATCTGGCCCATCGAGCCTGCTTCACCATTCAATAAGGTCATGGCTGGTCTTCTTCATCATGGCTGGCTCCACCTACCTGGCTTTTCCCCGTAACCCTCAATTCCCCTACTATGCAAAAATCTATCCAACCTTGTCTTAAATATATTTACCGAGGTAACCTCCACTGGGCAGAGAATTCCATAGATTCAACAATCTGTGGGAAAAGCAGTTCTTACTCATCTCTGTCCTAAATCTACTTCCCCGAATTTTGAGGCCATGGCCCCTAGTTCTAGTCTCACCTACCAGTGGAAACAACTTTACTGCTCTATCTATCTATCTATCCCTTTCATAACTAGAGAGCAAAAAGGAAAAAAAATACTGAAGTTATTTACGTGGGTTTATTATCCATTCAGAAATCTGATGGCAGTGGGAAAGCAGCTGTTCCTAAAACACTGAGTGTGCCTTCAGGCTCCTGTACCTCCCCCTTGATGGTGCCAATGAGAAGAGGTTATGTCCTGGGTGATTGGGTCTCTTACTGACGGATGTCACCTTTTTGAGACATTGCCTTTTGAAGATGTGTTTGATGCTGGAAAGGCTAGGGCCCTTGATGGAGCTGGCTGAGTTTGCAACTTTCTGCAGCTTTTTCCAAACTTGTGAAGTTGCCCCTCCATACCGCGTGGCAAAATAAGCAGTTAGAATGCTCTCCATGATACATCTTTAGAAATTTGCAAGTTTTTGGTGACAAACCAAGTCTCCTCAACCTCCCAATGAAATAAAACCACTTTCGTGCCTTCTTTGTAATTGCATCAATATGTTAGGCCCAGAATAGATACTCAGAGATGGTGACACCCAGGAATTTGAAACTATTCACCCTTTCCACTGTTGATCCCTCAATGAGAACTGGTACCCCATCTGTTACTCTTTTTTATGCACACATTCTTTCTCTCACTCTCCTTTTTCTCCCTCTGTCCCTCTGAATATACCTCTTGCCCATCCTCTGGGTCACCCCCCCCCGTCTTTCTTCCCGGACCTCCTGTCCCATGATCCTCTCGTATCCCCTTCTACCTATCACCTGTCCAGCTCTCGGCTCTATCCCTCCCCCTCCTGTCTTCTCCTATCATTTTGCATCTCCCCCTCCCCCTCCAGCTTTCAAATCCCTTACTCACTCTTCCTTCAGTTAGTCCTGACGAAGGGTCTCGGCCTGAAACGTCGACTGCGCCTCTTCCTATAGATGCTGCCTGGCCTGCTGCGTTCACCAGCAACTTTGATGTATGTTGCTTGAATTTCCAGCATCTGCAGAATTCCTGTTGTTTGGTGTGTGTTCTCTTGACTTGCCCTTCCTGAAGTCCCTTACTGACGTTGAATGCAAGGTTATTGTTGCGACTCTACTCAGCCAGCTGATTTATTTCACCCTGTACACCACCTCGTCATCATTGAAACTTTACCAACTACAGTTGTGTCATCAGCAAATTTATAGATAGCATTTGAGCTGTGCCTAGCCACACAGTCAAAATCCTTGAGTTGCATCAGTGTTGATTGTCAGTGAGGAGGAGATGTTATTTCCAATGTGCTCCAGCTGAGAGCTCCAGATGAAGAATTCAAGGATCCATTTGTAGGGGGAGGTACAGAGATCCAAAATTTAGAAGCTTGTTGTTTAGTACTGAAGGCATGATGATGCTTACCACTGAGCTGTAATGAATGAACAGCAGCTTGGCATAGGGATGCTACTGTGCAGGTGATCCAAGTCTGAGCACACAGCCAGTGAGATTGCATCCACTTAGACCTTCTCTGGCGATAGGCGAATTGTTGTGCATTCAGATTCTTGCTTAGGCAGGACCATTCTGGCCATGGCCAACCTCTTAAAACGCTTCATCACAGTAGATCTGAGTACAACTGTGATAGCTGCTGAGGCAGCTCACCCTCATCTTCTTGGGCACTGGCATGATTGTCACCCTTTTAAAGCTGGCGGGAAACTCCAATCAGCAATGAGAGATTGAAAATGTTTTTGAACACTCCCACCAGTTGGTTGGCATGGAATTTCAGTGTCCTGCCAGGTGCACCTTTTGGGCCTAATGTCTTGCGAGTGTCTAGCCTCACGGAAGATGTTCTGACATCGCTTTTCGAGACAGAGAGTGCATGGTTACCAGATGCTGCAGGGACTTGAAAAGGTGTAGTTTTATTCTCCCTTTCAAAGTGTGCAAGAAATGTATTTAGCTCATCTGGGAGTGAAGTATCACAGTCGTTCATGATGTTAGTTCTTTGTCTTGTAGGAAGCAATGGCCTACAAAGCTTGATGTGTATCTGATCTGTCTCTAATTTCAGTCGGAATTATAGTTACCCTGCTGCCATACACAAGTCAGGGACAACATCATCTTCTGTCCCTCTAGCACCTCACATGTGACAAACATTTCTGAGAAGACCCCAACAATTTCCTCCCTTGCTTCCCATACTAACCTAGGATAGATCTCATTTGGTCCTGGAATTTATCAAATCTTATACGTCACTTTACATCTAACACCTTCTTAGTACTGACCTGCTCCAGATTTTCGTGTTCCCCTCCCTAGACTCAGACTTCCATATCCTTCTCCTTGGTGAACATAGATGATAAGTATTCATTAAGAAACTCGTCCATATCATCTAGCTTCATCACTTTGGTCCCACTTTTTCTCTGGCTACCATCTTGATCAAGGCAAATAAGGTTTCAGAGTAATAATAGAAGTAAGATCATCATGCTGCTATGTCTATGGTCCATCCGTGGCAAGTGTCCAGCATTGCTTCCAAGTTGAGGTGGTTTCAATAAGGAGGATGGGTAGAATATGTATAGAATACCAGTTTACTGCAGGGATCCACTAATTCAGGCCTAGTGAAGTTTGATGCCCCAGTCAATGAGGAAGACTCTCTAATCTTAACTGGTCAATGTCTGACCTCCAGAAAATTGTTAACAAGCAATTTTTTGTTATACAATGGCAAATTATTGAGGGGAAATCTTCAGTTGTTGATGTCACTTTGATGAATGCATGTGCTGCTATCTGGAGATCTGAAACCACAATTTTCAGTAAGGGAGGTAACTGGAACTTTATAGCTTTTAGTCAGTCTTTCAGGGGACTGAAAAAAGGAGGAGGTGTCTGGTCGTCACTAAGTATGTGGGTGAGGGTAATTGTGCATTGTTGATTGGATGGTAAATATAGGGGGCCATGATTTGGTGCCTGTGGTAATGCTGCTGCAGCTAAAAGTGCAGATTTTCAAGTTCTCATGTGAGGCCATTGCTTCATATTCTTAGTGAATAACCCATCACCTGACATGACAGGTTGTGAAGACTTCATGCTCCATCTTCCCCTGCTACTTCACCTCTCGGTATACAGATCATTCCGCTCCATGTGATTTTCTTCCACTATTTTACTGAGATCTTGCTCTGTGAAACTGCAGGTGTGGCATTTGCTTCCATTCCTCTCCTGCCCCTTTACGATGTTATTGTACATCAGTAGTAGTCACAAGTTGAATCAGTGCGGTGCAGGAGCATCTTTAAGGATTGAAGCCATGAGGTCAAAATGATGCAGCAGTGACAGCAGATATATGAAACACAATTTATTTTTCCGTAAGGCGCACTAGTTGAAAACCAAGGCGCTATCTGTGGGAAAAATATCTGCCTCTGCAAGACTTGTGATTATGTCATTATCCTTCAGGAACTTTAATCAAGGTGATAGGGTAACTGTTGTGCCTGTGCACAACTACATATCAATTAAATGAAAGCACGCATGTGGGAGATGGCTTTAACTGGTGTATTCATATTGCTCTGAGAGAGAGAAAACAATGCGCATGCCCAGATAACAAATCAATATGTGGTGCTAAATGGGGAAGGAAGGTGGGGGTCATTGCTCTGAAAGAAATATATCCAGACATTATACTTTCTCCCTCCTCCAGGTTAATGCAACATAAAACTGTATAACATTCAATTCCAAATAAACATGCTTTCACAATAACAGCCCATAACTAACTTCACAGTTCTAAAGGTTCAGTCTTTTGGGTGGTACTTTATTTCTTTCAGAATAGCACCTCTGGACCTGTGGAGTGGCATTAGGTTTGGCAGGTGTCTTATCAACAAAAACATTCTTGTCGTAATTCTGGACCTATGGAATAGCATCAGGTTTGGTAGGTGTCTTGTCTAAGACAACGTTCTCGGTTTCTGGTGTCACATGGCTGTCAGTGACATCATCATTGAGAGACAAGTCCAATGACTGCAATGTGTCATTCGTGTTGGACGCAGTCAGCTCAGCTGTGCTCTTCAGCTGAGCGTCCAGTATCTGGTCCATATAGTTTCTCCATGTCTGATTTCCAACATCCAGCCTGTGTACATCAGTGTTCCAGTTCTTGTAGCTATCCTACAAGGTGTCCACTTGTCTTCTTGGTAATCACACGCAAGACTTCCTGTCCAACCTCAAAGTTCCTTGCTGCTTCACTTGGCAACTGGCTGAACTGTTTATTCTGTAATTCCCTCCAGAGGTCTGGTTACAGGAGGTCTATGTGAGATCTCAGATTCCTATTCGTGAACAGCATTGCAGGTGTTTGATTTGATGTTGCATGAACAAAGTTCCGATACACTAAAAGGAAGTTGTCCGGTTTGTGCTGTAGAGAAATGTCCTGCTTGTCCATTGCTTTAATAGACTTCTTGAAGGTTTGAATAAACCCTTCAGCTAACCCATTCATTGCTGGGTGTTGAGGAGCTGACTTGAAATGTTTGATGCCATTTTTCTTCATGAACAGTTAGAATTCTTCTGATGTGTACTGGGGTCCATTGTCACACAATTAGTTCGGGAAAGCTGTTCCTGGTGAAGATGGTCCTCAAAGACAGTCTTTGCTGAGGTGGTTGACTTCATTGGTTTAATGTCTGGCTACCCCAAAGGAGCATCCACAGCAATCAGAAACATAGAGTCCATGAATGGCCCAGCAAACTCAATATGTACTCTTTGCCATGGTGACAACAGCCACTTCCACTCCCAAGTATGTAGCACCAGGTTGAAGCTCACATTGAAAATCCCCACATATGCGAATGGCTTTAGCCTTCCCTTTCCTGATCACCTGGACAATGGGCACAGCTCAGTTGCTCCATTCAACCGTGGAGAGAATTCCCATTGCCTCCAAAATCTGCAGTTTAGTATCCACTTTAGGACGTAATGTATACTACACTGGATGGACTTTATGGAATCTTGTAATTGCTGTTTCATCCAGTTCAATTCTGGCCTTCATGTCTTTGAGTTTACCAATCCACTTCTCAAACACTTTCTCATTTGCATTAAGTAACTGTGCCAGTTTCTGATTAGTACTACCATCTGGGCTACCATTGCCTGTTGATGTCATACTGAGAGCTTTGGTTGATTGCCAGTCTAGATGGATGTCTGAAAACTGGTTGATTTTTCTCCACTATTCATGTCCACTTTTCAATACATAAAGCTCTAACTTCTAACTGCTGTGTTTGGCCTCCATGCATCACCATCAGTTTTCAGTTTTCCTTTGAGGGACACTTCTTCACCTGTGCAGGTCTTTAGCATCACTGAAGTCTTCTCTAATTATATCTTAGAAAACAGTCTGTTGTAGTCAGCCTCTGGAAGTATAGACGAAGTTAACCCTGTATCTAGCTCCATTTTCAGTTTTACATCAGACACATCTATTGTGATCCAGATGGTTTATGATCTGCTTCAGTTATACTATGCAGTTCTAGGCATGACAGTTCATTTTTGTCAGACTCTATGTTGTCTGATTCTGTTTTACATTCGGTAACTTGCGTTTGCTCAGTTTTGTGTTTGAGATTTTTCACTCGTTTGTGCTTTGTTTTTGCCTTACACATTCTCTCTGTGTGACTTTGTCTGTGACACCTTCTGCAAATCTTTGCTTTGAACCAATAGTCATTTGCATCATGAGAGGATTTGCCACATTGATAAAATGTTTGGCTTTTTACACCATTCAGGGACATTTTGTATGTTTCACATTCAAACCTCTTTCTTCTGTCGTTCTGTTGCATCCTTTGTTGCAGTCTCTAATGATATTGCAATGTTTAATACCCATTCTAAGGTTAGGTCTCTTTGGGACAGTAGTCTCTTTTGAGTGCTTTGACTATGCATGCCACATACAAGCCTATCCCTTAATGCATCAGAAAGTCCATCTCTAAAATCACAGTACTGGGAAAGTTTGTGCAGTTCTGAAATGTATTCAGAAATGCTTTCATCTTTTGACTGGTTCCGTTTGTAAAATCTAGATCTCTCAGCTATTACTAACAGTTTAGGGTTCAAATGATTTAGTAAAGGTGTAACAATTTTATGGAGTGCCTCAATATACAACTCCCAGCCTTTATTATCACTATCAAATTCATCAACTTTCCTGACTGAAGTCATTGCCACGTAAATTTCACCTTAAATTCAGCACATCTTTCACTGTTACTCACATGTCCTTCGGCTTTCTAGTGCTGTTTAACTCTTGCTGTTTTGTCCCATAACTGTTGTTGCAGTTCGTGACATTCTCTGACATTCAGGTTTGTATTTGTCGCCAATCTGTTGTGCCCGTACACGACTACATATCAATTAAATAAAAGGATGTACGCGGGAGATACTTTAACTGGTGTATTCACATTGCAGCAGGAGTGAGGGAGCAACGCTTATGCACAGACAACAGATCAATATGTAGTGCTGGGAGGGGATCATTGCCTTAAAAGAAATAGGTCCATACATTACAGTAACTTGTTATAATATTGATTTTGGAGCCTTGAAATTTCTCAACCATCTTGTTAACTATGAAAAAATGGAGAAATCTGACTTTAATTTAAATGAATTATATCCAAATGTACCATATTTTCTGTGCATGTGAATAAGTCTTTTGTTCAGGAATAATTTTCGCACAAGATCTCATTGGTGCTGACATGCTTTGTGCATTAGGGTGAACCGATGCTCAGTAGTAACTGAGTCTGCTAACTTGCTCAGGAAACATCAAACTCTACTCAGAACATGTAAAATAAAACATACACACTCAGAACAGGAATAAAACTCTTGCCCCAGATTATGAATTACTTGAAAGTGCCAGCCTGTCATCTTTGTGGCTATAGGCACTTGATAATTCCAACTACGGTGTTGTCAAGATCTATGCTGATTTGGCCATATTTGCAATCCTGACAACTGAAGCATGAATCTGTCAAACTAAATAAGACGATTGCAGACATTTGTGTCAAGGTCAAGGCATTATCAGGTCTGTGAATTTGTAAGCAACGTAAATATGATAGTGTCTGGCACCTTTCAAAGATACAGCAAGGTGATTGCTTACTGACAAAGAGAGAAAAAGCTTTAAAACTTGGAATAACAGTCTACAAATCACTTCAGAGTGACTGCTATGTGCAATGCTACAATTGTTCATTGAGACAAATTGTTACTCCCTCAGAAGTATTCTCAATGCTCAGTAGAGTTTGGTTGCAACCATACAATGAATCGGTATAAGTTTTTTTTTGGAAACCACATGTATAATTGTTATTGATATATTTGTTTCTACGGTACTCAGTAATTTATTCAATGTAGTATTTAATTTGACAGATTCATGCTACTGTTTTCAGGGCTGCAAAGATGGCCAAATCAGCATAGATCTTAACAACATTGTAGATGGAATTATTCAACATTGTAAGAAACACATGCAGACAATATTCATGGTAAATAACTGACAATACAACTTCCTTTTATCAAAACATTCCATGTCGACATTTGGAAAATAACATTGAAAAAAATGGATATGTGATGACAGAATTGCTGTAGAAAATAAAGATATAAACTATTTGCTTCTTCTGTAATAAATACCCATTCTGAAAATACTTTTGTTAGCACAGTTTAAATTGCTGTTTTGCTTTCCTTTTATCCATTTACATGTTACATCTATTAGATGGCCATTTCTGAATACTGAGTGTCAAAGTAGATTATTATATCCAATACTGATATCCTAAGGGGAATAGAGCATGAGGTATCAAACCTTAATGTAGTTTCAGCAGCGGAACTTAATGGAACTTACACTCTTTCATTAACGTGATATAGGTGCTGGTACAGTTTCACACTACTGTAACATAACAAGTTCAAATGTGCACTTACATGGAAACGCTTCTGCCAGTTTTATGCCTTATTATTAATACACTATAATATAGGAGAAAGAAAATCAAGAACTAAACCTCACAGTTGTGCCTTACTCTGTATTGAAGTTGACATGTTCACATTATTTGCAGTTTTTCTGAACTTCAGCACTAAGTCAGAGGTAGAAACAAGATGGAAAATGAAAGACCTTTTTGGGCCAGCAGTTTCAACATGCAGTGATACGAGGAGAAACCCTCATGCCTGAGCAGTTAGACCTGAAATGGACATGATATTGGCCTACTATGATCAAACCAGTGTGCAGTGGGTGCCTAACGAGTGTCAATAGGCAGCATGCCAGGAAAGAAAGAAATAGCATTAGTGGCATGGCTTCAAAATGAGATTGATAATTGGATCACTGTAAGAATTGTAGGGTATATGGGAATGCAAGTGATGAGAATCAAAACCAACAATGGACAGTAGAGGTCCTGATGGCATGTGGCATTCTAGAGCAACAGACTATATTCCTTGAAGATGCAATTCTTCATCAGGCTACACATATTTTAAATATTTTGCTTCTTGTAGCAATAGCTTTAATAGATATGTGTAGGTTACATGTATGCTTGCTTCCCACAATGTAGTTGCATTCACAGTAGGGGTACTGGGTGCTGGTTTTTGTATCCATAATAACACAGCTCATTTGAGCCTGCTCTTCTTGAATTAATTTTTTAAATTTACATAGCACATTAAGACATATTTGGCATTCCAGAAATAGGCATTTCACAGTCAAATTTCTAATCTTTTATCCTCACTAGAGCTTTGAACCTGGAAAATGGTTCCTCATTAGGCAAGTTTCATTGTTGAATAAGAAATTGGAATAATTGTCCCTAACAATATAATCCGTGCCAGGCAAGGAAAATGATCAGACTCTTCGAGAATGCAGCACAATTTTACACTTTTAATAAATTGTTAATACATGTTATTTTAGTAAGTCACATTGGGCTGTGAAACAATCCTGCTGAACTAAAGGGAATAAACATTAAATCATTGGTATTCTTGTTTAATAAAAATGCTTATTATTCATTAGAATTACTGGCTTCAGTCATTTCACTCGAAGTTTCATTTGAAATTAAATAATCCAACAGTGAGTAAACTTTTGCCTTCCAGTTGAACTCTATTGATCATCTCTTTCATGAATTATTCTGAAGTAATGATGTTAAAATTAATTTGATGTAGAGGGACTCTGAGCTGTGCTCTTCTCATACATGGAGTCTGGCATCCGTTTAATGATGCTAAAACAGTAAATATTTTCTTTGAGAAATTTGGTAGAATTAGAAATAAAATAAATGTTCCATTAGCTTAATGTTGGGGAAGTGCAGCAATCTGAGGCACACAATTTTTAGCAACCAAAAATCTGCTGTCAGGGATGATTAATGTAAAATATTCCTAATTTTTTCATGATTTCTTACAACATGGAGGTAGGTCATTCAGCCCACTGAGGGACCAATCATATTAACATTGGTTGCCAACATTGGGGATGCCCCAGCACATAACAATGAGCATGATGCTATTACATCCTGGGGCATTCCAGTGTTCAGAGTTCAATTCCAGTGGCATTCCGTAAGAAATCACAGTATGTCCTCTCCATGGATTGTGTGGGTTTTCTCAAGATCCTCCAATTTCCTCCCACAGTCCAAAGAATGTGGGAGGAAGTATTAATTTGGTTAATTGGTCATTGGATATTGTCCCATGATTAGGTTAGGGTTAATCGGGTTTGTCAGGGGTTGATGGGGTGGCACGTGGAAATTTACAGTGGTATGTGAGAGCATACAGAAAAACCATCCAGTCACAGGGAGAATGCATAAATTCTACAAACACCTACAATAAAAATGTACCTGAATCATGTCATTACGCCACTCTTTTTTTACTTCCAAAGTACATCTATTGGATGTAATGGAAATAAAATCTAGTAGGTAGTGATCATTATTGTTCCATAAGGAAACAGAGAAGAATAGAAACATCCAAATACACTTGGTGCTTCTCCTCACCATGAAGAAAATATCTTCTGAAAACACGTAACCTGACTGATTAATGGTGGAGCAGACTTGATGGGCCAAATGGCCTAATTCTGCTGCTATATCTTATCATTTTATGATTGTTCAAAGATGTTGCACCTGAACTCAAGGGGGAGCAATATCCTTGCAGGTAGGTTCACTGGCATGGTTCGGGAGGGTTTAAACTGATTTGCAAGGGGGATGGGACCCAGAGCGATAGAGCAGTGAAAGAAGTGCATGGAGTAAAGCCAGATCTAACATATAGAGAGGCTTTGAGGAAAGAGAAGCAGAATAAAGGGTGTAAAGGTAGGAAGGTAGAAGGTCTAAGGTGTGTGTACGTCAATGCAAGAAGCATCAGGAACAAAGGTGATGAACTGAGAGCTTGGATACATACATGGAATTATGATGTAGTGGCCATTACAGAGACTTGGCTGGCACCAGGGCAGGAATGGATTCTCAATATTCCTGGAATTCAGTGCTTTAAAAGGGATAGAGAGGAGGAAAAAAGGGGAGGAGGGGTGGCATTACTGGTCAGGGATACTATTACAGCTACAGAAAGGGTGGGTTATATAGCAGGATCCTCTTTTGAGTCAGTATGGGTGGAAGTCAGGAACAGGAAGGGAGCAGTTACTCAGTTTGGGGCATTCTATAGGCCCCCTGATAGCAGCAGAGATACCAAGGAGCAGATTGGGAGGCAGATTTTGGAAGGGTGCAAAAATAACAGGATTGTTATCATGGGTGACTTTAACTTCCCTAGTATTGATTGGCACCTGATTAGTTCCAAGGGTTTAGACGGGCCAGAGTTTGTTAAGTGTGTCCAGGACAGATTCCTGTCACAGTATGTTGACAGGCCAACTAGGGGGAATGCCATACTAGATCTAGTATTAGGTAACGAACCAGGTTAGGTCACAGATCCCTCAGTGGGTGAGCATCTGGGGGACAGTGACCACCGCTCCCTGGCCTTTAGCATTATCATGGAAAAGGATAGAATCAGAGAGGACAGGAAAATTTTTAATTGGGGATGGGCAAATTATGAGGCTATAAGGCTAGAACTTGCAGGTGTGAAGTGTGATGATGTTCTTTTCAGGGAAATGTACTATGGACATGTGGTTGATGTTTAGAGATCTCTTGCAGAATGTTAGGGATAAATTTGCCCCGGTGAGGAAGATAAGGAGTGGTAGGGTGAAGGAACCATGGATGATAAGTGAGGTGGAAAATCTAGTCAGGTGGAAGAAGGCAGCATACATGAGTTTTAGGAAGCAAGGATCAGATGGGTCTATTGAGGAATATAGGGTAGCAAGAAAAGAGCTTAAGAAGGGGATGAGAAGAGTAAGAAGGGGGCATGAGAAGGCCTTGGCAAGTAGGGTAAAGGAAAACCCCAAGGCATTCTTCAATTATGTGAAGAACAAAAGGATGACAGGAGTGAAGGTAGGACCGATTAGAGATAAAGGTGGGAAGATGTCCCTGGAGGCTGCGGAAATGAGCGAGGTCCTCAATGAATACATCTCTTCGGTATTCACCAGTGAGAGGGAACTTGAAGACGATGAGGACAATATGAGTGAGGTTGATGTTCTGGAGCATGTTGATATTAAGGGAGAGGAGGTATTGGAGTTATTAAAATACATTAGGATGGATAAGTCCCTGGGGCCAGACGAAATATTCCCCAGGCTGCTCCATGAGGCAAGGGAAGGGATTGCTGAGTCTCTGGCTAGGATCTTTATGTCCTCGTTGTCCACGGGAATGGTACCGGAGGACTGGAGGGAGGCAAATGTTGTCCCCTTGTTCAAAAAAGGTAGTAGGGATAGTCCGGGTGATTATAGACCAGTAAGCCTTTCGTTTGTGGTGGCAAAGCTGTTGGAAAAGATTCTTAGAGATATGATCTATGACCATTTAGATAATTATGGTCTGATCAGGGACAGTCAACATGGCTTTGTGAAGGGCAGATTGTGTCTAACAAGCTTGATAGAGTTCTTTGAGGAGGTGACCAGGCATATAGATAAGGGTAGTGCAGTGGATGTGATCTATATGGATTTTAGTAAGGCATTTGACAAGGTTCCACACGGCAGGTTTATTCAGAAAGTCAGAAGGCATGGGATCCAGGGAAGTTTGGCTATATGGATTCAGAATTGGCTTGCCTGCAGAAGGCAGAGGGTCATGGTGGAGGGAGTGCATTCGGATTGGAGGGTTGTGACTAGTGGTGTCCCACAAGGATCGGTTCTGGGACCTCTACTTTTCGTAATTTTTATTAACGACCTAGATGTGGGGGTAGAAGGGTGGGTTGGCAAGTTTGCAGATGACACAAAGTTTGGTGGAGTTGTAGGTAGTGTAGAGGATTGTCGAAGATTGCAGAGAGACATTGATAGGATGCAGGAGTGGGCTGAGAAGTGGCAGATGGAGTTCAATCCTGAGAACTGTGAGATGGTACACTTTGGAAGGACAAACTCCAAGGCAGAGTACAAAGTAAATGGCAGGATACTTGGTAGTGTGGAGGAGCAGAGGGATCTGGGGGTACATGTCCACAGATGTCTGAAAGTTGCATCACAGGTAGAGAGGGTAGTTAAGAAAGCTTATGAGGGGTTAGCTTTCATAAGTCAAGGGATAGGGTTTGAGTCGCGAGGTAATAATGCAGCTCTATAAAACTCTGGTTAGGCCACAATTGGAGTACTGTGTCCAGTTCTGGTCGCCTCACTACAGGAAGGATGTGAAAGCATTAGAAAGGGTATAGAGGAGATTTACCAGGATGTTGCCTGGTTTAGAGAGTATGGATTATGATTAGAGATTAAGGGAGGTAGGGTTTTTCTCTTTGGAGAGGAGGAGGATGAGAGAAGACATGATAGACATATACAAGATATTAAGAGGAATAGATAGAGTGGACAGCCAGCGCCTCTTCCCCAGGGAACCACTGCTCAAGACAAGGGGACATGGATTTAAGGTAAGGGGTGGGAAGTTCAAGGAGGATATTAGAGGAAGGTTTTTTACTCAGAGAGTGGTTGGTGTGTGGAATACACTGCCTGAGTCAGTTGTGGCGGCAGATACACTAGTGAAATTTAAGAGACTACTAGACAGGTATATTGAGGAATTTAATGTGGGGGGTTATATGGGAGGCAGGGTTTGAGGGTCAGCACAACAATGTGGGCTGAAGGGCCTGTACTGTGTTGTACTATTCTATGTTAATCCAAGTAATTGTATTTAAGGAGTGAAACACTGATTCCATTATGTCACTTTTCTTTCTAAACACATGATTTTCATCAATTTGTGGACCTATATCTGCCTGACACGTTCTTTTTAATGACAAACTGCTTCATGGGAGGAAGAGGAAACAACATACTTCTGTTCTGTTGAACTGTTGAAAGGATGAAAGACTCCATATATGATAAATTGATAAATACACAGGTCAAAGAAATTCTCTCTACAATGAATTAACTTTAGCATTAGTTTTACAATAATTATGAAAGTAATGATCAGTGAACATTTAACAACTGAGCTCAACTGGGAAGCAGGATTTTACTTGCAATAAGGTTCTTTAATTTCAAATGGTCTTCTGAGTGAAATGACTCCAGCCAGTAATTTACTTTTGGAGAATAATAAACAAAAAAAAGTGGTTTAATATTTCTTCCCCTTAGTTTTGCTGGCCACCATTAATTTCAGAACCTTATGGATATAGTATAGCGAGCAGTGCTTATTTACAATACGTTGCATGTGGAAGTGGATGTTAAAGAACAAAAACGTGAACAAGCAAAAATCCTATTGCTGAATTTTCACAAGATGGTGCTATGAAATGTCATTTAGAATTGACTAAAGAAACTTGAGCTGTATGGGAAAACATCTGCTTCCTGATTGGAGTTCTTTGTAAATACCTAACTGAGACTAGGGCTTCACAGAATAAAAAAATACTTCTACTCTATAACTCTGAGACAAAGTCCTTGTTGTGCCAATGTGTTCCTATGCCCACATGCCCACTGTCTGAGCTGATAGTTGTGAAAGGGTGCACGTGACTGAGAAAGTTAAAACATAGAATTCCATTTTAAGATTCAATTAACATATTTAAGATACAATCGAAGAGCTTGCCCTTTAATGATGTCAGAAAATAACTTAAGCCATTGAATTTATGCCAAAAGCTTCATCAAGTTAACTGATTTACAAGAAGGTGGTTTCACAATACAAGTTGCAGATCCAGGATTTTTGTTACAGAGATTTACTAAGGGACTCATTAGCAATGTTAATGAATTAATGTGAGATTTATTTAAAGGTGAACACAGGACATCGTGAAAAATACTTCAAGTGAATCTGCTGTTACTTGTAGTTCTGTATGAAATAAAGCAGCTAGAGAATTATTCTGTTAACTAATTAATCTGGATTTTCTGCAAGGATTCACCCATAAGGAAACTGAGCTGAAAAGGGGAATGAAGCTTATTTGCTAGGTGCATTTGTTGAACACAATAGAATTTTTTTATCTTTATAATAGGGCTTTGTGTTAAAATCTAAAGAAGATTCTTACAGTTGTAGTTCATTAACAACACAAAATAACAATTTACTGGGGACCTTCAGCAAAATGACCATTGCATATTTGTGCTACAATATTTACATCTTACTTACTGAGGGATATTCAGTTGCCAGATGATTCTGGTCATTGGCTAAATTATAGTCCGAAGCACAATGTGTTGTTTAATAGTATTTGAACTAGAGCAAAAATAAGAAATGATAATTGTAGAGATTTGGTTTGTCACCTAAAACACTCAAAAACTTGAACATGGAGAGCATTCTAACAGGCTGCTTCACCGTCTGGTATGGAAGTTAGGAGGGCTACTGCATAGGATCGAAGTAAGATGCATAGAGTTGTAAAATTAGTTTGGTCCTTCATGGATACTAGCCTCTGTAGTACCCAAGGCATCTTTAAGGAGCAATGCCTCAGGAAGGTGTCGTCCATTATTAAGGACTCCCAACTCAGCTTCATCCCCTCTGCCATCTGAATTCTAAACGGACATTGAATCCATGGACACTACTTTTAAGATTTATTTGTTTTTACACTAATTATTTTATCTACTTAATATACAAATAGATGCTTACTGTAATTCAGTTTTTTCTATGTTGATCGCATATTGCATTGAATCGCTGCCACAAAGTTAACACATTTCACAATTTATGACAGTAATATTAAACCTGATTGTGAAATATGCTACAGCTTTTACATTAAGAAACAGTATTTCAAATATACAAATTCATGTTTATAAAATTAAATGTGAAGCTGGCTAAAAGAATGTCTGATGCAAGCGGTGCATTAAACTATTGCTCATTTGCTTAACAAGGAAGTCCTAATAATGTAGATTATAATCTGAGATTGTACCATGACTGTGATTAGGTGAAGTTTGTTTTGTGTTTAATGATTATGTGAGAGCTTTCTGAATTACTTCTTTTATCAGTTAACACTGAAAGATGTTGAATAATATCTAACTATTTGGTAAAAAACAAAAAAGCCTTGCTTGTGAGTAAGCATATATAATAAGTTATTTTACTCTGAGTATTTATCATGCTGAGAGAACAGAATTCTGCTGATTCAGTGTACCATAAGACCATAAGACATAGGAGCAGAATTTGGCCCATCAGATCTGCTCTGCCATTCCATCATGGCAGATTTATTACCCCTCTCAACTCTATTGTGCTGCCCTCTCCCTACAACCTTAACTAATTAGGAACCTATCAATCCCCACTTAAAATGTATCCAATGACTTGGCCTCTACAGCTGTTTGTGGCAATTAATTCCACAGATTCACGACCTGGCTAAAGGAACTGCTCCTCATCTCTGCTCTAAATGGACATCCAACTATCCTGAGGCTGTGCTCTCTTGTCTTAGATACTCCCACTATAGGAAACATCCCCTCCATATCCACTGTCTTGGCCTTTCAATATTCAATAGATTTCATAGAGACCCCCCCCTCCTATTTTTTCTTCTAAACTCCAGCGAGTACAGGCCCGGAGCCATCAAAACCTCCTCATATGTTAACCCTTTCCTTTCTGGAGTCATTCTCGTAAACATCCTCTGTTCCCTCTCCAATAACTTCACATCTTAGATAAGGGGCCCAAAACTGCTCACAAGGCTCCCAATGTGATTCGACTAATGCCTTATAAATCCTCAGCACTGCGTCCTTGCTTTTATATTCTAGTCCTCTTGAAATGAATGTTAACATTGCATTTGCCTTCCTTACCACACACTCAACCTGCAAGTTAACCTTTAGAGAAGTGTGCATAAGGACTCCAAAATCCTTCTGCACTTTTGATTTTTGAATTTTGTCCCCATTTGGAAAACTTGGTCACAAAGCCATCAATTTCAATATCCAAATCATTAGCATATAATGTAAAAAGAAGCAATCCCTATTCTAACCCCTGTAGAACAACACTAGTCATTGGCAGGCACCAGAAAAAGCACCCTTAATCCCAGTCTTTGCCTCTTGCCAGTTTGCCAATCTCATATCCATGCTAGTATCTTTCTTGTAATGCCATGGGCTCTTATCTTGTTAAACAGCCTCACGTGTGGCACTAGCTAGGCCTTCTGAAAATCCAAGTACACAACATCCACCAATTCTCCTCTGTCTATCCTTCTTGTTATTTCTTTAAAGTATTCCAGCAGATTTGTTAGGAAGATTTCCCTTAAGGAAACCATGCTGACTTTGGCCTATTTTATTGTAACGCTCAGTTATATTGGCTCGTATATGTTTAGGGGAACTCCCACCCAGTACCTGCCTCAAAGCTTCCTACGGAGTCGGTCGCTGCACCACAGCCGCCCAAATCAACCCCTAACATCAATCATCAGCCAGCACACCCAGTACATTTTACCAAGTACACTTTATAGATATTACTAAGTCTATGAAATTAATATAAATGCGATACAGAAAAGGAAGAAATGAAAAAAAAGAGGCGCCAAGACTTATCAAAGTCCAAGTTCTTCGTGCGCAACCATTGGAGCTCAATCAATCCCTGATGACCACCCGGATCCTGTCGACTCACGGCTCGGGACCACCTGCAGTGATCGACTGGAGCCTTTTCGCACGTCCGCCGTCCTCCCCGTCTCTCCTCCGACTCCCCCACAAAAAACCCCGTCCGTCGTCCTCCCCGTCTCTCCTCCGACTCCCCCCCAAAAAACCCCGTCCACCGTCCTCCCCGTCTCTCCTCCGACTCCCCGCCAAAAACCCCTGCACGTCCGCCATCCTCTCCGTCTCTCCTCCGATTCCCCGCCAAAATCCCCCGCACGTCCACCGTCCTCCCCGTCTCTCCTCCGACTCCCCGCCAAAAACCCCCGCACGTCCGCCGTCCTCCTCGTCTCTCCTCTGACTCCCCGCCAAAAAACCCCGTCCACCGTCCTCTCCGTCTCTCCTCCGACTCCCCCCCCAAAAAACCCAGTCCACTGTCCTCTCCGTCTCTCCTCTGACACCCCGTCTCTCCTCCGACTCCCCGCCAAAAACCCCCATTCCCAGTCCTCTCCGTCTCTCCTCCGACTCGCCCTGCAATAAACCCCGTCCACCGTCCTCTCCGTCTCTCTTCCAACTCCCCGCCAAAAACCCCCGTCCCCAGTCATGTGAGACAGCATTACCACCCGAGAAAAACAATAACATGGATACCCACTGGCTAATAGCACCCTGCTGTCTGTATTAACCCAAGCAAATGTCTAGCTAGAGACTTTCTCAGCATTTAACATAACAAAGAAGCCATTTTAAATTTAACATACAAAAAAGAAAGACCCCATGCATTATCATGAGCCATCAAGTACACTGAAACCTCATACCTAATAAGGTACTCCAGCATTGTACCAAACACTGAAGTCTGGCTTACTGACCGATTATTTCCCTTTCTATGCCTCCCTCCCTTCTTACAGAATGGAATGAACCAGTTTTCTGGAAGCATTCCAGAATCTAGTGATTCTTGAAAAATCATTACTAATGCCTCCATGATCTTTTCAACATTCAGCTTCCCAAGCACCTTCTCCCTAGTAACAACAAATACACTCACTTCTGCCCCCTAAGCCCCTTGAATTGCTAGCATACTGCTAGTGACTTCCATAGTGAAGACTGAGGCAAAATACTTATTAAGTTTGTCTGCCATTTCTTTGTCCCCATTGCTGCCTCTCTAGAATCATTTTCCAGCAGTCTGATATCCATTCTTACCTCTCTTTTACTCTTTATATATCTGAAAAATACTTTTTGTATCCTCTTTTATATTATTGGCTAGCTTACCTTCAAATTTCATTTTTTCTCTTGTCTTCTGTTGCCTTCAGTTGGTTTTTACAAGCCTCCCAATCTTTGAACTTTGCACTAATTTTTGCTGAGTTATATATCCTCTGTTTTGCTTCTCAGCCATCTTTGACGTCCTTTTTCAGCCATCATCCTTCATTAAGCTTTTCCTTTCTTTGGTGTTGCTCAGGTGATTCTGTTGTAAGCTTGTGTGAGATGGAAGGGCAGAAAAAAAATCAATTTGTCCATCCAATCTATCCTCTAACAACATGATTTAAAATAGTAGCATAACTATTTTTCCCCTACCAATGCCATTAATCTTGCCACCGTAAGCTGATGATTATTTCCTAATAAGGAAATGTTTTCGGACTTCACCTGATGACTGAAGCTAGCTAGGTGGGCAATGTGGTCAACATGGACTCGTTAGGCTGAATGGCCTACAGCTGTGCTGCATTAGTCTATGATTCTACTCTATGAACATTCTCTAGTGGCACAGACCACAAGACAAAAGAATGAAAAATAAAGTTGTATAACTCAATAATTAAAACAGTTTTCAGTGAAAAGTAGTTGTAAGAAAAAATGAATGCAGACATTGATACAGCTCTCTGCTAGATGTGTCTGTGTACAACTAATAGAATGCACTACCAATAAATATGGTCTCAATTTGCCTGCAATCAACAGCTCCTTTCTTGTCTTCTCTTTGTTAATCATTTGAATGCCCTCTTGGCAAAAAGAAAGACTCTGATTTCTTGCCATTTTCTTCAAGAATATTTGCAATAACATCTGATTGGAATTTATGTGAAACTGGTTAAACTGGTTAGGCTTTTATTCATAAGATAATGTAATATCTTATTACAGTAGGTGGTGATGGGGTTATACAATATATTTGTTCTAATATTAATACCTTTTGCACTTCTGCACAAAGACTATCAACATTATATAATATTCAATTTTTGTGTCCATGACAGAAAGTTTAGCATACAATGAGCAATTTTTAAATTATTTGCATTTGCAATAGACCACAAATTTAATTGGAAGAAAATCCTGCACTGCATACTAAAACAAGACAATTTTAATTAATATACACTGATGCAGTTGACAGTGACAGCACTCATGTGGAGTTTGTCTCTGTCTCCAAGCAGACATGGCATAGTACTGCCATGGACAGGTGTAGTAATCAACATGCAAGCACTGCCTGAACCTTTCTTTCTCCTTCACTCTTTATCCCCCGGCAACTAATTAAATGCAGACAAACTCACAAAAGCCCCTGCACAACAATGGCTGGCCATTTCTAGAGCAGCCATCGCCTGAAGGTATGTGGAGACAGGTGTTCCTTTATTTCCTATCTTTTTCATATTATGAAACTAAATGAGGATTCAGGCACAAATCCTGCTGCACCATGGGAATTCAAAGGGTCATTGAGGTTAGAACAACATTGTTGAAAAGAGAAAGAAAAATGATCTGCTTAATGATGCTGCAAATATTAAGAGTGCATCTCTCTGAAGCATGTACCTGCTGATAAATTCTGAGGAGACAGAAGCATAGTGTGCCCGGTGCTGATTGTTCTAATTCTCTCAAATAGCTAGAAAATATTCTGTTCCCAAGTTCCATACATAATGGAACAGGCATATAGCTTTCTGCACTTTCATTGTTCAAGGAAAATGTGGCTTAGCTATATATTACTGCAATAAGGTAAGGTAAGTAGGAGTGATCCAAACACCTGTCAATTTAATAATGAATTAAATGAAGACCCAATAAGGTTCTTGAAGTAGCAGAATCATAGTTGGCATAAAGTAACATTTTTACTAATTATCAACTGCAATATTAATTTCAATTCAGTGGAATCTCAGAAAATACAGCAGTACATCATTTAGATGGTTCCTCAAGGCCTTCAGTGGTCTTTTAGGAGAAGTTTCAACGCATAACCTCCATGGAAGAATGTGCTAAGTTAGTAAAAGTCCAATTAGACAAATTTCTATAAGAATCATTTGTTAAATAATAGTTCAGTAATATAACCATATTGATTGAGGACGACCTGCTAGGAGAAGCCACAATGACCAGGTCTGCAGCACTGAATCTGGCTCTGGGGTTTAGAAGGGAAGGGGGAGAAGAGAAGTGCAGTGGTGACAGGGGTTCAATCACTGGGGGAACAGACAGGACGTTTTGTGAATGTAATGAGACATCCAGATGGTATATTGTCTTCCAGGTGCCAGGGTTGGAGACATCTCAAATCAAGTCCTCAGCATTCTTAACGAGGGTGAGCAGTCAGAATTCATGGTGCATACTGGTAGCAACACTATAGGTAGGAAAAGGGATAGGGTTAGGTAAGAAGCTGAAAAGCAGGTTTAAGGTTAGTAATTCCTGAATTGCTGCATGTGCAAAGCTCCAGTGAAGGTAAGAATAGGATTATTAGGCAGGTGTGAATGGGTGACCAAAGAATTGATGCAGGAGCAGGGTTTCAGATTTGTGGAACTTTGGGATTTCTTCTGGGGACTGTATGACTGGTACAAAAAGGACAAGTTATACCTGAAGTTGAGAGGGACCAATATACTTGCAGGCAGGACAGCTGAAGCTATTAGGAAGGGTTTAAAGTAGTTTGGCAGGCAGATTGGGAACCAGGGTGATAGGATGAAGCAGTTGATCTTAAAGGTAAATTCAGCATGTAGAGAGACTAGGAGGGAGAATAGGCAATGGATAAGCCATAATTGCAGTCATTTGGCTGAGTTGAAATGTGTCTATTTTAATACAAGAAGTATTAATAACAAGGGTGATGAACTTAAAGCATGGACAGTACATGGACCTATGACATTGCTGTTATTACTGAGATTTGGATGTCACAAGGGCAGCAATGGCTGCTGGGTGTTTCATAAAGGACAAGGAGGGACAGGACCCCACTGCCTCAATTCAGCCCGTATCCACCTCGCCGCAACCATCCTGCCCCTTCAAGACGTCAGTTCACACTGAAAAAGTGGCAGGTCATATGAGCATTTAAAAACTCAATTCCAAAAGAGAAGTTACAGGGTATTAATGACAGAGAACATATCTAAGAAAGAGTCTGATTAATACAGTAATTTATATTGTTTAGCTTGATTCACTAGTACCATCTTAAACTGGAAGTGTATCTATATATTCTATAATTTTTTGTTAGGTTGACCATATCTTGTATGATTATATTTCCTTAGCGTTTCTCTTAACTTTCTTGCTTGGGTTATCTATTTTATATTCAATTAAGCAGGCTATTTTTGCTCTGAACATTCCAATTTTGTTTCTTAACTTGTTCTGCCATTTTGGTGTTCTCACTTCATTACTCAGTTTTAGGCTTCTACTAATAATTGCCTCTATTTTGGAGTCATTGCACTGCACTGCTGTTAATGCTACACAGTATGTTAATGTGTGTAGTTCTTCAAATATTTGAAGTTTTCCTAAATATTGTGGTAATATACAATGGTGTTAGAAAGTTTGTGAACCCTGTAGAACTTTCTCTAATTCTGCATAAATATGACCTAAAATGTGATCACATCTTCACATAAGTCGTAAACTAGATAAAGAGAACCCAATTAAATAAATAACACAAAAAACATTATACTTGTTCATGTATTCATTGAGAAAATTGATCAATATTATATGTATTTGTTGAAAAAAGTATGTGAACTTTTGATTTCAGTAATTGGTGTGACCCTCCTGTACAGCATTAACTTCAACTAAACATTTCCAGTTAACTGTTGATCAGTCCTGTAGATTGGCTTGGAGGAATTCTAGGCCATTTCTCCTTACAAAACTGCTTCAACTCGAGGATGCTGGTGGGCTTCCTTATATGAACTGCTTGATTCAGGTCATTCCACAACATTTCTATAAGACTAAGGTCAGGATTTTGACTCAGCCATTCGAAAACACACATTTTCTTCTTTTTAAACCATTCTGTTGTTGACTTACTCTTGTCTTTTGGATGTTTATCTTGTCGCATTATGCAACTTCTATTAAACTTCAGAGGCAGTGGCAAGTGGAATATGGCATTGGGAAATGTATGATAATTTTTTTTAGTAAAAGGAACAATAGTGCAGACTATTACCTAAATGGGGAGAAAATTCAGCTCCTATGTCTTATGGTCTTATGATGATGGGCTGCTACCCTGACATTCTCCCGTAAAATGTCTTAATACAATTTTGAATTCATTGTTCCCTCAACGATTGTAAGCCATCTAGGCCCTGGATCAGAAAAGCAGCCCCAAACCATGATGCTCCTTCCACCATGCTTCACAGTTGGAATGAGGTTTTGGTGGTGGTGTGCAGTGCCCCTTTTCCACCAAACATAGCAATATGCATCTCTGTCAAAAAATTCAACTTCTGTTTCACTTGTCCACAGAACATGGTCCTAGAAGTGTTGTAGAACATCCAGGTTGTCTTTTGCAAACTTGAGATGCACAGCAAAGATTTTTTTGGGGATAAGCTGTTTCTTCCCATGCACACCATCCTTATTTGGTGTTTTTCTTATAGTGGACACATGAATAGAGAATTTGGCAAGCTCTGGAGATTTCTGCAGGTCTTTTGCTGTTACCCTTGGGTTCTTTTTCACTTCCTTCAGCATTGCAATTTGTACTCTTGGTGTGATCTTTGCAGGATGCCCACTCCTAGGGAGAGTAGCAAAAGTACTGAGTTTCCTCCATTTGTAGATAATTTCTCTTACTGTGGACTGATAAACACTCAGATCTTTAGAAATGCTTTTGTAGCCTTTTCCAGCTTCGTGCATCTCTACAAATCATTCCCTAAGGTCCTCTCAAAGCTGTTTTGATCAAGGCATAGTGCAAATAAACAGATCTTTCTTGAGAAGTGCAGGCTCTGTCAGTAATCTGATGTTGTGTGCCTTATTTTAGGGCAGAGCAACTCTGTAACCCATGTCTCCAATCTCATCTCATTGATTGGAACCTGACTCCAAAAAGCTTTTGTAGAAGAGATTACCCCAGAGATTCACATACTTTTCCCAACAAATACATGTAATATTGGATCATTTTGCTCAATAAATAACTGAACAAGTATAATGATTTTGTGTTATTTATTTAATTGGATTCTTTTTATCTAGTTTTAGGACTTACGTGAAGATCTGATCTCATTTTAGGTTATATTTATGCAGAAATAGAGAAAATTCTACAGGTTCACAAACTTTCTAGCTTCACTTAATATTGTTGAGAATATTAACAACTTTTTCAAATTTTGGTGATGTGTTTTGTTTTGATATGTGGCATCTTTTTGTTGGCTCAGTGTCCATGTATTCTGTTAGTGTGATGCTAAATTTTAGGATAATTTTATCTACAAGCTCAGCTTTATCAACAGCATTCTGTGGAGACTCTGTGTTGTTGTTATTACTGCCAGGTTGTATAAATTCTACAAAGTTTTCGTAATTTTTTTTGGCAAATTTCAGGGATAAGTACCTGTGGGGAGATTAGTGGGGAGGGATGAATTGACAGAAGAATCATGGAGGGAGAGATCGCTGCAGAGAGAAGAGGGATGTAACAACATAACCAGCGCACCAGTTGTGAGTTGGAGAGCAGGGAAGGTTCAGGCATAAAAGGGAGGCACTGCCTAGCGGAACAGACATCGACAGAATGATCTGAGGCTGAGTGGCAGGGCTCTGGCTCATTTGAGCTCTGGCAAGGTAAGTGGACTTTGTTTTTCCCTTGCATTTTTTTTGGAGGAATAGAGAGCATGTCTATAGGGTTAGTTCTTTGCTCTGGGTGTCAGATGTGGGAATCCTGGGAATTTTCCAGTCTCCCAGATGGCCAGATCTGCGCCGGGTACACTGAGGTGCAGCTCCTGAGAGACCGTGTTAGGGATCTGGAGCTGCGGCTTGATGATCTACAGCTTATTAGGGGGAATGAGCAGGAGAGAGATAGGAGTTACAAGGAATTAGTTACCCTCGAGGTTGCAGGAGTTAGATAAATGAGTAACTGTCAGGGAAGGGATGGGAAGAGCTCAGATAGTAGAGAACACCCCTTTGGCCATCCCCCTCAGTAATCGTTATCTCGTTTTGGATGCCGTTGGGTGGGGATGACCTGGCAGAGGATGACCACGGCGATCGGGTATCTGGCACTGAGCCTGGATCCATGATACAGAAGGGAGAGAAGAAGATAAGGAATGCGGTAGTCACAGGGGATTCCATAGTGAGGGGAACAGACAGGACGTTCTGTCAGCCTGATAGAGATACCCGCATGGTGTGTTGCCTCCCAAGTGCCAGGGTACGGTATATCTCAGATTGGGTGCAGAGTATTCTGAAGGGAGAGGGTGAACTGCCAAAAGTCTTGGTACATGTTGGTACCAATAGCATAGGTAGAAAAAAGGAGGAGGTCCTGGAGAGAGAATTCAGAGGGTTGAGTAGAAAGCTGAAAAGCAGGACCTCCAGCGTAGTAATCTCAGGATTGCTGCCTGTGCCACGTGTAACGAGTGCAAGAATAGCGTGATCAAGCATATTAATATGTGGCTGAGAGACTGGTGTAGGGGGCAGTGCTTCAGATTCCTGGATCCTTGGGGCCTCTTCTCAGGGAGGTACGACCTGTACAAAAAGGATGGGTTACACCTGAACCCAAAGGGGTCCAATACCCTAGCAGGCAGGTTTAATAGAGCTGTTAGGAAGGGTTTAAACTAATTTGGAAGGGGGATGGGAACTGGAGTGACAGGACAGAGGAAGGGGAAAACAAAAATAAATCGAAGATACTGTGCAACAGAGATGATAGAAAGGACAGACAGGAGATGAGGTATGATCACAGCTAGTGGGATGAGTTACAGGGCAATAGAGACATGGTGTAGTTAAAATTGAAACAACAAATATGGGATTGAAGGTGTTATATTTGAATGCACGCAGTATAAGAAATAAAATGGATGATCTTGAAATTCAGCTACAGATTGCCAAGTATGACATTGTTGCCATCTCTGAAACTTGGCTAAAGGATGGCACCATTTGGAGCGGAATGTCTAAGAATATACGGTGTATCGGAAAGATAGGTTAGTAGGCAGAGGGGGTGGAGTGGCCCTGTGTATAAGAAATAATATTAAATTATTAGAAAGAGATGACATAGGATCAGAAGGTGTAGAGTCTCTATGGCTTCGGCTAAGAAATGGCAAGGGTAAAAGGACCCTAATGGCAGTTGTATACAGGTCTCTGAACAGCAGCCGGGATGTGGATTACAAATTACAGCAGGAGATAGAAAAGGTATGTCAGAAGGGCAATGTCATGATAATCGTTTGGGGATTTTAACATGAAAGGGAATTGAGAAAACCAGGCCAGTACTGGACCTCAAGATAGAGAGTTTGTAGAAAGTCTAAGGGATGGCTTTTTAGAACAGCTTGTTGTTGAGCCCATCAAGGGATCGGCTGTGCTGGATTGGGTGTTGTGCAATGTCTGGAAGTGATAAGAGAGCTTAAGGTTAAGGAATCCTTGATTAAGCTTTCTTTGAAATTTGAGGAGGAGAAACTAAATTCCAATGTGTCGGTATCTTAGTGGAATAAAGAAATTACAATGACATGAGAGGGGAACTGGCCAAGGCTGACTGGAAAGAGGCAGTAACAGGAAGGACAGCGGAACGGCAATGACTGGAGTTTCTGCGAAAGATGAGGGAAGTACAAGACAGATATATTCCATTAAGAAGAAATTTTTGAATGGAAGAAGGACAAGTGAAGTCAGAACCAAAGTAAAAACAAAAGAGAGGGCATACCAGGAAGCCAAAGCTCATGGAAAAATAGAGGATTGGGAAGCTTTTAAAGACTTTCAGCAGGAAACTAAGAAGGTCATTAGGAAGGAAAAGATGAATTATGAAAGGAAGTTGGCAACTAATATCAAAGAAGAAACTAAAAGTATTTTTAAGTATATAAAGGGTAAAAGAGAGTTGAGGGTGGATAGAGGACCAATAGAAAATTAGGCTGGAGATATTGTAATGAGAGACATAGAGATGGCAAAGGAACTGAATGCGTATTTTGCATCAGTCTTCATAGTGGAAGACATCTGCGGTGTATCGGATATTCAAGAGTGTCAGGGAAGTGAAGTACGTGCAGTGAAAATCACGACTGAGAAGGTGCTCAGGAAGCTTAATGGTTTGAGGCTGAATAAATCTCCTGGACCTAATGGATTGCACCCTTGAGTTCTGAAGGAAGTAGCTGGAGAGATTGTAGAGGCATTAACGATGATCTATCAAGAAACAATAGATTCTGGCCTTGTACTGGATGACTGGAAAATTGCAAATGTTATTCCGTTATTTAAGAGGGATGGGAGGCAGCAGAAAGGAAACTATAGACCTGTTAGCCTGACATCACTGGTTGAGAAGTTGTTGGAATTGATCGTTAGGGATGAGATTACGGAGTACCCAGAGGCACATGACAAGATAGGTCAAAGCCAGCATGATTTCCTGAAAGAAAAATTCTGCCTGACTAATCTATTGCAATTTTTTGAGGAAATTACAAGCAGGGTAAACAAGGGAGATGTAGTAAATATAGTGTACTTGGATTTTCAGAAGGCCTTTGAAAAGTTGCCGTACATGAGGTTGCTTAGCAAAATAAGAGCCCATGGAATCACAGGGGAGTTTCTAGCATGGGTGGAGAATTGGCTGATCGGCAGAAAACAGAGTGGAAATAAAGGGATCTTATTCTGGCTGGCTGCCAGTTACTAATGGAGCTCCACAGGGGTCGGTGTTGGGACTGTTGCTTTTTACAATGTATGTCAATGATTTGCACTATGGAATTAATGGATTTATGGCTAAATTTGCTGATGATACAAAGATAGTTGGAGGAGTGGGTACTGTTCAGGAAACAGAGAGCCTGCAGAGAGATTTAGATAGTTTAGGGGAATGAGCAAAGAAGTGGCAAATGAAGTACAATGTTGGAAAGTTTATGGTCATGTACTTCGATGGATGAAATAAACAGGCAGACTATTATTTAGATGGGGAGAGAATTCAAAATGCAGAGATGCAAAGGAACTTGGGAGTCCTTGTGTAGGATACCCTAAAGGTTAACCTCCAGGTTGAGTCAGTGGTGAAGAAGGTGTATGCAATGTTGGCATTAATTTCTAGAGGTATGGAATATAAGCGCAGGGATGTGATGTTGAGGTTCTATAAGGCACTCGTGAAACCACACTTGGAGTATTGTGTGCAGTTTTGGGCTCCTTATTTTAGAAAGGATATACTAACGTTGGAGAGGGTTCAGAGAAAATTCACGAGAGTCATTCCAGGAATGAAAGAGTTACCATATGAGGAACGTCTGGCAGCTCTTGGGCTGTATTCCCTGGAGTTCAGGAAAATGAGGGGGAATCTCGTAGAAACATTCCGAATGTTAAAAGGCCTGAACAGATTAGATATGGTAAAGTTATTTCCCATGGTAAGGGAGTCTAGGACAAGAGGGCACAACTTCAGAATTGAAGTACGTCCATTTAGAACAGAGATTTGGATAAATTAGTTTAGTCAGAGGGTGTTAAATCTGTGGAATTTGTTGCCACCAGTGGCTGTGAAAGCCAAGTCCTTGGGTGCATTTAAGGCAGAGATAGATAGGTTCTTGATTAGTCAGGGCATCAAAGGGTATGGGGAGAAGACAGAGGAGTGGGGATGACTGGGAGAATTGGAACTGCCCAGGATTGAATGGCAGAGCAGACTCGATGGGCCGAATAGCCTACTTCTGCTCCTATGTCTTATGGTTTTATGGTCTTATGTTTGGTGGTGGGTCCTTTTGGAAATGGCAGAAGTTGTGGAGAAGGATGTGTTGGATGCAGAGTCTCATGGGGTGGTAAGTAAGAACAAGAGGAACTACCTTTGTTCAGACAGTGGGAAGATGGAGTGAGAGTGGGTGTTCAGGAAATGAAGGTGAGGGCAGCATTAATAGTGGAGGAAGGGAAAACCGCATCCTGGGAACAGATGTGGCTGTGATGAAGAAACTGAGAAAAAGAAATAGCATTTTTACTGGAGACAGGATAAACCAGAGGAAGAGATATAGACAATATAGCTGTGGAAATCGGTAGCTTTATAAAAGGTGGTGATTGAAGCTTTTCTCCAGAAATGGAAACAGAGTGATTTAGAGAGGGGAGGGAGGTCTCAGAAATGGACCAAGTGGATTTAAGGGCAAGGTGGAAGTTAGAGGCAAAGTTGCTGAAATTGCTGAGCTCAGCATGGGTGCATGAAGCAGCACCAATGCAGCCTTCAACGAAGAGTTGAGGAGCATTACCGGGGAAGGCTTGGAACATGGACTGTTCTATGTAGTCAATGAAAATGCAGGCATTACTGGGGCCTATGTGGGTGCCCCTTCAGTCTGGACAAAGTGGGAGGAGACAGAGGAAACATTGTTGAGAGTGTGGACTAGTTCTGCCAGACAAAGAAGGGTGGTAATGGAGGGGAATTGGTTAGTTCTTTTATTGTGGAAGATAGTGATTAACTTTGTCCCTGTATCCTGCCATGTCAGTCTGAATTCCTGTTACTCGATAATATGCACACATTGTGAATGTCTTTACTTCTAATGACCATTTCATGTGTGTCTTCTTCTCTTAACTGCTTGAGTGGTCTCAGTTGTAAGTGGACTTCGCCCTTGAGAAACACTTGCAGCAGTCGCAGCCTGTGGTGTTGGTGGGCTACTTTGAACACTGTCTGCACCTTGTTTGGGTTTCCCAGTGCCTGCCCACCTATCCAGCGGTGCAACACTAGAGGTTTACTTCATGCCACACCCAGGGCTAACTCCAGGCATTCCCTGGCAATCCCCAGGCAGAGGCCATATCACTCTGTTCTATAGACATCTCTCTATTTCTAAAGCAGAAGGGTATATATAGCTTTTTCTACCTGTAGCAAGGTTTTGGTCTATGCAACCCCTAACATGAAGACAAGAGCACCACCCACTCTGGGTACAACATACCTGGATTTGTTTCTCTTTTGGTCCATGGGTGCCATTTTATTTCTCATCTTCCCAGCATAGCTGCAAAGCTTTCCCTAGTTGATCACCTGGGGTTGCACCCGATGGGGGACAAAAAACCCCTCACAGGGTTTCAAATAATAAATAGAACCATAGAACCATAGAAACTACAGCACAGAAACAGGCCTTTTGGCCCCTCTTGGCTGTGCCAAACCATTTTCTGCCTAGTCCCACTGACCTGCACACGGACCATATCCCTCCATACACCTCCCTTCCATGTATATGTCCAATTTATTCTTAAATGTTAAAAAAGAACCCCCATTTACCACCTCGTCTGGCAGCTCATTCCATACTCCCACCACTCTCTGTGTGAAGAAGCCCCCTGTAATGTTCCCTTTAAACATTTCCCCCCTCACCCTTAACCCATGTCCTCTGGTTTTTTTCTCTCCTTGTCTCAGTAGAAAAAGCCTGCTTGCATTCACTCTATCTATACCCATCATAATTTTATATACCTCTATCAAATCTCCCCTCATTCTTCTATGCTGCAGGGAATAAAGTCCTAACCTATTCAACCTTTCTCTGTAACTGAATTTCTCAAGTCCTGGCAACATCCTCGTAAATCTTCTCTGCACTCTTTCATTTAATAACATTTCAACAATAATGATAATAATAATTATTATTATCGAAACACTCCGGTTCTGTCGGCTGCGTAAGTCTAGGGAAGACAATCTCCAGTCCCGCCAAACGTGTGAGATTGAGGAGCGAGCCCACTGTGAAACCTCTTGATTGTGTGGATGCTGAGTGATTTGCTACCCTGTTACAAATCAGTACCATGAAATTGCAGACAGTACACCGCATACACTTAAATGATGTAGCTTTATAATTCTTAAAGTGACTTAAGGGTTGGTAAAGAAAAAGCAAAAAGAGAAAAGGGCCCATTTTAATGAAACAGTCTAATGTGCACAAGTTGGAGCTCACGGTTTCCCCTCCACCGATCCTCCTTCAATCTCCCTGGGCTTTGTCGAATCATAGCCCCACTCCGGGTCGAGTCCAACGATCTCTTCCCTCCAGCATCTTCTCCCTTCATCTCCCAATCTCCCACTGAACCAAAGACCCGGCTCACACTGGTGTCAGGCACACAACACGAAAAACACACTCCCCTCATTGGACAGCTCACACTCCAAAGCACCAATGATCTCTAACCATAACCCAAACACTGCTTCTGAAAGACCATTACGTTAGCGGTGAAACTTTTCCCAGGGTGTTGTTATAACTATGTTTTCTTTCTTTTTGCATTTTCACAATTTGTCATCTGTTGCACATTGGCTGTCCACCCTGTTGATGTTGTCTTTCATTGATTCTATTATGATTATTGGATTTATTGAGTATGCCCACAAGAAAATGAATCTCAGGATTGTATAGGATGACGTGTTTGTATTTTGATAATATATTTACTTTGATATTTGATCTTGAACTACTATCAATCTCTCAAGGTTGCCACGCAAATTGATAGGGTGTCTAAGAAGGCATATGATGTGTTGGCCTTCATTAGTCAGGGGACTGAGTTCAGTCTCTGTCTGTGAAGTAATGTCACAGCTCCATAAAACTCTGGTTAGACCGACAAACTAGGGACTCACTTTCAAGGACTCTACAGCTCATGTTTTCTATATTATTTATTTTACTTGTTTATTTATTGCTGGTATTTCTTTTCCATTTGCACAGTTTATATTGTTTTGTCAGTTTTTGTGGGTAGTTTTTTTTATTGATTCTATTGTATTTCTTTGTTCCACTGTAAATGCCTACCAGAAAATGAATCTCAGGGTGGTATGGTGACATATATGCACAGTACTTTGATAATAAATTTAATTTGAATTTTGACCACACTTGGAGAATTGTGTTAACTTCTGATATTCTCATTATAGGAAGAATGTGGAGGCTTTAAAGTAAGTGCAAAGGAGATATATCAGGGTGTTCAAACAACACATATCAAAGTTGCTGGTGAACGCAGCAGGCCAGGTAGCATCTCTAGGAAGAGGTACAGTCGACGTTTTGGGCTGAGACCCTTCGTCAGGACTAACTGAAAGAATAGCTAGTAAGAGATTTGACTTGATAGCAGCGTATAAGATGGTAAAAGGAATAGATTGAGTAAATAGCCAGAGACATTTTCCCAAGGCAGAAATAGCTAATATGAGAGGGCAATTTTTTAAGGTGATTGGGGGAGAGTATAGAGGGTATGTCAAGGTAGATTTCTTACATAGAGTGGGTGCATAGACCATGCTGCCAGGGGTGGGGCTGTAGGCATATACTTTAGGGACATTTAAGAGACTTTTAGATCGTCACATAGAAAAAATAAAAATGAAAGGCTATGTGGGGGACGGTCAGACTGATGTTAGACCTGGTTAAAAGGTTGTCATGACATCATGAGCCAGAAGGTCTGTACTGTGCTGCTTTGTTCTATGTTCTATGTTCACAAGAATTGTCTCTCTATTCAAATTTCCATTTGAGACTTACAATTTCCCCAATATACTCAAATTGGCAACAACACCAAAATGGATGTTGAGCACAACTGTGAAGTGCTGGCTCTCCTTAGAGATCTGGCAATTTTGTTGGAGTCAACCTACTTTGAATCCAAAATGCATCCAATTCTGGGCAGCTTCAGAAGTGCCGCATTGTGGAAATGTAGCCATTGAGTATTGGCAAAGATTTTGTCTTTGAAAAAGAGCAGAGGTAATATTCATCTCTCAAACCACACAAAGGAGAAAACAAATTAATCTAATCTGCTGCTTTTGTCCTCCTTTCTGTGCAATAATTGAATCTTGTATTTGACTTCATTGCTGATATTGCTATGCCTCAAAAAGTAATTAATTGTCAGTAAGATTATTTGTATTACTTTTAAAAATGTAAAAACGTTTTTATTCATGTATTTTTAAAATCCTTACAAAAATGATAATGTACAAAGTTTCAGAACTTTGTTCTATACGAGTTCGAGGTTTTATGACAGCACTTCATTCTATAAAAGTCAATGGATCCCACAAAATGAATTGAGAAACAAATGTGATCTGAAGGTGAAAATGAGAAATGTGATCTCAATTTGAAAACCTAGCTGCAGTCAGAGGAATACCATAATAGGGTATTCCAAATCAAACCTAACTGTGTCCCAACTGTATGTTAATAAACATAAATCAAATCATCAGTGTCTATTGCACAAAAGTAGCCAGAGGTATCATTATTATTCAGAGGTTATAGATTCTTGTAACTGAAGATGAAGCCTGAACTGTCAGCTACCCAACAACATCACAAGATCTCCCAATGTCCAAAGCTCTGCTTTGTTACCTGACTTTGTAAAACTTGACTGCTGGCCTTAGACTTCACATCAAAATGTTGCCTTCTCCATGCTCTGAAGAATAGTCTAATCTTTCTACTTCAGCTTCCCAGAAATAGTGACCTTGAGTCTTTTGATTCTCACTTTTTCACCCTGAGAAGAGTTGAACCTTTAGCTTGCCTCGCTTCTGCTTAGAACGTTCTCCTAGGACCTTGGGTTCTGGCCTACTGTGCATTATTTTTGAAACTTCTGCTGGCCAGGATGTCAACATGATTGGCTACCAATGGTAATCGTGGACACAGAAGCAAATCCTTTAGCCCGTCATGGCCACGATGATTCTCAAGTAGCTATCCATAAAATCCCCTTCACCAACTCTTGAACTACAGCTGTCTATCCCTTGGTGACTCAAATGCTCATTTATGTGCTTCTGAAATGTTCAAAGTCAAAGATGAATGTATGGCCATTTATGCAAGTACATGTATGTATGGGTGCAATGAAAGACTTATTTTCAGCAACACCATAAGCACATAGCATCAGATCAGCAGCATTAGAATGAAATAAAATAAATTTATTGTAATGCAAAGTGATCAAGGTGTTGCTATACTGTCTCTATCATCCCCCTTCAGACTGCAACTGACAAATGTCTTCCGTAGAGCTCCTCTAGAACAGAGAGCATAGAACATAGAATAGTATACATTTTGGCCCATGACTTTGCATTGACCCTTTAACCTACTCCAAGATCAATCTAATACCTCCCTCTCAGATAGCCCTCCATTTTTTTAAATCTATGTGCCAATCTGAGAGTCTCTGGAGTTTGGCATCTCTAACCTGGAGAAAAGCTTCTGACTGTCTATCCTTTTAAGGCCTCTCATAATTTTAAAACTTCTTTCAGGTCTCCTGTTAGCCTCTGATGCTCCAGAGAAAGCAAACTCATTTTGCCCAACCTTTCATTATAGCTCATACCTTCAAATACACATAGCATTCTGCTAAACTTTTTCTGCACCCACACCACATTCTCCACAACTTTCCCACAAAGGGGTAACCAAACGATTGATCCATCCCCATGCTTTGGGCTTGTGTTGCAGCCAGAGGCACAGGGAACATTCATTTACTGGTAGAGGGAAGAATGAATTCAATTAAATAGCGGCAAATTCTGGAAGCAAACATCACACCGTCTGTAAAAAAAAAGTCGAAGATGAAAAGAGGATGGCTTCTACAACAGGATAATGATCCTAAACAAACCTCAAAATCCACAATGGACGACCTCGAGGCACAGGCTGAAGGTTTTGCCATGGCCCTCACAGTCCCCTGACCTAAACATCATCGAGAATCTGTGGATAGACCTCAAAAGTGCAGTGCATGCAAGACGGCCCAAGAATCTCACAGAACTAGAGGCTTTTTGCAAGGAAGAATGGGTGAAAATCCCATAAAAACAAGAATTGAAAGACTCTTAGCTGGCTACAGAAAGCGTTTACAAGCTGTGATACTTGCCAAAGGGGGTGTTACTAAGTACTGACCATGCAGGGTGCCCAAACTTTTGCTTCGGGCCCTTTTCCTTTTTTGTTATTTTGAAACTGTAAAAGATGGAAATAAAAAAGTAATCTTCCTTAAAATATTAAAGAAATACGTCATCTTTAACTTTATGCCTTTTGGAAATCAGTTCAACTTCTACTCGCTTAGCTGTTCACAGTAACAGAAATTTTGACCAGGGGTGCCAAACTTTTGCATACCACTGTATGTTCTATTATATTCTGTGATAGTCCTTTACACTGTCCACATCGCCACTAATTTTGATGGCGTTCGTAAACTTGCTAATCTATCCATCTACATTTCATCCAAGTCATTGATATCTGTCACAACATCAGGGGTCCCAGCACTGATCCTTGCAGAGCACCATTGGTCATGACCATCTGGTAGGAATAGCACCTCTGCAGGGCAAATCTCCTGTTTCAGCAGACTTGACTGCACTTCATTCCAAACAAAAGTGAATTTCCTCCATTGTTAATACTACAATCACTGTGTCAGCTCTGCTCACAAGGGTTTGAATTTCATAGAATTTCATGATAGAAAATCGTTTAACAATTTTGAAAGAGAAGTACAATGTTAAATGGCTGTTAATACATTATATATCCTATATACATTATTGCATTAAAATAACCAAGGACAAATATCTACACTACAAGGTCTATGCATTTCCAAAATAAATTGAATCTTTTCTCACATAAGCAACTTGTATTCAAGCCCATACTTTGAGGAGAAGATGTTGCAGTGTCAGCAGAATATTAGTCAGTTGGCTGGAATGAAGAGTTTGGTTCTTAGAATAACTTTCACAATTTGAGATTGCGGGAAAGAATTTTCATACAATGTTGCCGATGGAAATACACAGAAGAGAAAGAAAATGGAACGAAAGGGAATTTCAGGTAGTAGTCTGGGAATGGAAACTCAGTGCATAATTAATAGCATGGGAGCAGACAAATTCTGCTTCATCAGATCCTAGTGTAAAGAAAATCACATCTATAGGTAGAAGGAACAGAATCACAAATTTGCTGATATTTTAAATTTTGTAAGGTATAAGGATAGTGGAAAGACTTTGTACAGAAATATATATGCTAATACAATGTGCAAAATAAGATATGAAATAAATTCATGGCAATGCATTTTAAGAAGCTAAGAGTAAAGATAGACTTACTGAAACTATTGCAAATGCTGTATGGAGAATAATATTTATATATTGAAACTGAGGTTCATAGAGCATTATAACCTTTTGAAAGAGGGAGTTTATCTCAAAGGGTACAGTATCTCCATTCAATCTGTTGCATATTACATTTGGAATATCATGTAGTGCTTAGCATGCTGTTATGAGAATGAAAATTAAAGTTAAAAGCCACAGATTATGTGAGGCATATAGAGATGAAGAGAAGTTTATGACATTAATACAATTTTCACTGGATAAAAGAAAGATAAACTAGATTTTGAGTTTGTGAGGAGTTACTTTAGAAAGTGAAAAGGAAAAGACTGTTGCTGTCAAAAGATAAGAGCATCATTTTTTAAAGATTTTCAACAATAAGCTGTATTATTGACAGCCTGGCTTGCTTTTACTCACTTGGAACCATCGAAGATTACAACATAGAGGAGACAATGACAGTGAGGGGAATTGTTAGGAGAGCAGATACCTCAAATGTAGAATACAGGACATTTTTGAAGAAGAAAGCATTTTTCTTCAGGGTAGGTTCAGTCAGTATCCATAGTAAACGAAGAAAAAAAAAGTTAGGCAGTTCTATTAGTTGTAAATAGTTGTGACAAACATAGCCTGACAAAAAGTCTCTTCTCCAGGCTTAATAACTTCAAAATTGCTAATTGTCTCTTTCGGATTTAAATGCATACCAGTGTTGTTTCTACTCCTTCTGAGCACCTCCAACAATATCTCTTTAAATATGTTTTACCCAGGTGACTTACACTTTCAGGCAAACAAAGGGACAGAACTTGGATCTCAGTACAAATATATATATACATATACACACACACACACACACACTTAGTAAAAACAGTATTTAATATTGGCCCTAATTATCTGTAAAAATCCCGGTCTGACACACCTTGGCACCAATTACAAAGATCTTCACTTGGTTCTTGAGTCCAGGGTTCTTTGCTCTTTACAAGGGTCCTACCACAGGTGGTACTGGTGTCATCTTTGATCCCTTGGTTGGTACCCTTAATATTTGACTGTCTTGTATGTTGACTACCAAGCTTACTGGTGAGGGTTAGTTATACCTGTATTAAGTCTTTCCAAAAACTTCAATGTTGTACTTCTGTTTTGCAATCTATTATTTTAAAACATTTTATTTGTAAATCAAAGTTCTGTAAGTGTGAATTCAAAACCTAGAAAGACAAATTCATTCTGTAGAATGTCAGAAATCAACTACTGTAGTATCAGTACGAAGTCCTGACGAAGGGTCTCGGCCTGAAACGTCGACTGTACCTCTTCCTAGAGATGCTGCCTGGCCTGCTGCGCTCACCAGCAACTTTGATGTGTGTTGCTTGAATTTCCAGCATCTGCAGAATTCCTGTTGTTTACTGTAGTATCATGTCAGTTTGGATCTTATCAGTCTAAGCACAGCTTGGCCAACTCTCCCAAGGTTTCCAGCCACTGTTCTGCTTACACAATGGAGAATAATGCAGCCAGTGCATGGGATAGTGTTTGTAGCAGAGACTAAAGTCAATGGCAGTAGTTTTCTCAATACTTGGAAGAACTAACTGCTCACCTGATAGTGGATGTTAAAAAACAATCTGGGAAGATAGTTTGGGGAAATCAAAACCGGTGTCCCTGGTGTAGAATTGGTTATATTTAATGTACGTGAGGAACTCTGCAGTGTAGTTTGGGTGATGCAGTTAGTGGGAATACACAGATGACGAAGAAAAGGGAGCTAAGGAGAAGTCCAACAATGTTATGGGGCAGAATGAGAAATGCTTAGCAGTGCCTAAATAATGTTTGGGCATTGGAGCAGATGGATGACAGAAGAAAAGTATTGGCAACAAGTAGTAACTTACAGTATTTATATTAAACTACAGAAGTTAATGTTGAGTTATTAATGTTATAGAGTTGCGAGGTGAGATGTTATTTCTTCAGCTTAAGTTTAATTAAAACATCGACCCTGACTAATTTTGATAGAAGCACAATAGAAAGCAACTTATCTGGCTATAATCACAGCTTGGCATGTTAACAGTTCTACTCAATATCAGAGAAAACTGCAAAGAGCTGAGGATACATCACAAAGCCAACCTCCCCTCCATGGCCTCTATCTGCACTTCTCACTGCTTTAGTAAAACAATCAACATAATCAAAGACTGGAGACATTCTCTCATCTTGTTCTTTTTAATTTGGCAGAAGATACAGAAGCTTGAAAATGTGCATCACCAGCTTCTATCAGCCTGTTTGAATACTCTTGAATGTGTAAGGGAGAAATATATGAATCTTTGGTAAGATCATTCCTTGCCAGAAGTTAGAAAGAATCTTTAAGATATAATGAAATGAACAGTGCTTGTGGCTAGTAATTAATTGGGTGAATAATTAAAGATCCTCTCACTGACCTTGCCCTCTTCTGTGTGGTCATTAAATATCTTGCAGCACCCCACCTGGTTCATTGGAGTTTGATTCCTGAAATTGACCACTAAAAATAAGTTGTCCCATTGTCTTCAAGGTTTATGTACAGGTGGTTTTCCAAACCTTAGTAGCTACAGAACATCACTCTCACTTTCTAATTCCCCCACCATGACTTCCAGTAGCATCCAACAACTTCAGAATGCTACCTTCTGCCCTAACTGTAGTGCACCCCTTCTTAAATGATACCATCTCCCTTTAGACAGTGTAGTTTAGCTTTAACTCGAACTAGCCAGTCACAACATTGCCTCCCTGCTGATGTGCACTCTCATTCAACAGCACGGTTAGCACTAGCTTGATAGTGAGATCATTATAGGAGCAGGCAGCATGAAGTTGGCATATTGCCTGCATTGCAATCAATGAGATTGGGTTAATCATGCATTACAGTCCTTCTGTCTGTTTCAGATACTATTCAATTTAGCCTCCAATGCACTAATAGTTACTTAATGTAACCTGCTGGGCAAGTCATGGCACAAATAACATCAAATGCCAGTTGCAGAAAATGATCTATGTTATTTACATTGTATGACGTTCATTCAATGAGATAATTTCATGTTACACTACATTTGCCCTCTTGTCCTTTATCCAGGGAAAAAACGTAAAAAAAAATGTGGTATCACCTACCTTCTTCTGCCTCTTCTCTCAGCTCTGACCTGGACATTAATCACGGCATTTTTTGTTGATGGATATTTATAATTTTTAATGAAATTTTTACTGTAGCTTCTGGCTGAATTTTGTTGATCCTTACAGGCATTCGGGTCAATAACCATAACAATGTTCATTTTACAGTTTATAGTTCTATTTTTTAAACATTAAACTTTTACAAAATTAATTGTCAGCTAGAAATAATATTGCATGCAAAGTAATAATTGATAAACAGCAGTCTGCCGTACGTTTTACTGTTGTCTTGGTGTGCCATAGAGTGGGGAGCCAGTGAGAATGCATTACTCTAGATCTGTTGCGATAGGCTATTTACAACAGGTTCAGGCCCTTGCTCAGGAAGGAGTTAATTCCAGCCATAACAAATCCCTTGGAGCACGCATTTACCATAGACCAGGAGATAGCCATTGAGAGTTCACCATGCTCTTCTTGGTTACTGGTATGATGCTGCCCTTTTGAGCCAAGCAGGAACTTCAAGCCACAGCAGTGAGAATTTGAAGATTTTTTTTAATATATAGACACTCCAGCACACGTTTTCAGTACACAGCCAGATACACCTTGGGGCATGATGTCCTGTGAGGGTTCACCCTCCGGAAGGATATTCTGAGATTTGTCTCTGATATTGAGGTCATAGGACTGCTGGATACTATGAGGATTTGAACAAATACATGTTATTCTCCCTTTCAAAATATGCATGAAACACATTGGGCTCATAGGAAGTGAAGTATCACTGAAATTTATGCTGGTAGGGTTTGTCTTAAAGGAAGTAATGGATGCAAATCCTGCCACAACTGTCATGTAGCTCTAATTTCACATGGAATTGCCTTTTCATTCTCACAATGGCCTTCTGTGCATCGTATCTGAATATCTTGTATGGTTCTGGATCACTGGTCTTGAACACCTCAGATCTAGCCTTTAAGCAGTCTGTGAATTTCCTGCTTCGTCCAGGGCTTCTGGTTTGAAAAAACTCAGTATGTTCTCAATGTCACACACTCATCCATGGAGGTCTTGATAAAGTCGGTGATGGCCATGGCATATTCATTCAGATCCAAAGATAGGTCCCTGAATATGGTCCAGTTCACTCATTCAAACTTAATTGTGTAGTGTTTCTATAATAACAGTGGAATAATGGAATCAGCCAACATATTGAGACCAAAATTACCACCTGTCAAAAATGATGTATTGAATAAAGCTGAAAATATTAGGGAACATTATTTATGCTAATATCTATAATCCCATCTGTCCAGCTTGAAAACTATATCAGTACAGAAACTCACATTATCAATCCTTCAAATGTTCCTAAGACTTTACAAGTAACAAAAAATATCGATCAGAGTAAATATTATGAAATTCATACATTTAGAAATGTATACACAAAAATAATTTGCATGACTGTTTCATTATTAATACAATCACAAATTTCTATTAAGATCAGCCATTAAGCATTAATTGAGAATGTTTTGGCACTGAAGCTCATTATTATTCTTTTTGCTTCTTTTCCATCACATTCTTTGAACCAGAACGTATACATCCAGCCCAAATGCCCCTCCGGTATTTGTTCTGTACATTGTAAAAATGTCGCCCTATCAATCATCTTCCACAGGCAAATAAAAACACCATAGTTTCAATTGCATGTCAAATTTCTGAATGAGGAAATGATTGCGATCCATAACATTCTTTCATTTTTCTGTGATAAGAAGAAATGCAAGTTCTAATGAGAAGTTGTGATGGGAAAACAAAGGAGAACTATTTCTATTGGTAGCAGAGTTAGTAACCAAATTTAAGACAATTGCTAGAAGAATTGAAGAAAAAAAATGAGGAAAATACTTGGTTCTATGACCTGCAAGCATCCGGGCTATACCAGCTGGAAGTAAGATGAAGCAATTTAATATTAATTTTCATGAGCATGCTGTATATATTAGAAAGTAAAAGAACATCTTGTTTTATTTTTACTTTCATTTATGGCAATAGGTCTTGAAAATAATCTCTGCAGAGAAAATTAAATTGTGTCTCCACCAACCTTGGCTGAGGATGTCCAAAGCTGACACATTTCTGGGGAAAATGCACAAGGGTTATGTTTGGGACATGCATACCATCTCTTGATGTCTTTTATCTTTGTTCAGATACAGGGTAAATTCTACGTTCATCTATGTGCAAGGCATTACATCAAGTTGCTCCTGACTATACTGTTCTGGCAGCTTCTGCTCATGTGAATAAGTTCTAGCAGGACTGAAGCGAGACAATGAGCTTCTGCCATGCCCTGTGGTGATGCTATGACCCATCTGTTACTCCTCTTTCCACCCCAGTCCCTGGTTCTATGCAGAGAAATTTAGAAGCAGTCAGGCAGAAGGTACATGGCATTAAAATACTGAGGAGTCTGTGGATAAAACCAAGCTAATGTCGGGGTGGGGGGAATAACCCTGTGATTTTAAAGTTTCCCATGAGAAGCTATTTGGCCCTGGTGAGTAAACTGCGATTGAAAGCAGCCACATGGCAAGGGCTGAAAATGAGTCTCCTTGATCCTTTCTGTGGGATTAAAGGGGAAGTTAACTTTCTAAGCAGCTGTGAAAGGTGCAATCTACCTGAGTCAAGAGGCTGTCACACAGGATTTACGTTCATTATTGCATAATCGCCACAATAACATAAGGAAGCAAATGACTGAAAAGGGATTTTATGTGAACTATGAGCAGCTGTTTTACAATGCAGTGCAGTTTGTCTTCAGCTGAAGCACAAAGTTCAGCTGGAAACACTATTGATTTGCTTACATAATTTCTACATGATTGTTTTCCCACTAAATGTCATATTTCCTTATCCAGTTGTCACTGGAATGAATACAAGTGTTTTTTAAAAATGCGTTATTAGCTATCCATATGCTGGTTTACAACAAAATCTATGTGTGGTAATACCTTATAAAATAAATAATGACGCAATGCTGCCAGCATGTGATTGATTATGGCAGAATTGCTAAAGTGCATCAATTAAAATTTGCATTGCAGAATTTAATAACATGTTTCTTAAACCCACTGCAGAATACTGGTACTGGTTAGGTTCAGCTAAAATATTTCTTGCCTTAAAATAATTGCATTTCCTTTTAACTTTGTATCTTTCATTTTTGTTTTATATTTTCCTTTCCATTATCTCTCTTCATCAGATTGTTAAGGCTACTTAGATCACAAGACCGTAAGACATAGGAGCAGAATCAGGCCATTCAGCCCATCAAGTCTGCTCTACCACTCCATCATGGCTGATTTATTATCACTTTCAAACCTATTCTTCTGCCTTCTCCCAATAACCTTTCACGCCCTGACTAATCAAGACCCAATCAACCTCAGCTTTAAGTACATCCAATGACTTGGCCTCTACAGCTGTCTGTGGTAATGAATTCCACAGATTCACCACCCACTAGCTAAAGAAATTCCACCTCATCCCTGTTCTAAGTGGACGTCCATCTGTTCTGAGGCTTTCTCCTCCGGCCCTGGATTCCCACACTATAGGAAACATCCATTCTGCTAGGCCTTTCAAAATTTTGTAGATTTCAATGAAATTCCTCTGCACTACTAAACTCCGGTGCCTACAGGCCCAGAGCCATCAAATACTCCTCATACCTTAATCCTTTCATATCTGGAATCATTCTCACAAACCTTCTCTCATTCTCCTTACTACTGAAATGAATGCTAACATTGCATTTGCCTTCCTCACCACCGATTCAACCTACAAATTAACCTTTAGGGAATCCTGCACAAGACAACCAAATCCCTTCACACCTCTGATTTTTGAATTTTTTCCTCGTTTAGAAAATAGTCTATGCCTCTATTCCTTCTACCAAACTGCATGACCACACACTTCCCGACATAACATTCCATCTGTCACTTGTTTGCTCATTCCCTCCCCCCCCCGATCTGTCCAAGTGCTTCTGCAGACTCCCTGCCCCTACACCTATCTTTGTATCATCTGCAAATGTGACCACAAAGCCAACAACTTCATCTAAATTGTTGGCATGTAAGGTGAAAAGAAGTGGTCTCAATACAGACTCCTGCAGAACACCTCTTGTCACTGGCAGCCAACCAGAACAGGCCCTCTTTATTCCCACTCTTTGCCTCCTGCCAATCAATCAAACATCCATCCATGCTAGTACGTCTCCTGTAATACCATGGGATCTTTTCTTGTTAAGCAGTTTCATGTGTAGCATCTTTTCAAAGGCCTTCTGAAAATCCAAGTAAACAACATTCACTGACTCTTTGTCTATCCTGCCTGTTATTTCCTCAAAGAATTCCAAGAAATTTGTAAGCCAAGATTTCCCCTTAAGGTAACCGTGCTGGTTTTGCCCAAATTTATCATGTGCCTCCAATTACCCTGAAACCTCATCCTTAACCATGGACTTCCACCTTCCTAACCACTGAAATCAGGTTAACTAGCCTTTAATTTCCTTTAGAACCATAGAAAACTACAGCACAGAAAACAGGCCATTCAGCCCTTCTAGTCTGTGCCGAAATATTATTCTGCTGGTCCCATTGACCTGCATCCAGTCCATAACCCACCAGACCTCTCCCATCCATGTTCCTATCCAATTTATTCATAAAACTTAAGAGTGATCCCACATTTACCACGTCAGATGGCAGCTCGTTCCACACTCCCACCACTGAGTGAAGTTCCCCCTAAACCTTTCCCCCTTTTACCCTAAAGCTATGTCCTCTCGTACTTATCTCTCCTAATCTAAGTGGAAAGAGCCTATTCACACTTACTGTATCTATACCCCTCATAATTTTGTAAACCTCTATCAAATCTCCCCTCATTCTCTACGCTCCAAGGAATAAAGTCCTAACCTGTTCAATCTTTCCCTGTAACTCAACTCCTGAAGACCCGGCAACATCCTAGTAAACCTTCTCTGCACTCTTTCAATCTTACTGATATCCTTCCTATAGCTAGATGACCAGAACTGTACACAATACTCCAAATTTGGCCTCACCAATGTCTTATACAACCTCACCATAACATCCCAACTCCTATACTCAATATTTTGATTTATGAATGCCAGGATGCCAAAAGCCTTCTTTACAATCCTGTCCACCTGTGACACCACTTTCAGGGAACTATGTATCTGAACTCCCAGATCCCTTTGTTCCTCCACACTCCTCAGTGCCCTACCATTTACTGTTTATTTCCAACATTCATTTGTCCTTCCAAAATTACAACACCTCACTTGTCTGCATTAAATTCCATCTGCCATTTTCTGGCCCATTTTTCCAGTTGGTCCAGATCCCTCTGCAAGCTTTGAAAGCCTTCCTCACTGTCCACAACACATCCAATCTTAGTGTCACCAGCAAACTTGCTGATCCAGTTTACCACATTATTATCTAGATCATTAATATAGACAACAAACAACAATTGTCCCAGCACAGATCCTTGAGGCACACCACTAGTCACAGGCCTCCAGTCTGATAAGCAATCATCTACTACTACTCTGTCTTCTCCCACACAGCCAATTTCGAATCCAGTTTACAACCTCTCCATGGATACCTAGTGTCTGAACCTAAGCACCTTCAATAACTCCAAAAGACTGAAGTTTGGTAAAATACTAAAAGGATTTTACTCGCTGTACAATACGACCTCCATGTTGAGTGTCTGCCCCCGGACTGAGGAGGAGGGGCAAGGCGAAACACCTTTGTACAGGATCTGTGGGAGGAGCCACAGGGGCAGTCAGCAGAGGGGTGTGTCCAGGCAGTTAACCCAGTTACAACATATATACATGGTTTACCACATTCACCCCTCCTTTTTTTTTAAAAAGAGTCCGGCGGGGTGAAGTGACTGACAATATTTACAAGAAGTATATTTACAGGTTAAGTCTATCAGGCGGTCGAGTCCGTCGCTGTGATCTACGTAGCACCGGTGGTGATTGCACCGGCGATGGCGGTTGTGCTGGCTCTGGCCTGACTTGAGGTGCCAGCACGTTAGGTGTTGTTAATCCCTCGTGCGTGTGCGTCGCACCCAGTATGGGAGTGTCATGTGGTGTCTGTGTAGGGCTTGGAGTGCGCGGTGTCTCGTGGGTACATACATCATAGAAACCATAGAAACTACAGCGCAGAAACAGGCCCTTTGCCCTTCTTGGCTGTGCCGAACCATTTTCTGCCTAGTCCCACTGACCTGCACACGGACCATATCCCTCCATACACCTCCCATCCATGTATCTGTCCAATTTATTCTTAAATGTTAAAAAAGAACCCACATTTACCACCTCGTCTGGCAGCTCATTCCATACTCCCACCACTCTTTGTGTGAAGAAGCCCCACCTAATATTCCCTTTAAACTTTTCCCCCCTCACCCTTAACCCATGTCCTCTGGTTTTTTTCTCCCCTTGCCTCAGTGGAAAAAGCCTGCTTGCATTCACTCTGTCTATACCCATCATAATTTTATATACCTCTATCAAATCTCCCCTCATTCTTCTACGCTCCAGGGAATAAAGTCCTAACCTATTCAACCTTTCTCTGTAACTCAGTTTCTCAAGTCCTGGCAACATCCTTGTAAACCTTCTCTGCACTCTTTCAACCTTATTTATATCCTTCCTGTAATTTGGTGACCAAAACTGAACACAATACTCCAGATTCGGCCTCACCAATGCCTTATACAACCTCATCATAACATTCCAGCTCTTATACTCAATACTTTGATCAATAAAGACCAATGTACCAAAAGCTCTCTTTACGACCCTATCTACCTGTGACGCCACTTTTAAGGAATTTTGTATCTGTATTCCCAGATCCCTCTGTTCCACTGCACTCCTCAGTGCCTTACCATTAACCCTGTATGTTCTACCTTGGTTTGTCCTTCCAACGTGCAATACCTCACACTTGTCTGTATTAAACTCCATCTGCCATTTTCCAGCCCATTTTTCTAGCTGGTCCAAGTCCCTCTGCAGGCTCTGAAAACCTTCCTCACTGTCTACTACACCTCCAATCTTTGTATCATCAGCAAATTTGCTGATCCAATTTACCACATTATCATCCAGATCATTGATATAGATGACAAATAACAATGGACCCAGCACTGATCCCTGTGGCACACCACTAGTCATAGGCCTCCACTCGGAGAAGCAATTCTCTACCACCACTCTCTGGCTTCTTCCATCGAGCCAATGTCTAATCCAATTTACCACCTCTCCATGTATACCTAGCGACTGAATTTTCTTAACTAACCTCCCATGTGGGACCTTGTCAAAGGCCTTACTGAAGTCCATGTAGACAATATCCACTGCCTTCCCTTCATCCACATTCCCGGAACCCATCGATGGGTACGGGGTCAATAGTTACCACGGATTGTTCAGGGTAGGGGCCCGGTGCTCCTGTAGGCATAGGAGGCATGTAGGCATACTGGGGGTTCGCATGAAGTAAGTGAACCCTCTTGACCGTCGGGGAGTATTTATTGCTCCTCGCATGTTTCCGGAGCAGCACTGGCCCCGGGGACATCAGCCAAGTTGGTAGGGTGGTTCCAGTGGTTGATTTTCTGGGAAAAGAAAAGAGCCGCTCATGAGGGGTGGCATTGGAGGCCGTGCATAACAGGGAGCGGATGGAGTGGAGTGCCTCGGGAAGGACCTCCTGCCAGCGGGAGACCAGCAGTCCCTTTGACCTGAGGGCTAAGAGTGTGGCTTTCCACACTGTGCCATTCTCCTTCTCTACCTGTCCATTCCCCCGGGGATTATAGCTCGTGGTCCTACTGGTTGCAATTCCCCTAGCCAGTAGGTATTGGCACAGCTCGTCACTCATAAACGAGGACACTCTGTCACTGTGGATATAGCATGAGTATCCAAACAGAGTGAAGAGCTTGCGCAGGGCTTTTATAACTGACGTGGTGGTGGGGTCGGGGCAGGGGATGGCAAAGGGGAACCGCGAGTACTCGTCGATAATGTTAAGAAAGTACACATTGCGGTTGGTGGAGGGAAGGGGGCCCTTAAGGTCAACACTCAGTCGCTCAAAGGGGCGGGTAGCCTTGATGAGTTGTGCCTTTTCGGGTCGGTAGAAGTGCGGTTTGCATTCTGCGCAGACTGGTCAGTCCCTGGTCATCGTCCTGATCTTCTCAAGGGAGTAAGGCAGGTTCCGGGCTTTCACCAAGTGGAAAAGCCGGGTGACCCCCGGGTGGCAAAGATCTACGTGTAGGGCGTATAGCCAGTCGATCTGTGCGCTGGCGCACGTTCCCCGGGATAGGGCAACGGAGGGCTCGTTGATCTTCCCAGGCCTGTACATGATGTCATAGTTGTAGGTGGAGAGTTCGATTCTCCACCTCAGAATTTTATCATTTTTGATTTTGCCCCGCTGTTGGTTACTAAACATGAATGCAACTGAGCGCTGGTCAGTTAGCAGGGTGAACCTTTTGCCGGCGAGATAGCGCCTAATAGCTTCCACTATGGCCTGGGCCTCTTTCTCTACCGCAGAGTGCCGAATTTCAGGGCCTTGAAGAGTACGGGAGAAGAACGCCACTGGTCTTCCTGCCTGGTTGAGGGTAGCAGCCAGCGCAAAGTCGGAGGCGTCACTCTCTACTTGAAAAGAAATGGCCTCATCCACCGCATGCATTGCTGCTTTGGCAATGTCCCCTTTTATGCTGTTGAAGGCCGCATGGGCCTCGGATGAGAGGGGGAATGTGGTGGACTTGACCGGGGAGCGGGCCTTGTCTGCATAGTTAGAGACCCATTGGGTGTAATATGAAAAGAAGCCCAGGCACCTTTTGAGGGCTCTGAGGGTGTTGGGAAGAGGGAGTTCCAACAGAGGGCGCATACGATCGGGGTCAGAGCCAATGACTCCATTCTCCACGACACACCCAAGGATAGCAAGTCAGGTGATCCCGAATACACAGTTGTCCTTGTTATAGGTGAGATTGAAAGCTTTGGCCACTTGGAGAAATTTTTGGAGGTTGTTCTCGTGATCCTGCTGGTCATGACCGCAGATGGTGATGTTATCCAGATATGGGAACGTGGCCTTCAGTTGGCACTGGTCCACCATCTGGTCCATTGCCCTCTGGAAGACAGATACACCATTCGTGACACCGAAGGGGACGCGCAGGAATTGATAAAGCCTGCCATCCGCCTCGAAGGCAGTGTAAGGGCGGTCCTCCCGGCGGATGGGGAGCTGATGGTAAGCGGATTTTAGGTCTATGGTCGAGTACACCTTGTACTGTGCTATCTGATTGACCATATCCGCGATGCGGGGTAGAGGGTACACGTCGAGCTGCGTGAACCTATTGATGACCTGGCTATAGTCCACGACCATCCTATTCTTCTCCCCGTTCCGAACAATGACCACCTGCACCCTCCAAGGACTTGTTCTTGCCTCAATGACCCCCTCCCTGAGCAGCCGCTGCACCACCGACTTAATGAAAGCTCTGTCCCCCGCGCTGTACCTCCTGCTTTTAGTTGCCACAGGTTTACAGTCGGGGGTCAGGTTGGCGAACAGCGGTGGGGAGAGGGATCCTGAGGGTGGAGAGGCCACAAGTGGTGTCGATAGTGCGGCAGTTGGCATAGGTTGGGTGGGATGTGCGGGTCGGTGTGTGTGGGTGGTCAGTAGCGGGGTATGTGACGTATTCCTACAAAACTGGGGATTTACGACAGTAATTGGTGGGAGGGGCCCATCATACTCCATTGTCACACTTTTCAGTTGGCTCTGGAAGTCGAGCCCAAATAGCACAGGGGCACACAGTTGAGGTATGACCAATAACGTAAAATCTCGATATTCTGTGCCCTGCACCACTAGCATCACTACACAACCCCCCCGGATGTCTGTTGTATGCGACCCGGAAGCCATGATGACCCTCTGACTTAACGGCCGTATCGCAAGTCCGCAATGCTGCACCGTGTCCAGGTGGATAAAACTCTCCATGCTGCCTGTGTCAAACAGGCAGCTTGTCCTGCGCCCCTCCACCAGGATGTCCATCATTGACCTTGCGAGCTGGTGGGGAGCACTTTGGTTGAGGGTCACGGAGGCCAGGATTGAATCGCTGTCTTGGTCCGGCGTGGTGGGGTGCCCCGTGAGCACCCGTTGGTCATAGGCGGTGGGAGGGGGCGCCGACCAGGATGCCGCCCCCATGTCTCGCACGTGGTGGCGGCGTGCAGGGAAGATGGCGACCCCCACGTCTCGCACGTGGTGGCGGTGTGCAGGGAAGATGGCGACCCCCACGTCTCGCACGCGGCGCTGCTCGATCCAGCTCGCGATTTGGACTTACAGGCCTTGGTGAAGTGGCCCCTTTTTCTGCAGCTAGAGCAGGTTGCTTGTCGGGCCGGGCAGCGTTTCCAGGGGTGCTTCTCGTGTCTGCAGAAGTAGCACTTCGTGGACTCGTGACTGGCGGCAGCCGAGGTCGATTCGCCGGCGAGTTGCAGGGACTCGCGGCTGGCAGCAGCTGTGGTCGATTCGCTGGCGGTTTGTGGGGTCAGCGGCACCCACGAGGCCATCGGGGGATTGCGTGCCTGGAGAGCCTCAGAGTTATGCAGAGTGGCCTCCAGCGCGTCAGCCAGCTCGGTCGCCGAACTTAAGGTAAGATCGGCTTTTTCCAACAGCCGCTGGCGCACATACACTGACCTGGTCCCCGTGACGAAGGCGTCTCTCACTAGGAGTTCGGCATGCTGCGCCACCGTCAGCTCCTGGCAATTGCAGGCCCGCACGAGTGTCTGTAGGGCCCGGACAAACTCAGCACTCGATTCCCCGGACCGTTGTTGCCGTGTCGCTAAGCGATGCCGAGCATAGATGCTGTTTATCGGCCACAGGTATTGTCCTTTGAGGGCACTCATCGTGCCGTCGTAGCTCGGCTGGTCTCTGATCAGCGAATAGACCCGTGGACTGACCCTGGAGAGTAGAACTCTGCACTTCATTACGGGGTCGGTTCCTTTAATCTCCTCTCGGTACGCTTTGAAGCAGGCCAGCCAGAGTTCGAAAGCGTTTCCAGCTTCAGGCGTTTGCGGATCGAGGTCTAACTTGTCGGATCTCAGTACATGTTCCATGCTTTAAAATGTACAGCGAATAAAATTGAAGCACCTTCAATAACTCCAAAAGACTGAAGTTGGGTGAAATACTGAAAGTATTCACTGTACAATACGACCTCCATGTTGAGTGTCTGCCCCCGGACTGAGGAGGAGGGGCAAGGTGGAATCACCTTTATTCAGGGGTCTGTGGGAGGAGCCACGGGGGCAGTCAGCAGAGGGGCGTGTCCAGACAGTTAACCCAGTTACAACATATATATGGTTTATTACACTTCTGAACTAACCTCCCATGCGGGACCTTGTCAAAGGCCTTACTAAAGTCTATGTAGACAACATCCACAGCCTTTCCTTCATCTACTTTCTTGGCAACCTCCTCAAAAAACTCTACAAGATTCATTAAACACGATCTACCACAACACCATGCTGACTATCCTTAATCAGCCCTTGGCTGTCCAAATACTTGTACATCCGATCTCTCAGAACACTTTCCAATACTTTACCTACTGATATCAGGCTCACCGGCCTGTAATTACCTGGTTTACTTTTGGAGCCTTTTTTAAAAAAATTGAACACCACAAGCTACCCTCCAATCCTTCGGCACTGCACCCCTGGCTAAGGACATTTTAAATATTTCTGCCAGGGCCCCTTCAATTTCTACACTAGTCTCTGTCAAGGCCCGAGGAAATATCATGTCAGGCCCGGGGGATTTATCTACCTTTATTTGCTGTAAGGCAACAAGCACCTCCTCCTCGTTAATCTCTATATGTTCCATGATACTACTGCTTGTTTCCCTTCCTTCCATATACACTATGCTAGTTTCCTGAGTAAATACTGATGCAAAAAAATTGTTTAAGATCTCCCCCATCTCATGAGGCTCCACGCATAGACTATCTTCTAGGGGACCAATTTTGTCCCTTACTATCCTTTTACTCTTAACATACTTGTAGAAACACTTTGAGTTTACCTTCACATTATCTGCTAAAGCAACCTCATGTCTTCTTTTTGCCTTCCTGATTTCCTTCTTTAGTATTTTCTTACATTTTCTATACTCTTCAAGATCCTCATTTGTTCCCTGTTGTCTATACCTGCTATACATCTCTCTTTTTCTTAACCAGATCACCAATATCCCTTGAAAACCAAGGTTCTCTATGCCTGTTAACTTTGCCTTTAATCCTGGCAGGAACATGCAAACTCTGCACTCTCAAAATTTTGCCTTTGAATGCCTTCCACATACTGAACACATCCTTGCCAGAAAACAACTTATCCCAATCCACTCTTCCTAGATCCTTTCTCTTCCTCAAAATTGGCCCTTCTCCAATTTAGAACTTTAACTCGAGGACCAGACCTATCCTTGTCGATAATTAACTTGAAACTAATGACATTATGATCACTGGACCCAGAATGTTCGCCTACACATACTTCTGTCATCTGACCTGTCTGGTTCCCTCATAGGAAATCAAGTATTGCATCCTCTCTCGCTGGTACCTCGATATATTGATTTAGAAAACTTTCCTGAACACATTTGACAAACTCTACACCACCTAACCCTTTCACAGTGTGGGAGTCCCAGTCAATATGTGGAAAGTTAAAATCCCCTACTATTACAACTTTGTTTCTTACATCAGTCTGCTATCTCTCTACAGATCTGCTCCTCCAATTCCCTGACTATTGAGAGGTCTATAATACAACCCTATTAGTGTGGTCACACCTTTCCTGTTCCTCAGCTCCACCTATATGGCCTCTGTAGACAAGCCCTCCGGGCTGTCCTGTCTACACACAGCAGTGATATTCTCCATGACTAGTAATGCCACTCCTCCCCTTTCATCCCTCCACCTCTATCACGTCTGAAACAACGGAACCCCGGAACATTAAACTGCCAGTCCTGCCCCTCCTGCAACCAAGTCTCACTAATAGCAATAATGTCATAATCCCACGTGTCAATCCATGCCCTAAGCTCTTCTGCCTTACCTACAATACTCCTTGCATTGAAATAGATGCACCTGAGAAAATTTCTATCACGTACAAACCTTTGATTTCTGTCTATACATGCAGTCCTCACATGACCTTTATCCTCCCCCACTTCACTATCTGCTCTAACACTCTGGTTCCCCTCCCCTTGCAAATCTTGTTTAAACCCTCCTGAGCAGAACTAGCAAACCTACCCACAAGGATGTTAGTCCCCCTCCAGTTCAGGTGCAAACCATCCCATTGGAAGAGGTCCCACCTTCCCTGGAACAAAGCCCAATTGTCCAGAAACATGAAGCCCTCCCTCCTGCATCATCTCCTTAGCCACGTATTTAGCTGCGTTATCTAGCCTCACTAGCACATGGCACAGGTAGCAATCCTGAGACTGCAACCCTAGAGATCCTGTCCTTCAACTTGGCACCTAATTCCCTATACAGGACCTCTTCCTCCTTCCTATCCACATCATTGGTTCCTACATGGACCACGACATCTGGTTGCTCACCCTCCCTCTTGAGAATACTGAGAACTCAGTCCGAGATATTGCGGACCCTGGCACCAGGGAGGCAACAGACCATCCGGGATTCTCCATCTCTTCCACAGAACCTCTCATCTGTCCCCCTAACTACCGAAACCCCTATCACTACTGCTCTCCTCTCTTCCCTCCTTCCTTTCTGAGCTGAGGGTCCAGTCTTGGTGCCAGAGATGTGACCACTACAACTTGTCCATGGTAGTTCATCCCCACCAACAGTAACCAAAACGGTGTACTTATTATTGATGGGAACGGCCACAGGGGTGCTCTGCTCATTCTGTCTATTCCCCTTCCCTCTCCTGACAGTCACCCAGCTACCTGCCTCCTGACTTTTAGGGGTGACTATCTCCCTGAAACTCCTGTCTATTTCTGCCTCTGCCTCACAAATGATCCAAAGTTCATCCAGCTCCAGCTCCAGTTCCCTAACTCAGTTTGTCAGGAGCTGCAGCTGGATACTCCTTTTACAGGTGTAGTCAACAGGGACAATTGTGCTGTCCCTGACTTCCCACATACTGCATACAGAGCACTCGACTGTCCTAACTGCTGCCTCTATTACCTACTCCCAAATTAGTTAAATTAATTAAAGGAACTTACCCAGCCTTACCTTGCTGGGAGCAAGCTCATCCTCAGCGTCTGCTCACCAAAACCTCAAAGCTCTACTCACACACTGCCTACTTCTCTTCTTTCTCTTTTTATTTGTCCCTGCCAATTCTCTCAAGTACTCACTCCCTCTAGTCAACTAATCAACACTCTGTTTAACCCTTCAGTTGCCCTCCATGCTCCTTTTTAAAGCACACTCACCTGAGCTGCTGCCCGGCACCCAGCTCTCTCCCGAGCCCCTCGCTCCTCCTCCTGCTGCCACCGTTCCTCGAGCACCTTTCTTCCGCCTCCCTCCCTTCTTAAAGAGTGATGTGACATTTGCAATTTTCCAGTCCTCCAGAACCATTTCAGGATTTAGTGATTCTTGGAAGATCATTACTAATGCATCCACAATCTCTTCAACTACTTCTTTCAGAACCGTGGAGTGTAGTCCATCTATTCCAGATGACTTATCTACGGTATGTTCAGATCTTTCAGCTTCCCAAGCACCTTCTCCTTAGTAATAGCAACTACATTCACCTCTGCCCCCTTGACAGTCTCGAATTTCTGGCATACTGCTAGTGTAGTCCAAAGTACAGGATGATGCAAAATACTTACAAGTTCGTCCACCATTTTTTTGTCCACCGTCACTTTCCAGGAATTGGGCTGTTTACTATTGTACGAACAAAATATAATACCCTTGGAATTAATGGAAATTTTCCAATTAGAGTGGGAAGAAGAAAGAACAAGTGAGTCATGCACGTAGAAAGAAATCTGTATATTAGTTGTTTATCCAGGTATTTGGGATTCATGATGGTTGGAAGCTAGTTAAGAGAAAAACAGACTGAATTAGCCCGACGCATGAATGTTGGTAGCTGGGTAGAGCCCTCTTAACCATTAAACACCTCTACATGAAACGTTGCCGTAGAAGGGCAGCATCCATCATCAAAGATTCTCACCACCCAGGCCATACACTTATCTCACTGCTGCCATCAGGCAAAAGGTACAAGTGCCTCAGGACTTGTGCCACCAGGTTCAAAAACAGTTACAACCCCTCAATCATCTGGCTCTTGAACAATAAGGGCCAGTAGGCTAGACAAGGGAGATGCAGTGGATGTGGTGTATTTAGATTTTCAGAAGGCCTTTGACAAGGTGCCACACATGAGGCTACTTAACAAGATAAGAGCCCATGGAATTACAGGAAAGTTACATACGTGGATAGAGCATTGGCTGAGCAGGAAACAGGGAGTGGGAATAAAGGGATCCTATTCTGGTTGGCTGCCGGTTACCAGTGGTGTTCCACAGGGGTCAGTGTTGGGGCTGCTTCTTTTTACATTGTACATCAACGATTTGGATTATGGAATAGATGGCTTTGTGGCTAAGTTTGCTGACGATACGAAGATAGGTGGAGGGGCTGGTAGTGCTGAGGAAACGGAGAGTCTGCAGAGAGACTTGGATAGATTGGAAGAATGGGCAGAGAAATGGCAAATGAAGTACAATGTTGGAAAGTGTATGGTTATGCACTTTGGCAGAAAAAATAAATGGGCAGGCTATTATTTAAATGGGGAAAGAATTCAAAGTTCTGAGATGCAACGGGACTTGGGAATCCTCGTACAGGATACCCTTAAGGTTAACCTCCAGGTTGAGTCGGTAGTGAAGAAGGCGAATGCAATGTTGGCATTCATTTCTAGAGGAATAGAGTATAGGAGCAGGGATGTGATGTTGAGGCTCTATAAGGCACTGATGAGACCTCACTTGGAGTACTGTGGGCAGTTTTGGTCTCCTTATTTAAGAAAGGATATGCTGACGTTGGAGAGGGTACAGAGAAGATTCACTAGAATGATTCCGGGAATGAGAGGGTTAACATATGAGGAACGTTTGTCCACTCTTGGACTGTATTCCTTGGAGTTTAGAAGAATGAGGGGAGACCTCATAGAAACATTTCGAATGTTAAAAGGCATGGACAGAGTGGATGTGGCAAAGTTGTTTCCCATGATGGGGGAGTCTAGTACGAGAGGGCATGACTTAAGGATTGAAGGGCGCCCATTCAGAACAGAAATGCGAAGAAATTTTTTTTAGTCAGAGGGTGGTGAATCTATGGAATTTGTTGCCACGGGCAGCAGTGGAGGCCAAGTCATTGGGTGTCTTTAAGGCAGAGATTGATAGGTATCTGAGTAGCCAGGGCATCAAAGGTTATGGTGAGAAGGCAGGGGAGTGGGACTAAATAGGAGAATGGATCAGCTCATGATAAAATGGCAGAGCAGACTCGATGGGCCGAATGGTCTACTTCTGCTCCTTTGTCTTATGGTCTTATGGAACTCCCTTGCCTAGAAATTGAATGTTACCTGTTTAGGAATGTTAAACTGTCGGTTCATGGTGACCCACTGAATGTTTTGTTATTCCCTACTGCAGACTTCAGTAACAGGCCTTCGACTTGTTAAGTGCACTTCAGCATGGTGCACGCAAAGGCAATTAGGTAACCACAGGAACCGATCCAAGGGACTGAGAGAATAGTGAGTTTGTGGGGGTGAGAGGCCATTAAGGGATTGGACATGAGAGTGCTGGATCAATATCATGGGGGCCAGACTGACAGATGTGGGAGAGATTAGGGAAAGGGAGAGCTGCCTGGCATCAATTGTGGGATAGGGGTGGGGTGTCCATGGTTGGAGGGAACAGATGGTCAGCAGATCATTAAATGAGATATTGGGCAGGACTGGTGAACTGGAAGTGGTGGGTCACTAATAGCGTGTGTGTGGGGGGGGGAGGGGTGAATGATGGGGGTCTGTGAAAGGTGTCTGTGGCCAGCTTGCCTTTGTACAACTTGCAATAATTCTTTTGTTTTCCTTTTTTCTTGTCTGAAATTCAATCTCAGAACACAGGTAAATGCTATGATTCAGATCTAGTCATGCATTTCACAACACAATTGATTTCATCTAAATAAATATTAAAACAAGATGTTCCCATGTCCACAAATATTTAAACATATACAGTATACGCTATGGGCACTATTTTCTCATTTTGCTCTAATACATTTACTATATGAACTAGGCATTTTTATTGGTATTAGTTTATTATTGTCAGAAGTACCGAGATACTGTAAAAAGCTTTTGTTTATGTGCCATTTGTTCTTGCAGTGAGGCAGTGAGCAGTTCCCTCAGCTGCCTTCCACCACTGACCCTGGCCTGAGGCACGGAGTACAAGGGATTTACAGTCAGGCTCTAGTGCCTTTAAATCTTCCAATCTTAAAGTCTTGGGCAAGCTGGATTCCTCCACAGACACTGCTTATTTAAACAAGCACAAGTTCTGGAAAGTGCTTAATGGAAACATTTCCCTGTATCTTGTAATTTTTTTTATTATAAACATATCTTGTAAGTATGTCACTAATTTATTATTTTGTTCTGCAAAGGACATGTATGACACTGATAATGAGGCACTTACATTCCAGAATGCCAAGGTGGGTTTTGAACTTATGTCCCTGGATGAATAATGTAGATCTCTTCAGATGAGTTTAGTAACTTAAAATATTACAATTCCATATTGAGCATAGTGTACGCATTAATCACCATTACTTAGAACATTAAATACAGTACAACAATGCAAGCAACAAGTTGTGTAAACGGGCAAAAAAGTTGGCATGTACGTTGTGGGCTGAGTGTCTGCTTCTTTTTTTTGTGTGGCTCCATGATGTATGAGTTCTCCCTCTTTTAGCAGCTTTCTGAGTAGTTGCTGGCATCCTCTGTAGAATTCAGCAACTTGGAAGAACCCTAGAAAGTTCAGAATCAGACTCAGGTTTATTATCAACGGTATGTGTCGTGAAATTTGTTAAGTTAGCAGTTCAATGCAATACATAATAAAAAATAATAATAATAATAAATAAGTAAATAAATCAATTACAGTATACATATGTCGAATAGATTAAAAATCGTGCAAGACAGAAGTAATATATATTAAAAAAGTGAGATAGTGTTCACGGGTTCAATGTCCATTTAGGAATTGGATGGCAGAGGGGAAGAAACGGTTTCTGGATCGCTGAGTGTGTGTCTTCAGGCTTCTGTACCTCCTACCTGATGGTAACAGTGAGAAAAGGGCATGCCCTGGGTGCTGGAGGTCCTTAACAATAGATGCTGCTTTTCTGAGACACCGCTCCTTAAAGATGTCCTGGGTACTTTGTAGACTAGTACCCAAGATGGAGCCGACTAAATTAACAACCCTCTGCAGCTTCTTTCGGTCCTGTGCAGTAGTTCCTCCCCACCCTTCCCGCCCACCAGACAGTGATGCAGCCTGTCAGAATGCTCTCTATGTTACATCTATAGAAGTTTTTGAATGTATTTGTTGACATACCAAATCTCTTCAAACTCCTAATGAAGTATAGCTGCTGTCTTGCCTTCTTTATAACTACATTGATATGTTGGGACCAGGTTAGGTCCTCAGAGATCTTGACACCCAGGAACTTGAAACTGCTCACTCTCTGCTCTTCTGACCCCTCTATGACGATTGGTATGTATCTCTTCATCTTACCCTTCCTGAAGTCCACAATCAGCTCTTTCGTTTTACTGACATTGAATGCCAGGTTGTTGCTGTGACACCACTCCACTAGTTGGCATATCTCACTCCTTTACGTCCTCTCATCAGCACCTGAGATTCTACCAGCAAAGGTTGTATCATCAGCAAATTTATAGATGTTATTTGAGCTATGCCTAGCCGCACAGTCATGGGTATATAGACACACACCCCTGAGGTGTGCTGGTGTTTATCGTCAGTGACACTATAGCATAATCTTAGCAATAGTCACCAGAATTCACAGCAGTTAGTGTGCGCGCTGTGGATGACTTCCTGCTGCTGATTAAGGAGAAATTATTAAACAAGTAGTGACTTCACCTTGCACTCTGATGAAAAGCTGAGTTCCATGAAGGGTTTTGAGAAACAAAATTACAAAGGGCTCTATGTTGTTTATTTAACACAATGCCATTCAATCAGATAATTCCAAATTTTCCCTTCATCAATTCTCAACAGCATTAGGAAAAATTTGATTAGCTTTATTTGTCACCTGTAATTCAAGATATTGAAACATACAGTGAAATGGATGTGTTAACAACAAACGCAGTCCGAAGAAATGCTGAGGACAGCCTGCAAGTGTTTCCACAAAGTATGCCCACGGCTTACTAACTCATGCACCTTTGGAATGAGGGAGGAAACCAGAGCAGCTATCATGCTGCCCTATCTGAGGGCATATATCTGAAGGGATGTATCTGAGTCACAGAATGCGCAGATCAGTATTAAGAAAACAGGCTGTCACAGTGCTTTAATAACTTAAGGAATCATGCCCGAACAGATTGCAAGCCAACAGTTGGAACATAATCTTAGGTAAATCCTCTTTATTTGGTCTGATTACCAGCTTCCCTCCTGATGCCGTAACCACTTCAATTTCAAAAGAGCAACTTACCTACACAATCCATCTGCACCATCGCAGGGTCCTCAGACACAGGTTCCTCCTTGACCACTCCTGTCATCGAGACTAATTGCAAGACCAATTGACTACTGGCCACATACCAGTTCTACCATTAATAACAACCTGCAGTTATCAATATTACTTGCTAGAAACTCTACCTAGGTTATCAACTAACAGTTAACTTACCTTTAAATTTAAAACCTATTCTACGCTGTCCCAGCTAGCAATTCTACCATCTACTGTTCCCAGTCAGCTGGGAAATCCATTACTTCTGTTTCTCTATCACTGGCAAATCCTAATCCTAACCTAAGCACAGCCCTGGCTCCATCCCCAACAGAGCAAAACTTAAGAGGCATTTAGACAGAAAAATGAACTGGCAAGGATTGAGGAATATGGGGCCATGAGCAGGCAGATGATATTAATTTAAACTGGCATCATGGTTGGTCTGTTTTGTGTTGTTTTATGTTCTATTTCAGTCCCAAAGGGACTTTTCTTTGAAGCTTTGTCAAGTGTATGAGTTCCATCCAAAAGAACACAGTGCAGTAGACCTCATGCTCAATTGAATTCTCCAGAACCGACTCTGACAAAATGCATTGGCTGAAGACAAAATATCAGAGTAACATACCTTTAGAAGGTCCAACCTATTTCTAGGTAATGATTATTTTTAAAGTGGCTGGTAACCAGATCCAAGTGCTTTTTTAAAAAAAAATTATGCAAAGACAATTGTAATAAGATTTTAACTTTGTGCTTATGCTTTTTTCTTATGTTCAGGTTTTTCTGGACTGCGAAATGCCCATCTGCAAGTGTCGGCTGTCTACTTGGTGTCAGGCCTACTCAATTAATGAACAGCACCCCTCTTCTCACAGGACTTTCCAGGCAAACAAAGGAACTGAGGCATCTGTTATGTTACCTTGTTCTTTCCCAATATCCGCAGAGTGAAGCAATCCTTCCAGGTGAAACAATTTGCATAGTGAGTTGCATTTAGTGCTAAAAATGTGATCTCCTCTGCATTAGAGAAACCAAGTACAGATTGAGTGACTGCTTTGCAAAACAACATTCTTCAGTTGACAAGGACAACTTTGAGCTTCCAGCTGCCTATCACCTTAACTGACCACCCCACTCTGTCCTCCTTGTCTTTGACTGCCCACATTGCTCCATTGATGTACAATTTGAGCACCTAATCTTACATCTGGGTCATTTGCACCCATTGCGCTTTACATAGAACACAGAACAGTACTAAATACAAAAAAGGTCAACCATGCTGTTGTGCAGGAGAGAAGGAGGGTGAAGAGAAATGCGGTAGTCGTGGGAGATTCCATAGTCAGGGGAACAGACAAGAGATTCTGTGAGCCTGACAGAGATACCCGCATGGTGTGTTGCCTCCCAGGTGCCAGGGTACGGGATGTCTCGGATCGGGTCCTGAATATTCTAAAGGGGGAGGGTGAGCAGCCATTTGTCTTGGTACATGTTGGTACCAATGACATAGATAGGACAAAGGAGGAGGTCCTGAAGAGAGATTTCCAGGAGTTAGGAAGGAAGCTGAGAAGCCGGACCTCCAGGGTAGTAATCTCAGGATTGCTACCTGTGCCACGTGCTAGCGAGGGCAAGAGTAGTCGGATCAGGCAGATGGATGCCTGGCTGAGAGACTGGTGTAGGGGGCAGGGCTTCAGATTCTTGGATAATTGGGATCTCTTCTGGGGGAAGTATGACCTGTTCAAAAAGGACAGGTTACACCTGAACCCGAAGGGGACCAATATCCTGGAGGGAAAGTTTAATAGAGCTGTTAGGGAGGGTTTAAACTAATTTGGCAGGGGGATGAGAACCGGAATGATAGAGCGGAGGAAGGGGAAAACAGAAATAAATCTAAGATAGTGAGCAGTAAAGACGTCAGGAAAGACAGGCAGGTGACGGGGCAAATGTGTAGCCATTGGGATGAGTTGCAGTGCAATAACATTGCAGTGAAATCAAAGCAAAAAGTATCAAATACTGGTCTTAAGGTGTTGTACTTAAATGCACGCAGCATAAGAAATAAGGTGGATGATCTTGTTGTACAGCTACAGATTGGCAGGTATGATATTGTGGCCATCACTGAGACCTGGCGAAAGGATGCATGTCTCTGGGAGCTGAACGTCCAAGGATACATGGTGTATCGGAAGGATAGGAAGGTAGGCAGAGGGGCAGGCGTGGCTTTATTGGTAAGAAATCATATTAAATCATTAGAAAGAGGTGATGTAGGATCGGAAGGTGCAGAATCTTTATGGGTTGAGCTAAGGAATAGCAGGGGTAAAAGGACCCTGATGGCAGTTATTTATAGGCCTCCAAACAGCTGCAGGGATGTGGACTACAAATTACAACTGGAAATAGAAAAGGCTTGTCAGAAGGGCAGTGTTATGATAATTGTGGGGGATTTTAACATGCAAGTGGATTCGGAAAATCAGTTCGGCACTGGATCTCAAGAGAGAGAATTTGTAGAACGTCTGCGAGATGGCTTTTTAGAACAGCTTGTTGTTGAGCCCATTAGGGGATCGGCTGTACTGGATTGGGTATTGTGTAATGAACCGGAGGTGATTGGAGAGATTGAGGTGAAAGAACCCTTAGGAGGCAGTGATCATAACATGATTGAGTTCACTGTGAAATTTGAAAAAGAGAAGCCGAAATCTGATGTGTCGGTGTTTCAGTGGAGTAAAGGAAACTACAGTGGCATGAGAGAGGAACTGGCCAAAGTTGACTGGAAAGAGACACTGGCGGGAAAGACGGCAGAGCAGCAGTGGCTGGAGTTTATGCGAGAAATGAGGAATGTGCAAGACAGGTATATTCCAAAAAAGAAGAAATTTTCGAGTGGAAAAAGGATGCAACCGTGGTTGACAAGAGAAGTCAAAGCCAAAGTTAAAGCTAAGGAGAGGGCATACAAGGAAGCAAAAATTAGTGGGAAGACAGAGGATTGGGAAGTCTTTAAAATCTTACAAAAGGAAACCAAGAAGGTCATTAAGAGAGAAAAGATTAACTATGAAAGGAAACTAGCAAATAATATCAAAGAGGATACTAAAAGCTTTTTCAAGTATATAAAGAGTAAAAGACAGGTGAGAGTAGATATAGGACAGATAGAAAATGATACTGGAGAAACTGTAATGGGAGATGAGGAGATGGCAGAGGAACTGAACAAGTATTTTGCATCAGTCTTCACTGAGGAAGACAGCAGGATACCGGACACTCAAGGGTGGCAGGGAAGAGAAGTGTGCGCAGTCACAATTACGACAGAGAAAGTACTCAGGAAGCTGAATAGGCTAAAGGTTGATAAATCTCCCGGACCAGATGGAATGCACCCTTGTGTTCTGAAGGAAGTAGCTGTGGAGATTGCGGAGGCATTAGCGATGATCTTTCAAAAGTCGATAGATTCTGACATGGTTCCGGAAGACTGGAAGATTGCAAATGTCACTCCGCTATTTAAGAAGGGGGCAAGGAAGCAAAAAGGAAATTATAGACCTGTTAGCTTGACGTCGGTGGTTGGGAAGTTGTTGGAGTCGATTGTCAAGGATGAGGTTACAGAGTACCTGGAGGCATATGACAAGATAGGCAGAACTCAGCATGGATTCCTTAAAGGAAAATCCTGCCTGACAAACCTATTACAATTTTTTGAGGAAATTACCAGTAGGCTAGACAAGGGAGATGCAGTGGATATTGTATATTTGGATTTTCAGAAGGCCTTTGACAAGGTGCCACACATGAGGCTGCTTAACAAGATAAGAGCCCATGGAATTACAGGAAAGTTACATACGTGGACAGAGTGTTGGCTGATTGGCAGGAAACAGAGAGTGGGAATAAAGGGATCCTGTTCTGGTTGGCTGCCGGTTACCAGTGGTGTTCCACAGGGATCAGTGTTGGGGCTGCTTCTTTTTACATTGTACATCAACGATTTGGATTATGGAATAGATGGCTTTGTGGCTAAGTTTGCTGACGATACGAAGATAGGTGGAAGGGCCGGTAGTGCTGAGGAAACGGAGAGTCTGCAGAGAGACTTGGATAGATTGGAAGAATGGGCAAAGAAGTGGCAAATGAAGTACAATGTTGGAAAGTGTATGGTTATGCACTATGGCAGAAAAAATAAATGGGCAGACTATTATTTAAATGGGGAAAGAATTCAAAGTTCTGAGATGCAACGGGACTTGGGAGTCCTCGTACAGGATTCCCTTAAAGTTAACCTCCAGGTTGAGTCGGTAGTGAAGAAGGCGAATGCAATGTTGGCATTCATTTCTAGAGGAATGGAGTATAGGAGCAGGGATGTGATGTTGAGGCTCTATAAGGCGCTGGTAAGACCTCACTTGGAGTACTGTGGGCAGTTTTGGTCTCCTTATTTAAGAAAGGATGTGCTGACGTTGGAGAGGGTACAGAGAAGATTCACTAGAATGATTCCGGGAATGAGAGGGTTAACATATGAGGAACGTTTGTCCGCTCTTGGACTGTATTCCTTGGAGTTTAGAAGAATGAGGGGAGACCTCATAGAAACATTTCGAATGTTAAAAGGCATGGACAGAGTGGATGTGGCAAAGTTGTTTCCCATGCTGGGGGAGTCTAGTACGAGAGGGCATGACTCAAGGATTGAAGGGCGCGCTTTCAGAACAGAAATGCGAAGAAATTTTTTTAGTCAGAGGGTGGTGAATCTATGGAATTTGTTGCCACGGGCAGCAGTGGAGGCCAAGTCATTGGGTGTATTTAAGGCAGAGATTGATAGGTATCTGAGTAGCCAGGGCATCAAAGGTTATGGTGAGAAGGCGGGGCAGTGGGACTAAATAGGATAAAATGGATCAGCTCATGATAAAATGGCGGAGCAGACTCGATGGGCTGAATGGCCTACTTCTACTCCTTTGTCTTATGGTCTTATGGTCTTATGTCTGCACCAACCATGATGACAATTTAATTTAATCTCATCTGCCTGCACATGGTCCCATGTCCCTCAATTCCTTGTCTGTTCATATCTCCAACTAAATGACTCTTAAGTGCTCCTATTATATCCACTTCTATCACCTTCCCTCGCAACGGATTCCAAGCATACAGCACTTTGTGTGAAAAATCTTGCCTTACAAATCTCCTTTAAACTCTCTCCCTTCACTTTAAACCCAAACCCCCTAGTGTTTGACATTTCCACTGTAGGAAATGTATCTAGCCTATTTATGTCTCTCATGATTTTATGTACTTCTATCACATTACCCATTAGCCTTTGACATTCGAAAGAAAACAATGCTTCTGTGCGCTTTCTAAACCCTTCTTCTTTCCTACAGGTTTGTAACCAGAAATGCAACAAAATCACAAAAGTGGCCTAATCAAAGTTTTATACAGTTGTAACATGATTTCACATCTTTTATCCTCAGTGTCCAAATTGGTGAAGACCAATTTTCCCTCTAATTTTTAGTAGTCAGTGTGCGCAAAAATCTTATGTTGTGCAAATTTTTTTCCTGTGACAAAAGTATGTGCGCACTGAATGCACACTTGGCACAGTTTATGTAAGTTTACAAAACATTTGACATAAAACTGCACAGAATAACAACAAAATAACATACATACTTAAGTCACTCAGTTATTTTATCTCTCTCCTGTCTTTGGCATTTACCCATTCTTTATAAACTCTATCTAGACTAATAGAACTTCTATCCAATTGATAGCTTTTGATTCTCATTAATATACCCAAATGGCATTCACCTAAATGGTTTATCAGCTTGTTTTTGAGCTGATTCACTAGGCTAAAACCTCGCTCACAGTCCGCACTAGACACAAGAAAGGTTCCCCCAATGTCCATCAACTGTGCAAGGTCGCAAAACTGTTCATTTTGAAGTACAAATGCCACCATTGGAGCAAAGTTTGAAATTGGTTTGGATTTAATTTTTTCTTGCACAGAAAATTTGAAATCATTAAACTGGTTAACTATTACAATATTTTCAGCTAGAAAATCATGATATTTTAGACATAAGGCATTAACTTGTTCATCGCCAAATGTGAAGTCACAATCTGCAATTGCGGAGAAATCAAAAGCTGACCATTCTTGTACCTCAACTTTAATCTCCTTTGGGTTTGATTGTCTTCACTCTCGCTCATCTGCACTCAACCGTAACATGCATAGCACTCCTGTAACAGGTAATGGCAGGTTCTGTTGCCTGACCTTTTGTACACCATCCAAATGCGATTTACTTGCCAAATGTCGCTTCAAAAAGTCAAGTTTCCAAATATCATCCCATTTCTTTCCACTAGCAAGTTCTCAAGCAACTTTCGCATCACGATGATACAAAGTTTCCGAATCATACATAAATATTTCTCATAGCTGAACGTTCATGACCTCATGAGCTTTCGGTGTAGCAGTTTCTACTATTTTGTTAAGCCATTCAACTTTAAACAAATTTGCAGTTCTTTTGCGCTTCACGCCCTTCGCGTCTTTTGAATTCAACATAGTGAATCAATATTCTTTTCCAATGAAAACTTAGTAAGCTATCTACAGGATTTGAAACAGACCTTTATAAATTTTATGATATGAACACTGTCCGCCAAACATGGCTGCCGCCGTGATGCAGCTGTACAAAGCGGAACAGGATAGGTGAGGTGACGTAAATTTGTGATGTGCATTGTGGTATTTGAAAAACCAACTAACTAGTTAACAGAAACAGTCAGCTAAAATATTATTTTCAGTAAGTATAATTATTAATTACTACATTATTTTAGGTAACTAACTTTATGTGCACACATTAATTTCCTTTGTGCGCTGGTTGAAAAACGTATGTGCATGCGCACATGCGCACAGCTTAGAGGGAACTATGGTGAAGACTTAATATTAACTGTTCTTTCTAGACATGTTGCAGTATGTATCTTTTAATTTGAGCTTTTTATCTATATATGTACATAACTGGCAGCTTTTATAGCAATTTGTCGCCTTGAATGCACACACCACAGATATTTCCTCTGTTCTCTTCATGTTTCCCCTCTCTCAACTTAAAGCATCTTGTTTTTTTTTTCTCCTTTTCCAGTTCTGATGAAGGATTATCAGCTTGAAATATTGACTCCATTTCTCCCCTTACAAATGCTATTTGATCTGCTGACTGCTTTAGCATTTTCTGTTTTTGTTTCAAATTTCTAGCATTTGCAGTTCTTCACCCAACTAATGTTCTAAAAGCCTTAGCACTGCTAAATTAAATCACATGCCATTCCACAGTGTCAGCTTTTCTATAGAAAACTATCCTACAGAATGTGCCTTGGTGTTTTATTGTTTCAATCTATTTTCTCTGTATTGTATATCTAATATGGTTTGTGAACAACAATTGTTCCCTTGAGCTATTGCCACTTTCAGGATTGTTTCACGTGACTAATTGCTCCCTGGGCTGTAGGAATGCACCTAGAGGTAGGCTGTTTTGAACCTTCAATTAAAATGCACATTATTTTTGTGCCTCATGTGAATTAGCCTGTGCACTCTCAAAGTACTTTATTAGTAGTTCAGAATGACCAAACACCTAAAAGTTTTCTCTTCCTGGTGGCCCTGTATCAGCAATATACCAGTGGTAGTGGATCATAGATTATTTCTGTTGATTTTATTTCCCAACTGACCTCCATATGATTTCCAGCATTCATAGAAGGAGACCATTCAACCATTCAGTTTAGCAGCTGACAGAACTACCTCATTCCACCTCCCCACCCCCAACACAACTCATTTCCCCTGTAATCTATTCAGCCCATATTTCCAACATTGTACCAGGTACTTGCAATAAGGGTGACTTACAGCTGTCAATTAACTGATGAACTTGAACCTGCACCTCTAGATTAGGAAGGAAACCAGAGCATCTAGAAGAAATCCATGCAGTTCAGGGAGCATGTGCAAGCTGCACACAGACAGTATTGGCGATGAAGTTTACAGCCAGGTTGCTGGGGAACTGTAAGACCTTCTAGATGTGCCACTCTACTGCAATTGCTACAACTGATATTTTTGACTTGCAGGTTGTAAAGTACCGTACGCACCATGACAGCTGCCTGACAAACCTCAGTGATACTCCTTTGAGGATCTAGAATGATCTAATACATCACTACGCCATTTGTTATGAGCAGTAATTTCTTGTTCACTTCAATGGCTGTATTTGAGCACATGCTTTGGACATGTAGCTGTAAATTAATTTTCAGCTGCATTTGGATCAGAAAAAATTCAAAACTTTTATAAAATTCTTCAGTAAGCGGAAGATAAGCCCCCATTAAACTGTTTGGATACTAAAGCTATCAGCAATAACACCTCATCTCTAAACCTGACTGGAATTACACAATGAAACTGTCAGAAAGGTGAAAGAGAAAACAGCCACCAGTACATTGCTCATACTTGTTCCAGTTCAGCCAAACAGAGCAATAAGGGGAAAATAGATTTGAACAATAACACATATGGGTATACCAAATATATTCCTAGTGACTCACACACATTGTGGAATGTAATGATTATTAAGGATCATTTTCTTGGTCTGTCATACCTTCTGAACCTTCATTTAGATTAACAGCTGTATTCTACTTCAAGAATGCACTGATGTTGTAGGACTCATTCAAAATTGCATTTTCATTGATAAGCAGGAGACGGCAGATAAATTCCTCTGAACCTCCTTTAGTTTACTTTATGATGACTGAACAAATCCATTCTTTTCTTTAAAATTCAAACTGGCAATTTTGTTGCTCATTGCAAATGATGGAGCACTGATTATATTATCTCATTTTGAGATGTGACTTTCTTCACTACATCCGTTTCAGAAGAAGATGGGGAACATTCTCCTTCAGGAAAATGTGAATCTGCTTGAGTGGACAATTTTGATGTATGGTGCAGCAGGGAATTTGCTCAGTGTTTTATCACCTGAACCATCATCAAGATCAACATCAGCCAGAATAACCAGAATTTCAGTTATCCAGATACTTGTGGAATTTGGGCACTCTATAGTCAAATCTTTTTTGTCCAGTTGTGAGTATCATTGCTCTAATTTGGAAATAAACCTTAATAGAAAACCAAATGATCATTTATCTGTATTCGCGACAGCGTCTGTCAGAACTACACTGGGACTGCAGCAACAGCTTTGATGGGGTGTAATGAATAAGGACATATGAATTCAGCAAGACTTACTTAGACAGCTTCTTGCATCTTTGAACATCGCCACCTTGCCTTGAGTCATGGCATCATGCAGAAATACAGCACAAATACAGGTACTTTGGCCCAAAAAATCCATGCTTAGCACAGTGTCCACAAAGTCACTTTCCGCGTTCGGCCTATGTCCCATTCCGTGTACCTGTCCAGTGTTTTTTAAATTATACTGTGGTACCTGCCTCCAGTACAGTTTGTTCCATATACTCAATACCTCCTGCATGAGAAATTTGCCACTCAGTTCCCTTTTAAATTTTTCCACTTTCATTCCTAAATCTATGCCCCCCCCCCCGCCACAGCTTTGGACTTCGTAGCCTGGCCAACCTCTCCGTATAACTCAGGCCCTCTGGTCCTGGCAACATCCTTGTAATTCTTTCACACACTCTTTCCAGTTTAATCGTATCTTTCCTATACTAATGTGACCAAAACTGTACACAGTGCTGCAAGTGGAACCTCACGAGCTTATACATTGGCAACATATTGTCCCAATTCCTCTACTCGGTTTCCTGACTGATGAAGGCCTCTGTGCTTAACATTGTTTTCACCACCCTGTCCATGACGTCTTTTTTAATGAATAATGCACTTGCATTCCCAATTTTCCCTCTTCCATTACAGTTCCTAGTGCACTACCATTCATGGTATAAGTCTGTCGCAGGTTTGACTTTCCAGCGTGCATCACCCTATACCTGTTCATATTGAAATCTATTTGCTAGTCCTCAGCCCACTTCCCTAACTGATCCAAGTCCACCTATAACCCACAATAAACTTTTTCACTATCAACAACACCTCTTAATTACATGTCATATACTTATACTTTTGAATCTAAATCATTTATATAAATGATGAATAACAGGAGTCCCAATACTCGTTCCTGTGGCACACCACTAGTCACCAGCTTCCATTGTGAGAAATAACCTTCAGCCACTACTCTCTGCTTTCCATCTCTGAGACAATTTTGAACCCACCAAACTAGCTTTCTGTGGATTCCACAGAACCTAACCTTGCAGACTAGCCTACCATGTGGAACCTTGTCCAAGGCTTGCTAATGTCCAACAAGAAAACCTCCACTGCTCTAATTTCATCTACCTTTTTGATTACCTTCCCAAAAAGCTCCAAAGGTTTGATAAGTCACAGCTTCCTATGCACAAAGCCTGCTAATTATTCCTAATCAGACTCTGTCCACACAAATGTGGGAGTAAAAGAGTCCTTCTCTGGTTAGCTGCCAGTGACTAGTGGTTTTCTGCAGGGGTTGGTGTTGGGACCGTTTCTTTTATGCTGCATATCAATGATTTAGCTGATGGAGTAGATGGCTTTGTTGCCAAGTTTCCAGATGATACGAAGATTGGTGGAGGGGCAGGTAGTGTTGAGGAAACAGGAAGGCTGTAAAGGACTTAGACAGATTAGTAGAATGGGTAAGAAAGTGGTGAATCAAATACAGTGTTGGAAAATGTGTAGTCATGTACTTTGGCAGAAGAAATGAATGTGCAGTCTATTATCTAAATGGGGAAAAAAGCCAAAAATTTGAGAAACAAAGGGACTTGGGAGTCATTGTGTAGAACACCCTAAAGGTTAACTGCAGTTCAGTCGGTGGTTCGCATTCTAGAGGTCCAGAAAACAAGAGCAGGAATGTGATGCTGAGGCTTTATAAGGCACTGGTGAGGCCTCACTTTAAGTATTGTGAACAATTTTGGGCTTCTTATCTAAGAAAAGATGTGCTGGCATTGGAGAAGTTTCAGAGTAGGCACACAAGAATGATTCCAGGAAAGAAAGGGTTATCATATGAGGAATGTCTGATGGCTCTGTATTCCTTGGAATTTAGAAGGATGTGGGGGGAGGGATCTCATTGAATCATTTTGAATATTGAAAGGCCTAGACAGGGTAGATGTGGAAAGGGTGTTTCCTATGGTGGGGGAGCCTAGGGCAAGAGGGCACAGCCTCAGGATAGAGGGACGTCCATTTAAAACAGAAATATGGAGAAATTTGTTCAGTCAGAGAATGATGAATTTGTGGAATTTGTTACCACATTCAGCTATGGAGGCCAGATCATTTTGAGTGTATTTCAGGCAGAGCTTGACAGGATCTTGATTGGCCATGGCATTAAAGGTTACAGGGAGTGGGGCAGAGGAGGGGAGAAAAAAGGTTCAGCCATGATTGAATGGCGGAACAGAACCGATGGGCCAAATGGCCTAATTCTGCTCCTATGTCTTATGGTCTTATGGTTAAATGCAGGTAGGTCCTGCCCCTCAGAATTACCTCCAGTAACATCCCCACTACTCATATCAGCTGACTGAGCTACAGTTCCCTGGCTTGCTCTAACTATCCTTCTCAAACTATAGAACAATTTATCCTCTTTCCGTTCTTTGGGAACTTCACTAGTAACTAATGATGAAGCAAATATTTGACAAGGGCCTCTGCAATTTTCTCCCTAGCCTCCAACAAAGTCAAGGATGCATTCAGTCAGGCCCTGGGGATTTATCCACCTTAAGGTGCAAATATCTTCGCCTTGGTATCATGGATTTTCTCCAAAGCATTTCCACTAGTTTCCCTTAATTCTTGAACAACAATGATTTTCTCCTCAGTAAACACTAAGGAGCAATATTCATTAAAATTATCCATTTCCTGTGGCTCAAGACACAGGTGGCCCTGCTGATCTTTGAGCAGACTTACTCTCTCCCTAGCCAGCTTTTTACTCTTAATATAGCTATAGGACCTCATGGGATTTTCCTTAATTTCATCTCTCTTTGTAGTACAGTAAATCATGAAGTGGACCTCATGCGGTACTTGAAGATGGTAGGCAGGAACAATTGATACTGGCTGAGTATCACAAAACTAGCCCTCAATGTTATAGAACTAGATCAGATTAAATGCATCTGGCACTATTAATTTGTCTTGAATGAGTCCTTCAGCATTCATCTCATAACCAGAACAGATTATACCTTAAAGGCACACCAAGCTTTTCCTTGATTATATTTCTAATTCTAGAAATCAACAAGATACTGGTCGACCTTCACTAATCCGATCACCTGTAATCCGGTTCCTTCGATAATCCGGCACTGATTATGCTTAATGGGATCCTTCTGTAATTCGGCATTTTCACTAATCCGGCACTCCTCAGGTCTCAATGGTGCCGGATTAGTGAAGGTTGGCATGTACAACTTACTGACTTTTTGTATGTCCCTTTTCTAATTTCTAAACACCAAGCAGTCAACTAGATGACCTATTGTTGTCTATTTAATATTTCAGTAACATTTGAGTAATATTGTAAATATATTGTTTGATTAAGCATTCTTTGTTGTTTACATAATTCATTATGGGTTATATGTAAAAGTACGTGAAAGGCATATGTCATTATGCCACCACATTATCAGAGCAAGTCTCAGAAATGTAAAAATGCAACAAACATGCAACTCCTAGCCCCATGTTTTTCTTTTGATTAGTTTTATGTTTTGGAAGTACAAAACATAATGGTGGTGATGAGTATGTTTTAAAATGAACCTCGGATGAAAACCTACCTGTTGAAGCACAGCAAGATGTTCAAGTAAAAAATGTTCAAGCATGTTTTTTCTTCAAAAGCAGAGAAAGAAACATTCAAGTAAAAAAAAAAGCATAGCACTTTTTTTCTTCTGAAGCGGGGAGGGAAAGATGGTTGTTAAAAAAAGGCTGGATGAAATTCATGGGTTGAAAAACAGTGAGGAGATAGTAATAATAATATTTTTTGTAAGAAACCAGAGATGGCTGGCTACGTTGGAAAGATAGACATGTTCAATCGCACAGCAGTTAACTGGTTTATGTATACGGAAAAAAATTCAGCAATATTTTAAAGGAAACGGACTAGCTTATGAGAAACAAGTGCCAGTTTTACTGAATGCATTAGGTGGGAAAGCATACAGTTTGCTTAGATATTTAATTGCTCCAACCAAATCAGCCGAAATGAATTTGACTGATATTATGAATGTTGATTGCAGAATGTTTTAGGTTTCATAAGCAGAATCAAAAGGAAGAGGAATCCATTTTAGTGTATGTGGCTGACTTGAAGACGTCTAAGTGATGGGCTTAATAATGCCCACGAGAGATTGTTTAGTTCATGGCATCTTATAAGAAAGCATTCAATAAGGGCTTGTAACTGAGGCACAATTCACATTTAAAAGAGCAGATCAAATCACAGTATCAATAGAATCTGCAACCAGAGATGCAATTAACTTGCAGTCAGAAATGAAAGCGAACGTGAACAAAATTACATCTAAACAGAAATCTGCCTGGCTGAACAAGTTGTGTTATCATTGTAACAGGGACTCACATACACCAGACCAATGTAGATCTAAATGAGAAACTTTAGAAAATGCAACAAAATAGGATACATACAAAGATGCATGCCAGACAGACAAAAATAAATGGACTGCAGTGAGAAGAGAAAAAAGCTAAAAAGTTAAGCTGCAGTTTCAAAAAGAGCACTGATCTACATGCTGTTGATGAAAAATCTGATAATAATGAGAGTGACACAGAACTGGGTAGCCTTGAGATTTACAATGTGAAAACTAGCAAGAAGCAAGCAATATGGTTTACACCAGGAGTGAATGGCAAATTCATTAAAATGGAATTGGACACCAGATCAGCTGTTTCAGTCATTACACAAAATGAGATTGAACAGCATTTCAAAGATACTGAGGTGAAGCCTGCAGATAGCCAACTAAGAACTTATACTGGAGAAAAGATAACTTGTTGGAAAAACATTGGAACAGGTAAATACAACAACCAACAAGCCACATTCTGCTTGTATGTGGTAAAAACAGGAGGGCCAGCATTGTGGGGCCATAATTGGCTGAGACAATTACAACTTGATTGGAGATCCATCCACATCCCCTGCAGTAGAATCAATGTAAACTAATTAAGAAAGGTACAGAATGATACCAAAGCAGTGGTCAAGGATGGCATTGGAAAACTCAAACATATTAAGGGTATGCTGTGTACATACATCTACTGATGCTTCTGGAAACATCTTCAGTGAAGTTCCTGGAATCATCGGGTGTTTTGGGTCTTTCAACATCATACAACCTCCTCCAGGTGACCCAGCCGGGGCTGATCAGACCCCAGCTTGTGTCCAGATGGCTAGCTACTTATGACTCCATGGCTCCCCTCTTTTGAGCCACAGCCATCTTAAGGCCCTCTCTGCCACATCGGTGGTACTGCGGATGGCTCTCCTCTTCCTTTCTCCCTCGATACCCAAAATGCTGAAGGCTCTAACTAAAGAATGGGCTACGAATCCCCTACAACCAACCTCCACTGGGAGACACCTCGCTCTCCATCCAGCCTGCTGACAGTTGCCGACCAGTCCTGCGTACTTGGAGAGCTTCCTTTCAAAGGCCTCTTCTAAGCTATCTTCCCGTGGGACTGTCAGCTCCAGCAGCACCACTTGCTTAGTAGACTCAGACACTAGGACAATGTCCAGTCGCAGGGTGGTGGCTGCGATATGGTTGGGGAACTTCAGCTGCCGTTCGAGGTCCACCAACAGCTGCCAGTCCCTTGCAGAGGTCAGAATGCCTGCAGATGTTCTTTTGGCAGGTATTGGCTGCTCCCCAGCTCTGACAAAGGCAATGGTCTGCTTGGAGGGTCGGGACCGCTTCGCCCACTCAACTCCTGCGCTGACAGCTTCAGCGATGGTCTTCAGGATCTGATCATGCCTCCACCTGTACCGTCCCTCACCAAGTGCCCTTGCACAGCCGCTGAGGATGTGCTCCAGGGTTCCTTGCTTGGAGCACAGTGGGCACGCAGATGACTCTGCCTTGCCCCATGTGTGCAGGTTTGATGGGCTTGGAAGCACATCGTACACTGCCTGGATGAGAAGTTGGATGCGGTATGGTTCGGCTTTCCAAAGATCAGCCCAGGTCACTTTCCTCTCAACCGCATTCTCCCATCTTGTCCAAGCTCCCTGTTGCTTCATTCCCACTGCCTCACAGGCTCTCATCTCCTCCACTACTGCTCTCACCTCCTCCTGAACTAGACGACGCCTTTCCTTCCCTCTGGTGTCCATTTGGGGAGTTGGAAAGGATCCTAGCCCAGCTCGGCCTCGTGTGACCACTCCCACCAGCCTCCTGTGACGCAGCCTCGCCTCTGCCTCCTGAACAGCTTCCTCTGCCCTCTACTTCCTGCCAGTACTTACTTGGATCCCTGCTCTAGCCACCTTCGGGTCACTTGAATCCCTATACTGTAGCACTTCTCTGGCTCTTGTTACCTTGACTTCTTCCTCCAAGGATTTGAAGGGCAGTTGCAGTTCGATGCTGCTCAGGCTCTTTGGCAGCCCCAGCCATCTCCTGAGGTGGTTGCTAACCCTCCTCTCTAAAGTTTCGACTGTCGAGATCGGAACTGCATAGACGAGGAGGTGCCACAGGATTCTGGGAAGAATGCCATGCTGATACACCTAGGCTTTAAACTTCCCAGGTAGGCCAGACCTGTCCACAGATTTCAGCCAGCCATCCAACTCAGTGCAGGAAAATAATGTTAAATGAAAGTGCCAAAACCAAATTTTACAAAGCCGATCCAGTTCCTTATATCATCTGTGATAAAGAGGCCAGTGAGCTAGATTGCACGGAGGCTGAATGAATTCTTTCTCAGGATGAGTGAGGCCCATGGGCAATGCCAATCATCCCAGTAGCCAAGAAGAATAGATCTCTCAGGGTCTGTGGTGTTTATAAGATCACCATCACGTTCCCTTACCGCTGCAGAGAAAGATTGCACACGGATTGACAGAGAGGCCTTCAGTCTTGTTTGGGGAGTAAAACTTTTCAGCTAGTACTTGTGTGGGAGAGAGTTTACAATCATTATTGATCATCAACCATTGGTGTCTATTTTCAATCCACAGAAGGATGTTCCACTAACAGCAGCGATGGACCCTGTTTCTTGGAGGAAGTCATTACAAATTTGAATTCAAGAAGACAATTCATCATGGAAATGCTGTTGGATTGTCCCATTGACCCTTGGAGAAATTTACAAAAGAGGACATTCATCTTGATGTATTCTCCCTCATGGAAATCAAAAGTTTCCCTATCACGGCAGAGATGATCCAAAGGGAAAGCGGAAAAAGACCTCACACTGTCCCTGCTCTACATGGCCACTCAAAATGTTTGCAATGTGCACCACAAATCCTCATTTTAATAGCACAGGAATGGACTTACCCTTGACGTGTATCACGTTACCTGGGGATTGAGAGTTGTTCTACCATTCAAGCTGAGAGCTAGTGTTGGAGGAACTATATCCCTTTCATTTAAGCATGGTCAAAATGAAAGCATTGGCTTGAAGCTTTGTCTGGTGGCTTAGGACAGATCAGCAGATTGAACAGCTTGCCATGCACTGTTTGGGATGCCAACACATCCCACAGCAAGATATCTAGAATTGTCAGAACCAATTCCTGCAGTCCCTGACTCAACTCCTGCAACTACCACGGAGAAGGCCCCAGACCTGAGATTGTTTTCACAACCATAGGTCTCACTTGCCAAGTAGAGCGACCTCCCCTTGTCAATAAAGACATTATCCCACAAGAGTAAATCTACAGCGATTAAACCTTTAGACGTGAATGGGATAAATTAAAATTTACTAACCTATAGATGTCTATATAGTAGTTGTATTTTATAGTATGCTGTGTATATAGTTGAGATACATTCTATATTGAATTGTTTTTTTAGCTAAACAGGGCGAGTATGATATTTTAATATATCAGTAATATTTGAGTAATATTGTAAATATATTGTTTAAGCATTAATGTTTGTTTAAATAATTAATTGCAGGTTATATGTAAAAGTACATGAATGGCATACGTCATTACACCACCAAGTCATAAGTGCATTCCTCACGAAAGTAAAAACAAAGTAGGCACATAATTCCTGGCTCCCGTGTTTTCCTTTTGATTTATTTTGGAGTTACAATACATGGCACCTTGGATTCCTGGCAGACCTTGGATCACGTTATCTATTGTTCTCTGTGGAATGTTCGGAATTCCTGCTATCCCAGATGGTAGTCTATTACTTTGGAACAGTCTAAGGTGGACATTCATTATTGAGTACTCCTCTCACCCTTTCTCTGACTTGTAACTATGTGATATGTTGAGGGTTTTGAAGATTGCCTTACTCCTGACTGAGAAAACAAATCATCAATCAGAAAGACGGGGATATCAATTTACCTTTTTCTTTATTGATCACCTTGTCACCACAAATCCTAATAGTCCCATCTATCTTCACTACAGAAACAATCAGGGCAACCTATCAGGTAAAAACAGTTGAATGGCATCTCCTTCTGTAGTCTCATCAACTATAAGTCAAGCTTTTCTTTTGACACTAACTCACAGGTCATGCTGTGGAAAACTGAGGTGGAGCATTCTTTTTAGATGGATCTTGGCTTCAATATTTTGAATGCAGCCAAGTGTACCAAGAAATCCCTCTGGTACTCACCAAGCATAGCTGATACAGGTCCTTCATTCTCTCTACTGGTCTTACTTTATATTTACTAGCAATTCCAACTTACCAAATTTGGACAATTGTTCACATTTACCATTGTTAACTCATGCTTTGTACATACCCTTCACTTTGCTCCTATCCCTATTGTACGTACAAAGGACAATGGGTGATCTCTTCAGCTTCACTGTATCATATGCTTATTCTCAAATAAAGTACTAGCAACATCTCCTTCCAATATCAATGGATTCTGATATATGGAATGGACCCAAATGAACACTCTTCCATTTTCCTTCTTTTACAGCTTCTCAGAACCAAGTATGATGTATTTACACATCAGTTTTGTTGGCAGATGAGGCCAAAGTGGGAACTACAAAGTACAAAGTAAATTTATAACTGAAGTACATATGTGTCACCACATAGAACCCTAAGATTTGTTTTCCTGAGGGCTTACTCAGTCAGGAACCATGAGAGAATCAATGAAAGACCACACCCAACTGACGGACAAATAACCAATGCGTAAAAGACAGTAAACTGTGCAAATTCAAAAAAAAGAAATAAAAATAAACAAATAAGCAATAAATATCAAGAACATGAGATGAAGAGTTCTTGAAAGTGAGTCCATAGGTTGCGGGATCTCTTCAGCAAAGGAACAATTGAAGTTGAGTGAAGTTATCCCCTTTGGTTCAAGAGCCTGATGGTTGTGGGGCATTAATTGTTCCTGGACCTGGTGGTGTGAGTCCTGAGACTAAGGTTCCTGTATCTTCTTCCAAATGGTAGCAGCGAGAAGAGAGTATGTCCTGGGTGGTGGGGGTCCCTGATGATGGATGCTGCTTTCTTGCAACAGAGCTCTGGGTGGATGTGCTCAAAGTTGGGGAGGGCTTTACCCATGACGGATTGGGCTTTGTCCACTACTTTATGCAGGATTTTCAATTTAGGGGCATTAGTATTTCCATACCAGGCTGTGATGCAACCAGTGAAGTTACTCTCCACCACACATCTGTAGAAGTTTGCCAAAGATTTAGGTGCTATGTCAAATCTTCACAAACTCTTAAGAAAATAGAGACACTGTTGTGCTTTCTTCATAATTACATTTACGTGCTGGGCCAAGGCAGGTCTTCCAAAATGATAACGCAAAGAAATTACCCACTGCAGCAGAAGGGACTGCACCATCTTGTGAGGTGGTGTGCTTCATTCCCTTTTACTACAGAACTGCTGTGTGCTCCTGATGAATGACACTGAGATTGACAATACAGTCCCTGATGATGCTTGAAGCATTTGAAGCAATCATGACTAGAGATTCCCAAAAGTTAGTGATGATGTTGATGTTTTTCAAGAAAGCTATGACCACATACTTGATTTTTCTCCTCTGTTTGCCTTGTAGTCTCTTCCAAAGACTGACCTTAGATTAATGTGTCAGCTCAGGCCTGGCGTAGGGCCTGTGGAGTTGTCTACTCAACATAGCTGACTAATTAGGGGTCTCATTGCTGAAGTTATTGGCCTGGAGGAGTTTTAAGTTTATTGTTCTCATGGGTATAAACACACAAGGTGGAACTGCTGATATTCAGATACACTTAATGCTCTAGTGAAAAATACCACCAATTACTGCTGGGGGGAAGCCCAATCAGAGCACAGCAGAGGGAGCTAGGTCAGTGCTACTGTAATTAGCTCTGAGGCTCAGCTAGGAAGAGTATAGTCAGAAGGAGTAATAATAACAAAAGACTCAATTGTTAGAGAAAGAGACAGAAGATTCAGTGACCATGAATGGGGCTTCAGGATAGTGTGCGTCTCCTGGGTGCCAGGATTCAGTATGTTTTGGAGTAGGTGCAGAATATTCTCAACGGTGAAAGTGAGGTCTTGGTTAACGTTGGTACCAATGGCACAGGCAGAAAGGTAGAGAGGGTCTACGCAGAAAACGGGGAGTTAGGCAAGAGGCTGAAGAGTACAAACTTAAATATAGTTATCTCTGGTCCAACATCCTACTCAGGACAGAATAGAAAACTAGAACAGATGGATGTTAGCTAAGGAACTGCTGCAGTGGTCAGAGTTTCAGATTCGTGGATCATTGTAAAGTTTTCTGGGTTAAGGATAATTTGTGTAAGCGGCACAATTTGCACCTTTATTGGAGGGGAACTAATATCCTGGTCAGAAGGTTTGTTAGCACTACCTCGGGGTTTAAGCTACCCTGGCAGGAGGATGGGAGCCTGAGCACCATGTCAGAATGTGGACAAATTGAGAGGAAGGAAGATGTCATGACCAGTAAAAGTAGGCAAGAGCGAAGTAATGTACACAATGGGACAGATGTGTTGAAGAGCAGTAGTCACAACAGAGACTTGGTTTCAGAGAGTTACAGAAATGGATGCTTCAAGTTCTAGGTTTCAGTGTTTTAGAAAAAGAAAGGGTTAAAAGTGGTGGTGCTAATAATCAGGGACAATATCACAGCTGCTCTCAGAGAGGACATAATGGAGGCTCATTCACTGAGTCTCTGTGGGTAGAACTCAAAATGAATAAAGGTGCAATCACTCCACTGGGTTTATACTACAATTGGGACATTGAGCAACAGGTATGCAGGCAGATTAGGGAGAGGGTGTAAAGTTAAGGGTTGTTGTAATAGGGTGACTTCAACCTCCCTAATAGAGACTGGAACCTCTTTAGTGTAAAAGGTTTTGATGGAACATAATTTGTTATGTGTATACTGAAGGGTTTCTTAAATCAACATGTAGATAGTCCAACAAGAGAAGGAGCCATACTGTATCTGGTGTTAGATAATGTGCATGGCCAGGTGACTGACCTATCAGCAGAACAGTTAGGTAACAATGACCACAACTCCTTACATGTTATGATAAATAAGTTAAGACTGGATCTTGTAGGAGAGGAGAAGGGCAAATTCCAAGAGAATTAGGCAGGGGCCAGGGAGGTTAAATTGGGAACAGCTGTTTTTGAACAAGTCCAAATCTGACATGGGGAGGCTGTTTAAACAACAACTGCACAGAGTACAGGACAGATATGTTCCAGTCAGAAGAAAGAAAAAGAATGGCAACGTCAGAGAACCTTGGATGTCGAGAGAAGTGGTAAATTTAGTCAAGGAAGAAAAGAAACGCATGTAAGGTTTAGGAAGTTAAGATCAAAGATCCCTTGGAGCCAAAAAAGTTCAAAGTTCAAAAGCTTAAAATAAATTTATTATCAAAGTACATATATGACATTTATTATCAAAGTACATATATAAATACAACCTGAAGATTCAGGGTTCAAGAAAGGAATTAAGAAAGCTAGGATGGGTCATCAAAAGAACTTAGTAATTAAGATTATAGAGAATTCTAAGGCTTTTTGTACATACATCAAGAGCAAGAGGATAACTAGGGAGTGGTAGCACCACTCAAGGTCAAAGAAGGGAATCAGTGGTTGGAGGTGGGAGATGCGCTTGAGATCCTAAGTGAGTAATTTACAACAATGTTTACCAAGCGAAGGATATGGACGATAGTGAGATCAATGTGAAGAGGGCATTTCAACATGAAGAAGAAGGAAGTAGTGTTGGGGCAGTTAAGGAACATTGAGGTGGTTAAGTTCTCAGGCCTGATGGAATATTTCCCAGGTTATTGCGAGAGGCAAGAGATGAGATTGCTGGGGCCTTGTCCAAGGTAAAGCATAACGGTTAGTGCAACATTTTGCAGTGCCAGTGATCAGTCTTCAGGGTTCAATTCCAGCATCTGACAGCAAGTGTTTCCTCTGGGTGCTCTGGATTCCTCCCATATTCCATAGACGTATGGATTAGTTAGGGTTAGTAAGTTTTCAGCATGCTATGCTGGTGCTGGAAGCATGGCGACGCTAGCGGGCTGCACCAGTACGTCCTCAGACTGTGTTGGCCATTGATGCAAACAACACGTTTCACTGTTGGTTTTGATGTTTCAATATGCACCTGACAAATAAAAATAAACTAATCTAAAATAATCTAATCTAGTTAATCTAGTTCAAGATTCAAGATTGATTAATGTCATTTCCTGTACACAAGTGCAAGAAGAACAAAATAATTGTTACTCCACGTCTGATGCAGATTCAGAAAACACCAAAGATAAAGAACACAATAATAATAATGATAATAATAACAATAAAACAACCACAATAAATATAAATACAGAAATAGCTCATTTACATAGATTTTAATATAATATAATATAATATAATATAATATAATATAATATATTTGTGTCCTCTCTAGTCACAGGCAAGATCATGGAGAACTGGCAAGTAGCTAATGTTGTTCCATTATTTAAGAAGGGAGGCAGGGATAATCTAGGAAGCTATAGACTGGTGAATCTCATGTTAGCATGTCAGTGTCAGGGAAATTATCGAAAGGGATTCTTAAGGATAGATATTAAGGACAGCCAACAGTATGCTTTGATAATCCTTTACACTGTCCACAACTTTAATAATCTTGGTGCCATCTGCATACTTTACCATCTACATTTTCACCTAAATAATTGATATGCAATATATCACAAACAACAGAGGACTCAGCGCAGATCCACTGGTCATCAATCTCCAGGCCAACTACCAGCCTTCCAGCACTCCTCTCTGTCTTTTATAGGCAAGCTAGTTCTTGCAATTTACCCTGAATCCCATGCATTTCTACCTACTGAACCTGCTTACTCTGAGGGACCTTATCAAGTTCCTAACTAAAGTCCACGTCGGTAACATCCACTGCCTTACCCTCATCAAGGTCCTTTGTCACCTCCGCAAAAAAACTCATTGAAACTTGTAAGCCTGGCATGTCCTGTGCAAAGCCATGCTGACTATCCCTAAGCAGGACATGCCATTCCAACTGCGCATAAGTCCTGTCCCTTAGTATCCTCTGGTAAAGCTTCCTTTCTACTGACGTGAGGCTCACTGGCCTATACTTACCTGCATTATCTCCATTTTCCTGAACAAAGACACACAATTTCCTGCTCTGCAGTCCTCTGGAACCTTGCCTCTTGGTAGTGAGGACATAAAGATTTTTGTCAAAGCCTCAGCAATCTCCACATTTGCTTCTGTCAATATGCTGAGATATATGTCTACAGGCTTGGGACTTATCCACTTGATTGAACCATAGAACCATAAAACATTACAGCACAGAAACAGGCCTTTTGGCCCTTCTTGGCTGTGCCGAACCACTTTTCTGCCTAGTCCCACTGACCTGCACCTGGACCATATCCCTCCATACACCTCCCATCCATGTACCTGTCCAATTTATTCTTAAATGTTAAAAGTGAGTTACCACTTCATCTGGCAGCTCATTCCACACTCCCACCACTCTCTGTGTGAAGAAGCCCCCGCTAATGTCCTTTTTAAAATTTTCCCCTTCACCCTTAACCCATGTCCTCTGGTTTTTTTCTCCCTTTGCCTCAGTGGAAAAAGCCTGCTTGCATTCACTCTATCTATACCCATCATAATTTTATATATCTCTATCAAATCTCCCCTCATTCTTCTACACTCCAGGGAATAAAGTCCTAACCTATTCAACCTTTCTCTGTAACTCAGTTTCTTAAGTCCCAGCAACATCTTTGTAAACCTTCTCTGCACTCTTTCAACCTTATTAATATCCTTCCTGTAATTTGGTGACCAAAACTACACACAATACTCCAAATTTGGTCTCACCAATGTCTTATACAACCTCACCAAAACATTCCAACTCTTATACTCAATACTTTGATTTATAAAGGCCAATGTACCAAAAGCTCTCTTTACGACCCTATCTACCTGTGACGCCACTTTTAGGGAATTTTGTATCTGTATTCCCAGATCCCTCTGTTCCACTGCACTCCTCAGTGCCTTACCATTAACCCTGTATGTTCTACCTTGGTTTGTCCTTCCAAAGTGCAATACTTCACACTTGTCTGTATTAAACTCCATCTGCCATTTTTCAGCCCATTTTTCCAGCTGGTCCAAGTCCCTCTGCAAGCCTTGAAAACCTTCCTCACTGTCCACTACACCTCCAATCTTTGTATCATCAGCAAATTTGATGATCCAATTTACCACATTATCACCCAGATCATTGATATAGATGACAAATAACAATGGACCCAGCACTGATCCCTGTGGCACACCACTAGTTACAGGCTTCCACTCAGAGAAGCAATCCTCCACTACCACTCTCTGGCTTCTTCCATTGAGCCAATGTCTAATCCAATTTACCACCTCTCCATGTATACCTAGCGACTGAATTTTCCTAACTAACCTTCCATGCGGGACCTTGTCAAAGGCAATATAGAAGTCCATGTAGACAATATCCACCGCCTTCCCTTCATTCACTTTCCTGGTAACCTCCTCAAAAAACTCTAATAGATTGGTTAAACATGACCTACCACGCACAAAGCCATGTTGACTCCCCCTAATAAGTCCCTGTCTATCCAAATACTTGTAGATCCTATCTGTCAGTACTCTTTCCAATAATTTACCTACTACCAACGTCAAACTTACCGGCCTATAATTTCCCGGATTACTTTTAGAGCCTTTTTTAAACAACGGAACAACATGAGCTATCCTCCGATCCTCCAGCACCTCACCCGTAGATACTGACATTTTAAATATATCTGCCAGGGCCCCTGCAATTTTAACACTAGTCTCCTTCAAGGTCTGAGGGAATACCCTGTCAGGTCCTGGGGATCTATCTACTCTGATTTGCCTCAAGATAGCAAGCACCTCCTCCTCCTCAATCTGTATAGGTTCCATGACCTCACTACTTGTTTGCCTTATTTCCATTGACTCCATGCCAGTTTCCTTAGTAAATACAGACGCAAAAAAACCATTTAAGATCTCCCCCATTTCTTTTGGTCCCATACATAGCCAACCACTCTGATCTTCAAGAGGACCAATTTTATCCCCTACTATTCTTTTGCTCTTAATACACCTGTAGAAGCTCTTTGGATTATCCTTCACCTTGACTGCCAAAGCAACCTCATGTCTTCTTTTAGCACTTCTGATTTCTTTCTTGAGTATTTTTTTTGCACTTTTTATACTCCTCAAGCACCTTATTTGCTTCCTGTTTCCTATACATGTCATACATCACTGTCTTCTTCTTTATCAGAGTTGCAATATCCCTTGAGAACCAAGGTTCCTTATTCTTATTCACTTCGCCTTTAATCTGACAGGAACATACAAACTCTGCACTCTCAAAATTTCTCCTTTGAAGGCCTCCCACTTACCAATCACATCCTTGCCAGAGAACAACCTGTCCCAATCCACGCTTTTTAGATCCTTCCTCATTTCTTCAAATTTGGTCTTTTTCCAGTTTAGAATGTCAACCCAAGGACCAGATCTATCTTTATCCATGATCAAGTTGAAACTAATGGTGTTATGATCACTGGAACCAAAGTGTTCCCCTACACAAACTTCCGTAACCCGTCCTAACTCGTTTCCTAATAGGAGATCTAATGTTGCATCCTCTCTAGTTAGTACCTCTATATGTTGATTTAGAAAACTTTCCTGAACGCATTGTACAAATTCTAACCCGTTTAGACCTTTAACAGTATGGGGGTCCCAATCAATATTTGGAAAATTAAAATCCCCTACTACCACAACTTTATGTTTCCTGCAGTTGTCTGTTATCTCTCTGCAGATTTTCTCCTTCAGTTCTCGCTATTGGGTGGTCTATAATACAATCCCATTAATGTGGTCATACCTTTCCTGTTTCTCAGCTCCACCCATATGGCCTCGGTAGACAAGCCCGCTAATCTGTCCTGCCTGAGCACTGCTGTAACATTTTCCCTGACAAGCATTGCTTACCCCCCACCTTTCATTCCTCTGCCTCGATCACATCTGAAACATCGGAACCCTGGAACATTAGGCTGCCAGTCCTGCCCCTCCTGCAGCCAAGTTTCACTAATGGCTATAATGTTGTAATTCCATGTGTCAATCCACGCCCTCAGCTCATCTGCCTTCCCCACAATATTCCTTGCATTGAAATAGACACACCTCAGAAGATTATTACCACCACACACAACCCTTCTAATTGTGACTTTGCATGAACTTTTAGCATCATTTATTTTCACCCCCGCTCCACTATCTGCTCTGGCACTCTGATTCCCATCCCCTTGCAAATCTAGTTTAAACCCTCCCCAAAAGCACTAACAAACCTCCCTGCAAGGATATTGGTCCCCTTGTAGTTCAGGTTTTCAGATGACCCAGCACTGCTTTCTCCTTAATCTCACCTCCTTCTCCTTGGTAAATATTAATGCCAAGTACTCATCTCATTTAGTACCTCAGCCACTTGCTGTGACTCAAAGTACAAATTCTTCCTGGTAGCCCTGAGTGGATCTACCCTCTTTTTATTTACATATTTTTCTAAGTAAAGTTTAAAATGTCCTAGTATTCAGCTTGATGCTGCTCACCAAGAACATTTCATGGCCCCTTTTGGATATCCTAATTGCCTGCTTGAGCACTTTCCTGTTATCTTTATATTCTATAAGGGCCCAATCTTATTTTAGCGTCCATATGTTTGCTTCCTTTTTTCTTCCTGACTATATTTAACACCCCTCAGGTCATCCAAGGTTCCCTTACCTTACCATCCTTGTCCTTACTCCCTGCTGATTATGAACTCTGATCAGCTGTTCTTTAAACGTATCTCTTGTGTCGGACGTGGCCTTGGCTGACCGTGGCTGCTCCCAGTCAATGCTGCTTAGCTCCTGTCGTAACCTCCTTCCTCCCGTTTAGTACCTTCCCACAAGATCCAGTTTTACCTTTACTCATAATTACCTTAAGGCACAATGAGTTGTGGTCACTATTCCCAAATGTATGCCCACTATCACGGTCCTGTATGTTTTACTTTCCATATAGTTTCTGGAACCCCTCCTGGCACTACCAAAGAAATGCCACCCAATTTAAAGAAGTTACAATCAATTTTGTGAATGTTATTGTCTCCACTCTGACAACCCTGCTGTTTCTGCACTCTCTCATAACTTGCCCACATAGTCTATAGTATAATCTCATCATCATGATTGCATCACATAGCATATAGTATAATCCCATCATCATGATTGCATCTTTCTTATTTTGGGGTTCCACCTTGAGCCTGTGCTGCTGAGTACCCTCTGGGATCTGTTGTGACATTCTCAATAGTACAACCCCTCCACCCCTTTTAACCCCCTCTCTATCCCATCCAGCACAATTAAAACTAGAAATGCTGAGCAACCAGTCCCTCATGCAACCAGATTTCTGTAATGGCACCAACATCATAAACTCAATGTACTGACCCAGCTCTGAGTTCAGCCTCTTTACCCATAATATTCCAATCATTGAAACAAACACATTTTAACCCATTGGTCCCACCATGTTTATTAGCCTGTCCCTTGCAGTCCTTCCTTTCAGTCCACCTGCACTGAAGCGAGCCCTATAATCCATAACTCTGAAGTGCTCCTGCATGCACAGGCTTCTCAGTCACATCTGGGATTGTACTACGTACCTATTTCTCAGCTGACCAGCACGTGGCATGGGAGTGTTGGGTTTTTAATATTTTAGTTCTATGTGAGTAATCTGGTATAAATATTGCTTGCTTAAGCAGTCTTGTTAACTTAAATGATTAATTACAGGTTATATGTAAAAATATTTGAATTGCATATGTCCTCATGCTACCACACAAAGTAAACATGAAGCTAGATCTGCATTTTCAGACTCCTGTCTCATCTTCTGAATTAGTTTAATGTTTTGAAGTTACAAAACATAATAGATAGAAATCTTGAGATGACACTGCCGTGGAAATCCTGCTTTTTAACTTTCTAGCTCTCTAAAATCCCTTTGCAGGACCTTATCCCTGCTCCTGCCTATATCATAAGACCACAACCTCTGAGTCTTCACCCTTCCCACTCAGGATGTCCTCCATCTGCTGCAAGACATCCTTGAGCTTGGTACCAGTGAGATAACACACTATCCTGGAGCGTTGATTGTGATCACAGAAAGGTCCAACAGCCCCCTTACTATCAAGTCTTGTATCATTATCATGGTGCCTGAATTCACTGTTCCTCAACTTGTTCAGATTTGCCACTAACCCAGCTACTGGTGCTGGCCTCTGAAAGGTCATCTCTCCAAAGTAAGCAAAGGGGTAAACCAGCTACCGAGGAGAATGGCCACGTTCTGCATCCTCCACTTAATACTCCTGGTGATCACCCATCCATCTGTAGCCGACAGCTGAGGTGCAACCACTTCACTAAAACTCTCATCCTGAGTACATGCCCTCTGCACTTCAAGTTCCTTGTGCTGGTCGTCTTTACAGATGGAGATCCAGGGTGTGGAGCCTTCCGTTGCTGGGTCAATTCAAACACTGGCCCAGATAGACTGAAAAGCCAGGATGTCAGACAGGACAAGAGCCCATTTCACTTGCTCTCCGCGATGGTTACTCCACTCTCCATGGCGCTGAGGCTATGAAGACTGCTCCAGCTGCTGTGCTCCATGCCCACTAATATGATGAGCTGATAAGCAAGCCTTTGGGCCTACTCCAGGCTGCTCCTGGTTCAGATCTGAGGACTCAGTTTTGGTTTGGAATGCTGTTCTTATTCACTGCAATTGTTTGCATGATTTTTTTTCCCTTCCTCTTGCATATCAAGTGCTGGTGTTTTATTTCTTATTTTTATTCTTTTTTTTGAATTGGGTTATTTCAGGTTTCTTACTTTGTGGCTACCTGTGAGCAAGCAAATCTCAAGATTGTATTATTTATACATTATTTGATAATAAACTAATCTTGAATCTTGTTGATGCAACTGGGTACACTTTCCACTGATGAAGCCTTGAGGGAGACTACAAGATTCCTTGATTTCCCACATTTTTCAGAAGGAGCATTACCATTTTGTCTATAGTAAGTCAAAGGTCATGGATCAACATGAGAATAAAAACCTTGATCAATACACACAAAATACCAGAGAAGTTCAGTGGATCAGGCAGTATCTATGGATGAAACTGAATCATCAAAGTTTTCGGCCAAGACACTTCAAGGGACCTGTTGAATAAAAACTTTATCTGTTCTTACATGTGCTTCACCTCACTGAAGCTTCATTTCCTCACTCTTAAATTGGCCCATACTTCCAGTGGCTACCCTACATTCATTTTATTGGCTTAGTTGTCAAACACACACAATTTGTCAATAAAATTCCTAGGCATTGCATTCAGGCTCCCAGAACCTTTAGGCTATTAGGCTGAAGACCTCAGCTCCCTGTGGATATGCTATACCCCAGTTTTTCTCTTTCTTTGCTGATACCCCAAGTATAGAGGCTACTCCCAAAACCAGCTGCAACTTCAATTAAACTTCACTTTAAGAGGTGGAAACTGGCTCTGAGTTGTGCATTCCAGCGTTAATTTATGCTGGCAAACAAACTGTGCACTGTTTGCAATCTTGGCTGGATTGCAATTCCAGTGCCATTTTTTTGTGGCTTATACAATTTAGGCACCAATATTTTGTTAAAGAAAACTTCTGCGATGCTTTTTTGATAGATTTGCTGTTAGTTCCATAGACATATAACCTTCAGCTGAACCATTCCATCTGAAGTGCAAGTAAAACTTTTGGAGAAAGATAAAGTGGGTGTGTGGGAGACTTCTGCTTTGTCTCATGTTCTGATATCTCTGAAATGTGGTCCATATGCAGTTCTCAGTAAGCATGAGTGAACATACTTCAAAATCAAAGTAGCTCTATTTCCAACTTGGGAAAGGGTGGGAATGGAGTAAATGAGCAAAAGAAGCACATCAAAGGACTTAAACCTTAAAGTCAAATCTGAATGCTCACTCATATTTAGTCCTGAAGTTTATTTCAAAATAATCTCTCTAACGAGAAAGAGGAATGGGAACTGGAGAGTGTTGAATATATTAAACATTTCTCACAATGATAAGGGTCACAGTTTTTAAGAAGCATGAAAGGAACGAAAAGAGTTTCACTGGTTTATGCGATGTTTTGTGTACAATTTAGAATTCTCAGTGTGATTATAGAAGTTATGATATCAAAGATAGTAATCCACACTTGAACAGCTTTGGGGATATCCCATTCTCTCCCTTTTGGAGTACCAAGTTATTTATTACCTACCATCTCCTGTCCAATGAGGGTACTTGAAGAGTCTGACAGATAATTTGGGGCAAGGCTGGAGTGTCTGTATAAAGGTGTAAGGACAGATCATTAGTCATCTTATTCCTCATATAAAAGTATTAGAAGTATTATTTAAATAAAAAGTAATACTATTCAAGGCTATAAAGTTTAATGCGTTTTCCATTGATTTTCTGCCTCAAGATTATTTGAATATGATTTCCAATAAGAAAATTTAATCCTTGCAAGCTTTAATTCCATGTGCTACCCCAAATGACAATGGAATACAAACAAGAAAATAAGTCCTAAAGATGTTTATTACTCTTCATTGAAGAGGAGAGAAATATGTTGGTCAGGCAATTCCATGTCTTTCGTGTTACTGTGCCTTTACAAGCTCTTACACTTGTAGCTAACTGTGAGCTTTGCCTAAGTGGCATTTAAGTGTCCAGAATTCAGGAGGCAGCCAGCTGCTTACTGTCACTTAAGCCCTTATGGGAAAAATGTGCCTGTTTCCTCTGGCAGTTACTGCTCAGATAAGAATGAGTTACAGTTTGCATCTCTGCTGCAGACAACTGGGCAGCCTTGTCCTGCTTCTGCAAACCAACATTTTCAGTCATCTGAGAAACCTGACAAAAAGATTCATTGGACTAGCATTCCTGAGAGGATGCCTGATCCTCAGAAGATCTATTTGTAATGCTATTGGGACTGGGGTTGTTTCTGAAAGGCCTCACTTCTGCCTTTGTCATGTTGCCGCACTCATTTCCATTCTGCTACATGTCACCATTATATTAGCAAGCTTCGTTTTGTGGCAAAGGATCCACATTTGTAGCTTAAAAATTCTATTCTCTCTCAGACTTCAAACCTCAGGATGCTTGAATTGTTGAACTTTGATTCTGTTAGCAATTCAAAGACATGCAGAGGAAAAATAAAGACAAACTTGGAAACAAAATCTATTTAAAAGCACAAACAACAGGAATTCTGCAGATGCTGGAAATTCACATCAAAGTTGCTGGTGAACGCAGCAGGCCAGGGAGCATCTCTAGGAAGAGGTGCAGTCGACGCTTCAGGCCGAGACCCTTCGTCAGGACTCTTACTCACTCTTCCTTCAGTTGGTCCTGATGAAGGGTCTCGGCCTGAAACATCGACTGCACCTCTTCCTAGAGATGCTGCCTGGCCTGCTGCGTTCACCAGCAACTTTGATGTGTGTTGCTTTAACAAAATCTATTACCAACCAAAGCTAAAATACTAAAGAGTAGAAAGATATAAGGCAAAGAAAAGAGCAATCAAAATATAACAAGACTATAGAAGCAATTCAATAAGTGAAATTTGATATATTATATCCACGTTTGCCTTGACCTTATGCCTTTAACATTAATTACTAGTACAGACAGAATAATATTGTGAAATTGCATTCCCAGAATAAAATATAAATATAGAACTTTAGTTATAAATTATACATACTAATTTAACATAGATTAACATTAATCAAGACCCAAATATTTTACTTCTCATGGATCTATAATTTTAGAAGTATTGCTGATATAAAAAGAATCTTTTTACAAAAGGATGATTTTTCTTAAAACCAAAATTTATTGTGCTCTCTAACAATAGGCAACAGGGTGTTTCAGTGAATGCCAAAAAGGTACAGTAAAGACCATAACACAAAATAGGGATAGTGATCTGCACAAATGGAGAGTTACTCAGCACAGATTAAAATAATGAACTCTTAATATTAATTCTAAATGTTTCTAGAATGAAAAAATAATCAAATTAAATTGATCCTTGGGGTCAGATTTCTCCCATCAATTCAATCCTTTAGATGAGACATTGTTTTAGATGTAAGGTTGTCAGGAACTCCAAAGCAGGGACCAAGTACTGTGCACATTGTGATATTTACTAAGTAGCAAATCCCGGGGGTTGGGGGTGGGGGCAAAAAAGTCAGCATCAAAGTTCAAACAGAGATCAAAACATCCAGAGAAATCCAAAAACCAGAATCTGGAAATAGGCAGATGGATAGAGTACAGATATGAATGCTAGAAAGGCTCGGGAAGATTCATTAGCACAATCTGGCAACAAACAGGTGAAAACGCAAGACTGAAATACACTGAGCAATAAACAGAGAGGCAGATGATAGGTGGAGCACAATGAGGCACAAGTGGCAGCAAAACAGGTAATAATGAGAAACCAGTGAGAGACGGAGTACTCAGTAATACAGGGGCCAGAGTAGAGCAGGAGTGGGGACAGGAGCACACGGGGCATGAAAACAAACAAGAGCACATGGCAATACAAAACCACAGACTGACAGCTAGGAGGAAACGCACAAAAAGACAGTTCAACTGAGGTACTGACAAAGGTAGAAATATGAAGTGGTGATGTATCTCACAGCAACTGATTCAGTACCTGGTTAGGATGAAATAAATTATTATTAACTAATTATTAAGTTATTAAAGTCTTTAGATAATTTATTGCTTAGAAAGATGAATAGAGTTAGACATTGCATGTATACAGGATTAGAAATATATACTGAGTAATTCTGTGTGAGAATGTGAATGTTTAAGATAATAGCAATTGGACAATATTGGCAGGCAACCAACAGACAACATTATGTGGCACATGTATTTTGCTATATTATACACCCTCCCCTTTGCTTTTATGCTGTCTTTGATTTTCATTGTCAGTCATGGTTGCTTCATTTTCTCTTCAGAATGCTTCTTCTTTAGGATGAACCGATCCTATGTCTTAAAAATTACTCCTAGAAACTTCAGCCATTGCTGCTCTACCACTATCAGCATTGGATAACTCTTCTCTCATACCGCTGTAGTTACCTTTACTCAAATGTAATGCCAATACATATGATTTTAGCTTCTCCCTTTCAAACTGTGAGCTAAGTTCTATTATGTTATGGTCACTGTCACCTAAGGGTTCCTTTACCTTTAGCTCCTTAATCAAATCTAGTTCATTACACAATACTGAATCCAGTATTGCCTTTTCCCTAGTAGGTGCAACCACAGGCTGATCTAGAAAGCCTTCTCATAGGCATTCTACAAATTCCTTCTCCTGGGATTTGGCACCAAAATGATTTTCCCAATCTACCTAAATATTGAAATCCCCCATGATCATTGTAAAACAGCTTATTGAATATCTTCTGGAGGTCCAAATACATGGCATTTGCCCACTCCCTTTTATCTGCACTATTTGTTATATAGTCAAAGAACAATCATAAATCTGTCAAACACGAACTCCCTTTCATAAACTTGTATTGACTCTGCTTGTTAATTTAATATTTTTTATATGTTGATATCATCTTCTTGACAATAGACTCAGTGATACACTGAGATATTGTTAATGCAATATCTAATTAGCAATCATGCAGCAGCAACTCAATGCATAATAACTTGCAGACATGGTTAAGAAGTTCAGTTGTTGTTCAGACCAAACATTACAATGGGGATGGAGTGATCTAAGTGACTTTGGCTGTGAAATGATTGTTGGTGGCAGATGGGGCTGGTTGTGTATCTCAGAAATTACTGATCCCCTGGGAATTTCATACATAAGCCTTTAGTGTTTACAGAGACTGCTGCGAATAACAAAAATCATCCAGTGAGCGGCAGTCCTGTGGGTGAGAAAGCCTGTTTATGAGAGAGGTCAGAGGAGGATGTCCAGACTAGTTCAAGCTGACAGGAAGGTGACAGTTACTCTTGTGTTACAATGGTGGTGTGTAGAAGAGCAACTCTGAATGCACAACATATCACTTGTTGATGTGGATGGGCTACAGCAGCAGAAGATCACAAACATACACTCAATCCCGCTTTATTAGATACAGGAGGTATTGGTCAACGAGTGTAGATTCCAGTATTTTCTGAATGACCAACACTAGGTCTATAGTTTCCTGCTTTCTGTCTCACTATTTTCTAGAATTAGGCAACACACAATTTCTCTTGCAGTGTGTATCGGAACTGGCCATTTCTGCCTGCCATTGCATTAGCACAGGTTTTCATTTTGTCTCGTCAGCTGGATAGCACATCACGCAGGCAGGAAAAGAGGATGTGCCTTCAACTGCCATTCTCACTCATTTACAGATATTCCCATCACTCCCTCATATTCTCTGCCGTTGTAAACTAACATATTTTTTCCTCTTCCTCAGTTCTAATGTATGATCTCAGACCTAACATGTTGACTGAGGTGTGTCCTGTTCCAAGGTGTACAGTGACCTGTTATCTGTTTGCTTAGAGATAACTGGATCAATGATGCTGTATTTAAAAATGGTATGAAGATACAAGGATATTGCCAGGACTGAGTGAAATTCTCATGAGAGGAGATTGTTTGCTAGAGTTGAGAGTAATAACCAAAATTCTAATCAACATTCTTGTTCAACAATAACTCATGGGCTGTAAAATATCTTAAGATGCCTTATGGATTTCTGCAAATTGATATTTAGAGGTTGTGAAAAATACAAGATAAAAAACAGACCTTTTTTTAATTTTCCTCATTCTCCGTACGAGACAATTCGATGGGTGCATCACATCAGTAAAAGTTTGTGAAAGCTCAGTCCATTTTAGAGCCATGTCAAATGGGTACCTCACTATACCATACGAAACAATATGTTGGTCTTCATTGTAACTCTGAAATTATAGAAGGTCCTGTTACAGTTGTACTCGGAATTATTGTGTACAGGTTTGGTTTGCTTATAGCTACAGGTTTTGCTAGCTATAGTGGGAGTACAGTTAAGGTTTTCCTGTTTGATTTCTGTAATGGTAGATTTGTCATATCAGAGATGTGATGGACTAAAGTTTATATGAATAAATAGTGATCTTATTGAAATTTATAAAATTCTTCTTGGACTTCACAAAAGGGATGATGATTTCATGGTAGAGGTTTCTGGAACCTGGCCTCTCAAGTCTCAGAAAGAGGAGTGGCAGCAAACGATGAGACTGAGAACAAAAATGTGAAAAAATTTCTTCGCCCGTAGGTGGTAAATTTTGGAATTCATGACCTAAGTGAGATGTAAGGTTTTGTCTGCTGAGTGTATTCAGTCTAAAGGCTGACAGATTCTAGGATTTTAGGGGAAACAATACTGATGGATTTAGTACAGGACTGAGGTAAAAGATTACCCATCATCTCATTGAATGGCAGAGCAGATGCAAGGAGATGAACAGTCTGTTCCTGCTTCTATTTCTTCACACATAATGAAGCAGGATAGAATTTTGACCTTCCAGTGAGGGCATGGTGAGTGAAAGATCTGATTCAGATTTCTTGGTTTTAATTAGCTACAGAAAGAAAAAAAAAGCACATAACAATTTTTTTTGTCTACTCCAGCTGAAAAAGTTTAAACAGCATCTGTTTTGAATTTTCAATCCAGCTTACAGCCTGGAATTCTTTTGTGCACATCTGCATTATTGGGCTTACTTATTCTAACACACGTTTTCCCATAAAACTAAAATGGCATTTCACACAGAAAGGATTTTCACCTAATTATGCAAACATTAGACATCAACAAATATGTAAAGTTGTATGATTATCTGTGGAGTCAGGTTTAACTTTCTCAGTGATGGCTTTCTTGCAGGATAATAAATAAAACAGACTAGGAAAAGGAAACTCAGCATTAAATAGAGTTTTGTTTTTTATGTTCAGGAATTTGATTCATTGCTACAGCTGTCCTTGGAGTTGAACTGATGCATCCAGTGTACAAAAAGAAAACAAAACTTAAATTTGAAGATGTACTTCACTTCCAATATAAATTAATTCTACTTGGCAAAAGTGCCTTAAGATTTATTTTCCGATTAATATGAATAGAGTAAGCAACTAGAAGGCAGAAATTAGCCCAGGGTTGGAATTGATGTAATATGTGCCTAACCTTAAATACCCCAACAAACTTAAGTATGTTCATCCTCAAATAAGTCCCAGGAGTGGCATGGGTTGTGGGGTTTCTGTGTCAGAGTGTGGAGCTTAGCGAAAGATACCCAAGGAGCTTAAAGAACACCACACTCCTCCTGTTTCCAGTGAAAGATATTTTGAAAGAAATTAGACTTTCTATCTCAGCATCCTTTCTGTCTTAGGTACATTTTGCCTAAAACGTGCCAAATCAGCACAAAAGGCTAAAACCAAATTATGTCTCATGCAAATTAACTTTCTGTAAGTGCTGGCAGATCATATTAAACAGTGGTCCCTTCCACAGGGCTGACAATAACCCTAAACAAGCTCATCTTCTGTGTGAGTTTGCATTGTGGGATATTGTGATTCTGTATATCCTTTTGAGGAAGGATCTTAAATTGCTGGGTGTAAGGTAATATTCGACACTTCTTAAAAGTTTTCATATATATTTATCTGATTACAGTACACCATCTCAGTTGCTTAAAATTGAGTAAATCTTAAGCAGAGAACTAAACAAAGCATATCAATTTTTTAAAATATTATACAATTGAAAAACAGGTCATATATTGAGGTGGGGGCTGTTAATGAAGATAGTTGAAGGGGTGGATGGATTGTGGCATTAATCTAGATGTTGGGTGCTTGGAGTAATTGGGGAATTGAGATATTTGGAGAGTTGGAGCTAAGAACAGTGACACAGAAAAGTAAATGATGGAGATGAAGTGGGTGCCTTAAGGTGAATAATGGAACCCCAAGCTTGAAGTAACTTAATTAAAAGCTGGTTACTCAATGAATGTCAAAGGATGGGCATTCCTTGGAAAAATACATTACTTACCACAGTCAGTCTGTGAAAGTAAAGAGAATGTAACCACTGATGCAGAAATTGGTTAAACTGTGCAAGAGTAATTCAAACAGTTGAATTAACAATTGAACACAAGTGCTGACATAAGCATACTTCAAGTTTCTAGGCCTGAATTTAGTTGAATGTTTCTGACATTTAAAAGTGCATAAAATTGGTAACTTAATTCAGCAGCAGTGATTCAGAATATATACTTGGTCCTTTGCCGAATACAAGTGGAGGAGAAAGTTATTTGGCAAATTTCCTGCAAAAGTGGAGGGGAATTGCTGAGCGGTTGGCCTCCATGTAAAGCCCAATTTTGGTGCACAGACAGGAAAATGCTGGCAAAAGCTGTCATTACGCACGAGACTTCTGTGAGGGCTGGTAGATGTGGAAATCCAAAACAAGCAGTTACATACAGAAATCTAGCATCCACAAAATCACAAGCGGGTGTCTAAGTTAACCAACTTTACAATGGATAAATATTTAGGTCTCTTCAGCCAGGTTGAATAAAGAATCTGAAAAAATAATTCTCAAAAGCATTTGTGAAACCATTTATTCTGCCTTGGCGTTTTGACAGCAATGGCCTTGTGAACAAAGAACAGAGATCTATGCGGTGGGTAAGAATAAAGAGAACTTCCAGAGTTCTCAGTTGCAGATTGGTATATTATTCCGGAGCCCCTTAGGTGAACAGAAACGACTGGACATCATCATCCTATCAGCTCAGTGTGACACAGAGAGCCACTTGTCTCTGATGAAGTAAATAGTAAAGAATGAATCTGTGAAGAAGCTTTCATCAGACACTCAGCACACAGTCCACTGGAATAGGCCAATACATTATTTGATGATGCAGTCAAATAGCAGCCTGTTATTCATTGCTTCCATTCCAGATGCTGTTTCTATTTCAGAAAAAAAGCCTTGATAAAGAACAGAACATCGTCCCCAGTTAGGATGCATCTGGAACAGATATTCCAGACAAATGATAAGGATCATAGAGTAAGTCCCTGTGTTTGTAAAAATTACACAGTGCACTTCAAACCGTATAACCTACAAAATAGTATTACACTGAAAAAAATGAATAACATGACATCAATAAAGCAAAATTACTAGAGTATATTAGCATTAAAGGATAGGCAAACATCTATTTCAGCTAAAGATGGATTGAATCAAAGATTTACTTTTGTAAAAACTACTAGAAATTATTATTTAACTGTTTATAAAAGAAAATACAGTAGGACTTCTGGAGATTTCAAGAAATCTCTTATCTCCCTAACGAGTGATTAAATTTCTATTTGTGCCAAACCACTCCAGACAATTGATAACAGAGATGTGGTTATTCAGAAAGTAACACCGCTGGAAATTTTTCAGATTAGCCTCCGTGCTGTTCAAAATGGCAGTCATAATACGTTGTCATTAAGATGTAGAGTCACACAGCATTAATATGCAGACATACCAATTTTCAGATCCTTAGTGCCTTCAAATTTTTCAGTAAATATTTGACACAAGCAATATTAAGTGTTTAATTCTTTGGCTATGTTGCAGAATTTTAGCTGAGATCTCATAGTGGGTGGTTTGAAGATGCCTGAACCAGCTAGGAATTCCCTTTTTCATTGTTATCTTGTAACATTTGCTTAATGTTCTAGATGTGGAACAGATAGAATGCAGCTAGCTGTTACACCCCTGTGATCAAATAACTTCTTGACCCTCATTTCCTAGGATCTAACAGCACATTTATTAATTGCATGAGTTCACAATGGATCTGAATCCACATGAGCCATACCCCACAAATAAATCAACTTGGGGAGAGATGACAACAAGCAAGTAAAATAATCTTCCTAATGCTCACTGAAAGGATCTTGATGCATGGTCACAGCACTTTATTTTGCTAAATCTGGCAATTCAGTCATTCCTGTGAATGAACTCTTCTTAATCCTGAACAAGAGAAAATCTGCAGGTGCTGGAAATCCAAGCAACACACACAAAATGCTGGAAGACCCCAGCAGGCCAGGCAGCATCTATGGAAAAGAGTCAACAGTCCATGTTTCTGGTCAAGACCCTTCATCAGGACTGGAAAAAAAGATGAGGAGTCAGTGCAAGGAAGTGAAGGGAGGAGAAGGAGAAGTATGAGGTGATAGATGAAACCAGGAGGGGGGAGGGGTGAAGTAAAGTGCTGGGGAGTTGACTGGTGAAATAGATACGGGGCTGGAGAGGGGGGAATCTGATAGGAGAGGACAGAAGGCAGAAGAAAGGGGGGAGCACAAGAGGGAGGTGGTAGGCAGGTAAGAGAAACTTCTGGTATTGCACCCCCCCCCAACTTCACCATTTCCCTCTCTCACTCTATCTCCTTACCTGCCTCTTCTGTAGATACTGCCTGGCCTGCTGAGTTCCTCCAGCATTTTGTGTGTGTTGCTCTTCTTTACCCTTGCTAGACTTGGGCTCAGTAAAAGAAATGAGGGGATGGGTTTGGTGGGATAGCTAATCTTGTAGTTGGCTGATAAAACCCAAGTCCTAAATTGTTGGTTTTCCAGTCTGCTCGTCATACCAGTGAAAGAGCTTCATGCTATTTGTGCTGGCAAGACACATCCCACAAACCAAAAGAGTAATAATTCAAGTCCCAGAGAGAGTCAGTCCTACCTTTCCCCAATCATTTAGGTACGAGTGTGATGCAACACTTGTGCCAATTATTAGTTGACTTACAAGTAATTTTGAGTAACTCAGCAGGCCAGGCAGCATCTAAGGAAACGAGTACAGTTACCGTTTTGGGCTGAGACCTTTGATGAAGATTGGAAAAAAAGATGAGGAGTCAGAGTAAGAAAGTGAGGGGAGGGGAGGAAAAACCGTAAGATGATAAGTGAAAGCGGGGTGGGGGCGCAGATGGAGGGGTGAAGTAAAGAGCTGGGAAGTTGGTTAAGTGAAAGTTACAGGGCTGGAGGAGGGGGAGTTATTGTGCCAGGCAGTTTAATGCACTTAAATTAGCACAATTAAAGCAATAGTTACAGAAATATCCTACATTAATAAATGCATCTGTGATGAGGTTGTTTGAGTTCCCTCACACTGCCAGTATTGCTTCAAACAAGTTGGTTTGATTTTATGACTACTCACTATTTCCAAAACAATAAGAGAAGATTCATTATGTACAAGCAACAATGCAATCAGAAAAGAAATTTTCTTTGACAGACACATACTACTAGAAAATGTGCAAGCATATTTCTTGTACTATTTTGATAGAACATTGAAAAGTTCTTGCCCACATTCATGATGATGTTGCAAAGACATTCATTCTTTATCAGCTGGACTGTTTCAGATGATATTGTCGATACTGAGGAGGGTAGTTTTCTGCCTTGGGGTGTTATTGATGAATTGGTAAGATGGGCAGAACAGTTGCAGATGGAATTTAATTCTGATAAACATGAGGTCATGAATTTTGGAGAAGTAATAAGGCCAGGACATGCACAATGATTGTTGGGATCCCAGGGCTTACTGAGGTACAGAGGGACGATGTAGAAGTAGACGGCCTCTGAGGGTAGCGGATAAGAAATGTTCGACATCTGCCTTCATTAATCAGCGCAATGAATGTGTGAGCAGGAAGGACACGGTACAGCTTGATATAAGTAGTTCAGCCACAACTGGAGGACCATATTTAGTTTTAATTGCCGCTCTGTAGGAATGTCATATTTGCTCTGGAGCAGTGGACCCCAACCACCAGGCCGCGGACCGGTGCCGGACTGCAAAGCATGTGCTACTGGGCCTTGAGGAAACGATACGATTTGGCAATATGAGTCAACTGCACCTTTCCTCATTCCCTGTCACACCCACTGTTGAGCTTGAACGCACGCGAGGTCATTACCCGCGCGTCATCCATGTCAGCACGGGAAGAAGATCAACTCCGAGCTTGCAAATGACGGCGGGCTGAAAAGTATGTTTGACATAACATCTCTGCTGGCATTCTGGATCAAAGTCAAGGCTCATTATCCTGAGAACGTTGCTTCCATTTCCAACATCATATTGCTGTCAAGCGAAGTTTTCTGCAATGAATGCAACAAAAACTAAATTGTGGAATAGACCAGACATATGGAACCCCCTTCGAGTATCACTGTCTCCCATCACCCTTCGATGACACCGTCTCGTTGAAGGAAAACAAGCCCAGGACTCCCACTGATTCAGTGATATTGGTGTGTTGCAATGATTTTATACATTCATATGGGGAAAATATGTGCTGTGTGTTTAATATTGAAATGTTATTTAAAATGTTATGATGCCATTGACTAATAAGTGACTTATAATTGACATATCACAATATTCATGTGCTGTTAGATAAAACCTAAAATAACACTAACATATAGTAAAAGCAGGAATGATATAATAAATACACAGCCTATATAAAGTAGAAATAATGTATGTACAGTAGTTTCACTGAACAGAATTGCCAAAAACGATTTGTAGAAAAAAATCAGCATGTACACGCGTGCGCACACAGGTGCCTGTGTAAGGCTTCGTGGTCATGGTAGTCTTTCTCGGGGTAAGCACAACGTATTTGACTGCTACTCTTGTCCGTTGGCAACCCTACCCTCCCCCCTGACTGGTCGGTCCGCAAGAGTATTGTCAATAATAAACTGGTCCGCGGTGCAAAAAAGGTTGGGGACCCCTGCTCTGGAGAGGGTGCAGTAGAAATTCTCCAGAATGTTGCCTGGGGTGGAACACATACATTTCGAAGAAAGAGTGGAGTAACACTCACAAAATACTGAAAGTAAGAAGTAGAAAATCATCTAGGAAAAGAGTACAGTCAATGCTTCGGGCCAAAACCCTTCGGCAGGACTAGGCCCAAAATGTCAATTACTCTTTTCCTAGATGCTGCCTGGCCTGCTGTCTTCCTTCAGTATTTTTTGTGTGTTGCTTAGATCTCCAGCATCTGCAGATTTTCTCCTGTATGTTTTTCTTGGCGTAGAGGAGATGAAAGTTGACTCAATGAGATATGCAAAATTATGATGAATATCAATAAACTAGCATGAAACTTTCCTCACAACAAAGATGTATAAACATAGAACATAGAATAGTACAGCACAGTACAGGCTCTTCGGCCAACATTGTTGTGCCGACCCTTAAACCCTGCCTCCCATATAACCCCCCCACCTTAAATTCCTCCATATACCTGTCTAGTAGTCACTTAAATTTCACTAGTGTATCTGCCTCCCCCCCACCACTGACTCAGGCAGTGTATTCCACGCACCAACCACTCTCTGAGTAAAAAACATTCCTCTAATATCCCCCTTGAACTTCCCACCCCTTATCTTAAAGCCATGTCCTCTTGTATTGAGCAGTGGTGCCCTGGGGAAGAGGCGCTGCCTATCCATTCTGTCTATTCCTCTTAATATCTTGTATACCTCTATCATGTCTCCTCTCATCCTCCTCCTCTCCAAAGAGTAAAGCCCTAGCTCCCTTAAACTCTGATCATAATGCATACTCTCTAAACCAGGCAGCATCCTGGTAAATCTCCTCTGTACCCTTTCCAATGTTTCCACATCCCTCCTATAGTGAGGTGACCAGAACTGGACACAGTACTCCAAGTGTGACCTAACCAGAGTTTTATAGAGCTGCATCATTACCTTGCAACTCTTAAACTCTATCCCTCAACTTATGAAAGCTAACACCCCATAAGCTTTCTTAACTACCCTATCTACCTGTGAGGCAACTTTCAGGGATCTGTGGATATGTACCCCCAGATCCCTGTGCTCCTCCACACTACCAAGTATCCTACCATTTACTTTGTACTCTTCCTTAGATTTTGTCTTTCCAAAGTGTACAACCACACACTTTTCCGGGTTGAACTCCATCTGCCACTTCTCAGCCCACTTCTGCAACCTATAAATGTCTCTCTGCAATCTTCAACAATCCTCCACACTATCCACAACACCACTAACCTTTGTGTCATCTGCAAACTTGCCAATCCACCCTTCTACCCCAACAACCAGGTTATTAATAAAACTCACGAAAAGTAGAGGTCCCAGAACCGATCCTTGTGGGACACCACTAGTCACAACCCTCCAATCTGAATGTACTCTCTCCACCATGACCCTCTGCCTTCTGCAGGCAAGCCAATTCTGAATCCACCTGGCCAAACTTCCCTGGATCCCATGTCTTCTGACTTTCTGAATAAGCCTACCATGTGGAACCTTGTCAAATGCCTTACTAAAATCCATATAGATCACATCCACTGCACTACCCTCATCTATATGCCTGGTCACCTCCTCAAAGAACTCTATCAGGCTTGTTAGACACGATCTGCCCTTCACAAAGCCATGCTGACTGTCCCTGATCAGACCATGATTCTCTAAATGCCCAGAGATGCTATCTCTAATAATCTTTACCAACAGCTTTCCCACCACAGATGAAAGGCACGCTGGTCTATAAATACCCAACTATCCCTACTACCTTTTTTGAACAAGGGGACAACACTTGCCTCCCTCGAGTCCTCCGGTACCATTCCCCCGGTACCATTCCCATAGACAATGAGGACATAAAGATCCTAGCCAGAGGCTCAGCAATCTCTTCCCTCGCCTCATGGAGCAGCCTGGGGAATATTGCGTCAGTCCCGGGGACTTATCCGTCCTAATGTATTTTAATAACTCCAACATCTCCTCTCCCTTAATATCAACATGCTCTAGAACATCAATCTCTTACTAGTGCTTCTTTCAGTTAGTCCTGACAAAGGGTCTCGGCCCGAAACATCGACTGTACCTCTTCCTATAGTTGCTGCCTGGCCTGCTGTGTTCACCAGCAACTTCTTTGTGTGTTGCTTGAAATACCAGCATCTACAGATTTCCTCGTGTTTGCGTCCAGAACATCAACCTCACTCATATTGTCCTCACCATCATTAAGTTCCCTCTCATTGGTGGATACCGAAGAGAAGTATTCATTGAGGACCTCGCTCACTTCCACAGCCTCCAGGCACATCTTCCCACCTTTATGTCTAATCGGTCCTACCTTCACTCCTGTCATCCTTTTGTTCCTCACATAATTGAAGAATGTCTTGGGGTTTTCCTTTACCCTACTTGCCAAGGCCTTCTCATGCCCCCTTCTTGCTCTTCTCATCCCCTTCTTAAGCTCTTTCTTGCTACCCTATATTCCTCAATAGACCCATCTGATCCTTGCTTCCTAAACCTCATGTACGCTGCCTTCTTCCATCTGACTAGATTTTCCACCTCACTTGTCACCCATGGTTTCTTCACCCAACCATTCTTTATCTTCCTCACTGGGACAAATTTATCCCTAACATCCTGCAAGAGATCTCTAAACGTCGACCACATGTCCATAGTACATTTCCCAACAAAAACATCATCCCAATTCACACCCGCAAGTTCTAGCCTTAGAGCTTCATAATTTGTCCTTCCCCAATTAAAAATTAAAAATTAAAAATGACCCGATTTGTTACCTAATACTAGATCTAGTATGGCATTCCCCCAGTCGGCCTGTCAACATACTGTGACAGGAATCCATTCTGGAAAACACTTAACAAATTCTGTCCCGTCCAAACTCTTGGAACTAATCAGGTGCCAATCAATATCAGGGAAGTTAAAGTCACCCATGATAACAACCCTGTTATTTTTGCACCTTTCCAAAATCTGCCTCCCAATCTGCTCCTCGGTATCTCTGCTGCTACCAGGGGGCCTATAGAATACCCCCAATAGAGTAACTGCTCCCTTCCTGTCCTGACTTCCACCCATACTGACTCAAAAGAGGATCCTGCTATATTACCCACCCTTTCTGTAGCTGTAACAGTATCCATGACCAGTAATGCCACCCCTCCACCCCTTTTCCCCCCTCTATCCCTTTTAAAGCACTGAAATCCAGGAATATTGAGAATCCATTTCTGCCCTGGTGCCAGCCAAATCTCTGTAATGGCCACTACATCATAATTCCATGTATGTATCCAAGCTCTCAGTTCATCACCTTTGTTCCTGATGCTTCTTGCATTGAGGTACACACACTTTAGCCCTTCTACCTTACTACCTTTACACCCTTTATTCTGCTTCTCTTTCCTCAAAGCCTCTCTATATGTTAGATGTGGCTTTACTCCATGCCTTTCTTTCACTGCTCTATCGCTCCGGGTCCCATCCCCCTTGCAAATTAGTTTAAACCCTCCCGAACGATGCTAGCAAACTTAACCTGCAAGGCTAGAGATTATAGGTTTAAGGTAAAGTCTATGAGGTTTAGATAGTTCCATATTGTTGTTGTTTTCATTTGTTCTACTTCAACGCACCTTGATCTGTATGTACAGTATGCAAGACTGTATCTTGGTACACGTGACAATAATAAACTAACTCCAATTCCAATTCCATTTCCAACAAGTAACTCAATGAGCACCTGAATTGCCAAGGCATGGAAAGTTATAGGCATGTTTTGTAAGTGGGATCAGCATAGTTGGGTGTTTGATGGTAGGCCTAAACACAGTGGGTGGATGGGGCTGATTTTGTGTTGTTTATCATTATGACTTCCATTGATAGTCAGCCATATTGACATCCTGGCTGGCAGAAGTTACAAAAATAACAAGCAGGAGGCCACATCTAGGGGGACTGCTCTAAGAAGTAGAAAGGTAAGCTAAGGTACTAAACCTTCGTCAGAGTGGAAAGGTGAAGATCAAAATCCTCAAGGTTTTCTTGTGAAGCTTAAGGCCAGCACTCTGGCTAGTCTTGGCCAGCAGGGACAGCTAATAAAGCAGAGCTTTGACAGTTGCAGGCATTTGCTTTATATTAGTGCTGGACAGCTGACACTTCAGGCTTCATACTTATTTACAAGTAGTTTTGACCAGTCTCTGTGAGTTTGGCAGAAAGTCAAAAAATCCCGTATGTACTATATAAACAACATTTGTAACCTTCTTTTCCCCAGGCAAGAAACTGGACCTATTTCTGTATGTTTTTCACATGCAACACACATATAAATGTGGCTTTAGAATTTTAGAGTGATGGAGTCATGCAGCCCAGAGTGACAGAAGCATCTCCCTTTCTTTTGTCTTCCCTCAACTCCACGGCAATAAGTCACACTACTGAATTTAAAGACCATGAATGTAGAAGTTTTACACTCATTCTTCTACTTCATGCATCATATATGTTTTATTATGAATAAAGTGTATTTTTGAAATAAAAAAAATATTGGCATGACATTCTTTCCTGCAGCTGTCATGACAACTGTACTACTTCAAGTTCTGACTCACTTTCCCGAGGTCAGAGTGAAACAGCCTTAAGTAACTTCAAACTCTGCATGCATATTCTGACAGGAACTGCACAGAATCTATTTTAGCAAATAAATCTGTGTGCTATTCACTAGTCTTAATACATTTTTTACCAAACTGCTGGGTTCCTGCGCAGGTGTTAATACTATATGCAACATTTGTTTAGTCCATCGTAACAGCAAGAGCTAGTATCTGTGCATAGATTAGCTGATCTGGAAACTTGTAGAAGTAATTCTTAATAGTTGTCTCCAGTCAAAAAAGGGACTAAGGCAAAAAAGCTGAAAAACCATCAAAAATAAACAGGTTATTGAGCTAAGCCATTCAAAATTCTTTGTAACCTTTATAAGATGCAATAAGGTCCACATGGTCCTTTTAAGATTCCATTCATTGCTTCAACTCATCACTTTCAGATGCAAATTCCCATCTCTGTTTTGGTAATGCTTTAATTTTAAGCAGTGAACCTTAGTTCTAGAATCCCCTACAGCTAAGTAAGTATGTAAATTTATTATCAAAGTACATATATGTCATCATGTACTATCTTGAGATCAATTTTCTTGTGGACATTCATAGTAAGTACTAAGAAACAATAGAATCAAGGAAAAACTGCACACAAAGATGGACAAGTAATAAGAAGAAGTATCAGCTTTACATCCACTCTATCAAGGCTCTTCAGCTTTTTGTAAGCTCCCTTCTAATTCTTCAGAACTCCAGTGAATACACGCCTAAATTCTCTGATCTATCCTCATAAGATAACTCACCTATTCCAGGTGTCACTCTAGTAAACTTTCCCTGAACCATCTCTGGCTTTATTTACAGCATTTCTTAAATAAAAATTCATGAACCAGGGTGGGTTGATTCACTTTCCAATTATTGATGCCTATGGATAGATCTGCTTCCTTTGTTCAGAGTACCTTTTGATGGATCTTTTGAGATTTGGAACTCTCTGCATACTGAACTCACAGTAATGAATCAAAGTTGTTGCTGCTTTATAGCTACAGTATATTCATGCACTTGCATATTGATTACCTTTATGATGTGCAGTTTGCTTCACCTCAAAACAAATGATCAAAGGCCTACATGGAGAAGCAGTCATCTGCTGGAATCTTTGGGAAAAATACAGTTATCTGATTTCCTTATTTTTAATGCTTCAATTGGTTTAAATCACTGAATTGTTAATGATGTAAAATTTCTTTTATATGTCATATCTTTGGCACATCCATCGCTTGATCCTACCACACTGAAATGAGTTCACTCTGCACTGCTGAGAAAAGATATAACATTATGGTAATTTCATTCTTCGACTGAAGGACTATCAAAGAGTCAAGAAGCCTGAAGCACATCTCTCTCTCTCTCTCTCTTACACATCACATTTATCAAAGCTTCTTTTCATGGGTCAAACATTGACAGATTGTCAGTTACAGATTTGTCTTTTCCAGTGCATTGAATAAGATGAAAAATATTCAGACAGAAAAGTGAAAAATGCTGTCTCTGACACTGTGTTTTCTTGCACTTCATTCTCATCTTTTCAAAATAAGATATTTGGCACGTTTAGCAGAGTAAAAACATGGTTAATAATCTTCCATTATACATTTGAATCTTATTTCCACATGTCCAAAGTGAATGAATCTTGCCTTACTAATGATCAACCTTCAAATATTCAATTTCCTTTACTCCAGGTTCCTACTACGATACGATAAATTGTCATTCATCCAGATTAGTTTACCGTAATAAGCAACAAAGGTTAGATTGTTGCCTATCACTTCTGACAGTACTACATGTTTCAATGCAGAACTAATAAACATTTACTCATTTAAAATATTTCACAGTGGACAGATCTACTTTGCAAAAATTGGTTAGATACTCCTAAACTACAGGGAAATATTAAAGGGCAATCCTATCCTATATGTACAGAAAATTGCCAACATAATAGGTCAGCACTTCAGATCTGTCACGATAAATAAGTTTTTTTATTCTATCAAAACCTACATGATTTTCAACATATCTGTCACGGTTTCCTTTAGCTTCTTTAAGATGAACAACCCCAGTTTCTCTGATCTCTACATGTAATAAATGATTTTCATCAAAGGTATATTTTGCACGCCACAGTTCCCTTGGAGACATTTGATTGTGTAGTGGGAAAGAAATTTCAAAAAAGGTGAACAGGTGCAGTCAGTGCATGCCAGTTTCTTTAGAGACGCTGGATTGTGCATAATTAGGCGGTTGGCAAGGGCCAATAAAATGAAATTAAGTTTAAGCAGAGCATCCATTGTATGAGTGGGCCAGTGCTAGAGTGAGGAGTTTAGGCTTTGAATCATTGAGGCTTCAGCAAGGAGAGGCAGAGTCTGTAGGTAGATTATTGTTTGTTTAATTCTTTATCTTTCCTATTGCACAGTTAGAACAGTGGGGATGCCAGGCAGGATAGTGGAATGTTCCTCTTGCAGGATTTGGGAAGGCAGGTAGATCTCCAATGTTCCTGATGACTACACCAGCAAGAAGTACATCCAGCTGCAGTTTCTTTCAGATCATGTTAAGGAATTGGAGCTGGAGCTGGATGAACTCTGGATCATTCAGGAGTTGATCAATAGAACATAGAGGGAGGGTGCAGGACTGTCATCAAACCTTTGGATCAATAGGAGGCCCCCAAGGGCTCCAGACTTAGGCACTCTACTTCACTTGAATATCATTAGTTTATGTAATTGTGGCTTGTGTTATCTGTTAATTGCTCCCTGAAGTTATTTGGTGCTGTTGATTGGTAACTTTCTAGTGTGACCCTATACTATTTAAGTTATGCATGCTGAGCACGTTTTGCTCAGTCTTGAAAAGGCCTTTCCAAGAGATGATTGTTCTAAGTTTCCTGTGTGTTATGTTTGTTCTTAATAAAGACAAACTCAGTGTGTGTAAATGCTAGAACATTTTATTACTTAACTGTTGCTCAACGCTGAGCACACGTGACTAGCTCATCATCTAAGCTGTTATGAGTTTCTTGAGTTACATCAGGTAAACACCCGCGCCTCACAAAGACGGCTGCGCACTCTTCCATGTGTGTTGGGTGGTCATCCTTGGTCTGTGAAGCCGCTACGAAACTCTTTTCATCAGGTTGAGCTTTTCACATGAACTCAGACCTAATACTAGCTGTACTCTCTTTTCTGCAACCAGTAGCTGTGCCTTTAGGTGCTGCCTCCTGTGCTTGCAGGTCACTATACAGCCACCTTTACTGAAACATTCACTCCAGCATAGCCTGACACTTTTAATTTCACTGGGTAAATCTTGTTCTTTACTTTGAGTGTCTTGTAATCATCCATGGATAACAGATTCTCCTGAGCTCCAGTGTCAAGCTTCAAGGGAATTACTGTCTCATTCACGGTCACTGGAACAATCCATTCTCTTTTACCACCACCAGCAGTCTATAGACAATCCACAAAGACTTCCTCCATTTTCTCAACAGTGTGCACCTTTCTCTTGACAGCCCCAGTTTTGCAGCCCTTTGAAGATGATTATTCTTTCCAAAATTATTTCAGGACTTTCCATAAGCAGGATGCTTCTTTGGAATGTGACTATCTCCACACTTGCTGCATTTGCCGCTCGAGTCTTCCTTTTTGCTTTGCTGATGCTTTAGGAAACATTTTGTGTGCTGCCCCTCTGTTTTCACAGCATGCACTGTTGTGTCAGCCCTATGCACCTCCCAAGCTTGTGCTTTTGTGGTTTCTGCTGCCCTACACATATCCACAGCCTTCTCCAGCAACAAATCTTTTTCACGCAGCAATCTTTCTCTGAGCTCATTATCTGGGATTCCACATATTATTCTGTCTCTGACTAGCGAGTCTCTTAAACCTCCAGATTCACAGTACTCAGTGTGTGAAACTCAGCATAGTATCGGTCAATGCTAACACCTTCTTTCTGATCACAGGAAAAAAAAACTGATATCTCAGAAACGTGACGTTTTTACTTGGGACAAAGTACTCAAACTTTGTCATTGGAGTAAACGATGTCTCTTCACTTCAAAAGCAGTTATAGATGTCCACAGTATCTTGGCCAAGTACATGCAGAAAAATAGATGCTCATCAGACCCTCCAGCTCTGCTAGCTGCTAAATATATATTGAATCATTGTTTGAAGCATTTCCAGTTATCAGTTAAATTGCTAGTAAACGGCAGAAGGACTTAGGTTATCCATGCCTCTCACCCACATTTCTTGGTGAATTCGATGAGCTTTGTGACACAGTGTGCTCTCTTGCCTCACTGGCCAGATTTTCTCCATTATAGCTTCTTTCTCAGTCGCTCACACTATTTATTTACTGTCCACATTTAGACCTCACGCCGACCTCTGACTCCACGTTATGTTTGTTCTTTATAAAGACAAACAGTGTGGGCAAATGCTAGAAAATTTTATTACTTAACTATTGTTCAACACTGACCACGTGCGACCAGCTCAACATCTAAGTTTCCAAATCTGGCTGAACCACCAGCATTACCTACCGGGAACTGAAGTTCTTTATTATACACACATAATAGCACACTGTGTATCTTCATTGATTCCACCGTGAATAAACTCGTGGCGATGTTTTATATTCAAATCTCCTGTTACTCTGTGGCTGGGTTCACTAACCTGAGCTCATCATTACAAGGATATGGTTAACTTGGTGACCATCGGGGGGGGGCGGGGGGAACGGGGATAGGCAGTGAAGAGTACCTCTGTGGCCCTTCCCCTCAATAACAGGTATACCACTTTGAATACTTTTGGAAGGGGGAGAGGAATGACCTAGCAGAGGAATGCCACAGTGATCAGGTCTCTTACACTGAGTCTGGCTCTGTGGCTCAGAAGGGAAGGGGGGAGAAGAGCTGAGCTGTCGTGTTGGGGGAACTGACAGGAAGTTCTGTGGAAGAGAATGAAATTTCCTGATAGTATGTTGCTGCATAGGTGCCAGAGTCAGGAACATCTTAGATCAAGTCCAGAGCATTCTTAAATGGGAGGGTGAGCAGCCAGGTGTTGTGGTCCACATTGACACTAATGATATGGGTAGGAAGCATATGAACTTCTACCTGAGGAGCGACTTAGACCTGCTCCAATTTTCCCACCATTACAGCAAGTCAACATCAGATGCCATTTCATTGCCTCTCCACCCTAGCTCTGGGACATCTGGACAGCGAAGATGCACACATCAGGACACTGTTCATTGACTGCAGCTCTGTATTCAATACTATCATTCCCTCAAAACTGTTCAATACACTCCACAACCCTGGCCTCATACCTCCTTGCGCAACTAGATCCTTGATTTCCTCAGTATTAGTCCCCAGTCACTTTCGATTGGCAACAACATCTCCTTCACAATCATCTTCGACACAAGTGCACTACAAGGCCATGTGCTTAGCACCTTGCTCTACCTGATTTATACTTATGACTGTGAGACTAAGTTCAACTCCAATGCCATTTTTAAGTTTGCTGACGACGCCACAGTCATTGGACAAATAACAGGTGGTGGTGAATCAGCATATAGGAGGGAGATTGAGAATCTGGCAGAGTGGTGCCACAGGAACAACCTCTCACTCAACATCAGCAAAACCAAAGAACTGATTAATAACTTCAGGTGGAGGAAACCACAGGTCCATGAGCCAGTCCTTACTGGGGGATCAGAGGCGAAGAGGATCAGAACCTCTTTTATGTCACAGAGAAAACAGATCTCTACAAAGTGATTTAAACTAATTACAAATATCAAACGCAAAGTAATTGATTTCTTTAGTATCACCCCCTTCAAGTCAGTATTGCTTTGGCAGCAATTACAACTTTGAGTCTGTGTAGATAGGTCTCTATCAGCTTTGCACATCTGGACACTGCAATTTTCACCCCATTCTTCTTTACAAAACTGCTCAAGCTCTGTCAGATTGCATGGGGATTGTGAGTGAACAGCCCTTTTCAAGTCCAGCCACCAATTTTCCCTTAAGGAAACCCATGCTGCCTTTGTCCTGTCTTGTCCCGTGTCACCAAGTACTCCATAACCTCATCCTTAACAATTGACTCCAACACCTTCCTAACCACTGGGGTTAGGCTAATTAGTCTATAATTTCCTTTCTGCTGCCTCCCTCCTTTCTTAAAGAGTTGAGTGACATTTGAAAGTTTCCAGTTCTCTGGCACCATGCCAGAGTCCAAAGATTTTTTGAAACATCATTTCTAGTGCCACCACAATCTCTAACGCTACCTCTTTCAGAACCCTAGTGTGCAGTTCATCTGGCCCAGGTGACCTATGCATCTTTAGGTCTTTCAGCTTTTTGAGCACCTTCTCCCTTGTTATAGTAACTGCACTCATTTCTCTTCCATCACACCCTTCAACACCTGGTACACACTGTCTTCCACAGTGAAGACTGATGCAAAATACTCATTTAGTTCATCTGCCATCTCCTTGTCCCCTGTTATTACTTCTCCTGATTCATTTTCTAGTGATCCTATATCCACTCTCATCCCTCTTTTATTTTTAATAATCTTGAAAAAGTTTTTCTATCCACTTTGATATTGTTTGCTAGCTTGCTTTCATATTTCATTTTCCCTCCTAATAATTCTTTTAGTTGCTTTCTGTAGGTTTTTAAAAGCTTCCCGATCCTCTATCTTCCTGCTAATGTTTGCTTCATTGTATGCCTTCTCTTTTGCCTTTACATTAGCTTTGATTTCCCTTGTTAGCCATGGTGCACTATATTGCAGTTTGAATATTTCTTTGATTTCTGGAATATATCTACAGTATCCTGCAACTTCCTCATTTTTCACAGAAACTCAAGCTATTGTCATCCCTGCCAGCATCTCCTTCCAATTTACTTTAGCTAACTGCTTTCCCTTACCCCTGTAATTTCCTTTACTTCACTGAAATACTGCTATGTCAGACTTGCTTTCTCCCTGTCAAGTTTCAAGTTGAACTCAATCATATTGTGATCATTTGTTCTTAAGGGTTCTTTTACCTTAAGCTCCCTAATTGCTTCCAGTTCATTTCATAACAGCTAATCCACTTGGACTATGAAGGATGTAGATATCAAACAGCCTTTTTCCACTGAGGGAGATTTGATAGAGGTATGCAAAATTATGAGGGATCTAGACAGGGTAAATGCAACAGATTTTTTCTGCTGATGTTATGTGCAACTAGGAGTGGTCATGGGTTAAGGGTGAAAGGTGAAATATTTAAGGGGAACATGTGGAGGAACTACTTCACTCAGATTATGAAATGAACTACCAGCAGAAATGTAGATGCTGGTTTGATTTCAACATTTACAAGAAATATGGATAGGTCCATGGATGGGAGGGGTATGGAGGGTTATTGTTTGGGTACAGGTTGATGGGCCTGGGCAGATTAATATTTTGGCCTGGACTAAATGGGCCAATGGGCCTGTTTCTGGGCTATAGTGTTCTGGCAGGATAGATTAGTGGATTCGTCTAGAGAGGCTACTTGGGGAGAATTGAGGATAGGAAAGGTGTAGTGATGCTTGTAGGGGTGTATTATAGACCACCTAATAGGGACCCAGAATTGGAGGAGCAAATTTTTAAGGAGATAGTAGATATTTGTAGTAAGCACAAGGCTGTGATTGTGGGAGGTTTTAATTTTCCACACATAGACTGGGAAGCCCATTCTGTAAAAGGGCTGGATGGTTTGGAGTTTGTCAAATGTGTGCAAGATAGTTTTTTGCTGCAATACATAGAGGTACCAACTAGAGAAGAGGCAGTGTTGGATCTCCTGTTAGGGAGTGAGATAGGTCAGGTGACAGAGGTACGTGTTGGGGAGCATTTCGGTTCCAGTGATCACAATACCATTAGTTTCAATATAATTATGGAGAAGGATAGGACTGGACCCAGGGCTGAGATTTTTGATTGGAGAATGGCTAATTTTGAGGAGATGCGAAAGAATTTAGAAGGAGTGGATTGGAACAACTTGTTCTATGGGAAGGATGTAATAGAGAAATGGAGGTCGTTTAAAGATGAAATTTTGAGGGTACAGGATCTTTATGTTCCTGTTAGGTTGAAAGGAAAGGTTAAAAGTTTGAGAGAGCCATGGTTTTCAAGGGATATTGGAAACTTGGTTTGGGAAAAAAAGAGGGATTTACAATAAATATAGGCAGCTTGGAGTTAATGAGGTGCTCGAGGAATATAAAGAATGTAAAAAGAATCTTAAGAAAGAAATTAGAAAAGCTAAAAGAAGATACGAGGCTGCTTTGGCAAGTAAGGTGAAAATAAATCCAAATGGTTTCTACAGTTATATTAATAGCAAAAGGATAGTGAGGGATAAAATTTGTCCCTTACAGAATCAGAGTGGACGGCTATGTGCGGAGCCAAATGAGATGGGGGAGATTTTGAACAATTTCTTTTCTTTGGTATTCACTAAGAGGAAAGATATTGAATTATGTAAGGCAAAGGAAACAAGAAGGGTAGTTATGGAAAGTATTACAATTAAAGAAGAAGAAGTACTGGCACTTTTAAGGAATATAAAAGTGATTGATGGAAAGTATTCTTAGAGATGGTATATAGGATTATCTGGATAGACAGGGTCTGATCAGGAACAGTCAACATGGATTTGTGCGTGGAAGGTCATGTTTGATAAATCTTACTGAAGTTTTTGATGAGGTTACTAGGAAAGTTGACGAGGGTAAAGCGGTGGATGTTGTCTATATGGACTTCAGTAAGGCCTTTGACGAGGTTCCACAGGGAAGGTTAATTAGGAAGGTTCAATCGTTAGGTATTAATATCAAAGTAGTAAAATGGATTCAGAGGTGGCTGGATGGGAGACGCCAGAGAGTAGTGGTGGATAACTGTGTGTCAGATTGGAGGATGGTGTGTAGTGGTGTGCCTCAGGGATCTGTACTGGGTCCAATGTTGTTTGTCATATATATTAATGATCTGGGTGATGGGGTGGTAAATTGGATGAGTAAGTATGCAGAGGATACTAAGATAGGTGGAGTTGTGGATAATGAAGTAGGTTTTCAAAGCTTGCAGAGAGATTTAGGCCAGTTAGAAGAGTGGGCTGAAAGATGGCAGATGGAGTTTAATGCTGATAAATGTGAGGTGCTACATTTTGGTAGGACTAGTCAAAATAGGACATACATGGTAAATGGTAGAGCATTGAAGAATGCTGTAGAACAGAGCGATCTAGGAATAATGGTGCATAGTTCCTTGAAGGTGGAATCTCATGTGGATAGGGTGGTGAAGAAATCTTTTGGTATGCTGGCCTTTATAAATCAGAGCATTGAGTATAGGAGTTGGGATGTAATGTTGAAATTGTATAAGGCATTGGTAAGGCCAAATTTGGAGTATTGTGTACAGTTCTGGTCACCGAATTATAGGAAAGATGTCAATAAAATTGAGCGAGTACAGAGGAGATTTATTAGAATGTTGCCTGGGTTTCATTTCCTAAGTTACAGAGAAAGGTTAACAAGTTTGGTCTTTATTCTTTGGAATGTAGAAGGTTGAGGGGGGACTTGATAGAGGTGTTTAAAATTCTGAGGGGGATTGATAGAGTAGACGTGGATAGGCTTTTTCTATTGAGAGTGGGGGAGATTCAAACAAGAGGACATGAGTTGAGAGTTAAAGGGCAAAAGTTTAGGGGTAACATGAGGGGGAACCTCTTTACTCAGAGAGTGGTAGCTGTGTGGAACGAGCTTCCAGCGGACGTGGTTGAGGCAGGTTCGATGTTGTCGTTTAAAGTTAAATTGGATAGCTATATGGACAGGAAAGGAATGGAGGGTTATGGGCTGAGTGCAGTTCGGTAGGACTAGGTGAGAGTAAGAGTTCGGCATGGACTAGAAGGGCCGAGATGGCCTGTTTCCGTGCTGTAATTGTTATATGGTTATATAGTTATTTCTCTATTAATTCACATCTACTAACTGAGGCATTGGCACCCTTATTAACACATGGTGTCCAGAATTGGCAAAGACCTAACAGAAACAGACATAGAGTTGTATGCACAGAAACAGGCCCTTTGGGCCACAGTTTCCATGACAACCTTTTTCGGCCACCCACATTAATGCCATTTACTCTCCTGTTACATCAACAGTGCTAAAATCAAGGGGGTTGAAAGCTGCAGGTTGCAAGAAATAAACATCACCAATAGCCTGCCCTGGTTCAACCACATGATGCCATGGCAAAAAACTCTCTATTTCCTCAGGTAGCCAAAGAAATGAGGCATGTCGTTTTTGACCCTCATCAATTTGTATTGATGCAACATAGAAAACAGCCTATCCAGATTCATCACGGCTTTGTATGGCGGCTGATCCGCCCGCAACTACAGAGAGTTGTGGACACAGCTCAGCACAGCGTTGATATCTGCCTCCCCTCCGTGTACTCTCTCTATACTTCTTGTAGCCTCGGCAAAGCAGCCAACTTAATCAAAGACCGCAGCTACCTTAGACATTCTGGCTTCTCCTCCATCCCGTCACGTACCACCACGCTCAAGGACAGCTTTTCTGCCTCTGTTATAAGTCAATTGAACAATCTCCTAGGATTATCCTCTTGATCTCATAAACTACCTCATTATGGCCTTACACATCATTGTCTGGCTGCTCTGTACTTTTTCTGTAACTGTAACACTATTCTGCATTCCGATATTGTTTTCCTTTATACTACTTCAATGCATCGATTTATCTCTGGTTGCTAGTGCGGTTCCCCTTTAAGACAGTGGAAGCGAGGATGTGTATGGGTTTATATCTTCATTTAAGGAGAAGAGGTTCCTGACTTCACTACCATCTATTCTGCAGGCAGTCATATAGTCTCTGGTAAATAAAATCGAAGACCTCAGAGGAAGATTGCTGTACCAGATGGACATCAGGGTCTGTTGTGTTTATTGCTTTACGGAGACTTGGACATTCCCAGCCTTTCCAGATGCAGCGACACAGCTTGCTGGCTTCATGATTCACTGCCAAGATAGGATTGCTGAGTCTTTCAAAGGTGGAGTATGCTTTATGATTAACTCCTTGTGGTGCACAAACATGGCGGTTCTGTTCCAGTCCTGCTTGCTCAATCTGGAACATATCATGATCAAGTGTCATCCATTTTATATGCCACAGGAGTTTGCAGCTATCTTTTTGGTAGCAGTCTACATCCCACCTCAGGCCCATGTCAAACAGGCTCTAAACGAACTAAGTGACCTAATCAACAAGTATGGAACAGAGCACTGTGATGCCTTCCCCATCATTTTGGAGGATTTTGACCAGACCAGCTTAAAAAATTCTCTGTAAATAATTATGATCAACGTATCACTTGCGGAACCAGAGAAGCCTTCACACCAGACCACTATTATACCACCATCAAGTGTTTACCATGCCATTCCACACCCACACATTGGTCATCTGATTGTATTTCTACTCCCTGAGTATAGGCAGACACTGCAAACTGCAGCACCAAGAAGGCATGGACAAGAAAGACACAGGAGTGCTTATAGGACTGCTTTAAATCAGTGGACCGGACTGTATTCAGGAATTCATCTTCAAGTCCAAATGAATGTGCCACAGTTGTCTCTGACCATTAAAACCTATGTGGATGAATGTGTGCCAATGAGAACATATTGTACATAGCCAAATTAAAAACTGTGGATGAACCAGGGGATTCATTATCTGCTGAGAGCTAGATCTATGGCTTTCAGGTCTGGTGATTCAGGACTATCCAAGGAGGCCAGGTACATCTTACAGGGGACTATCACAAGAGCAAGAGAGCAATTCCAATTCAGGTTAGAGGCAGAATCGGATGCATGTCAGCCCTGGCAGGGTTTGCAGGCCATTACTTCCTACAAAGCAAAACCTAATATCATGAATGGTAGTGATGCATCACTCCCAGATGAGCTCAACACCTCGCTTTGAATAGGAGCATAAAACTACAGCTATGAGGATCCCTGCAGCATCTGGGGACCCAGCGATCTCTGTCTTGGAGACAGAGTCAGAACGTCTTTCAAGAGGGTGAACCCTTGCAAGGTGACAGGCCCCGAAGGTGTAACTGTGCCGACTACCTGGTGGTGTGTTCAAAGACATTTTCAATCTCTTTTCGACAGTCAGGGGTTCCCATCTGCTTCAAAAGGGTAACTATCATTCCAGTGCCCAAGAAGAACATGGTGAGCTGCCTTAATGACTATCGTCCAATAGCACTCACATTTACGGTGATTAAATGTTTTGAGAGGTTGGTTATGGCTTGAATCATCTCCAGCCTAAGCAAGGACCTGGACCCACTGCATTTGCCTATCACCACAATGAGTCTACAGTGAATGCAATCTCATTAGCTCTTCAAGCAACCTTGGGTCACCCGGACAATACTAGTACTTACGCCAGGCTGCTGTTTACTGACTACTGCTCAGCATTTAGTGCAATCATTCCTATATTGCTGACCATAAAACTCCAAATCCTAGGCCTCTGTGTCTCACTCTGAAACTAGATACTCAACTTCCTCACCAGAAGACTACAGTCTGTGTGGATTGGAAATAACATCTCCACCTCACTGATAATCAAGCCTGGCATACACCAGGGATTCTCTACTGTCACTATACCCATGTCTGTGTGGCTAGGCATAGCTTATCTATAAATTTGCTGATAACACAACTGCTGTTGGAAAAATTTCAAATGGTGACGAGAAGGCGTACAGGAGCAAGATATATCAACTAGTTAAGTAGTGTCATAGCAACAACCTTGCACTCAACGTCAGTAAGACTAAATAATTGATTGTGGACTTCAGAAAGTGTAAAACACACCAGTCCTCATAGAGAGATCAGAAGTGCAAGGGGTGAGCAATTTCAAGTTCCTGAGTGTTAACATCTCTGAGGATCTATTCTGGGTCCACCATATTGATAAAGTTACAAAGAAGGCATATGACAGTGACTATATTTCATTTGGAGTTTGAGGAAAAACACTCACCAATTTCTATAGCTGTGCCATGGAGATCATTCCAGCTGGTTCCATCGCCGTCTGGTATGGTGTGCACAAGATCGAAATAAATTGCAGAAAGTTGTAAACTCAGTCAGGTCCATCATGGGCACCAACCTCTCCAGCTTCCAGGTCATCTTACTGTAATTTACAATAATAATAATAACGTTTTTATTATTATGTATTACAATGTACTGCTGCCGTGTCACGACAAGTTTCATGACATATGCCAATGATATTAAACCTGATTCTGATTCTGTAGTGAAATGGCATGAAGAAACAACTTTTCTTTACAGTACCTCATTACATGTGACAGTTATAAACCAATCTACTAATTTGCCATTGATAGCCTGATCCAGATGCCTCACTAAAGCACATAAAGGAAACAGCTTCTGCTCTGCCTTCATCAGTATTCTCAGGTACCTCTTCAAAAAGCTCTGTCAAATTAGTAATATGGGAAAATGGTATCTATTTCTGATCAACCCTGCCTTTCTAAATGTACATTAATCCTATCTTGATTTTCTCCAATAATCTCTGCCCCACACTGAAGGTTCACAGTCTTATAGTTACCTAGTTTATTCTGTTCTCCTTAATAAATAATCTACATTCTGTGCTTCTGGAACCTCACCTGTAGCTAATAAAAATGCAAACTTCTCCATTACAGCCCTAGCAATCACTTACTTTGTTTCCAACAGCATCCTAGAATAGCTCTCATCTGGCCCCCCGGGCTTACTAACCCATGTGTCCCACAATATTGAATACGCCTTCCTACTTAGCATTGATTTACTTCAGATTATCCACATACCCTTCCCTGAAATCACTATCGTTAATGTCCTTCTTGTTCATAAAGTGCCCATTAAGGACTTGGCCCTCATGTTGCACCTGATCTACTTAAGAATGCTTTTGGATCCTCCTTAATCTTATGTCCCAGAGATATTTTATGGCCCCTTTTCCCCTCCTAATTTCTTTCTTAAGTACTCTCCTACACACTCTAGTGACTCCGGCAATCCCAATTACCTATGCCCATTGAGTGTTTCTTCTTTTCTTCCTGATCAAACTTTGAATATCCTTTATGATACAAATGTCCTTAATCTTAACATATTTGTCTTTCCTGCTTACCAGAATGTACCGGCTCTGAACTTTTACTGACTTTCTTTTAAAAGACTCCCAACTATAATTATCATTTTATGCATACATACAGAATCTGCCTCCAATCTACTTCAGCAGGTCTTTTTTTTTGTTACAATATTAAAATTAACCTTCCCACATTTCAAGATCTCAACATGAGGAGCAACGTTATCCCTTTACATAACTACCATGAAAATTACAGAATTGTAGTTACTATTCCCAAAATATTCCCTCACCAATACTACCACCATCTTCCAATTTCAGTTCCAGAGTTAGAATAGAAAAAGATTCACCACATATTGTCTCAAAAAAACTTTCCTGTAAGCCTCTAGCATTAAGTGCAATCCCAGTCAAAATTCCTTCACAACTATAACCCAAAAATATTACAATTCTCCATGATCTGCTTATATTTTTATTCTTCTAGTTCCTACTGAATGCTGGGAGACCTATTATATAAGCCCAACAAAGTACTTGCTCCTCTCTTATTCATATGTTCCAACTATACTCTTATTAGTCGATCATTCCAGGATATCCTCTCTAAATTCTGCTGTTATGTTCACCCTAATTCGTAGTGCAACTCCCTCCTCCTCTTTTGCATTCCCTTTTACCACAGCTGAAATATCTAAACCCTGAGATATTACGCTGCCAGTCGCATCCTTCCACAACCAGTGATCCAACCTTTACGTTCATCTCAAAGGATGTTGTTTACCTTTCTTGCTTTTATAATCTATTCTTTATTTATAAGACATAGATTCTATCTATTCTTTTACCAATCTTCTCAATTTCTCCTGTAATTTTCAAAGTCTTAGTATGAATGATCCTTGGTCTTCCTGACTTTAGTATTTGGTAATTTATTTTACATGATCCCTCTTCATCTTTTTCTGCTAATTATTTCATGTTTAACATTATACACCTTCCTCCATAATAAAGGCAACTATTCATCCTGTTCCAAGCTTTTTAGCATGAACTTGCTATTCACATTTCTACTGCCTCTTTCAATTTGGCTTACAATACTAATTTGGAATACCTTATCAAATGCTTTTTGACTATAATATACACAGAACCAATCATGTTCTATTTATTCTCTATCTCTATTACATCATCAAAGAATTCAATCAGGTAAGACAAACACAATTTGCTCTTGTCAACTAGATACCAACTTTCACTTACTAACTAAACACAAGAGATTCTGCAGATGCCGAAAATCCAGACCAACAGATACAATGTTGGAGGATCTCAACAGGCCAGGCAGCATTAATGAAAATGAATCAATGTTTCGGATGAGACCTTTCCTCAGGACTGAGAGAATTATCAATATCTATTTGTCAACCGTCAATTAATTAACTGCAAGATTCAAAGTTTCCCTACCATGGAATTTTGAATAACTATTATGCAGTTGGCTGATATATCCTTCTTGAATATTTTCATAACATTTGTGATTATCTATTCCTCTAACTGTTATCTATTTCAGGTCATTTCTAATTAAGGTAAAGGAACCCTGAGGGGCAAGTGATCATAATATGATCGAATTCACCCTGAAATTTGAGAAGGAGAAGCGAAAGTCAGATGTATCAGTACTACACTGGAGTAAAGGGAATTACGGGGGTATGAGAGAGGAATTAGCTAGAATTGATTGGAAAAGAAAACTGGCAGAGATAACGGCAGAGCAGTAATGGTTGGAATTTCTGGAAGCAATTCAGAAGGCATAGGATATATACATCCCGAAGAGGAAGAAGTATTCTAAAGGAAAGATAACCAGCCACAGCTAACAAGAGGAGTCAAAGCCAACATAAAAGCCAAAGGGAGGGCATATAACAGAGCAAAAATTAGTGGGAAGTTAGGGGATTGGGAAGATTTTAAAAGCCAACAGAAGGCAACTAAAAAAGTCATTAAGAAGGTAAAGATGGAATACAAAGTTAACTAACCAATAATACTAAAGAGGATATCAAAAGTTTCTGTAGACGCATAAAGTATAAAAGAGAGGTGAGAATTTTGGGCAAATACATAGACTGCATGGAAATATTTAGAGGAATAAGGGCAAGTATGGACAGTATGGGCAAGCTGGGCTGAAGAGCCTGTTTTCTAAGCTGAATAGTTCTACTCTTTGACTCCGTGACTCTGGGGAGATCTATCTTCAGATACACTTACTTTCATCACTTTTAGCAAATCTCTAGCATAGAAATACTTTTTCACTTAGAAGGCCAGCTATCAGTTACTTAATGCAAATATTGCCACTCTATCACAATCAACTGTACTTCTCGATTGGCTGATCAAATGAAAATCAATGTGAACTACAAATGCTGTGAATCTGAAATTAAAAGAGAAAATGCTGGAAAAGCCCTGCAGGTCAGACAATATCAATAGAATGGTTAATGTAACACACATCAAAGTTGCTGGTGAACGCAGCAGGCCAGGCAGCATCTCTGGGAAGAGGTACAGTCGATGCTTCAGGCCGAGACCCTTCGTCAGGACTAACTGAAGGAAGAGCTAGTAAGAGATTTGAAAGTGGGAGGGGGAGGGGGAGATCCAAAATGATAGGAGAAGACAGGAGGGGGAGGGATAGAGCCGAGAGCTGGACAGGTGATTGGCAAAGGGGATATGAGAGGATCATGGGACAGGAGGTCCGGGGAGAAAGACAAGGGCGGGGGAACCAGAGGATGGGCAAGGGGTATAGTCAGGGGGACAGAGGGAGAAAAAGGAGAGTGAGAGAAAGAATGTGTGTATATAAATAAATAACGGTTGGGGTACCAGGGGGAGGTGGGGCATTAGCGGAAGTTAGAGAAGTCAATGTTCATGCCATCAGGTTGGAGGCTACCCAGACGGAATAGAAGGTGTTGTTCTTCCAACCTGAGTGTGGCTTCATCTTTACAGTAGAGGAGGCTGTGGATAGACATCCCATTCCCATCTTACAAACAGCTGCTCACAGGCTCGTGTTTAAGCATTGCTGGTGAGAATGCAGTTCCGCATCTGGGGAGAGCGGATGCTTGGGGCGCGCTCTGCCTTTTATCGCGCTCTGCTTTTTTTTTCGTAACAGTGAAAATATCTTCTGAAAGCGAAAACAGGGTACTAATGTAGGTCTTTCATAACAGTGAGGTTTCATAAAGCGAACATTCAAAAAGCGGGGGACACCTGTAATGGCAAGACTCTTGGCAGTGAGGAGGATCAGAGGAATCTTGGGGTCCGAGTCCATAGAACGCTCAAAGTAGCTGTGCAGGTTAACTCTGTGGTTAAGAAAGCATAGGTGCATTGGCCTTCATCAATCGTATAATTGAATTTAGGAGCCGAGAGGTAATGTTGCAGCTATATAGGACCCTGGTCAGACCCCACTTGGAGTACTGTGCTCAGTTCTGGTCACCTCACTACAGGAAGGATGTGGAAACCATAGAAAGGGTGCAGAGGAGATTTACAGGGATGTTGCCTGGATTGAGGAGCATGCCTTATGAGAATAGGTTGAGTGAACTTGGCCTTTTCTCTTTGGAGCGACGGAGGATGAGAGGTGACCTGATAGAGGTGTATAAGATGATGAAAGGCATTGATCGTGTGGATAGTCAGAGGCTTTTTCCCAGGGCTGAGATGGCTGCCACAAGAGGACACAGGTTTAAAGTGCTTGGAAATAGGTACAGAGGAGATGTCAGGGGTAAGTTTTCTACACAGAAAGTGGTGAGTGTGTGGAATGGGCTGCCGGCAATGATGGTGGAGGCAGATACGATAGGGTCTTTTAAGAGACTTTTGGATAGGTACATGGAGCTTAGCAAAATAGAGGGCTATAGGTAACCCTAGTAATTTCTAAGGTAGGGACATGTTCGGCACAGCTTTGTGGGCCGGAGGGCTTGTATTGTGCTGTAGGTTTTCTATGTTCTATGTTCTAAAGGAAGCAATTTGGTCCAGGTAGTGGAGAAAATGGGAAAGGTAATAGGTGGACTAAAGGCAATGTCTGTGACAGGGTGAAATAATGTACCTCTTAAAGAGTAGTTGCAGAACTCAAATTTACTGTTTCCAGTGTGTCTTTTTTTCTGTTAATATAGAGCTAGTGTTCTGAGAATGGTTCCAGAGTTAATGGTATGTTCCTTGTGTGAGATGAGGGAACATTTGGAGAGCTTCAGTCTCCCTAATAACCACATCTACATGAAGTGCACTACTCTACAGTTCCTTAGAGACTGTGTTGAAGAACTGGAGCTGCAGCTTGATGACCTTTGGCTCGTATAGGAGAATGAGGAGGTGATAGGAGCTACAGGGAGGTAGTTACCCCAAAGTTGCAGGAGGTATGTACCTGGGTGACTGTCAGGACAGGGAAAGGGAATAGGCAGCCAGAGTAGAGTAACCCTGTGGCCATCCCCACAATAATAAGTATACTGCTGGAAGAACGAGCTGCCCGAGTGAATCAGCAAGCAGGTCTATGGCTCAGAGTCTGGTTCTGTGGCTCAGAAGGAAAGGGGGTTAAAGATGAGTGCAGCAGTAATAGGGGATTTCATAGTTAGAGGAGCAAACAGGAGATTCTGGGGATGTGATAAAGACGCCTGGATGGTATTTTGCCTCTCAAATGCTAGGGTCATGACGTCTTGGATCAGGTTCCCAGCATTCAAAATAGGAGGGTCAGCGGGCAGAAGTTGTGGTACTTATTGGCACCAACGACATAGCTGGGAAATAGGAGAAGGTCCCGAAGAGAATATAGGGAGTTAGGCAGAAAGCCAAAAAAAAGGGTTGTAATCTTTGGATGCTGCCTGAGCCACATGCCAGTGAGAGTAAGGATAGGATAATTTGCCAGATGACTGTATGGCTGAAGAATTGGTGCAGGGGACAGGGTTTCAGATCTCTGAATTATTGAGATCGCTTCTGGATAAGGTATGACCTGCAACAATAAGAAAAGTAGGCACTTGAACCCAAGGGGGACAAATATCCTTACAGGCAGATTTGCTAGAGCTGTTAGAGAGGTTTTAAACTAATTTGGCAAAGGGATGGGAACTGGAATGATAGGGCTAAGGATATGGCAGTTGGTATACATGCAGGATGTAGTGAAACTGTGAAGAAGGACAGGCAGATGATAGGGAAAAATTGCAGTCAGTGGGATGAATGGAGGCAAAATGAAAAGGGTTATGAATACAGGAGTAAAGGTGTTATATTTGAACACTCGCAGTATACGGAATAAGGTAGATGATCTTGCAGCACAATTAGAGATTATCAGGTATGATGTTAAAGGCATCACTGAGTGGTGGCTGATAGAAAATCATAATTGGGAGCTTAACATACAAGGTTGCACTTTGTTTCAAAAGGACAAGCTGGTAGACACAGAGGGTGGTTCTGTTGGTAAAAAAAATAAATCAAATCCTTAGAAAGAGGTAAACAACAGGAATTCTGCAGATGCTGGAAATTCAAGCAACACACATCAAAGTTGCTGGTGAACGCAGCAGGCCAGGCAGCATCTATAGGAAGAAGCGCAGTCGACGTTTCAGGCCGAGACCCTTCGTCAGGACTAACTGAAGGAAGAGTGAGTAAGGGATTTGAAAGTTGGAGGGGGAGGGGGAGATGCAAAATGATAGGAGAAGACAGGAGGGGGAGGGATGGAGCCAAGAGCTGGACAGGTGATTGGCAAAAGGGATACGAGAGGATCATGGGACAGGAGGTCCAGGAAGAAAGGTGGGGGGGGGGACCCAGAGGACGGGCAAGAGGTATATTCAGAGGGACAGAGGGAGAAAAAGGAGAGTGAGAGAAAGAATGTGTGCATAAAAAGGAGTAACAGCTGGGGTACGAGGGGGAGGTGGGGCCTAGCGGAAGTTAGAGAAGTCAATGTTCATGCCATCAGGTTGGAGGCTACCCAGACGGAATATAAGGTGTTGTTCCTCCAACCTGAGTGTGGCTTCATCTTTACAGTAGAGGAGGCCGTGGATAGACATGTCAGAATGGGAATGGGATGTGGAACTAAAATGTGTGGCCACTGGGAGATCCTGCTTTCTCTGGCGGACAGAGCGTAGATGTTCAGCAAAGCGGTCTCCCAGTCTGCGTCGGGTCTCACCAATATATAAAAGGCCACATCGGGAGCACCGGACGCAGTATATCACCCCAGTCGACTCACAGGTGAAGTGATGCTTCACCTGGAAGGACTGTTTGGGGCCCTGAATGGTGGTAAGGGAGGAAGTGTAAGGGCATGTGTAGCACTTGTTCCGCTTACACGGATAAGTGCCAGGAGGGAGATCAGTGGGGAGGGATGGGGGGGACGAATGGACAAGGGAGTTGTGTAGGGAGCGATCCCTGCGGAATGCAGAGAGAGGGGGGGAGGGAAAGATATGCTTAGTGGTGGGATCCCGTTGGAGGTGGCGGAAGTTACGGAGAATAATATGTTGGACCCGGAGGCTGGTGGGGTGGTAGGTGAGGACTAGGGGAACCCTATTCCTAGTGGGGTGGTGGGAGGATGGAGTGAGAGCAGATGTACGTGAAATGGGGGAGATGCGTTTAAGAGCAGAGTTGATAGTGGAGGAAGGGAAGCCCCTTTCTTTAAAAAATGAAGACATCTCCCTCGTCCTAGAATGAAAAGCCTCATCCTGAGAGCAGATGCGGCGGAGACGGAGGAATTGCGAGAAGGGGATGGCGTTTTTGCAAGAGACAGGGTGAGAAGAGGAATAGTCCAGATAGTTGTGAGAGTCAGTAGGCTTATAGTAGTATATAGTACTTATAGTATTTGTCTACTATAAGCCTACTGACTCTCACAACTATCTGGACTATTCCTCTTCTCACCCTGTCTCTTGCAAAAACGCCATCCCCTTCTCGCAATTCCTCCGTCTCCGCCGCATCTGCTCTCAGGATGAGGCTTTTCATTCTAGGACGAGGGAGATGTCTTCATTTTTTAAAGAAAGGGGCTTCCCTTCCTCCACTATCAACTCTGCTCTTAAACGCATCTCCCCCATTTCACGTACATCTGCTCTCACTCCATCCTCCCACCACCCCACTAGGAATAGGGTTCCCCTGGTCCTCACCTACCACCCCACCAGCCTCCGGGCCAACATATTATTCTCCGTAACTTCCGCCACCTCCAACGGGATCCCACCACTAAGCATATCTTTCCCTCCCCCCCTCTCTCTGCATTCCGCAGGGATCGCTCCCTACACAACTCCCTTGTCCATTCGTCCCCCCCATCCCTCCCCACTGATCTCCCTCCTGGCACTTATCCGTGTAAGCGGAACAAGTGCTACACATGCCCTTACACTTCCTCCCTTACCACCATTCAGGGCCCCAAACAGTCCTTCCAGGTGAGGCATCACTTCACCTGTGAGTCGACTGGGGTGATATACTGCGTCCGGTGCTCCCGATGTGGCCTTTTATATATTGGTGAGACCCGACGCAGACTGGGAGACCGCTTTGCTGAACATCTACGCTCTGTCCGCCAGAGAAAGCAGGATCTCCCAGTGGCCACACATTTTAGTTCCACATCCCATTCCCATTCTGACATGTCTATCCACGGCCTCCTCTACTGTAAAGATGAAGCCACACTCAGGTTGGAGGAACAACACCTTATATTCCGTCTGGGTAGCCTCCAACCTGATGGCATGAACATTGACTTCTCTAACTTCCACTAGGCCCCACCTCCCCCTCGTACCCCAGCTGTTACTCCTTTTTATTCACACATTCTTTCTCTCACTCTCCTTTTTCTCCCTCTGTCCCTCTGAATATACCTCTTGCCCATCCTCTGGGTCACCCCCCCCTCGTCTTTCTCCCTAGGCCTCCTGTCCCATGATCCTCTCGTATCCCCTTTTGCCTATCACCTGTCCAGCTCTCGGCTCTATCCCTCCCCCTCCTGTCTTCTCCTATCATTTTGCATCTCCCCCTCCCCCTCCAGCTTTCAAATCCCTTACTCACTCTTCCTTCAGTTAGTCCTGACGAAGGGTCTCGGCCTGAAACGTCGACTGCGCTTCTTCCTATAGATGCTGCCTGGCCTGCTGCGTTCACCAGCAACTTTGATGTATGTTCCTTAGAAAGAGGTGACAGGTGAAGATAAAGTTGGTAAAGTTAAGAAACTGCAAGGGTAAAAAGACCCTAATGGGAGTTGTACACAGGTCTCCAAATAGTAGCCAGGATGTGGAATACAAATTTCAACAGGAGATAGAAAAAAAGTAATGTTACTATAATCATGCAGGATTTCACTATGCAGGTATTTCGGGAAAATGCTTGGATTTATTTCAGGCAACCTCAAGTATAATTGTTCCAAATGATTCATTCAAAGTATACAGGATAGAACATAAGAGTACAATCATCATCAGTGATCATTTGTAGATGAATATGTTTCTTCTCCTGGTGGTTCATCTGGTCATTTGTGGGTCTTGAGATGACTGAAGAGGCTGATCCGTGATCCACAAGTCTTATTGCAGTGTTGGCAGGTGGAGGTCATTGAAGTGATGGTGGATGTAGCTGGTTGGACCTTTCCCAGTCCCTCCTTACATTGAAGCCGCTTTGTCTCAGCAGCACGGTGGAGGTATTCTTCGAGCTGTGCAGTCCCCTTATAGACAGTCCTCCTTCAGCTTTTCCTATCCTGTGCTAATTTCTCCCATCCATTCTGGCTCTTCATCAGGTGGGTCTTGATGGTGTCCTTGAACCACTTTTTCTGCCCGCCAGGAGTGTGCTTTGCATCCTTGAGTTGTCCAAACAGAAGTTGTTTAGGGAGGCAGGCGTCAGGCATAAGGATGACGTGGCTGACCCATGGCAATTGGTGTTGAGTCATGATTGTGGCTATGGAGTTTATATTAGCTTCCTCCAGGATGCTGGAGAAAGCTCATCTATTCTTCCAGCTAGTGCTCAGAATCTTTCGGAGACATCTTTGATGGTAAGTTTCTAGGAATTTTACGTGCCTGCTGTATGTTGTCCATGACCCCAATCCGTACAGCAAGGAGGAGAGGGCTATAGCCTTATAGACCAGAAACTTAGTGTTGGTCTTGGTATCCTTCTTTCTCAGCTTGCCAAAAGCTCTACCTCCACAGCCTATTCTGCAGTTCATTTCAAGGTCAATGTTCACGCCGGCACTTGAAGAAACGGGCTGCGCAGATATGGGAAATGATCAATGTTCTCCAGAGGGATGATGTCATCTTGGATAGCTGGAGGTTTAGGAGCTTGATCTGGAGCAGATTGGTGCAGATCTAAACATGAAGAAAACCCAAGTCCTGCACCAGCCTGCTCCTGATCAGGCTCCTACATCTCCAAAAGAGTACAACACTGTACAAGCCACTTGGTCTACAATTTTGTGCCAATACTGATGCCAATTTATATTAAATATCCTCATCCTGTGAATAATCTTTCTTTCCTTCATATTCATATATCCATCTAAAGTCCTCTTAAATGCCACCAAACTGCTTGATTCCACTCCTACCCCAATAACGTACTGCAGTCACCTATCGTTGTTTATGTAAAATAGTTGCCCCTCATGCTGCTTTTAAATTTCCTCCCTTTAAACTTAAAAACATGTCTTCTGGTATTTCACAAAAAAACAGAAAATCTGCAGAGGCTGGAAATCCAAGCAACACACACAAAATACAGGAGGAACTCAGCAGGCCAGGCAGCATTTATGGAAAAGAATACAGTCGATGCTGCCTGGCCTGCTGAGTTCCTCCTGTATTTTATGTGTGCCTTCCGGTATTTGAGATTTCTATTTTGGGGAAAAGTGACTTGGAAATTTTCTTCTATCCACCTCCTGACTTGTGCTTTTCAAGAACCTTTTCATGGAGTTGCTTGGCGTGTCCTTTTGTCTTAATGGTGTAGATTTTGCCAGGATACTGACTCACCAGCAGTTGGACCTTCCAGCTACAGGTGTATTTTTACTACAATCAATTGAAACACCTAAACTGCACACAGGTGATCTCCATTTAACTAATTATGTGAATTCTAAAACCAATTAGCTGCACCAGTGATGACTTGGTATTTTCATATTAAAGGGAGTAAATACTTATGCAAACAATTATTTTGTGTTTTATATTTGTAATTAATTTAGGTCACATCTGTTTTCACTTTGACATGAAAGAGTCTTTTCCTGTTGATCAGTATCAAAAAAGCCAAATTAAATCCACTGTGATTCAGTGTTGTGAAACAATAAAACACGAAAACTTCTAAGGGAGGCGAGTACTTTTCACAGGCACTGAATTTTGCAACAGTCTCACTGTCAAAGACACTAGCAGTACAGTGGAAATTCCAGGGCATGAAGTGTGTGAAGTTACCATTACCATAGAGAAGATTCTTGGGAAACCTAAATGTCTGAAGGTAGATAAGTCACCTGGATCAGATGGTGAAAGTGGCTGAAGAGATTGCAGAGCATTAGTAATGATCTTTCAAGAATCACTAGATTCTGGAATGGTTCCAGAGATTGAAAGATTGCAAATGATACTTCACTCTTCAAGAGGGGAGGGAGGCAGAAGAAAGGAAACTATAGGTCAGTTAGTCTGACCTCGGTGTTTGGGAAGATCTTGGAGTCAATTGCTGAGCATGTGGTTTCCGGGTACTTGGAGGCACATGATAAAATGAGCCATAGTAAGCATGGTTTCCTCACGGGAAAATCTTGCCTGACAAATCTGTTGGAATTCTTTGAAGAAACAACAAGCAGTATAGACAAAGAAGAATTGGTTGATGTTGTGTATTTGGATTTTCAAAAGGCCTTTGACAAGGTGCCAAACATGAGGCTGCTTAACAAGCTACAAGCCCTTGGTATTAAAGGGAAGATTCTAGCATGAATAAAACAGTGGCTGGCAGGCAGAAAGCAAAGAGTGGGAATAAAGGGGGCCTATTCTGGTTGGCTGCCGCTGACTAGTGGTTTTCCTCAGGGGTCTGGCTTGGGATAGATTCTTTTTACATTATCTGTTAATGACTTGGATGATGGAATTGATAGCTTTGTTACAAAATTTGCAGATGATATGAAGGTAGGTGGAGTGACAGGTAGTTTTGAAGAAGTTGAGAGGTTACAGAAGGACTTAAACAGATTAGGAGAATGGGCAAAAAAGTGGCAGATAGAATACCAAATCCAGAGTGTATAGTCATGCACTTTGGTAGAAGAAATAAAAGGGTTGGCTATTTTCTAGTTAGAGAGAAAATACAAAAAACTGAGTTGCAAAGGGTCTTAGGAGTGCTTGTGCAGGATTCCTGAAAGGTTAATTTGCAGGTTCAGTCTGTGGTGAGGGTGGCAAATATGATGTTAGCAATTATTTCAAGAGGACTAAAATATAAAAACATAGATGTGATGTTGAGACCTTATAGAACACTGGTGAAGCCTCACTTGGAGTATTGTGAGCAGTTCTGGGCCCCTTATCTTAGAAAGGATGTGCTGAAACTGGAAAAGACTCAAAGTGAGTCCACAGAAGTGATTCCAGGTTTGAACAGACTGTTGTATGAGGCATGTTTGATGGCTCTGGGCCAGTATCCACTGCAATTCAGAAGAATGAGGGGTGACCTCATTGAAACCTTTCGAATGGTGAAAGACATTGATAGAGTGAATGTGGAAAGGATGTTTCCTATGATGGGAGAGTCTAAGAACAGAGGAGACAGCCTCAGGACAGAGAGGCATCCTTTTAGAATGGAGTTGAAGGGGAATTTCTTTAGCAAGAGAGTGCTGAATCTGTGGAATTCTTTGCTACAGGTAGCTGTAGAAGCCAAGACTTTATTTATATTTAAGGCAGAGGTCAATAGATTCTTGACTGGTCAGGGCATGAAGGGACATGGGGGGGAAAGTAGGAGATTGGGTCTGAGAGGACAAATAGATCAGCCATGATGAAACGTTGAAGCAGACTCAGTGGGACAAACTACCTAATTCTGCTCCTATATCTCATGGTCTTATGGTCTTACTACTGTCCTTGTTCTTTCTCCTTACCAGAATATTCTGATCCTGAGCTATGCTCAGCTGCTCTTTAAACAACTCCCATATGTTAGACGTGAACTTGACTGACAATAGCTGCTCCCAATCAATGCCTCTTCATTCCTGTTTTCTTCTGTCATAATTTGCCCTCCCCTATTTTAATACCTTTCCAGAAGATAGTCTTTAATTTCAGAATATCTTCTAAGTAGGCTCCAGCAAAGGGATTGCTTCAAATTAATTTGATATTCAATATAGTATACTTTCTGGTTTAAAAAAAACATTAGAACAAAAACATTCAAATCATTCCACAAGGAAATCCAGATGAAGAGAGTTTCCAGATGGATTGTGGAAACGTGACTCATGCATAGGTGCTTACCTGATGTAATCAAACTCAGTAATTGCTTCCGCCTTGTCTAATTTATGTTTGTATTTGAAATTTGGAAAATAGGAAGGAATTGATTCCACACAGAGGCAAATATTTACAATGTGTAGTACATATCTAATTTTTCTTAGAGTATGATTTTAAAAATAATCATTGTTCCCTTTTGCATTCAGTTATTAATGCACCTAAGGCATTTGTAATAACAATCAAACATTGTCATGTATTCAATGTAATTAATAATTGTTTTTCAATATCTTATTGAATTATTTTCACTACAATTAATTCTGAAGGCAGAAGGGTGGGGAAGTGAATGATGTGAGAGGCTGGGAGGTGATTGGTGGAAGGCCTACCAAGCGCTAACAGAGAAGGAATCTGAGAGGTGAGGACAGTGAACTGTGGAATAAATGAAAGGAGGTGGGAAACAGAAGTAAGACTGTGAAGCTGATGGGAAAGTCATCAGGGCATGGGAAGGGAAAGAGAAGGGGTAAAGGAGAATTCTGCAGAATTCCTGTTGTTTGGGTAAAGGAGCCTCTTTTTTTCAGAAAACTCTGCTCCCCCTCCACTGCTATCAATGCAGCTCACACCTGTACCTCTTCCATTTCCCAGATGTCTGCTCTCAACCCCTCCCCCCGCCCCCACCGCCACCACAAGGAGAGAGATCCACTTGTGCTCATCTACCACTCCATGAGCTTTTGTATCCAAAACTTCCACCATCTCTAATGGGACCCACCACCAGACTACCCACACTTCCACTCTCCACTTTCCACAGGGATTGTCCTCTCCACAACTGGCCTGTCTGCTGGTCCCTACATACTGATAGACTCCGGGCACTTATAACTGCAATCATGTGCTCTTAAGGAAATAAAGCACTGTTAAAGGCGCCTTCTTTTGAGGGAGGCTTTAAAATGATGTCTTGTCTTCCACCTTGGGACTTAGTAACATATCCTGTTGAACTTTTGAATGCTAGACTTTCCTAACATTTATTCCTCAACGGGCACAATGAAAAACATATTTTTGGTCCAAGTAGCTCATCACTGTGCAGCTGCAGTAAATTATCTACCATGTTTCCTCACAACAGAAGTGACTATACTTCAAAAGTATTTTATTGGTCATGAGGTTCACTGGGATATCCTGAGATTATGAGATTATATATATATATATATATATATATATACACAAGTTATTTTTTTTATCTAATTCATTTGCAGTGAATTAGATATAAAGAATAACAGGTATGTTGAAGTGATTATGATGAGTTCTGTCTCCAGTGCCTGTAACCTAAAGCTTGCAATCAATTATTTTTATGACAATCATTTGTATCTACCACTTACTGCTTTAACATATGATAATATAGTAGCATTATTTTTGTACTGAAGTTCGACTGGTTGTAGCTGTTATCTGTATGGAAGGTGTTTCATTTCTTGTGTTGATATCATCGTTGACATCAATGGGCTGTGTGCTCAATTCAAGGTTTGGCTGATATACAACTCAGACTGAAAAACTGGATTTGTGAAGAAATGCTGCAAGATTGCTGGGATTTATTTTTAAATTAAAAAAAAGTGGTACAGTTGTACATCAGATTTTACAGTTGTGCAAATAAAGTTCTTGATTTTACAGAACTGAAGTAGTAGGAATTAACATTAACAGAAACATTTGGAAGCACTCAATGAATTAGATAGGATATGCAGAAAAAAGTGAATTAAAGATCAATGAAACCCTTCATCAAATAACATTAACCTAAATTTTCTTGAAATTAGTAGATAACCAATTAGCTTGTGTCCTGAAGTTATGCAGAAGTTTCTCGATGAGGCAATCAATTATTATTGTTATTGTGGAAAAAAACTAGAGCAACATCTGGAGAATGCACTTCTCCGCAAAAGTGGGATGTGGTCTGCATGGATTTTCATAAAACATTTGCAAAAGTGCTTGACCCTCATGGTAGGCTGGTCCAAAATATCAAGTTAAATTGGGTCCACAGTGAGTTGAGTACAAAATTGCCTTAGTCATAGAAAGCAAACAATCATGGTGGAAGGTTTTTTCTCTGTCTGGAGGTCAGTGACTAGCAGTGTTCTGTAGCTGCCAGAGGTAGGACCTTTGGTTGTTTGTGATATACATGAATAATTTGGATGGAATTGTAGATGGTCTGATTAGTACATTTGCAGATAACATGAAAATTGGTAGAATTGTGGATAGTGAGGAAGGTTGGCGAATGATACAGCAGGATATAGAAATATCAGATGGAGTTTTATCTGGATAAATGTAAAGTGTTGCATTTTGGAAAATCAAATGCAAGGGAAAAGTATACAGTAAATGGCAAGGTCAATAAGAACATTGATATGGGGTACAAGGTCCATGAAAGCAGAGGCACGCTTGCCCTCTTTGAACATGGCACTGAGCAGATAATTCAGGAAGACATATTGCAGCTGTATGTATAAAATTTTAGTTAGGCCACGTTTAGAGAATTTTGTGCAGTTCTGATTGCTGCATTATAGTAAGGATACAGAGGTTTTGGAGAGAGAGCAGAAAAGATGCCTGTACTGAAGAGTATTACCTATAGGGAGAGGATGGACAACTTGGATTATTTTTAACGGAGTATCAGAGGCTGAGGAGAGAACTAATATATGTATACAAAAGTATGAGCAGTATCTATAGGATAGAAAGTCTTTTATCCCATGATACAAAGGTCTAATACCAGAGCACATTGCTTTATCATGAAAGGGGGAAAGTTTAACGGAGATTTGCAATACAAATCTTCTTCCAGAGTGTGGCAGGTGCCTGGAACATTCTACCACAGGAGTGCAAGAAGTAGACTCAATGGTAATGTTTAAGAGGCACCTAGACAGACATATGATCTAGCAGGGAATAGAAGGATACAGACCATGTACAGGCAGCTGGGATCCGTTATACTGGTAATCATGTCAGTACAGAAATGATGGACCATAATGGCTTTTCCAACACTGTATGTTCTATGTTCTAAAACGCTGAAGATGCCATTCCTTCAGGTTTTTAAAATTCCAAGTCCTTTCAAAAACAGTAACATCCATTTTGCCTTATTTGTTAAATCTTATTTTAACTTACTTTCTTTACTGAGTCTTTGCTTAGCCATCTTGATTGGCTAAGCTGGGTGATTGATACTTTAAACCAACTGATGAAACACAGACCACAAGGACAAAAGCGGCTAGCATATTACAACACTATGACCTGCACAACATCCTAACATGGAATATAGTGTCTTTGTTCCTTTATTGTCACTGATCATTAACTTAGAGCTCCCTATCCAATACTATTGTGGGAGTACCTTCATCAAAGGCTTGAGGAAGTTGAAGAAGGTGCCTCATCACTACCTTCATGAGGGCAATTAGGGGTGTTATTTTCTAAAATTAACATCAGAAGCAATTAAACTTATCGAAAAATGCCTACCAAAAATATCACTCAGTCATTGCTGACGCCTATCTTCATGGTCAAGATCATCTTGCTTCTACCCATAGTCCAATAAAGCTAACTGTCAGTGTTCAGCTATATTTTTTGCATTTATAGCTAAAATGCAATGATCTTATGGGAATTAAAATATGTGATTATCATTCTTCACAATTCCATGAAAGATAATTTTATTAATGTGTTGTTTCATTCGAGATCCAAAGTGTGGCACTCATTCAAAGTACACACAACATTCTTTGTGGAATTGGTCACCTTGCTTCCATACAGAACACATCATAAAATTGATCACAGAGAATTCTACTGATATAGTCAGCATGTTCGCTAGCTCGGGTGCCAGTGCATAGTTAACAATCATGACATTTGCAAAGAAATCTATTCACTTTAAGATATTCTGCTACTAGGTCACCAGTGCCATTGTATCTAAGCCTGAATGGCACAAAACTTTGAGAATACAGCAGTCCTGTGAATGCCTTTTGTATTAACTTGGAGGAAGAGAGGAATTAAAAGTCAATTTCCTCTTGTTTCTTAAGAAAAGGCAACTGTAATCATATGCAGAGGAAAACGGGCAGAGCAAGAAGATACAGCAGAAGACACTTGGTATATACCGTATTACATTTCTATCTGATTGAGGGATCCCATAGATGTAAAAATGCACAGGTCTCCTGTAAAATCTAATCCACTATTTGTTTGCTGTCGACAGCCAATGTTGAGTGACTAATTTTCAGAAATCAGGAAAAAAAGAAAGCTACTTTGTGTAGCACCTAAAAATTCAATTAATTGACTCACAGAGCATTTTGTGCAGTACCTACAACAATTTCAATCAGAAATAAACAATAAAAAAATCAGTACTTACTGATGAAGTCTGTTTTTTACCCTTCAAAATTCATATATATCTATCAGGTTAACATAAAGAGAATCTCTGATTCACACTATGGCATCTGGCAGTGTGCATTTCATATCTGAACACCATTTCTATGATTTTAATCCATATATCCATAGCTGGCAGATGATAAACCCAAGGGATAGAGCAGATAATGGAAATCCAGAGCACCACACAAAATGCTGGAATAGCTCAGCAAGTCAGGCAGCATCTATGGGGGGAGTAAACAGTTGACAATTCAGGTTGAGGCCCTGCTCCAGGACTGGAAACTGAAGGGGAAGTAGGCAGAAGAAGAAGTTGGGGGGGGGGGGGGGGAGGGGAGGTAATACAAACTGGCAGGTGATCCATAAAACCAGGTGACAAGGAATTTGTGTGGCTGGTGGAGGAGGTATGAAGTGACAATCTGTTAGGTGATAGATGGAAAAGGTAAAGGGCTGGAGAAGAAGGAATTTGATATGAATTTGATAGAAGAGACAGGAGAGAGGACCATGGGAGGAATGGAAGGAAGAGGGCCACCAGAAGGAGGTGTTGGGTAGCTGAGGAGAAGGAAAGGGATGTGAGGGGAATTGGAATATGGAATGGAAAAGAGAGAAGGGGGAGGGGTGAGAAATTAATTAAAGTTAGAGAATTCAATGTTCTTGCCATCAAGTTAGAGGCTACCCAGGCACAACACATATAAGGTACTGCTTCTCCAACCTGTGGCAGTAGAGGAGCCCAGTGTCTGGCATGTCAGATTGGGAACGGGGAATAGAATTAAAATGGGTTGTCACTGGGAAATCCTGATTGTTGTGGCGGATGAGTACATCTCAGAACACTGAGTCCACCTCCAGCAATTCATATGCTAACATCCTGCAATGCCCCTTCCATATCCCAGTACCCTTTACTTAACTCTAGACACGCTTTTCAGCTTCTAGTCAACTGAAATACCACCTCTCCCGCTGGACGCCGCACCAAACTTGATATTCCTCTGCAGTAGATCCATTGCATGGCTGAGTGCACAAAGATACAGTTCTTAGGCACAGACTGTATATATAACTTGGGTGCATAAGACTTTGTGTAGTACTGCAGTAATTTTATGGATTGCACTGTCCTGCTGCCACAAAAAACAAAACAAATCTCATGACTTATGTGAGTGACTTACCTCATGACTCTGATTCTGATATGTGTCTCTATGGTGGACTGAGAGTAGAAAGGGGAGATGGAGAGGGGAGGGGAAGGAAGCACCAGAGAGATATTCTGTAATGATCAATAAACCAATCGTTTGGAATCAAATGACCATGCCTGGTGTCTCAGGGCTGGGTGTGCCCGTTCACCCCAAGCACTCCTTCTCTGCCACCTGTCCCACACCCCTCCTGAGGTGCTCCGCTCTCACCATTCCCAACATCAATGCTTCCACCAGATTTACATACTTAATCTCTGCCCTACATTGACAAATGCAGTACTGTGCAAAAGTATTATAGTCATCCTAGCTATAAGGTGTAAAGCTATAATCCTAGCATCTACGTGCTTATATACTTTGTAATGGTGGTACCTTAACAAGCTCAGGCCTAAATTTATTGCCATACGCGGGTATAAATGCCATGCAAATGAGCTTTTTTGCAACGACAATACCTAAAAAGCCTGATAAATATAAATTACATAAACTTATATCAACCCATACCTCACAAGACAAAATAAGCAAAAGTAATATAACATTAGTACTATTTGAAGAAAATATAGTCTGAGGTAGAATTACAGTATTTCAGGTCAATTCAAGAACCGAAAGGCAGTAGGAACAAAGCTGCTGTTCAGGTGTTTATCTTCAGGTTCCTGTACTTCCTGCCTGATGGCATCAATGAGTAGGTTGTGTAACGGTCTTTGCCCCACTGACCCCCTTTGCCTAGGGTGAATAGTCGTCAACCCCGCCAAACAGTGCAACTGCTTTGGTGCGGATAAGGTGTGAGTCGCCCAATGATCAGCAACAACACAAATATGAAACAATATACAAAGAAGTGTGAGTAAAGGATTATACTTTATAGCAAATTTTTGGTAATGGGTTAGTAGCAACAACTACACGAAAAGGCGCCACATAAGTAACTTATCAGTCTTGTGCACATAATATTTTAATATGTTGGAGCTCACGCCTCCGATTCCATCCACAACTTCCTTCTGAGACTCCGACCACCCTCCGAACCCCCGAGGTCCGGTGTCCGCCACCTGGGAACCACCGTCCGTTCCTCACACGTCCGTCCTTTCTGCTCGTCTCCCGATAAAGCCCGTGCTCCTCAACTCAGCACACATACACAAGATATCAGAACATGACTTCCATTGGCTAACAAATGAATACAATTTCCATTATCACTCTGTATAACCCAAACATTGCAGTTACAGAGAACCCCTTGCTCAGCAGTTAACATTACGAGAAGCCACTTTAATATAACACTTCAGAGAAGCCATCTTGGTAATAAGCGATCAACAGTTAACAGTCCACCTATTATACTGAGAGCCCTACATTCTACCCCCACCGAAATAAGTCATGCCCTCATGACGCTCAGATAATTCACCATCCCTTCCTGCAGAGCACACAGCCCAATCCACGTGCAGAAAGCAATGATCTGACTCCCCAGCATAGTAGAGATCACACCTTGTTCCCTGGGTGCTACATTGACCAACCTCTCTGGGGGTTTCCAACTCCTCTGAGGTCTATGCACCCCCTCGTCTACCCATTCTGCCTCGGACACTACAGGGGACCCTTTGAAACTACAAGGCAAATCCTCTCCCGAGTAGTCACCCAAGCCCCTCTGCACCTCGGAACCCTCTATCTCTGGTTCAGGCCCTACATCCTCTCCTCCAGCATCCTGCGGTGCCACGGACTGCCCCTCAGTAGCCCCTTCTAACCCAGTGCAGGAAAGGCCAGGAGTCTCTTCCTCCATCCCGGGAGCATCAGCGAACAGCAGAATATACCAACCATCCCAGTCATCATCTTCTGAATCAGTATCCCTCACAGGGGTTGGGCCCGGGCCCGTCTCTCCCAGGGTAGGCACATCCTCCACTCTGCGGGGATGCAGAGTCTTGGTACTGAGTGCAGCCGCCTCGTCAGGCTCCCGATCTACCTGCACATCTTGCCCCGGGGCAACAGATGATTCCGATAGAGAATCTCGACAGGCCCCTTTCCATCCTCAGGCCGTACCCGGATGAGGACCCGGTCTCCCAGCAGGAGTTGAGACAACTTTACTTTCTGGTCGTATCTCCTCTCATTACCTTGATTCTGCTAGGCGGCAGCCTCCGCAGCCAACTTGTAAGCTATTTTCAGTCCTTGCCTCATATCAGACACATACTTCAAGTAAGGCTTCAGTGACACCTCACCCGCATCAGTCCCGAAACAAAGGTCAATGGGCAACCTTGCCTCACTCCCAAACATAAGATAATAGGGCAAGTAACCAGTAGCTTCATTGCGTGTACAATTGTAACAGTGAACTAGATGCCCAATAAGTCGACTCCAACGATTCTTTTTGCTGATCTCCAGAGTCCCGAGCATGTCTGGTAGTGTCCGATTGAACCTTTCCGGCTGGGGATCACCCTGCGGATGATAGGGTGTGGTCCTTGACTTCTCAACCCCCAGCATGCCCAGCAACTCATAGATGAGTTTGCTCTCAAAGTCTCATCCCTGGTCACTATGGATCCGCTGAGGAAGACCAGAATGCACAAAATACTTCTCCCAGAGCACTTTTGCCACTGTAGTCGCCCTCTAATCCCTACACACCAGGTCCAAAGGCCCCGCACTCTGCAAGTGGGACAAAGGGGCAGCCTGCCCGGGCAGCGTCTTCTGTTGTATGCAACGAATGCAGGACTTGCAGTACTCTTCAACCTCTGTCCTCATTCCGGGCCAGTACAACCGATCCTTGAACAATCCATAGGTCTTTTCCACCCCCAAATGTCCAGAGTCATCATGGAGGGTCTTCAACACAACCTTCCGATACTTCTCCAGCAAGACCAGCTGCCAGCACCGAGGTCGGTCCGGGGATGACTGTATAACCCAAACATTGCAGTTTCAGAGAACCCCTTGCTCAGCAGTTAACATTATGAGAAGCCATTTTAATATAACACTTCAGAGAAGCCATTTTGGTAATAAGCGATCAACAGTTAACAGTCCATCTAGTATACTGAGAACCCTACAGTTGCATGATCCAGATAGGTGGGGGTCCTGAATGATAGGTGTTGCCTTCCTGAGACATTGACTCTTGCAGATATCCTCGGTGGTGGAGGAACATAATGGAACTGGCTAAACTCATTACTCTCTGTAGCCTTTCGTTTTGCTGTGCATGGTGTTCCCATACCAGGTTGTAATACAACCCAACCATTGAACATCTGGAAATGTTTGTCAGAGTCAGAGCAGAGTGTAAAACCAGCCATATCTCGTCCGCTGTAGACCTGCTGTGGAAGAAGGCAAACTGAAGTGTGTCCAGGTCCCTGCTGAGGTAGGAGTTGATTCAAGCCATAACCAACATCCTGAAATACTTTATTACAATGGATGTAGGCACTAAAGGATGGAAAGATATTCACAGGCCCACTGCAAGCCTCCAATTCCAAATGTCCTCACAAATTTGATGGAAATATATCTTTTTCTGTTCAACCGACGTTACTCCATGTAGATTGGATCCAGAACTGTCTTCAACATACAAGTTTCCCTAAGTGTTCGAAATAGACTGATGTGGAGCAAAGTGAGTGTTAGATTGTGAGCTCCAAATAAACAATGTCTGTCAGGGACTTCAATAAGTACTTCTCATGAAATGCATTACTTAAAGGAGCTGTAACCAGTTCTGCAAATAGATATAGTTGCCAGTATACTTGCAGCAACAAGAGTGACATGTATTTAGAACAGAGATGAGAAGGAACACACAGAATGCTGGAGGAACTGAGCAGACCAGGCAGCGTCTCTGGTAAAAAGTACAGTTGACGTTTCCAGCCGAAACCCTTCAGCAGGACTCGAAATATCGACTGTACTCTTTTCCATAGATACCGCCTGGTCTCTTGAGTTCCTCCAGCATTTTGTGTGTGTTGCTCGGATTTCCAGCATCTGCAGATTTTCTCTTGTTTGAGAGATGAAGAGGAATTTCTTTAGGCAGAGGGTGGTGAATCTGTGGAATTCATGCCACAGATGTCTGTGAAGTCCAAGTCGATGAGTTGAATAGCCTGATTGTGCTCCTAAGTCTTATGGTGTCCTGGTCTTATGGTCCCATAATTCGCAAAAATCACCACCTACTCAGTTTTTGGTGATATTAGTGAAGGGGAAAATGATGATAAGAAGAACTTTCCCCTGCTTTAAGTAAGTTTTTGACTATAGGCAGTTTCCTTATTTGTTTTAAGTACAATTTTAAAGGAGAAAGCAGCTAAATAATTCTTACCCTGCTACTTCTGATCTGTCCATAAGAAAATGACCAGCAAACCTCACTTTTTCTCCTTGTACCCTGATGGCTTGTCATCAATCATGAAGAAATTGCCCTGTAGCAGGGCACATGATGTAACTTTGATTAGACACAACTTGTTCTATCACTAAGCTGCCTCATTACCAAACTTTCTACATATTTCACAGTACTAAGTTTAAAAGTTATAAGACCATAATTAGGAGCAGAGTTAGGCCATTCAACCCATTTGATCATAGCTGATTGACATCCCCTCTCAATCCCATCCTTCTGCTTTTTCTCTGTAGCCTTTGGCACCCTTATAATAAGAACTAATCAACCTCCCATTTATGAGGGGTGATTGATAAGTTTGTGGCCCAAGGTAGAAGGAGTCAATTTTAGAAAACCTAGCACACTTATTTTTCAACATAGCCCCCTCCTACATTTACATACTTAGTCCAGGAGTTGTGGAGCATACGGATCCCTTCTTTGTAGAAGTCGGCACCTTGGGCTTCCAGAAAGTGGTCCACAGCAGGGGTGATTGATTAATTCGTGGCCTAGGGTAGAAGAAGATGAGTTATTAACTTCAGTCTTTCTGCATAATCACTCAAAGAGTTGAACTGCACATGCATGTAACGAGAGCTGTATAACTCATCTCCTTCTACCTTAGGTCATGAACTTATCAATCACCCCTGCCATGGACCACTTTCTAGAGGTCCAAGACACCAACTTTTACAAAGAAGAGATCCATATGCTTCACGACCACCGGACTGAGTGTGTAAATGTAGGAGGGGACTATGCTGAAAAATAAATGTGCTGTTTTCTGAAATTGATGCCATCTACCTTAGGCCACAAATTTATCAATCACCCCTCATAAGTATGCCCAATGACCTGGCCTCCATAGCCGTCACAGATTTACCACCCTCTGGCTAAAGAATGGGACAGGCTAAAGGGAAGTCATTCTACTCTCAGTCTGTGTCTCCTAGTCCTAGATTCCCCAACTAATGAAAGCATCCTCTCCACAACCACTTTGTCTGGGCATTCCAATATTTGTATACTTTAATGAGATCCTCCCCTTGTTCTTCTAAACTTTCTTTCTTTACAAATCTTTTTATTATTATTATTATTATCCAAAATTAACATGAGTACATCGAAGTAAGCAACACTTACAATGTCTCAAGAAAAAAAAAATTTAAAGATCGAAAAATTTTTGGTGATAATAAAACAAAACCCTACTAAGCAAGTTCTTCTAAACTTTAATGAGTACAGACCTACAGCCAACAAAAGCTCCTCATACATTAATGCTTTCATTCCTGGGATTCTTCTAGTAAACATCATCTCCATTAACAGCACATCCCTTCTCAGATATGATGGCCAAAACTGTTCACAGATTCCAATGCCTTATAAAGTCTCAATATTGCATTCTTGCTCTTTATGTTGTGTTTTTATTACATTTTCCTAACCTAATCTGTGCCATACAATTGGTGAATCTTATCTATATTTGAGAGTACAACCTTCTGTTCATGTTTAACAGTAATATATGTAAACCTACAGTTCGGGACTCATGTTCATATTTACTACCATTAGTAAGGTGTGAAATTTTATAGTCTGTTGGATTCCCTTCATTACAAGTCATCAACAACCTGTGCATACTTTCTAGATTATAATTTGTACAATTGTCAAAACATCCTCTTTACTGAATTTTGAAATGACATTTAGAAGAGTACAGTCCAGAAACAGGTCCTTCAGTCCCTAAGATTGTGTCGAACAAATTAAAACAGTGATTAAACACCTTGCTAAATGAATCTCTTCTACCTACACAATGTCTACAATCACTCTATTCTCTGCGTATCCATGGGCCTTTCTAAGAGCCTGCAAAATATCTCTACCATGTTTGCCTCCACTATCATCCTGAGAGAGTATTTCATGATCCCACCACTCCCCCGTATGAAAAACCTGCTCTGCATATCTCCTTCAGATTTATCCCTTCTCAATTTAAATATATGCCTTCTAGTATTTGACACCAACTCTGGGACAAAGATACTGTCTGCCTACTCTGTCTAGGCCTCCCATAATACTACAACCCTCTATCAGGTCTCCCCTCGAGCTCCGCCACTCCAAGGAAAACAACCCAAGTTTAACTAACCTTTCCTTATAACACATGCCCTCTAACAAAGGCAGCATCCTGCCAAATCTCTTCTTCACATTCTCCAAAGCCTCCACATCCTTCCTATAACAGTGCAAGCAAATTCAATGCAATAATCCAGATGCAACTGAACAGGAGTTTTATAAAGCTGCAACATAACTTCCTGACTATTGAACTCATTGCCTAGATTAATAAAGCCAAGCATGCCATATGCTTTCTTCACCACCCTATCAATCTGTGCAGCCACTTTCAAGGAGAAATGGGTTTGTACCCCAGGATCCCTCTGTATATTAGCACCATTAAGGATCTTGCCATTAATTGTGCATGGTCCCTTTACGTTTGATTACCCAAAGTGCAAAATCTTCATACACCATTTCTCCACCCATAGCTACAACTTATCTATATATTGCTGACTGTTTTTGCATTTTTCCACAATAGCTACAGAACCACCAATCATTGTATCATCTGCAAACTTATGAACCCACCCACTGATATTTTTATTCATGTCATTTATGTACGTCACAAGCAACATAGCTTGCAGTTCAGATCCCTGCAGAACTGCATTTCTCTTCTTATTTGTCTGATAATATAAGATATATTCTTGTTCTCTTACTTGTCCTATGAATTTAAATATTTTCTTAGAAACTATTTTCAAGGTTTTCATCAATAATTCCAGATACCACCAAGTTTTTCTCTCAGGTTTTCAAATTTTGTTTTACTTTTTCCCACAAATGAGTGGATCAACTAACTGTGTTTTCAGAAAACATAAGCCAACCATAAACAACAAAAGGAATTTCTAATGAAAGACCTTCAACCTAAAACAACAATACTGTTCCTGTTTCTAAGAGATGCTGCCTGAGCTATTGAGGTCTTCCAGCATCTCTTTTTTTGATATTTCAGATTTCCAGCACCTGCAGTTCTTTGTTTTTCAAAAAGCAGCACTTTTTGATTTTGTTATTTTAATTTAAGGTGCAGAAAATATTGAGTAATAGCTAAAATAACTCTCTTGGTTTCTGTAGGAGTAACATTGTGGTAATTGAACACCTCTCTAATATGTCCCTGTGGTGATTCAACTGGTTGCTTTACTTTGCTGAAGCTGTTAGTTCCTGACCAGGGAATTTCAATTAAAAGAAAAATAATGTGAATAATATAGAGTTGAAATAACTGGTTCTTTGTAGCAAAATTCCACCATCCTTCAACCCTCTGTATCGATAGCCTATTGTTATGTTCAGTTATATAAAAGAATTGCCTTAGTTTCCTTCTAAGTACTGACAAAAGTTGTCAGCCTATCACTTTGAATGAACTTTTGCTCGTTAGGTGCTGGAGGACTTTTGGGCATCTTTTTGGGTTTTTATTATGGGCTTTACATGAGTCTCCAGCATAAATTTGAGCAATTATGTGGAGTGTATAACATGTGACTTGAGCCTCTTAAGAGAGAGGATGATGGTGATCGACCCATCACTGGAAACAGATGCTTGTTCTTAGCAGAAATAAACTTTATATGGTAATGTGAATAAATGTTTAACTCTTAATCAATTTACATTACAGTTAAACACTTAATCCTGGGGAACTTTAGTTTCAAGTTTAGCTCAATCAACTTTATTAATCATCAAATGTTTATGTAAATGTAATAAATGAACATGCCAAAATCCTTACAAAAATGCCATTTGTTTCAATATATAAACAGAGCTGCAGCCGTTGCTTATTTGCCATCTGGTTTACAGTAAGAAGTTACATTAGTAACATGTCAGCTTTGAAAAAGAATAATACTGATCTTTAACACAAGGAATATTAAATGAAACATCTGTCTGACTACAATGAATAGTTGGACTTGAAGATATCTGGCCGTTAGGATTCTTCAAGAGTGTTTCTGACTTGCTGATGTATGCAGTTATGCTTGGTGGAAGAATATCTGTCAAGACATGTATTTAGAAATCCCATTTGGTTAATTCAGACTGAAACATGACAGCTAGCTTTTTTTTACATTTGAGGAAGAAATAAAAGACAGATAGCTATTTTGTAAGCAGTACAAGATTTGTAAAATCCAAGGTGGAAGGCTTGGAGTTAGACTGATCCATTAAATTTATTTTCAGAAGCAAGTAGAAAGTAAAATGATGCAAGTGGTAAAATCTTGATGATAAAACATAAGGCATTCTGTTTTCATTTTACTTCTTTGAAGTAATTAAGTATGGCAAAATCTGTCTGGATGGCATGCAAAACAAAAGAATTTCATTCTGTCTTGGTGCATGTGACAGCAATAAACTGGTATCAGCATGCTGGAAATGCAAAAGCAGATTAAGCAAGATACAGAAAAAAACAAGACAGTACTAAAATATTTCAGCAGAAATTCAAGCTTGGTTACTTGTGGCCAATGCATAGAATAATGTTGACTGCTCATTGTACTCTGCATCCAAAATCTGGCTTCATTAACTTTAATGAAACTAAATTTCAATATTGTATATGATATCCTTTAAAATAGGATATGTAACCAAGAACAACTGCTAATGCATTGACTTTTATTTCCTCTGTTAATAATGTTCTCTGTTTTTTTAACATTAAAAGAAATTAATTCATTCAAATATAACAGATTATTTGGGTAACAGGGTTGGGAATGGATGGGTGGAAATTTTATTTATTTTATTTAGAGAAATAGCGTGGAACAGGCTCTTCTAACCCTTCAAGTCACTCCGACCAGCAACTAACTGATTTAACTTTTCCTAATCATGTGACAATTTACAATGACCAATTAAACTACTAACTGGTACGTCTTTGCTCTGTGGGTGGAAACCGTAGCCCCTGGAGGAGACCCATGCGCATGTGGGAAGGAATGTAGAAACCTGCTTTCAGAGGAGACTGGAATTGAACTCCAAACTCTGGTGGTCCAAGCTGTAATAGAGTTGCACTAACATGGGGCTTTCCCTGCTGATCTATTCTGGAAATTCAGAAATTACAATGGATGAAGAAGAGCCCCTTTGGCTGGGCACCTGCATATATTCATATAAGACTTGTTAACAAGGAAGTATTAAGTTAGCTTTACTGTGAAACAGTTAAAACTAGCCATAAACAAAGAATATTTGATTGTGTATCACATTTTAGCTTTGAAGGTACTGGATAAAAGGTTAAAAGGAACTGAAAGCTGACCAAAATCATTGGCATTGAGTGATACAAAATCCCCACCAAGAATTTTAGCTTTCCATTAAGAATTTGCAAGTAACAAAGGCCTTTGAAGCCACAAGAAAATATCACAAAAGAAGGCAAGATAATCTGAATTCTTAAACCCTTTTAAGATATTCCTTGTGAATTTGGAGCAGAATGTGTTTATTATTTAGTCCACATGAGCTTGTCTATAATAAATAATATCTGCAATCTTCCAGCTTCCCCATCACTCATCTCCCACCCAACAAAGACTCCTCTGTCCACGCTCGGTCCACTCTTCTACCCACAACCACCAGCTCTGTACTTCCGTTCAAAACTGGAATCCCAACCATTCATTTAATATTTCCTTTCTGGTGTGCAACCACAATGTTCATTTTGTCCCTTAGTAAGATACAGGCAAAATGAGCATCCTCCTAATTATTCACATTATAGTACAGTTTCTTCCTTGGGTTCCTTGTTTTAAGTTTGGCTTCATCCGTTAAGCCTGCTCTTCATGTGCTATGGCAGGGCAAATATCCATTCTCTCATTCTCCAATGCAGCAGCATCTACTGGAGTCCAGCAACACTTCAGCAAGTGAATGAATTCTGTGATCTGAAATCCAATTAAATGATATGTTTTGGAGAGTTTCCTTAGTTTTTCCTCTTGAACTGAGAAATATTTCTATGAGCACTTCAGTTACATAACATTTTACTATAGCAAAGCATGCAAAGCACTCCAAGGGAGACATACAAAGGGAAATGAGGACAACTGAGGTGAACCTTGGTAGAAATGTAGGATTCAAGCAGTATCTTAAGGAAGAAAAGAATGTTTGGAAAGAGAACTCCTGAGTTACTGAGTGAATATACACGCAGCTACCAATGAAAAGGGATTACAATTGCAGCTTGAACAAAATAACAGAATCAGAGGAGTATGGTTATCTCAGAAGCAGAATACTGTCAAGTCCAGGGAAAGCTTTAACAAGGAGAAATTTAAACTCAAGTCATTGCCTCACCAGGAGCCAATGCAGGTAAACAAGTGCAGGGATGTTGGGTGAGTGAGACCTGAATGGTAGCAGACATCTAGTTGACCATTTTGCCATAGAATGAACAAGGGATGCTGAAATTATGTGTGCTGGGAGCTAGTGGTCTTTGAGCAGAGTTAGAAAATGGAAATAGATGGGCTTAGTGAAAATGCAGACTCCTGGTTCAAAGTAGAACAAGATCAGTTGTTTCTAAACAATCTGGTTCTTGTTTTGGATTTGCCTTCCAGTAAATACTCAGTTGGACTAACCCCTCACTTGTTTTGCCTTTAGGAACAACTCATGTGTTAAGTAATGAAAATGATACAGGTCTGCAGACTATAAGAAAAATTGCTGTTTGGTTGGTAACTAATGTCAGCTCATTTGCCAAAAGCAGCACTGAGTCCTTTCACAGGCATAACCCCAACCCTATTCACCACTTTTGTTTGTCTAACTAAATGTTGGAGAATGAACAAAATTGTTGTAACAACATTGGCCACTACCGAAGAAAGAAAGATAGCTGCTAATTTTAACAACATGCTTTCCATTATTCTTGTCAGCTCAGGGTCCAGATAAATACTATTTCCAGCTTTCAGGAAAATTTTGTCATAAAGTAGCAGAAGTAAGTCGATTATGATTGCTACCACATGTACTGTCCTATCAGGTGGTCACCCAGTGTCCTTTTAACAAAATCGAAGTACAATATGCATACCAAAAATGGTAAAGCATCTCCAAGATGTCACTGTGAGCTGCAGAGAGTCAGAGCTAAAAGAGCTGATTCTTTACAGTTTCAGCGACCCGATTCACTCCTGCTCTCTGTGAGGACTTTCTATGTTCTCCTTTTGACTGCAATGGGTATCGAATGGGTGATCTGATTTCTTCCCACATCCCAGTGACATGGAGGTTGGTAATTTAATTGGCTACTCTCAATTATCCTAAGTGTATTTCAATGGGAGAATGTGTATGTGGACAGAATAAAAATGTAAATGTCTGTAAATGGGTACTGAATAATTGGCTTGGAGAAGGTGCGCTGAAGTGTCTGTTTCAATGCTGCATGGCTCTGTAATATTCCTGTGAGATAATATATACAAAAGGAAGACAATTCCCTGGAAATCCATCCCAGTAGGATATTGTCATTCTCTTCAACTCAGTCTAGGGAGCTGCATTTCAAAAGCAGAATACAAAGCAATGTCAGTTTTCCATAAGAACACTTTGTGTTACCAACTAGGACAAATTATTTTCAGTCAAGATGTGGTTTGGGTAGTGCCAGAATTAGGGAGCTAGACACGTTGTCAATCAAATTAACAGAAGTAATATATTAGAATAAAATTAAACAACTGCATGTGGAAATCAGTGGGTTAAGCAAAATCTGTGGAGGCAAAGGGATATTTGAGGTTTCATGTCATGATCCTGCATCAGGTTTGTACATTGGTATAACAGACTGTACAGTTTTGATTTCACCTTTCAAAGAGACATGCTCCATGATCTTGTTCGTGCTTTTCTAATTATGAAAATAACAGGCATCTTTTTCTTTTCTGTTCTATAGTTTATTTCACACGAATTACTCTGTATCTATCTGGTTCTTGTTTGCCTTCTTCCTTCTTTTTTGTGGGTCTGAACCTCAAACAATTGCATACACTGCAGTGGCTGTGAGGTCACCCTGACGTGCTGTGAAGACTTCCATAAGCTCATTCCAAGTGGAGAAATATAGAGATAATATCAAACCCATTTTTAACATCCACTAAAGCCCTGCTATATGGAACATCCCCGGAATATGCCTTCAGCATGTTGGTTATATTGTCATATTGGCAGCAAATTGTTCTCGCATAAGGTTCCACTTCACATTCCTTTCAATGCACACTAGTGTTATTCACAATGCAGCTGCTGTAGGTCATTAATAACAAAAGTCAGAGCTCCCAAATGTGCTACTGTACTTCAAACTTCACAAAACAGCTTAATTTACACTGAAAGAGCCAAGTGCTGAAAATGTCTCATCATTTGCAATACAATTTAAGTTTCTATCATTTTAAGTAAAATTTGCAAAGATTTATAATACTTTACAAAAATTTAGTAAAACTAAACTTTATTGATTATATACTGTATATTATATTTAGCCTGACCATTTTGGTAACCTGGACTACCAAGGCTGGCAACAAAGCTTTCATTTCTCTTTTTTTGGTGGTGATGAGTGAGATGTGCACGTGTTAGTGACTCAAAGTCAGTTTCAATGGTCTGAAAGTTCTTGGGTGACTGCTCTTAACAAATTCACCAGAATTAAAATATTGCAGATGCTGGAATCTGCAACAAAACCTCTGGAAATATTGAGCAGGCCAGCCAGCTGAACTGTGAAAGTGACTAAGGTTGGTGAGGTGACACGAGTACACTTGTCCTGCACCAGAGAAGGCTCTATCTGGAAGAATGAGAGAAAGAGAAATAATTATGCTAGAACTGAAGTTCACCAACACACAAAGCTGCTGGGCATCAGAAATAAATAAACAAATCTGCTGGAAGCACTTAGCAGATCAGGCAGAATCGATGGAGAGAATAAGGTAATGCAGCATTACAGGTGAATACTCTTACATCAGAAGGCCTGTATAGTCCCTATACGCTTCTATCCCCCACCAAGAAGGCCTCAAAGCTCTCCGCTCCTTTCTTGGCAAAGGAACCAACCAATCCCCCTCCTCCACCAACACCCTCCTCTGCTGGCAGAACTGGTCCTCATCCTGGACAATTTTTCCTTCATCTCCTCCCACTTTCTCCAAACTCGAGGGGTTGTAATGGACACCCGCATGGACCCCAACTATGCTTGCCTCTGTGTTGACTGTGTAGAACAGTCCATCTTTGAAGCCTTCCATGGTTATACTCCCCAACTCTTCCTACACTACATTGACAATTGCATTGACACTGCTTTATGCACCCATGCTGAGCTCGTCAACTTCATCAACTTTGCCTCGAACCTCCACCCTGCCCTTAAATTCACTTGGCCCATCTCTGGTACTGATTCCCACAGTTATCTTGACTATAACTCTTCCCACCCTATCTCCTGCAAAAATCCTATTCCCTTTTCTCAGTGTTACGTACCCCGTAACTGGGTTGCCAAACCAGCAGAAATGGATCACTCAGTTGGAGTCTGGAGTACTAGAACTAAGAAAGTTTTATTAAAGAAACAAGCAACACAGTAATCGAAAGGATAATAAATGCAACAATTCAACAATGATAACCACACATGTGCACAGAATTAAGAAAACAGCATCAATCAAGCTCTATCGTTGTCTAGGGGTAAATGACCAATTTCAAAATGACTCAAAGTTCAGTCCAGTTAGTAGTTCAGTTCGCAGTAATCGTTGCCATGGCGGTGGACAACGTGGGGGAAGAGAGAGATAGAATAGGAACAACTGATCATTCAGAACACTGCTTCACTCACAGACCAGCAAGATGGCTCACAAACAGCTTTTGGGCGGGTCCTTGGTGATGTCACCTGAGGTCACCGACTGTGACCCCTCCTCCAGATGCGGTCGATCCTCTGCAGTGAACCCGGCACCCAGGCAAGGGCGGACACACACCGGGTTCCCGCTGATCGTACCTTTCCACCCTTGTCGTTGTCTGGCACTTCTCACCCACTCGTGAGAGGCGCACCGCTTCCAGGGTCTCGTTACCTCGGGTGGCGTGTGTGTCTGTCTTAGCGAACCTGTCCCTTTTTATCCCCCTGCTGGGGTATCGCCTGTCCATCACTTCAAACAGTTCAGGGTTCAAAGGGGGAGCCGCTCCAGACAGCTCCCTCTCCCACGTCCCTCCATTACACATCTCCATACGCTGCTCCATTGTTCCTTATCTCTCCTTCCCCTGAGGGCAGGTGGCAGACCAACTGCTGATGCCACTGATGCTAGCCCAGGCCAGCAAACATCTTAATTTTATGTGTATTCTCGTAACATCAGTTTCTTTGCATCTGTTCCCAGGACACAACTTTCCATTCCAGGACATCAGAGATGTCCTTCTTCTTTAAAGAATGGGGTTTCCATCTCTATTATTGATGCTGTCCTCACCTGCATCACCTCTATTTCTCATACATCCATGCACACCCCATCTTCCCACCACCTTACTAGTGATAGAGCCCCTCTTGTCCTTACCAACCACCCCATCAGCCTCCACATCCAACACATTAACTTCTGCAACTTCTGCCATCCTGCCACTAAACATAACTCTACCACCCTCTCTCCACTTCCCACAGGGAGATTCCCTTGTCCTCTGTGATTCCCTTGTCCATTCATCCCACTAATCTCCCTCTAGACACTTACCCTGCAAGCAGCCAAAGTGCTACACGTGCCCGTACACTTCCTACCTCACCTCCGCTCAGGGCCCCAAATGGCCCCAAATGGCCCTTCCAAGTGAAGCAACTCATCACCTGTGAACTTGCTGCGGTCGTTTGTTGTGTCGGGTGCTCCCGATGCAAGCTCCTCTGCGATGGTGAGACTCGTTGCAAATTGTGGGACCACCTCATCGAGCACCTCTGCACCATCTGACACAACCAGGACTTATCAGTGGCCAAACATTTTAATTCTAGTCCCCACACCCATTCCAAAGTGTTGATCCATAGCCTCCTCTTGCGCCAAGATGAGGCCACCTTCAAGGTGGAGAAGCAACGCCTTGTATTCAGCCTGGGTACCCTCCAACCTGATGGCATGAATATTGATTTCTCTTTTTGGTAAACAAATTGCCACCCCCCCGCCCCACTTCCCACTCTTACCATTTTCTTCTTCTCATCTGCCTATTACTTTCCCTTGGAAACCCTTTCTCCTCGAGTCCACTCTCCTCTCCTGTCAGATTCTTCCTTCTCCAGCCCTCAACCTGTTGCACCCACCTGGCTTCACCTGTCACCTTCCAGCTGGCCTTTCCCCTACCTCCATCTTTTTATTCTGCCATTTGCTCCCTTCCTTCTCAGTCAGTGTTGCTTTATATCAGAAGTGGTCAGCTTTTCTCTTCCCAGACTTACTATCTGACCTGTTGAGTATCTCCACCTTTGTCTGTTTTTGTTTCACATTTCCAAAATCTGCACCATTTTGCTATTCAACCGATTTTACAATATAGTCCATTAGGCATTTTTGTAGTCAGTACCTTTCTGAGAATTGTCACCTTGTCGTGGTGCTGAGGTTTGTGAGTTCCTTAGCTCAATAAGGCGTGTACTTAGCCCACTGCTCAACTCTCTCAACACCCATGATTGTGTGGCTAGGCATAGCTCAAATACCATCTATAAATTTGTTGATGATACAACCATTGCTGGTAGAATCTCAGGTGGTGACGAGAGGGTTTACAGGAGTGAGATATGCCAACTAGTGGAGTGGTGTCGCAGCGACAACCTTGCACAATGTCAGTAAGACGGAAGAGCTGATTGTGGATTTCAGGAAGGGTAAGACGAAGGAACACATACCAATCCTCATAGAGGGATCAGAAATGGAGAGAGTGAGCAGTTTCAGGTTCCTGGGTGTCAAGATCTCTGAGGAACTAACCTGGTCCCAACATATCGATGCAGACAAGACTGCGGCTATACTTCAGTAGGAGTTTGCAGAGATTTGGTATGTCAACAAAAACACTCACAAACTGCTATAGATGCACCATGGAGAGGAACTACTGCAGAGGACCGAAAGAAGCTGCAGAGGGTTGTAAATTTAGTCAGCTCCATCTTGGGTACTAGCCTACAAAGTACCCAGGACATCTTGAGGGAGCGGTGTCTCAGAAAGGCAGCATCCTTATTGAGGACCTCCAGCACCCAGGGCTTTTCTCACTGTTACCATCCAGAAGGAGATACATAAGGCTGAAGGCACACACTCAGCAATTCAGGAACAGCTTCTTTCCCTCTGCTATCCGATTTCTAAATGGACATTGAACCCATGAAAACCTCCTCACTTTTTTAATATATATTACTTCTGTTTTGCACGATTTTTAATCTATTGAATATACATATACAGTAATTGGTTTACTTATTTATTTTTTTCTTCTATATTATGTACTGCATTGAACTGTTGCTGCTAAGTTAGCAAGTTTCACGATGCTTGCCAGTGATAATAAGCTTGATTCTGATACTGAATCTGATTCCTGAGAGCCCAGGAGATAAGCTGTATGTAGCAGAGAAAGGTCTCCAGTCGGCTTGGAATCTGTGCCACTGGACCCTGACCCCGATCCGTCAGGGACTGTGTGGTGGCTGCCCCTGCAACAGACCGTGCATGTTAAGCAAAGTCACGCACGGGCATTCTCCACTAAGGGAATCCATCTTACCATCCTGGATTAAGTTTCATGGCGATTAGCAAGTAGCAAAGGGGGTGGGATCGTGAGGTCTGGAAGCCCCTAGTCATGAGCTGTCACATTGGATAGTGGGTGGTTGGTGCAGTCGTGGACTCTTGGACTGAGGGAGAAAGGGCCCTTTGGCAGCTGCACCCATGACTGAACTGCCTTATTTAGGATCCACTCTGCTCTCCCCACTAGGGGAAGGGGCTGGAAAAGGTGCTTTAAAAATAGCCTGCACTGAATCCTCCTGAATAGAATACTACATCCAGACTGAATACCATACGCAGCCAGAAACAAAGAAACATAACCTTTGGAGCCTGGAGTGTGTGCACTCAAATAGATGCAAACAGAGATCAACCTGCGAGGAGAGCTGTGGTCATTGCCAGAGAACTGGTAGACAAAGGACAACTGTAGCAGGGGAAGGGTGGTTACACATTCTTCTGGAAACAGAGGGCAGCTAATGAGCCCAGGATTCATGGTGTTGGGTTTGCAATAAATAAATAAATCTGCTTGTCAGTCAACTCACTAAACTTCCCGTGGGGTTCAGTGAACCATCCTGAGTACTTATGCACTAACTCTGGACTCACATGAATATGAGAAAGAGACCTTCAAAGCTCGCCTAGAAACGGCATCCTCAAGTACCCCTAAGGAGGATAAGATAATTCTCTTAGAGGACTCCAATGCCAGGATTAGTTGGGACTTCAAATTTATGAAGGGCACCATAAGAGAGACAACATTGCAACATCAACTGAAGTGGAGTACTGTTTCTCACCGTATGTACTGAGTACTATCTTACCTTTGCAAACACTCTCTTCTGCCAAAGAACAAATTCAAGTAATCTTGGCAGCATCCCCAAACTAAACAGTGGCATCTGATTGACTATGTTATTGACCGAGCCCATGACCACCATGATGTGCATATCGCAAGGGCCTTGATTGGCACAGATGACTTCTGAACAGATCATCGACTGATCGACTCCAGCATATCCATCAGACTCATGACAAAGTGGAGGATTCATAAAGAACTGACCAGACCAAAATTAAAACTTGAGAGTCCATTTGATGCTGCCATGTAAGAGCACCTTCAGGCCTCCTTTGAAAAGCCTCCAACTGGAATAGCCAGAGGATATCGAAGAACACTGTGGATAGCATAGAGGACTAGTGAAGAATACAGTGAAATATACATCATTTGCAGATATGAGCTGGGAAATGACAGGGTGGTTAATGTTAAAACCAGGGTGGAAATGGCAGTGAGCGTGGTTAGCCAGTCAAATGTGAAGTGCTGCACCTCGGGAGGTCAAATATAAAGAGACAGTCCACTGTTAAGATCCTTCACAGTGTTGATGAGCAGAGGGATGTTGGGGTCCATGTTCACAGCTCCCTGAAAGTGGATACACAGGTTGATAGGGTGATTCAGTTCAAGTTTAATTGTCATTGAACCATACATGAATACTCATGAATACAGCCAATCAAAGGAGTGTTACTTTGGGGTCAAGGTGCAAAACACAGTACCAACAGTCATACGCAGCACAAGGAACACACAAGATAGCAAGCACAATGGTATCACTACCACACAAAAAAGAGTCAAAAATTCAGGCCATCAATCCACAGACGACCATAATAGAGCCCATCTCCTGCCGAGTGAACACTTGGGCACGTACAAGACAACCACCCATACAGAATATCAATAAAAATACAACTACACAAAATATACATGTATATTATCCAGACCCCTATCTCATCAGTTGAGAAACATATGGCATGTTTGTTTCTATTCGTCAAGGCATTAAGTTCAAAAGTCAGGAAGTTATGTTGAAGCTTTATGAAACTCTACATTTGAAATATTGCATAAAGTTCTGATGGCCCCATTACCGGAAGAATGTCAAGGCTCTGGAGAGCGTGGAGATGAGGTTTACCAAGATGCTTCCTTGATTAGAAGGCATGTGCTATAATGAGAGATTGGACAAATTTGGGTTGTTCTTTGTGGAGTGGCGGAAGCTGAGGGGACGATCTGATTGAGGTTTACAAGATTATGAGAAGCATAAATAGATTAGAAAGGCAATATCTTTTTCCCAGGGTTGATATATCTAATACCAGTGAGAGGGGGTCATTTTAAAGATGTGAGAAGCAACCTACATTGGTGACTTTAAGAGATATTTAGATAGGCACATAAATATGATGAAAATGAAGGGGTATGGAGATTGTGTGGGCAAAACAAGTTAGTTTAGTTAGCCATTTAATTACTAACTAGACAACAGGGTGACCCATTGGGGCACCCTTTGAGAGAAGAGTAGTGCAGTCTGATGTGACCAGAATGAACATTAAATTTTCCTGAATGCTATTGGTATCGCTTTGCTTTGGAAATTGAGAAGAAAACCTCAGTTTATTAAAGAAGAACGATGCGTAGCAAGGCAAATATGGCTCCTCCTCATTTAACGAAGGACACTTTTGATGGCATTATTTCTGGTTGATCTGCCACCCTTGTGCCTCTCATTGTCATTCTGGAGACGTGCAGTCCTTTCATCCGCCGTCTCTTCTGCTGTTTACTCATTGTCTCTGATCTTGGAGATGTGCATTTCTCTTCTCCTTTGTCTCTTCCTCTCTCCTCATCCTGTGCCTGTTTTTGTCATTCTGGAGACATACAGCCCTTTCATCCCCCATCTCTTCATCTCTTCTGCTGTTTGTTGTTTGTCTCTGATCCTGGAGACGTACATTTCTCAACTCCTTTGTCTTTTCATCTCTCCTCCTTCTATGCCAGTTGTTGCCATTTTGGAGACGTGCATGCCTCTCCTCCTCTGCCTCTTCTTCTCTCATCTTTTTTGTCCTGACTCTTTGATCCTGGAGTCGTGTGACCCGGGCCTCATTCGATTCTTGTTCTCTCCCTCTCCTTACCGCTTCCTGACGACATTTGGCATCATCTCTTGACCATAATGTCCCCCTTCTCTTTCCACGTGGCATAATTAGGCTAACCATTTTTTTTTACCCTAATGCTGAATAGAAGATACGAAGCACTAACACCAAAGCCTCCAGGATGCTGATTATTCTTGATGATGTGGTTGGCGCTCTCCTAAATGGACGTGATATAGTCACCGCTGTCTTTTGACTGCAACAAAGGGCTTTATGAGTGTCTCGAAGTTCGTCATTACAATAAGATTTAATTATCTCTTATTGATGGGTTTCAGTTTGATCTGTCCCAATCCTGCACATGCTGATGATGATTAGCAGAAAGGGAGTGCTCGAAATAGAACTGCCCTGCCCTTTTGCTCCAGTTGGTCTCGCTGCTGTGAGCATAGTGAGTCGCTCCTGAAGCTGACCGTGAGCATGCGTTGTTGTGTCGCGTCGCGGTTTCCTTCATGGCTGACATCGGCTTTTGGGTGAAAGCGGGGCTGTTGATTTTGGCAAGTGAGCAATTTTATACGAATATATAACCCTGAGCTTTGCCTGCATTCTGTAAATTAGCGCATTTTAAGTCAATTTAGCCAAAAATAGTGCTGCTGTAATGCACCGTTTGCACTAATTGGAGGTGACAAACAAACAGAGCATAAGAGTTTTAGTAGTATATAGATTTAATTGATTCAGCACAACATTGTGGGACAAAAGGCCTGTTCTTATACTTTACTGGTCAGTGTTCAATGTTCTAACTCTGGGATCTGTTTAAAACCACATCCTCGATACCTGCAAAAATACCCTTAGGTACAAGTCCAGAAAACATCAGGATTGGTTTGATGATAACAACGTAAATTGAACAACTCATCTCCAAGAAAAAGGAAGTCTTTTGTGCCTGGCAGAACGACATCAGCAGCAAGGGCAAAAGAGGTGCTTAGTCCAGATCCAAGACTAATGTCTAATGAAGGGTGAGGGAGCTGAAGAATTCTTGGTGGACTGAGAAAGCCATGGAAATCCAGAGACTGGCAGACTTAGCTAACACGACAGGCTTCTTCAGTCCCACCAAGTCCAAGTTGCTGCAGCTTAAAGGGCAGGAAACAGACCAGGAGGATATCAACCCCAACAACATTGCTGAACCAGAGGTTACCTAACCAAATCCTCCAGAGACCTGTGAAAGAAGACATGGGGGAACCGCCCAGTATGAAGGAGATCTATGATGGCATCAGGAGCCGGAAAAGCAATAAAGCCATTGGTCCTGACGGAATCGCAGCAGAGAATCTCAAGGAAGATCGTCCAGCACTCTGGCACCATATAGATGTCCTGCTCCTGAAGGCCTAGGAAAGGGAGCTCAGGGATACTCTAATAGTGACAATATTCAAGAAGGGAGACAAGGCAGACTGTGGCAATTACAAAAGCATCTCTCTCCTGTCAACAACAGGCAATGTGCTTACACATAACCTCCCTGCCAACCCACTCTTTCCACTAGCTGAAGTAGTACTCACTGAATCACACTGTGGTCTCTACCCATCTAGACCTGATCTTCACAGCATTTTCTCTTAAAGAGCAAACATCGACTCAGAGATCAAGATGCCAGATTGTTTAATGTGATTTCCAGTACGCAAATGAAAAGGAGAATGAAATAATTGTTACCTCAGATCCAACGCAGCATATAAAAACACACTAAGGTAAAGAACGCAGTAATAAAAGACAATAAATATAAATACATAAGACACCTTATATACTTTGATTGATTATATGTACATAAATTGACATTAGGTATAGGAATGTCTGTAGAAAAGGTGACTCTGATAAGGTCGTGGTGGTGGGGGATGTGGTAAAGTGGGTTACTGGGTAGAGGTGAGAGGTGTTGATCAGCCTTGCTGCTTGGGGAAAGTAACCATTTTAGAGTCTGGTGGTCTTGGCGATGATGCTAGGTAGCATTCCCCCGAGGGGAGTGGGACAAAAGTCCATGAGCAGGGTGGGTGGAATCCTTCGTGATATTGCTGGGCATTTTCTGGCACCTCTCTGTATATACGTATGTCTTTGATGGCTGGTGCTGGTGATGCGTGGGGCAGTTTTGATGACCCATTTTAAAGCCTTTTTCTCTCCTGCAGTGCAGTTTTCCATATCATGTAGTTATGCAGCATGTTAGGATGCTCTCTACTTCACATATGTAAAAGATTATGAGTATTAGTTAGTAAGTTTGCTGATGACACAAAAGTTGGGGGTGTTGTGGATAGTCTGGAGGGTTGTTAGAGGTTATAGTGGGACATCGATAGGATGCAGAACTGGGCTGAGAAGTGGCAGATGGAGTTCAACCCAGATAAGTGTGAATTGGTTCATTTTGGTAGGTCAAATCTGAAGACAGAATATAACATGAATGGTAAGACTCTTGGCAGTGTGGAAGATCAGCGAGATCTTGTGGTCTATGACCATAGGACACTCAAGGCTGCTGTGCTGGTTGACAGTGTTGTGAACAAGGCGTATGGTGTGTTGGCCTTCATCAACCGTGGGATTGAGATCAAGAGCCATGAAGTAATCTTACAGCTATATAAGACCTTGGTCAGACCCCACTTGGAGTACTGTGTTCAGTTCCAGTCACCTCATTACAGGAGGGATGTGGATACTATGGAGAGAGTGCAGAGGAGATTTACAAGGATGTTGCCTGGATTGAGGAGCATGCCTTATGAGAACAGGTTGATTGAACTTGGCCTTTTCTCCTTGGAGTGATGGAGGATGAGAGGTGACTGATAGAGGTGTGTAAGATGATGAGAGACATTGATCATGTGGATGGTCAGAGGCTTTTTCCCAGGGCTGAAATGTCTAACACGAGGAGACAGTTTTAAGGTGCTTGGAAGTAGCACCAAGGAGAAGTCAGGGGTAGGTTTTTCACACTGAGAGTGGTGAGTGCATGGAATACACTGCCGGTGGCAATGGTGGGGGTGAATACAATGGGGTCTTTTAAGAGACTCTTAGATAGGTACATGGAGCTTAGAAAAATAGAGGGTTATGCGGTAGGGAGATTCTAGGCAGTTTCCAGAGTAGGTTACAATATTATGGGCCAAAGAGCCTGTAATTTGCTGTAGATTTCTATGTTTCTATCGATGTGCAATAGCTCTCTTCAGCCTCCTCAGAAAGTAGAAGCATTGGTGAGTTTCTTGATTGTGTAGGATGTGTTCTGGGATGATGAGAGGTTGTGGACGATGAGCAAGTGTACAGCAGTGGGTTCAGCACACAGCCCTGAGAGGGACCTTTGCTGAGCATGATGGGAGGGAAGAGCAGTTCTGCATCCTGACTATCTGAGGTCTAAATCACCATCTGAGTAGTTCTTGTGGTTCCTATGCAAGAATAAGGAAAAGAGCCTTTGAAGATCATGACCTACAGGTCCAAACAAAACTTTGGGTTTATAGAGTATGGAACCTTCGATCACCTACAATGCATGGAGTTTAAGAAATAAGGTAGATGATCTTGTTGCATTTTTACAGATTGTCAGGTATGGTGTTGTGACCATCACGGAATCCTGGCTGAAGGATGGTTGTAGTTGGAAGATGAATGTCCAAGGTTATACATTGTATTAGAGGCATAGGAAGATAGGCAGAGGGGGTGGTGTGGCTCTGTTGGTAAAGAATGGCATCAAATCATTAGAAAGATGTCACATGGGATTGGAAGATATCAAATCCTTGTGGGTTGAGTTAAGAAACTGCAAGGGTAAAAAGACCCTGATGGCAGTTATATACAAGCCCCAAAACAGTAGATGGGATGTGGACTACAGATTGCAATGAGAAGTAGAAAAGGCATGTCAAAAGGGCAATGTTATGATCGTCATGCAGGTAGATTGGGAAATCAGGTTGGCAATGGATCTCAAAAGAGTGAATTTGTTGAATGCGTAGGAGATGGCTTTTTCAAGCAGCCTGTTGTTGAGCCTAATAGGGGATCAGCTATACTGGCTTGGGTGTTATGTAATGAACCAGAGGTGATTAGGGAATTTAGGAGTAAATTATCACACTATGATTGAGTTCAACTTGAAATTTGATAGGGAGAAAGTAACATAGTAGTATACTTTATACTTTATACTTTATTGTCGCCAAACAATTGGTACTAGAACGTACAATCATTACAGCAATATTTGATTCTGCGCTTCACACTCCCTGGATTACAAATATTAAATATTAAAAATACTAAAAATAGTTAAAATTAGTAAATATTAAAAAATTTAATTATAAATCATAAATAGAAAATAAAAAAATGGGAAGTAAAGTAGTGCAAAAAAAAACCGAGAGGCAGGTCCAGATACTTGGAGGATACGGCCCAGATCCCAGTCAGTATTTTGATGGAGTAAAGGAAATTATAGTGATATGAGAGAGGAATTGGCCAAAGTACATTGGAAGGAGATGCGGGCAGGGATGACAGCAGAGTAGCAATGGCATGAGTTTCTGGAAAAAATGAAGAAGGTGCAGGATAGATGTATTCCAAAAATAAAGAAATACTCAACTGGCAAAATAGTACAACTGTGGCTGACAAGGGAAGTCAAAGTTAATGTAAAAGCAAAAGAAAAGGCATACAACAAAACAAAAATTAACAGGAAGATAGAGGATTGAGAAACCTTTGAAAAACTACAGAGAGCAACTAAAAGAATCATTAGGAGGGTAAAGATGAAATACGAAAGCAAGCTAGAAAACAGTATCAAAGTGGATAGTGAAAGCTTTTTCTAGTATATAAAAAATAAAAGAGACATGAGAGTGGATATAGGACCACTAGAAAATGAGGCCAGAGAAATAATATCAGGGGATAATGGCAGATGAACTAAATGAGTATTTTCCTTCAATCATCATTGTGAAAGACACCAGCCGTGTGCCAGGTGTTGAAGACTGTGAGGGAAGAGGAGGAAGTGCTGTCACTATTATAAGGGAGAAGGTGCTCAAAAAGCTGAAAGATGTAATGTACATAAGTCACTCAGAATAGATGAACTGCACCCTAGGGTTCTGAAAGAAGTAGCGATAGAGATAGTGAAGGCATTAGTAATGATCTTTCAAGAATCATTGGACTCTGGCATGGTACCAGAGGACTGAAAAATTGCAAATGACCTTCCACTCATTCAGAAAGGAAGGAGTCAACATATAGACCAGTTAGCCTGACCTCAGTGGTTGGGAAGGTGTTGAAATCAATTGTTAAGGATGAGGTTATGGAATACTTGATGACACAGGGACAAAGTCAGCATGGTTTCCTTAAGGGAAAATTTTGCTGATGAACCTGTTGGAATTTTTTGAGGAGATTACAAATAGGATAGATAAAGGGAATGTAGTGGATGTTGTACATTTGGACTTTCAGAAGGTCTTTGACAAGTTGTCACAATGAAGCTTCTTACCAAGTTAAGAGCCCATGGTATTACAGGAAAGTTACTGGCATGGTTAGAGCATTGGCTGTTTGGTAGGAGACAACACGTGAGAATAAAAGGATCCTTGTCTGGTTAGCTGCCAGTGACTGGTGGTGTTCAGCAGTATTGGGACCACTTCCTTTTATGCTGAAATAGGTGGCTTTGTTGCCAAGTTTGGAGATTATACAAAGATCGGTGGAGGGGTAAGTGGTGTTGAGGAAATACGAAGGCAGCAGACAAACTTGCAGACAGATTAGGAGAATGGACAACAAAGTGGCAAATGAAATACAATGTTGGAAAACGCATGTTCATGCAGTTTTGTAGAAGGAATAAATGCTCAAACTATTTTCGAAACGGGGAGAAAATCCAAAAATCTGAGATGCAAAGTGATTTGGAAGTCCTTGTGCAGAACACCCTAAAAGTTAACTTTCAGGTTGAGTCAGTGGTGAGGAAGGCAAATGCAATGTTAACATTTGTTTCAAGGGGTCTAGAATATAAGAATAGGGATGTGATGCTGAGGTTTTATAAGGCTTTGGTGAAGACTCAGCTTGAGTATTATGAACAGTTTTGAGCTCCTCATCTAAGAAAAGATGTACTGGCATTGGAGAGAGTTCAGAAGTTGTTCGCAAAGATGATTCTCTGAATGAAAGTGTTATCATATGAAGAATGTTTGATGGCTCTGTGCCTGTACTCGCTGGAATTTAGAAGGATGGTGGGGGGGGGGATCTCATTAAAATCTTTCAAATGTTGAAAGGCCTGGACAGAGTAGATGTGGAAAGGATGTTTCCAAAAGTAGGGGAGTCTAGGACAAGAGGGTACATCTTCAGGATAGAGGGGCATCCATTTAAAACAGAGATGTGGAGAAATTTCTTCAGCCAGAGGATGGTGAATTTGTGGAATTTGTTACCACAGGCGGCTATAGAGGCCAGGTCACTGGGTGTCTTTACAGTAGAGTTTGATGGGTTCTTGATTGGCTACAGCATCAAAGGATATTGGGAGCAGGCCAGGGAGTGGGTGGGTGGGGGGGCGCGGTTAAAAAGGTCAGCCGTGATTGAATGGTGGAGCAGACTCAATGGGCCAAATGGCCGAACTCTGTTCCTATGCCTTCTAGTCTTATGGTCTTATGGTCTTACAATAGCCACCTGAATGACCTGAAACAACAGTACTAAAGATCCTTACAAAGTATTTTGAGGATCATCTGGAAGGACAGATGCACGACCAGCAGCATACTGCAATAGGCCGACAGGAGCAGCATCTCCACCATGATAAAGCAACACTAACACTGATGGGAAAGTCATGTCATCCGGATGCCTAACTTACATCTCCCCAAACTCATCCTTTTTTCCCAGTTGAAGGAAGATCAACAGGCCCCTGGTGGGCAAAGAAAACACCTCAAAGATAGCACCAAAATCAGCCTGAAGAAATTCAACATTACATCTAAAAACTGGGAAGGCATTATACCTGGAGGAAATCTGTTCAAGAGGGAGCTGTGCTAGATGAGAACAAGCAGCAGCTGCAAAAGGAGAGACCGAACAACCAAAGGACCCAGCTACTAACCAGAGCCTCCACTTACTCACGTCCACACTGCATTTTAATATACGTATCCTGGATTGGCCTTCACAGCCATCTGAGGACCAACCAACAGACAACCTCAAAGGAGAACATCATGTTTGACTCAAGTGATTGCACTATTACCACAGTCAGTACTGTTATGTGATAAATGCTGGAGTCAGTTTACACACAATAGGGTCCTGTAACCAGAAATTAATTGACCAAGTTGAGTAGTGAACAGTGAGATAATACCATAGAATTTCTTATGCTCACATGAAATGATAAAAGATGCTTTATTTTAGCATCACTTCTGAAAGTGATTCATCCCTCCGGATGAACCGGACCTGGTGGCATCAAGATTCATCGTCACCGAGGAGGACGTTAGAAGGGCGTTCCTGAAGATAAATCCAAGGAAGGCGACGGGCCCAGATGGCGTCCCGGGACGGATTCTCCGGGCCTGTGTAAGTCAGCTAGCTGGAGTGTTTGCTGACATCTTCAACTTCTCCTTGCTTCAGTCTAAGATCCCCTCGTGTTTTAAGAAGGCAACGATAATCCCAGTGCCGAAGAAGAGCAAGGTGGCATGCCTGAATGACTATCGACCTGCGGCTCTGACATCAATTGCTATGAAGTGCTTCGAGAGATTGGTTATGGCACACATCAACCACAGCCTACCGGTCAACCTCAATGCTTTGCAATTCGCCTACTGGAGCAACTGGTCAACGGCAGGTACCATCTCTCTGGCCCTACATTCCTCCTTAGAACACCTGGAGAATAAAGACACATATATAAGGCTCCTTTTCATTGACTACAGCTCTGCCTTTAATACCATCATTCCAAATAAACTGATTCCTAAGATCCGGAACCAAGGCCTTAGCACTCAGATCTGCAGCTGGATCTTCAACTTCCTCACAGACAGGACCCAGGCTGTAAAACTAGGGGACAAGCTCTCCTCTATAATCACTCTGAGCACCGGTGCCCCACAAGGCTGTGTACACCCATGATTGTGTAGCCAAGTTTCCATCAAAATCAATATATACGTTTGCTGATGACACAACAATTGTAGGCTGTATCTTGGGTAATGATGAGTTTGAGAACAGAGAGGAAATTAAGAACCTGGTGGCATGGTGCGAAGACAATAACCTATCCCTCAACGTCAGCAAGATGAAGGAATTGGTTGTTGACTTCAGAAGGATCAGCAGACCGCATGACCCAATTTACATCAGTGGTGCGCAAGTGGAACAGGTCAAAAGTTTTAAGTTCCTTGGGGTCAATATCACAAATGACCTGACTTGATCCAACCAAGCAGAGTTCACTGCCAAGAAGGCCCACCAGCGCCTTTACTTCCTGAGAAAATAAAGAAATTTGGCCTGTCCCCTAAAACCCTCACTAATTTTATAGATGCACCGTAGAAAGCATTCTTCTAGGGTGCATCACAACCTGGTATGGAAGTTGTCCTGTCCAAGACCGAAAGAAGCTGCAGAAGATCGTGAACACAGCGCAGCACATCACACAAACCAATCTTCCGTCTGTGGACTCACTTTACACTGCATGCTGCCGGAGTCGTGTTGCCAGGATAATCAAGGACACAACCCACCGAGCCAACACACTTTTTGTCCCTCTTCCCTCCGGGAGAAGGTTCAGGAGCTTGAAGACTCGTACGGCCAGATTTGGGAACAGCTTCTTTCCAACTGTGATAAGACTGCTGAATGGATCTTGACCCGGATCTGGGCAGTACCCTCCAAATATCCAGACCTGCCTCTCGTTTTTTTTTTGCACTACCTTACTTGCCATTTTTCTATTTTCTATTTATGATTTATAATTTAAATTTTTAATATTTACTAATTCTAACTATTTTTAATATTTATAATATTTAATATTTGTAATCCAGGGAGTGTGAAACGCAGAATCAAAATCGTTGTGATGATTGTACGTTCTAGTACCAATTGTTTGGCGACAATAAAATGTAAAGCATAGAGTATAAAGTAAAAAAAACCATGGACTGGATCTCATATGCCAATAGCTAGCGATTTATTGTGAATGGCAACATCTGTCATCTCACCAGTAAGTACAATAGTGGAGCAGAGTCCCTGATGAAATTGCTGGCCGACCTGCTGAGTTCCTCCAGCGTGTTGGGAAATCCTTCCCACCCTCCCCCCACCTTCTTTATAGGGCTTCTGCCCCTTCCCTCTTCAGTCCTGACGAAGGGTTCCGGCCCAAAACGTTGACTGATCGTTTCCACGGATGCTGCCCGACCTGCTGAGTTCCTCCAGCATGTTGTGAGTGTTTCCCCGATGAAGGGGTCCAGATGCATTTCACATCTGACACTGAGGGTTACGCTATAGAGGAAAAGACTGCATCATCACTGGTTTGAATCATTTACTGACTTGCTAGCTCTGTGGAAATAGGTAAACCCTTTACATATTTAGATTAGATTAGATTAGATTCAACTTTATTGTCATTGTGCTGAGTACAGATACAAAGCCAATGAAATGCAGTTAGCATCTAACCAGATATGCAAAGAATAGTGTTATTTACAAAATAACTGTGAATAAAAAGTAAGTGCTACAGCACACAAATATAAAAGTACTGAGACAGTACAATATGGGTGCAATACTGCTTAGCGCTGTGATGTGAGGTTCAGCAGGGTCACAGCTTCAGGGAAGAAGCTCTTCCTGTGCCTGCTGGTGCGGGAGCAGAGGCTCCTGTAGTGCCTACCGGATGGGAGGAGAGTAAAAAGTCCATGGTTAGGGTGAGATGCATCCTTGATAATGCTTTTCACCCTACCCAGGCAGCGTTTATGGTAGGTGTTCTCAACGGTGGGCAATTGGGTGCCAATAATCCACTGGGCAGTTTTTACCACACGCTGGAGTGCTTTGCAGTCCGATACAGGAAAATTGCAATACCACAGTGGAATGCTGGGCACGTGGCCAAGTGGTTAAGGCGACCTGAAGGTCGTGAGTTCGAGCCCCAGCCGAGGCAACATGTTGTGTCTTTGAGCAAGGCACTTAATCACACATTGCTCTGCGACGACACTGGTGCCAAGCTTTTTGGGTCCTAATGCCCTTCCCTTGGACAACATTGGTGTCGTGGAGAGGAGAGACTTACAGCATGGGCAACTGCTGGTCTTCCATACAACCTTGCCCAGGCCTGCGCCCTGGAGAGTGAAGACTTTCCAGGCGCAGATCCATGGTCTCGCAAGACTAACGGATGCCTTTACTGGAATGCAGTTGGTGAGTGTGCTCTCAATGGTACAGCAGTAAAAGTCCATCAGTATCCTGGGACAGAGGTGAGCTTTCTTAATGCTCTGCAGGAAATAAAGGTGCTGTTTTTTGAATCCTTTTATTCAATTAAAATGTTTGAAGTATCCGTCAATGGATTATTATTAATTATCTGCATTGATTAAATACATTTTAATTTTAATTATTTCATGTCTTAAAATGTTCCTGGTTATCAGATACAATTAAAACTTGTTTAAAATAAAAACCTTTTCCAGCCTTTGAAAGTAATGATCTGTAAAGTTCTGTCAGGACGAAGCTTCAGGGTAGAGGACTTGATATCCTCTACATTGCAGCATCTCCCAGAACCAAACTGGGCTCTGAATGGGCTTGAATTCATTAACTCAGGGTTGGAAGTATGACAAAGCAAACTCACGTTCCTAATATTCGTGACTTTTATTTATTATTATTACTTTGTTTCATTTTTCTTCTTTTGTATTTGCACATTGATTGTCTGCCTTTGTTGTGTGCAGCTTTTCATTGACCATGTTGCATTTCTTTGTTTCTATGAATACCCACAAGAAAATGAATCTCAAGGTTGTATATGGTGACATATATGTACATTGATAATAAATTTAGTTTGAATTTTGAACTTTGAACATCTGGTACCATAGATGAGAACGCCAACATTACTTGTTAAATGCAGCACATGATGGATGCAAATTATCTCAGAGTCAGAATCAGGTTTATTATCTCCAGCACGCTTGTTGTTTTGAGGCAGCAGTACAGAGCTAGACGTAGAAATTAATATCAATTACAATCAGAAATAAAATAAATAGTGAAAAAGAGAATACAGTCGCAAGGATTTGTGGGTTCATGGACCGTTCAGAAATCTGATGGCAGAAGGTAAGAAGGTGTTCTAGAAATGTTGTGAGTGTGTCTTTAGGTTTGTGTAGGTTCTCCCTGATAACAGCAATGAGAAAAGGGCACGCCCTGGATGGTGAGTGTCCTTAATGATGGACGCCCTGGATGGTGAGTGTCCTTAATGATGGATGCCACCTTCTTGAAGCACTACACCTTGAAGATTTCCTGGATGCTAGGGAGGCTTGTACCAACGATGCAGCTGGCTGTCTCTACAAACCTTTGCAGTAGCTTTTGATCCTGTGCATAGGAGTCTCCATACCAGGCAGTGATACAAGTACTCAGATTGTTCTCCATGGTACTTCTGTAGAAACTTGCTAGAGTTTTCGTAACATATCAAATCTCCTCAAACTCCAAATGAAGTATTGCTGCTGGCATACCTCCTTCCTCATTGCTTCAATATGTATGTTGGGCCTAGGATAGACCTATAAGATGTTGATGTTCAGAAACCTGAAGCTGCTTATCCTTTCCACTGTTGACCCACGTATTCTCTCATGTCATGTGAGGATAGGGGAATAACCTTAGGGTCTCAGAGACAAGTTAATCATGCGTGTTTGTAGTTTAAATTAAGTTCATTCCTAAAGTTAACAAAATTATGTGATTGTTAGATGTCTCACAGCAGTAACAGGACAGGGTTTCAGCAGTTCTCTACCTCAGACTTGCTTACAAGTCAGAATTGCTTTATTTCATGGGTCCCTCTTTGGTAAATGAAAAAAGGTAAGTGTGATAGCATAAAACCACAAGACAGTAAGTCAGAGGAGCAGAGTTATGCCGTTCGGCCCATTGAGTCTGCTCCATCATTGAATCATGGCTAATTTATTATCCCTCTGAACCCCTTTCTCCTTCTTTCTTCCTATAAACTTTGACGCCTTGACTAATCAAGAACCTATCAAATCTCCAGTTTAAAAATACCCAATGGTTTGGCTTCCACAGCTGCCTATAGCAATGAATACCACAGATTCATAACCCTCCAGTTAAAGAAATGCTTCTTCACCTCTGTTCTAAAGGGATGTCCCAGGCTCTGCCCTCTGGTCCTAGACTCCCTCCCTATAAGAAATATTCTCTCCACATCCAGTCTATCTAGGCCTTTCAATATTTGATAGGTTTCCATGAGATCCCCCAATACTTCTAAACTCCAGCAAGTAACTTAACAGCGATAGAGCGTGGAGCAGGCCCTTCCGACCCTTTGAGCATTCCTGCCCCAGTAACCCTACAATCTGTTTAACCCCAACCGAATAATGGTTCCTCAAGGTTGTTACAACTGGGGGTGGCAATGGGGATAAGTGCTCATTTCCTCTGACAACCCTGTCCAACTCCCAGCTTAGCTACTGAGCCTGGCAGAACCATTTCTACTGACAGGAGAAGGGCAAAGGCAGGTTACCAGCACCTTAAAGCTGGTCGCTTTGGGCAGATGGGGTTCATCAGCCGTGGTTGGCAGCTCATCTAGGAGAAAGAAAACTCTGATCTCAAACCTCCACTGCCTTGCGGGCTTGCCCATTCATGGGGAAGCCTTTGGTAAACCCTGGGAGAGAAATCCGGAACTGGAGTCTCTCAGGCAGTCCTAATTTGAGTTCAACGCTGACAGGTAACTCATGTGACACTGCTGGTGCCAAACTATGTCGGTCTCTGCCATTCCTTTGATTTCATCAGATGCGTGGAGAGGGGAAGCAGCTCTTCATATCATATCGCCCTTGCTTGCATATCTGGACAGACATCCATGTCAACCCTGATCAATGGAGGCCTCAATAATGTGACAATTTGCAATGACCAACTTACCCACCCAGTACATCCTTTGGATTGTGGGAGGAAACTGGAGCACCTGGGAAAAACTCACGCATTCCACAAGGAAGACGTAGAGAGTCCTTACAGAAGGGCACTGGAATTGAACTCTGAACTCCAGAACATAGAAACATGGAAAACTTACAGCACAATACAGGCCCTTCAGCCCACAAAGCTGTGCTGAACATGTCCTTACCGTAGAAATTACCTAGGGTTACTCATAGCCCTCTATTTTTCTAAGCTCCATGTACCTATCCAGGAGTCTCTTAAGAGTCCCTATTGTATCCGCCTCCACCACCATCGCCAGAAGCCCATTCCACACACTCACCATTCTCTATGAAAAACTTACCCCTGACACACCTCTGTACCTACTTCCAGGCACCTTAAAACTGTGGCCTCTCGTGTTAGCCATCTCAGCACTGGGAAAAAGCCTCTGACTATCCACACGATCAATGTCTCTCATCATCTTGTACACCTCTATCTAGTCACCTCTCGTCCTCCGTCGCTCGAAGGAGAAAAGAGCGAGTTCACTCAACCTATTCTCATAAGGCATGCTCCCGAGCTGTAATAGCGTCATGCGAACCGCTACGCTGCCATGGTACCCAAACTTGCCCAGTGGCAAGTATCAGCCCAGAGCCATCAAACTCTCCTCATACGTTAACGCTCTCATTCTCATGAATCTCCTCTGGACCCACTCCAATGCCAGCACATGTTATGGGCGGCAAATGCAAACATGAGAACTGGGTTGATACGCAGTCCATCCCGGCAAGAGCCAAACATATACAAGTAATCACACAGCAACTTGGGATCCAGTCACATTTTACATTAATTTTCAAAGAATAGTCCAGTGTTTCCTCTTCCCTTGTAGAATGATTTATGGTGAGGCTGCATGGTTTAGGCATTTTCATTATCAACCTCAGTTACAATCAGTATTAATCACCAGGAAATGAGAGAGGTGTTACGAAAATGACTGACATTAAGAGGGGCATATCTCTACAGAGATTGAAACAATAATAGACAAAAAAACATAGTAGATTGTAACTGAGAATGGACAGCTTGAATGAAGCCAGGATTGCACGTTCAATTATGTTGATATTGACTGTTCTGCATCACTATACACGGTAAAGGGATTCAGTTATACAATGGAAATGTTTAAACTGGAGCATAAGCTTCATTTCCCAGTTCAGCAGCCTGAGGCCAATTTGGCACTTGCAATTTGTTGAGTTCTGATCAGGTTGGACCTTGCCCATCTCTGCCTGAATCTGGCTATTTTGTTAGTTTGAAGCCAACTTCATTGTTCTCCTGAGCTAATAAATTTTACTTGATTCTTTTACAGCAAGCTCATTTCAGTAACAAAACTGCTGTGTTCCATTTTACATGAAGTCTTGAATTGACCTCTGTGTTTTAAAACTAATAACAATTGAACGACAAGTTTCATGTTACATTCCAGCTTTTGCTGACTAAAGTGCAAATGACAACAATTATAATAAAAACCTAAGCCAAAATCAGCATTTCAACCATTACAAAGCCATGCAAGTCCTCAATTAATAATCATAGTGCAATTCCTTTATATCCAAATTACAGCTATCTGTGTGATCTGAACTTGGCCACATCATGGGGTGCACAGACCTGGAAATGTAGCTGGACATTTCTTCCATGCTGGGAAGCATAGGCCCAGGCTCTGCAAAATTGTGTGTAAATCTGAAGCTGAAGCATGCCATTCTCCTTTACACCACAGATGCCTTCTACCTACCCTTCAGTTTTCTCCACAGGTTGCCTCATCATGGGGTCTGCCCCGAGCATGATGTCTATTAAATTAATCCCTACTGTTTTTTACACGTTACTCCATTCCCTGATGTTTACGTGCCTATCTAAAAGCTTTGCGAATGCTGCTAGAATATTTGTTTTCACTGTCACCCCTGACAGTGCACTCAGACCATAATATCCCCTGTGTAAATGACCTCTCTCACACATCCCTTTTAAGCTTCCTCCCCACCTCATGTTAAAGCTCCGTCCTTCGGTATTCAGCATTTCTAACCTGGCAAAATATTCTGACTGTCTACCCCATTTATGCTCTCATAATTTTATAAACTTCTATCAGATCTCACCTCAGCCTCCAAAATTCCACGGGAAACAATCCAAATTAATCCTACCACAAATAAGAGAAAATCTGCAGATGTTGGAAAACCAAGCAACACGCACAAAATGCTGGAGGAGCTCAGCAGACCAGGCAGCATCTATGGAAAAACGTACAGTCAATGTTTCAGGCTGAGACCCTTCGGCAGGACAGTTCTGTTAGTCTTGCCTCTCTTTTTAACTAATACAGGCAACATCCCAGTAAACATTTTGAATCCTCTCCAAAGCCTCAACATCCTTCCTATAGTGGGCTGACCACTACTGCAGACAATAATTAATGGGAGAAAAACACACTAGGCAAGGAATCTTCAATGATTTTTGATTCAGAGCAAGAAGGCTGCGAGTGAACGGCTGATTTTCGGAGCAAAGGCAGTTTTTACCACTTGGAGTAAAAGAGAGGCAAGACTACGCAGGCGCGTGATGTCAGACAGTAGAGTGCGAAAGGTTTAAAAAGAAGACCGCCATATCCAGCAGGCAGTGTTCAGAGCGGGCAGCGGAGTGAGAGGCAGCACAGTAATAGGGCTTTAGCTCAACGGGCTTAGGCGGTAACGGGATGAGGTGAAGTAGGTTTACCAGTATTATTTGTGGAAAGGAGGAAGTACGTGTGTGAGGCCAGTTTTCTGTGCTGGTTGTCATATGTGAGAGGTCCTGGAGTCTCCCAGCCTCCCGGATGGCCATATCTGCACCAGGTGTGTCGAGCTGCAGCTCCTGAGGGGCTGAATTAGGGAACTGGAGATGCAGCTTGATGACCTTCGCCCGATCAGGGAAAGTGAGGAGGTGATAGAAAGGAGTTGTAGGCAGATGGTCACACCGGGGTCACAGGAAACAGACAAGTGGGTCACAGTCAGGAGGGGGAAGGGGAAGAGTCAGGCACTAGAGAGTACCCCTGTGGTTATACCCCTTGACAATAAGTACTCCTGTTTGAGTACTTTTGGGGGGGGGGGCGCGGAACAGCCTACCTGGGGGAAGCGACAGTGGCTGTGCCTCTGGCACAGAGTCTGGCCCTGTGGCTCAGAAGGGTAGGGAAAGGAAGAGTACGGCAGTAGTTATAGGGGACTCTATAGTTAGGGAGTCAGACAGACGATTCTGTGGATGCAGGAAAGAAACACGGATGGTAGTTTGCCTCCCAGGTGCCAGGGTCCAGGATGTTTCTGATCGCATCCAAGATATCCTGCAGTGGGAGGGAGAATTGCCAGAGGTCGTGGTACATATTGGTACCAATGACATAGGTAGGAAAAGGGAAGCAGTACTGTAAAAAAGAGTACAGGGAGTGCTGAAGGAAGTTGAGAAGCAGGACCGCAAAGGCAGTAATCTCGGGATTACTATCTGTGCCACATAACAGTGACAATAGGAATAGAATGGGGTGGAAGATAAAAGCGTGGCTGAGGGATTGGAGCAGGGGGGCATGGATTCATATTTCTAGATCACTGGGACCTCTTTTGGGGCAGGTGTGACCTGTACAAAAAGGATGGGTTGCACTTGAATTCCAGGGGGACCAGTATCCTGGCAGGGAGGTTTGCTAAGGCTACTGCAGAGAGTTTAAACTAGAATTGTTGGGGGGTGGGAACTGAACTGAAGAGACTGGGGAAGAGGAGGTTGTATCACAAATAGAGAAAGCTTGTAGACAATGCAAGAGGTAGGATAGGCAGGTGATAGAGAAGGGACGCATTCAGACCGAAGGTTTGAGATGCGTCTATTTTAATGCAAGGAGTGTTGTGAACAAAGCGGATGAGCTTAGAGCGTGGATCAGTACTTAGAGCTATGATGTGGTCATATCTCCAAGTACTGATCCACGCTCTAAGCTCATCCTTTACAGAGATTTGGCTCAGGGACAGGAATGGTTACTTCAAGTGCCGGGTTTTAGATGTTTCAGAAAGGACAGGGAGGGAGGCAAAAGAGGTGGGAGGGGGGGTGGCACTGTTGATCAGAGATAGTATCTCGGCTGCAGAAAAGGTGGACGCCATGGAGGGATTGTCTATGGAGTCTCTGTGGGTGAAGATTAGGAACAGGAAGGTGTCAATAACATAACTGTGTGTTTTTTATAGGCCGCCCGATAGTAACAGGGATATCGAGGAGCAGATAGGGAAACAGATCCAGGAAAGGTGTAATAACAACAGAGTTGTCATGATGGGAGATCTTAATTTCCCAAATATCGATTCTCATCTCACTAGAGCAAGCGGTTTAGATGGGGTAGAGTTTGTTAGGTGTGTTCAGGAAGGTTTCTTGACACAATATGTAGATAAGCCTACAAGAGGAGAGGCTGTACTTGATTTGGTATTGGGAAATGAACCTGGTCAGGTGTCAGATCTCTCAGTGGAAGAGCATTTTGGAGATAGTGATCATAATTCTATCTCCTTTACAATAACATTGGAGAGAGATAGGAACAGACAAGTTAGAAAAACATTTAATTGGAGTAAGGGGAATTATGAGGTTATCAGGCAGGAAATTGGAAGCTTAAATTGGGAACGTATATTCTCAGGGAAAAGTACGGAAGAAATGCGGTAAATGTTCAGGGGATATTTGTGTGGAGTTCTGCATAGGTACATTCCAATGAGATAGTGAAGTTATGAGAGGGTACAGGAATCGTGGTGTCCAAAGGTTGTAATAAAACAAAAAGCTTACAAAAGGTTCAGAGAGCTAGGTAATGTTAGAGATCTAAAAGATTATAAGGCTAATAGGAAGGAGCATAAAAAGGAAATTAGGAGAGCCAGAAGGGGCCATGAGAAGGCCTTGGTGGGCAGGATTAAGGAAAATCCCAAGGCATTCTACAAGTATATGACGTGCAAGAGGATAAGGCATGAAAGAATAGGACCTATCAAGTGAGACAGTAGGAAAGTATGTATGGAACCAGACGAAATAGCAGAGGTATTTAGTGAATGCTTTACTTCAGTATTCACTATGGAAAAGGATCTTGGTGATTGTAGTGGTGACTTGCAGCAGACTGAAAAGCTTGAGCATGTAGATATTAAGAAAGCATGAAGTTGGGTAAGTCGCTGGGACTGGATGAGATGTAGATATTAAGAAAGCATCAAGTTGCATAAGTCGCTGGGACCAGATGAGATGTACCCCAGGCTACTGTGTGAGGCGAGGGAGGAGATTGCTGAGCCTCTGGCAATGATCTTTGAATCATCAATGGGGACGGGAGAGGTTCCAGAGGATTGAAGGGTTGCGGATGTTGTTTCTTTATTCAAGAAAGGGAGTATAGATAGCCCAGGAAATTAGAGACCAGTAAGTCTTACTTCAGTGGTTGGTAAGATGATGGAGAAGATCCTGAGAGGCAGGACTTAGGAACATTTGGAGAGGTATAATATGATTAGGAATAGTCAGCATGGCTTTATCAAGGTTGTGCCTTACGAGCCTGATTGAATTTTTTGAGGATGTGACTAAACACATTGATGAAGGAAGAGCAGTAGATGTAGTGTATATGGTTTTCAGCAAGGCATTTGATAAGGTACCTCATGCAAGGCTTATTGAGAAAGTAAGGAGGCATGAGATCGAAGGGGACATTGCTTTGTGGATCCAGAACTGGCTTGCCCATAGAAGGCAAAGTGTGGTTGTAGATGGGTCATATTCTGCATGGAGGTCGGTCACCAGTGGAGTGCCTCAGGGATCTGTTCTGGGACCCCTACTCTTCGAGATTTTTATATATGACCTGGATGAGGAAGTGGAGGGATGAGTTAGTAAGTTTTCTGATGACACAAAGGTTGGAGGTGTTGTGGATAGTGTGGAGGGCTGTCAGAGGTTACAGCGGGACATTGATAGGATGCAAAACTGGGCTGAGAAGTGGCAGATGGAGTTCAACCCAGATAAGTGGGAAGTGGTTCACTTTGGTAGGTCAAATATGATGGCAGAATATAGTATTAATGGTGAGACTCTTGGCAGTGTGGAGGATCAGAGGGATCTTGGGGTCCAAGTCCATAGGACGCTCAAAGCAGCTGCGCAGGTTGACTCTGTGGTTAGGAAGGCGTACGGTGTATTAGCCTTTATCAATCGTGGAATTGAATTTAGGAGCTGAGAGGTAATGTTGCAGCTATATTGGACCCTGGTCAGACCTCACTTGGAATACTGTGCTCAGTTCATGTTGCCTCACTACAGGAAGGATGTGGAAGCCATAGAAAGAGTGCAGGGTGATTTACAAAGATGTTGCCTGGATTGGAGAGCATGCCTTATGAGAATAGGTTGAGTGAACTTGGCCTTTTCTCCTTTGAGCGACGGAGGATGAGAGGTGACCTGTTAGAGGTGTATAAGATGATGAGAGGCATTGATCGTGTGGATAGTCAGAGGCTTTTTCCCAGGGCTGAAATGGTTGCCACAAGAGGACACAGGTTTAAGATACACACACAAGATGCTGGTGGACGCAGCAGGCCAGACAGCATAACATAAGAAGAAGCACAGGCGACGTTTCGGGCCGAGACCCTTCGTCAGGACTAACTGAAAGAAGAGATAGTAAGAGATTTGAAAATGTGAGGGGGAGGGGGAGATCCAAAATGATGGGAGAAGACAGGAGGGGGAGGGATAGAGCTAAGAGCTAGAAAGTTGATTGACAAGTTTAAGGTGCTGGGGAGTAGGTACAGAGGAGACATCGGGGTAAGTTTTTCACTCAGAGAGTGGTAAGTGCGTGGAATGGGCTGCTGGCAACGGTGGTGGAGGAGGATACGATAGGGTCTTTTAAGAGACTTTTAGATAGGTACATGGCACTTAGAAAAATAGAGGGTTATAGGTAAGCCTAGTAATTTCTAAGGTAGGGACATGTTCAGCGCTACTTTGTAGGCCGAAGGGCCTGTACTGTGCTCTAGATTTTCCATGTTTCTATATTTCTATGTTATTGTGAGGTAAAAAATAAGAGGTGCAGGTTTACACCTTCAAAGGCCTTTGCTTCACCGTTGGCCATAGAGTAATCAATTGGTCCAATAATTTACACCACATCCCACATATATGAGCTTGTGTATTAGAATGTAGCTGGATTATTGCTTTCAAAGTTTCCGCAGAAAGTATCAAGCATTGATATTTCTTCACCAATAGATTTAAGAACTTAACTAGTCTGAACGACTTACCTCAAGCTTTACTTTCACAGTAAGTTTCCATTAATATATAGACACATAGAATAGGAGCTGATGTTTTAGTAAGCACAATCCTTCATTTGCCCATTGAGTGGGCAAGGCTTGCTGTCAGTTTAATTTTGTGTGATATAAAATAATACTGCTTTATCCACCATATAGACAGTTCCCCTGATTTTAATTTCCTATTGCCACGACTCATTATTTACTGTCATACAAAGACAAAATTATTACCAACAACAATGTAAACTTATGACTTTCAAAATATATAACTCAATTATACTAGTTATACCCCAATGAGCAGGGACATACTAAAGGAACAAATATAACATCCAGTCAGCTCCATTTGATCAAGTACCTGAACTAGCAGAATCCAGTATCCTTGTGGGAAGGTTTGCTCGTGCTGCTCCAGGGGGTTTAAACGAGAGTTGCAGGGGATGGGAACCAAAGTGCCAGAGAAGATAGCGGAGTGGTTGTGGGGAAAGCTTACTTACAAAGGTAGGATCCTGAAGACTAAGAAAGTGGAAATAATATTCTGAGTTGTGTCTTTTTCAAAACAAGGAGTATTGAAGGTGAGGCAGATGAGCTTAGAACATGGATCAGCACGGGAAATCATGATATTGCAGCCATTAGTGAGGCTTGTTTTCAAGAGAGGCAGGACTGAGAGGGGGAGGTATTAAAGGGGGAGTAACCCTGAAGTAGGATGGAACACAAGAGGTCAAGCAGGAGTAGGCACAGACCATTGTGCTTGCTCTATCATTCAATAAGAGCGGTTCTGAGCTGTTTTCTTCCTGCCGCTTTCCTGCACTTATTCCATATTCCTTCAGATCCAAAATATCTAAACATCTATTGATATCAGAAAGAGCTTTCAAAGCATTTTATTTATTAGACCCTGACTTCAGAAACCATGTTTTGAGATTAGATTCTGCACTACTGAACTTGTATGCAAACGAGACTTCCTTATTCCTTTTCTTGTAGCTCTTACCCTCCATAACTTAATGACTGCCATGTTTGGTTGATATTCTATTTAAAGAACATTTTCTGAGCATTGGTCCATCTGTAACAAGACTTTACTTTTGACTCAAGGGACTGCTGATGCAGGAAATTGGAGCAACAAACAATCTGCTGGAGGAACTCAGTGGGTAGTGCAACGTCTGTGCTTGGGAAAGGAATTTTCAACGTTTTGAATTGAAAACCAATTTATACAGCAAGGTTTGAGCTCCTTGCAGAAGCTATGATTGTGGAAGTTATTCACATCAACTTTGACCAGACAATTGAGGAGGATTTGCATTTGATCCTTTCATTCAAAACCATTTAAAACTGACTTGAAGATGAAAATCGACTCCAAGCAGTATGCGTTAAACTTAGAATAATATTTTATTAAAATTGAAAGTTCTCAGCTGAATTGCTCAGGCAGAATTACCTCAGTCCTAAACTTCAACAACAGGAATTCTGCAGATGCTGGAAATTTAAGCAACACACATCAAAGTTGCTGGTGAACGCAGCAGGCCAGGCTGCGTCTCTAGGAAGAGGTACAGTCGACCTTTCAGGCTGAGACCCTTCGTCAGGACTAATTGAAGGAAGAGTTAGTAAGAGATTTGAAAGTGGGAGGGGGAGGGGGAGGGGGAGATCCAAAATGATAGGAGAAGACAGGAGGGGGAGGGAAGGAGCCAAGAGCTGGACAGGTGATTGGCAAAGGGGATATAAGAGGATCATGGGACAGGAGGCCCAGGGAGAAAGGCAAGAGGGGGCGGGACCCAGAGGATGGGCAAGGGGCATAGTCAGAGGGACAGAGGGAAAAAAAGGAGAGTGAGAGAAAGAATGTGTGTATAAAAATAAATAACGGATAGTGTACGAGGGGGAGGTGAGTCATTAGCGGAAGTTAGAGAAGTCAATGTTCATGCCATCAGGTCGGAGGCTACCCAGACGGAATATAAGGTGTTGTTCCTCCAACCTGAGTGTGGCTTCATCTTTACAGTAGAGGAGGCTGTGGATAGACATGTCAGAATGGGAATGGGATGTGGAATTAAAATGTGTGGCAACTGGGAGATCCTGCTTTCTCTGGCGGACAGAGAAGTCAGGCGGACAGTCCTAAACTTATTTTTTTTGCAGTGTACTGCTGTGCTTATAAATCAAACATCATCAGTGCTGGGATGTTTGTTTTAAGATATTGGCATTCAGAAATTTAAAGGCAGACATTGTATGGATCAATTGCTTTAAGGCTCCCTCTGCTGTGTCCCAAATCCATCTTGGCTACCACAAATTCCAAGGAACTTTGGCAAGATATTTCATTTTCTATGGCAGTCAGCCTTAGAATTTCAAACTTCTATTCATGGCACTGAAGCTGCCCAAAATGATTTCATTCGTTATTTTTTCACCCTATACAGAAGAAGACAGCTTTCATCTTGTCTACCAGATTGGTGGACAGGATCTGAGCATACATTCCAGAGGTGAAAAACACAGAGCACCAGCTATATCTTACGGTCTTTGTCTGAAATTGTCACATGTAATTCAGAATTAATCCCTATACCATAGGAACAAATCAGTGAAAGGGGAATTCCATCCTATGTTGATCATACTCCTTCCCTTCAAATTTAGTCAGTATCATAATTATGCCTTTCTATGAAAGGTACATGAAAATGAGAAACATATACTCATTATGAAATTAAAAATAAAAAAGGCTTTCTTCACCTAAAAACAGCCAAGAAATGTTGCGACAGATTGTACAAGAAAAATATTGTTAACACTATATTCATGATCACTTTGCACATTGCAGTACTTTAGAAAACACTTCATATATAAGTGCAAAATTTGTTAATTTAAGTTAAATTTTATGCCTTTTGAGACAAAAGTCCTAGTACAGATTCCAAGGGACTGACTGGAATTTTCATTTTTATATCTGGAAATGTTGGATGATCAATTTCTCCCTTGTGAGAGGAATCATCCTGGCTGCATACATAAATACAGTTTACATAGATGTAACTGGAGCTAATTTTTTTATGGTATAAAGCAATCTTGCAAACATAAACCTCGCACAGATGTGTTTAGTGAACATGAGCCTTTCCTTGAAAATGCCTGCACCTGTGTAAACAAAAAAATAGATTTCCAACCAGTACAATTGCAGCTGCAATGGGTGCCTCACAGAGAGCTGAGAAAAAGTTCTTTATGCCAAGCTTTTAGAAGCCATTGTGCTTCTCTCTTAAAATCTAGCAGACAATGAAAATAAATCACCAAACATAGTCTGAGGCATTCACAGACTTGCTGATATAACGGCACATGGTTTTAAATTTAATAGCCACAAGTAAAGCAGTACATTTATGAACATTTTATTGACACATTTTCATCTGCGTGTCTCGTCACAGGTGCCAGTGCCATTTAGCTGCTGTGCCCGGGAGGCTTCATTGCACAGAATCTTATTAGACTTCAATTAAAGAACACAATTCTGTCAGAGAGATAGGAGAGCATTTATTTCTTGATGACTATTAAGTTATGCCATAGGCCTCACATCAATAGAATTATTTTCTCAGTCGGTTGTTAGGATTCTCCAAACATTTTATGGAATATTAAAAAATTAAAACATATAATTTTCTTATTTGTTCAATGGCAATTCTATCTCCTTCAAACAACGCTTTATAGACAACAAATCTGAACACGTGTGCTTTGCCCATAAAATATATTAAAGCTGCCATATTATTGATCAATATGCCAAATGTACCCTCGACTGTAATTATAACAGCTTGAAGGTATGAGGAATGTCCCTGAAGATTATCTTACACGTGCAAACAATAATAATGAACTATCCAGTATTCTTTGGTGTAAAGCTTGCTCTCAATTTTAATAAAAAATTCATGTTCTTTTTCTGCTATATTTTTCTCCCCATGGTTTAGAAATTTCTTGACTTTGAATAGTCTTGTCAAATGCTCCTGTGCAGTAACATGGTGAAACAGAGCTGTGCATTCGGAAGAGAATGTCAGAACCTCAGCATTTGAGATCCCAGAAGAGTTGCAGATATTGAAAGCTGTATGCTGAAGATATATAGAACGAGATCATTCTTTTCTTAGTTACTATATTCACTGCTATTTTAGAGGCAACGCAGATATCCACATAATAGTAGACAACTTCTTTCTGTGGCATAAGATTGCAGCATTAGCTTTAATATTTTAATCAATCTAAAATGTGATTCCTAGTACTAACCAAGCAGATTACATCATTAATATTTGATGACGTTTTCTACTGCACTTTGATCTCCTGCTTTTATTTGTTCTGCACCTATGTAGCTTTGAGAGAGCCCCAGGCCAAATGGTAGCAGAAGACTCACTGCTAGTACTGGTAGAATGAGAAGATAGTTGACCAAAGCTCATCACCTGCTGAAGGATGTCATGAGGATAGTGTCAATCTCCTGAAGTGAGCTGGAGATCAGAAGGCTCTGCACTTAAATGTGAGAGAAGCAGGAAAGTCTGGTGAGTGATGGATGTGACTTAACATTAATTGCCTCACATTTAACAGATACTTGCTTTGGCAAGAAGGCACAGGCACTGCTGTTCAATCACTGAGTTAACATTGATATTTATTTATCAGCCAGAGTGTCTTTGTTTTCGACCAGCTTTGCAATATCATCCAGATTCATAAAAGTTGTAAACATTTCCTGATATTGGTCTTTACAAGCCAACAATGGGAATATCAATTCAGGATGCTTAAAGTGTGAATCTGTTTTTGCTTTATTCTTTTTAGCACTTTGATTGTAATAGAGAGAGCTGCTTGTTATTGTTCAATTATTTATTTTGTTTGCAAAAAACGGTCAGTATTAATCAACTCCAATATATTCCTAAAGCAAGGATTCAGTAGTCTGAATTTCTGAGGATCAGAAACAACCCCTTCCAATGACCATTTTTCTCCAAGGGAGAGTTTGCCTCTCGGATAGTGCAATGCCAAAAGAAGAGAAGATCAAATGGTGTTAAAGCTATTGGGAAGAAAGTTGAGCTTTTGACTGCTTCATAGGAAAGATTTCATAATTTCCAGCAGCTGAGTGTAGAACACCCGATGATAATGGGACAGTCTACCTGAAAAAAAAACTTCTAATGAAATGATGTAACCATGCTTTGTCTTGCAAAAGAGATTTAGCAAACTTGGTGGCCTTCAGTTCAATGATAGTTCTGGGACCTCTACTTTTCGTGATTTTTATTAATGATCTGGATGTGGGGGTAGAAGTGGGCTGAGAAGTGGCAGATGGAGTTCAACCCGGAGAAGTGTGAGGTGGTACACTTTGGAAGGACAAACTCCAAGGCAGAGTACAAAGTAAATGGCAGGATACTTGGTAGTGTGGAGGAGCAGAGGGATCTGGGGGTACATATCCACAGATCCCTGAAAGTTGCCTCACAGGTAGATAGGGTAGTTAAGAAAGCTTATGGGGTGTTAGCTTTCATAAGTCGAGGGATAGAGTTTAAGAGTCGCGAGGTAATGATGCAGCTCTATAAAACTCTGGTTAGGCCACACTTGGAGTATTGTGTCCAGTTCTGCTCGCCTCACTATAGGAAGGATGTGGAAGCATTGGAAAGGGTACAGAGGAGATTTACCAGGATGCAGCCTGGTTTAGAGAGCATGGATTATGATCAGTGATTAAGGGAGCTAGTGCTTTACTCTTTGGAGAGAAGGAGGATGAGAGAAGACATGATAGAGGTATACAAGATATTAAGAGGAATAGATAGAGTGGATAGCCAGCACCTCTTCCCCAGGGCACCACTGCTCAATACAAGGGGACATGGCTTTAAGGTAAGGGGTGGGAAGTTCAAGGGGTATATTAGAGGAAGGTTTTTTACTCAGAGAGTGGTTGGTGCGTGGAATGCACTGCCTGAGTCAGTGGTGGAGGTAGATACACTAGTGAAATTTAAGAAACTACTGGACAGGTATATGGAGGAATTTAAAGTGGGGAGTTATATGGGAGGCAGGGTTTGAGGGTCGGCACAACAATGTGGGCCGAAGGGCCTGTACTGTGCATGTACTATTCTATAGTTCATCATATAAGAAATGAACATATAGATATAGATGAATACCCTCGAAGCACTTGTGCAGCAAAGGAAAAACATATTTGACCTGAGTAAAAAGCTGAAATAGGATTTCAGCTGAAGCAACAAAATCTTACATTCACATTGTATTCTTGGGAATTTCATGGGAAGGTACTGAGGCAAACTTGACACTGAGCCAAAGAAAGGGACATTAGTGCAGAAGACTAAAATACTTAAATGATCAACCAAAACTTAAGCTGAATTGTTAAAACAAGATAATGAAATATATGTAACTGGAGAAGCTTACCAAGTCCAGAGTTGTGCACCTAGACTGTTGAAGTTATCATCACCAATGAAGAGATAAAGAAAGTGAGGCATGCAAAAGAGACCACAGATCTTGGATCTTGGACTTTACTGTAGGCTGGACTGTGGAAGAATCTGTAGACAACATAGAAAGTTTTAAATTAGAGTTACAATGGTGCAGGATGCCAGTGCAGGTAAGATAACAAAGAGGGTAATCTGGGAACATGGTTTTTTTCAGTCTGAATATGGGCAGGAGAACTTTGAAAGCTTTGCAAGAATTGAATGGAATGGTTGTGGGTGGAAGGATAAAATCAGCAGACAACCTGAGGCAGGACTGGTAATGGTGGTGAAAATAGACAATCGTCATGATGGAGATTGAAATTTGAAATATCTGCTGTGTGCAAAACCGTTCTCTTTAAATCTCTCTGCTCCTCATATCCATTCCCATAAAATGTCCCATTCCTATGTACTTTCCCATGCAAGCACAACAGAGGTTTCACCTCTTCCCTTTCCACCTATTCAGGAATACAAACAGCCTTTCCAGTAAAGTAATGATTCACTTCACTTCATTAATCTGGTGGACAGTTTGGTCTTCTCTACACTGGAGAAAACAAAAACAGATTGGATGACCATTCACTCTATAGAGCAGGAGATACCTTAGATCTGTCCTCCTGTCAATGCCCCAATAACAACCATTCCCCTCTGCAAAGTTCACGTACATTCTCTATTACAATGAAAATGAGTAGATGTTTCCACTTTCATGTAAACGTGTAAGCAAGACCCTTCAGGGATATTTCCTCATAGTATCCATTTTTCATTCAGTTACGGAATGGGAGTACCACCAGCACTAACTGCCTGTGAGAAAATGGTGGAGAGCCACATCCTTGAATAAGCGCAGTTCATGCGATTAAGGTGCTCCCACAGTGACAAAGGAACTGCAGTATATTTTCACGTGAAATGGGGTTGAACAGTAAAGGAGTCTCTAGCTTACATTAATAATTTAAAATAGCAAAGAACAACCCCTGTTAATATCTGTCTTTATTTAATAATAAAAATAATCATCATGTGTCTGCATTTAAGTCTTATGAATGCCTTTTGGACATTCATTGATGAGATCAAGTCCACATTTATAACTGCCCATATAGCCTCAGTTAAATATATTACTTCCTAATAGTTTAAAAGTCTTGCAAAGAATAAATTCATTAAGTGATTTGGAAACCGCAATATATTTCTTGACAGCACAATATCTCATGCTGAATTATAAGTGCCTTGGAATTAGATGACCATTTTAAATTTTATCAATTTATTCCAATTGCTTGTTAATATGACCTAGTGTTTGGGATGCAATTGAATGTAATTTGATTTTGTCTTCTGAATTTACTGACATTAATGTCTGCCTCATTAATCATGGCATTCTCATTGAGCTTTCATGGCCAGCGCAAAGTTCATTTCTACTGAAATGAAATCTGTCAAGAAAAACAATGTACTTCACAAATGGAACATCTGGCTCCAGCTGGAAATCCCAGACCTGGTTTGGAGTGCAAAGTGAAAACTACTGATTACATTTATAATTGTCCCATAAGGTCAATGATTTCACAACTAACATGGAGTAACAAAACCTTCTTGTCATGATGCATGTGCCTGCATATTTGTATCCTTTACCTTATGAGGTTTATCCAGTATTAAATATTTCCTAAAAATAGGCAGTGAGACGTATTGGCTCTTTTTAAAAGAATGGTGACTGAGAGTGTTAAGTATTAGACATCAATGGCAGCAAAGGACTGGGAACTGGAGCCAGCCATCTGGCTGTTGAGCCTGCTCTGCCATTTAATGAGAGCATAGTTGATCTGACTGTGGAATCAGTTCCACCCACCTGCCTTTCCTCCGTAGCCCTTAATTCCCCTGTTATGCAAAAATCTATTTATCTGTGCTTTAAGTATATTTAATAAGGAAGCCATGCTGCTTTCCTGGGCAGAGAATTCCACAGTCACTGCTTTCTGGGAAAAGCAGTCCTCCTTATCGTTGTCCTAGATCTGTTCCCCAAAATCTTGAGGCGATGTCTCGTACTTCTACTCTCACCAACTAGTAGAAATGACTTTCCTACCTCTATATTATCTACATTTTTTCATAACTTCCCTGAAAAAGAATTTCAGGATGTATATTGTACCTATTGAACTTTATATGTTTCTATAAGATCCCCTTTCATTCTTCTGAATGCTAGTAAGTATAGTCCAAGGCTACTCAATTTAATTTCATAGCCTAACCCCTCATCTCTACAATCAACCTGCTGTGTCTCCTCAGCATTCTGCAAATACTCCATTTGGACAGTCTATTAATTGTACAGTTACAGAGCTATTCCTTTACTCACTTTATTCCTGGTAAATCCACGTCTTAATTTCACGAGTTCAAGAAGTGGGTTAAAATTGCATCAGACTCTGACGGAACTAGTAAATAAGTGTTAAACGGAACTCGTGTAATTTTGAGGAATGTGCTAACTATAGATGCCTCATGGAATAAACCAATGAGGCTCATTAAAAATAAAATAAAATCCAGCCTCAGTGAGGCATCAATAGGGGAAGTACTTCTCCAGGGCTCAGAAGCAAATTCAGAGCCACCGCAGCGCTTTCCCCCCCCATCCGACACTCAGCTTCCAATCCATCAGATCTTTATTCCTCCATCAGCCAGTTGGCAGTATGACCAATGGAATGCTATCACGAGAGCAAAAGTCAATTCCATGTGAAGTTAGAGACACAATCAGGGTTTGAATCAGAATCAGAATCAGACATTGTCATTGACATACGTCATGAGATTTGTTGTTTTGCAGCAGCAGTACAGTGCGTGAGATAAAAACTATTATTATTTACAGAATAAATAACATATGCAAAAGCTAACAGGTAAGGCAGTTTTCATGGGTTTATTGATCGTTCGTTAAATCTGATAGAGAGGATGTACCTGTTTTTAAAGTATTGAGTGTGGGTCTTCAGGCTCCTGTACTTCCTCCCTGATGGTAGTGATGAGAAAAGGGCACCTTGCGGATGGTGAGGGTCCTGAACGATGGATGGTGCTTCTTAAGGCACCATCTCCTGAAGCTGTCCTCGATGGTGACTTGTGATGGAACTGGCCGAGTTTGCATGCCACTACTTTCTACAAGGCAAAACTCAACAGCATAAATGGCAGTGATGTTTCACTCCCTGATGAACTTAGTGTCTTGTATGCATGTTCAGAAAGGGACAACAGCACTACATCAGTGTGAATCCCCACAGCACCTGGTGTCTGTCTCAGAGGATGATGTCCGTTCATCCTTCAAGACAGTGAAACCTTTGCAAGGCATCAGTGCTAGATGGTGTACCTGGCAGAGTACTGAAAATCTGTGCTGACCAGCCGACTGGAGGGATCAAAGTTATCCTTAACTGCTGCATTCGTAGGTTCCCACCTGGTTTAAAAGGGCATCAACCATACCAGTGCCCAAAAAGACCAGACTGAGCTGCCTCAACAACTATTGCCCTGTTGCAGTCAAATCTACTGTGAGGAAGTGCTTTGAGAGGTTGGTTACAGCTATTTGCCTCATGCCACAACATATTTTCAGTGTGCTCAATCTCACTAGCTCTCTATGCGGGTTTGAACACCTAAATAACGGTAAAACATATGTAATGTCCTGGTTAAGATTTCTATTGCTATCCTGTGAGTAGTTTATATTAGCTCAGTTACACATATGCCAGTATGCCGTTTATCAATCACAGCTCAGCATTCAACACCATCGTTCCCTCACTACTGACCAACAAGACTCAAGACCTAGGCCTCGCTGCAATTGGATACCTGACTTTCTTATCAGCGGACCACAGCCACTGCAGATCAGTGCAATGGTTTCCTTCTCACTGATTATCAACACAAGATCATCTCAAGGATGTGTGCTTAGCCCACTGCTCTACTCTTTCTACTCCCACGGCAGTGTAGCTAGGCAGGTCAAACACTATCTATAAATTCACCAATTATACCACTGTTATTGGTGGAATCTCAGATTGCGGCAAGGTACAGGAGTACAGGAGTGAGATAGGTCAGCTATTTGAGTGTTGTCACTGCAACAAAGTTGCACTCAATATCAGCAAGTCGAAATTGGGCGGGGTGTGATGGGAAGTCAGGAAAATGTACAACAGTCCTCCTTGAAAGGTGAGCAGCTTCAAGTTCCTGGCCATGAAGATATTAGAGGATCTATCTTGGGTCCATCACATTGATGCAGTCATGAAGAAGGCATGCCAGTGCCTATACATCATTAAGAATTTGAGGAGATTTGGTATGTCACCAAATGCTTTATATCTCTGCAGAATGGAGCCTGCAGTGGACAGGATCACAAAAGACTACTGAGAGTTGTAGCCTCAACCAGTTCCATCACGGGCACAATTCCAACCCCCTAATTATCAAAGACATTTTTGAGAGACGCTGCCTCAAGAAGGCACAATCCATCACTGAAGACCCTCACCATTTGGGACATACCCACTTTGCATTATTACCATTGGGATAACAGGTACAGGAGACTGAAGAGCCATAATTATTTTTCGAATAACTGCCACCAGATTTCTGAATGGACCATTAATCCATGAACACTATCTCATCATTCGTCTTTCATGCTATCTATTTATTTTGTAACATATAATGATTTTTATGGATTGCACTGTACTGCTGCCACAAAACAACAAATTTCACCACATATATTAGTGATAATAAATCTGATTCTGATTCTGACTCTGGAGTTCAATAGGTTTTTGTAGGGTTTGAGTATCAAGGGGACTAAAGCAAATTGAATCATGTGGAATTTTGGATTTGACTGAATAGCAGCAGGCACGAGGAGTTAAATAGTTTTCTCTTTCTTCCTCTCAATTCACAAGACTATGTCTTATTGTTCCAATATGATTCATCTTGGAGAACTTTTCATGAATCCACTAATGCAAACAACTGTTTTGATTATATGGTGCTCCTTATGTGTAGATATGTTTCCCTGCAAGGGATCTGTTAAAGTGTGAAAAAATTGTAGATACTTTATCACCATTGCAAAACCAGATCTGGATAGGTTATCTTTCTATTAATGATGCATCAACTCTTCAGAAGTCATTTACAGTTTGTTTACATGTTAAAAGCTGACTAAAAAGCTTAGCATCTATTTTTTTCAGTGAGCTGGTAGGAATTACATGAATGTGTTATAAGGAGATTACATCTATTAGTTACTGCTGTGCATTATGTCTGCTGTGCATTAAACTCAAACCTGCAGATAATCTACAGGAAGTTTGAAAATCATTTTAAACTTCAATAAGCTTAAATCAGAAGCAACTAACTTTTTAAGTCCACATACTGCCACATGGCACCAGTCTAACAGAAGTGATTACATAAAGTAGTTGCTATGCACTACTTTACATTGTGATCATTTCTAAATTATCTAAATGTATTTTATTTTATCTCATTTTTTAGCTGGGTGAAGTACACTATGTACTTTCCATTAATTCTCATAAACACATTTAATACTCATCCAAATTTATAGAAATATCCAAAACTGATAAAATCCACAAACATACCAAATGTTATAAACAACACCCATCAAAGTTGCTGGTGAACGCAGCAGGCCAAGCAGCATCTGTAGGAAGAGGTGCAGTCGACGTTTCAGGCCGAGACCCTTCGTCAGGACTAACTAAATGTTATAAAGCTGCTTCTTCTCATAAGATGGCTAATTAAAAAGATTTAGGTATCTTGAAAGATCTCTTAATTAAAATCCCTCCTTCAAGGATCTGCACTCAAACCTGAAGGTCCTTGAATTAAAAAAAGAACATTGTCATCTCATAAAACGCTACTAAAGTAACTTACTAGTGAAATACCTCATTTTTTCTGTGATTATCAAAAATTCTGTAACCAATAAAGTACAGTATTCAAAACTAATCGTGCATTTGCATTTGCATGAATTCACAAAACCTTGTATTAAATATTGTCATTTCTACATATTTTGTTATTAACCCTTACATACACTTCCAGTCAAATTTGACCCGTTTTGACATTTGACAGCAGTAAAAACACTCTAAATGCCATTTTTAGCCAAAATTTGATGACTTTTTTCTAAAGTGACCCAAAATGCACAGAAATGAAAATATTTAAAAATGTTATACTTTTGTACAGGTGCTACAAATTTTTGTACATTGAGGCTGTTCCAGGTCAAATTTGACCCATATCTATTGAAATGAATTTTAGATCTCTGAAACATTAATTAAGGATTAATCACCAATTGAGGCTGTTCTGGGTCAAATTTGACCCATATCTATTGAAGTGAATTTTAGATCTCTGAAACATTAATTAAGGATTAATCACCCATTTATTAATGTCAGATAGGCTATTTATACATTCTAAATAGATCTGTGGTTCAAAATTTGGTATAGACACTTGTCCCAGACCATATTGACCCAAATTGACCCAGACCATACTGTGAAGGTATAGAAGATGAACAGGTAGCCTGGGTTAAATATTTGTTTCCCTTCCTATTTGAATTAGGAGATTCATATAACTAGCTATTGAAACCAGTAACAAAGACATGACATTTTACCATCAGAATATATTCATGGTTATCACTGAGTTCAACAGAATGCTGTTTTTCTTGGAATCCGCTACTTTCTCAATACATCTTGACTAAGGAACTCCTATTGATCAGTGGCAAATCAATTGATATTATAATCTATTTATTTATACAGGTTACATTCCAAGAAGTGTTGGATGTATGTATACATACACACAGGTACAGATATCTACTTAGATATCTTAAATACTTTACAAACACAAGGACATCTGAATCATAGTTACTTTTGTATTATAACTGAATTAAACATATTACTAAATTTCTGAGGCATTATTGCACCTGTCAAGAGCCGGCAGCCATTACTACCATCAAATGCTTCTTGAAGCAAATCAACCCCTTATACAATGTTCAGGCTCCTTCAGTTTTGCCTTGAAGAACAGAAGTGCATTTCTTATTGTTGATAAATTCAACAGCAAAAAATAGTTTGAGCACAGAACAATAAATTCATTCGATATAATGGTTATTAATCAGTATAAATACTGAAAGGGAAAATAATAGTTTAAAGTATTTCGATCCCAGTTTTAATTTCAGACCAAAGGCTCAATTGGGATAGCTATTGTTGAATTACATTCATTCCCATTTTAAAGTTACCCTAGAAGCTGGCAGAGATGGGAGACTTTTACCCAATTGGAAGTATAGTTTCTAGTCCAGTTGTTGGTAGAACATGAAAGGCTAGCTCCAATTCTCTAAACAGTAGACTCTGCTGTAACATCATTATAATAATGATTATGTTATCCTTGCATGATTTAGGTGCAATGTAAAATATGTACTTGCTGCGGGCTAGGTATCCAGTGCAGCAGTATTGTGACCCTTTCTGAAAAGGAGTTTCACTTTTTAACTGATTGGAAATCTCAGTACCAAACACACCATAAAGTTAAAGAGCACTGAAAGGAATGGTATTGGCCATTACCATTCTTTAGGCCCTCTTTACGTTCTCACCTTTTTGGTAATAGTGATCTGTAGATGAAGCAAAGAAGACAAATCAGGATTTCATATGGCAACCCAAACTCAAACCAGAGAGGGTTTGATTACAGTTACCTTTCAAAGAGGATTTCCACACACATTTTAGAGGCATAGTTTCTTTAGCTGTCAATGTAATGGTATAACATGCCTGCAAGTATCAAGCTGAATTTTACAGATGTTGACAGTATAGTGGACCCTATCTCAAATAACAATAACTCAAGAGTAATTTTGCCAACTTAAGAGCAAGAGGACAATTCTGATTGACGTTAGAGGTGGAATCGGATGCACGTCAGCTCTGGCAGGGTTTGCAGGCCATTACTTCCTACAAAGTGAAACCAGAGGTACAAGGCTCAGGCTGAAAACAAATGTCAATGCCTATTTATTTTGTCTTCCAGCAACCTGGCAGTGTGGTAACCATGCTGATACTTAATCACTTTGTAAGTTGTGTAAGAATATGGCTTTAACTGATCCTTCCTCACCTTTGCACTATCCATTGTCATCAGATTTCTTCTTTTTTTTGTACTACTTATTTAATGTATTTTTACAATATATTTCTTATTGTAATTTACAGTTATTATGTATTACAATGTACTGCTGCTGAAAAATAATAAATTTCATGACATGCTGTATGCCAGTGACATTAAACACAAAATATTCTGCAGATGCTGGGGTTAAAGCAACGCTCAGAACACACTGAAGGAACTCAGCAGGTTGGGCAGCATCCGTGGAAACAATCAGTCAACGTTTTGGGCCGCAACCCTTCGTCAGGACTGTAGAGGGAAGAGGCAGAGGCCCTGACTGATCGTTTCCACGGATGCTGCCCAACCTGCTGAGTTCCTCCAGTGTGTTATGAGTGTTGCTGGTGATATTAAACCTGATTCTGCCTCGAAATACAGTAAGGTGATAGAGAGCTTAGTAACATGGTGTCATGTCAGGCGCCATGGCAGTGCAGCAATTAGCAGTACGTTGTTATAGGGCAGAGCATCCTGGAGTTCAGAGTTCAGTTCTGGTGCGTTCTGTAAGAAGTCTCTGTACGTCCTCCCCATGGAATGAGTAGGTTTTCTCAGGTCCTTCAGTTTCCTCCCACAGTCCAAAGATTAACTGGTCATTGTAAACTGTCCCGTGATTAGGCTAGAGTTGATCAGGATTGTCGTGAGTTGCTGGGGCGACGTAGCTCGAAGGGCTAGAAGGACCTACTCCGCACTGTGTCTCTAAATAAATAAATAGATAGATAAATCAATAACCTTTCCCTCAAAGTCAACAAAACAGGAGAGCTGGTCATTGACTTTAGGAAGGAGGTGAGCCATGTGTTTCTGTCAACGTCAAAATGTTCAATTTGAGAGCAATGGAAGCTTCAAGTGAACATCACCAGTAGCCTGTCCTTTTCCAACTACATACACATCATGGCAAAGAAAGCTTAACAATGCCTCTAATTCCTCAGGAGGCAAAAAAAAACTGTGCATGCCCCCTGCCAACCCCTACCAATCTCTATTGATACATCCTATCTGGATGGCTTGATAGGGAAACTGCTCTGCATGGGACTGCAAGGAACTGGAGAGACACAGCTCAGCACATCACGGAGACTAATCTCCCTTCCATGGACTCTGTCAACACTTGTCACTGCCTTAGTGAAGCAGCCAACGTAATCAAAGAACCCACCCACCCTCGACATTCTCTCTTCTCCCCTCTTCCATCAGGCAGAAGATATAAAATCCTTAAAGCACATACCACCAGGCCGAAGAGTAGTTTCGACCCCATTATTATAAGACTATCAAAGGACTGGCTGGTATGTTAGATTATTGACTTGCCAATATGCTTCGTTATCATCTTGTTTATCTCCATGGCATTTTCTCTGTAGTTGAGCCACTTCATTCTGTATTGGTATTGTTTTACCTTGTTCTAGCTCAATGCACTGTGTAACTATCTGACCTATATGAACAGTATGCAGGACAGACTTTTCACGTGACAATAGTAAATTAAGTTCCATTCCAATTCTGATCTAAAGACATTTATATCAACATCAGAATCAGGTTCAATATCGTCGGCATATGTCGTGAAATCTGTTAACTTTGCAGGAGCAGTACAATGCAATACATGATAATAGAGAGAAATAAGCTGTGAATTACAGTAAGTATATATATTAAATAGTTAAGTAAGTAGTGCAAAAAATAGGAAATAAAAAAGTAGTGAGGTAGTGAGGTTCAATGTCCATTCAGAAATCAGATGGCAGAAAGGAAAAGGCTGTTCCTGAATTGTGCATCTCTTTCCTGCATCTCCTTCCTGGTGATAACAATGAGAACTCCTAATGAAATAAAACCATTACTTTGCCTTCTTTATAGGGCATCAATGTGTTAGGTCCAGGTTAGGTCCTCAGAACAATTGAAACCCAGGAACTTGAAATTGCTCACTCTCTCCACTTTTGATCCCTCTACAAGGACTGGTGTGTATTCCCTCGTCTTACCCTTCCTGATGTCCACAATCAATGCTTTGGTCTTACCGATGTTGAGTGCAAGAGTATTGCTGCAACACCATGCAACTAGCTGGTATATCTCACTCCTGCATGTCCTCTTGTCACCATCAAAGATTCTGCCAGCAATGGTTGTATCATCCGCAAATTTATTGACGGAATTTAAGCTGTGCCTAGCCACACAGTCATGGGTGTAGGAAGAGTAGAGTAGTGGGCTAAACATCCCTGAGGTGTGCCAGTGTTGATTGTCAGCAAGGTGGAGATGTTATTTCTGATCTGCACAGACTGTGGTCTTCCGGTTCAGAAGTGAAGGATCTAGTTACAGGTGTGGTACAGAGGCCCAGGTGCTGGAGCTTTTTGATCAGAACTGTGAGAATAATGGTGTTAAACACTGAGTAAATAAACAGCACCTGGTATTTGTATTGCCTAGTTGATCCAAGACTGTGTGGAGAGCCATGGACCTATAGTGATGATAGGCAAACTGCAGAAGGTCCAGATCCTATTAATGCATTTCCCATCTGAGAACATTTTAACCTTTTCTAAATGATCTTAAATTAAAGATGATTAATTCATATCAAAACTTCCAGCTACAAAGCAAATCTTTTCATTTATGATACATTTGCCAGAAAATGTAAGATTTTGCAATTGTGAAAAAAAATCAACCTATGGTCTTCATGCTCATTGATGGACAGTCATACTGTGTCTGAAGTTTGCCACCTTGTTTGCAAATTAAAAACATACAAAATAGGAAAGAATTAAAACGTGTGTTCCACCCAAAATTCTGAATAAGACTAGAAAAAAATTGTTCCTGAAAAATAATTTTAGCAATTCGTACAGAATCAGGAAAGATAGTGTTCTTAAGTGGTATTTACACAACGTTTTCCTAACCTTTCATGCACTTTGATTCTCTCACTTCCAAATTTAGCACAAATTAATAATTAGATTGTTGAAGATTTTATTTTTATACTTAATAATTGATTAAGGGGATACGGGGAGGAAAGGGATGTGAGAAAATGTGTCTCATCATGCATAAACAGTACCAGAATACCCTCAAATATTTCTATGGATGATATATATTTTAACCCAATCATCTAGAGACTATAGTGGTGGGGCATCTTATTTATTCTTCATGGGAGAATTTGAATGATAATTTCCTCCTTAGTTATTTAGGAATAGGCAAGAACAACAAACATATCAACACTTGATGCTAATATGCATGTTGGACTTATTGAATACAGAACAGAAAAGAAACGTACATTTTTTCCTTCTGGCACCAATAACATAATTAACTCAACCTGCTATTTTCACCTGCTACAAGTTTGCAAACATTTTGCTTTGTTAGTAAGATACTTTTGCATACATCTTTATCAAGTATAACTTACTTCTTCACTGAGTACTATATTTCCACTTCAATGAATATCCCTGACTTATCTTTAGGATCTTTTTTTTAGTGTCACACAAGTTCTTATACCTCCTGCTGTTCCTTACAATGCTAAACATTGAGCACACATTCTAGGGAACAAATTAGTTCCTGGAAAAGCATTTAAGAAACAGTATTGCAATTGTACCAATTGTTTGTTTTAGTTTTACTCTTCCTAATGATCTTAAACTGAGTAAAATTCCATTTAACTTCCTGACTATGAAGAAAGGGAACCTAGGTTCCTCATCAGATTTGCTTGCTTCCTTAGGTTTCTGTGTTTCCATGTATTGCATTGTTTGAAATCTGGGCCTCTGTACCTCCCTCTGTAACTGGATGCTCGACTCCCTAAGCAGAGCACCACAATCTGTGTGGATCAGAAATAACATTTCCACCTTGCTGACAATCAACACTGGTGCACCTCCAGGATGTGTGATTAACCCACTGCTCTACTCTCTCTAAACCCATGACTGTGTGGCTAGGCACAGCTCAAATTTCATCTATAAATTTGCTGATAACACAACTAGTGTTAGTAAAATTTTAAATGGTGATGAGAGGGCATACCGGAGGAGATAGATCAGCTGGTTGAGTGGTGTTGCAGCAACAATCTTGCACTCAAAGTCAGTAAGACTAAAGAATTTATTGTGGACTTCAGAAAGAGTAGGATGAGGAAACACACACCAACCCTTATAGAGGGAACAGAAGTGGAAAGAGTGAGGAATTTCAAGTTCTCTGAGGATCTATCCTGGGCCCAACATGTCGATGCAACTACAAAGAGGGCACAGCAGTTGCTATATTTCATTAGGAGTCTGAGGTGATTTGTTATGCCACTAAAGATACTCATAAATTTCTACAGATGTACCATGGAGAGCCTTCTAGCTGGCTGCATCACCATCTGGTATGGCCGGTGGGGGATGAGAGGCTACTGCATAGGATTGAAACCAGCTGCAGAGAGTGGCTAACTCAGTCAGCTCCATCATGGGCACTGTCTTCTGTAGAATCCAGAACATCTTCAGGGAGTGACGCCTCAAAAAGACGGCATCCATCATGAAGGACCCCCATCACCCAGCCCAGGACATACCTTGTTCTCATTGATACCATCAGGACGGAAGCACAGGATCCTGAAAGCACACATTCAATGACTCAGGAACAGCTTCTTCCCCTCTGCCATCTGATTTCTGAATGGACATTGAACCCATGAACACTACATCATTACTTCTTTATTTTTATTTTTGCACTACGTTTTTAATTTAACTGTTTTATTTACCGTAATTCATGTTTTTTATCATTATGTATTGAAGCATTTATAGTATTTTTCTTTGGAAATACACTCACAGGTAAATGGATTTTTTGTTTGCAGTGTTGCATTCAGTATCCACATACAGTATGTATTCTGCCAATGAGGACTGGAGGCTATTCAATCACATTGTTCCACCCAGCCAATCCATAATCTGTCACCATATAATACTCACACATATATTTTCAGCAAGGGTGTGTTATAGTGAGTAGAAGCAGCAACTTTCCCTGATTACCTTCCCTCTCACCTGCAGTGCAAAGGGCAATTACATTCCTCTTATTTCCATTGAGGCTGGTACTAACCAGCACAACAGAGGTTGGCAATCAGCCCGAGACATTCTTGGACTCTACACGGCTTTGTTATTGTGTGAAGTCTCTGATCTGCAAGAGGAACTAGCTACATATTTTTAGTAAACTGTATAAGTAAATCTATTTATACATTTTGCTGAGTTTCTTTATTGAAGATATAGGAGAAGAAGGTAAATACAATGAAAGTCCTTTATCACCATTTGCACCGAAATGAAGTGTAATTGCTGGCTTATTCAAAGGAAAGGATATAATTGTTTAATGGATCTGTATATACCTGGGGCAGCTCAATTAAGCACAGTTCACCATTAGTGATCTGAAATGGAACAATAAATTTTGTACAGTATGTCTGAAATGTTTCAGTGTAACATAGTGCAAGAAATACTGGAATGTTACTCATTACAAATCACCTGGTCAGATGCTGTTCCTAGCTAATAAAAAGCAGAAACATTATTTTCTCAAGGAGTAGATTTGGTTGCGGTTTTAATCCAGTTTATTGTTCTTTATAATTTCTTATTTGAAAGAAAGCCAATTAAGAAGATCCTTTTAACATATATTTTCCAAAGGAAATCCATATCACTTGTCTTAGAAATGTTTCAAAGTGCTTCCTAATGAGTTTCGTAAACATGTAATTGCTGTCTCGATATAGGTAAATTGGTAGATACACTAAAGAACTGGTACTAAAAGGGATAGCAAACTGGGAACAGAACAGATTGCAGCATTAGTTAGCAACTGAAATAATGTCCTGCATTTCCCCTACTAACTTTTCTGACATTTTTTCGACACTTGCTGCTTCATAATATACAGTAAAGAGTTATTGTTGGCAGTCAATACTAACAGGGGTCATATTCTACTGAGTACAGTATAATTTCTGATGGGACCTGGTCTTCCCAAATGGGATTGCAATTCTTGTACTTCTGAGGTACACTATTATATTACAACAGCAGCTGTCCCATGTCATTGGGTAAGAATAAATGGGGAGAAAAATTCAAAATCAGGGGTGCAAAGGGACTTGGAATTCCCTAACGGTTATCTTGCAGGTCGAGTCGATGGTAAGGAAGGCAAATGCAACATTATCATTCATTTTGAGAGGACTGGATTATAAAAGCAAGTTTGTAATGCTGAGGTTCTATAAGGCATTGGTCAAATCACGCTCGGAATATTACGTGCAATTTTGACCCCTTATCTGAGATAGGATGTGCTAGCATTGGAGAAGATCTAGAGGAGGTTCACAAAAAGGATCCCAGGAATAAAAGGGTTAATGTATGAGCAGCGTTTGATGGCTTTGCGCCTGTATTTTCTGGAGTTTAAAAAGGATGTGTGGTGGTGGGGGGATCTCATTGAAAGAGGTAGAGGTGGAGAGGATGTTTCCTTCGGTGGGGGAGTGCAGGACCAGACAGCACAGCCTCAGAATAGGAGGACATCTCTTCAGAACAGAGATAGGAGGAATTTCTTCAACCAGAAAGTGGTGAATCTATGGAATTTATTGCCACGAACAGCTGTGGAGGGAATTAATTGCTCTGAACTTTTCATTCAGACCGTGAAGAAAGCAGCATCCACTGAAAGAGAGGAACTTCACTGCTAGACCAGTATTTCACATGATAGGAAGGAAGAAAACTATTGGGAATTCTCAGTCAGTTCAGGGAGAAAGAGAAAATCAAAAAGGTCTTTGACATGAATTATTAATTCTGTCTCTCTCCAAGATGCTGCCTCACTTGTTGAGTGTTTTGTGTATTTTTTGTTTCTATTTCAGATTTGTGGCTGCAGTTTTGTGACTTCCATTCTAATTACCCTATTACTGTTCTGCACAGTGCATTTCCGGGACAGTACTCATCTGTTATGTTTCCCCTGAGACTATTATTTTTAATATATTAATGGCAGATCTTAAGTCACAAATATTGTGATGGACATTTATTCTCTAGGGCTAAAGGGGCCTTTGTTTTTTTGCCAAGCTCAGCTTTCTAAACATAGCAACTGACATAGCTGTTGTTTTTGAATAAATTAAGCTTCCAATCAGTATTCTTTGTTTAGCTTCTGGTCATAAATGGGAGCTAGTTCTGTTCTAAATGTAAACTGCAAGCAGTAATCAGTTTAAAGTTAAAAAGACAGATTTGCAAGTAAACACGTGGTTTATAGGGCCAAAGGATGCTTGCCCATAGCACCTGCTCAAGAGGTGCAGTATAAGACAATGGGTTATTTACATTGGCTAGTTTCATAATAAAAAATGCTGGCTAAGTTGTTTCATTCAAGAAATTTTTCAGACTAGATTGATATTATCAATTAACATATCAATAGCTGACGTATTAATAAGTTGGAAGGTTTGTATACTCAGGAAGTCAGCTTCATAGCGTTAATTGTAGGTACCTGGGAACTCTGTCCCTAAAAGCTTTTAAACCATTTCTGTTAGTCATAGTCATACTTTATTGATCCCGGGGGAAATTGGTTTTTGTTACAGTTGCACCATAAATAATTAAATAGCAATAAAACCATAAATAATTAAATAGTAATGTATAAATTATGCCAGGAAATAAGTCCAGGACCAGCCTATTGGCTCAGGGTGTCTGACCCTCCAAGGGAGGAGTTGTAAAGTTTGATGACCACAGGCAGGAATGACTTCCTATGACGCTCTGTGTTGCATCTCGGTGGAATGATTCTCTAGCTGAATGTACTCCTGTGCCCAACCAATGCATTATGTAGTGGATGGGAGACATTGTCCAAGATGGCATGCAACTTGCATAGCATCTTGGACAGCAGTTATCTGTAAGAATATCATATGTGTGTGAAGTCATTCAAGTGGCAAAAGGAAATAGCATAAATTAAGAGAAAAGTTCAGGTTTTTTAGGAATGGCCCAGGAACATGAAGAAGCACAACAGAAACATGGGGTGAACTAAAATCCATTCCTCTGCCTTCGATTTCTGCGACTGGTTCATCTGCAGCTCATGGGTATATCTTTTTAGCTTATAGAAATCATATCCATGATTGGAAATCCTTTGTATTTAAAAAAAAGCATGTAATTTGGAAATCTTTTATAAGATAGAAATCCTCTGTGAGTTTTAAAAGTATTTCAAGAATGTTGTTTGAATTTAAACGTGTATCACTGAAAATAAGTGAACTGTGTTTACACTACTTTGTTAGTTGGAAATATCTTCCAGCTGGGAGAGGGGACCCAAAGCTCATATAGTGGGTATTGATAGCTAAACTCACTGTGGAGGATAAACAGGGAAGTAAACTAGTCTTTGACGATCGGGAGTTACAGTATAACCACTCTTCAGTGAGGATACTTATGGCTATTTATATTGGATAGGGCTTACGATTTTCACTTGAGTTTAAAACTTCATGGTCAACAAACACAGTACCATCACAATGATGATGGACTCATCATTGAGCCCAGTGATGATGGGCTTTTTGGTAGTCAAAACTGCACAACAAATAGTTGAAAAATCAACACACTGCAATTGCCGAAAGTCTGAACCAAAACAAAGAAATACTCGATAGGTCAGACAGCACCTGAGAAACAGAGCTAACATCTCCATTTCATCAGAATAAGTGTTTTGATTGCTCTCAAAGTAAATTTATTTAAGAGCCATACCTACATTCCCAAGGATATCTTTTAAATTCCAAAGGCTCCAAAAGGTAATTAGAACCAATTGCTATTCTGTAATTCAATGAAGTAAAAGGATGTGAAGTTGTTTCATTTCTATTGACATAAATGCATCAGGCCTGCTATTAATTTAGTGGGAAGAATGAGATGAAGCAATATAATTTTTTTTTACAAATTCATCTCTATCAGGAAACAAAATTTCATTTTATTTTACTAAGTAACCTAGTATTATTTTCATTAGACTTCATTATTCCTTTTGCTTTACTTTCTGATTTTTGTTCCCTTCTGGAATTTTCTGATACAAAATAATGGATGTTCGTCCTTGATTTGATTTTATTACTTAACTGAACAGTATTTTGGACAGCCCATATTTATTTTCACCATGGCTCATTAGCAAAAGCTACATTTAAATGATGATTTGCTTCAGAATCAAACAATGCAAAGTTCTCCAATTTAAAGATTCTACTTTATGTGGTGACACTAGCTTGCATAGATTAATTAATAAGTTCAAGTTTATTTCCTGCTAATTATTTGTGTCCTGAAAAGTCAACTATGCTTATTTCGATAGAAGCTGCCTGGCCTGCTGAGTTCCCCCAGCATTTTGTACGTGTTGCTTGGACTTCCAGCATCTGCAGATTTTCTCTTGTTCAAGTTTATCTCCATTTTGTTTCTTGCTTTGTGCACTTCGTAGTGCTTTTGTATTTAATTAAAATAAAATGTTTAAATTACTTGAGAAATCATTTAATCTTTTCAAAATTCATGTTTTTAGTGGTATTTTACAACTTTGGGAGAACAAAAGGTTCTTCTAACATAAATTTCTACGGTAGTTCATAGCATATTAAAGTGAGTATTTGAGCATGATGCTTCATTGTAATATAATGATTTTAGTCTTTTTTTTTATTGGTAGAAATATTTCTACATTCCCCTACAAACCATGAAAGCACTGAGCAGCATCTGTGGGTGTGGTGGTGGTGGGGTTGATGGTAGTTATTGACATGTTGAGGCAAAACCCCACCTTTCGCTCCATGGATGCTCTTCAGCTTTTTGAGTTCTTCCAGCAGATTGTTCATTTGTGGCTCCATATTTCAGCATCTGCAGTCTCTTCTGTCTAGAAATAAAACCTGGCTGCACTGAGAGTGCACAACAGCTAAAGCACTGGATTAATTTCTCCCAGCAACACTTTAAGCCTGCATTGCATGAAGGATGTTTTCACTAACTCAAAGCACCATCCACATAACTGTGATTAGTGACACTGACTGTCCAGGGAGACCCATTGTCTCTGCTTGTTCCTGCCCCACTGAACTCGTGTCTGCATACCTCACCTCCATTCTATCCCCCGTGGTTTATTCCCTTTCCACCTACATCCACGGCACTTCACATGCTCTCGATCTCCTCAACAACTTTTAATTCCCTGGTTCATGCAGTCACGTTTTCTCCCTGGATGACCAGACCCTATACACTTCTATCTCCCATCAATAAGGCCTTAAAGCTCTCCACTTCTTTCTCAACAAAAGACCCAACCAGTTCCCCTCCCTCATCAACATCCTCAGTCTGGCGGAATTGGTCCTCACCCTCAACAATTTCTCATTTGGCTTCTCCCACTTTCTCCAAACTCAAGGGGAAACCATGGGCACCTGTATGGGCCCCAGCGACACTTGCCTTTTTGTTTGCTACATAGAACAGTCCATGTTCCAAGCCTTCCCTGGTAATGCACTCCTACTCTTCCTGTGCTACTTTGACGATTGTATTACTGCATCCATGCTGAGCTTGTCAATTTCTTCAACTTTACCTCCAAATTCCATCCTACCCTTAAATTCACTTGAACAATTTCTGATACCTCTCTTCCCTTTCTAGATCTTTTCTTCTCCATCTCTGGAGGTCAACTGTCTACCAATATCTTAATAATCTACTGATTCTGATGGCTATCTTACTATACCTCTTCCTGTCTGTCTCCTGTAAAAAATGCTATTCCCTTTTCTCAGTTCCTTCATCTTGCTGTATCTATTCCCAGGTTGAGATTTTCCTTTCTAGGATATCAGAGTTGTCCTCCTTCTTCAAAGAATGGAGTTTTCCTTCCTCCACCATTGATGCTGCCCTCACCCACATCTCCTCCATTTCACAGACATCTGCACTCACCCCATCTTCCGCTGCCTTAACAGAGATAGGGTTCATCTTGTTCTCACCCACCACCTCTTAAACCTCCACATACATCATTTTCTGCAACTTCTAGCATCTCCAATGGGATCCTACCACCAAACATATCTTTATCTCCTCCTCCCCCACCCCCCCACCAGCTCTCTGCTTTTCACAGGGATTGCTCCCTTTATGGTTCCCTTCTCCATTCGCCTCCCCCCCCAATGATTTCCCATCTGGTATTTATCCCCGCAAGCAGCCAAAGTCAGGGGCTCCCAATGTAGCCTCTTCTACATCTGCCAAAAGTGAAATGTCCCGGTGGCCAGCCATGTTAATTCCTATCCCAGTTTCTGTTCCAACATATTCATCCATAGCCTCCTCTGTTGCCATGATAAAGCCACTCTCAGGGTGGGGGAGCAACATTTCATATTCCGTCTAGGTTGCCTCCAACCTGATGGCATGATCATCAAATTCTTCTTCTCGTAATTTTTTCCATACCACCCACCCCCCTCTTCTTTCATTCTTACATATTCATAGATCCATGAATATATATGAAATGGAGGGATGTGGATCATGTTCAGGCAAAAGAAATAGAGTTTGGGTATGGACATGGTAGACTGAAAGACGTGTTGCTGTGCTGTCGTATTCTGTTTTCTGTCTGTATCTCAGTCTCAGCTGTATGTATCTGATCGATCCCTAATAGAACACTGGAATAGTAAAACATCCTAAGATGCTTCAAAAAATTTGCCTACTTACACATAAAAAGATACAAGGCAGATAAGTGAAAGAAAAATATTTTAATTTGATTTTTGGAGGAGCGATTAGAATTTTGGGATGAAATTCCAGAGCACAGAAGTTGACACATGAAGGTGTATTTTCAATTAAATTTGGAATTGAGCAAGTGGCCAGAATTGGAGGAACCTAGATACTTTGAGTTGTAATGCTGAGGTAGATTGCAGAGATGGGGAGGAATGGAGCCGAGAAGCAGAATGAAAATAAGGATGAGAATTCTAAAATTGTATTGTTTCATAATTAGCTACTGTAGTTCAGCAAGACTTAAATGACAAGTTTGGGGAGAAGGAGGGATCAGGACTTTATTACTTACTTCAGTGATGAATGATAGGCCAAGCTGGTACTGATGTGCAAATTGAGGTATGGGAGAGAGATTGCAAACCGGCATATTGTCAGGTGAGGAATCAGAATCAAAAACAGGTTTAATCTCACTGGCATAAGTCATGAAACTTGTTGTCTTTGTGGTAGCAGTACAATACAACGTATAATACTAGAAAACAAACAAGAATTACAGTAAGTATATATATTAAATAGTTAAATTAAACTAGAAGTGCAAAAATAAAAATTAATAAGTAGTGAGGTAGTGTTCATGGGTTCAATGTCCACTCAGAAATCAGATGGCAGAGGGGAAGAAGTTGTTTCTGAATCATTGAGTGTGTGCCTTCAAGCTTCTGTAGCTCCTTCCCAAATGGTAGCAACAAGAACAAGGCAGGTCCTGGGTGATGGGGGTCTTTAATGATGGATGCCACCTTTTTGTGGCATCACTTCTTGAAGATATCCTGGAAGCTGGGAGGCTAGTGCCCATGATGGAGCTGACTGAGTTTACAATTTTCTGCAGTTTATTTGGACCCTGTGCAGTGGCTAGCCCTCCCCATACTGAACGGTGATAGAGCCAGCTAGACTGCTCTCCGTTGCACATTTGTAGAAATTTGAGTGTTTTTTGTGACATACAAAATCTCATCAAACTCCTAATGAAATATAACTGTTGTTGTGCCTTCTTTGTAGCTGCATTGATATGTTGAGCCCAGGAAGATATTGACATTCAGGAACTTGAAATTGCTCACTTTCTCCACTTCTGATCCCTTTATGAGGACTGGTGTGTGTTCCATTATTTTACCCTTTCTTAAATACTCAATCAGTTCTTTGGTCTTACTGACATTGAGTGCAGGGTTGTTGCTGCAACACCACTTAACTAGCAGATATATCTCACTCCTGTACATCCTCTCGACATCATCTGAAATTTTGCCAACAATAGTTGTGTGTTCAGCAAATTCACCTGTGCCTAGCCACACAGTCATGGGTGTAGACAGAGTAGGGGGCTAAGCACAGATCCTTGAGGTGTGCCAGTGTTGATTGTCAGCAAGGTGGAGATGTAATTTCTGATCTGCACAGATTGTGTCTTCCTGTTAAAGTCGTAGACCCAGTTGCAGAGGGAGGTACAGAGGCCCAGGTTTTGGTGCTTATCAATCATAACTGTAGGAATAATTGTGTTAAATGTTGAGCTGTAGGCAATAAACATAGGTATTTGTATTGTCCAGGTGATTCAAGGCCACGTGAAGAGCTAATGAGATTGCATCTGCTGTTGACCTGTTGTGGTGATAGGTAAATTGTAGTGGGTCCAAGTCCTTGCAAGCCATAACTCACCTCTCCAAGCACTTCATCACCGTAGGTGTGAGTGCTACTGACTGATAGTCGTCGAGGCAGCTAACCCTGCTCTTCTTGGGCACTGGAGTGATTGTTGCCCTTTTGAAGCAGGTTGGAACTTCTGACTGTACCAGTGAGAGATTAAACATGCATACCAGTTGGTTAGCACGGGTTTGCAGAGTAGGTGAAACTCAGGGTTAGGGAAGGGAACATTGATTTTGACATTTGATGTGACCTCCGGGAGATGAGGGGAAGGCAGAGAATGAGATTAATCTGAGGGTACCAGGAATTAAGCAGTTTAGGCCTCCCAGGTTGACACTTCGAGAAAGTTCATACAACAATAGGCAAACCCAGGATAATGCATTTCAAATTCCTCTGCAATGCTCTGTGAGACTTTGTCTCATAAATAGTGTCTCCGTCACAAGGTATTCCACAGGATTTTCAAAGTGAACCCAAATGACCCAGGAATGGTTGTTTTGTTTCACGCAAAAGAGATCCTTTACACATTCCTGAAAAGTAGTTCAGTAATTGAATTTTAACAGACCCCCCTGATCTTATTGCAATGCGCAGTGAAGATATTCCATTTGCTATGGTTAATGTTCATATCCCAATATCATTGATTACACAATTACCAAGTTCAAGTTTAATTGTCATTCAACTATGCGTGAATACAGCCAAACTAAACAGTGTTAGTCTGGGGCCAAGGTGCAAAACATAGTACCCACAGTCACACAGCACACAAGGCACATACAAGTAAATCCCTGAGTGCTATGCCCTGTATGTTGTGTTGGTGCGTGGCCAAGTGGTTAAGGCATTCGTCTAGTGACCTGAAGGTCACTAGTTCGAGCTGAGGCAGTGTGTTGTGTCCTTCAGCAAGGCACTTAGCCACATATTGCTCTGTGACGACACCGGTGCCAAGCTGTATGGGTCCTAATGCCCTTCCCTTGGACAACATTGGTGGCATGGAGAGGGGAGACTTGCAGCATGGGCAACTGACAGTCTTCCATACAACCTTGCCCAGGCCTGTGCCCTGGAAACCTTCCAAGGCGCAAATCCATGGTCTCACGAGACTAATGGATGCCTATATAAATATGCCCTGTAAATTGACGGTGCACATTGTTGTTAATGGGAGTTGCAACATACAAATTAGTTGCCACTTCTCCCTCACTTTGAAATGGCCCAAGGCTGTGAAAATGACTATATAAAGAGATCCCCTCCCCATTTTCATGTGTCAAAGATGTGGACGAAGTGCTGTAATGTAGCTATCCAGGCAATGAGATTGAAAAAATGGTTTTGGTTTCAATGCTTTTGGAGGAAAATTTTGTATCTCCAGAACTGGTTGACAGACAAGGTGTCTCCTGCGCGGCGCAACATTAGCTGTTATATCCCTCTCCGCGGAGGCTGCCTGACGTGTTGAATATTTGCTGCGTTTTCCGTTTTAATCTCGCATTTCCAACAGTTTGTTTTTACAGCAACATCTGAATTATTATTCATGGGCAGGGTTTAGAAACTGCAACAGCTGTTCGTGCATGTTCCCAATAATACAAAAACATTAAGATAGAGCAGATCGTTTCCATGCGCGGCTCAGAGCGGAAGTGCACCGCGCGGAGACGAGGCTGTCTGGGCGAAGGTCCCGGGCGCAGAGACGCGGCGCTGGAGGACGAGCTGGTAATGTTTGCACAAGTGGGTACTGTTACTTATTCAGCATGTAATGTACGAGCATATTGCAGACAATATACCACCATACTTCCAATACAATATCCCACCTCGTTCAATAGTTGCTCATGGAAATGATTTTAACAATCCCTGGGAGGAATGGGGGCGGCTACTCGCTACTGCGTGCAGTTGATTGGACGTTCCCAGCACATGTTAATTTTCCATTGGACGACTGTAATGTCAGTGGAATTGGTTTATCGGAAGCAACGTTGACAATTTCTGTTGGAGTTTCTAAACGGGAAGTCAACAAGTTATATTATTGATTTGCCGTGATAAACATTTAATTATTAAGTATTGTATGGCTGTGTTACAACAGACAATCCTTTAAAAAATCATTTGTTTTCAAAACCTGCATCCGAACTAACTGCTTTTTTACCACCAACTCTGCCGACATGGAAGGGAAAGGACTTGCATTTAGACAGTTCATCTTATAACTATCAACAGTTCTAAAGTATTGTGCAGAATACTTTCAAGGCTGGGCACCAGGGTTGTCAAGTCTGGCACAATGTTTTCCCGTAAGTTTGCTGAATCAAGTGATATATCACTAACAATGTAATTTAACTGCAGATGAAGGAATTTCATAATGCAATTAAAAAAAAAACTAAAGACCACTAATCTGAAACTTGAATTTGATAAAACGTTGAAAATCTGGCAGAGATTTGGAATGGTACATGATAGGTACTGAGATTTTGGTACTCAGGACTGAACTACTGAGGTAGAAACACCTTTAACACCAGCAATACACAAGATGCCAGTTGCCATTCCACCAAAGTGCCAGCCAGTACGAAGGGTCAGAAAATCTGAAATAACTTCATTGGCATTCATTTTCTGTCTGAAATTCATGATCTCTTTGAGAAGGAAGGGCAAAGGAAACAGGTACATTGGAACACTTCCATCTGGTGATTCTCCACCAAGTCACCTAAGACATAGCAGCTGAATTGGGCTATTTGGCCCATTGAGTTTGTTTTGTCATTCTTTCAAGGCTGATTTATCATTCCTTTCAACTCCCTTTCTTCTTCCTTCACCACATAAACTTGAAGCCCTTACTCATCAAGAACCTATCAAGCTCCACTTTAAATATACCTAATGACCTGGCCTCCACAGCTGTCTGTGGTGATGAATTCCACAGATTCACTGCTCTATGGCTAAAGAAATTTCTCTTCATCTCTGTTCTAAATGGACACTCCTCTATTCTGAGGATGTGCCTTCTCGTCCTAGACCCCCCCCCCCATGGAAACATCCTCTCCATATCAACTATCTAGGCCTTTCAATGTTCAATAAGTTTCAGTGAAATATTCCCTCATTCTTTTAAACTCCAGCGAGTATAGCCCAGGGCTATCATACACTCCTATTTGTTAAAGCTTTCACTCCCTGAATCATTCTCATGAACCCCCTTTGGAGCCTCCCTGATGCTGGCACATCTTTTCTAGATAAGGGGCCCAGTGGCATGCCTCAGGGATCTGTTCTGGGACCCCTACTCTTCATGATTTTTATAACGACCTGGATGAGGAAGTGGAGGGATGAGTTAGTAAATTTGTTGATGACACAAAGGTTGTGAGTGTTGTGGATAGTGTGGAGGGCTGTCAGAGGTTACAGCGGGACATTGATAGGATGAAAAACTGGGCTGAGAAGTGGCAGATGGAGTTCAACCCAGATAAGTGTGAAGTGGTTCATTTTGGTAGATCAAATATGATGGCAGAATACAGTATTAATGGTAAGACTCTTGGCAGTGTGGAGGATCAGAGGGATCTTGGGGTCCAAGTCCATAGGACACTCAAAGCTGCTACGCAGGTTGACTCAGTGGTTAAGAAAGCATATGGTGCATTGGCCTTCATCAATCGTGGGATTGAGTTTAGGAGCTGAGAGGTAATGTTGCAGCTATATAGGACCCTGGTCAGACTCCACTTGGAGGACTGTGCTCAGTTCTGGTCGCCTCACTACAGGAAGGATGTGGAAACTATAGAAAGGGTGCAGAGGAGATTTACAAGGATGTTGCCTGGATTGGGGAGCATGCATTTTGAGAATAGGTTGAGTGAACTTGGCCTTTTCTCCTTGGAGCGACAGAGGATGTGAGGTGACCTGATAGAGGTGTATAAGATGATGAGAGGAATTGATCATGTGGATAGTCGAGGCTTTTTCCTAGAGCTGAAATGTCCAGCACGAGAGGGCACAGCTTTAAGGTGCTTGGAAGTAAGTACAGAGGAGATGTCAGGGTATGTTTTTTATGCAGAGAGTCGTGTGTGTATAGAATGGGCTGCCGGCGACGGTGGTGGAGGCGTATACGATAAGGTCTTTTAAGAGACTCCTGGATAGGTACATGGAGCTTAGAAAAATAGAGGGCTATTGGTAACCCTAGGTAATTTCTAAGGTAAAGATATGTTCAGCACAACTTTGTGGGCTAAAGGGCCTGTATTGTGCTGTAGGTTTTCTATATTTCTAAAACCGCTCGCAATACTCTGTGCGGTCTGACAAATGAATTATAAAGCCTCAGCATTACATCATGGTTTGTATGTTCTAGTCTTTTTGAAATGAATGCTAACTTTGCAGTTGTCTTCTTTAGAACTGACTCAACATAAGGCATGGTAGCGTAGTGGTTAGCACAATACTTTACAGTACCAGGGACCTGGGTTCAATTCCTGTAAGGAGTTTGTACGTTCTCCTTGTGACCTCATGGGTTTCTAACGGTTGCTCCAGTTTCCTCGCACTGTCCAAAGATGTACTGATTGGTAAGTTAAATGGTCAATGTAAATTGTCCCGTGATTAATTGCTGGGTGGTGTTGCTCGAGGGCCGCGAAAAGCCTACTCGGTGCTATATCTTAATAAGTAAATAACTTGCAAGTTAATCTTTAGGGAATCTTGCACGAAGCCTCCCAAGTCCCTTTGCACCTCTGATTTTTGAATTTTTTTCCCCCATTTAGAAAATAGTCTACACCTTTATTCCTTCCACTAAAGTACATGAATGTACATTTCCCGACACTATATTCCACCTGCCACTTATTTACCCATTCTCCTAATCTAATTCATCCTGCAGAATCCCTGCTTCCTCAACACCACTTGATCCTCCAGCTATCTTCGTGCCACAAAGCCCTTCATCCAAATCATTGACATACAACGTGAAGATAGATGGTCCCAATACCAACTCCTGTGGAACACCGCTAATCTCCGGCCGCCAACCGGAAAAGGCCCGATTTATTCCCACACTTTGCTTCCTGCCAGTCAGCCAATCTTCTATCCGTGCTAGTATCTTTCCTGTAATACCATGGGCTTTTATCTTGTGAAGCAGCCTCATGTGCAGCCCTGTCAAAGGCCTTCTGAAAATCCAAGTAAACAGCATCCACTGACTCTCTTTTGTCTATCCTGCCAGTTATTTCCTCAAAGAATTCCAACAGATTTGTCAGGCAAGATTTCCCCTTAAGGAAACCATGCATAAGGGAAAATATTTAAAAAAATTACATTCAGTTTTCCTTCACTCTCAGTGAGTCTAAATCCCAGATTCTACAGCAGTCTGTGAGTACCTTTACCAGAAGGACTGCATCTTTTAAAAGGGTAGTTCGCCATTTTTACCAAGGAGAATTGGGGATAGGCAATTAGTGCTGGCAGGTCAATTGAAGATTTGTGGAGCTCTGCAGGGAGGTACTCAAAGCAGGTAGTCAAAGATCTCTACGAAGTTCCTTGGAAACCAACAGTGGCTTTGCTTCGGAACTGTTTGCTTTTATATTAAATTATCCAGAGGATATATATTTTGGCCTTATGATGTGGATTTATATTATATAGTTGATTATAGGATTCTGCTAAATTTCCGTGAACAAAATATGTTTTAATAAATAGAATTCATCTTCTTGATAATGGACTTGAGCACCTTGAGCAAGTAGATCTGTTTGGCGAAGAGTATTAACTAAATAGAATCTTTGGACTTGGATGTGGCTTGAAAGGCTGCTCTTGTCTAGAAGATCATAGCAGACCGTTTTTTAGAACCACTGCTATCCATGTGGTGAAATCACTTATGGTACTCCCTCAGAGATGTTAAAAAGCAATTTTTGGATTGAAGAAAGTTGAAAAGTTGGAATTGTACATCCAAAGCAGATAACAGGCTGAAGTGCTCGTAAGAGGCTTATTTGATACTAGGGTAATGGTCCATTGAGAACCACTCTCTCCTAGTATGAGCTGATGAAGAATGTAAGCTGAATTGTGGAGCTAGAGTGAAAACGGGTGGGGTCTTATTAAATTGAAAAAAAGAGAAGAGTGCTGTGAACATGGGGAGATATCTTCAAGGCTAACGTGGTGAGATGCAACAATACTTTTAAAATTGATAGCAAAAATGTTTTATTCAATAAATAAAAGGGTGATCAGAATAGCAGCATGGAAGAAATGCATTCATTTCATTGTGTCCATACAGTAAATGCCATACAGCTGGTTCCACCCTCCATGCCTTCTCCATAAAAGCCTGTATTTTCTCTTTCTTTTTAGCTATTTATTCAGTTCCCTTTTGATGTCTGCAGTTAAATCTGCCTCCCACTACTGCCTTAACAGTGCAATCCAGACCCCAAAGATTCACTGCCAAGAAAGCTTTTTTTTTTCTTATTTCAGTTTCGATCTTTTGCTAATTATTTTCTGGTTCTGGAGATTTGTAGACATTTCAATTCTTTTGATTCTGACTTTTTTTTATTTTTTTTCTCTCAAACACTTCTGCTTGAAGGAAAGCAACCACCGTCTTTCCCATCTATTTACGTGATTAAGCTGAAAGCCTGGAATCATGCTTGTTAATTACCTGCTTTTCCAAAGCATCCATATTTTTCATGATCATAAGAAATTCTGCAGGTGTGAACAATCCAAAGCAACATACACAAAATGCTAGAGGAACTCAGTAGGTCAGGCAGCATCCATGAAAATGAACTGTCAATGTTTTGAGCCAAGTCCCTTCTTCAGGACTGGAAAGGAAAGGGGGAGGATGCCAGAATAAACAAGTGGGGGAAGAGGATAAAAGGATATCTCGATAATAGATGAAGCCCTGTGGGTGGAAAAGGTAAAGAGCTGGAGTTGAAGAAATCTGATAGGAGGAGAGTGGACCATAGGAGAAAGGGGAGGAGGAGGGACCCAGGGGGAGGTGATAGGCAGGTGAGAAGAGCTAAGAGGCCAGAGTGGGGAATAGAAGAAGAGGGGAGGGGTGGGAATTTGTTTTACCAGAAGAAATTCATGTTTTTCATAAAGTGCAATACACATTGGTTGTTTATCTGTCCTGTTGGCTGTGGTCCTTCATGGATTCTGTTATGGATTTACTGAGTACACCCACAAGAAAACAAATCTCAGGGTTGTATATGGTTATACTGTATATACGTACTTTGAATTCAGTTCCCTCTGCTTTGAAGTTTTGTGTCACCTGCAAATTTGAAAATTGTGTCCTGTGTATCTGTGTCCAAATTGGTAATTTCTATTAAAATAATTGTCAACGTTGTAAACTCATACACCATTACTGAAAATCAAAAATAAAACAGAAAATGTTAGAAGCATCGGTAGGCTAGGCGAGATATGTGGAAAGAGAAACGTGTCACACCAAAATGCTGTCATCAGAATGGTCTGTAGAATTGTCTTTGCCCTGATAGGTTAATGCTGCCTGACTTGCCAAGTGTGCCCAGAATGTTCTCTGTTCACTATTCCTCTCTTTTCCGAGAGTACCTGTCACAAACCTCTGCAACATGTTGAACCTAGACTATAGTTGTTACTTCACTTATGACAAAATCATATTCTGGCACTTGTGTTTCTTAGAGGTTATCACCGTGTGTTACAAATGCTTTGCAATAAGACAGTAGCATGTCGGCAAGTGAAGGAGATTGTAAGCCCATGTAATCGTTTGAGTAATATGTTATTCAGACAGAAAATGGTGGAAACATTCAACTGGTCAGGAAGAACCTGTGCAAGGGAAAGCAGAGTTAATGTTTCTGGTGATACTGTTCATCAGAACTGGGAAAGAGCTGATGCGCCTTTAACTGCCATATTACCCTTTTCTCAACCTATCAGAGATACTCACCTTGTTCTGTCCTTTCTTCCCCCACCTCCTCTGCTAATGAAAACTAATTAATTTTCTCTTTTTCCGGTTCTGACAAAGGATCTCGCACGTCTGAAACATCATCTCTGTCTTGAGTGTGGCGCAATAACGTAGCGGTTCGCAAAATGCTTTACAGCGCCAGCTATGAGATTGTGGTTCGGTTTCTCCAGCTGTCTGTGAGGTGTTTGTACGTTCTTCCCACGACCTTATGGGTTTCCGCACGAGTTTGTACGTTCTTCCCACGACCATGTGTGTTTTCACATGGTGTTTGTACGTTCTTCCCATGACCATGTGGGTTTCCGCATGAGTTTGTACATTCTTCCCATGACTGTGTGGATTTCCGTTTGGCACTCTGGTTTCCTCTGAAATCCAGAGGTCGCAAATGTCAAGGTTTGTAAGTTGTGAGCATGCTATGTTGGTGCTGGAAGTGTGGCCCCACCTGCGGGCTGCTCTGAACACAATCCTCGCTGTATTGATTTAAAACAAGTGCCGCATTTCACTGTACAATTATGTTCTGGTGTTTCAGTGTATACATGGAAAAAAAAGTTAATCTTTAATCTTTTCCACAGGTGTTGCCTGATCTCTTTTATTTCAGATTTCCAGCATGTGCATATTTTTAGAATTGAATTATAAAATCTAAATTTGAATAACTTTAGGCCACAGTATTTAGAGTATAGAATACATGCCATACTCTTACACCATAAGACTCAGGAGCAGAATTAGCCATTCAGCCATTGTCTACTCCAGTATTTTATCATGGCTGATTTTTGAAATTCCTCTCAACTTCGTTCTCCTGTCCTCCCCTTGTAAACTTTGATGCCGTTGATAATCAAGAATCTTATCAACCTTCTCTTTAAATATACCCAATGACTTGGCCTCTACAGCCATCTGTGGTAATGTATTCCACAGATTCACCACCTTTTAGCTAAAGAAATTCCTCCTTATCTTTGTTTCTGTTCTAAAACTGTTCCCTCTGGTCCAAACCTCTCTCCTCCCCCCCACCCCCCAAGCTATAGGAAACATCCTCATCACACCTGCTCTACCTAGGCCTTTCAGTATTTGACAGGTTTCAGTCAGATTACACTGCCCCACCCCATTTTTCTACATTTCTGCGAATAAAGGCCCAGAGTCATCAGGTGCTCCTCATATGTTAACTCTTTCATTCCCCGGATAATTTTTGTGAACCTCCTCTGGACCCTCTCCTATGCCAGCACACCCTTTCTTAGATGAGAGGAAGAAAACTACTCACAATGCTCCAAGCAACACACATCAAAGTTGCTGGTGAACGCAGCAGGCCAGGCAACATCTCTAGGAAGAGGTGCAGTCGACGTTTCAGGCCGAGACCCTTCATCAGGACTAACTGAAGGAAGTTCGTCCAATGCTCCGTGTGGTCTGACCAATGCCTTATGAAGCTTCAGCATTACATCCTTTTATATTCTAGTCCTCTCAAAATGAATGCGAACATTGTAGTTCCCTTCCTTACCATGGATTCAAACTGCAGGTTAATGTTTAGGGAATCCTCCACGAGGACTCCCAAGTCCCTTTGTACATCTGATTTCTGAAAGTAGTCTACACCTTTATTCCTCTACCAAAGTGTAAAGCCATACACTTTCTTATACTGTATTCCATCTCCTACTTCTTTGCCTATTCTCCTAATCTGCCTAAGTTGGGAGTTCTCAACCTAGGACCAGGGACCACTTGGTTAATGGTAGGGGTCCATGAAATAAGAAAGGTTAGGAACCCCTGGTCTCAGTCCTTCAGCAGACTCCCTGTTTCCTCATCGTTACCTGTCCCTCCATCTATCTTTGCATCATCCACAGACTTGACTACCAGGCCATCAATTTACTTACCCAAATCATTGATATGTAACACGAAAAGAATCGGTTCCAACCTGACCCCTTGGAACACCACTAGTCACTGGCAGCCAACCGGAAAAGGCCCCCTTTATTCCTGCTCTTTGCCTCCTGACACTCGCCAATTTTCTATCCAGGCTCATATCTTTCCTGTTACACCATGGATTCTTATCTTGTTTATCAGCTTTATATATGGCTCCTTGTCAATGGCCTTCTGAAAATCCAAGTATAGTCATAGTCATACTTTATTGATCCCATGGGAAACTGGTTTTCGTTACAGTTGCACCATAAATAATAAATAGTAATAGAACCATAAATAGTTAAATAGTAATATGTAAATTATGCCAGTAAATTATGAAATAAGTCCAGGACCAGCCTATTGGCTCAGGGTGTCTGACCCTCCAAGGGAGGAGTTGTGAAGTTTGATGGCCACAGGCAGGAATGACTTCCTATGACGCTCTGTGTTGCATCTCGGTGGAATGAGTCTCTGGCTGAATGTACTCCATTGCCCACCCAGTACATTATGTAGTGGATGGGAGATATTGACCAAGATGGCATGCAACTTAGACAGCCTCCTAGACAACATCCATAGACTCTCCTTTGTCTATTCTGCCTATAATTGTCTCAAAATATTCTAACAGATTTGTTAGGCAAGATTTCCCTTCAAGGAAACCATGCTGACTTTGGCCTATTTTTTCATGTTCCTTCAAGTACCCCGAAACTTCAACCTTAATAATGGACTCTGACATCTTATCAACCACTGAAGTGAGGCTAACTGGTCTATCATTTTCCTATCTTTTGCCTCCTTCCCATCTTATAGAACAGAGTGATATTTTCTACTTTTCAGTCCTCCAAAACCATTCCAAAGTGTAGTGATTATTGAATGATCACTGCTAATGCCTCCATAATCTCTTTAGCTACCTCTTTTAGAACCCTGGGGTATAGTCCATCTGGTCAAAGTTCTACCTTCACCTTTCAGCTTCTACACTCAATTCTGCCCCTTGACATTCTTGAAATTTGGGCATACTACTGGTGTCTTTGACAGTAAAGACAAATGCAAAATATTATGTTTGTCCATCTTTTCCTTGGCCCTTATTACTACCTGTTCAGCATCATTTTCCAGTGGCGCGATATCGACTCTCACATCTCTTTTACTGTCTGAAAAATCTTTTGGTATCCTCTTTTATATTATTGACTAGTTTACCTCCATATTTCAATTTTTTTTCTCTGCTTATGACCTTTGTAGTTGCCTTATATTGGTTTTTAAAAGTTTTCCAATCCTCTAATTTCCCACTAATTTTTGCTATATTTTATTTCTTCTCTTTTGCTGTTGTGCTTTGACTTCCCTTGTCACCCACGGTTGCCTCATTCTCTTTTTAGAATACTTGCTCTTCTTTGGGATGTATCTAACCTGCACTTTCTGAATTCAGAGTTAATAAAACGTGTACTTCACAGCTACATTGATTGCAGATATCAAATGTGAATTAAAGATACAAAGTGAGAAAGAAGCTAAGGTGTCTTTCAATGGCTGAGGAAACAAATGCATCTTCTAAACTGTCAGTATTCCTGTCCCAATTTATGGTCACCTGGATACAATTAACAACACTGCTAATGGCCATGAGACGTGAGTATGCTGAGCAGACAAGTCGTTAATTCTGTACATCAATTCAATTCATGGCTCTCTCAATCTTGCATAGGTGAACAGGTATAAAACTGCAGGAAGGACGGCCCCTATTCCTTGTAAGTTAATTTTTTTCCTCATGTACTTTTACAAATTTATAATACCTTCCATTCTTTCAAGTTTAAGACATTTCAGGGTGCAATATAACTACACTGAAAAATTCTGATAATTCAAAAATGGCTGAACGGTAGAAGTCACTTAGATCACATTTCTTCCCCATTCTGATTTTTGGTCTGACCAACATCTAAACTCTTGACCATGTTTAAATACTTTTATGCATTGATTTGCTACGACATAATTGTCTGATTAGATACTTGCATTAATGTGTACCTGTACAGGTGTACCTAATAAAGTGGCCGCTGGGTGTAATTAAGCTATGTAAGTGTATGAGTGTTTGCTCAAAGGCTTTGTTAATATTTAAATCAATGCCATTGATTGGCTAGGGTTAAATTACACTGGACAACAAATTTTGTCAAAAGCGTTGCTTCCTCAGAAATTACTCTTGTTTATGATAGACCACTTGAAGCAGAGCACAAATATAATTTTAGACTACCTGTATCATGTAGAAACAAGAAATTAACTTCAATTGAGTATCATGTGTTTAATTGCATAATGGTGTTGATGCTTTACAATAGGTCAATTAAGCTAAAAATGTTTTGTTGATAATTTTCATTTGTACTCTGAGGCTTCTCACTGAAGTGTCCAACAATAATCAGCCAGTATTGATGGATTCCAGTTGCCCTGTTATTGTTTCTCCATGACCCCAATGTTCTGGTGAAACCTTTCACCATGCTCACCACTGACAGCGTCAAGATTTGCAGGGAAGAATTCTAAATGGGAATGTAGAAAATGAATCTTTAGTGACATGCTGCACTTTGTGGTTTTGTATGCTTGAAACGTGTTGTCAACTACCTGCACATAGTTTGATGCTCTGCAAATGCCGAGAAAATTTTCAACAACATTCTTGAATGCCTAACATGTGATTTTCTCCGGATCCACTAGAAGTTCTTCAAGTTGCCTGACATTGATGACCTGTTTGATTTGTGGACCAACAAAAATGCTGCCTTTAATCTTGGCGTCAATTATTCTGACTTGAATTATGAATTGAAATAAAGATGATTTTAAAAAATGGCAATTTTAATGATCAGCAGCCCAAAACTCATAAGGTACACTCAAAAGTATTCAGGAAGCAAAATCTGTGTTGTCCAATGTTAGTGTTCAGATGGCTTTTGTGTACCAGCAAGTAATGCAACAAAGGTTTCTTTCATATTAAAGTGACTTTTCTTCCTTTAGCATTTCACAGTTCATGTGAAAATATCAATACAGTTAGGCCTTTTGAGGTACAGCTAGTCTTTATGAGAGTGCAGAGGGTGATGAGCTCAAGTCCCTAAGGGATGTGTTTTTGATAATAACCTTCATTTCAAATATACCAATATAGATCTATTATTCCCTTTCCACATCTAGTGCAACACATTTTAAATTACACTTGATACTTTATGCAAATGGCTATCTGATTAGACACTGTGGCAACGTCTGTTAATGTCTCCCAGGATTTCTGTGGAGTTTTGTTTACGAACCATCAAAGCAGCACCAGAGAATGACGATTACTATGTTGCTTTGAAGGATGGATCACTAGCCATATTTTGCATTTTATAATTAGAAAAGTACAGTAGATCTTAATACAGCTTTATCTCTGCACTGTGATTTAACTACTGTAAAATATCAATGGGCTATAAATTTGTACAATGTGGAAGGATGTGCACTTGAAAATGAGTTTAACTTGGAGTAGAGCAAAATTGTAATTATTTACAAACCTTTTAATAACAGCTGGAAAATTCAAATGCTATCAAAAATCCACCAGGAAGTCTGGCAATGAAATGTGAGCCTGGAAACGGGAATCATTTGCACATGTTTTTAATCATCTATAATTTTTGTTTTCCCTTTTTTTTGTGTACTAGCAACCCTTTCCTGTTAAAATCTCGCCTTTGTGAAAGTAGCATCAATTATCTTTAGAGAGGCTGGTGTTTTCCCAGCACAGCCGACAGATGCCTGTTGAAAGCAACTTTTCTGGCACTGCTATCCCCACCCCCCCACCACCAACCACTCCCCAGCCCACTAATACTTCGGTTGTAATCTCTGATGTTGCTTCAGTTAATTTGTGCATTAAATAAGGATGAATTCTAATTTCTGGCAGAAAACTCTCCTAAATAATGTCAACAATGGCTTTGTTCCTGCAGAAGTTTCAACCTTGCTGATCTGAAAAATAGGTGTTCTTATTTGCTTGTAGAACAGTAAACATTTTAGAAATTTGTTCTCACTGAAGTGACATTTCAAGAGCCAGCATTCAAACTGCATTTTATAGCTGCCTATTCCTCAAGAATCTACAACCTTAATTTACACACAACTGGCACTTGGGATGGAGGCTCATTGGTATCTCGAGTGATCTTTCTGTGCACCAAAATGATACCTCTGAGCATTTGCATATGCCTCTTGGTGGTGACATGGAGGTAGACCGTAGGCTATTACAGCAGCTTGCTGTACTTTGTAGTCATAGAAGGGGCTGTTAACCAAACTTTATAGGGACCACTATCCATTAAATGCTGCCAGTGCCATGTGTCTCAAATAGCCTCTGGCAACCAACCTGGCTCCTGACCTTCACATATGGCTTGCTTACTAAGCCTGGTAGAACCATTTCTACTGACAGGAGAAGGGGCAGAGGCAGGTTATTGGCACCTTAAAACCAGTCACTTTGGGCAGATGAGGCTTGTCAGCCGTGGTTGGCGGTTGATAAAGGAGAAGAAAATCTGATCTCAAACCTCTGCTGCCTTGCAGATACACCCACTTGTGAGGAAGGCTTTGAGAGTAAATCCCAAGGAAAAATTTGGAGCTGGAGTCCCTAAGGCAGGCCTAATTTGAGTTCAGTGCTGACAGGCAGCTCCTGCCACGTCACTAGTGCCAAACTGTTATCAGTCTTTGTCGTTCCTTTGGATTCATCAGGTGTGTGGAGAGGGGGAGTCTGCTGCGCGAGCAACAGCTTGCTCTCTATATTGTACTATCCTGGCTTGTGTATCAACTTCATCAGCTAGGACGCATCATCCATGGTCAACGCTGACCAGCGGAAGCCATCAATGTGATTAGGTAATGCTGTCGGTATATAGTACCAGGGATGAATCCTGGCAGCACTGCCTCCAGTAACCATCTGCTGTCACTGCTGTCTGTGGGTTTACATGAGCTAAAGTGCAACATCAGAGATGGAAGGCATTTTTAATGTCAATCAAGCTGTCTACCACAAGTAGAAGCACATGCGATCTACTATTTGCACTAACCATACTCATCAAGAACGGTTTCCAAATTTATCTGAAGACAAGTGCTTTGACCTTAGTGCAGCAGATGATAGCGCATGATACACAAGCCTGCTTGTTAAAATATCCAGGAGCTTCCCTGCGTAGCTTATTGATGTCATCAAGCTGCTGCTGTGTAGCAGATGCCCCAAGGCACAAGTGGGTGGGAACATAAGTGCTTGGAGAAAACAGAACAGCAGGTTACTTCAGAATCTGAATTCACCTTCAGATCAACAACATAAGCAATAGCAGCAGGTGCAAGATGCGAGGCCTTTTTGAGTCATGGCTGATGTTCCACCTTTTGAAGCTTGTTCCCCATATCACCTCATTCACTCAATGTCCAAGTAGCAATCTTGGCCTTGAATATACACCCTAAGGTGTGGAATTCTGAAGAATTACAGCCATCAATGTAAAATTAAACTCTCCTTATCTCAGCTCTAAATGGCTGATCCCTTAGCCGGTCCTGGCATTGTAGCGGTTAGCACAACTCTTTACGGTGCCCGCCAGTGATCAACAGTTGGGGCTCAATTTCTGACACTGTCTGTAAGGAGTTTGTACATTCTCCTTGTGACCACATGGGTTGCTTCCCACATTCCAAAGACAGATGGGTTAAGGTTAATGAGTTTGCTATGTTGACACTGGAAATGTAGCATCCCTTCTGGGCTTCCCCCAGCATAATATTCCTGATGCAAACACGAGGAAATCTGCAGATGCTGGAATTTCAAGCGACACACATAAAAGTTGCTGATGAATGCAGCAGGCCAGGCAGCATCTAGAGGAAGAGGTACAGTCGACGTTTCAGGCTGAGACCCTTCGTCAGTCCTGACGAAGGGTCTTGGCCTGAAATGTCGACTGTATCTCTTCTTATAGATATTTTTCCTGATTTGATTTGATACAAACAACACATTTTGCTGTGTGATTCATTACACGTGTCTCAATAAAGCTAATTTTTACTGTCCAGACAGATTAAAGGTCTTCCTGGCATCCATTTTGCCAATTTCCCTTGGAAAGATGTAAATAAGATTGAAAGATTATAGAGACAATTTATAAGGATGTTACCAGGTCTGGAAGACCTGAATTATAAGGAAAGATTGAATAAATTAGAACTTTATTACCCAGAACATAGAAGATTAAGGGGAAAACAACAGGAATTCTGCAGATGCTGGAAATTCAAGCAACATACATCAAAGTTGTTGGTGAACGCAGCAGGCCAAGCAGCATCTATAGGAAGAGGCGCAGTCGACGTTTCAGGCCGAGACCCTTCGTCAGGACTAACTGAAGGAAGAGTGAGTAAGGGATTTGAAAGCTGGAGGGGGAGGGGGAGATGCAAAATGATAGGAGAAGACAGGAGGGGGAGGGATAGAGCTGAGAGCTGGACAGGTGATAGGCAAAAGGGGATACGAGAGGATCATGGGACAGGAGGCCTAGGGAGAAAGACGGGGGGGGTGACCCAGAGGATGGGCAAGAGGTATATTCAGAGGGACAGAGGGAGAAAAAGGAGAGTGAGAGAAAGAATGTGTGCATAAAAAGGAGTAACAGCTGGGGTACGAGGGGGAGGTGGGGCCTAGCGGAAGTTAGAGAAGTCAATGTTCATGCCATCAGGTTGGAGGCTACCCAGACGGAATATAAGGTGTTGTTCCTCCAACCTGAGTGTGGCTTCATCTTTACAGTAGAGGAGGCCGTGGATAGACATGTCAGAATGGGAATGGGATGTGGAATTAAAATGTGTGGCCACTGGGAGATCCTGCTTTCTCTGGCGGACAGAGCGTAGATGTTCAGCAAAGCGGTCTCCCAGTCTGCGTCGGGTCTCACCAATATATAAAAGGCCACATCGGGAGCACCGGACGCAGTATATCACCCCAGTCGACTCACAGGTGAAGTGATGCCTCACCTGGAAGGACTGCCTGGGGCCCCGAATGGTGGCAAGGGAGGAAGCGTAAGGGCATGTGTAGCACTTGTTCCGCTTACACGGATAAGTGCCAGGAGGGAGATCAGTGGGGAGGGATGGGGGGACGAATGGACAAGGGAGCTGTGTAGGGAGCGAACCCTGCGGAATGCAGAGAGAGGGGGGGAGGGAAAGATGTGCTTAGTGGTGGGATCCCGTTGGAGGTGGCAACGTGCCCTTACGCTTCCTCCCTTGCCACCATTCGGGGCCCCAGGCAGTCCTTCCAGGTGAGGCATCACTTCACCTGTGAGTCGACTGGGGTGATATACTGCGTCCGGTGCTCCCGATGTGGCCTTCTATATATTGGTGAGACCCGATGCAAACTGGGACATCATTTCGCTGAACACCTACGCTCTGTCCGCCAGAGAAAGCAGAATCTCCCAATGGCCACAAATTTTAATTCCACATCCCATTCCCATTCTGATATGTCTATCCACGGCCTCCTCTACTGTAAAGATGAAGCCACACTCAGGTTGGAGGAACAACACCTTATATTCCGTCTGGGTAGCCTCCAACCTGATGGCATGAACATTGACTTCTCTAACTTCCGCTAGGCCCCACCTCCCCCTCGTACCCCAGCTGTTACTCCTTTTTATGCACACATTCTTTCTCTCACTCTCCTTTTTCTCCCTCTGTCCCTCTGAATATACCTCTTGCCCATCCTCTGGGTCACCCCCCCCGTCTTTCTCCCTAGGCCTCCTGTCCCATGATCCTCTCGTATCCCCTTTTGCCTATCACCTGTCCAGCTCTCGGCTCTATCCCTCCCCCTCCTGTCTTCTCCTATCATTTTGCATCTCCCCCTCCCCCTCCAGCTTTCAAATCCCTTACTCACTCTTCCTTCAGTTAGTCCTGACGAAGGGTCTCGGCCTGAAACGTCGACTGCGCCTCTTCCTATAGATGCTGCTTGGCCTGCTGCGTTCACCAGCAAGATTAAGGGGAGATTTGATGGAGGTATACAAAATTATGAAAGGTATAAATAGGGTTAATGCAGCAGGCTTTTTCCATTGAGGGTGGGTGAAACTACAACTTGAGGTCATGGGTTAAGAGTGAAAGGTAAAATGTTTAAAGAAACATGAGGGAAAGCTTCTTCACTCTTAGAGTGGTGTGAGTGTGGAACAAGTTGCCAGTGCAAGTAGTGGATGCGATTTCAATTTCAATGTTTAACAGAAGTTTGGATAGGTAAATTGATGGGAAGGGTATGGAGGACTCTGGTCCAGGTGTAGCTCATTGGGACTAGGCACTTTAAATGGTTCAGTATTGACTAGATGAGCCAAAGGGCCTGTGTCTGTGCTGCAGTTTTCTGTGACTCCAGTCCTCTGTCTTAATAAGACCACTTCTTTTATCTAAATACCAGTGAGTGTAGGCTTAGTTTATTTAATTGTTCTTCAAAGGCCAAACTTCCTTATCCCTTGTGCACTACCCTACACCCACAGCTCTGCCTTCATCAATATTTATCACTTTCTCAAATATGTCAATCAGGCTTGTGAGGCACGACCTGCCCCTCACAAAACCATGCTGACTATCCCTAATCAAACGCTGCTTCTTCAAGTGCTTGAAATCCTGTCTCTTAAGAATCCTCTCCCGTAGTTTCTCACCACTAATGGAAGTCTCACTGGTCTGTAATTCCCAGGGTTATGCCTTTTACCTTTCTTAAACAGAGGAATAACATTTGCCATCCTCCAATCTTCTGGCACTACTGCTGTTGCTAGTTAGGCCACAAAGATCATCTTTAATGGCATAGTAATTTCTTCCTCCGCTTCCTGTAGCAACTTGGGGTATATCCCGTTCAGCCCTGGAGACTGGCCCATCTTTCTGCTCTTGTTTCTTATGGTCTAAAATTAAAATAAATACTTTTTTTTCAGTTGAGGACTATTTCCATTCAACTACTAGCTTATCTCAAACTTGACAACATACTACTTGCATAGCAAACTTTGCTTGGAGTGGAGCTGAGCTTCACTCCCTCCGTGACACACGAGAGACTGCAGATGCTGGAGGTATAGGATATAAGAGCAGGGATGTGATGTTGAGGCTCTATAACACACTCGTGAGACAACACTTACAGTATTGTGTGTAGTTTTGGGTTCCTTATTTTAGAAAGGATATACTGACTTGGAGAGGGTTCAGAGGAGATTCACAAGAATGATATTCGGAATGAAAAGGTTACCATATGAGGAACGTCTGGCAGCTCTTGGGCTGTATTCCCTGGACTTCTGGAAAATGAGGAGGGATCTCATAGAAATATTCCAAATGTTAAAAGGCCGGGACAGATTAGATATGGCAAAGTTATTTCCCATGGTAGGGGAGTCTAGGACAAGAGGGCACAACTTCAAGATTGAAGGGTGTCCATTTAGAACAGAAATGTGGAGAAATTACATTAGTCAGAGGATGTTAAATCTGTGGATAGGTAGGTTCTTGATTAGCCAGGACTTCAAAGGGTATGGGGAAAAGGCAGGGGAGTGGGGATGACTGGAAGAATTGGATCAGCCCATGATTGAATGGTGGAGCAGAGTCGATGGGCCAAATGGCCTACTTCTGCTCCTATATCTTATGGTCTTATGGTCCTAAATCTTGAACAACAAACATGACATGCTTGAGGACCTCAGCAGGCCGGGCAGCATCCATGGAAGAAAACAAACAGTCATTTGAGTTTGCAAGTTGACCAGTGACTGTAATATGTGACATCCCCAGCCCAACATTAGCTTGGAAGGTTTTCCATCTCCACCTCCTTTGGGGCTGGGCTAATGTACTACTGGAGGGATCTAAATACCATCAGATTTCAGTGAACAGTCAGATACTGAAGCATGATACATGCTCATTGCATCTTGACTATCTGACTGAATTCTGGCATTAAAATGTCACTTGGATAAGGTAGCAGCAAAGCTCACGATGCAGTAATTTTTTCTTAAAATAAATTGGCTTCGCATTAGGAGTAGTTATTGCACCCCTTTGAACTTGTGATCTTATGCTCTGTAACAGGGGTCTATGTGCCAGCATGGACTCATTCTGGCAGAATCAGAATCAAGTTTATTAATACCGTCATCTGTTGTGAAATTTAACTTAGCAGCAGCAGTTCAATGTAGAAAAGAAAAAGTAAATCAATTACAGTATATGTATATTGAATAGATTAAAAATTGTGCAAAAACAGAAATAATATATGTTAAAAAAGTGAAGTAGTGTTCATGGGTTCAATGTCCATTTAGGAATTGGATGGCAGAGGGGAAGAAGCTGTTCCTGAAGCGCTGTGTGTGTGCCTTCAGGCTTCTGTACCTCCTACCTGATGAGCAAAGGGTATGCCCTGGGTGCTGGGGGTCTTTAATAATTGGTCCTACCTTTCTGAGATGATGTCCTGGGTACTTCATTGGCTAGTACCCAAGTTGGAGCCAACTAAATTTATGACCCTCTGTAGCTTCTTTCAGTCCTCTGCAGTAGCAGCTCCATACCAGACAGTGATGCAGCCTGTCAAAATGCTCTCCACAGTACATCTATAGATGTTTTTGAGTGTTTTTGTTGACATACCAAATCTCTTCAAACTCCTAATGAAGCATTGTCGCTGTCTTGCCTTCTTTATAGCTGCATTGATATGTTGGGACCAGGTTAGATCCTCAGAGATTTTGACCCAGGAACTTGAAACTGCTCATTGTCTCCACTTCTGATCTCTCTTTGAGGATTGGTATGTGTTCCTTCGTCTTGCCCTCCCGGAAGTCAACAATCTGCTCTTTTGTCTTACTGGCGTTGAGTGTCAGGTTGTTGCTGTGGCTCCGCTCTACTAGTTGGCATATCTTGCTCCTCTATGTCCTCTCGTCTCCATCTCTGAGATTCTACCAGCAAAGGTTGATTCATCAGCAAATTTGTAGATGGTATTTGAGTTGTGCCTAGTCACACAGTCATGGGCGTAGAGAGAGTAGAGCAGTGGCCTAAGCACACACCCCTGAAGTGCTCCAGTATTGATCGTCAGTGAGGAGGAGATATTATCACCAATCCGCACAGATTGTGGTCTTCCAGTTAGGAAGTCGAGAATCCAATTGCAGAGCGTGGTACAAAGTCTGTAACTTATCAATCAGGATTGTGGGGATGATGGTATAGTCGATGAACTGCATCCTGACATGGGTCTAAGACCATGTGAAGAGCCATTGAGATTGTGTCTGCCATTGACCTATTGTGGCGTAACTCAACCATGTTGTATCTGGACTGGGTAAGCCCTCAGTGCAAAGAATCAGTACTGTCTTTTTGGGTCTTTGTGAATATGTAGTTGCAGTTAATGTGCTTAGTCACAAACGATGACATACGATGGAAGGTGGTCTTTGCCCAAATTGTCACACTTGGTCACTAACAAGCTTGTTTGGAATAGATGAAAATACTGAATAAATTAAAAACTTGCTATAATCTGCTTCTCAATGGACAGTAGCATATAGTCAAAAAGGTATGAATTTTGGAGGCAGAGTTCAGAATGCACTGATGTAACTTTCTAGCGCATGTATTACTCTGATCTGGGAATAAATGTGTAGGCAGGCACAAGCTTTTTAATTTTTATGACTCAAGGTAATGAAACAAATAAACTCAGTTGCCACGTTATGAGACACTTCCTGTACTCAATATTGCTGTCACTGAGTGTATGCATGTGGTCTCCTGCTGCTGTAGCCTGACGACTTCAAGGTTCGACGGGTTCTGCATTCAGAGATACTCTTCTACACACCACTGTTGTTACGCTTGGTGATTTGAGTTCCTGTCATCTTCCTGCCAGCTTGCGCAAGTCTGGCCATTCTCCTCTGACCTCTCTCATTAACAAGGTGTTTTTGCCCACAGAACTGCCATTTACTGGATTTTTTTTTGTTTTATCGCAACATTCTCTGTAAATTCTGGATACTGTTGTGCGTGAAAATGCACAAAAGGCCATACGACACTACCTGTAATTTAATATTTTAACAAACAGATGGTTGATATCTCGTGTTTCTGTTTTGGAATATCATTTTGTTTTCCATTTTCATTCCAACCGTTTGTGTTTTTTCATTGTTTGTGCTAGTGCAAAGATGGGAGATCAGGAATGATGACATACAGACAAAGAAAATGAATGGAGCTGTACCTTGATTTTCGGTTGTAACCATTAAGAGTAGATAAGAAGTCATAGCCTGGTGCTAGCATTCATTGCACCCCCCCCCCCCCCGACCCGGAGCAGTGACAAAACTCATTGTAAGGGCATTGAGGTGATGCGCTGTTGTGCCCATTTGGAAAGGAGCAAAAGCCTTGGGATACACAGGAATATCTGGAAGCTGCAGACTAGCATGTTTTGTACATGGAAGGCTGTGAAACCTTAAAGGACCCATCTCCAAAGTAGCCACAGACCAGTTGCGTTAAAGGTTGCTATAGAAGAGAGGGACAACAAATCATAAATGTTATGTTACTTCTGTTTAAACGTACCGTGGGTTAACAGTAAAGAAACATATTCTGGAAGAATTAGAGAACTTTTATTTACAGTAATAAACAAACACGTCTTAACGCAGCCACGTGCTGGAACATTCTGGCAATCCCGCGCATGCTCAGTGCTCTGTCCAATCGTACTGGCACATTATTGCACATGATATCACCACATCTTCCTTTTCTTAAAAAGAAAAACAATTAACAACGTTAATCAAAACACATCTATATCAGATAACTGAAACTCTGAAGTTGGCTCTTTCTTAAAGCCTTGGCGATTCTTTCTTAACACCGCTCCCTCCTCTGTTTGGACCATGTATGATCTGGCCTGTGTCCACATATTCCTTTTATCTTGTATCCTCCCTTTGTCTTCTTGTCCTTCAGACAAATGTTTCCTTAGATCAGTCAATCCACGTTCCACTTCCATTTGTAATGAAATATGAATCTTCTTCATCTAATTCATTCATTAACTGTGTAATCTCTTTCTTTATGCTGAGACTTCACCATTTCAATAATACTTCTCAATTCTTTCACTTGTGATTTCACTTCTTCCTTATACTGTGCCCACTGTGAGCGTTCTTGCTCTAGACGGTGATGAACCTGAATCTCATGTTCTCTCAGTGTCTCTTTCATCATCGTTTGCATTGAAGCAATCTCCTGCCATTGCTTTTTCATATCACCAATTGCCTCTTGTTTGGTCGTCTCAGACACTGCAGCTACTGCTTTTATATTCTCCGTGTCAGCATTTGCCTCCATGAGCTGGACCTGCAGTCGAGTTACATCACCTTCTGCCGACTGTAATGCAACATTCTGGCGCTTCAGCTCTGTGTTCACCAAATTAAGTCTTTCACAGGAAGGTAAACCCAGAATTGACTGTACATTTTTTGGCACGACCACAAATGAAAGCGTATGCACAATATTTTTGTGTGATACCTTTGCCACGCATGTTCCTATAACTGGAATGTTTGCACCTGAATACCCAGTCACTTTTATATTTGTCTGATGTAACTTTGGTCTAGTCTTTAAAGCACTAAACTCAGATTCTGCAAGAACATTTACTTGTGCTCCAGTATCAAGTTTAAACAGATTATTGTTTTGATTCACTTGCAATGGAATAGTCTAGTCATTCGTACTTTGTTTATTTTCACAAAGCACATCTATTTAAAATTCCTCATGTTCATCTTCAAGCACAGCATTTACTTGTTTCATTTTATTTTCCTTCTTTCTACTTTTACAACAGCATGAAAAACGATTAATCTTACCGCAGCCATTGGAAATTTTGCCATATGCGGGACACTGATTTGGATGATGTTCCTGCGCACAGCGATCAAAAGACTTTTTTCTTTCCAGTGCCGTCTTGCTCTCTGTCGGTTTTGTCGAAGTATTATTATATTTCTTGATGTATTCGCACTTTTTTTTTACAGTGTTTACATTGCAGTTTTCGACAAAAAGCTCTTCAGCCTGCAACGTCACGGTCTTAGAAGCTTTGCAAAGTGCCAGAGCTTTTTCAAAATTTAAATCTTGCTCTCTCAACAGCCTTTCTCTCAGAGCATTATCTCAAATGCCATAAACAAGTCTATCTTTAATGAGAGAGTCCGTGAGCAATCCAAACTCACATGTTCTACTACGCTTTCATAACTCGGTAACTTACCGATCAATTGTTTCAGCGGCTCTCTCACACATGTGAAGAATTTATATCGCTCATACGTCAAATTAAGCTTAGGTATACAAAATACTTCAAATCTGTCCATTATCAACTTTAAATTGAAATTATCTCCATCTTCAGAGACAATTATTATATACCTCTACTGCGTCATTCCGGATTACATGCAGCAAAAGCGCAGCTTTGTTTTTCCGATTTTTATTCATAATCAATCGCTGATAAGTACAGTTCAAACTGTTGCTTGAATATCCTCCAATTCTCAGCTACATTGCCAGTCAGCTGAAGTTTTGGTGGGGGTTGTAATCCTTCCATTTTACCGTTTACAGTTCGAACTTTTTTCTTTTTTTTCTATTATCTTCGACTCTTGATTCTCCTGTATTATTCTTCCAGAACTACTTCTGACAGCATGTTATGTTACTTCTGTTTAAGCATACTGTGGGTTAACAGTAAAGAATCATATTCTGGAAGAATTAGAGAACTTTTATTTACAGTAATAAACAAACACGTCTTAACCCAGGTACGTGCTGGAACTTTCTGGCAATCCTGCACATACTCAGTGCTCTGTCTAATCATGAACTGGCACATCATTGTGCATGATATCACAATAAACACAGGTCCTGCAGATGCTGGAAATCCTGAGGAACACACACAAATTGCTGGAAGAACTTACGATGGGTCTGGGTCTGAAACATCGGCTCCTTGTTCCTCTCCAGAGATGCTGCCTGATCTGCTGAGTTCCTCCAGCATTTTGTGTGTATTACTTTGGAGGTGAGGGAGAGTGTAGTTGTTTGGTGGTGGTGGTGGGGTGACATAACTGTTTATCATCTCCACTGTGGTCCAATACCCTGATAGAGAGCTTGTGTCATGCATATCCTCTTGCTTATGCAAGGTGCAGGATAATCAGTGAGGCAGGGGTCACAGTAATGATGCTCTGAGGTACAGTACATTAAACAATGAGACTGCAGTCGTGAAAGAGCAAGAGAAAATGATTGCACATACAGTATAGTCAACCCATCGGAATATGGGTCCAGCAGACTTTGTATGAAAAACATTTGAAGACAGAATGGACATCCATTTTGTTCATACGTGTGTAAAATCAGACTTGATTGTATCGTTCCTGCCTGGATCTGGCCAGTTCAAGGTTGCATTTTCATCCAGAAGTATCAGTAACCTGATTAACTTCAGATAAAATCGATCTTGGATCACATAGTACTGAAGAAATGTGCTCATAGCTTGTTAAGCAGCCTCATGTGTGGCAGCTTGTCAAATAGTGCAAAGAAAAGGAGTAGTATGGTAGTGAATTTAAACGCAAACAACAGGAATTCTGCAGATGCTGGAAATTCAAGCAACATACATCAAAGTTGCTGGTGAACGAAGGGTCTCGGCCTGAAACGTCGACTGCGCCTCTTCCTATAGATGCTGCCTGGCCTGCTGCGTTCACCAGCAACTTTGATGTATGTAGTATGGTAGTGTTGGTATGTTCATGGACTGTTCATTAAACTGATGACAGAGGGGAGGAAGCTGGTATTGAAGTGAGGGTCTTAAGGCTCCTCTACTTCCTCCTTGATTGTGGTAAGGAGAAGAGGGCATGTCCCCAGTGGTGAGTATCTTAGTGATAGTGCCTTCTTGATGAACCACCTTCTAAAGATTTCTTTCATGGCAGAGAGGTTTTTGCCCTCTGCAGCCTTTCGCAAACCTGTGCATTGGAGTGTCCATACCAGGCTGTGATGCAATCGGTCAGATTTCTCTCAATCATACGTCTCGAAGTATGTAAATGTCTTTGATAATATACCAAATGTCCTCAAATTCCTAATGAAGTGGATGTGCTGATGTGCCGCCTTCATGACTGTATCAATGTGTCAGGCCCAGGAAAATTTCTCTGAGATATTGATGCCCTCTCTATCACTGACTATTCAATGAGGACTGCTGATTGTCTCCCAGTGTTTGGTTCATGAAGTCCATGGTCAATTCCTTGGTCTCGCTGATGTTGAGTTTGAGGTTCACTCTTGTAAACTTCCTCTTCTCTATCTGAGATTCTGCCAACAATAATGGTGTCATCAGTGAACTTGTAGATGATATTTGAGCAGTGCTTAGCCAGCAGCCACGAGTGTAGAGCCTGTGTATCCTTGAGGTGTGCCTGAGTTTGATTATCAGCGAGGAGACGATGCTACTGCTGATCTGCGTTGTTTCTGTTCTCTGTATTGGATTTGAGTTGAGCAGTGTTACAAACCTGTGAGTGAGGAACTTGTGTGGTGATGAGAGCGAGTCATACCTCAGATAATTTGTGCCATACTCAGCAAAATCTCGATCCAAAGTAGCTTTTATGTCACTAAAGTTCTAGGTAATAACCAACACCAGTAATTTATGACATTCATTGGCATTCTCATCAATAAATTCCCCTATCCTCAATTTTTTAAATCATCAATGGACAGAATCATTACTGGTCTAGCTTCATAAAGTGGCTGCAAGAGCATAGCAGGGATCATGTATTCCATGATGAGCAACTCATCTTTAGAATACCTTCCCCAATCAGCTCACTAAAGTCTGCATATTGCCAAAGTTTATAAGGAGGATAATGGAATTTTATTTTTCAGCATCTAGAAAAATGGGAACAACAAGTCTCATACTTGTTCAACGTCATCTCAACTCACTAAGAAATATATCATAGTTCAACATGATTGGACCAAATTCTGAAACACCCCACCCAACCATATTGTTGGAGTATCTTCAAGAAGTGTCTCACCATCTCCTCCTTAAGAGCTGTTCGGTATAGATAGTAACTTTTGGCCTTGGCAGTGACATTCATGTCCCATAATTCAATGTGTAAAATACTGGATGGCAGCCTAGATTACAAATGGAAATAATCTAGAGAAATGAGAATCTTCCACCTCATTAATGTTGTCAAGAAGCAACAAGTTAAATGTACTAATTTTTCAAATATTTTAATTGTTTCTTTAGAAAGAAACCTTTGATTGAAATACTTTTTAAATTTATAGATGGTCTGCTGCAATACCAATAATGGGAAGGAAGGACGCTAGCACCTCTAAAATTCCAATTGATCACTACCGGAAACAAATTGGTAGGTACAGATATATTGGTGCTTTCATAAAGCTTCCTCTTCTTTGATTATTTCTGCTGTGTCAAGGAATAAAAGTTGCTGTTGTAATATGAATGGATGGGTGGAGTACACATCCACCATAAGTGGGACTTCCGAGTGGCCAAATATTTTAACTCTGATTTCCATTCTGGTTCCAACATGTCGGTCCATGGCCTCCTCTTGTGCTAAGATGAGGCCGCCCTTGGGATAGAGGAGCACCACTTTGTATAACGTCTGGATATCCTCCAATCTGATGGCATGTATATCGGTTTCTCCTTTCAGTAAACAAATTTCCAGCCCACCCCCCTTTCTCTATTCCCCACTCTGATCTTTTACCTCTTCTCATCTGCCTATCACTTCCCCCTGGGCTTCCTCCTCCTTCCCTTTCTCTTATAGTCCTTTCTCCTCTCCTATCAGATTCCTTCTTCTCCAGCCCTTGACCTTTCCCACCCTCCTGGCTTTACCTATCACCTTCCAGCTAGCCTCCTTCCCCACCCACTCATCTTTTTAGTCTGGCATCTTTCCCCTTTGTTTTCAGCCATGAAAAAGGGTCTTGGCCTGAAAAATCAACTGTTAATTAATTTCCATAGATGCGGCCTTACCTGCTGAGTTCCTCCAGCATTTTGTGTGTGATGCTTTGGATTTCCAGCATCTGCAGAATATCTTGTGTCCACATATTCCATATTGGTCACGACATAATCTGAACCAGCTCAGAGAACAATCTAATCCCTCACTAATTTTCCCTTTAACCTACTTTTCACACCTCAGATGGTTCAATTTAATTTCAGAGAAAGTATTCAGTTTACAATCTGAAATTCTTACTCTTCGCAGACATCCACAAAAGAAGAAACCCCATAGAATGAATAATAGGAACTTCAAAACCCCGAAGCCCTCCTCCCTCTCCCACCGCACAAGCAACAACAGAAGCATCAATACCCCCCCAACCTTGCGCCAGAAGAAACACTGATACCCCCACCCCCCCTCCACACAAGAGACCTTGATCTAGAGTTCATCAAAAACTGCAGTCCTTAACCCATCACTTCAGTATCTCAGACAGGCTCTCCCCCATCGAGGGAGAAAGTGGTCATTCTCCTGCAGCAGCGAAAGCAAAGACTTGCTGTTCCAATGTTACAATCTTCCACATCACCTCTCCAAGCAACCTCACCCCCCCCACCCACCCCCAACCCGAAGACCAACAGGCTGTCACTCGCCATCGAGAGAGAGAGGGAGGAATCGCTCAAGTACAGAGGCCTTCTTCTGACAGCAGCATGTACCGCCTGCTGTCTTGATGTTTCAGTCCCCCATGACGCTTCAGTCAGTGAAAGCAGCGAGGAGCTGGGTTGCCTATGGATGCGCTCCCTGACGGCACACGTCTGCCAAGCCGTTCCTGGAGATAGTGAAGCGCCAGGCCACACAGCCAGTGTGAAGACCCACCACTTCCAAATAACCATAGTTTGAGCTGTAGATCACAGACTCTTGACAGAACCCTGACATCTTGAAAAGAAAAGAAAGACATAAGAGAAGAAGAAGCTGTTCTGTGGTTGAACTGGAAGAAGTCACCTTGTGCTGCAAAAACCACCAGTGCCATCTTTCTTAGCTCCCTCTTACAGTTTCCACCAACCCTCCTCACCCACCAACTCTCTTCACCCAGATTTGACCAGGGGCACATTAGAATAGTCAATTCACTTACTAAAGCCTGTGGAAGAAGCCCAAAGCAGCCTGAGGAAACCCATGCACCTACAGGAGGAACATGTAAACTCCACGCAGACACTACCAGAAGTCAGGATTGAGCCCAGGTAACTGTTGCTGTTGGACAGTCACTCTACTAACTGCCTCTTATTTGGGTGCTGTGCTTTCTCAAAGCAATATGTGTGCTGCGATACTTCAGGTTGAATGCATTTTCTAAAGTATATTCATCCTCAGTTCTTGAATTATTAAATATAATATTGCTAAAAAAAATAGTCTGGTCTATCCCGGTTTTGTGCATTTAAACAGTATTCCTTGCCTCTACTTCACAAACTTTAATTTCCCACTAACCATTTTTTTTTCTCTGCATAGGAAGAAAAGTAATTTTAAATTGAAATTTTTTTCCTGTCAGATCAGGTATTGTACTTCAATATCTAAGAGCAAAAGCATTAAAAGCATTCAAAGTACTTACACAGCCACAAATACAAATGGCTGATATTAGCCAGCCTCAGTTGTCCTCAGCTTATGATGTATACCAGACAGGGATTTTGGCTCAATAGCTCCTTCTCCAAAGAATACAAATTCCAATTTAGTCTCACCAAAGCTGCGGCAATTAGATTTACTTACCTCTGCAATTTAATAATTGTTTTTATTTGCAAAAATGGCACAAGTATAAATATAAACACAGAAGCATGATTGGCCATTCAATCTTGTCCTCGCCTCACACATCCCTAATTTTCTCTATTCCACCTCTGCAGGTGGTGACTCGAACCATTATATGGTTTCATTAACATTGGCAGCTTTCTGGTACTGATCCAAGTATATGCGAGTTAGACAGCAAGTGCCAACAAGCAATTCTGTAGAACGCATCATATCAGAGACTGATCCTCTGCTTGTTCAACATCCAAATATGCACGATGCAGCAGGTGTCACAGAGCAGTAGTCTGAAATTAGAAACCTGGATGGTATTCCCAGAGGCAAGGGAGTCAGAAACTAATTACGCCACACCATTGCTGCCCTGATTTTATGAGATAATTTGAAACAGTATTATTTAATATCAGCTGTATGAGTAAAATTGAAGAATCAGCTATTCAGAAGGCTAGTTTGTTCATTGAATGAGAACTAGAATTTGCTATCAGGTTAGCTGGTTCTCAATTGTTATACTGCTTGATTTTAGTAATTTTGTTGTTATGATTTTGTTAGTTAAAGTGAGGTTAGACAAGTGCAGCTTGTGCTACATTCCTGTTGATAAACATCTGGATTTTGATAAAATGGTTATCTGGTAGGAATCTCCTGCTATGTATGCAGCTAACGGGGATAGAATAAAATGCAATTTCCTTCTCTCAGTTCTTGTTTCTCTGTCACATCTGTCTTCAGGATGAGGCTTTCCATTCCAGAGCATTGAAGATATCTTCTTTTCCAAAGAACAAAGCTTTTCTCCACTACCATCTACATTTCTCGCATGTCTACCTCACCCCATCCTCCTGGCACCATAGCATTCCCCTTTTGCTTACCTACCACCCCACCAGCCACTGTGTTCAGTACGTTCCCGTTCCCCTTCCCATTCCCATTCAAATATGTCTGTCTATGGCCTCTTCTACTACCATGATGAGGCCACCTCGTATTTCATCTGGGTACCTCCAACCTGATGACATAAACATTGATTTCCCCTTCTGGTTTCAAAAAAAAAGAATCCCACCTTCTTCCCTTTTCTTCTATTCCCCACTCTGGCCTCTTACCTCTTCTCACTTGCCTATCACCTCTTCCAATGCTCCTGCTCTTTCCCTTTCTCCTACTGTCCAGTGTCCTCTGCTATCTTGATTCCTTTCTCTCCAGCCCTCTACCTTACCCACCTGGTTTTACCTATCACTTTTTAGCAATATTCCTTCTCCTCCTCCCCCCACTTTTTCTATTCTGGTGTCTTTCCCTTTACTGTCATGTCAAGAAGAAAGATCTTGGCCCAGTATGTCGACTGTTTATTTTTTTTCTATAGATGTTTTCTGACCTGCTGAGTTCTTCCAGCATTTTGTGTGTGTTGGTTGCATCACTGTCTGGTATGGAGGGGGCACTGCACAGGATCAGAAAAAAGCTGCAGAAAGTTGTAAGCCATGCCAAGAAAGAAAATGTTAACGCTATGATGTAATTCATCTGGGAGCCAATATAGCTCAGCAAAATGAAGAATGATTTTCAAGTGGGTAGTTGTTGTGTCAAAACAAGGACAACAAACTTGTGAACTTCTTTGGTTTTATAAAGTGTAGACTAAAGAGGCCAGTATAGAGTAGAATAAAGATATTATGTGGCTGATCAAGTCAAGAAATAACAAAGGTACAGGTGAGTATTTCAGCAACAGATGAGCTGAGGCAGCAGTGAAACTCTCTTGAAATATTAAGTAGAAGTAGGCAGAATCAGTTTTGACATGTTCAAAACTCAACTTGGAGTGGTGTGAGTGAAATCAAGATGGAAACAGTTGGGTTGAGTTTGAGATGTTGTTGGGAGGGGGTTGGAATTAGTGAACAGGGTACTCAGTAATCAACAAACCATGCAATCACAATTGTTTAAGGGCATTTTGTTTTCCGTGCATAAATTTAAAGAAACGTTCACCATATTCTCATTGACTGAGAACAGTTTCATGAAATCACAATAGGGAACAAAAACAGTTACAGCTTTTTCAAGACCCAACTCTTCTGCTTCACTTGTTAAGCTAACACTGCCATAGAATTGACAATGTTTTTAATGGCAAGCTGCAACGAATTCAGCTTAAACTATGAAACTGTGAATACTATTTTATATTGTTTAATATGCAAATTCAGTATTTTTATCCTCAGGTTTTAAGCAGAGATTATGACCTTGTATTTTTCCACTTGGGTTGTTGCATTTTGCTGAAATATTGTTTAATCTCCTGAAAAGACATGTAATATCTCAGAAGTAAATTCACTCTAAGAGAGAGGGTATACTGAGTAAGTTCAGTTACTATTATTTGAATACATTATATTTGAAGTTATTTATATACAATAGTCATAAATTAAACTGAAATTTTACTTTATTCTTTAGGAAAGTAATTTGCAGATTTGTTTAGAAATTGTAAGGGTGGCTTTAGCCACTTGGGTTTTCATTAAAGGTTGTATTATGGGAAAAGAAAAAAACATTTTTAATTGAAATGGATCATTGAGAATTTTGTTTCTTAAACTTACAGAAAGGAAAAAGGCTAGAAATCAGTTGCTGCAGCACATATTTTTTTAACCAATGGTGATATCATCCTTGCATAACACTGATGGATCTCTGTGTGATAGATATGCAGTGTATGCAATGCACATTGTAGGCCATGGACTTGGATGGACATTTGGAAAGCTGGCTTAGGCCTTGTACTGGTGTTTTTTTTATTATGTTTGTTGTGGAGCTATCGGAGAGGGTTCGGAATATTGGACTAAGAATAAGAGGTGAGGGTTTGAAGGCAAGTGCTTCTATGTACATCAAAAGAGGAATTCTGCAAAGAGGGCCCAATTTCCAGTTGTGTCTCGGATAGGCTGTGCGATCTGCAGCTGTGGCAACACTTGCAGCCTGGCCCCAGCACATCCACAGACTGATGGTTGTTGACATAAACAGCACATTTCCTACCGTATGTTTTGATGACCGGTACTGTTCTAAGGTCTAGAGCTAGGGTCCCTAAAGCCTTTGTACAGTACTGTAGTAATTTTGTGTATTGCTGCTGCAAAAAAAAAACAAATTTCATGTCACTTGTGAGTGCTAATAAACCTGATTTTGATGTGGGTCTCTGATGTGGACTGAGACTGGGAAGGGGGCAGAGAGAGGGAATCATGGTTGGTAAAAAGGGAAGCACCAGAGAGACATTCTGTAATGATCAATAAAGCAATTGTTTGGAATCAAATTACCGTGACTGGTGTCTCAGGGCCTGGTGTGTCTGCAACCACCCTTCATAAAAGCTTAAGTAAAAAAAAGTGCTTGTATCTTTGGCCTACACCATGGTTGAGTAGGTGGTCAAAGTCTTGCTCTATAACCTTGTGAAACCAGTAAGATTTTTGAATACCAACACACACTTACAAAAATTTAAATCTCATTTGAACATTTAGTTTTCACTTTTGAATCACTGCTTACTGGATTATCTGCTTGAATTTAGAGAAAATGAAGATATTTTTCTTCATGATGTAAGTGGTTTGTTGCCAGATGTCATCTCAGCTTAATTGCCTTGCACAGATTGACACACTGTTTTGGATTATGAATTGCTTTTATGAACCCTAAATTCAAGGAATTTTCACTGCTTGCTCCAATTTCATTTACTCAGTATGGGAATAATATTATATTTGACCCACTTCAAATATTTCTACTTGGTAGATGGACTTGGATGTTCAGAGGCAGCAGAAAAGTTGCTGTGACTGGCTGTGCTTTCAATCTGAAATGGCCCACTAATTCCAGAGTAACAGGTAGCAAGATTGGGGGGACTGGGAAAGAGAAGAGATATTTCTTTGCATTGTTGAATATTCAACTAATCCAATGTCTTTAGATTAATTGAATCTGATAGAATAGAGAGAGGGAGAGGGTAAAAGAAACTGCTGGGTTCTGGGAAATATCTGCTGTGGGAGCTGTTGGACCACATTGAAGTTTCTGTTAAAAGAGGAGATCCTGTATTTAAATTTTAAAATAAGAAACTTTGATGTCAGATTGAAGATGCACATATTTTGACTCGTGTAATGACTTTAAGTTGTTCTGTTCTAAAGTGTATTTCCATAATGTGAATTGGTTATAACATGATTGATGGATTAGGAAATATTACTGGTATTACGTAGGCCTTATTAGTTGTATCGCAATCTGTTTATATCTGTGCTGTGAAAGGAACTACAGATCATTCTGCTGATAATGGGACTTCGTATAATACAAGGTTTCTTATGAATGCAACTATTGAGTTACAGCAGAATTACTTGTATTTGGGAAATAACTCATTGCAAACAGATTTACATTAACAGCCATTCCAATCTGTTGCTAGTACTCTTCCGAAGTAGCTTCTCTTTCTGTGAGGTGGTTGTTGGCTATTAGAAGAGCCAACACATCTTACCTGCTTATCATCTCCCTCTACTGCTCCTCCCCCTCCCGTTTCTTCTGTCCTCTCCTATTAGATTCCCCTTTCTCCAGCCCTTTATCTCTTTCACCAATCAACTTCCCAGCTCTTCACTTCAAACCCTCCCCCTCTCCCAGTTTCACCAATCACCTTCCAACTTGTACTTCTTCCTCCCCTCCACCCACCTTCTTATTCTGACTTTTCCCCTTCCTTTTCAGTCCTGATGAAGGGTCTTGGCCTGAAATGTTGGCTGTTTACTCTTTTCTAGTCCTGATGAGTGGTCTCAGCCCAAAACGTTGACTGTACTCTTTTCCATAGATGCTGCCTGGCCTGCTGAGTTCCTCCTGCATTTTGTGTGTGTTACTGTTAGAAGAGCCTTTGCTCGGGCTTAGTAGAGAGAGTCGATCTGTTCTGCTCAATCCATTTGCAACTGGCTGTCTATTATTACATTCAATTTCCACCCAGTACCCTGCCGGAAAGGTGTTTGGCCATGACCTATTATATAAAAACCCCTACTTCAATGCGTCACAGTTATGGAGCACGCCGCAAATTGTGAGTTAACTTGTGTGAAATGTAATCTTGGCTGTTAGCGAAAATATTAACCCTCTGGTCACATGCTTACATAGCTGCAATGTCCTTTTGTCCTTTGCCAAAATGTCACACTTTCAGTCAGCATATTGGTGCAATTGTCTTTGCAGACAAGGCAAATGAGAAGAAATTACAAGCCATCTTATTCCTATTTTAAAAATATAAATTAAATGTTACAACTTATTCCCAAATGTAATGACTTTTTGGTTCTCATAGAATTCATCAATTTATCAATGACTTGCTGAATTCTATTTGCATATTCTATTTGATGATGACAGCAGTACAAAATTCAATAAATTATGCTTGCTTTGTATTAGATCAATTAAAGCTTTTTGTACTCAATTCTTTTACACCAATCGATCATAAAAGTTTTATGTGCCACTCTATTTAATGATTAATGATAATGATGCAGAATAGGGTACCTGATAATGGTTTGGATATGTGGAAGTTAGAATTTCTTGCACAGATTCACCTGATTGCTGCCATGCTTCAAACATTGGCACATGGCAATAATAAAGCTGGCTTTTACCTCTTTATATTTAGGTGGGTGATCCAATCAAAATGTTACATATCAGTCTTAATGTAATTTGCCTGAAGAGATGAATGCCTTTTGCTTGTTCCTTTTGTGTGTGTGTATTCATGGGAGAGGAATAACAATTGGCACTCAGTTACAAGTCAGTAATTCAGTTCATTGAGTGGAATGAGTGTTGTGATGCAACAATTTTCAGATGTAAACCTCAACTTGGAGAAGCATGTGGAAAGCTCCAGGTACTTCGGGTCTTTCCATGGGAAGCACTTGGCGACCAAGCATGAGCAGCAGAAAAATAGAGAGAGTAAATCATCTTGATCACAAGGGGCTGCATAAAAAGAAAATGAGGAAATACTAAGTTATGCATACACAAAATGCTGGAGAAACTCAGCAAGTCAGGCAGCACCGATGGAAATTAACGGTCGACCCTTATTTGGGACCCTTCTTTGGGACTCTTCTTCAGGACTAGCATGGTTACTTGCATTTTGTGTGTGAAATTTTGTATGTTCTAATTTGTGAAATAATTTGAGATTCTTGTGTAAATATGTTATGGTTCGGAAAAGAAAGCTCTCTGTATGGAGCTTTATTCAACTGAATTGATGTAAGATCCTGGTGGAAAGACAAGAGACTGCAGATCCTGGAATCTGGAGTAATTGGAAATTGCTGGAAGAACTTGTGGTTTGAACAGATCTGTGGAGGCAAAGGAATTGCTGATGTTTCAGGTCCAGACCCTGAGTCACTGTCTAATGGTTACCGCAGGAACACTAGAAACATTGAGCGAGCTGAATTCCAGACTTGATTTATTGATCTCGGTTTGGTATTTGATTTTGTTTTGATAAATTTCAGGTTTTATTGTATTTGTGTGTTCTTTTCACAGCCTACCTCTTTCTCTACTGAAGGTATTGGCTCATAATTGGACATTTTTTTGTATCTCATCCAGATAACCAGATTTGTATTGTGAGTCTTGTGCATGTGAATGCATGCAGTTCAAATACAGGCAACACCACAGCTGACTTTGATTCTTCTGTCTACTACCTTGCATGTGGATAATCATTAGCAGCCCGCCAATTATCTGGCACCACTCCCTCCTAAGTTGTGTTTCTTCTACCACTGCCACGAGTAAAGAACAGGTAAAATGAATGAAGTCTGCTTTCTCTTGATGTTGTTCACTGAGCCTTCTGAGGAACGGGAAATTAAAATTACAATATCTCATTGCAAAGATCAAAAGATTGTTCATATTCAGTTATCAATTTGCCTGCCATATGATTTATTCTAGAATATATTTGTAGGATTAAAGCTGTGTTTTTTTTATCCACACATAGGCAATTAAGTATTTGCAGTTAAAAATTAAAACAAAGGTAGAACTAAACACAGCTGGGAGTCCATTTGCAGGTGAAAGGATACTCCTTTGATGCTGTACCAGCTGTGTGTTTGTTAAGTGAACAGTTTACCGAGCTTCTATCCAACTGTCCACCTATAGTATAATGTAGACAGAAACGGGTTCAGTGGTATTCAGGAAAAGCATTGCATTAATTTTTCATGCACAAAATGCATATGAGGTATCGCACTGATGCAGGATGGTAATGAAGTCAGGATGTTAAAATCTGCAGGGAATAAATCTCCGAGCCACTGAGATATAAGAGTTCATCAAATAATTTAGAGACATTCATATGTTAATGAACCTGGTCAAAACTGCATGTTTAGAATTTTTCATGTTTGCATTTTGCATTTTTTTTATCTGTTTCGGATTTAACCTATATTACTTTCAGTCTCCATACAGAATAGCATGAGGAAATTAGTATTAAGTGCCAGAGAGCAGACAAATGACAGCTTCAATTGTATTTCTCTTCTTAATCTTTATTCTACTGAAATTATCATTATTTCATATATGCTTTGTACCAGGAGTAAATAAACACCAATTTCAGTATGTTTTGTTCAGGTTTGGAAAGATTGTTATTGCTATAGCCTGACAATGAGGTGCTTTAGAAATGGTTACATTCTCCACTGCTAATAAATCCTACAAATGGATAATAATGTATGTTATAGCATTGTAAAAATGCTTGGGGGAACCAGCAAATGAATAACTAATAAATCTCTTCTATATTGCCTACAGCCCATGAAGAAAAATTTAAAAAAACAACCGGATTCGTTATCATTAAGCAAACAGTTAACGTTACTTTTCTGTATGCACATGGGGGAGGCATTTGCGAGCTTGCCAGTAATTACTGTGTCATGTGTAAATTCCAGGGCACTTCGGATGTGCTGGGTGACCGTGTAAGCAGAAGTTATTTCCTGCTGCTCAGTTCTCTAAATTTGACCGAAACCTCTGCAAGGCATAAGAGGGAATGAAAACCTAGTATGTTCTTTTTCGGAGGTGGTCATTCCACGATTACTGTGAACTCAGCACAAACAACAAGGGAGTATGTGGCAGAGCAAGAAGAGACTAGCAGTGTGGGATTCTCCTGGGTGTGTGACACTCTCAGACAGTGTTTATATTGAAGGAGATGTTACCTTGAAGGAATCCACTTTAGAACATGTTGCCATGAGGCAGAGGACAGCATGAAGTATTGGAACATAACAAAATGTGATATTGTAGTGATACTGGGAGATTCATTGATCAGGATGGCAAGTACCATACTCAAAAAAGAGTTCAAGCTTCCATTTGTCTGTTTATTTTCTGGAGTATTGCATTGTTGCTTATTCATTCTGCAGATGCCTGAAATTATGGTCTTTGTAGAAATGAATAACTCTGGGAGCAAAAGGCTGAGCTTCTTCAATTAGAACTATGGAAATTAAGAAGGAAAGTATAAAGCAATATCTAAAATTAGTGCTCTCTGGATTATTTCAAATATCAGGTATTAATAAGTGTTGTAATATGAAACAGATTTAGGACATGGGACAGGAAGGAGGTATTTTGATTCCTCAAATCTCTAGAGCACCAGCTCTCAGGTGCTGAGGGGAAAGAGATTTATATTTGCTGACAAATTACAAAAAGATGCAGGAATCACATAGTTCAATTATTACTATGCCAACTAGGAAAGTAAAATTAAAGGAAGAGAAGGGATACAAATTCTTGTGATGTATTCAAATTTGCTGCTACTCACCAATGGTGAATACTGCAAGCATTAAAAATACTTCATTGAATGTAAATTCTTTCACATGTCCTGAAGTTTTAAAATTGTGGAAGCACAAGCTAAGGATCTTCTTCACTTCTCAGTATCTTACTGCTTCATGAAGATCTCTTCACACCTGCACATTCAGTCCTGCCAACTCCATCGTCACTTCAAGACTGCTGGACTTCAACACCTAGCTTCTTCTGAAAGTCCATCTCAGTGGTCACAAACTCTTCATTAATATTCTAATAGTTCTGATCCTGGAAAGACCTCGAGCATCATCGTGACACATGGATTTCTTCCCTGGTCAAAGTAAATTTATTATCAAAGTACATATATTTCACCTTATACTATGCTGAGGTTGGTTCATTTCTTGTGAGCGTTCACAGTAAGTACAAGGTGACACCATAGAATCAGTGAGAAACTGTACACACAGACAGACAAAGAATCCGAATCAGATTTAATACCACTGGCATATGTGAAATTTGTTAACTTTGCAACGGTGGTATGATGCAATACATGATTATACAGAGAAAAATAAAATTGAATTACACTAAATGTGTGTGTATAATATGTATATTAAAATTAAGTAGTACAAAAACAATAGGAAATTTAAAAAAAAGTAGTGAGGTAGTGTTCATGGGTACAATGTCCATTCAGAAATTGTATGACAGAGGGGAAGAAGCTGTTCCTGAATCACTGACGTGTGCCTTCAGGCTTCTGTACCTCCTTCCTGATGGTAGCAGTGAGAAGAAGGCATGTCCTGGGCGGTGGAGGTCTGTAATGATGGACGCTGCCTTTCTGAGGCACCATGCCTTGAAGATGACCTGGATATTATGGAGGCTAGTGCCCCTGATGGAGCTGGCTAATTTCACAACTCTCTGAAGCTTACTTTGATCCTGTGCAGTAGCAACCCCACCCCCCCCCCATCCTCGCTTTACCCAACGATCATGCAACCAGTTAGGATGCTCTCCATGGTACTTTCGTAGAATTTCACGAGTGTTTTTGGTGACATATCAAATCTCCCCAACTCTTAATGAAGTATAGCTGCTGTGCAAAAGGGAACAAGTTATATAAATACTGTACAAAAATAATAATAAATATTAAGAGCATGAGTTACAGAGTTCTTGAAAGCAAGTCCATAGGTTGTGGAATTGGTTCAGTGTTGAGCTGAGTGAAGTTCAGGAGTCTGATGGTTGAGGGGTAATAACTGTTCCTTATCCTGCTGGTGTGGGACCTAAGACTTCTGTACCTCCTTCGTGATGGAAGAAGCGAGAAGAGGGCATGGCATGGATGGTGGGGTCCTTGATGATAGACAGATGCTGCTTTCCTGCAGCAGTGCTCCTTGTTGATGGTGAGGGCTTTACTTGTGATGGACTGGGCTGCATCCAATACCTTTTGTAGGCTTCTCCATTCAAGGGCATTGGTGTTTCTACACCAAGCCATGTTGCAACCAGTCAGTATGCCATGCATCTACAGATGTTGGTCAAAGTTTTAGATGGCATGCTGAATCTTTGCAAACTTCTAAGAAAGTAGAGGTGCTGCTGTGCCTCCTGTGAGAGGTTGTTGTTGCTCCTTGGCTCCATGCAGCAATCCCATCAACTGTATATTTACACATATATATCTCCTTTCTACTCCTGCAACTTTGGCTTATATCACAGACTGCTCCCGGATGACTTTGAAACATTATTCCAGTAAAGTAGATCACCATTTTTCCTTCCAAAATTTCTACTTGCCGTCTTTGCTGAGCACTTGCTCTAAGCCCCTGTTCTTCAGTAACTTCAGTCTTCATGAATTTTCCAATGGAAGATCTTGCAGTAATACGTTAAAATTTAAAAGTGTGCTGTTCCTCTAAATATAACATTTAATTTCTTTTACACTTATTTATAATTTTACTGTTTTAGTTTTTTTCTACTTCTCAGCTTATTGTTCTTGCCTACCAACAGTATAATAATCTGTAAATTTATGCTAAGTAATTTGCAAAGTTAATCAATTTGTCAGAGTTGAGAGTAATACAGAAATTTATGTCACCAAGAAATTTCTTGTAGCTGATTGGATAGCATGCATTATTCATTGGGATTCACTCATATTTGATTTTTTTTTAGAACACAGTTTCAGCTATGGTAACTAATCGTATGACTCAGAAATTAGCAACTGTTTTTCCTCGACATTTTTTCCAGATAAAATATCTAAGGCCGAAAAATAAGATTTTATGTGTTGTAACGTCAGCTGTTTGGCAATATAAAATTAAATGTTATGTCTTAATAGCTTCATTAAGATTTCAAATTCAAAGGAATGTTTATTTTTAAAGCCCACTCTGAGACTTTTTCCTTTCCAAAGAGTTGCTAAAAATAAATAACCATTTTGTACTTGGGCTGTTTACAGGGTGTCAGTGGATGGATCAGTTAGGGTCCCTCAACTGAATCTCTTTTGCCCATTCTTTAATCATAAAGGCATTGCTGGTTATGCCATGGAAGTAAGCCCATCATGTTTTATTGGCTCCAGATCAGAACTAATTCATCTGCTTTGCTTTTTATCCATAGTCCTGTGACTCGCTCTGAATTAAATATTTATTCACTTTTCACTCAGCTGATGCACTTATTTCTTCCATAACTGCTCTATGATGAAGCTTTCCACACTCAAACAGCCTTCTCTGGTTAGTCTAAGATCTTGGACTTGCTCACAATGACTACTTCAAATAACCTTTACCTCACATCATTTTATTATTGTCCCTCTTGCCAGAGAAAATACTTTAAAAATTAAGCCAGAGTCTTTTTCATAATTTTAATTGTGTTTTCTCCTAACTTTCAATGAATCAGTGGAATATCCTGCCGATTTCAATAAATTATTGCAATAAATGATCATCCCCGTATTATTCCAGTGGACCTGCAATGCCCTTTCTCTTTTAGTAATACCTTCATTTTCCCAGTCATTTTACTTGGGCTTCATTCAGTTGAATTGCAGTAACGTTGATGTTAAATAGAGGAAAAATGTCATCCTAGAACAGTCACTGAAGACCGACATGTACAGTAGTTACACACAATTAAATGGTCAATTTATATGTTGATCTTTATTACAAGAGGATCTGTGTATAAAAGTAAAGATTCCTTACTGTGATTATATAATCTCTCAATCCACCAGATCTAGAGGGTTAGTGGAAATCAAAAAAACAGTTTGCAGTTGTGTGTATGTTCACTCTCCTCCCGCTGCTGTAGTGTTGTGTTTCTGTTAAAGCCACAATTTCTGCCATATACGCCGAGCATCTTCCTGGCAGTGCTCCTGTAGCTAATTCCTCTCCCGTCATCTAGTCCGTGCTTTCCCATCTATATACCTCGGGACCCACTTATAAAAACCCTCCTCTACTTCCCCTTCCATTGGTGTTTCCTTTACACCAGTATCTTGCGCCTGCTCTATTTCCAGTTTTAGGATGGTACTTGTGGGGTTTACTCCAGTATCGCTCACTGTTGATACTGATTTGTCTTTGGGGATGAGAACTGTCTCCCAAGTTGTCTTCCGACTGTCTGTGACTGCTCTCAGCTTCCCTGTATTCGACCTCAATGTGCACAGTGTAATGATCTGATTAGTGTGAACAGTACACAAGACAAGCTTTTCACTGAATGTGACAATAATGATGGGTTGCTTCACACTCTGCACAGTACTCAATTCAAGCTGCAGTTGATTATAAATTCTTTATCCGTAACTATATTTTAAAATATTTTATGTTCCTGATCAGGCCTTTAGCTTTAAATCTGGAATTGTAGATTTACGGCTTTTGCAGAACAGAGAGAGACAATTCAGCTACTCAGGGTCTGTTTTGGTTCTCTGAAAGAGCCATCTGCTTAGTCTCATCCTCCTACCCTTCCCTATGGATTTTTATGTATTTTTCGTGTTTGCTCATTTCTTTTTAAAAGTAAATATGGATTTTGCAGTCATCCAGCTCTGGGACAGCATTTTATCAAAAAATATATACAGTACTGAATATAGGCATCACCGTTTGAGTAATCACATGAAATTAGGGTAATTTGTGTGCCACTTGCGGAGGACTAGACACTGAGTTCCAAAAACATTTCCATTCAATTTTAATTCTGGGTTCTAAGTTGTATTGCCTCTAATTCTACAAAACCCAAATTATAAGCCAAATCTAGCATTTACTCTATATATTCTTTCTGACATAAAACTTTATTTAAAATTGCATGAGCTGGAGGCATTTCTCATTACTGTCGCGATAAATTAAATCCTGAATCAAAATGCAAAAGTCATTCAGTATTTGTAGCTTGAGATCTATCTAACTGTGATAAGGCCAGTCTAGCAGAGTTGATTCAAAAGTGTTCTGGTTCCTAATGAATTGAGGTCTGACAGTGAAATGTGAAGTGAGTCTACTAGCTTCCACAAGACTGACAGAGGGCCTGAAGAGATGCTTTGATTTTATTTTTGCAATGCACCCCAGCTCTGAATAGTACAATGGGACCAAAGAGATTAATGATAGGAGTAAGTGGAGTTGAAGGGGTGTCAGTTTAAAGATTCCTGCTTCAATTACCAGTGTGGCAGAGGAGTACCATAATTGCTGACAATTATGGACCAACATTTTTAACTTCTAAAACTGTGGAATTATGCTTAGTATTATGGCTGGAGGAATTTGGCTCAAAGATGAAAAAACAATCATTTTGGATGAAGGAGCAGAGAGTACAATCTTTACACATTTTGTCTGTATTCATACAATTTCCTAAGGGTTAATTTGAGAACTGATGAAATTTGAAAAGATTACCTACTTCCCAGAGCTTTGAAAGAAGTTGATTTAGAGATGGTGATGTTCTGTTATCATCTTCCAAAGTTACTTAAGATGATTCAACTGTTCCTGTGGATTGGGGATAAGTGAATGTGGCCCACTTTGTAGAAGGAAGGACGAGAGAATAAAGAGAACAACTGACCTATTAGCCTAACATCAACAATCTGGCAAATGCTGGAATCTATATTGAAAGTAATGATAACAGAACACTTTCAACAGAATAATACTATTGATCAGGGTCAGAAATTAAACATTGCTAACATTTAGTACTAAAATATATTGTGTATATAAATTGTGAGATTTAGTGTAAATTGGCATCAAGGTCAGCACAACAAATGAGCCGAGTGGTTTGTCCTATGCTGTTTGCTCTATGTTCTATAAAGTTGAAATAAAATAACATTTAAAATTCATATCCTTATTTTCCTGTCCCTCTGCATCCAGGTTCTTCCCTTTCTTCACTATTTCTTTATTCATACCCCTTGAGATGTGAGATCTTCCATTTCAATTCCAAAACAGACAGTTGCATTTCATATTCTAGGATATGAAGATTTGGACACTTCTTCCTACTGTCATACTGCTCAATGTCCTCGCCTTCTTAAATGGTGCTTATTAAACCAACTCTTTGACTCAGTGTTTGGTCTTATTCTCCAATAATTTATTATGTTACTCAGTGTTTCATTTTGTTTGATAATATTCATTGAATTGAATTGACTTCATTACTTACATCCTTTATATACATGAGGAGTAAAAATCTTTGTTATGCCTCCATCTAAATGTACTGTTTATAGTAATTTATAATAAATAGTATGTACAACAGAATAATCATTAAAACTTAGAAATACTGTTGTGTCAGCATGATGAATCAGTCTGATGGCCTGGTGGAAGAAGCTGTCCTGGAGCCTGTCATTCCTGGCTTTTATGCTGCGGTACTGTTTCCCGGATGGTAGCAGCTGGAACAGTTTGTGGTTGGGGTAATTCAGGTCTTCAATGATCCTTTGGGCCCTTTTTACACACCTGTCTTTGTAAATGTCCTGAATAGTGGGAAGTTCACACCTACAGATGCGCTGGCTCGTCTACACCACTTTCTGCAGAGTCCTGCGATTGAGGGAGGTACAGTTCCCATACCAGGCAGTAATGCAGCCAGTCAGGATGCTCCCCATTGTGTCCCTGTAGAAATTCTTAGGATTTGGGGGCCTATACCAAACTTCTTCAACCGTCTGAGGTCAAAGAGATGCTCTTGTGCCTTTTTCACCACACAGCCGGTATGTACAGACCACATGAGATCCTCGGTGAGGTTTATGCCGAGGAACTTAAAGTTGTGCACCCTCTCAACCCCAGATCCATTGATGTCAATAGGGGCTAGCTTGTCTCCATTCTTCCTGTACTCCACACCAGCTCCTTTGTATTTGTGACATTGAGGGAGAGGTAGTTTTCTTGACACCACTGTGTCAGGGTGATGACTTCTTCTCTGTAAGTTGCCTCGTTATTATTTGAGATTAGGTCAATCAGTGTAATGTCAGCAAATTTAATTAGTAGATTGGAGCTGTGCGTGGCGACACATTCACGGGTTTACAGAGAGTAAAGGAGGGCACTTAGTACCCAGGCAAGGGCCCTCTACCCTCCCCTCTCCACCCTCCCTCCCTCCCTTCCTCAGTACACAGCCCTGTGGGGCACCTGTGTTGAGGGTCAGAGGTGAGGGAGCCCACTCTTACCACCTGCCAGCAATCTGACAGGAAGCCCAGGATCCAGCTACACAAGGTAGAGTGAAGGCCAAGGTCTCTGAGCTTCTTGTCGAGCCTGGAGGGAATTATGGTGTTGAATGCTGAACTGTAGTCCAAGAACAGCATTCTCACATAAGCATCATTCTCCAGGTGTGTAAGGATGGTGTGTAGAGCTGTGGTTATTGCATCATCTGTCGACCTGTTGTGTCGGTAGGTGAATTGTAGGGGGTCCAGTGTGGGTGGCAGCATGCTGCAGCTGTAGTCCTTGACCAGCCTCTCAAAGCATTTGCTTATTATTGAGGTGAGTGAGACAGGACGCCAGTTCTTCAGACATGTTACCTTGGTCTTTTAGGTACAGGAACAATGGTGGATGATTTGAAGCAGGAGGGCACTCTACACTGGGAGAGGGAGAGATTAAAAATGTCTGTTAGCACACCTATCAGTGCGTCGTAATCATGTGAAGTACCTTGATATATTTTACTACTTTAACAGAGCCATATAAATATTGTACATGCTATTATTAGAAAGAAATTGAACATTGCTAACATTTAGTACTGAAATGTATGGTAGTGTGTGTAATTTTGATACAGACAGCAAAATAATTCTTCCTAGTTGTTAACTGCAATGTAGTCATGGTCTAAGTCAATAGAATAGAATTTTGAAAGTTAAGCACATTAGATAGTAGCAAACATGTTTGTTTAGCCCAGTAAACTAAAGGCCAGTTTCATTCTCCATTCTCCATCCCCTTTTCCCTGTGTCATCTCATCTCACCAATCAACTTCCCAGTTCTTTACTTCACCCCCACCTCTAGGTTTCACCAATCACCTGGTGGTTCTCTCTCCCCTCCCCTCTCTCCCCAGCTTTTAAATCTACTCCTCAGCTTTTTTTCTTCCTGTGCTGAAGGGTTTCAGCCCGAAACGTCGACTGTACTTTTTTTCCATAGATGCTGCCCGGCCTGCTGAGTTCCTCCAGCATTTTGTGTGTGTTGGCCAGTCTCTCCCCTGGGATGTCAATTTTAATTTGACATCATACATCCCAATTTGCTAATAATGCTCAATAGCTGTTTGAAGAGTCATTTTTATAAGATATAGTATATGTAAGTAACATTTTGTTTTTGCCTTTAGGTAAACAAGATTATAAGAAAACCAAATCAGTTTTAAAAGCAACGCGATTGAAAGCAGAAGCAAAGAAAACAGCACCAGGAATAAGGGTGTGTGTGGTTGTTTAATAACCTTCATTAAATTTAAATAAGTGCCAGATTTTTTTTTCCTTAAAGACAACTGACCCAAATACTGATTAGTTCTCTAAAATATTGTTGTTAATATTTAAGAATCCATGCAGACATAAGGAACTAAGTATTTCTATGGCATTGCACTTAAAACAAATTACTTTGTGCCTTTGGTGATAATTGAAAGTAGGCTAAAATTATTAGCAGCATAGAATGATTAGGCACGGAAGGAGCCCATCCACCCACATACTTCTGCTGGGACTTTGGTTAGCTATTGGGTTTATCCTACTGCACTGTGTACTTTCTGCACAGGGTCAATAATTTTATTTTCTTTATTGAATGTTATTTTTATAACCACCCTCTCAGGCAGAGCATTCCATGTCACAGGCATTAGCTACTTACAAAATTGTTTATCATGTTACTTTTGTTTCTTTACCCAAGGATCTTAAAAGTGCCCAGTGCAGTATGATAATGCATCTGAGGCTTTACTTATGGTTTTTAAAAAATTAGAAGGAATTATGTAAAAATAATGCAGCCCTTTTGTGTAATGAATTCCAGTTTCATTTATGCCCCACAGTTGCAGTCCTTCAATTTCCATGAACCTACTCAGTTTCACTATCTTTTGTTGCCCATTCCCTTTATTAACTATCAATCAACTTCTTATATGCTGCAATGGTTCTGCATTTATCCATTCACTCTAGAGATGCCTTCACTGTGAGGAACTTTCTCCTTTTTAGGCTGGATCTCTTGCATCTAAATGATGGGATGGTATAAAGAAAGGATGTTGCTTCCCTTTATTAGTCAAGGCACGAAGTTCAAGAATCAGGAAGATATGTTGTAGCTTTATAAACCTCTGTTTATAAAGCCAAGGCTGGAGTATTGCATTCAGTTCTTGTCAACCCATGATAGAAAATGTCATACCCATGTGGAATCTTTTGAGTTGGTGCAGAAGAGGTTTACCAGGGTTAGAGAACATATGCTGAAAGGAGATGTTTGATAAACTAGGATTATTTCCTCTGGAGCAGTGGAAGCTGAGGGGAGACCTGAGAGGCACAGATATAGTAGATAAACGAGATCTTTTTCCTTAGGATTGAAATGTCTAATACTGTGCTCTATCGGATCCATTTCCTTTTGTTCAAAGGGCATCTCCCTGTATAAAGACTGTTTGACCTGAACAGGTTGGCCATTGATAATAGCTACCGTATCTTTAATCAACCAACTTTACGTGGAGTTGAGTGTCTTGCTTTACTTCAATATTCTGAAGTTCCTTGAACTCCTCTGTAGAAAGTGAGGGTTACCTGTCAAATGAACAGAGTTTACTAAGTTATAACAGTTTCCTTTCATCTTCAGGATTAAGGTTTGATCTGGACTATAAAGATGCAGAGTGGGAGAATCTCAAACTAACTACCTTTAGGTATGGTTATGCATTGTAGAACTGCACTTTAAATAGCATTAATACTAATCACACCAACTGCATTGTGATTTGTAATAAACGTATGACATCATTCATCAGTGTTATGTGTGCTTTTGTATAATTCTTCGCATGCAACAAATTTCAATTATTTTTGTAAACGTTTGCTTCTTCTGAGTGTCACTGAAGAAACAAATATTATGCCATTCACTATTCAAGAATACTATATTTTGAAGTATTCCTATTAATCTTTTTGATATGAGACATATTAATAATATTTTTCTCATTCCTTCACTTTGCTAGGTGAACAAGATCATCTTTTTCAGTTTTGTATGCAGTCTATTTCTTGTGCAACTTGCTGATTGTGAGTGTGCACTGTGTGACTTATTCTGTGATTTAGAAGTAAAGTCCACTGATATGTATGGTATATTTCAGGCATCCAAATATAAAGCTCTTCAAGTAGCCTTTGCACTTGTCAAAACTCCTCCATTTTAGTCATCCAGAATCAAGAATGTTCCTGAACCCCCTTTACTTTTGTTCAAAATGCATCTGCTAGTGCAAAGAATGTTTCACCTGAACAGGTTGGCTTGGAACGCTTGGAACTCAGGAGCTCAAAATTTGAGGCTGCACACCTTGGTCAAGGAAAGATTTGTTTCTCTTTCTTCATGTGTTTTTTTTTTCTGCTGTTAGAGCAAAGCAAAGTTTTTCAAAGTGGGAGAGTCCATAATATAGGTGTTGCTGTCAGGATAGTTTCTTCATTGTTTGAACATTCCAGTTTTCTTCTGAAATGTTTTATGCATGCACTTGTCCTGTTTCTTCTGCTACATATTCATTCTTTGGTCCTGACTGATCTTTATTTGGGAAAACGCTCATCTGACATCTGCACACAATTCCTGGCCCATTTCAACTGGTGCATAACAATCGTGGTCCTGACACTGGTCGTATTGGCTTTGATTAGTTCAGTTCATCATCTGCGCTTCTGTGTTTGTAATTCTGTTTGAGCCTTAAGAATTCCGAGGCAGCATTGATGATATTGCTCTGAGGCCCTTTAATGGTTTTGATACAAAACACTGGATTCACAGCCATAAAGAAGGTTTTTATGACCAAGGCACTGCATATTAATAGCTTGGTTGAGGTCTGGAGATAATGATGTTTGAAAAATAGCTCCCCATAGACTAGAACATGCAAACTTCATTCTATGCTGTTTACTTTGTCAATATGTTCTTTGTAGGAAAGAAAATCACTTGGTGTTGTAAAGTTCGCCATGTTTTCCAGTTCTTATGCATCTTTCTTGATACATGATGGTGAAATTGGATGTCTTATGACCGACAGTTGTAACACTTCTGTTTTCTTATAATTGACAATGTCTCCCAGAGCCAGTATATACTTAAAAAGAGAGACTTAAGGTTCTGTAAGATGCTATAATCTGGAACTAAAAACAAATTGCTGCGTAGAACTCAGCAGGTCAAGTAGTATCTATAGAGGGAAAGGAATTGTCAGTGTTCAGGATGAGATTCTGCATCAGAACTGCGAGTGTAGAGGGGAGCCGGCGAGGAAGGAGTAAGACAGGGACCAATAGCTGATAAATGGATTGAGTAGGGGTGAGGGAACCAGGTGAAAGGGGATCTGGTGAGTCAAGTGCATAGGGAGGAAGTGGATGGCATTGTGAGGGAGGGGGGAGTGCGACAGAATGGGTGATGCGATCTGGAGGAGAGCTATGTTAAAGGGAACAAAGATGAGGCAATCCAAAATGGATCAGAAGGGAACACAGCAGATAAGGTTACCTGAAACTGGAAATTCCTACGTTAATACCATTGAATTGTAAACTACCTGGCAGAATATGAGATGCTGTTCTTCCAGTTTGTTTTGAACCTTACCCAGGATATGACGAAGGCCAAGGACAAGCACGACAGTATGAGAAGGGGATGGGAAGTGCTTGGCCTTGCTGATGTAGGGGAGGCCATGTTGGGAGTCATGAGTTCAATAAATAAGGTTGGAGGAGGTACTTCCGTTTTTTTGTTTTCTCTGTTTTGTTTCCTTTTCTTTTTCTACTTATCACAAACGTGCCATCATCTCCGATTTACACTCCTATCCGTTCCCACCAAGTTACTACTGCCCATCCTCTCACTCCTCTTCAGTCTACCTATCACCTACTGCTCCTGCTCCACTCCCCCGATCTCCTATTTATACCAGCTATCTTCTCCCTTCACTCTGTCCTAATGCAGACTCAACCCAAAACATTGACAACGCATTGCAAATGCCGTTTGACCCACTGTTCCTCAAAGTTTGTTTTTTTTACTCAAGTTCAAAGTAAATTTATTATCAAAGTACATACATGTCAACATATACTACCCTAAGATTCATTTTCACAATAAATACCGAGAAACAAAGTAGAGTTAATGAAAACTGTACATGAACAGAAACAGACAACCAACCAATGTGTGAAAGACAACAAATATAATAAAATAAACAATAAATACTAAGAACATGAATTGTAGAGTTCTGGAAAAAGAGCCTATAGGTTGTCGAATTTGTTCAGTGATGTGAGTGAAGTTATCCACTCTGGTTCAAGAGCCTGATGACTGAGGGGTAGTAACTATTCCTCATCCTGGTGGTGTGTGATCGAAGATTCCTGTACCACCTTCCTGATGGCAGCAGCGAGAAGAGAACACGGCCTGGATGGTGGAGTCCCTGATTATGGATGCTGCTTTCGTGCGATAGCACTCCTTGTAGATGCACAGTGGTAGGGTGGACCAGGCTGTATCCATTACTTTTTGTAGGTTTTTTCCATTCAAGGGTATTAGCATTTTCATACCAGGCCATAATACAACCAGTCAATATACTCACCACTGTGATCTAAACAAGTTTGTTAAAATTTTAGATGACATGCCGGATCTTCGCAAACTTCTAAGAAAATACAGGCACAGCTGTGCCTCTCTGTAATGGCAACCTATATGCCGGACCCACAGAAATGATGATGCCAAGGAACTTAATACTACTGACCCTCTCCACCTCTGATCCCCTAATGAGTACTGGCTCATGGACCTCCAATTTCCTCCTCCTGTAGCCAATAATCAGCTCTTTGGTTTTGCTAATAATAAGTGAGAGAATGCTGTTGTGTCACCGTTCAGCCAAATTTTCAGTCTCCATCCTCTATGCTGATTTGTCATCACCTTCAATTCCTCCAACAACAGTGGTGTCATTAGCAAACTTAAAATATGGCATTGGAGCTGTACTTAGCCACACACTCATCTGAAAGAACATCGATTTAATTTTAGTACTTCTGGAATGTTTATACACCTGTTTAATACCGCCACAAGCAAATTTTATTCTTTTGATTGATCATTATTTTTTGCTTGGGGGGAGAATAAGATGTGAAAAGATGACTGCAGTCAGATTGTGCACGTGGATTGTCACCATAGCTTAAAACAACACACCACAAATCCTGTTACGTCTGAGAAAAGTGGTGCAAAATGACATCTGAAATTAAATTGAGATAACTAAAATGTAGTTTACTGAAGGAAAATTGGAAAGTAAAGAACCTTATTAATGATAGTACTGAAGCAAAATATTTGGGGCTCTGGCAATTTGAAACTTGAACAGGCAATACTGGAAATAGAAGGTCATGACTGAACCATTCAGAAACAGTTTTATTATTGATGACATGATGTGAAATTTGTTGTTTTGGCAGCAGTTGGTGCAAGTACATAAAATATATAAGTTACAAAAACAAGTTGTGTAAAGAAAGGAATAACAAGATGGTGTTCATGGTTCATGGACCATTCAGAAATCTGATGGCAGAGGGGAAGAGGTTGTTCCTAAATCATTAGCTGTGGATTTGTAGGCTTGTGTACCTTCTCCCTGATGGTAATAACAAGAGGGCATGTCTTGGCTGGTGAACATTCTTTATGATGGACACCACTTCCTTGAGGCATCACCTTCAGAAGCTGTCTGCGTTGGTGGGAGCGCTGAGGCTGTGATGAACCTAGCTAGGCCTACAACCCTCTTCAGCCTCTTCCAGTCCCGTGCATTGGAATCTCTATTGCAAACAGTCAAATTTCTACCCACCGTACATCTGTAGAGATTTATAATTCTCCTCAAAGTCCTGATAAAAGTTGTCTACCTTCTTCATGATGTGTTGGGCCCAGATTTGAGCCACTGAGATATTGATGCCAGGAACTTGAAGCTGCTCAACCATTCCACCGCAGACTTCTGAATGAGGGTTGGTGTATGTTATCCCAATGTCAACTTCTGAAGTCTACCATCAGTTCCTTGGTCTTGCTGATGTTGAGTGCAGGGTTTCTGTGACACCACTCAACCAGCTGATCTGTCTCACTCCTGTAAGTCACGTTGTCATCATCTGAGATTCTGCCAACAACAGTGCTGTCATTGGTGAATTTATAGATTATGTTTGAGCTGTGCTTAGTCACACAGTTACGAGTGTGGAAGGAGAGGAGCAGTGGCTGAAGCACACAACCTTGACATGCACCTGTATTAATAGTAAGGAAGAGGTGTTCTGCCTATGGTTTCCCAATAAGAAATCAAAGATCCACTTGCAGAGGAGGTACAGAGTCCCAGGTTTTGTGGCTTGGTTATCAGAACTGAGGGAAAGGTGTAATCAGTGAACAGTAGCCTGACAAATGTCTTGCAGTTGTCTCGGTGCTCTCAAAAAGAGTGGAGAGCCAGTGAGATTGTGTCTGGCGCAGACCTGACACATTACATCAATAGACAAATTACATCAGGTCGAGGACCTTGCTCAGGCAGAAGTTAATTCCAGTCATAGCCAACCTTTCGAAGCATTTCATATGAGTGCTACTGGGTGATTGCTATTAAGGCAGCACACCTTGCTCGTCTTGAGAACTTAAGTGATTGCTGTTCTTTTGAAGTAGGCAGGAATCTCAGACTGCTACATGGAGACGTTGAGGAGGTCCTTGAATACTCCAGCCAGTGTTTGATACAGGTTTTCAGTTCCCGGCCAGGTACCATTCATCAGAAATATAAAAGGTTAGAGATTTAGTAAATTTTAAGGGAGAAAGAAAGGGATTTTGAAGGAATAAAATGGAATGTTTTCCTGTCCGATTCAAGGGAGAAAATGACCAAAGGTCTTTACTTCAAGAGGTTAAATATCATTTTAGTTCTCCACACATCTCCTATTCAGACCTCGCTGTCCTTAGCTGCTGACACTATTTCAACAAAGTATTGCATAAGCTTGAATAGCAGCATAACATTGTCCAACTTGGCACAGTACAATTTTTTAACTCTATCATATTCCTTATTTTCTGTTCTTTCTGTTGATCTTCATTTTCTCTTAAACTTAAAATGTAGTTTATTTCTAAGATACTAAGTCAGTCTCTCTCTTTCTCTCCCCATGTTGAATCTTTGTGGGTGGAGTTAAGAAATAGCAAGGGTGAAAAAAGAGTTATGGGAATCATATACAGGCCTCCAAATAGTAGCTAAGATGTGGGGTTGAGATTGCAAAGGGAGCTGACAAAGGTATGTACTAAAGGTAACAATTGTATTGGGGGACTTCAATATGCAAGGGGATTGGGAAAATCAGGTTGGTGTCGGAACACAAGAGAGAGAATTTGTTGAATGCCTTTTTAGAGCAGTTTGTGCTTGAGATTACTCAGGGAAATACTATCTTAGATTGGGTGTTGTGTAATAACCCAGATCTTATTAGGGAGCTTAACGTAAAGGAACCCTTGGGAGACAGTGATCATAATATAATTGAATTCATACTGCAATTTAAGAGAGAGAAGTATGACTCACACGTATCTGTATTGCAATGGAATAAAAGGAATTACAGAGTCATGAGACAGCAGCTTGCCCAGGTGGATTGGAGGAGGATATTGGTGGGGATGACAGCAGAGCAGGGATGGTTGATGTTTCTGGGAATAGTTCACAAGGTGCAGGATAGATATGCCCCACACAGGAATAAGTTCTCAAATGGCAGGTGTAGGCAATCATGGCTGATGAAGGAAGTTAAGGACTGCATAAGAGCCAAGGAAAAGGGAAATAAAGGTAGCAAACGTGAGTGGGAAGTTGGATAATTGGGAAGCTTTTAAAATCTAACAAAAGGCAACTAAAACACTATAAGAAGGGAAAAATGAAATATGAGAGCAGACTAGCCAATAATATAGCGCAAGATACCTAAAGTTTTTCTCAGTTATATAAAGAATAAAAGAGAGTTGAGAGTTGATAATGGAACACTGGAAAATGATGCTGTAGATAGTAATGGGGACAAAGAAATGGCAGATGAACTTAATGGGTACTTTGCATCTTTCTTCACTGTGGAAGAAACTAGCAGTGTGTCAGAGGTCTGTGAGTGTAAGGGAGCAGGAGTGAGTGCCTTTGCTATTACAAGGGAAAAGGTGCTGGGCAAACTCAAAGGTCTTAAAGTGGATAAATCACCTGGACCAAATGGACTACATCCCAGAGTCCTGAGAGAGGTTGCTGAAGAAGTTAGATGCATTGATCATGATCTTTCAAGAATCACTTGATTCTGGCATGGTCCAGAGGGCAGGAAAATTGCAAATGTCACTTCACTCTTTAAGAAGGAGGAAGTCAGAAGAAAGGAAAATATAGGCCATTTAGCCTAACCTTAGTGCTTAGGAAAATGTTGGAGTCCATTATTAAGGATGAGGTTTCAGGGTACTTGGGGACTAATGACAAAGTAAGTCAAAGTCACATGGTTTCTGTTAAGGGACATCTTGCCAGACAAATCTGTTAGAGTTCTTCGAGGAAGTAACAAGCAGGGTAGACAAAGGAGAGGGATTGGATGTTATTTACTTGGATGCCACAAATGAGGCTGGTTAATAAGATAAAATCCTGTGGTGTTACAGGAGAGATACTAACATGGTAGCAAAATGGCTGACAGGCAGGAGGCAGTAAGTGGGAATAAAAAGTGCCTTTTCTGGTTGGGTGTCAATGACGAGTGGTGTTCCTCAGGGGTCAGTATTGGGACCGCTACTTTTCACAGTGTCAGTGGTTTAGGTAGTGGAATTGATGGCTTTGTGGCAAAGTTTGCAGATGATACAAAGATAGATGGGGGTAGATAGTGCTGAGGAAGCAATGTAATTGCAGCAGAACTTAGACAAATTAGGAGAATGGGCAAAAAAGTGACAGATGGAATACATTGTTGGGAAATGCATGATAATGCATTCTGGTAAAAGGAACAATAGTGCAGATGATTATCTAAATGGGGAGAAGGTTCAAACATCAGAAGTGTAAAGGGACTTAGGAGTTCTTGTGCAAGACTCCCAGAAGGTTTATTTACAAGTTGATTCTGTGGTAAAGAAAGAAAAAGCAATGTTGGCATTTATTTCAAGGGGAATAGAATGTAAAAACAAGGAGATAATGCTGAGCCTTTATAAGACATTAGTCAGGCTGCACTTGGAGTACTGTCAACAGTTTTGGACCCCATATCTGAGAAAGGTTGTGTTGTCATTGGGGATAGTCCAGTCAAAGTTCTTGAGGATGATTCCAGGAATGAAGGGGTTAACATATGAGGAGCATTTGGCAGCTTTGGGCCTGTACTCACTGGAATTTAGAAGAATGCAGGGAATCTCATTGAAACCTATCAAATATTGAAAGGGCTAGATAGGATGGATGTGGAGATGATGTTTCCTCTAGTGAGGTATCCAGAACTGGAGGGTATAGCCTCAAAATTGAGGGGTGACCCTTTAGAACAGAGGATTGGTGGAATTTTTCTAGCCGGAGAGTAGTAAATCTATGGAATGCTCTGCCACAGACTGCAGTGGAGGCCAAGTCTGTGTGTATATTTAAGGCGGAAGTTGATCGTTTTGTGACCATTAAGGCATCAAAAGATATGGTGAGAAGGCAGGTGTGCGGGGTTGAGTGGGATCCAGGATCAGCCATGATGAAATGGCAGAGCAGACTCAATGGGCTGAATGGTTTAATTCTGCTCCTATGTCTCCTGGTCCAAGCATAGTCTATGTGGAGTCAATTGCAACAGCATGGAGTTCTTCAAATTACCAAAGTCCATTGTCACAAGGGAAAGATTACTATCTGAGTTTGAATCCAAAATTTCTTCTATATTTTAGGATGATTTAGAGCAGAGGTTATCAACGATCAAAGAAATGATACAGCAGGAAGATCCAGATTCCTTCTCTGTGGCCCAAGTTCTGCTTTAGCCTTTGGCTGCAGAATAACTCTACTTTTTGGGGCTACTAATCCAGTAAGTTTACATGGTGGTGAATATCAACTATGCCCAAGGCTTAACGTCTTTGAGGAAAATCCAGCAGCCTCCTAAAACTCCCTGAGGCATACTTTACCCGTGTAATTTTGTATTTTTATAAATATTCTTTATTTCGATAAAATTAGTGACCCATCAATATTGTATGGTTTTACATGGTCATGGTCATACAGGAATGTGTTATTTTCCACATTGTACAGATTCGTTCATCAAGTTACCTAGAAATAAAGTTAATCAGTTTATTACAGTCAACACTCAGCAGAAGCCTTCTCATATGAAAAAACAAGAATATTAGAAATGGCCATGGCACTGTATCTGCGAATTGCAGTGGTTATTTCAAATACTCCTGCTGTCCACTGGGCTCAGCAGATGGAGTTTGCAGTTGTGTGTCACTTGTTTATTACATCCTGAAAAGATTAGTAGCTATGTGGCCAGATGGGTCTGTGAGCACAGCTGTGGATACAGGAAAATAAATGGAAGCTCTCTTGCACAGTCTTAGCCTCTTGAGATGTATGAATGTAGCGATTAGAACAAAAAAAAAGCCTAAGTAGTCTATGGATGTTTTTCTTACAGATAAACTGTCCCTAAATGGATATAAACATTACAGTAGTTGAACATTATATCGAGTTTGTGTGAATTAGTTGCGATATATTTTTGATATTACAGGACAGTACAGCCCTTTGATCGTGCTATTATTTCCTATTTTCTTAACCTTATACTCTGTCAAAACTGTAGCTTGTGGGTTTTTCCACAAACTCACATTCTTTTCAACAGCCATCTGTTCTGATGAACCATCAGTCAGGGTAGAAGAGTCCTCACACTTCTCATTTTAAAGTTAGGCCCTTGTCTCTTTCTAAGTTTGTTAGCTTGTTGCCCTACAATATTCCAGCTGGTAGTCCAACTCAAAGCACACTAAACTCTCCCAGAGATGGAAGACTTGTTAAAAACAGATGTGATTCAAAATCATTCTGGTGGAAATTTGTATTTTGTGTATTATGATCAGGACCCTTTGATCGCATCAATTCTGTCAGTGCTATTGAAGTTTGACACCTTTTAATGACTTGTGAGTCTGTTAAAGTTTGGGCAAGTCGGCTTTGTATTCTGCATATTATTACGTATTTTTGGGGTACAATCTGATAACAGAATTTAGATAATGATTACACATTTAAACAGCCTCCTCCCAGAAGTAAATGGGTGAGGACCACATGCATTTAAACATCTGCCAATAGATTACACCATAGGAAACTTGTGGTTTTATAAACCCCATTCTCTAGTTGTACTTCACTGCCTTGCATCTCTTCTGTCCCAGTCCAGTTCAGAAATAGACCATACTAATCTTCACAATAGGAGCCTCCCACTTAAGTAGGAGCTAAATCAGCACATGTATTCCTTTTGTCACAAGCTGACGGGTCCCTGGGCACTTAAAAATATCCTTTATGGACCCATTTTCAAGCTCAGTTTTTAAAAGAAAATATTCACAATATGTAGATTGTTGATTCTAGTTAAGCTGTGGAACTATTTAGCTCTCAATACATAACTGCTGTAATTTTAAGTATATTATTTTAGTGCTTTAATGCAGCAGTGAGTTTGTTAGAGTAGCCAATCATGTTGATGTGTTATGAAGTCACGTTTTCCTGCTGTGCAAATTCCAACTAAGGGCCTTTGTCCTGAAGCATTAACTCTATTCTCACTCTACAGATTTTGCCTGGCATGCTGAGTACTTCCAGCATTTTCTGTGTGGTTTTTTTTTAAATTTTGGTTCAGATTGTACTCATACAACACATTCTTCATGATAGAAATGACAGGAACCAGCAAGGTAAAAGTACAAAGAAATGGAAATTAGATAAATACTGGGTTGTTACATCATGAGCAGGAATGTCTACTGCTGAAAATCTCACTTTTGACAGAAAGTTCAATTGGTCTCAGGACATACCCTGGTAAAATATTGAAGATACAAGGGCAAGTAAAATGCAACATTTTTAATAGTGATAAACATCATTAGAATTGTTAATAGTCTTAGCTTACAACTTAGGAAGGCTGACAACCTTAGGCAAGAATTGGTTAAGAAAATTGCATGTGTTTACTGTTCAGACTGAACCAGGCTGAGGATTCTGACACAGATAGGGAGAACCCAACATACACCTTGTGAGTGCTGACTTTCCAGTCATGGCTTCAGAAAACCATGAGACAAGACAGCCAGACAGACTTCTGAAGTGATACAATAAATATCTTCTCAGTGATTAGACCAGTTCATATCCAAACATTGATATGCAACCATTTTACAATAAAATATTCAAGTGTTCGACTGATGGAATTCCTGTGTAATTCTCTGCCACAGGAAACAGTTGAGGCCAGTTCATTGGCTAAATTTAAGAGGGAGTTAGATATGGCCCTTGTGGCTAAAGGGATCAGGGGTATGGAGGGAAGGCTGGTACAGGGTTCTGAGTTGGATGATCAGCCATGATCATACTGAATGGCGGTGCAGGCTCGAAGGGCCGAATGGCCTACTCCTGCACCTATTTTCTATGTTTCTATGTCTATGTATGATGAAGGATACCTAAAATAGGGAGGTAAAATGATCATTCACAGGTTGACTCTGTGGTTAAGAAGGCATACGGTGCATTGTCCTTCATTAACCGTGGGATTGAGTTTAAGAGCCAAGAGGTAATGCTACAACTATATAGGATCCCGGTCAGGCCCCACTTGGAGAACTGTGCTCAGTTCTGGTCACCTCACTGCAGGAAGGATGTGGACACTATAGAAAGGGTGCAGAGGAGATTTACAAGGATGTTGCCTGGATTGGGGAGCATGCCTTATGAGAACAGGTTGAGTGAACTTGGCCTTTTCTCCTTGGAGCAACGGAGAATAAGAGGTGACCTGATAGAGGTGTACAAGATGGTGAGAGGCATTGATCATGTGGATAGTCAGAGGCTTTTTCCCCAGGGCTGAAATGGCTAACATGACAGGGCACAGTTTTAAGGTGCTTGGAAGTAGGTTCAAGGGGGATGTCAGGGGCAAGTTTTTTATGCAGAGAGTTGTGAATGTGTGGAATGGGCTGCCAGTGACGGTGGTGGAGGCAGATACAATAGGGTATTTTAAGAGACTCCTGGATAGGTACATGGAGCTTAGAAAAATAGAGGGCTATGGGTAACCCTAGGTAATTTCTAAAATAAGTACATGTTCGGCACAACATTGTGGGCCAAAGGGCCTGTATTGTGCTGTAGGTTTTCTATGTTTCTATATTTCTTTCTAATAGCTTGAGACATTATATCAATGAAACTGAGAACATAATATGAAAGCTGTTCCCAGAAGCTTTATTTGATAGCCAAGTATTAAAGTAGTTCTGGGAAAATTTGGTGTCAACACTTGAGTCTGTGAATAGCGCAGGGCAAAATCGTCAAAGACAGCCATACATAAGTAAAGATGGCCAATGCAACCATTTCCATGAGGTCACATTGTTTTTGACAGAGGGCTTGCTGGTCGTTACTGATGGTGATTCTAAATAGATTTGATTTCGGTACATGAGATCACGCATATTGATCAAATGTACAATTGAGAAGTTAAGAGTGATTTGTGTAACTTATAGTCTACCTGATGATTTAGTGTCAGACAAAGGACTTTAATTGTTTCAATGTTTCATTTGGTGCAAGGATATCGAGCGATTATTAAAAATCCAGCCACTAAAGGTGGAGCTGAAAGGAAGGCTTTGAAGAGACAAATTTCGTTCAAGGTTGTTCAAATTTAACACGAGTCATTGCTAAGTTATCTTCCTACCTAAGTATTCATGCAATATGGTGACAGGGTTCTGTGACGCAGTTCAAACTGACAGAGCATTTGATATATAGACAATTTTAATCTTACACCATCACTTGAAGGAGAGAGTGGAGCTATAGCAGTTTAAACAAAAACAAAATCATAATTTTCAACCTAACAGTTCATCAGGACTGTGCCAAGAGAAGCAGGTCAGGCAGCAAGAGTGTGAGTGTTAAACGTGACAAACAGGAATACTGCACAGAAGTGGATTATTGGTGAAGTACTTCGAATTAGAAGTAATAAATCATACGTGACTGGGGTAAAGCGTGGGGTGGGAATCTGCATGTAACATAGCAGAAAATACAAAAAAAGTAAGTGATCATAAATTTATTCCCAAAATGGATGTAGAAAAAAGCTACAGTAAAGGATATGTGTCAGTGTAGAATTGAGACAATATTTTACATTTTGGTCAGATCAGGCAGTGAATATAAAGTCAACAGTGATAAAGCAGATTAATACAATCTGCAATAGCTGTTTACATGTAAAACCCTCTTTCAGAGAGAGAAAGTGGTGTTATATTTGTTTGTAGACACGCAAGTGGGACACACGTGCTTGTGATGTTATGGGTAATAGTTATTGCTAGTATACAGTACAATATACACACCTATTCTGAAGATATTGAATCTCCACGAGATTTTTATAGATAGTAATTAAAAATTCTACAAGATTGGCTCACAGACCACTTCCAAATTAAATACACTTGTGGCTGACAAATATTTGGAAAAAAATGTTAGCTTTATAGAAGGACTGTATATCCCCCTGTGATAAATATGTAAAATTCATTAATGTTATTGGTTTCTAAGTTACGTAATATTAGAATATTGCCATTCTGATCTTTTTTTACAATTTCTGTTCTGACAATTGTCATTAGTATTAGTCACAATCCCCAGTTCCATTAAGTAATAAAAATGAAACGTTTAATATTGCATAATCACAGCATCTTACCAATAGCTTCATATCATGGAGAGCATTGAGTATTAAAATATTCCTTTACAGTATAATCACCGTATTTGGATGTGAGCAGCATGCTTCCATTTTTTCCCCTTGCCAGTGAAAACAAGTTTATTTTAGAGTAAATTGCTTTAACAATTATATAAAGCTAGAAAGAATATTTGACATTAAACTGGATGTTGCATGAAATCTCGTTACATTCCGTACTGATAGATGAAAACAGATGAGTATTTGAATGCATATTACCGATAGAAATCCGGGCATCTCCTTATGTTTTATGCAAAATAAGGGTCTTCCCTTTGTACCGGGGCAACCCTTCCTGTTTGCTGCACATGCAAGTATGGTTTTCAGGAATGGTATATTCTTCTTTGCCAAGGCAAAATCATTCTACAGTTATTTTCAGAATAAACATCTGGAAATATGCATGTTTGTTTCAGTGGTTATTTCTTTGGAAAATAATCTGTCACAGCCTCATGTAGAGAGTTATATAATATAAACAATTTAATTGTTAACATTCAGAAATAAAATGCATCCTGTTTGTTTCTGAAAAATATCCACTTGGAGTAAACAAATTTTATTTCAATATCAGTAACAGTCCAGATGTTTGTTCAATGTTAATATTTATATGTTTTTCTATTTTTGTAGGATGTGACACTCATCATTGCGGCTATGGTGATTTTACTTGTGGCTATTTATGGTTTCTTTTATCTGAAACTCACCACAGAGGTTGATCTTAATCCAGATCTGGATGAAAATTAACAATAGAATGGTTCTTTCAAGGATACATAATCCTCTGTGAAGCATAAATAAACCACTGGGGTTTATAGATGGATGTTGGACTACAAAGGAAGCATATATGACTTTTCAGGTTTCGTATACCAAGATTTACTTTCAACAAATTCAGCAGATTTACAAGCCAAGTCATGTGCTCAAAGGAGTGCATTTCAGAATATTTTAATTGGTGCTCATTAATTTTTGAAAATTCATCAAAGTTGCTGGTGAACGCAGCAGGCCAGGCAGCATCTCTCGGAAGAGGCATAGTCGACGTTTCGGGCCGAGGCCCTTCGTCAGGACTAATCCTGGAGATGCTGCCTGGCCTGCTGCGTTCACCAGCAACTTTGATGTGTGTCGCTTGAATTTCCAGCATCTGCAGAATTCCTCATGTTTACGTTTTGAAAATTCAGTTTTGTTTTGAAAAGCTGAGCAGTATATGGCATGAATGCTCTGGTTCAATCAGAAACCTGTACTGACATGTTCGATGCAAACAACAGGAATTCTGCAGATGCTGGAAATTCAAGCAACACACATAAAAGTTGCTGGTGAACGCAGCAGGCCAGGCAGCATCTCTAGGAAGAGGTGCAGTCGACGTTTCAGGCCGAGTCCTGACGAAGGGTCTCGGCCTGAAACGTCGACTGCACCTCTTCCTAGAGATGCTGCCTGGCCTGCTGCGTTCACCAGCAACTTTTATGTGTGTTGCTGACATGTTCAACAGTTGGTTGCAGCTGAGTTGCTGCAATGTATTTCACTCCTAAGTTGGGTACAAAGAAATATCACTTGTTACTCAATGTGCATTGGTGGATAATAAGTGAGGCCATGATCAGGGTTGGTTGTATATCGCATACTGACTGACTGACTGATGTTTTTAGCCAATGACAAGACAGGCAAAAATTAGCAAGACTAAAAATTAGCAGGAAGGAAAATTTCTCTTTGAAAAATATCAAATATCAGTACTAACACCAAGTTTGTAAATAAGACACTTTTGTCTTAAGGTGATCCAAACAATATACAAATCTATTGTACCAGAAGCAGTCCAAGTACAGCAGCAGTTTTACAATTTTTGAAATGGAGATGGGCAAATGAAAGTAACTATGATTAACGATGAAATCAATAAATATGTTGCTAACAACTTAGATAGGTTGTATGTTAGGTTTTAAATGGAGAAAGCATTATTGATTATGGGAATTGGCTACTTCAGATTTATGGGTTTGAAGTTGCAGTGGTGGAGTAACTAAAACAGTTGTCTCACGTTGCATTAACTCTAATAGGAACAACAGCAATAAAATCAGTAGTAATTGTAGATAGATTTAGAAGGACATGTTGCAAGAACAGCATTACAACAGATAGCTTATGTCAAGCACTGTTTTAACTTTAAAATAATCTTGTCAATTCCTTTCATCATGATTCAATCCTTTAATAAGTAAATGTAATTTTTAAATTTTCCAAACCTGCAGTCTGACAATTGATGAATATATTGATTTGAGAATGCATTTCTTGTATGCTTTGGAATATTATTTTCACAACTTTAACCATATTGTTAATGGAAAGACAATCTCTTATTTGTTGACTTAAATATATGTGCATGGTATATTATGAAGTATTATAAAGCTTAATGTGTTTTGCCAAGCACGCTTATTTGTCATTTAATTAATATGGTACATTACGCAATTATCTTTCACATACAAAACAGCATTAACAAACGCCTCACATCCATGACAACCTACAGAAACCAAATGGAAAATTACCTATGTGTTATTTATTTTTCTTTCCCTCAATTATGTTTAAGTCCGTAGTTTGTTTTTTTTTCCTGTTCTTACACTTTTGAATAGACATAGCAGTTTATTTATTTATTTATTTATTTAGTAATACGGCTCTGAGTGGGCCCTTCCGGCCCTTCAAGCCATGCTGCCCCACAAACTCAATTAACCCTAATCTAATCATAGGACAATTTACAATAAACAGTTAACTTGGTATTGTACATCTTTGGACTGTGAGAGGAAACTAGAGCACCCAGGGAAAACACATGCATTCACCAGTTTTGTGGACTGAATGAAGATATTCTGCAAAGCAGTCACAAATAAGAGAAAATCTGCACATGCTGGAAATCCAAGCAACACACACAAAGTGCTGGAGGAACTCATCTATGGAAAAGAGTAAACAGTTGATGTTTCAGGCCAAGACCCTTTGGCAGGTCCTGAAACATCAACTGCAAAAACAGTCACCCACTCTTTGTTTGGTTTCCTCATTGTAGTGATTGCATGTTAAGCACTGAATGGAGCATACTAAAAGTACATAAGTAAATTGCCGTTTCACCTGGAATATTCAATTACAGGTATGTACACCCTTACTTTTGTTTAAGGAGCAATACCATCTTCAAGTTTTATCAGCTGTCACTTGGCAGATGAGAAAATGCTGATAAAGATTCACATTCATACTGGCAGTATTTGAACATAATTTATTACGTACTATATTTTGACTTCAAAACTACAAGATATTTCCAGTTCATATTTGGAATAAGATTCTTGAATAAACATTACACCACTTTTTTCATCTCAACAAAATGACATGGCCATTGATCAAGATGTTTATGAATTAATCTTTTTGTTTTACCAGTAATTTCTGAATCTGTGGTTTGAGCAAATGCTAGAAGTACCTACTCTGTAGAGATCGTGATTACAAGGTGTAAATATCTTTTACTCAAATGACAGATATATCTGTCATAAAGTGGATACTTTTCACGCTTTCTGGTGGATTTACTTCTTTCTAGCACTGTCCCTATATTAAAAGGAGCCCAGTGCCCCATGTTCGAAACTATGTAGGAGTAAGGACGTTTAACTAGAAATTTGAGACAACTATCCATAGAAACATGGAAAACATACAGCACAATACAGGCCCTTCGGCCCACAATGCTGTGCTGAACATGTACTTGCTTTAGAAATTACCTAGGGTTATACAAAGCCCTCTATTTTTATAAGCTCCATGTACCTAACCAGGAGTCTCTTAAAAGACCCTATTGTATCTGCCTCCACCACCATTGCCAGCAGCCCATTCCAACAAGAGCTTGGCAACAGCCAGACGCAATCATAAGTAATGAGTATTAATGATGCTGCAAAATGGCAGACGGGCAATGACTATCTCTGAGAATACAGAGTGGACCAAGTGCTGTTGATATTCTGTGGCTTTGCCAAAATGAAGTCCCCTACCATTAGCATGCTGAAAGACACTATTGACAAACTCAATGAGACCAGCTACATTGATACTGTGGCTGTTACAACAGGACAGAGGATAGGTGTCCTTGTGTGTCATTTGTCAAGAGGAGCCCATTCAAACTATCAAGCAATGTCTGATCCTGCAGAAGCATCCCTTCAACTGCATCTTTCCCCCGCAACCATAAAACTTCCTCTTTCACAAATAATCAACTCCCCATTTAGTTCTTCTGCACTAAGGGATAATTTGGAGCTCCCAAATAACCTTGCACCATATCTGAGATTGGCAAGGAAACTGATTCACCTGGCTGAAACTCCACAAAGTCGTGAAGTGAGTGGGTATACGCCACACAGCACGAGAGGTCACTACCTGCTGCACAACCATGCAGTGAGTGGTGCATCTTCTGAAACCTCAAAATCTTTACACTGTCTACAAAGTACAAATCAGAATCTTGGTGGGATATTCTCCTGAGTGAGTGCAGCTGCAGTAAAGTTTGAAAAGTCTGATACCATCCACAGTAAAGTTTGAAGGATAAACAGTCCACCATTAAACATTGACTAAAGTACTGCCTAGGTAATAGACTGCAGTAACTCATCCTGACTACTCCAAAAGCTCCTAAATCTAAAAACATTTATTACTAAAAGCCCTGGGTCCACATGGACACCTGTACCTTCATGTCTCCTTCCACATGGCGCATCTTGACTTGAAAGTATATCACCACTCTTTTATCATCACTAGGTCTAAATTAGGTCTAAAAGATTATGAGAGAAAACTGGCAGGGAACATAAAAACGGACTGTAAAAGCTTTTATAGATATGTAAAAAGGAAAAGACTGGTAAAGACAAATGTAGGTCCCCTGCAGACAGAAACAGGTGAATTGATTATGGGGAGCAAGGACATGGCAGACCAATTGAATAATTACTTTGGTTCTGTCTTCACTAAGGAGGACATAAATAATCTTCCAGAAGTAGTAAGGGACAGAGGGTCCAGTGAGATGGAGGAACTGAGCGAAATACATGTTAGTAGGGAAGTGGTGTTAGGTAAATTGAAGGGATTGAAGGCAGATAAATCCCCAGGGCCAGATGGTCTGCATCCTAGAGTGCTTAAGGAAGTAGCCCAAGAAATAGTGGATGCATTAGTGATAATTTTACAAAACTCGTTAGATTCTGGACTAGTTCCTGAGGATTGGAGGGTGGCTAATGTAACCCCACTTTTTAAAAAAGGAGGGAGAGAGAAACCGGGGAATTATAGACCGGTTAGCCTAACGTCGGTGGTGGGGAAACTGCTGGAGTCAGTTATCAAGGATGTGATAACAGCACATTTGGAAAGCGGTGAAATGATCGGACAAAGTCAGCATAGATTTGTGAAAGGAAAATAATGTCTGACGAATCTCATAGAATTTTTTGAGGATGTAACTAGTAGAGTGGATAGGGGAGAACCAGTGGATGTGGTATATTTGGATTTTCAAAAGGCTTTTGACAAGGTCCCACACAGGAGATTAGTGTGCGAACTTAAAGCACACGGTATTGGGGGTAAGGTATTGGTGTGGGTGGAGAATTGGTTAGCAGACAGGAAGCAAAGAGTGGGAATAAACGGGACCTTTTCAGAATGGCAGGCGGTGACTAGTGGGGTACCGCAAGGCTCATGCTGGGACCCCAGTTGTTTACAATATATATTAATGACTTGGATGAGGGAATTAAATGCAGCATCTCCAAGTTTGCGGATGACACGAAGCTGGGTGGCAGTGTTAGCAGTGAGGAGGATGCTAAGAGGATGCAGGGTGACTTGGATAGGTTGGGTGAGTGGGCAAATTCATGGCAGATGCAATTTAATGTGGATAAATGTGAAGTTATCCACTTTGGTGGCAAAAATAGGAAAACAGATTATTATCTGAATGGTGGCTGATTGGGAAAAGGGGAGGTGCAACAAGACCTGGGTGTCATTATACACCAGTCATTGAAAGTGGGCATGCAGGTACAGCAGGCGGTGAAAAAGGCGAATGGTATGCTGGCATTTATAGCGAGAGGATTCGAGTACAGGAGCAGGGAGGTACTACTGCAGTTGTACAAGGCCTTGGTGAGACCACACCTGGAGTATTGTGTGCAGTTTTGGTCCCCTAATCTGAGGAAAGACATCTTTGCCATAGAGGGAGTACAAAGAAGGTTCACCAGATTGATTCCTGGGGTGGCAGGACTTTCATATGAAGAAAGACTGGATGAACTGGGCTTGTACTCGTTGGAATTTAGAAGATTGAGGGGGGATCTGATTGAAACGTATAAAATCCTAAAGGGATTGGACAGGCTAGATGCAGGAAGATTGTTCCCAATGTTGGGGAAGTCCAGAACGAGGGGTCACAGTTTGAGGATAGAGGGGAAGCCTTTTAGGACCGAGATTAGGAAAAACTTCTTCACACAGAGAGTGGTGAATCTGTGGAATTCTCTGCCACAGCAAACTGTTGAGGCCAGTTCATTGGCTATATTTAAGAGGGAGTTAGATATGGCCCTTGTGGCTACAGGGGTCAGGGGGTATGGAGGGAAGGCTGGGGCGGGGTTCTGAGTTGGATGATCAGCCATGATCATAATAAATGGCGATGCAGGCTTGAAGGGCCGAATGGCCTACTCCTGCACCTATTTTCTATGTTTCTATGTTTCTAAATCCTGGAACTCCCTACCTGAAAGCATTGTGCGGGCTGCTGAGTACTTTTGCGCAAAGTGGTTTTAAAAGGTTCTCAAAAGGGCAATAAATGCTGCCTTTACCGCTGATGCCAGATCCCAAAAACAGGATAAATAAATAAAAACCGAAAGCAAGTTTGAAGAATTGATTTTAAGCAATTATTTAGTAATAAATTATAAATATTTAATAATAACAATATGGACAAAATAAAATTACTAAGTATCTTGGAACACATCTAGTTATCAGAGTTGTTTTATTCTCTCTGTGAGCCACTTGTGTTACTTTATCTGTCTTTTCACAACCTAAATGATAGACCTCTATAATGATTAACTATCTTTTATTAATTCTGATTTGTAATACAGATCTATAATACTGAGATTGTATAATACTTAGATCTATAATACCCAGATTGCAACTCTCTCTACATGAAGGATATTCCATTCTCCGTTACATTATGTATATTATTCACAAATAATGGCTTTGAAAATTAAATACAGAACATCAGAGAAGATAATTGAATGCTCTCAGACTAAGTGAGGCCTGAAAAAGAGTCAGGGCACTCGGGTTTTGGTTGAGCACAACTTGCCTAAGGAAGAGTTCGGTAAAATGATGAATAGAGTTTTTCAGTTGTCAGGGTTATCAGTGACAAAGGTTTGATGAGAATTACAGCACCAACAGGAGTAAGGCAGATTGCATTTCAAGCTAGAAAGAGGCAACATAGCCTATGGATTAGATGGAAATGTTGTAGTTAAACTCAAGGCCAAAATATACAGTAGAAATCATCTGTGTGAGATAGCTGCAGAACGTTGTAGCTCACCTATGACATGATATTATTCAGGCCAGCAACACCCAAGAAATCAAGAATAGCGGTATAGAGATAAAGATGTGTATCATAAATGCAATAATATTTACAAAAATTTTCACCAAGTGGCAGTGTATTGTTTAGAATAGGGAATTGACACTACTCAGTTCACCAGAGAAGAAAAGTTTTGGCTCAAGAGATGTAAATTCAAGATAGGTAGGAATGGCAAGATGATGTGAAGGCTTTGGAGAGGTTGCCTTTCAAAAACAGCCAGAAAAGTTCATATATTAATTTTTTTTAAAGTGTTTAGAATCACAGGCTATTAATTGTGTGCTTATACCAGTGTGGTTTTAAAGCCATATGCAGTGTTTTCAAAATAGATCACAGAGAAGAATTACTGTTACTTGACTTTAACTCAGAGGTGCATTCAAACACAACAATCTAGCTGACAGTCCACTACACTACAGTGCAGGCGTTGCATTGATGGAGATGAAGTGATGTTAATTACAGATGTCTGCTTCTATGACAGGTCAACTAAAAAAAAGTTAATTCAGTGCTCTGCTTAATACGTATTAATCAACTTCATAAAGACCAATTATTTGGTCGCTATCATATTGTTCTTTGTTGGAGTTTCCTGTGCATGCTTCTATTGCTACATTTTGTCCAAGATTAACTGCACATTAAACTAATTTAGTATTGGTTCATCATTGTCACATTTACCAAGGTATATGAACATGTCCTGCACACGATCCATACAGATCAGTTCATTACACAATGCATAGAGGTAGTACAAGGTAAAACAGAGTGCAGAATATGGTGTTACAGAGAAATTGCAGTGCCGGTAGATAATAAGACACAAGGTCACAATGAGGCAGATTGTGAGATCAAGAGTCCAGCTTACTCTGGAGTACCATTCAAAAGTTTTATAACAGTGGGATAAGAAGCTGACCTTCAACCTGGTGATACATGTTTTCAAGCTTTTTATCTTTTGCCTGATGGGAGGAGGAAATGCTGACGATGTTCAGAATGGCTGGGTTCTTGGATTATGTCAGCTGTTCTACCAAAGTTGCCATACCAAGATGTGATGCATCCCTGGTGCTTTCTATGGTGCATCAATAAAAAATGGTGAGCGTCAAAGGGGTCACACCAAATTCTTTCAGGCTCTTGAGGAAGTAAAGGCACTGGTGAGCTCTCTTGGCCATATCATCAATGTGGTTGGACCAAGACAGGCTAGGAACTTAAAGCTCTCAACTCTCACAATTTCAGAACTCTTGATACAAACAGGAGCAGGCCTAGTGACTCCCTTCCTGAAGTCGAGGACGACTCTTTTGTTTTGCTGACATTGAGGAGAAAGTTGGTACAATGACTTTATGTCACACTTTTCCCTCTGATTCATCATTATTTAAAATACAGCCATTCCAGTGGAATCATCTGCAAAGTTATAGATGGAGTTAGAGCAAAATCTGGCCACACAGTCTTCAGTGAGCAGGGAGTAGAGTAGGAACTGAAGATGCAGCCTTATTGGGCACCGGTCTTGAGAATAATCATAGCAGAGGTATTGCTGTCTATCCTTAGTTTATAGAGTCATAGAGGCAAGGAGCCACTGCTCCTTGTACAGCATCATTACTCTCCCTAGTCCCATTGACCTGCACCAAATCATAGCCATCCATAATCCTCCTATCCTCCTATCCATGTACCCATCCAAATTTCTCTTAAATGTTGAAATCGATCCCACATCTACCAGTTGTGCTGGCAGCTCACTTGACACTTCACCACCTTATGAGTCAAGAAGTTTTCCCTCATGTTCTCCTTAAACTTTCCACCTTTCACCCTTAACCCATGTTCTCTAATTGTCATATCACTCAACCTCAATAGAAGAAGCCTACTTGCATTTACCCTATCTCAGTCAGTCAGTCAGTGGGTACTGTCCCGAATCCAGGGTTGGCAGCTATGCACCTCCATCTTCTTCGATCTTGCGCTCTTTCTCTGGCCTCAGCAAAACTCAACCAAGTCCATTGCCTCACATTATCGTACCAACTGGTTAGCTGCCTTCCTCTTTCCCTCTTTCCTTCTATCATCCCTTCCAATAACAATTTCTGCAGACCACCACCTCTTAACAAGTGCCCAGCATATTCCAGCTTCCTTTTCTGCACATTCTTCAGCAACTCCTTTTCTCTCCTCACTCTCTTCAACACTTCCATTTTACTGACCTTCATCACCCATCTAATTTTCTGCATTCTCCTTAAACACCACATTTCAAATGCCTCCAGTCGTCATTGCGCTTCCTTGCATAAGGTCCATGATTCGACTCCATATAACAGACTGCTCCAGACGTAGCATTTCCAAATTCTACAACGCAGCCCAAAGTCCAACTTCTTACCACACAGCACGTCACTCAGGCTCCAGAACATTGATCGTGCAATCTCAATTCTTTGTCTAATTTCTGTATCGCATTTCCCATCCTCTGTGACCCTATCTACACTCCTCATAATTTTGTATACCTCTATCAAATCTCCTCACAATCTTATGCATTCTAGAGAATAACCTATTCAACCTTTCCCTGCAGAAAGGTCCCTTCACAGGTCATCAAATCCCCGCAAAATCCTTGTGAATTTTCTCTACACTCTGTCAATCCAGTTTTGGTCCAGTAAGTGACCAAAACCTGGCACAATTCTCCAAATTGGACCTCACCAATCTCATACAATTTGAACATAAGATTCCAACTCCTATCCTCAGTTCATTGGTTTATGAAGACTAATATGCCAAAAGTTTTCTTTAGACCATAAGACCGTAAGACATAGGAGCAGACTTTGGCCATTTGGTCCAGTGAGTCTGCTCCGTCATTCAGTCATGGCTAATCCATTTTTCCCCTCAGCCCCACACCCTGGCCTTCTCCCCATAACCTTTGATGCCATGGTCAATCAAGGACCCATCAACCTCCACCTTAAATACACCCAACAACATGGCCTCCACAGCTGGCTGTGGTAACAAATTCATCACCTTCTGGTTAAAGAAATTTCCCCACATTTCTGTTTTAAGTGGACACCCCTCTATACTGAGGCTGTGCCCTCTTGTTCTCGACTCCCCCACCATGGGAAATATCCTTTCCACATCTGCTCTGTCTCGGTCTTTCAACATTTGAAGATCTCCATGAGATTCCCCCCCCCCCCACTTCTTCTAAATTCCAGTGAGTATAGGTCCAGAGCCATCAAACGTTTCTCATTGATAACCCTCTCATTCCTGGAATCATTCTTGTGAACCTCCTCTGAACCCTCTCCAATGCCAGCACATCTTTTATTAGATAATGAGACCAAAACTGTTCACAATACAGAAGGTGATGTCTCACTAGTGCCTTATAAAGCCTCAGCATCATATCTCTGCTCTTATATTCCAGACATCTTGAAATGAATGCTAACATTGCAATTGCCTTCCTCACCACCGACTCAACCTCTAGGTTAACCTTTAGGCTGTTCTGCATAAGGTCTCCCAAGTCCATTTGCATCTCAGATTTTTGGATTTTCTCCCTGTTTAGAAAATAGCCTGTTCATTTATTTCTTGTACCAAAGTACATGACCGTGAATTTTCCAACATTGTATTTAATTTGCCACTTTATTGCCCATTCTGCTAATCTAAGTCTTTCTGCAGCCTTCCTGTTTCCTCAACACTTCCTGCCCCTCCAGAAATCTTTGTGTCATTTGCAAAATTGGTAACAAAGCCATCTATTCCATCATCCAAATCATTGATATCGTCATCTTCATCACGTGCCGTGCCCAGTTTGAGCTTTGACTGCCACGGCCCACACACTCCTGTTTCGGGTCAAGTGGATCAATTCATTGGTATTCATTTCCAGTTCTCTGGCTGCTGTCTCCACCATCATTTGTCTTTGTCTTCCTCTTGCCTTCTTTCCTTCAGTCTTTCCCATAATTACTGTGCATTCTAACTCCTCTTTCCTAAACACATGTCCAATGAAGTTAATTTGCCTTTTCATTATCTCTTACATTATTTCTCTTTGTGTTTGCTCTGTTCATGACATCCTCATTAGATATTCGTTTTGTCCATGATATTCTTTGTATCCTCCTCTAAAACCACATCTATGCTGCTTCAATTCATTTCTTCATGTTACTAGATATTGTCCAACATTCTGAACCACATAACATAACTGCATAAACGTAACATTTCAGTACTCTGAGGCAGGTTGTCATGCCTAGTTTAGTGTTGGTTAGTATACTCTTCATTCTCGTAAAGGTGTCTCTTACCATCCCTATTCTTCTTTTGATGTCCATGTCGCACCTGCCATCTGATGTCACCTAGTTTCCCAAGTAGCAAAATTTCTGAACTTGTTTTATGTTTTCCCTGTTTATTCTCAGCCTGCAGATAGGATTCTCCTTCTTTTTGGATATCACCACACATTCTGTCTTTTTGCAATTGATAGATAGACCCATTGTTGCACTTTCTTCAACAATTATATCAATTAAGTTTTGTAGTTCTTCCTCCATACTTGCAGTTAACACAGTGTCATCTGCATATCTGAAATTATTGATGTTTTCACCGCCAACTTTGATTCCCAAGATGTCTCTTATTTTTTGTAATATTGTTTCACTGTGCACATTAAGTAAATCAGGGGAGAAAACACACCCTTGTCTAACGCCTCTCTTGATTTTCGTAAACTGACTCACTTCTCCATCTACTCTTACAGCGGCAGTTTGTTCCCAGTACAGATTTCTGATTAGGCGGAGGTCTTTCGAACCTAGATCTAGAGTTTCCTGTAATATTTCAAATAACTTATTGTGCTTCACTTTATCAATGCTTTTGTGCAGTCAATTAAACAAACAAACAAACCTTTTTGCACTTGAATAGCTCGTTCTGATAGTATCCTTAACATCAATATTGAGTTTATTGTACCTTTGAATTTCACAAAACCACATCGTTCTTTACCTATTTCGGCTTGTATCTTACTTTTAGCTCTTGTCATCAAAATTCTTAGAAGTATCTTAGTGATAGGACTCATTAAACTTATGGTCCTATGTAATTCACATTCTATTGCTCCAGGTTTCTTAGGAAGAGTGATAAATACTGATTTTTTCATCTTTTCCGGTATTATTCCAGTCTCATAAATGTCATTGATTAAATCAGTAAGTTTTTCAATTCCATCATCTTCATAGCTCATAATGCAATAAATAAGATGAAGAAAGGAAAGGCAGCATTTTCATACATTTCCGAACACTGTATTCCATCTACCACTTTTTTTGCCCATTCTTCCAATTTGACTAAATCCTGCTGCAATCGCATTGTTTCCTCAGCACTACCTACCCTTCCACCTATCTTCGTATCATCCAACCAACACACACAAAATGCTGGATGAACTATGGAAAAGAGTACAGGCAGCATCTATGGAAAAGAGTACAGTCAATGTTTCAGGTCAAGACCTTCCAGCAGAATCTGTGTCCCTATCCAGAGTAAATACAGATGCAAAAAAATCATTTAAGGTATCCCCCACCTCTTTTGGCTCCACGCATAGATTACAACTCTGATCTTTCAGATGACCAATTTTGTCCCTTGCTATAGTTTTGCTCTTAATATATCTGTAGAAGGCCTTAGGTTTCTCCTTCACCTTGTTTGCTAGAGCATCCTCATGCCTTCTTTTAGCCCTCCTGATTTCCTGCTTAAGTGCCGCTCTTACATTTCTTATATTCGTCAAGCACCTCATTTGTTCCTGCATGTGCATACCTGCCATACACTTCCTTTCTCTTAGCCAGGGTCTCAATATCTCTTGAAAACTAAGGTTCCCTGAACCTGTTACCCTTGCCTTTTATTCTAACAGGAACATACAAACTCTGTACTCTCCTCCCACTTACCATGTACACCTTTGCCAGAAAACAACCTGTCTCAATCTGCATTTGCTAGATCCTTTCTGATACCATCAAAATAGGCCTTTCTCCAATTTAGGATTTCAACCCAAGGACAAGATCCATTCTCTCCGATAATTACATTGAAACTAATGCCATTATGGTCACTAGCTGCAAAGTGTTCCCCTAGACAAACATCTGTCACCTGACTCGTCTCACTCCATAATAGGAGATCTAGTTGGGACCTCTATTGTTTGATTAAGGAAACTTTCCTGAACACATTTGGCAAACTCTTTCCCATCCAGCCCTTTTACAGTATGGACATCCCAGACTTTAAGGTATGGAAATCCTTGTATTTAGGCTTAACAACATCTTTCTCCACAAACACTCCACTATCTGCTCTGACGCTCCAGTTCCCTGGTTAACCATCCCACTGCAACTCTAGTTTAAACCCCTCCTACCCCCCCCCCCCCCATGCAGCACTGGCAAACTTTCCCACTAGGATATTCAAAGCCAAAGTCAAAGTCTGTCCCGAGCCTTGTGGCCCATCAGGCCAGTTCTTATGCCAGTTTCCGTGGCGTGGAGCAACTGAGAGTACGAGTCTCTCCCCACCCCCCCCCGGATAGGACGCCAGTCTATCACAAAGTTAATCCCCAGCATTTGCCGGTACCCATTTTCAGCTGAGTGGACTGGAGCAGTGTGTGGTTAAGTGCCTTGCTCAAAGACACAACACTCTGCTTTGGCTGAGATCTTGAGCCCAACGCCCTAATGACTTGGCCACGTGCCACACACTAGGATATTAGACCCCTCCAGTTCAGGTGCAAACTCTCCCATTCGGTACAGGCCACACCTTCCCTGCAAGTGTTGCAAGATCACCTCCTATCACAGCATGTTTCCTGCAACAACCTCTCTACACATTAGCTCCTCTAAATGTTGTGTACTGTTGGATAGTCTATAATATAATCCCACTAACGTGGTCATTCCTTTCTACTTCCTCAATTCAACCCATAAAGCCTCACTAGATGAGCGCTCTAATCTGCCCTGACTGAGCAGACACGATGTTTTCCCTGACGAGTAATTCCACCCCTCCCCCTTTAATCCCTGCCCTTCTATCACATCTAAACAACAGAACCCCAGAACATTGAGCTGCCAGTCCTGCCCCTCCTGCAACCAAGTCGCACTAATGGCTACAATGCCATAATTCCACGTGCTGACCCATGGCCTAAGCTCATCTACCTTTCCTACGATACTCCTTGCATTGAAATATACGCAGCTCAGAACATTAGTCCCACCACGTTCAACCTTTTGATTCCTTACTTTGTGCGTTGGCTTAACAACATTTTCCTCCACAAACACTCCATTATCTGCTCTCGCGCTCTGGTTCCCATTCCTCTGCAACTCTAGTTTAAACCATGCAGCACCAACAAACCTTCCCACTAGGATATTAATTCCCCCTTCAGTTCAGGTGCAAACTATTCCTTCTGTAATGGTCCCACCTTCCCCGGAAGAAAGCCCAATGATCCAAAAATCTGAAGCCCTCCCTCCTGCACCATTCTCCTTAGGCACATTTTAAACTGAATGATCTTCCTATTTATGGCCTCATTAGCATGTGGCACAGGTAGCAAACCTGAGATCACAACCCTGGATATTCTGTCCTTTAACTTATCACCTAATTCCCTGAACTCACTTTGCAGGACCTCATCACCGATCATACCCATGTCGTTGGAACCAATGTGAGCCACGGCCTCTGGCTGTTCACCCTCCCATTGAAGAATGGTATGGACTCAATCTGAGATGTCCCTGGCCCTGGCACCTGGGAGGCTACAAACCATCTGGGAATCTTGTTCTCATCCACAGAACCTCCTTTCTATTCCACTAACCAATGAATCTGCTATCACTACAGCTCGCATCTTCTCCCCATTTCCCTTCTGAGCCACAGAGCCAAACTCAGTGCCAGAAACCTGACCACTATGGCTTTCATTTTATAGGTCATTCCCATCATCTGTATCCAAACCTGTTGTTGAGGGAAACAGCCGCAGGGCTATTTTGCACTGGCTGTCTATCCCCTTTCCACCTCCTGATGGTCATCCAGTTAGCTGGGTCCTGCACCTTGTGTGTAACCACTTCCCTGCATGTCCTGTTCATCACTTCTCAGCCTCCCGAATAATCCAGAGTTCATCCAGTCCCAGCTCTAACTCTTTAACATAGTCTGTTAGAAGCTGCAGCTTGTTACATTTCTTGCAGATGTAGTTGTCAAGGACACTGGAAGTCTCTCTGCTTTCCCAAATCCCACAAAAGGATCATTCCAGTATCCTGTCTGGCATGTACCCCACTGCTCTAAATGTGCAATGAGAAAGAAAGAATGAAAGAAAAATGTGAAGAGAAAAAATCTACTTACCACTTTCTCCTCTCCTCTCCTAAGCCTGAAATCATCAGTCTCAGTCCGGTCCAATCACAGAATAGCCGCTCCACTTAAACCTAATTTCTTTTTATTAGTCCTTACTGTTACGTTCTGTAACTACAGAAACTAATTGAAAGAAAAACACAGGAGCCAGGGAACAGACTGCTTAGTTTTATTTTAGTGAGATACACCCATATGGTGTGGTGGCATAATGACGCATGCCATTCACATACTTTTACATATAACCTGTAATGAATTATATAAACAGGCCTGGGGCCTGAAGTGGCTCATTTGGAGGTTAGATGTCTGTAAGTCTGCAATTCCAGGCCCGGGACGGGGTTGTTAGAGACCCGATATCTGCGAATCTGAAAGACTGGGCCCAAGGACTGGAGGCCTGGAGGCTACTTGTCCTGGAGTAAGAGGCCTCTGTGTGTGTGTGTGTGAGTTAGGATGAGAAAAGGGCTTGTTTTGCTGTTGTTGATTAGTTTTGTTTCATTTTGTTTTGTTGCTGCTGCTCAGGTTGTAATGTTGAACATTGTTGTCATGCAATGCTGGCATTGTAATGTGTGACAACACTTGTAGGCTGCCCCCATCACATCCTTGGTTGTTTTTCACTCTATGTTTTGATGTACATGTGATAAATAAATCTGAAGAGAGATTTCACTGCTGTATACTGTAATTTGATTATTGCAATTGTGGTTTCTTCATTCAAAAGTGAAAAAGTTTCTGTTGGAATTTATTAGATTAAGGTGCAATGATGCAGCAAAGAAATTGAAAAAGGATAATGAAGTTTTGAGGACAGGTACGTTTGAAAAGGAGTCTCCATAATCTTGCTTGGCTGATGAATTTCTATGGTTCAGTGAGTTTAAGGAAAACAAGATGCTGATCCTTATATTTTTCTTGTAACTGGTACTCAGTAAGGATCAAGTTCATTCCATTCCTTGATGGTCTGAATCCACTTAGTGACTCCAAGAGTAGCTCTGGCTATTGGGAAACATCAATTGATCTGGCTGTTATCTGCCATTTGCGACTCACTCAGGGTTGCAATATCATTATTGAGGCATCTAAGATCCTGGTTTACGATAGCGATGTAACATTTAGCTCTATCACTGTTGCAATTGTCCACAGTATTTCAGTTTCCAAACTGCAATGGATTTAAGCCCAAAAGGTTAATGGATGTTTGATGGTTGTTGTGGAATAATATGGTGGTACGGCCTATCTCTTTGCTTTACCACTTTATGACTCTATTAATATTCTGAAATACTTGCAGACATAGAAATCACAGTGGATGAAGTGATCAGAAATTACTTTTTCCAACTGTGACAGTTAACTGATGTCCCATTCTATTTCTTTACTTTGGAGGGCTTCAAAATGACCTCATTGCACTGTTCCAGAGAATCATACAGTTTTTCACCCAGAATCCTAATCTGCTGATTGTTCAACTTTCTGTGAGGAAATCAGCCAGAATGTGTTAAAAATTACAATTAACAAGACTGAAAAAGAGTACAAATAAGTCAAGTTCTCAATTGTATGTCAAAGTGGTTGTAGCTAAAATACCTGGCAGATGCATTTGTCAAAGTTTTATAGAGTGCAAAGTTAATAGGATTCTCCCTTGCACAAAAGATGCTTCTATTGTGTAAGACTGGTGCAGATGACACACTCTCCCCTTGGGGATAGTGAGTAAACAAAATATATTTGCATTATCTCACCATTCTCTCATGCACTAGAACTACAGGCCACATCCTTCAATTATTGTTTGCTTGTTCTGTTTCAAATTTGTACTTCAGTCACATGGTCTTAGTTATCCACTTTAAAGTGATGGCCATGAATGGAAGTTGCTTGCAATACAGATTAAAAGGAATTTAATATTTACTGTATTCTGCTTGCAGGCAAGATCACAATAACAATAGAGAATGCCTGATAAAAACTTGTGATCCATGTGAGAACTTTTGTCTTCTCAATGTTTTGGAACTCCAGGGTTGGAGACAAAAGATGGGCCAACCCAGCTTGCTGTCTGCTGGGTTTGCTCATCTCTGTGCTGGACTGAGTCTGTGGCCTGCAACCACTGGACTTCTAGATTGGTTCACAGTGATGCCGAGCGTTGTGAATTTCAGTTCTGAATGTTGTTTGCTTGCTTATATTGTTCACACAGTTTGTTTATTTTTCTTTCTCGGCACACTGGGTGCATGTCGGTCCTCTTTTATTTTTAATGGGTTCTTTGTTTTGTGGTTCCCTGTAAGGAGGCGAATCTCAAGGTTGTATAAAGTGTACATATGTTGACAGTAAAATGTTCCTTGAACTTTGAACTTTGAAATTAAGGTATTATGCACAGAATGCCGGAAGAACTCAGCACTCAGGCAACATCCATGCAAATGAACAGTCAGCAGTCAACTTTCTGGGCTGAGACCCTTCTTCAGGACTGGGAAGGAAGGGGGAAGATGCCAGAATAAAAGGGTGGGGGGAGGGGAAGAAGGACAGCCAGATGGTAAGAGGTGAAGCCAGGTGGGTGGGAAAGGTACAGGATAGGAGAAGGAATCTGATAAAAGTAGAGAGTAGAAGAAGGGAAGGAGGAGGGGACCCAGGGGAGGTTATAGACAGGTGAGAAGAGGTAAGATGCTAGAGGTTGGAAATAGGAGAATAGAATAAGACCGCTAGACCATAAGACAAGGAGCAGATTTAGGCCATTCAGCCCATCGAATCTGCTCCGCCATTTCATTATGGCTCATCCTAGATATCATTCAACCCCATACACCTGCCCCCTCACCATAACCCCTGATGACCCGACCAATCGGGAATCTATCAACTTACACTTTGAATATACCCATGGACTAGGCCTCCACCACAGTATGTGGCAGAGCGTTCCGCAGATTCGCTACTTTTTGGCTAAAATATTCCTCCTTTCCTCTGTTCTGAAAGGTCGCTCCTCAATTTTGAGGCTGTACCCTCTAGTTCTGGATACCCCCACCATAGGAAACATCCTCTCCACATCCACCCTATCTAGTCCTTTCAACATTCGATAAGTTTCAATGAGATCCTCTCATGTTCTTCTAAATTCCAGTGAATACAGCCTTCAAGCTGCCAAACGCTCCTCATATGTTAACCCCTTCATTTCCAGAATCATCGCCGTGATTCTTCTCTGGAATTTCTCCAATGACAATATATCAGTTCTGAGATAAAAGGCCCAAAACTGTTGATAATACTCCAAGTGCTGCTGGACTAGTGTCTTATAAAGGCTCAGCATTATCTCTTTGTTTTTATATTCTATTGCCCTTGAAATAAAAGCCAACATTGCATTTGCCTTCTTTACCACAGATTCAACCTGTGAATTAACTTTCTGGGAGTCTTGCACAAGGACTCTTTTCACTTCTGTTTTTGAATTTTAGATAATAGTCTGCACTATTGTTCCTTTTACCAAAATGCATTATCATATATTCCCCACTGCTGTATTCCTTCTGCCACTCCTTTGCCCATTCTTCCAATTTGTCTAAGTCTTGCTGCAATTACATAGCTTCCTCAGCACTATCAGTCCCTCCACCTATCTTCGTATCATCTGCAAACCTTGCCATGAATCCATCAACTCCACTATCTAAATCATTGACAAACAATGTGAGAAGTAACAGTCGCAATACTGACCCCTGAGGAATACCACTAGTCACTGACAGCCAAACAGCCAATAAAGGCCCCTCTTTATTCCCACTTACTGCTTCCTGCCTGTCAGCAATTTCTCTATCCATGTCAGGATATTTCCCGTAACACCATAGTATTTTATCTTGTTAAGCAGCCTCACGTGAGACACTCTATCAAATGCCTTCTGAAAATCTAAGTAAATGACATCCACTGCCTCTTCTTAGTCCACCCTGCTTGTTACTTCCTCGAAAAATTCTAACAGATCTATCAGGCAAGATTTCACTTCACAGAAACCATGCTGACTTTGACTTATTTTATCATTAGTCTCCAAATACCCCAAAACCTCATCCTTAATAATGGACTCCAACATTTTCCCAGCTACTGACTTAAGTTAACTGGCCTATAATTTCTATAGGAAGAGGTGCAGTCGACGTTTCAGGCCGAGACCCTTCGTCAGGACGCAGTCCTGACGAAGGGTCTCGGCCTGAAACGTCGACTGCGCCTCTTCCTATAGATGCTGCCTGGCCTGCTGCGTTCACCAGCAACTTTGATGTATGTTGCTTGAATTTCCAGCATCTGCAGAATTCCTGTTGTTTGGCCTATAATTTCATTTCTTTTGTCCTCCTCCCTTCTTAAAGAGTGGAATAACAGTTGCAATCTTTCAGTCCTCTGGGACCATGCCGAAATCAAGTGATTCTTGAAAGAGCATGATCAATGCATCTGTTATCTCTTCAGCAACATCTCTCAGGACTCTGGGATGTAGTCCATCAGGTCCAGGTGACTTATCCACCTTAAGACCTTTCAGTTTGCCTAGTACTTTTTCCTTTGCAATAACAATGACACTCACTCCTGCTCCCTGACACTCACAGAAACTCAACTGTCTTCCACAGTAAAGACAAAAGCAAAGTACTCATTAAGTTCATCTGCTATTTTTTTGTCTCCCATTACTACCTCACCAGCATTATTTTCAACTGGTCCAATATCAACGCTCACCTCCCTTTTTTTCTTTATATACCTGGAAAAACTTTTAGTATCTTGCTTTATGTTATCAGCTAGTCTATCCTCATATTTAATCCCTTCTTATACCTTTTTTAGTTGCCTTTTGTTGGATTTTAAAAGCTTCCCAATCATCCAACCCTACTCACTTTTGCTACCTTATATGCCCTTTCCTTGGCTTTTATGCAGTCCTCAACTTCCCTTCTCAGCCATGGTTGCCTACCCTTATCATTTTGAGAATTTCTTCCTCTGTGGGGCATATCTATCCTGTGCCTTGGGAACTGTTCTCAGAACCATCAGCGATCTCTGCTCTGCCGTCATCCCCACCAATATCCTCCTCCAATCCACCTGGGCAAGCTCCTCTCTCACACCTCTGTAATTCCCTTTATTCTATCGCGGTACTGATACATGTGACCTATGCTTCTCCCTCTCAAGTCGCAGTATGAATTCAATCATATTATGATCACTGCCTCCTAAGGGTTCTTTTATGTTAAGCTCGCTAATAAGATCTGGGTTATTACACAATACCCAATCTAAGATAACCTTTCCCCTAGTAGGCTTGAGCACAAGTTGCGCTGAAAGGTCATCTCATAGACATTCAAAAAATTCCTTCTCTTGCTATCCGACACCCTGATTTTCCCAGTCCCCATGCATATTGAAATCATCCATTACAATTGTATCATTGCCCTTATTACATGCTCTTTCCTGCTCCCTTTGCAATCTCAACCCTACATCTTGGCTACTATTTGGAGGCCTGTATATGAGTCCCATAATGTTTTTTTTCACCCTCGCAGTTTCTTAACACACCCACAAAGATTCAACATTTTCTGACCCTATATCACCTCTTTCTAAACATGTAATTCCATCTCTTGCCAATAGAGCCATAACACTGCCTAAGAAGAGGGGTAGGGGAAGGAATTATTTTTCTATGTAAAGGGTTTCTTCTTTGTTATGTTAAAATTAAAATGACTTCTCTGTTATGTTAATCTTTTAAGCTGCTGTGTATGTGAATTAAAGTGGCTTCTATGTTATGTTAAATGCTGAGAAAGTCTCCAGCTAGCACTTTGCTTGGGTTAATACAGATAGCAGAGGTACTATCAGCCAATGGGTGTCCATGTTATTCTTTCTTGGGGTGATATGCTGTTTTATATGGCTGGGAACCAGGGGCTTTTGGCGGGGAGTTGGAGGAGAGACCGTGAGGACGATGGACCTGTGGGAAAGCTCAGTTTGATCACTCCGGGTGGTCCCAAGCTGCGAGTTGAAGGGGTCACAGTGGTCCCAAAGAGGTCCTCGAGCTCCAACGTGTGCACGAAGAAATTGAACTTTGATAAGTCCAGCGCCTTTTCCATTCCTTTTTTGTATTGAACTTCTATTAATCTTATAGACTTTAGTAATATCGATAAAGTGTAATTGGTAAAACGTACATTGTGTGTTGGCTGATGATTGATGTTTGAAGCTGAATCCGGTGGCAGTCGTACAGCAACCAACATAACCGGGAGACAAGATGGGCGGCAGACAGGGTTTCCCTGAGATAAATATGAGCCAATATAGCTGAGCGTTACATCTAGAAGGAGAAACCGATATTCATGTCATCAGGTTAGAAGCTACCCAGATGGAATATGAGGTATTGCTCCTCCACCCTGAGGGGACTCATCATGGCGCAAGAGGGCGCAGTGGACTGACGTGTCAGTACGGGAATAGAAATTGGAATTAAAATAAAAAGACATTAAGCTGACCATTGAAAGAATCAAATTTGGCTCCACTAACCATGGGAGATGATAATTTGATGGTATTACTTCAGAATCGGAACACAATATTTGAAGAAAGCATATTAGATATGGTTGCACAAATTAAGGCAATAATTGTAAAGATGTTTGGGATTGGGATGGGCGACAAATATGTGTATCTATCTTCATCCTTCCACTAACTTCCTTGTATATTGGAGGCCACCTGAAGGCCCAGCAAGATCATATGGAGTTAATTTAAAACAGCTATTGAAAAGGAGTATAACATTGTAAAGTTCATTTAACAAAAAAAACTTTCTCCTCATTTATACTCCTTTTCTTCCCTGTGACCTCTATTTCTTTTATTGCTAAACTGTGTTTTTTCGCCCATTGCCTTTGGTTTGACAAAGTACTGGTGCTTATATTGGGCAGGACCTTAAATGACTGCTGATTTCTGATAATACAGCCTTAGCACTCACAAATTAGTCAGTGAGCAGTACAGAGAGGCTAAGGTTTGTTAAAGCTTCATCATTGTTGTTGTCCCATTCAGGTCGCATTGGCAGTGGTGGGTAGCACTTGATGACATTATCTTGTTGGCCTTTCAATGTTTTGTTTCAAGGAACAAGCTGGAATTTTCTTCAGTGGTCCTTTCCTGAGGAAATGTATAGCAAGTGAATGCAATACCCTCCCTGAGCAGATGATGGAATTAGACAGCATCAGTTCATTCACCAATGTAGATAGATTTTATTTCAGAAAATAATATTTTGCAGAACAGTACCTTTGTAATTTGTGTCATGATATTTGACTAGCATGGCTTACCAATAAGAACCAGTAAATACTGAAACTTTAAATTCAGAGCTATCAGCCACTGAGGGGTTCATCATGTTTGGGTTTGTTAGAGATTAGATTTTGTAGTAATCCGCAATCATTAGTCGCAAAATACTGGAGGAACTCAGCAGGCCAGGCAGCATCTACGGGAAAAAGTATTGTCAACATTCCAGGCGGAAACCCTTTGGCAGAACTCAGCAACACACAGAAAATGTGGAAGAACTCAGCAGGCCAGGCAGCAGCAACACACACAAAATGCTGGTGGAACTCAGCACACACCCAAATCGTGCTGAAGGGTTTTGGCCTGAAACGTTGACTGTACTTTTTTCCACAGGTGCCGCCTGGCCTATTGAGTTCGTCCTGCACTTTATGTGTGTTGCTTGGATTTCTCTCACCTGCAGGTTTTCTCTTGTTTGTGCAATCATTAGTCATCAAGTTTATTATCATTGTATCATGTGGCTACCAGTATAGAAGAAAGTAAATTCAATTGATTCCTATTTTTTTTTTGTTAAGCAATTCTTATAATTCCATATTACAAAGCTCATGGTGAAAGCATAAGCAAAATCCAGTAAAACTATAGATACTGGAAATCTGAAATGAATATCTCAGGTATTTTCTAATTTTAGGGTCATTGACCTGAAACATTACTCTATTTCAATATCTACATTTCCTGCAGAGTATCTCCAGTATTTCTGTTTATATTTCAGAGATGTATCATGGTTACTTGCACATGAAATTCATATTTCATGTTTAAATTAGCACTGCTATTTGGCACAGTACGTCAAGGAAAAGGAATGCAAAGAGTCAGCAGGAGCCCTGAATAAATGCTAGCATAATAATGACCACTTCTTGTAACTGCTGCCAGCAAAAACAATCCAGATTGCAAATAACAACAAAATACTGGAGAAAACAAAAATTTCTCAAGCTTATTACATTTCGGATGGTCCTGAAACCTTGTAGTGAAATATTGGCGAGAGTTAACCTGGATGTGGCCAGGGGCCGTTCCCAACCTTCAGGATTACATAGATCCATTGTGTGGCTGCTACAGCTGTCACCATGTTCTATCTTTGAAATCCATGTGGAGTTCAGTGGTGGATCCCAGCCTTGCAATAAATTTTCACTTTTACACTGGGGAATCATTTCGCTAATTCTATACCAGATTAGAATTGGCGTGGGATCAAAGATGCCATTTATTTCAAAGCAGATTCTCAGCCTGTGAATGGGAGATGTGATTTTTAAATATCTATCTATGTAATGTTTTAGTAATTTTAGTATTTAAATGAGTATTTTCAAACAAGTTTAAATAAGACCATAAGACCATAAGACAAAGGAGCAGAAGTAGGCCATTCGGCCCATCGAGTCTGCTCCGCCATTTTATCATGAGCTGATCCATTTTATCCTATTTAGTCCCACTGCCCCGCCTTCTCACCATAACCTTTGATGCCCTGGCTACTCAGATACCTATCAATCTCTGCCTTAAATATGCCCAATGACTTGGCCTCCACTGCTGCCCGTGGCAACAAATTCCATAGATTCACCACCCTCTGACTAAAAAAATTTCTTCGCATTTCTGTTCTGAAAGGGCACCCTTCAATCCTGAAGTCATGCCCTCTCGTACTAGACTCCCCCATCATGGGAAACAACTTTGCCACATCCACTCTGTCCATGCCTTTTAACATTCCAAATGTTTCTATGAGGTCTCCCCTCATTCTTCTAAACTCCAAGGAATACAGTCCAAGAGCGGACAAACGTTCCTCATATGTTAACCCTCTCATTCCCGGAATCATTCTCGTGAATCTTCTCTGTACCCTCTCCAACGTCAGCACATCCTTTCTTAACTAAGGAGACGAAAACTGCCCACAGTACTCCAAGTGAGGTCTCACCAGCGCCTTATAGAGCCTCAACATCACATCCCTGCTCCTATACTCTATTCCTCTAGAAATGAATGCCAACATTGCATTCGCCTTCTTCACTACTGACTCATTATAATAGTTTATTATAATTTAATTACTCACACCTTCAACTAGCATTTAACGTCAGAATTTTGTCATTCTTCAACTCCAGTTTTGCCTTTTGTTAATGCCTGTTGAGGATGTCCAGGAACTGAACCACAACCGTGTTTGGACCTCAGCATCAGATCTTTGAGTTCAGAGTACCAGAGAGACTGACCCTGTACACCTTCCCCAAGTATATGTAGACAGATGAAACTCTAAGAACCAGTTCCCCCCATTCCACCAAGAGAAGTCAGCAATGTATTTGTCTATTAGGTATGTCCTCATTTCATTATATATAAAATCTAGTGTGTATGTTTTGTGAACAAAATCCCAAAACAATGCACTTTAGATGAGGGCATCCTGTTTTCTTTCTCCTATGACAATGGTCCCCAACCACCGGGCCGCAAAGCATGTGCTACCGGGCAGTGGGGAAATGATATGATTTGACGATATGAGTCAGCTGCACCTTTCCTCATTCCCTGTCACGCACTGTTGAACTTGAACATAGGGTTGCCAACTGTCCCGTATTAGCCAGGACATCCCGCATATTGGGCTAAATTGGTTTGTCCTATACGGGACCACCCTTGCCCTGTATTTCCCCTGCTAAGGTAGAGCGTTCCTATGAAACCGTTTGTAAGCCGAAATGGCGTAAAGCGAAGAAGCAATTACCATTAATTTATATGGGAAAAATTTTTGAGCATTCCCAGACCCAAAAAATAACCTACCAAATCATACCAAATAACACATAAAACCTAAAATAATACTAACATATAGTAAGAGCAGGAATGATGTGATAAATACACAGCCTATGTAAAGTAGAAATAATGTATGCACAGTGTAGTTTAACAGAATCGGGAAGATTAAGCGAAAACCAATTTCTAGAATAAAAATCGGCACGTCACGTATGCGCACGCCACGCATGCGCACACAGGTGCCCACGCAAGGCTTCATGGTCATGGTAGTCTTTCTCGGGGTAAACACAAGTGTCCCATATTGGACTGCTACTTTTGTCCCTTATTTGGGAGTGAGAAAGTTGGCAACCCTACTTGAACAACGCCCCCCCGCCCCCCCGGTCGGGCGGTCCGCAAGAATATTGACAATATTAAACCAGTCCGCGGTGCAAAAAAGGTTGGGGACCCCTGTCCTATGACTCACTTTACAACTTTAACCAGTGAGCTCTTGATGCTGTAGTATGACGCAATCCACATTTACTGTAAGTGCAGAATATTTTGATATAATTGATGTTCCAAATTGATGGATCTCATTAGCATTTGAAGATTCAGTATTAAGCAAATTTTTATGTCAGGGAAATGAACAGTATGGACTTGCTTTAACACGCTCCCAATAATCTGCCAATGGTGGTAACTAATGTACTGTAAGCTTGACAAGTTGAAACTTAACATGACTGAAGCAAAATGTATGCCCTATCATGCCAGCATAGTTACTTAAAAGATAACTATGGTAGTATGTTTTAAAGTCAAATGGTTTTGGACATGAAGGGAAACATGTAGGAGGTAGCTTTCTCTAAGCCAGTTGCCTTTAGATTTCTTTTAGGGCGGACCACACACCTGCAAGATACTGTTGAGGAAGCTTTGATGAATTGCAACTATTAGTCCTTAACATGGAGCATCTTCAGCAGTGGTATGCAATTAGATTGTGGAGGTTGCTCCAAAGAGTTCAAAATATTTTGTTTTGCAGGGCTAAGAATGAGAAGATTATTATCAAAAAATACTTTCTACTGTCAATTGCCAATAAAGTGACGGAAGCTATCACTGACAGTCATGTCAAGTGACATTTATTTACCAATACCCAATTTGGTTTATTAGGACCACCTGGCACCAGATCTAAGCCAAAGTTAATTAACATGTAGATCATGGAAATGAACACCAAAGGTATGGTGAGATGAGATGAAACACCATTAACATTAAAACAACATTGACTGAGTACAGCATTAGAGCACCTCAGTAAAATTGGAATCAAAGGGTGTCATAGGGAAAATGGCTGCAGTCATACCTCACTACAAGAAGGTGGTTGTGATTGTTGGAAATCAATTATCCATGTTCAGAATTTCCTCAGAGCAGTGTCCAAGGCCAATAATTTTCATTCATGTTATCATCCTTTCATTGTAAGGTGAAATGGGAAGTTCACAGTTAATTGCACAATCTTCAATTCCATTTCCAGCTCTTCTGCATATGAATCAGTCCACACCTGCATGAAACAAGGGCTAGGCAACAGTCAGGCATGGATTGACAAGTAGCAAACACAAAAGTGTCAGCCAATGGCGATTTCCGAAAAGAGAGTCTACCTTTGACATTCAAACATTTCATTCTTAATTGCTTATACAACAATCTGTAAATCAAAATCAGAGCAAAGGAAATATTCAATGAGAGATAATATATGCAATTTCAATAATTACTAGATATATAAACAAATTAACATACTGCCATTTCACAAACATCAGATGTTACAATATTAAACTATTTAAAACTAGTTAAAGAAATAAAAGAATAAAAACTACTTACCTTTCTCCCAGCAGTGGATTTCTAGCCTAAGGATTATAAATTCTACACAAGTTCATTTGGGAGCAGAGGTATCCCTTAGCTTGCATTTGGCTGAGTGAAAATCTGAACTTCTTCTTCTGTTGGGGAAATATCCTGGTAGGGACCTATCTGACAACAGTGCATCTCAGTGAAGACCTTTCCCTATAATCTTATTTCTGTTTCTAGTGTCTTGCTTTCTTCAAATTAAATATTGTACTTCTTAGGTTACAGCAAGGATGTAAAGTTGAGATTTTATAAAGTACTGGTGAGGCCTCACTTTGAGTATAGCGAGCAGTTTTGGACCCCTTATCTTAGAAGATTTGAACAGAAACTGGAGAGGTTTCAAAGGAGGTTTACAAAAATGATTCCAGGATTGAATGGTTTGTCATATGAAAAATGTTTGATGGTTCTAGGCCTGTATTCACAGGAATTTAGAAAAATGGGGGGGGTGACCTAATTATAAGCTATCGAATGGTGAAGGGCCTTGATAGAGTGGATGTGGTGAGGATGTTTCCTATATGGGAGTGTCTAAGGACACAGCCTCAGAATAGAGGAACATCCTTTCAGAATGGAGATGAGGAGGAATTTCTTCAGCCAGAGAGTCGTGAATCTATGGAATTTATTGCCACAGTCAACCATGGATGCCAAGTCGCAATGTATATTTAATGTATATTGGAACTAAATGGCAACTCCTTTGCTTGCATCTTCAGGAAAAGCTCTATTTCCATCTTTAATATCTCTATTTTTCCCTTTCAGGGTTCTTTTGAAGACCCTGACCTGGAGTCACACGCTGACCTCAGTTCTTTGTGAGAATGAGGCCCGCTCTTGGGGTTTCATGACTGACCGTTATCTGACATGCCAAGAGTGCGGTCTAAGAGTTCGGCTCGCCTTTGGAGGCCGAGAATCTCGGGGCTCTGGAGATGGGCGGATCGAAGGTCGGTGTCCTGACACACCAGTGTGTCGTGGGAGCTGAAAGATCTTTGGCTGTGTGCCCAGAGACCTGAGATCTTTGGGCACAGAGCTGGAAAAAATGACACATTGGACTTTGAACATCATAAACCAGCGAGTTGTTTGTTATGTCTCCCCTCTCGCTGTGAAAATGAAGACATCTCTTTCTCCCTTATTAGGGAGAGAGAGAACCTGTGGTATGTCGAATACCGGATGAATGCGTAGTATTTGGAGTACTACAAGTCTGTGTCTTTGCTGTTGCTTTTGCTAAACACTTGAGTGCTCGGGGGCGAGTGCCGATGCTTTTTTTTGCCGGTGGGGGGAGGGGGGATGACGCTTGCTGCCCCTTATGCATGGGAGGGAGGGGAGCTGGGGGGGGTACTTTGGGGCGCTAACATTTAACTGTCATTCATTCTTTGGGGCAGTCCTCCGTTTTTGTGGATGTTTGCGAAGAGAAAGCAGTTCAGGATGTATATTGTATGTATTTCTCTGACATTAAATGTATCTTTGAACCCTTTGAGAGGTTGATGGGTTTTTGATTGCTTAGGGCATGAAGGGATTTCAGGAGAAGGCAGAAGATTAGGGCTGAGAGGAAAATTGGATCAGCCGTGACAAGATGGCGGTGCAGACTCGATGGGCCAAATGGTCTAATTCTGCTCCTATATATTATGGTCTTATGGTTACAAAACTGACTGCACTTTAGAAATACTGTATTGGATAGAAGTTGACATGAGATTTATTGTGAAATGAACTATTAGAATTAAGATTCCTCCTTCTAAGATGACATTGAACTGTTTGTTCAGGGGATTTTTATAGAATTGTCATATCAAAGACGTTATACACCTTCAAAATTTGAAATAAACTCATGAAGAAGTTTGGAAGTTATGATTCAAACTGAAACCCTTCAAAGAACTGATGAAACATCCCAATGGCAATGATCAAATATAATAATTCATCATAGTAGACATTCATTTTCTGGAGGAAAATCTAGTATTTCCTTTTGCCTGAATTACTTAGGTGCGTGTAATTATTCCTAAGAGATGAAAAAAGGCATATCCTAAGCTGATAGATCCACGGGCAATTAAAGATTTCACCTTCCCAGCAAACATGTTGCATCTTGAAAAATTGAATTTGGAATTGCAAGGTAAGATAAACCGCTTACATAAATTTTTATAAGCATCTGTGTTTAAGATGAATATAGCATATCAAAATTAACGGACACTGATCTGACTGTAGTAATAAAAGGCATCCCAAGTTAATGAATGGATTCTTTTTTTAACAGATGCCCATTTGTTGATTTTTTTTCTGTAAGTTGGAAAGATCAGAAAATCGCACTGGATATGACAACCACGTCTCAGTAAAAATTTACTCTGACATACTCACACTTAAGAATCTTTCTATTTCTAAGCACAACTACAATTTGTGCCATAGGTTCTTCTGAACATGTTCATTCTAGTGACTAGTAGTATGTAATTGGAAGCACTTTTGCTGTAATGAAGTGCCATAGGCCAAAGATGCACAGTTCTACTTCTACTGGTTGCACCATTTAACATAAGAAACAACATCTGTGAGCACATTGCAATTAAAGACACATCTTTGGCTTTGCTGTTCTAGAAACTGTGTTGTTAGTAGGTCTTAACAGAGCAGCTGTTTGCAAGATGTAAACCTTCAAAATCCTTTGCTTTTGAAGAGAGCCTATGAAAACAGCTTTGAAGAAGCACATTTTGAAAAAAATGCAGGAAGGTTACCACAAATTACAATCCCTGTGAATTTCCAAAATATGGCCACTGCTAGTGCCAATCTACACTGGAAGACCTGGATTGTAGAACAAAGTTCAGATTTTTTAAACCGTTAGGCTCTTCGGGAGTCCTTGGTTCTGGAGTGGAAAAGTAGTCTTGAAGGAAGTTAAATAAAGTTATACAAGTTTATGAGATATTTTGTAAAATGAGCTAGTCTCGAAATTATTTCCAGCTAAACACCTACTTCAGAAGAGGTGAAAGGTGTGTACAAAATTTGAGTTCATGTTAAGTGCCAGACAGCACTTTTTCATTCAACAATCTCATTTATCTTGAATAATATTCTGAAATTATCTGTACAGCATAAGATAACTTGGCTCAGTTTATAGTATTTTGGGGTAGAAGATTGTGAGACCAAGACTCACCCCAAAGTCTGAAAAACAGTCTGTACTAGCACTTTGGCATAGCATTCAGTGTTGGAGGTTCTGTCCTTCAGATTATATTTTGAGCAGTCGCCCTTTGTAACCTCTTGGTAGCTGTAAATGACCTTGTGGCATTTCAAGGAAGGGAAATGTGTCCTGTCTAGAAGTTATTTCTTAGCAAATATCATAGGTACAGACATGCTCAGAAATTGCATTATGGAGAGCCACATTTTTGTGCAGCACACAATCCTGTCTTAATAAAAAATATGTCATTGAAAATAGTAAGCTTATGGTGTGGATTTTCACTCTGAGCTTCTGCTTTTATGACTTACAAATGTACAGATGATTTTGATGTGTGTGCCAGTGTTAAGCAACATGGAATGCATGTCAATAATTTTCAGTCTCTCAGAGGATTTCCTCGAGCAGATATTAGACCGGTGTTCGGAACCCATCTCAAGAAGACCCTTATGTTATTTACTTAGCTGCCCCAAATCTATAACCTTCAAACTAAAACTAATTCCTCACATATTGCCAGACCACCTTCAATCCACTTACCTGCCATTCATCCTGACACAACCCTCAATGTAAATAACCACTGGACTGGCTACGTCCTCAGTTGGATTGCCCAACTTCTGATTATTTTATATTCCCGGCAAGACCCCCTAAGTTAACCACCTAACTCTGAAGACTGATCATATTGTTCAATTCAACTAATCTCCCACCCCAGCTGACTATGACCACTTTCCAAAATACTTGAAGAGAAGTGTAGACTGTGGTTGAATAAATAATTTATTATTATTACAAATACCATTTTCTGATGGTGAGTTTATGTAGTGTTACTTAGTGACCTGCTATAAGATTCAGTAGTACTCTCTGCTTGTGATTATCTTAACGGTTTGTACTTTGAATATGAACAGTCTTGATTCTCTCTGTTTGATTGATGTTCCCTTTAAGCGCATACTGTGTTAGCAATACTCGTTCTGGTTTTGGGTGTAACAGCTATGAACAGTGCTGACTCTGGCTGTGATTTTTTTTTGCTGTGAGTTTGAAGTATTGCCTTTGTTTCTGAACTGTAATTATGACTGTGGCTTCTCTGCCTGGTGACCAAGATGCATTACATCCATAGACTGTCATAGTTATGTTGAGTACACTATCTTTCACCCTGCTTCCTACGCAACTACCATTCCATTCTCACAGTTACTCTGTCTCATTTTTTCCTGTTATGTTTTCTAACTCCTGAAATTAACTGAAAGAAAAGTAGGGGAGACCCAGGGAAAACTTCTGTGTACTTAGTTTTATTTTACTTTTAGTAAGGCACACACATTTTTGAATCATTGGCATAATGATGAATGCCATTCATGTACTTTTACATATTACCTGTAATTAATTATTTGAACAACAAAGACAACAAAGAACATTTCTCCCTGTTTAGCTATAAACCAACTCAATATAAAATGCATTTCAGCATATATATATATATCAGAGTAAATTTTAAATTCTCCCATTCAAGTCTAAATATTTAATCACTGAGGATGATTTCTTATTCTTGTTGGATAATGTTTTCCCTGACAAGGGGGCTGGGGTCGCTCTGCTTGGCAGGAGAGAGGTGTGGCTGTGAAACACTCTCACAGGTTCTGGGGCTTCCTCCATCCTGGTTGTAGGAGTTGACTCTGGGACTGCAGGAGGTGGTTCTGACAGCGCTGGACACCTTTCTTCTGGATGTGCTGGCATCCCAAACAATGCAAGTCAAACTACTCAATCTACTGATCTACCCCAGGCCAACAGATGAAGTTTCGAGCCAATGCTTTCATTTTGACCATGCCTAGCTGACTGGCATGTAGCTCCTCCAACACTTTTGCTCTCAGCTTGGATGGTACAACAACTCTCAATCTCCTCATAAGGCAACCTCTGTCAAGGGCAGTTTCATCCCAGTGCTGGTAAAAATGGGGGAGCTGGAATTTCTGTTGCATATTCCAGCCAATTTGATTTGCCATGTAGACCTGAGAAAGTGTGGGGTCTTTTTTTGCTTTCCCTGTGGATTATCTCTGCTGTAATAGGGAGACTTTCAATTTGCATTAGGGAGAATATGTCAAGTGGAGTGTCTTCTTTTATAAATGTTTCAGGTATTCCCTTTTCCAAGGGTAAATATGATAACCATCAGCATCTCATGATTATTTGTCCTCTTGTATTCGATCTTGTAATTATTTTTCAGGAAACAGAATGCATCTCTGCATTCATGCTGCTGTTAGTGGAACATTCTACTATGGATTAAAAATGGATCTTAGTGGTTGATGATCTGTAATAAGCGTAAACTCTCTCCTATACAAGTACTGGTTGATATGTTTTACACCCCAAACCAGACACAAGGCCTTTCTGTCAACCTGTGCATAATTTTTTCTTTGCCTTGGTAAAGGAACAAGATGCAAAGGCTATGGAATGTTCAATTCCATCACTCATAACATGTGACATGACTGCATCTATACCATAAGGTGAGGCATCACGGGCAAGCTTCACTGGAAGAGGTGGATCATATTGTGTGAGTGTTGTGTCTGACATCACCATTTCATTTATCTTTTTGAAAGCCATCACCCCCCGTTTTGTCCATTGCCACTTTTTCCCGATCTGTAGTAGTGGAGACAGCAGCCAGGTTTGGCAGGGCCTTGAAACTGGCAAATCCTAAAGGGACCACAACTATGACACACATCCTTTGGCCCTGGGGTATCCACCACTGCTTGAATTTTCTCAGCACACATGTATAATACTTGTGCATCAATGGTGTGACCACAGTAAGTGACGCTTGGTTTAAAGAATTCACTCTTGTTTTATCATGCTCATCTTCTCATCTTTTTGTCATTGTCTTGAGGTTGGAAATGTTCTTTGTCATCCTCAGGTATATCAATGATATCATCCAGGTAACACTGAGTGCCTGGGCTGCCTCGTAGCACCTGGTCCATAGCTTTCTGCCAAAGTGCAGGTGCAGATGCTGCTACAAAAGTAACTACATTATAATGATAAAGCTCTTTGTGGATATTTATGGTGAGAAACACTGTAGACCACTTTGCTGAGGTGTTTTACTCCAGAAAGGCTTGCAAAGAATACCTCTATCCTGGGCAGAGGGCACTGGGTTGAAGCTGACCTTAAAATCACCACATATCCTGACAGACCCATTCTTCTTGACAATTGGGACAACTGGTATTGCCGATCAGCTCCATTCCACCTTGGAAAGAATTAATTCAGCCTTCACGTGATCAAGCTCAGTGGCTACTTTATGATGGATGCTATAAGGAACCAGATGGGCTTTGTAAAACTTGGGTGTGGAATTTTCATTTAACACTATTTTACCCTTGATAGTTTGGGTTTCCCAATCCCATCTTCATTGCCACTCTTATGTTTTGTAACTCCTGTAATAAATCAAAAGAAAAAATATGAGAGGGCTGGGGATAACTCGTGTGTACTTAATTTTGTTTTAATCTAGTGAGCCATGCACTTATAACATGGTGGCGTAATGATGTATGCCATTCATGTACTTTTACATATAGCCATTAATTAATTATTTAAGCAGCAAAAATGCTAAATCGAACAATATATTTACAATATTACTCACATGTTACTGAAATATTAAATACACATTTCTGTTCTACAAATGACATTTTGCACCCCAGTGGTTCCAGATGTCTTTTCTAACTATGACATTTCCTTGTCTACTCTCCACTTCCAGTATTCCCAAGATGTAGTTCCACCTGGGTGCCATGGTGATATAGTAGTCTGAATGATACTATTATAGCTTGGGGCATCGCAGTTTGGAGTTCAATTCTGGCCACACTGTATGTCCTGTGTGAATTTTTGCCTGAATGCATAGGTTTCCTCCCACAGTTCAAAGACATCCTGGGCAGGTTAACTGTCATTGTAAATTGTCCCGTGATTTGGTTAGGGTTATATCAGCACTGTCGGGGTTTTCTGCGGCAGCGATGCTCAAATGGCTGCAAGGGCCTACGCCACACTGTATCACTAAACAAATAAAATCTGTGGCTCCCTGCTTCACCCTTCTGAATGATCTAACGCTCACCCTTCCTCATTTGGCTTTTTCCCTCCCAACCGTAGGAAATGTCACTTTTTCTTTTATTTTCCCATTTACTCTTTTCCCAGCAAAATGGTTTACATGCGGTCTTGTTAACTAGCCATGTTGGAGTAACTAAACACAGGAGCTTGCATCAATTTATAATATCAAGTCAGATTTTCTCTCACCATAGATGCTACCTGACCTGATGGATATTTACAGCAGTCTTATTTAAGACTTACATTAACCACAATGATTTGTCTTTCCATTCCAGCATTTTTAAATGCTTCCGTCTAATGACATTTCCTCCAGGTCAGTTGGATGCAATCAGCAAGCTTTCCCCAAAATGGCTTTGGTGGTGTGAGCACCATCCCCTTGCCATTGATTTCATTCCTGCTGTTCCGTTTGACCTCTCCAGCTCCCTCACCTCCATCCCTCACTGCATCTGGAAACAAGTTTGATTGATTTCTAATGAATTAAGTTATGGCAAAAGATCCTGGAGCTGCATAGGTGGTTGTTTCGCTTTCCTCAGATACTGCCTGACCTGGTGAGTTTTTCCGGTACGCTTGTGACAGCGAGCTGGGGCTGATTGCTGGCAGTCAGGTCTAGGTGTGCAGCAGAGGCTCGGAGGTGCACACCTGATGCTCCAGCTGCCAGCACAAGTCGCGTCTAGGAAAGATGAGCCTGTCAGAGTCTATAGGGAGTTGTATTTTCGCTTATTAGTTGGCAGATGAAGCAAACAAAATACTAGGGTGAGAAACCCGTAGTGCTGTTACCTGCACCAACATCCTTTCAGACATGCTTGTGCATTTGCACATCTTATCATACATTTTATTTACTTAGTTATTTATTGTCTATTTTCTTGTCTATTATTTATTGTAATGCCTGTACTGTTCTGTGTACTTTATGCAGTCCTGGGTAGGTCTGTAGTCTAGTGAAGTTTTTGTGTTGTTTTACGGAATTCAGTGTAGTTTTTGTATTGTTTCATGTAGCACCATGGTCCCGAAAAGGTTGTCTCATTTTTACTGTGTACTGCACCAGCAGTTATGGTCGAAATGACAATAAAAAGTGACTCGACTTGACTTATTTATGAGGTTAAAGAAGAGATGAAAAAAAATCTTTAAAATGGGTTGCAGCAGTTTATGTAACTTAGCTTCTAGTAAGTAAAAAATAAATCCAATGTGTCAGTGCTTGTCAAAAATGCAGTATGGATACAGCACAATTTTTAGTAAGATGTGCATTTTTTTCATTGTGTGACATATGTTTTCTGATACAAGGTAATATATGGCTTTACTTAATGTTTACATGCACACGACATGACATCATGAGAGAGATGCATGCATTTGTATATTTGAAAATGGGAGTGAGACATCATTTATATGACATCCACCTGCAGGATGTGCAGGTGCTCCACAGGTGCATCCTGACAATACAGTCCCAGTTTGCTTCCAGCTCCTCTACTGTTGTTCTGCATTCTTCTGTTTGTTTTATTTAGGGGTAGCCATGCATGCACACCTGTATGTCTGCTTTGAAAAACAAATGATCCTATTGCCTGATATTGTTACATCACATTAAAAATAGAATACAGCCTCTGTGTTTCACACAGTTCATAGCAAATGTTAGATTAAAATTAATGATGTTTAAAATAGCACAATGCTGCTTCAACCTTAATCCAATTTGTTTCAACAGATAGCCTATAATATGTAATTATCTGTGGCAGGTAATGAAGAAATGTTATGGGTTATCAAAAATATCTTTTAATTTTAATATTTATGGCAAAGAAAATGTTATGGACAAATTATAATGTCAACATTCAAAGTAATAAATAAAGTCATGATCTGCTAATTGCAGTAAATGTTTGGATAAAATGCCTACAGTATTGCAATTGAAAATCCAAATATTATATGATGTTTTAATTACTGCTGAGTTAGATATTTAATTCACGCCTTTAGTAGTAGCAGTAAACTTGAAGGCACAAACATCCTTATACGATTGTTACTCAAAGTAGAATTTGTATAAAGCAAAAAGATTGTAAATGAAAAACAATAATTTTTGGGAGTAAATGCCTTAATGGAAAAGAACTACACGATAATTTTTGGAAGTAAATGCCTTGATGGAAAAGAACTACATGATTATGAAGATTGTTACCATTTTCTTCTGAGACTGAAGGATGTGTTATAGCACTTAGTTTCATTTTTATCTTTGGATGAGTGAAAATGGAGTCAATAGATGAACTTCCCTGGCAAGCAACAGGTCAAAGGAGATTTTCAAGTTTATGTACAGATTCATTATTCTTCTTACAGCTATGGCAAAGGGATAGGAATCAAAATTTAAAAAAGGTAATTCGTATTTCCATAATGTTTGTAGACAGTAGTTTTATCGATATTGTGAGTAATATTTTATTATGGATTTATTGCGTATGCCCACAAAAAATGAATCCCAGGGTTGTATATGGTGACATTAGGGTTAAATTCCATTGATAAAATTTACTTTAACTTTAATATTTCAGCATTTTGTATTCTGTTGGGGAATCTGAGTTTTGTTTCCAATGATGTTATTAGTTATTTAATACTTTAGCCTTACTAAAACAAAGTGCTTTATGAAATTGAGGAAATGAATTTGTCTGAAGATTGTTTTGTAACTTCTAATGGGAGCCATGGAAAGCACAGAAGGAAGTCAAAATTTCAGGTATTGCAACACTCTTCCATCAAAGTTAAAGCAGATACTATGAAAGAGGAAGATTTGTGCTCTTGAGATGCTGAAAAACTTACTGTTGTACTTATTTTAAGAAGGGTGCAAGGACAAGCCAGTGAGCCCATCAGTGGTGGGAAGGCTACTGCAAGGGATTCTGAGAGAAAAGTTCCATCTGCATTTGGAAAGACAAGAACTGGTTAGGAATTGTCAGCATGGCTTGTTATGTGGAAAATCCACGTCCCACAAATTGTATTCATTTTTTAAAGAGGCAATCAAGAGGATTAATGAGTGTACTTATCTATATGGACTTCAGCAATGGCTTTGACAAGGTCCTGCACAGTAGGCTGGTCTAGAAGATAGATCACATGAGATCGAGGGCAGGTAATCAATTGTCAGAGGTGATAGTAGAGGGTTGTTTGACTAATTGGAGGCCTGTGACCAGAGACATGCTGCAGAGGTTGGTATAAGGTTCCATGCTGTGGTCCCATTTGGTTCAAAATGTAAGTGACATGATTAGTAGGTTTGTAAAGAAGAGAGAGAGAAATTGCCTTTAAACTCACGAGAGAGCATAGGCCATCAACTTTTTGCTGTTATGTTTCTGTAGCAGGCAATTTCTTTTTTACGAGGTTGAGTTGCTAGTTCGACGCTCAACCCAGCACAGATGGAAAGCGTGCACGGACCTTCTGCCTCAAAGCCCAGCGCTGATGCCACTACACCACCAGCTGGTAGTAGGTTTATGGATGGCACCAATATTGGTGGTGTGGACAGTGAAGATGGTTGTCTAAGTTTTCAGAAGAATCTATATCAACTGGGAAAACAAGCCAAGGAATGACAGATGGAACTTAACTCAGACAAGTGTGAGATATTGCACTTTGGGCAGTTAATCCAGGCCAGGACTGACATGGTGAATGGTGTAGAGTGTTGTAGATCAGCAAGACCTGGAATACATGTTCATAGTCCCCTGAAAGTGGTGGTGCAGTTAAACAAGATGATGAAGAGTTAAGGCATACTTGTCTTCATTGGTCAAAGCATTGTATACAAGAGATGGGATGTCATTTTATAGCTGAACAGGAGTTTAACTGTGAATGAGATTGCATTTGGAGAATTGTTTGCAGTTCCAGACACCATAAAATAAGGATGTGATCATGCAATAGAAGGTGGAAAAAAGATTCACAAGGTTGTTGCTGGGGCTTGTGCTCTAAGGAGAGACTACATAGACTGTGAATGTTTTTCCTGGGGTGAATGTGACTGAGCGATGACTTTATGGAGTTAATAAAATCATGAAAGAAATAGGTAAGGTGAATGATCACAATTTTTATCCCAGGGTGAGAAAGTCTAAAATTAGAGGGTGTAGGCCTAAGGTGAGGGGCCTTGGTAAGGTTTTTTTAATGGGTGGTTATGGGTATATAGAACGAGCCCTCTAAGAAAGTGCTTTTTTTAAAAAAATAGCCAGCTAGCATATAAAACCAAAAACGTTTTTGTTGCTATTGATTTCCAGATAGATTAAAATTAGTTTTCAAATATAAAATCTACACGACATCTGAACAGGCATATGGATAGGAAAGGTTCAGGGGATAGGGCTCTAACTCAGGCAAACAACTGTATGTCAAGTAGGCATCTTGGTTGGTCAAAGGGCATGTTCCATGCTGTATAACTCTGTGACTCTATGATTCTATCAAATCATCAATCTGCAGCTGAAGAGGATCATCAAAGAACCAAGCCCCTCAGCTCTTGTTCTGCCTCACGACAATATCTTGATTCTGTTTTAAAAATCACTTTCTATTAATTTTACTGTAAACCATTGGGGCAATCACCTCAGAAATATTTCCAATTTAAATCCTACAACTTTCTTAAAATGACAATTTTCTTTGTGTAATTTTTATTGAAAATAAGCACTTTTATAAATAAAATCTTTTCTTTCCCTTTGTTTTTCAGATATCAGCCCAGTTTACCATCTGAAAACTGTTGGGCCTGAGCTGATGATCTCTGACAAAATCGTATATTTAAGTGGAGTAGACATAACGATTCATATCTTGCATTAAGAATATGGACAGGCTTAACACCTTTTGGAAATATTTCAGAATAAATAAGACCATAAGGCATAGGAGCAGATTTAGGCTATTTGGCCCATCAAGTCTGCTCTGCCATTCAATCATGGCTGATCCTTTTCTCCTCCTCATCCCTACGCCCTGGCCTTCTCCCCATAACCTTTGATGCTGTAGCCATTCAATAACCTATCAATCTCTGCCTTAAGTACACCCAATAACCTGGCCTCAAGAGTTGCCATAAATTCACCACACTCTGGCAAAACAAATTTCTCCACACCTCTGTTTTAAAGGACTCCCCTCTATCCTCAGGCTATGCCCTTTTGGTCTAGATTCCCCCACCATGGGAAACATCCTTTCCACATCTACTCTCTCTAGGATGTTCAACATTCAAAAGATTTCAATGAGATCCGTCTCATCCTTTTAAATTCCAATGAGTTCAGGCTCAGAACCATCAAATGTTCCCCATATGATAACCCTTTCATTCCTGGAGTCATCCTTGTGTACCTCCTCTTAAACTTCTCCAATTCCAGCATATCTTTTCTTAGATGAGGAGCCCACACTGTTCACAATGCTGTAGGTGAGGCCTCACCAGTACCATGTAAAACTCAGCATCCCATCCCTGCTCTTTTTTTCTTGACCTCTTGAAATGAATGCTGATGTAGCATGTCTTACTCACCACTGACTCCACCTGCAAGTTAACCTTTAGGATGTTCCGCACAGGGACCCTTTGCATCTCAGGTTTTTAGATTTTCTCCCCGTTTAGAAAAAAAATTGCATATTTGTTTTTTGCTACCAAAATGCATGACCTTGCATTTTCCAACATTGTATTTAATTTACCACTTTCTTGCCCATTCTCCTAATCTGCAGCCTTCCTGTTTCCTCAACGATACATGCCTGTCCACCAATCTTCATATCATCTGCAAATAGATGGCAACAAAGCCATTTATTCCATCATCCAAATCATTGATACACAGCATAAAAAGAAACAGTCCCAAGACCGACCCTTGTGGAACACCACTAGTCACTGGTGGCCAACCAGAAAAGGATCTTTTTATTCGCACTCGCAGGCTCCTATAATTCAGCCAATTTTCTAACCATGCTAGTAACTTTTCTGTAATACCATAGACTCTTAATTTGGTAAGCAGCCTCATGTGTGGTGCCTTGTCAAAGCCCTTCTGAAAATCCAAATATACAACATTCTCTGCATCCCCTGTATTTATCCTACTTGTAATCTCCTCAAAGAATTCCAACAGGTTCATCAGGCCAGGTTTTCCCTTAAGAAAACCATGCTGATTTTGTCCTATCTTGTCCTGTGTCACCAAGTACTCCATAACTTTATCCTTAACAATTGACTCCAACATCCTCCCAACTACTGAGGTTGAGCTAACCAGTCTATAATTTCCTTTCTGCTGCCTCCATCCTGTCTTGAAGAGTGGAGTGACATTTGCAATTTTCCAGTCCCATGCCAGATTCTAATGATTCTTGAAAGATCATTACTAATGTTTCCAGAATCTCTAATGCTACCTCTTTCAGAACCCTAGGGTGTCATTCACCTGGTCCTGGTGTCTTATGTACCTTTAGGCCTCTCAGCTTTTTGAGCACTTTCTCCCTCGTGATAGTAACTGCACTCATTTCTCTTTCTTCACATCCTTCAACACCTGGCACACTGCTTGTGTTTTCCATAGTGAAGACTGATACAAAATACTCATTCGTTCATCTGCCATCACCTTGTTTCCCATTATTATTTCACTGGCCTCATTATCCACTCTCATCTCTCTTTTATGTTTTATATACTCTCTTATTTTTTATTTTCTATCCACCTTGATATTGTTTGCTGGCTAGTTCATCTTTTTCCTTATGATTCTTTATTTGATTTCAAAGCTTCCCAATCCTCTTATCTTCCCACTAATTTTTGCTTTGTTGTATGCCCTCTCTTTTGCTTTTACATTAGCTTTGAGTTCTCATGTCAGCCATAGATGTACTATCTTGCCATTTGAGTATTTCCTTGTTTTTTTTTTGAATATATCTATCCTGCACCTTCCTCATTTTTTCCCAGGAACTCAAGCCATTGCTGCTCTTCTGTCATCCCTGACAACATCTCCTTCCAATTTACTTTGGCCATCTCCTCGCTGACTTTACTTTCTCCCTATCAACTTTCATATTGAATTCATTCACGTGAAATTTGGACATCTCCTGACAGCTCCTTAAGCTCCCTATATATAACTTATATAATAAATTCAGATTTATACACACAGACAGTTAAAATTGCATTGGAATGGAAGTTACTTCTCCTTCATGGACTGTCCATAAAAATATTTGTCCACAGGTTCTTAATATCAGTGCAAAGCTGTGAATTTGTGTGATTTGTTCTCTAGTTGTAACCAATAATCTTACCAGAAAATATAAGCTTTGTTTATTTTATTTGTCAGTCTCTTATATCTTTTTATCTTAATACTGCCTTCCTTTTCTAGTCTTTCTTTCATTTACAGTGAAAGAACATTGGACAATGAAGAGTTGGCCGCAGGAAGCAGAGGAAAGGCTGTAGAGTTGATTCAAATTGGCGAAAAGGGCCATATTCAAGGATTCATCAGGGGATCTGAATAAATACGCCACGGTTGCCACAGGCTTTATAAAATCAGTCCTAGACAAATGTATCTCCACAGAACCATTCAGAGCCTTCCCAGTCCAGAAGCCCCGAAAGAACCTTGAGATTCGCAAACTGCAAAGGACCAGGTCAGTGGCATTCTGTTCTGGGACTAAGTAAGATACATGGAGTCTAGTTGTGATCTCCAGAAAGCCATTGAACATGCAAAGTGGCAGTTGCAGACCAAACATGAATCACTGAAGGATGTTTGACAGCTGTGGCACTCTTACCAAGTGAAACCAGGTGGCAGAAGAAAAAGCATTTCAGGATGAATGTTGTGTACATTGCTCTGACATTAAATTGGATCTTTGAACCTTTGAGCAGGGCTTTGCTCCCTGATGAGCTCCATGCCTTCTAAACTTGCTTTGACCATCAAAACATGGAGGAAACGATGTATTCTGATGGCCCCAATAACCGTGTGTTTTCAGTCTCTGAGGGTGACATGAGGGCATCCGGCAGGAGGGTGAACCCATAGAAACCATTCAGCCCAGATGGGGTACCTAGCCGAGACTAAAGACTTGTACTGATCGTCTGGCTGGAGTGTACCTTTAACCTCTCACTTCAGCAGTCTGAGGTACCCACCTGGTTCAAACAGGCTTCAATTACACCGGTGTTTAAGAAGAACATGATAATTTGCCCCAATGGCTAGAGACAAGTAGCACTTACATACACTGTGATGGAGTGCTTTGAGAGTTTGGTGATGAAACATATCATCTCCTACCTGAGAAGTGATTTGGATCTGATCCAATTTTCTTACCATCACAACAGGTCCACAGCAGATACAATTTCATTGGCTCATCACTCAACCACAGAACATCTAGGCAGCAAAAATACATACATCAGGATGCCTTTAGCAACCACAGCTTGGAATTCAAACCTATCATCTCCTCAAAACTAATCAATAAGCTTCAAGAGCTCAGCCTCAATACTTCCTTGTACAATTGAATCCTCAATTTCTTCATTTGCAGGCTCCAGTCAGTTCGGACTGGCAAAATTTCCTCCACAATCTCCATCAGCATGGGTGCACCACAAGGCTGTGTGCTTAGCCCCCTACTCTACTCCCTTTACACTTATGACAGCGTGGCTAAGCTTAGCTCCAATGCCATATTTAAGTTTGTAGACAACAACACTGCTATTGGCCAAATCAAATGTGATGTTGAATCAACATATAAGAGGGAGATTAAAAATTTGGCTGAGTGGTGGCACAACGACAACATCTCGCTCAACGAAAGCATGACCAAAGAGCAGAATATTGGCTATAGGAGGAGGAAACCGAGGTCCATGGACCAGTCCTCATTGGGGGAGATCAGAAGTGGAGAGGATCAGTAACTTTAAATTCCTCAGTGTTATCATGTCAGAGATTCTGTCCTAGGCCTAACATGTAAATGCAAATACGAAGCACAACAGTGCCTCTACTTCCTTACACAGGCAAGAGAAAATCTGCAGATGCTGGAACTCCAAGCAACACACACAAACTGTTGGAAGAACTCAGCAGGCCAGGCAGCATCTATGGAAAAAAAAATACAGTCGACATTTCGGTCTGAGACCCTATGGAAGGGTCTTGGCCTGAAACATTGATTGTACTTTATTTTGTAGATGCTGCCTGGCCTGCTGAGTTCCTCCAGCATTTTGTATGTGTTGCTGTACTTCCTTAGAATTTGACAAATTTCTATAGATGTAAGGCGGAGAATATATTGACTGGTTGCATTAATAGCTGGTATGGAAATATTATTGCCCTTGAATGGGAAATCATGCAAAAAGTAATGGAAATGGCCCAATCTTATCACTAGTTTCAGGAACAGTTATTACCCCTCACCCATCAGGCTTTTGAGCTAGTGGGAATATTTCACTCTAATTCACTCACCACATCACTGAACTGTTCCCACAACCTATGGACTCACTTTCAAGGACTCTTCATCTCATGTTCTCTGTACTTATTACTTTTTTTTCTTTTTTATTTGCACAGTTTGTTATCTTTAACACATTGGTTGTTTATCTGTCCTGTGGGGTGCGGTTGTACATTGTTTCTATTATGTTTCTTGGATTTACTGCTTATGCCTACAAGAAAATGCTTCTCATGGTTTATGTGGTACGTACTTTGATAATAAATTTACTTTGAAGTTTGATTTTCTGTAAGTAACTAGAATGAAATTTTTGCTTCCTATTTTTGTAGGTCGATGAATTTACACTCAGTGGCCACTTTATTAGGTACACCTGTATACCTGCTCTTAAATGCAAATATCTATTAGCCAAAAATGTGGTAGCAACTCAATGCATAAAAGCATCCAGACATGGTCAAATGCACCTATACCTCAGGGGCTGTAGCGATTCAAGAAAGCAGCTTCTCAAGGGCAACTAGGGACGGGCAATAAATGCTGGCTTAGCTGTTGATGCCCACATCCCATAAAGTATTAAATAAAAAATAAAAATAAAGTGGTTCCGGCACATGGTAATAAGGAAGAAATGTGATCTAAGTGGCTTTGACCGTGGAATGAATGATTGTTGGTGCCAGATGGGGTGGCTTGAGTATCTCAGAAACCACTGATCTCTTGAGATTTTCAGGCACAAGAGTCTCTATAATTTACAGAGAATGGTGTGAAATAGAAACATCCAATGAGTGGCAGTTCTTTGAATGAAAATGCCCTGTTAATAAGATATGTCAGAGGAGAATGGCCAGACTGGTTCAAGTTGACAGAAGGTGTTAGTAACTCAAATAACCTAATCTTACAGCAGCTCTGTGCAGAAGAACATCTCTGAATGCACAACACATCAAACCTTGAAGTGGATGGACTACAACAACAGAAGACCACAAGCATACACTCAGTGGCTACTGAGTGGCCTAAGGTAGAAGGAGATGAGTTATTAACTTCAAACTTCCTGCATAATCACTCAATGAGTTGAATTGGACATTCATGTAACAAGAGCAGTATAACTCGTCTTTTTCTACTTTAGACCACGAACTTATCAATCACCCCTGCTGTGGACCACTTCTGGAGGTCCAAGACGCCAACTTCTACAAAGAAGGGATCCGTATGCTACACAACCGCTGAACTAACTGTGTAAATGTAGGAGGGGACTATGTTGAAAAATAAATGTGCTAGGTTTTCTGAAATTGACTCCTTCTACCTTAGGCCACGAACTTATCAATCACCACTCATATATTTCATTATATAGTCAGAGTTCGAAAGTTCAAATTTATTATCAAACTAAGTATATGATATATAACCTTAAGATTCATCTTCATGCAGGCACTCACAAAATAAAGAAACACCATAGAATTCACAAAATAACCCACACACAACAAAGATTGCTACATATCTAATGTGCAAAAGAGAACAAATAACACAAGTAATAAAAAAAGTGAACAAATCACATAGAACATGAAGTGCAGGTTCTGTAAAAGTGTGTCCACAGTGGCAGAGTCGGTTCAGCCCATTCAGGAGCCAATGGCCACAGGACGATAACTGCTCCTGAACCCAGTGGCCTGGGTCCCAAGTCTGCTGCACTTCCTCCCCGATGGTAGTAGCAAGGAGATCGGTCCAAAGCAGGCAGACAGCACTGAACACCCATTCGATTTCCACTCTTAGACTCGACGATTTTAATCTTGCTCAATATTTTAATTGGCATGGAGTAATGGAGCCAAGCGTGGGATCATCTTTCACTATCAGGCGTCGACGCAGTGTCTACCCCCAGCAATAGTCCTCGGGCACCTTCAAGAGTCTAGTTCGCTGAGTTCCCCAGGAGACTGCAAAGGGGCCAGTTTGCTTAGCTGGCTCTAAAGTACATCCTTTAAAGGGAAATTAAATCTGCGGACTGCAGCAATTGCAAGTCAGAAGATGTAAATCTATTTGAGTATCGAATAGTTTTGTGATCTGCCTGAAAACATTGCCATTCACCACCAGGCAACCTTGTATAGTCATTTCAAAACTAAGCTTTTTCTTGATCGTTACCCTTATCACAATCACCAATATTTGCAGGTATTACAGAGTCATACAACATACAAAGTGTGTACCAGCTATGAAGCACTGGTCAACAATAATCCTAGACTAATCACTTATTTATTATTCTTCCCAAATTCTTCTCAATTTCACCCCCATCCCACTCCCAACATTCTGCCATTTATTTATACACTCATGGAAATGATTTACAGTGGCCACTTAATCTACTAATCCATATGTCTTTGGCAAAAGGTAAGGATGGACCAGGAAACTTTCACTGTCACTGTGAGAATGAACAATATCCACACAGACAACACCTAACATCCGGATTGAATCAGGGTCTCTGGTGCTCTAAGGCAGCAGCTCCAGTAGATGAGCTTCCCATTACTCCATTGTGTAGCCCATACCTTGTAAAGTCCAAAATTAAACATTTATATCAAATGATTGAAAGAGTAATGCAGCATGGAATCAGGGGCTTCAGCCCAACTCATCCTGCCAAACTAAACGTTCATTTACCTATGTTTGGCTGTAACATTTCAAATGCGGGCCTATGTGCTGAGAGATATATGCTCTGCAACAAAGGCTGTTTCAAGAAAGGTCACTATTCAGGGTCATCCTGCCACTGCAGATCAAGTTTAAAGGATGGTTATCATTAAAGTATGTATAAATTATATAATCTTGAGATTCATCTCCTTACAGGCAGCCTCAAAACAAGAAACCAAAAGAATCCCTTTAAAAAAAGACCAACTAACACTGAGTGCGCAGAAAGGAAAAAAATACACAAATCATGCAAACAATAAAAGCAAGCGGTAGCATTCAGAATGAAAGTGAGTCCATTGACACGAAGCCCGGAGCCAGCCCATAACCTCAGCATCAGTTCACCGCACAGCAGGTCTTGCAGACTTGAAGCCTGGAACAGGTGGAGCAGGCCCTTGGCCTCAGTCTCAGTGCAGCGGAGAGCAGAGTAAATGTCGTGGAGCAGTGAGCAGAACTGGCCTGACACCATGCCTTTTCAATCTGTCTGGCCTGGTGTTTAAATTTTCCAAATACCAGGTCATTCCACGAACTAGAACCTGAGCCTTGTTGCATCAATACACTATGGGTCTGGATCTCAGCATCACGTTTTGGCCGATTCCTGACCTTTCCAAATCAGCCCGGTGCTTAGATTGAACATATCTCACTTTCTGTTTAACTGGACGAGCTCCGAATCTCTGCCACTCCGACTTTTGTCCACTTCACGCGGCCTCACTCTGTCTCAATCATGCCTCAACCTCGCTCCAACCATTTCTCCTCGAACATACCTCAACCTCACTCCAACTTTGCATTGCACCCACGTGCCTTGACCCTCGATTCAGCCTTGCTTTCGGTCGCCTCTTAATTCTTTGTGGTGATCGTTTGCCATGATTTTACACAGAAAAAGTGTTATTAATAAAGTATTGACTTGTATTTCTTGCTTTATGTTGTTGCCCATCTTCAGTAGCACTATCTTAAATGGGGCTGAATCCTGTATAAAGATTTCTAGCACTGCTTACATGTGCAATGTTCATGACAGAGCAATGGATGTCATGGTGATATCAAGTAATTCTGTGAGTGTATATACCGTGGATGATGGCATATGAATGCATTGTATTATATTTTTGTATAATTTATGAGTAACATATCTTTTGAATAAATAATCTGATCTCATGTCAAATTCATGTCATGAATTTGATCCAATGTTATGAAATTCCAGAAATAGTTGAAAAATTGGTTTTCATATCCTGTAGACATACACTTTCTTTAGTTAAATATTTATTGATGCTGCAAAGGTGGATGGTATTTTGAGAGGCAAAAAAATCCTGCCCTGAACTTCAGTTTTACTGTGACTAATATCTCATTAATAAAGGATTATTTTTGCCTTTTTCGCAAAAAATTACAGGGCTTCTGGCATAAGAAAATTAGTGTTAAGAAAAGCATTGCATTATTAGCAGGAGTTGATCAGCAAGAAGGTAATTAATGAGGTTCAGATATTGAGTAACTTGCTCCCTGTTGGGAAAGTTCCCACATTGATCATATGGCTTATAGCCTGAAGAGTGGTTTCTTTGTTTCTCTGTGATTCATTGTGGGTGCTATTGCCCCTTTGTGTTTCATTCTGTTGGTTAGAAAGGTCTAAGAAGGTCAAATCTGCTATAATCTTGCTCTGCTCTCTGGAGGATTTTAAAGTGAGTTTGAGAACAGAGAAGTGATGTATTTATAGAATACTTGCAATCTAAAGTTTGTGCCCTTTGATGTGGTAAAGTATAGATAATATACAAATTAGTCAGGAACTAGTGGAGTATGTTTTAATTTTGATTGAAAACATTCAAATAAACATCACTAATTTTTGTAGGATTAGAGCATAGTGATTTATTTGGTCATTTTTGTAACCTTCAGTTTAAGCTTATGTTTTGCATCATAATTTGCCAAGAACAAGTGGTTAATGGCATAGCAAGGACAGGTGATATTAAGGCTATAGTTAAGTCAAGCTGATAATTTGCTCTTTCTCCTGTTTGCACCACGATTACCTGTCATTCCTTTTTTTTCTTCTTTTATTTGTCTCGTTTTGTTTGCTGGACATGTCCCTGTAGGGCAGACTTCATAACATTTGTAACATACAGCACAGACAAAGGAGGTTACCTGCCCCCTTAATGACTACATTATTTCACGCTTTCAGAGAAATTCCCTTTGTTCCACCAGCTTCCTCTCACACCTTCACTGTCAAATCAGAGCTGCATACTGATTAACTTCATGCTCCGGCACTCCCGCATTCTTCCAGCAAGCGCTGTGTGTTCACCAATATGGAAATAATACAATATGAGGTCAGAGGTTTGACCTCAGGCTTTTGGAGCGCTCAAGGTACCTTAAAAAAGTTGTGCTACTGAGTCTAATTTTCAATTGTACACTTTAAACTTGTAAATGATTGGACTGAGGCTAAACAAGGCATTTGTCAAACAGTACTTGGAGAATTGTGAACAGTTTTGCGATCCCTATCTAAGAAAGGGTTTGCTGGCATTGGAAAGGGGGCAGAGGAGGTTCACAGGAATAATCCCAGATATTAGATGGTTGATGTATGAGGAGTGTTCCGTGGCTCTGGCCTGTATTTACTGGAGTTTAGAAGAAAGAGGGAAGTCCCATTGAAACAAATCGAATACTGAAAGGTCTGGATAGAGTGGATGTGGAGAAGCTGTTTTCTATAGTGGGGAGTCTAGGGCCAGAGGACACAACCTCAGAATAAGGGAAGTTTCTTTAGAGTTGAGAAGAAGTTTCCTTAGCCAGAGGGTGCTGAATCTATAGGACTCATTGGCGTAGCTAAAGACCATAAGACCATAAGATGTAGGAGCAGAGTTAGGCCATTCAGCCCATCAAGTCTGTTCTGCCATTCCATCATTGGCTGATCCTGGATCCCACTCAAATCCATACACCTGCCATCTTACCATATCCTTTGATGCCCTCACCGATCAGGAAACAATCAACTTTTGCCTTAAATATACATACGGACTTGACCTCCATCAGAGTCTGGCAGGGCATTCCACAGATTTACTATTCCTTGGCTAAAAAAATTCCATCTTACCTCAGTTCCAAAGGGTCAACCCTCAATTCTGAGCCTGTGCCCTCTAGTTCTGGATAATCTCACCATATGAAACATCCTCTCCACATCCGCCCTATCTAGTGTTTTCAAGATTCAGGAGGTTTCAATGAGATACCCAATATTCTTCTAAATTCCAGTGAGTACAGGCCCAAAGCTGCCAAAGGCTCCTCACATGTTAACCCCTTCGTTCCCGGAATCATCCTCATCGACCTACTCAGGACTCTCGCCAACAACAACACATCCTTTATGAGATATGAGGTCCAAAACCGTTGACAATACTCCAGGTGCGGCCTAATTAGTGTCTTATAAAGGCTCAACATTATCTCCTTGCTTTTATACTCTATTCCCCTTGAAATAAATGCCAACATTGTATTTGCCTTCTTTACCACAGACTCAACCTGTAAATTAACCTTCTGGGTATCTTGAACGAGGACTCCTAAGACCCTCTGTACCTCTGATGTTTGAATCTTCTCCCCATTTAGATAACGGTCCACACTATTGCTCCTTTTACCAAAATGCATCATCATACATTTCCCAACACTGTATTCCACCTGCCACCTTTTTGCCCATTCTTCCAATTTGTCTAAGTCCTGCTGCAATCGCATTACTTCCTCAGCACTACCTACCCCTCCACCTATCTATGTATTATCCACAAACTTTGTCACAAAGCCATCAATTCCATTATCCAAATCATTTACAAACAACGTGAAAAGTAGAAGTCCTAATACTGACCCCTGAGGAACACCACTATTCACCAGCAGCCAACCAGAAAAGGGCCCTTTTATTCCCACTCTCTGCCTTCTGCCTGTCAGCCATTCCACTATCCATGCCAGTATCTTTCCTGTAATGGCATAGGATTTTATCAGCTAAGTAGCCTCATACATGGCAGCTTAGCTGTGGAGGCCAAGTCATTGGGTATATTTAAAGTGGAGGTTGATAGGTTTTTGATTAGTAAGGGTGTCAAAAGTTAAGGGGAGAAGGCAGGAGAATAAGGTTGAAAGGGAAAGTAAATCAGCCATGATGGAATGATGGAATGGCAGAGCAGACGATGGACAGAATGGCCTAGTTCTACTCCTATGTCATATGGTCATAAAACAGGTGGAAATGGTCTGCTTCCTGGTTTTATTGCCTCTGGAGGGGGTTGTGGGGTTGTGGGGGGAAAACATGACAACACCTTAGTCTCTGGATGTTTTAAAGTGCCCTGAACATTTGGAAGCAAGCATAGACATGAAGGCTCATTTCCAGTCAATATTTCCTAGTTTATGAAGCAAACTTAAATGTCTCTCATTTAGGGACTTTGAGGAACCTATTAAGGCTGCTTTAAATAATTAATAAAATATAAATAATTTTAAATACTTTAGAAAATAAAGATAATTACAAGAAGAATATGTTTAAAATGTTAAAAGAAAATAATTTTAAAATAATGAACAGCCTATCTTTTTCTATCTACTTTTCAGAGCAGAATTCATTTTTGAAGTGAATAGGAATTCTATTCCAAGAAAAGATTTGGCTGGAGAGAGTCAATGTGGTAAATTCCTCAGTAATAATGCTGATCAGAATCTGACATTAAATTTCATGTGGAGTCTACTGATGAAGCTGAAGGATAGCTACAGTAATATCTCTGACTCAGCATATGAATTTTCATATGCCCAGGGGTATAATATGCTGTAGAGAGTGTTTGACTCAGCCCAATACACTGAGAATATCCCTCCACACAAGGAGTACTGCCTCAAAAGAAGGCAATGTCCGTTATCAAAGTTCCTCACCATTTGGGCCATGTACCTTCTCACAACTACTAGTGGGCATGAGGTACAGAAACATGAAGTCTCACACCATCAGGTTCAAGAAGCATTCCTCCTATGTGTGGCAATATTTCATCTGTGAATCCGTCTGGGTTGACTATTATATCTGGTGCTTCCAGCCTGGCCTCCTCTACATTGGTTGGACACGCACAGATTGGTGGACTGATTTGCTGAGCACCTTCGCTCTGTCCGCCGCAGAAAGGAGGGTCTCCTGGTGGCTACCCATTTCCCATTCCCATATCTTTGTGTGACAATGGCTGCATCTGCTGTGTCAATGATGCCAAACTGGAGGTTGGAGAAGTACCCATCATATTCTGTCTGCCAACGCACATCAAAGTTGCTGGTGAACGCAGCAGACCAGGCAGCATCTCTAGGAAGAGGTACAGTCGACGTTTCGGGCTGAGACCCTTCGTCAGGACTAACTGAAGGAAGAGCTAGTAAGAGATTTGAAAGTGGGAGCGGGAGGGGGAGATCTGAAATGATAGGAGAAGACAGGAGGGGGAGGGATGGAGCCAAGAGTTGGACAGGTGATTGGCAAAAGGGATATGAGAGGATCATGGGACAGGAGGCCCAGGGAGAAAGAAAAGGGGGAGGGGGGAAGCCCAGAGGATGGGCAAGGGGTATAGTGAGAGGGACAGAGGGAGAAAAAGGAGAGAGAGAGAAAGAATGTGTGTATATAAATAAATAATGGATGGGGTATGAGGGGGAGGTGGAGCATCAGCAGAAGTTAGAGAAGTCAATGTTCATGCCATCAGGTTGGAGGCTACCCAGACGGAATATAAGGTGTTGTTCCTCCAACCTGAGTGTGGCTTCATCTTTACAGTAGAGGAGGCCGTGGATAGACATATCAGAATGGGAATGGGATGTGGAATTAAAATTTGTGGCCATTGGGAGATTCTGCTTTCTCTGGCGGACAGAGCGTAGGTGTTCAGCGAAATGATGTCCCAGTTTGCATCGGGTCTCACCAATATATAGAAGTCTGCACCGGGAGCACCGGATGCAGTATATCACCTCAGCGGACTCACAGGTGAAGTGTCGCCTCACCTGGAAGAACTGTCTGGGTCCCTGAATGGTTGTGAGGGAGGAAGTTTAAGGACATGTGTAGCACTTGTTCCGCTTAGAAGGATAAGTGCCAGGAGGGAGATTGGTGGGGAGGGATGTGGGGGGAACGAATGGACAAGGGAGTCGCGTAGGGAGTGATTCCAGTGGAAAACGGGGGGGGGGGGGGAGGGAAAGATGTGCTTAGTGGTGGATCCCATTGGAGGTGGCGGAAGTTACGGAGATTTATATGTTGGACCCAGAGGCTGGTGGGGTGGTAGGTGAGGATAAGGGGAACCCTATTCCTAGTGGGTGACGGGAGAATGGAGTGAGAGCAGATGTGCGTGAAATGGGGGAGATGCGTTTGAGAGCAGAGTTGCTGGTGGAGGAAGGGAAGCCCCTTTCTTTAAAAAAGGAGGACATCTCCCTCGTCCTAGAATGAAAAGCCTCATCCTGAGAGCAGATGCGGCGGAGATGGAGGAATTGCGAGATGGAGATGGCATTGTTGACAGGGTGAGAAGAGGATTAGTCCAGATAGCTGTGAAAGTCAGTAGGCTTATAGTAGACATCAGTAGATAAGCTGTCTCCAGAGACAGAGACAGAAAGATCTAGAAAGGGGAGGGAGGTGTCAGAATTAGACCAGGTAAACTTGAGGGCAGGGTGAAAGTTGGAGGCAAAGTTAGTGAAGTGAACGATCTCAGCATGCGTGCAGGAAGCAGCACCAATGCAGTCATCGATGTAGCGAAGGAAAAGTGAGGGACAGATACCAGAATAGGTTAGGAACATAGATTGTTCCACAAAGCCAACAAAAAGGCAGGCATAGTTGGGACCCATACAGGTGCCCATGGTCACACCTTTGGTTTGGAGGAAGTGGGAGGAGCCAAAGGAGAAATTATTAAGAGTAAGGACTAATTCCGCTAGACAGAGCAGAGTGGTGGTAGAGGGGAACTGATTAGGTCTGGAATCCAAAAAGAAGTGGAGAGCTTTGGGACCTTCCTGATGGGGGATGGAAGTATATAGGGACTGGACATCCATGGTGAAAATAAAGCAGTGAGGGCCAGGGAACTTAAAATCATCGAAAAGTTTCAGAGCGTGAGAAGTGTCACGAACATGGGTAGGAAGGGATTAAACAAGGGGGGATAAAACAGTGTCGAGGTATGCAGAAATGAGTTCGGTGGGGCAGGAGCAATCTGAGACAATGGGTCTTTTCAGTGGGGCAGGAGCAAGTATTCTGTCTGGACAGCCTCAAAACTGATGGCACGTACACCAATTGTTCTAAATTCTGGCAATTTCTACGTATTCCATTCCTCATTCTGGTTACCCTCTCACCCCCTCTCTTTCCCTCACCTACCCATCTTCTACCTCCAGTTCCCCTTCTCCTTCCCTCTCTTAATGGTCCACTATCCTCTCTTATTCCATTCCTTCTTCTTCAGCCTTGTTCCTCTTCCACCTATCCACCCCCAGCTTTGTACTTTTCCAACCTTCCATCTCCCCACCATCTTCCATCCTTAGTCTCCCCATTACTTGCCAGCTTGTATTCTTCCCCCTTCTCCCACCAGCGTATTCTGGCTTCTGTCCCTTTCTTTTCCAATCTTGATGGCTTGGCTCAAAATGCCGACCAATTATTCCCCTCCATAGATGCTGCTTTATATGTATTCCTCCAGTATTTTGTGTTTGTTGCTCAAGAACAGCTACTTTCCTTCAACCATTCACTTTTTGAACTAATCAGCATAATCTTAATCACTACCTCCATATTGTAACACCATATGACCATTTTGATCATTTGGCTCGCCAATGGATTTTTTTTTGTTTTGATTGTGTTCTTAAAGTGCATATAATTTTTATCTTTCTGTTTTTTTTTCTTATGGATGCTGTCTATCTGATGTTATGTGCCTGTGCTGCTGCAGCAAATAAGATTATTATTGCAGCTATGCACCTGCAGAAGCCCAGGTCTCCATTCTTTGAAGAAACTGACCGGTGTTGTTGTGTGAATAAGGTCACTGGAGAAAAGTTTTAGCAGTTATGACGCAGCTTTTCTATTCACCAAAGCAAGATACAGCAAGCATCAACACACACAAAATGCTGGGGTAACTCAGCAGGCCAAGAAAAAGAGTACAGTTGACGTTTTGGGGCAAGGCCCTTCATTTGTGTGTGTTGCTTAGACCTCCAGCATCTGCAGATTTTCTTGTCCTTCTACAGCAGGCATCATATGGAGACGTTTCGGTGGAGAGGTTTGGCTGGTCCAACAAGGGGCTTGATAGTTTATGTGCTAAACATCGAAGGAAAATTCCGTATTTACAATGTATCTACAATGCTTTCCTTGAGACTGCACACAAACTTCACAACTCCCAATTCGCAACCACTCCACAGACATCTAAATGAATTTTAATCAGTGGTGTCTGGTCTGTCATTCAAGGCTTTTAGGAAACGTGTTTTCTGAGTTGCATTTTAAATTAAATCTACGCTTTATATTCCGATTTGAAGATTGGTGGCTGAAGTCATTTGCTAAATGTAAGTGTGCTAACCCAAAAACTGACCTAACACCAGCTCTTTCCTTTGGAACATTTGATCACAATGTAAATCACAAAATGGGCATTTCAATCTCTGGGGGCCAGTTGAACTTATTTAACCTGATCTCACATCAGCATGGACCTCTGAGAGATTCAGTTAACTTTCTTGATGCCATTCAAAACTGGCTCTGAACTAAAATTGTTTTGTACTCAAGGAGCAATTCCTTTTTAGCAAAACTCCTTAAAATCTGACTGTGTTTTAAGTTTTGAGAGACTCCTGGATGGCTACATGGAGCTTAGAAAAATAGAGGGCTATGGGTAAAGCCTAGGTAGTTCTAAGGTAGGGCCATGTTCGGCACAGATTCTGTGTTTCGTCAGAAATTATAAATAACACAAATTAGATATAGAATTTTCATAGGACCAAGAAAAGTAACTAATGTTATAGAAACATAGAAACATTGAAAACTTACAGCACAATACAGGCCCTTCGGCCCACAAATCTGTGCCGAACATGACCCTACCTTAGAACTACCTGGGCTTTACCCATAGCCCTCTATTTTTCTAAGCTCCATGTAGCCATCCAGGAGTCTCTCAAAAGACTCTATCGTTTCCACCTCCACCATTCTACACACTCACCACTCTGCGTAAAAAACTTACCCCTGACATCTCCTCTGCACCTACTTCCAAGCACCTTAAAACTATGCCCTCTCGAGCTAGACATTTCAGCTCTGGGGAAAAGCCTCTGACTATCCACACAATCAATGCCTCTCATTATCTTATGCACCTCTGTCAGGTCACCTCTCATCCTCCGTTGTTATGGAAGAGGAAAAAAATGAGGAAGTGTATATAGGTTCAAAATTGAAAAAAAGTGAAAAAAAATAGACACTACAAGAACAAAACTGAAGAAAAATGGAACAAGAAATAAAAAGGTACCAGAAAAATGAAAGGGAAATAAAATAAACCAAATTTGTTTTCTGCCCTTCAGGAGCACAAGATATATCAACTGTACTAATTTAATCACTCCAAACTCTGAGACATTGGAGTCTGCAACGCATGTGAACAATGCTATGGTAAATCTGGTAATAAAACTTTTAACATGAGATAGCTGGTAAAAATATGGCAACATTATGCAATGGAGTATCTACTCAATGTACTTACACATGCTATGTTTTTAAGGATGTTCAACTCCCTCGCAAGTTGTTCACTTGCCATTCTAAATAACTATCCTGTCTACCTAGATACATGTTTAAATGCACACTGAAAATTACAAATCTCTAATATGTTTGTTCCTAAAAATATGGTGCCATATGTTCAATTTCATTGGAAAATAAATATTTGAAAATGAGGAATTTATGGCATGGCCAGTGAAGTTCACAAAATTCATTCCAGATTATCCATGTATATAACACTGTAATATATGGAGTACTCCAGGAATTCGCAATGGCATCTACTAATGTGTAAAATGAATAGTTGAACACCATTTCTTCAGCTGGAAAGTGGAAACAAGGTATTTTCGTTGACAACATGTAATAGGTCATTGTGGCACATGTGAGGCTTGCTACGTTGTCACCCTGATTGTTGTAGGTCTGGAGGATTTCAAAGAGACAGAAAAATGCAAGAGTAATGAAGGGAATTGAAAATGAGCACACTAATTTTAGAATCAAATAATTGCTTAACTGGGATCCTATTTATGCCAATGAATACAAAGAAACTGAATGATACGATCTATGACAAATGTGGGAAGGTTTCAGTGTCTTCATTTATAAAAAGTAGAAGATCTTAAAATGACACATTGGTTTATGCATGACATCCATAGAGATCATTTAATTTCAACAGTGGATTGAGATAGTATGAGGGAAGGCAGTACCAGAATTCAGAATGAAGTATTACAGTTACAGAGAGAGTGTAGAGCAGGCAAATAATCAGGTGTAAGGACATAACAAGGATGATTGTGAGGTCAAGAGCATATCTACATACTAGAAGATGGTACAATACTCTTATAACAATGGGATAGAAGTTGTCCTTGAGGCTGATGGTATCCTGACTGGTTGTATCATGGTCTGCATAGAAATGCAGACAACAGTGGACTCTGCCCAGTATATCCCTTCCACCATCAATAGCATCTACAGGCGATGCTACCTCAAGAAGGCAACATCATCATGAAAGATCTCCATCTTTTTGCACCTACCACTAGCAGGAGATCCAGAAGCCCAAAGTTCCACACCGCAAGTTCAAGAATAGCTATTTCTTTTCAACCATGTGGTTCTTGAACCAACCGTTAATACCCTAAACCCTACTACAATATAGCAACACTGACTTACTGAACTCTTTGCACTAAAATGGACTTCAGTGGCTTTTAATTTTTTGGTTTTAATTGTCTTTTTTCTTGTAAAAGTTGTTTATGATATATGTGTAATTTATTTTTCACTTGTGAATGCTACCTATGTAATTTTATGTGCCTCTGATGCTGCTGCAGGTAAGTTTTCATTGCATCTGTACCTGTGCATATGGCAATATGCTCAACGTTGACTTTGATTTTTCTGTCCGATGAGAGGAAGGAGAAGAAAGAATGCCTGTGGTGGGCATTCTTCGATTATGTTGACTGCTTTACCAAGCCAGCAAAAATAGGGTCCATGGAGAGGAGGATCATTTTCATGATGTGCTGAGCTGTGCCTACGACTCTCTGCAACGTAGAGATAAAATGGACTGTCATAGTCTTTTCACCAGAGATGAGGAGTCCACAACTAAAGGGCACAGATGCAAGATAAGAGGGGAGAGATCTGAAAAAAAGACCTGAGAGGTAACTTCTTTACATAGAGGGTAAAGTCTTAGTCATCCATTTATGCATGGAACAAGTCATTGCATTTCAAGGTGTTGTTATCATGAGACAGTTGGGTGATAACGAATATGATAGCACTACATTTGTGAAAGTGTTAATAGCTGATTCTTTAGTCATGGCAGAATAGACAAGAATTAAACCGTGCTGGTGCTGTCCCTCCCAAATGAATGAAGGAAGAGAGATATCATTCTATCAAAGACTGCAAGCAGATTGGGAAGTATTAGGTTACCTTAGTTGCACTTAAAGCTATCTAATACTGTGGAAGAGTAGAAATCTAATTATTGTGATTTAGATTTTTTTCAAATGTTGGAATGGAGTTAATGATCTAAGTAATGAAGTACTATTTCCTCTAATTTGAGAATTGTGGTGAAGGTAAATGATTTAAAATGATTGCAGTGAGATATGGAAAACTTTCTGATGGGAAAAATTATTTGAGCTTGTGATGTTTTCGCTGGTAAACATTAAACAGAAAACTTTAAGTATGAAGTTGAACAGTAGAAAGAAATGTAGCTTGTTTTGTGCATTGCATAGACAGAGTAGGTAGAAAGGTCTGCTCAGCCTTCTGGCGGACATCTAATTCTAATTTTGTTTCAAAGTTGATCGTGTTTTGTAATAAGTCTTGTAATATGTTTAGTACCAGGAACTAAGCAAACAAATATTGGTTTGGCCTTCCCTGGAGCTTCTTTTGCCTGACTGGTTATCTCAATAGTCTTATGGAAAGAAGCAGTTGAATGAAATGTTTAACAGTGAGTCATGTCTTATTTTAACTAGATTAAGGCTGTCTGCATTCATTATATTTTTTCTCTTCAAAGTTCACTGTGGAATTTATGGTTCATTCTACATAGTTGGGAAAGATTACCATAGCCGAAGAGGCTTTAAAATATTTCATTCCTTTCTCAAGTGCCTATGTGCCTTTCTTTGATAATCTGTTTGCTGTTACAGATTTTGATGTTGTACTTTTGGTATGGCATCTGTCTTGAATTAGAACAGGAGCCATTTTATCCATCTACAGTTTGTCAAGTTAAAATGTTTTCTTCTGATTGCTGAAGTCGTTCCAACTCTGAAGTATAAGACAGAGCACAGAACTTGTCACGAACTGGTACGAGGATTTAAGTACATTCTTGCAATATGATTCACTGTCTGGCTCCAGCCTGACCATACGTCTTCCTGCTGCTCATTTTAACCTTACAGAAGATTGCCTCGCTTGATGATTTCTGCAAAATTGGCCAAGGAGAAGCAAATCTGAAAAATTCATCCTTTCATCTGTGTTTTGCTCTCTTTAGTTATTTCACTTTAACCAAAGAAATAATCAGAGATACTTGGAAAATAGGAGAGTCAAATACTGATGAATAATGATTGATTTTAGAAAGATTAAGGTAATTTAAAATGTATTTTACACATGGGATTCAGTGTGATTTTAAAAGTTGCACTTGGGACAGTAAAGAATTTTGAGAAGTTATATTAGCATTTCCATAGCTTTCAATTCCCTGATCTTTCAAAACTGCATCTACTTCTTTCTAAATGGCTCCAGTACTCTATCCTCCCAAACGTTCCATGGTTGAGAGTTCCAGTAGTTCATCACTCTCTGTTAGAAGAAATAGTTATGCACTTCAGCTCTAAAATGAGCTCTCCTTACCTCATCTTGTAATTAAGTCATTTTGCTTGAGACTCTGTACACCTTAGCATCTACTTTGTCATGTCCCCTTAGGGTTATTATATCTTTCAAAAAGATTGATCCCATTCTCCACCGCTGGAATATCAAACATTGCTCTATCATTAACACAGTGGCTGTACTGATGCCAAGATGGCAGGGGCTTATTCAGGATATTTGCTGACAACAATCAATGCTTGAAATAACATTTCACCAGAGAAACAGATTTCAGCAATAGGGGTTTGACAAATTTTATTGAATTTTTTGATGAGGTTACTAAGAAAGTTGACGAGGGTAAAGCGGTGGATGTTGTCTATATGGACTTCAGTAAGGCCTTTGACAATGTTCCACACGGAAGGTTAGTTAGGAAGGTTCAATCGTTAGGTATTAATATCGAAGTAGTAAAATGGATTCAGCAGTGGCTGGATGGGAGACGCCAGAGAGTAGTGGTGGATAACTGTGTGTCAGATTGGAGGACGGTGTGTAGTGGTGTGCCTCAGGGATCTGTACTGGGTCCAATGTTGTTTGTCATATATATTAATGATCTGGATGATGGGGTGGTAAATTGGATTAGTAAGTATGCAGATGATACTAAGATAGGTGGAGTTGTGGATAATGAAGTAGGTTTTCAAAGCTTGCAGAGAGATTTAGGCCAGTTAGAAGAGTGGGCTGAAAGATGGCAGATGGAGTTTAATGCTGAAAAATGTGAGGTGCTACATTTTGGTAGGGCTAATCAAAATTGGACATACATGGTAAATAGTAGAGCACTGAAGAATGCTGTAGAACAGAGCGATCTAGGAATAATGGTGCATAGTTCCCTGAAGGTGGAATCTCATGTGGATAGGATGGTGAAGAAAGCTTTTGGTATGCTGGCCTTTATAAATCACAGCATTGAGTATAGGAGTTGGGATGTGATGTTGAAATTGTATAAGCATTGGTAAGGCCAAATTTGAAGTTTTGTGTACAGTTCTGGTCACCGAATTATAGGAAAGATGTCAATAAAATTGAGAGAGTACAGAGGAGGTTTACTAAAATGTTGCCTGGGTTTCACCTCCTAAGTTACAGAGAAAGGTTGAACAAGTTAGGTCTTTATTCTTTGGAGCGTAGAAGGTTGAGGGGGACTTGATAGAGGCGTGTTTAAAATTATGAGGGAGATAGATAGAGTTGATGTGGATAGGCTTTTTCCATTGAGAGTGGGGTAGATTCAAACAAGAGGACTTGAGTTGAGAGTTAAAGGGCAAAAGTTTAGGGTTAACGTGAGGGGGAACTTCTTTACTCAGAGAGTGGTGGCTGTGTGGAACGAGCTTCCAGCAGAAGTGGTTGAGGATTGTTCGATGTTGTCACTTAAAGTTAAATTGGATAGTTATATGGACAGGAAAGGAATGGAGGGTTATGGGCTGAGTGCAGGTCGGTGGGACTAGGTGAGAGTAAGAGTTCAGCACAGACTAGAAGGGCTGAGATGGCCGGTTTCCGTGCTGTAATTGTTATATGGTTCGATGGTTATGGGTTTGACGTACAGGTACATGCTTCTTTGGTACATAGGTCCACAATAGACAATACACCAGTTACATGCTATTTTACTTGTCTAGAAGTAGTTGTAAGTCTAGAATCTTATGTTATTGAGGAATCTGTGAGCTGAGAGAATTGTATTGATCAAATATCAGAATCAGAATCAGGTTTATTATCACTGGCATGTGATGTGAAATTTGTTAACTTAGCAGCAGCAGTTCAATGCAATACATAATCTAGCACAGAGAGAAAGAAAATAATAATAAATAAAATAAAATATAATAATAAATAAACAAGTAAATGTATCTATATTGAATAGATTTAAAAGAATGTGCAAAAACAGAAATACTGTATATTAAAAAAAGTGAAGGAGTGTCCAAAGTTTGAATGTTCAATTAGGAATCGGATGGCAGAAGGGAAGAAGCTGTTCCTGAATCGCTGAGTGTGCCTTCAGGCTTCTGTACCTCTTACCTACAGTGAGAAAAGGGCATGCCCTGGGTGCTGGTGGTCTGTAATAATGGACGCTGCCTTTCTGAGACACCACTCCCTAAAGATGTCCTGGGTACTTTGTAGGTTAGTGCCCAAGATGGAGCTGACTAGATTTATAACCTTCTGCAGCTTCTTTCGGTCCTGTGCAGTAGCCCTTCCATACCAGACAGTGATGCAGCCTGTCAGAATGCTCTCCACTGTACAACTACAGAAGTTTTTCAGTGTATCTGTTGACATGCCATTGAAAATTAACGTTAGTATTTTAATAATTATGCAAAATCTCCATGCAGTACAGAGACTGTTCTGAAATACTTGGGCAGCAACAATGAAAATAATGTGGAAAGGAATAGGTTTTGAAAGACAGCAGATAATCTCACTAATGAAGGTTAACAAGTGAATTTTGAAATGAAGCCAGAAGGTTCTGAAAATACAAGCAACATGCACAAAATGCTGGAGGAACTCAGCAGGCCAGACAGCATCTATGGAAAAAAGTGCAGTCGACGTTTCGGGCCGACAGAATCATCTGCAGATTTACCCTTGTTGGTTCTGGAGATACCTAGTCTGTCGGGCAGCATCTGTGGGGAGAGGTAGAATTTTGACATTTTTCTTATCACATGGTGAGGGCTTGAAAAGGAATCCAAGAAGCAGGGAGGTTCTATTTAGCGAAATGTGTCACATATGGATTAAAGTGTCATTGGAGGTCATTAGGTAAATAACGTGAAATGAACAGGAACTGAAAGCAGTCAGAGATTCTCCAGAACAGTGTAGTTACACGATCTTGGATGTTTTTAAACCACGTATTGCTCTTGAATTCACAGCTAGCATTCACATTGCCTTTGAACATGCAATGATTGTGTCAAGTTATATTCAGTGCAGTAAATTACAGTCAATGAGGGGGAAAGAGGAACATACTCCTTCAGAGTGATATGAAGTCTTCAGTTACTAAGACGGTTATGTGGTTAAGGCATAGCCAAGTGGTTAAGAAGTTCATCTAGTGATTTGAAGGTTGCTAGTTCGAGCCTTGGCTGAGACAGCGTGTGTATCCTTGAGCAAGGCACTTAACCACACATTGCTCTGCGAAAACACCGGTGCCAAGCTGTATGGGTCCTAATGCTCTTCCCTTGGACAATGTCGGTGGCGTGGAGAGGGGAGACTTGCAGCATGGGCAGCTGCTGGTCTTCCATACAACCTTGCCCAGGCCTGCTCCCTGGAAACCTTCCAAGGCTCAAATCCATGGTCTCATGAGGCTAACGGATGCCTATTATTATTAAAATTTACTAAGATAATGAAGGACAATAGTGGTACTCCCTAGCTCTGAACAGACACGTTTTCTACATTACTTATGATATCAAAGCAATTCTTCCATCCAAGACCCCAACAAAATAAGAAGCAGAGTAAAAATAGGACATTTGACATCATAGGGCATTTGCTCTGACATTTCTGAAAATCACAGCTGATCTTCCACGTCAATGCCAGTTTTCTGCACTATTCCCATATCCCTTAGTTCCCATAATATTTATAAATCCATAATTTTTGTTTTAAATAAACTCAGTGACTGAGCCTCTTCAACCCTCAGAGTTACTGAATCCTCCTTGTGAAGAAACTTCTCATCCCAGTTGAAATGGCCTGTTCCTAATTCTGAGGTACATGAGATTGCAGATGCTATATGACCCACAGAGTTCCTCCTTACTTAAAGTGTGACTACTCATTCTAGGTTCCTCAGCAAGGAGAAACATACTCTCCAGCCAGTCAATTCACTTTATAAGTTTCAATGAGATCTCCTCCCATTCTTCTAAGGTAGAAAGTGCAGAGTCTCTGCTCAGTCTCTGTTCACATAGCAAACATTGCAATCCCTGCAACCAGTCTTTTGGAAATTTGCTGTGCTCCCTCTCAGGCAGGTGCACCTTCACTTGGCGAGGAAACCAACACTGTAAATAATACTCCAGGTCTAGTTTCACCAAGGGAGAAAATTCACCTTACTGCATATCCTTGGGAATTAAAAATCAAGAGAGTTGGATTAAAGGGCTTGAGTTAAGGGGAGCTAGGTGTGTTTTCTCTGGAGTGTGTGTGGTTAACAAGTCACATTTTAGAGGTATATAAAATTATGAGAGGGTGATGAGCCAGTGTCCGTTTTCCATGAGAACTCATAAATTAAAAACAAAAGAGCAGCTAGGGAGAGGGTAGGACCACTCAAGAACAAAGGAGGGAATTTATGTCTGGAGCCAGAGGAAGTGGGCAAGATACTAATTGAATATGTTGCATTGGTATTCACCAAGATAAAATACATGGAGGATAGCAAAGTCAAAGAGGGGAATACTGATATTGTACAACATTTTGATATCAAGAAGGAGTAAGTGTTGGGTCTTTTGAAAAATATGAAGGTGGGCCTTATGGTCCCTAACCCATGTTACCAATGGAGGTGAAAAAGGAGATTGCTAGGGCCTACACAGAGATTTTTCAATCATCTTTAGGCATAAGGGGAGGTCACAGAGGACTGGAGAATAGCTACTGTTGTTCCTTTGTTTCCAAAGAGCAATCGGAACAACTAGGAATTAATAGACTCATGAGCCATACTTAAATGGTAGGGAAATCATTGGAGAATATTCTTCGGATATGATTTACACACATCAAAAGCATAGACTTATGAAGGATGGACAGCATAGCTTTCTGAAGGGAAAGTTATGTCTTACAAAGTGGACTGATTTTTGAGAAGGTGATTTTTGATAAGGGTGGTCAAAATCAGAATCAGAATTAGAATTAGTTTTAATATCATTGGCGTAAGTCATAAAATCTGTTGTTTTATAGCAGCAATACGTTGAAATACATAATAATAAAAAATCTATAAATTACAATAAGAAATATATTTTTAAATTAAATAGTGCAAAAAGAGAGCAAAAATAAAAGAAAAAGGATATTGTTGTGAAAGCTCATTGTCCATTCAGAAATCTGATGGTGGAGGGGAAGAAGCTATTGAGTGTCTGTCTTCAGGCTCTTAATGGTAGCAACGAGTAGAGAGTATGACCTGGGTGATAGGGGTATTTTATGATGGATGCTGCCTTTCTGAGGCATCAACTTTTGAGGATGTCCTTGATGCTGGGGAGGGTAGTGCTCATGATAGAGCTGGCTGAGTTTGCAACTTTCTGCAGCTTTTTCCAGTCTTGTGCAGTCACCCGTCCATGGCAACCAGTTAGAATGTTCTCCACGGTACATCTGTAGAAGCTTGGGAAGTCTTTGGTATCATACCAAGTCCCCTCAAACTCATAATGAAATGTAGCCGCCTCTGTGCTTTCGTAGGTGATGTAGCCAACAGAGGACCTGCAAACTCTGCTAAGGCAGGTGGTACTCAGCAGTTTTGCTGTTTGAATGTTTGTGAGACGATGTTCTCTTACACCATACATCTGTGTGCTCTGAACGAATGCCTTTGAAGTTCTCATTGCCATTGTATATACTGTACCTCTTCTCCATTTTGAACAAATATAGGCTAGTGATTCAAATGAGTAGGTGCTGATTTTATGCTTTCTCAGGGAATATCTTTGAAACTTTTCCATTATTCTGGTAATCTCTTACTGCATAAGAGGTTGGAATGGATTACAGCTGTTTCAGGAACAACGTGATCACTGTGGCCTGCCATCTGTAGCCAACTATGTAATTATGGCATTAGTGCTGAGGATGTTTACTTAGGATAGGATGCCAATGATGGTTTGTTTATCCTGCCAGTGAATTTGGAGTATTTTGCAGAAATAGCATTGGTGGTATTGCTCTAGTGCTTTGTCGTCGTCGTTGTCTCATTATTGTGCAGCTCTCCACATCATTTCAAAGTGTCATGGACATGTGACCAGAAATCAACCAAACAGAATTAAGGATTTAAATTGAGACACACCAGACTGCAGATACTGGAATCGGAAGCAGCAAAAAGTCTGCTGGAGGAACTCAATGGGTTGAGCACCATTCATGGAAGGAAATGATTTGACAATGTTGTGGGCCAAAATACTGCATAGAAGACAGTTTAAAACTCAGTGTTTACTGACCTCTATTTAGGCTTTTTGCAATTGTTTTATTATGTTATGCGTTTTTTTCTTTTTCGATATGTAGTATATGAAGCAAATTAATTTTCTATTAATCTTAAATATTAATTTAGTAAGAGTCAAAGTTACAGCTGATATAATTTGGTTACCAAATTGAAATAAAGCAGGCATTTGCAGAACACAACACTAAAATGTGAAATCATGCTATTGAAACAGAATAAAATTATAATAACTGTCACTTTATACTAGATCTGTCTTCTCATTATATGAAATGCAGTGATAAAATATAGTTTCTTGATTATGTGGCATTTCAATTTTTAATAACAATCAATATGTCAAATTTGACTGATCTGTACTATTCTAATTCATGTATCCATTAATTGCAACATTGTGAAGACATGTTTGGAAAAAAGAATCATTTTCTTTCATTAATAATTATCTTAAGCTGAAATGTTTTAAGTGCATTAAGGAAATAGTATAGAATTAAGATTTTTTCAAATGTGTAGTTACTTGCATCTTAATATTTTAATATTAATTAGAACAAATGGATCTGGGAATTAATATCCATAATTCCTTAAAAGAGGCATCACAGGTAAATCGAGTTGTAAGGAGAGTTTTGGAACTTTTGACTTCAAAAATCAAAATATTGAGTACAGGAGTTGGTATGTTATGCTGAAGCTGGAGGCCAAATTTAGAGTATTGTTTGCAGTTCTGGTTATCTACTTAGAAGACAGTACTACTAAGATTGAAAGAGAAAAATTACAAGGATATTGCTGGGACTTGTGAACCAGAGCTATAGGGAAGGGTTGAATAGGTTAGTATTTTATTCCCTGGAGTGTAGGAGAATGAAGGAGATTCGATAGTGGTATACAAATTATGAGGAGTACAGATAAAGCATAAATGCAAGCAGGCTTTTTCCGCAGAGGTTAGATGAGTTAGAACTAGAGTTCATAGGTTAAGATGAAAGATGAAACGCTTAAGGGGAAACTGAGGGGAAACTTCTGCACTCAAAGGAGGGTCCAAATGTGGAATGAGCTGACAGCGGAAGTGGTGGGTGTGGGTTTGACTGCAACATTTAAGAGAGGTTTGGATAAGTACATAATTAGGAGAGGTATTGAGGTCTATGGTCCAGGTCTGGGTCAATGGGACTAGGCAGAATAACAGTTTTTGTGCAGTAGTGCTCTATGACTCTCTAATATATACTAAATCTGAAAACAAATGTATGAAAATGTTCATGCCTGGAAAATAGATTATGGTATGATGCTGTCTGTGATACACATTCAGCTTTGTTTCCCCAGATGATTTAAAACCATGTTGTTTTTCAGAGACCTTTATGTACTTGGTCTTTATAGTTTCAACAGAAAGTTATATTTTAAGTTCTCCAAGATTTGAGAACACTGGACCATGCATGCCATTTGAACTGGTTTGAAATATTTGAAATTGAGGAACATTTTCAATCTCTTCAACGGAATAAAAATGTTTTCCTCTTCTGTGTTCTGCCTGCCATTCTAATTTGAAAGCAGTCTGTGTACAATCTGCAGGACAGACAAAATGAGAGATGAGTGGGAAATCATCATGAGACCTTTGTAAGAGCCCCAGTTCATTTTAAGTCTTGGGCCTCACCCAAAGAGTGCTGAACCAAATTCCTATTGCTCAAAGCTTGCAGATACAGTTGTGTCCTTAACTGTGGTATTCTGGAGTTAGAGCTTCTAAATAAGGCTGTTTACAAACAGATGATATGTTGAGAATTAATGAAGTGTAAGAATTCCTTTTGATTTACTTGAATCTTCACAGGAAGTTTATTTTCCAAGTGTACATTGTTTCTTTATGAGCTCCTCTGTTATCTCCTGTCTGGAGCTGTTGTTGGCTTTAATCCTCTAGGCACTTCTTGATTTCTCTTTTTAAATCTGTTTTACATTATTGGGGCTTGAATTCAGCATTGTAATTTTGTTTTTTCTGTGCATGTCTGAATTCTACCAAGTTAAAGTGGCAAGATAAGGGTCCCTATAAAGAAATTAGCATCACTATTGGTTTGCAAAGTTCAAAAAACTTTGCGACAAAGTTTGAAGTAAATTTATTATTAAAATATATATGTCACCTTATACAACCCTGAGATTCATTTTCTTGCAGGCATACTCAATAAATTCATAAAAGAATAATAACCTTAATAAAATAAATGAAAGACTACACCATACTGGGTGTTCAACCAATGTGCAAAAGACAACAAACTGTGCAAATACAAAAAGAAAGAAATATTAATAATAAATGAACAAGTAACAAGTATCAAGAACATGAAATGAAGAGTCCTTGAAAATGTGTCCATAGGTTGTGGGAAGTGAAGTTGAGTGATGGGATAAGTGAAGTTGAATGAAGTTATCCTCTCTGGTTCAAGAGCCTGATGATTGAGGGGTAATAACTGTTCATGAACCCAGTGTGTGAGTCTTGACGCTCTTGTACCTGTTTTCTGATGGCAGCAGTAAGAAGCGAGCATGGCCTGGGTGGTGGGGGGTCCCTGATGATGGATGCTGCTTTCCTGCAACAACATTCCATGTAGAGGTGCTCAGTGGTGGTGGGGGGGGGGGGAGCCCTTACCCGTGATGGACTGGGCCGTATCCACTACCTTTTGTAGGATTTTCCATTCTAGAACATTGGTGCTTCCATACTAGGCTGTGATGCAAACAGTCAATATACTCTCCACCACCCATCTATATAAGTTAGTCTAAATTATAGATGTTATGCTGAAACTTTGCAAAACCCTAAGGAAATAGAGACATTGTTGTGCTTTCTTCATAAGTACACTTATGTGTTGGGCTCGAGACAGGTCCTCTGAAATGATAACATCTAGGAATTTAAAGTTTCTGACCCTCTCCATCTCAATTGCACAAGGAGTTATTTGGGCCAAGGTCTTGATGCTTACTGATTAGGTTTGAGGGGATGATAGTATTGGATGCAAACTGCAGTTGATAAAGAGCATCCTGATTTATGCAGCTTTCCTCTCCAGATGTTCTATGTCGAGTGAAGAGCCAATGAAACGCCCTTCCCTGCATTATTTAAATAGCCTTGCTGCCCCATTCACAATGCCAGAAGTAAAATTAGGGTAATACCTTCAATTACTACCATTAACACTCAACCTTCATTGTCATTTATTCAGTTTTGTGAATCTAGGCAATCCAGGCATCAAAGGCAAGGTACAAACAAGAGAAAACCTGCAGGTGCTGGAAATCTGAGCAACACACACAAATTGCTGGAGAAACTCAGCAGGCCAGGCAGCATCCTAGCCTCCAACCTAAATGTGTCCTTTTCCCGATAGTGGAGGAGGCCATGGATGGACATATCAAAATGGGAATGGGAAGTGGGATTAAAATGGGTAGCCACTGGAAGATCCTGCTTGTTCTGGCGGACAGATTGTAGATGCTTGTCGGGTCTCACTGGTATATAAGAGGCCACACTCAGAGCACTGAACACAGCAGTTGATCCCAACAGACTCACAGGTGAAGTGTTGCCTCACCTGGAATGACTGTTTGGGGCCCTGAATGGTAGTGAAGGAGGAGGTGTCGGAGCAGGTGTAGCATTTGTTCCATTTGGAAGGACAAGTGCCAGGAGGGAGATCAGAGGGGAGGGTCGAATGGACAAGAGAGCACATGCCATAGTTTCCCATCTCTGAATTCATTTATTTTTCAACTCGTGGACCATAACTGTGGTGAAATCTGAAACTGAAAGTTTCTGGAGGATCCCATACTGAGCACAAGTATGAAAATACCACTTTCAGCAACTGCTTCCATCAATCTGCAGAGGACTGACAGTAGGTATTTGAGGAAGTAACTGGATTTGGATTTGAACATTTTTGGACATTCATGGGCGACTTTCCACTTTATTGTGTTAATGCCAATGCTGTAGGTATACTTACACTGCAATCAATGCTTGAGAATGAGTCTTCAGCACCAGGTGAAGATGTTATCAGACTCATAACTCAGTCAGTATCTCATCCATTTAGCTCTGGCTGTATATCCTGGTATGAAATGAACTGACTGAAGGTTATCTTTCTTGACAGTGGGATCAAAGAAGGTAGTTTACTGAAGCGACAAACTGACTTTGTCTTACGTGCATGTCCTAAACTTTACAGATAGTGGTGGCTTTTCTGTAATCACATCATTGAAAGTATAGTTTGGGTAAGAACCAATCGTTGGAATAAAAATGGAAGGAAAAAAGTTTGTTTTGTTTTAGAAACTAATTAGCTGTCTTTACACACTTGACTAAAAATTTCGTCTGCCAGATTTGCATTTTAAGCATTTGGACAGGTCTGAATTTGATTTTCCATCTACTTAAAGTATAGTTAGTAAAATTTCATGCAGTGTGGTCCAAATTTCTTATTTATATTTCTGAAGGAGAAATCTTACTGCTAAATATTGAAAGTCATGAAAATGTCCTTGGGGATTCAGCTTAAGTGCAACTTAAAAACAGGAAATTATAGGTTTTCATCACACTTCCGGCAAAGTTATGATGGAAAACAGAATCAAAGCCATCCAAATTCCAAGCCAAGTATAATTTACTTCATCACTGTATGTGCCACAGCCACATTCTGTCTGCCATCTGTTGGCAATCTGGAATCGAGGAAGCCAGTTTGAATGGTGCCAAGTGTTGTCTGTAGTGTTAAAACAGAGATGACCTATCTTTATGGCTTGTTTTTATTTATGCTTCGTCTGGAGTTACAGTCACACTGCCATTTTTATGTTGCTATGCAGCAATGCAAAAGTAATATTTCAGTTTCTAAATAAGTACATTAAAGAGGATGGGCAAACTCATTGTCAGCCAAGCATTTCAACTGTTTGACAGTTTTGGACTCAGTTCAGGTCCCCTGATTCAGATATTCAGTGGTGTATTGGACACATGTCCAAACGTGCAGCAAAATATATTGAAACTTTAATCTATATCTTCCATCTGTGCAACAGCCATTTCAAGAAATTACAACAAAGGAACCAAGTTTGCTAATCCCAGATGAGTTTCTTAGTGAACAATAATGTCGTCAATAGGACAGTACATCACGTTACTAGCCCTTTGGCCCACGATGTTATGCCAATCTTTTAACATACTCCAAAGGCAATCTAATCCTTCCGTCCATTTTTCTTCTAATCCATGTACCTATCAAAGAGTCTCCTAAGAGTCCCTAACGTATCTGCCTTTATCACTACCCCTGGAAGCACATCCCACACATCCGCCACTCTCTGTGAAATACTTACCTCTGACATTCCCCTATACTTTTTTAAGACCACAACACATAGGAACAGAATTAGACTATTCAGCCCATCGAGTCTGCTCTGCCATTCCATCACGGCTGATCCCGGATCCCACTCAACCCCATACACCTGCCTTCTCGTCATATTCTTTGATGCCCTGACCAATCAGGAAACAATTAACTTCCACCTTAAATATAAGCAGGGGCTTGGCCTCCACCACAGTCTGTGGCAGAGCATTCCACACATTTACTACTCTCTGGCTAGAAAAATTCATCCTTACCTCTGTTCTAAAGGGTCACCACTCAATTTTGAGGCTGTGCCCTCTAGTCCTGGATACCCCCACCACAGGAAACATCCTCTCCACATCCACCCTGTTAAATCCTTTCAAATATTTGGTAAGTTTCAATGAAACTTACAGTAAATTCCAGTGTTCTCTAGAACATTCTCCCAGTCCCACTCTCCTGACTGGATGACACACATTCCTAAGCACCCCTGATCTTTAACGATAACCCAAACACTGCCAGCAGAACACACTGCTTCTACAGAAAGGCCATTACATGAAATACCTTACATTAGTAGTAAACACTTTACCAGGGCTCTCTCCCATCAAAAGTAGACAAGTCCTCTAAACCAGTAGTCCCTAAACTCCAGGCCGTGGACCGATACTGGGCCATGAAGCTTGCAGTGGTGCAGCGGTAGCCGGGAAACACCCAGCACATCTTTAAGAAAAAAGCCGAAATAAACAAGCTAATTAATTAGGTGCTGCCCGGTACTTAAATGTCGGCCCAGATCAGAGGTGACACCTAATTTCGGCTTTTTTCTTAAAGATGTGCTGGGTGCATTCTGGCTACCACTGCACCCCTGCATGCTTCGCGGATCGGTATCGGTCCGCAGCCTGGAGGTTGGGGACCACTGCCTTAGACTTCGAAATTGATCAACCCTCCCATTAATAGCACAGCTTACAAAGGAATCTTGTGATGTCAGGACCTCCAATCCATTTGTAAATGGTAGGGATATGTCTCACTCGGGGGTATAGGTGGAACACTCTGTTCCCCTGGTGTGATATAGGCCTGCCTCTCTGGGGGTTTCCTGACTCTTTGAGACCTCCTTATCCCATCATCTATTTCTTCAGTCTCAAACACTTCTTGGAATCTTTCTTGTCTACTTGGAGAGGCCTCTCCCAGTCTGATTCTCATGCCTTCTGTCAACTTATGGCTCCCTGTCACTTTGGAGCCTAGTTTGCCTACATTGTCCAACTGCAAGTCTGCCTGTCCACTGCTAGTCCTTCCTGTTACATTCACCTCAGCATGGGCTGGTTGAGGAACCTCCTCGTCAATTACTGGGGAGTTTGCATAGGGTAACATATACCACACCTCTATTTCCTCATCCTGTCATCCATACAACATTCAGAGGTGAAGTCCCCTGAAGGTTTCTCAACTGCTTCTCCTTCTGTTCTCCCCCATTGCTGTAGAGTCCTCTTACTAGGTGTAGGGTCCATGTTGAGCTCTATATCAGCACGTTCCCCTTGTCCCAGAGGTAGAATGTGGTTCTGACTGAGAATCTTGACACATCCATTCCCATCTTTTGGTTTCACCTGGAAAACTGGTACGTTCGGCATCTGACTCTCCACTATGTAAGGCATAGCCACCTAGAGGTCAGCCAACCTGTGCTTCATTGGTAGCCCCAAATTCCTTATGAAAACTCTGCCTCCAGGCATCAGTGCGGCGAAATTCTGTGTACAGTTGTAGCAGAGGACCAGATGACCAATATGCTGACTCCATTTGCTGATCTCCAGGGTTCCAAGCATGTCTAGCAAGATCTGGTTGAACCTCTCGGGCTGGGGATTACCCTGAGGGTGATAAGATGTTATCCTTGACTTCTCGCCTCCAAGCATGCTGGGTAACTCATGTGTGAGCCTACTCTCAAAATCCTGTCTCTGATCACTATGTATCATCTGAGGAGGCCATAATGAACAAAATACCTTTCCATAATACTTCGGCCATGGTGGATGTCTTCTGATCCTTTGCAGGGAAAGCTTGCTGGAATCAGACTCTATGGAAAGGAAATCCATACACACGAGATCAATTGGCCCCTCACTCTGCAAATGGGATAACGGAGCGGCTCTTACAGGCAGTGTCTTCCTCCGAATACATTGAATGCACAACTTACAGTACACTTCAACCTCAGGCTTCATTTGGGCCCAGTAGAACCAATCTCTGACCAATCCATAGATCCTGTCAAACCCCAAATGACCTGAATCACCATAAATTGACCTCAACACAATCCTTCGATACTTCTCTGGCAGAACCAACTTGGAACGGAGGCCTTTCTGGAGGAGACGTGACCTGGTATAGAACCTGGTCCCTCAACTCCAGTTTGTTCCATTCTCTCAGAAGTAGAGGTATGGCAGTGTGTTTCAGCTCTTCAGCTTGGGCCATATCCCCTTTCACAACAGCTGACCAAACGGTACCTATTCAAGGGTCACCTCGCTGAGTGGTGGTCACCTTCCCCGGACTCAATTGCTTTGTATTCAGAGCAGTCTGGTTGCAGTAAGTTTGTGGAATGGCACAGCCAGAAGCTCCCAAATGATCCAGCGCTCCATCCTGCCCAGGCCTTTCCCATGACAGAAAATTGGCACATTGCTTTAACTTCAGGGACAGAAATGCTCTCCCACTCTCTATCTATTTCCAGCCCTTCATGTGCGCATCAGGACAATGCATCAGCATCAATGTTCCTGCTCCCCAGCCTGTACTTCAGGCTGAAATCATAGGCAGACAGCATCGGCACCAAAGATGGCCTGTAGCAACTAATTTCACTGAGGTCAGGATATAAATCAATGGATTGGTGTCCATCCGCCTCTTGAACTTGGCACCACAGTTCCATCTCAGTGCCAGAAACTCCAATCTGTGAGTGGGGTAGTTTCACTTGGAGGGTGGCAGACTCCGGCTGACAAAAGCAACAGGTCTCAACCCTGTGTCCTAATCCTGATGCAGAATGCCCCCTAAGCCCTCTCAGCTGGCGTCTGTATGCAATAGATATGGCAACTGGAGGTTTGCAAAACCAACATAGGTGCTTTCGTCAGCAGCTCCATCAGCAACTGAAAAACCTCTTCACATTTCGCACCCCATCTTACTTCAAAAGGCTGTGAAGGGCCAAGATAATCTTTACCATCTTCTCCTTTTGTCCTCTTCCTGTTCTTCCCCAAGGGAGAGTAGCTGTACAAAAGCTAGTTCAAAGGGAGACTCACCTTGGAGCAGTCCTTCATGAACCCCCAATAGTACCCACAGAATTCAAGGAACGAGTGTAGAGCACTCGCATTCCTGGGCCTTGGCCATGTGGTCACCGCCTTTATCTTTGACAGATCAGTAGCAATTCTGTTCTGCGAGACTATGTGCCCTGCATAATTGATAGATGTCTTGCAGAACTGGCACTTGTCCAGTGTCAGTTTTAACCCTTCAACTTTCAGGTGGCCTTTAACACCTTCAATAGCCTCACCTCGCGCTCTTCCAGGGTGGACTCAAACACTATGAAATCGCCCAGGTACACCAGCACCTCAAGCAAGTTCATGTCCCAAGAGTTTTCTCCATAACACGCTGGAAAGTAGCCAGGGCTCCTAACATGCCCTGGAGCATCCTTTCAATCTCAAAGAATCCAAGAGGACATATGAATGCTGTCTTCTCCTTGTCAACTTCACTCATGGGTATCTGATAATAGCGACTCCTTAGGTCCAGCACACTGAACCACTTCGCTCCACTCAGGCTGGCCAGTGCGTCCTCGATCCTCAGAACAGTATATTGGTTGGGGACTGGGCAACAGTTCAGGGTCCGATAGTCAACACACATTTGTACCTTCTCATTCCTCTTCCTCACTATCACTATGAGTGATGCATTGGGACTCCTGGACTCAGTGATGATCCCAGCTTCCTTCAGCTTCTGCAGATGCTGCCAAATGTCCTCCACCTCGACGGCTGCCCGTTGCTGAGACCTTTCTCTGAAAGGGGAGTCCTCCATCACTCAGATGGTATGGCAAGCACTCTTGGAACAACCACATCAAACTCATCAGTAGAAAAGACATCTTCGAACTTCAACATTTTCTCTGTCAATCTCCTTTTCCAACCTTCAGGTATTGGACAGTTGCCAAAGTTGAATAACTTGGCTGTCAACTTTCCATTTCCAGGAGTTGATCTCTCTCTTCCTTTTCTCACAGGAACTAGACATTACAGTCACCAGAAAAAAATGTGCCATTGGCGTTCTCCGCCCGAGAGTGACCTCCCCTTCCGAGGTGTTCCTGACAATTACTGTCATCCTGTTTACCTGTACAACTGACAGTTCTGCATTTCAGGCCTCACCAATACCCTGGCAGGTAAGTATGACTCCTCTTTGTTGTCTTTCGAAGCATCCACCAGGAGGATCTCGGCATCAAACATTCTGGGAAATTTGAGGTTTCCCGCCACTCTAGCTACCTCCCCAGGTCGTAACGTGATGTGTTTAGATGTGGTGTATCACATTGTTTCTCATTTATGCTCATCATCCAGCCAAGGATGGGCATGCACTTCCTCAAAAGCACCTCTGAACACAGGGTGAATGGATAAGGTTTTTTGAAAGCTCTCTCCAACTTTCTCCTTGCAGGCTCCCACTATTCTCCTCACAATAGGAGTATTTGTTCCCACAAGAATTCAAGCTTCACCATTCTCAACTGGGTCTAGTCAAACTAACACTAATGTATCAAGGACTTCAGCTACTCCCACATCTGCATCTGAAAACTCCAGCTTCAATGACAAGTAACCATCATACCGGTAGTTATCAGTACTAAGGCCCCAGAGCTCTAGGGCACTGAGTGGCATCAATGGTAAATGTGTTAAATACAAGTTGTAGAAAGATCTGTACAGCAGAGTAACCTGAGAACCTGTGTCAAGTATGGCTTGAGTATAAATACCCTTGATTCATAGGGATACACTGGAGCTTGGTCCCACTCAGCCTCAGGAATAGGATGGGTCTTTCTGGGGTTTTCTGACTTCCCTTGCTGTTCACTTTTCGAAGGTTTTCTTGACCTTCACACTCCCCCTTGAAATGTCCCTCCTCACCACAATTGAAACAGACAATGCCAGTCGCTCCCCTTTTCAAGGGACCCTATTCAGTCGCAGCCCTCTGCCGAGTACGTCTCACCAGTGGGTTCAGCTCCTAATCGGCTTTGTTCTGCTTGAAAGCAGCATCAGCTGATATCAACCGAGATACCTTGGCTCTTCAAATCTTTCACGAAATCTTGTAAAACCCCCTCCTGTGAGATATCTGGGGTCAGCGACAAAGGGTTCCTCCAAGGACTGTGCCCTGCTGACAGAGGCCTCCCGGTCTTCCATTGTGTCAGCCTCCTCTCGTACTTCTCTGATCAACTCAAAAAACGAGGGGGGGGTGCAATTCCTACAAAACATTTGGAAGCTTAAAGCAATCATGTCACCTAACTGTGTGCCCTTTGTCACTTGGTCCATCCTTAACTGATTCACTTCAGTCGTTTGGGTGGGCCCTCTATTCCTCAAGCCATGCAGCTGTCTCTCTAGCCGAAAAATGTAGGCAGAAGGTTTTTTCCCCCTTCTCCTGGAACATGTTCCTGAACCTTGTCATAAGCTCCATTGGGCTTCCCATTGCACCAAAAACACTTTCTAGTTCTTGCATGCATCCTGCGGAAGAAGCAAAGATGTTCTCTGCCTTTAAGGACTTCACAACTTCAGCAGCCAAACCTTTCAGACTTTACCAGTTGCTGACTTTTCACATCATTAGAACACTGCCACTCATCCAGCATCTGAGAGGTCTTCTCCACCCAAGTCTCATGTTCCTCCTCCCCCTTGGGGGGGTGGGCTTCACTCCCTAGAACATCCTCAGCCTACAATAACTTTGACCCTCAGCCGGTGCACTTTGCCATTATCCACCAGGGACATAAGGGCCAATACCAACTCAGAATTTTCACCCCTCGCTGGAAGACTCATTAGACCTTCCACATCAAACCACTCCTTCCCCTTGCTCCGAAGAAACAAGGGCAACGTGTCTTAAAAGACTCTGCCCTCAGGTACAGGAAAACCCGACTTCCAACTCGGCACTCTTGCCTACGCTCCCCTCTTCTTTGAAAGTATGGACAGCCCATGGCCCTGCCTCTCCTGGGACCCCAGTGGTACCAGGCAGATCCATTCCCATTGCATCAGCCCTAGTCTGAACTAACACCATATTTTTCCTAGCCATGTGATCAAATGTCGCTCCATGATCGTAACTTTTCCTAATGCTTTAACAGTGCTTAAAACCCTCACAATAATTCATCTGGGCTGCTGATATCCACCCTGCTCAGAACATGAGCATTAGCTATGGGTAATCTCTTTGAATTGCACCAACGCTTAACCCCTGCTGCATCCATAACCATGTATCTTAATCACTTTCCCAGACAATAGTTTAACACAGGATTAATCACAAACCCACTTGATCAATTCTTAGGGCAATTACACAGAGTTTAATCCTGGGCCATAACCCCCATAATGGATAGCCCCCTTTTACTGGATGCCTTTGGAAATGCAGCTTGTTAGCCCCTTATTAACAGCCACTGAACCCTGCTGTGAGAAAACTATCTTTCTCAGGTTCCCTACATTCCCTACGTTGGTCCCACCAAAACCATGAGGTTGGAATGCTTTGCCCACCCAAACCCCGGTTTGTGGAAATGCTGCATGATTTACTGCCCCAGGCAATCGCCCGTTGTCAAGAAACAACAGATTGTACACTGCATACAATTATAAAGAAGTATATTTAAGAATGTTAACTTAAGCAAACTGTTATTAAAGGTAGGAAAGAACAGAACAAAAACGGCCCATTATATTTAAATAATTGCATGTGCATGGTGGAGCTCAAATCTTCTCAAATCGAAATCTTTGTTTTTGGTGTACACTCTGCATCAACTCCTGTTCACTGCTTCCTGGGTAAAGTTCCCCTCTTGGTCTTGACTGGATTGCGCATTCCCGCCGGATCAAATTCTATAGTCAGTTCTCTCGAGCTCCTTCTCTCTCCATCTCCCACTGAACAAAGACCTTGACCCACCTCATTGTTGGTCACAAATACTGCTCCCACAGCATTCTCTAGAACCTTCTCCCAGTTCCACTCTCCTCATTGGATGACACACATTACTAAGCATCCCTTCCTTACCTTTAACAGTAACCCCAAAACTGCCAGCAGAACACACTGCTTCTACAGAAAGACTATTGCATGAAATATCCTACAACATTAGCAGCAAACCCTCGACCAGGGTGTTACATTAGTGAGCACCTTCCAAACCCATGACTTCTACTAGATAGAAGGAACAAAGAAGGTTGAGGGGTATCAAATAACTTATATAAAATTATGAGAGGTCCAAACATGGATTGGAATGTGGAACATGCATGTCATTTAGTTGGATTGGATGGGAATTGATTTTTTTTTCAACAAATTTTGGTGTTCCGGAATTTTCTAACAGAAAAGGTGGTAGAGTCAGAAACACTCATCATATTCAGAAAGTACCTGAATGAATAAATCAATTGCCATAACCTGCAATGTTATGAAACAAGAGCTAAAAGATAGACTAACCTGGAGTCCATTTCTCCCTGGCATGAAAACTATTCGGTTTTTTTCAATATTATTTACTCTAAATGTTTCTCCACTACTAAGAACTCCATTGAGAGCCATATGGAAATAAACAAAAGGTGAGGCATTTGGCCTTCTGATAGAGGAATTAGGCTGGAGCTCTATTCTTCCCAGTGTGACGTTAAGCACAATTCATGCATGGTGGGTCAGCAGAACGGTCAGGAGAATTGAACATTGGCAATCAGGTCATATCTTTGAATAGAAACAGTTTAGTTGGCTATTTACCATGGGAATAATCAAGGACTTGAAATATCAGTTTGAAGTGAAGCTCAGTATTGTTCACTATCCTCCAATCACCACTGCAATCATTAAATGACCTGGCCTGGAGCTTCAGCTGGGATTTAGTATTCAGAATGCCACTATCTATAGCCTCATGTGAGGTGAAATTGTAGAATTAGATGGAATTTGGAATGGACAGAGAATCATTTGAAATAGAGGGACAAAGTGATGTGGTTATCTCACATGGAAAGATTGTGCAAAGTCTGCCAAATGTCATTGGAGAGATTCACATGAAAAGGATGCCAGCTGCAAAGAACTGTTTACTAATTGGACAAGATAAATCAATATACAGATATCTAAAGAAAGAATTACCATCATAAGCTGGTTGGGGCTTTTTGGATCCCACACGAATTGGGTAACAGTGTGTAGGAGGGTCTGTCAGCGCTGGGGGGGGGGGGTTCTGAATCTGAAAGTGGGAACTATCTTGTCAAATGTTACTGCAGGCCTCAGAACTTCCAGCTGGCTGCCATCTGGGGATGGAATCCAGACTCATAGACAAGAGTTACCCAGGACAAGTAAAACGGTGCTGGCTTTACTACGACATTATGGAAGTATTTATGATTATGAGGAGCACAGATATAGCGACAGTAATTGTCTTTTCCTCAGGGTATGTGTATCCAAAATAAGGGGGCATAGGTTTAGTGTGCAAGGGGTAAGATTTAAAAGGGTCATGGGGGCAACATTTTCATGCTGTGGGTGGTGAGTATATGGACAAGATGCCAGAAGGGGTTGAAAAATGTATAAACTATTTAAATAGGTATATGGAAGGGAAGAGCCTGGATGGATTTTGGCTGAATGCAAGGAATTAGGACTAGGAAGGTAGGCCCCTCTCCTACTCTGTTTCACTACGCCTCCATCACTCATCAGCAAGTCGATTACAAGACTCGATGATGTATTTTGTTATAAGTTTAACCTATGAAGAGTCTTGGGGCATTTTACTCTGTTAACTGCCTTGCATAAATGGAAATTGCTCTTTTTTCTTTTTATATGCTTTCTCACACTTAGTTTTTGACCTAAAACTTTAACTGTTTTCCCAGGTGCCACCTGAACTGCTAGGCATTTCCACCATTTTTATTTTTCAATTTGATGTGATAATTAGAATCAGAATCAGGTTTAATATCATCAGCATATGTTGTGACATTTATTGCTTTGCAGCAGCAGTGTATTGCAATGCATAAAAATTTAAAAAAAGCTATAAATTGCAATAATATATTTTAAAAAGTAAATTAGATAAGTAGTGCAAAAAGAGAACAAGAAAAAAAATACTGAGGTAGTGTACATGGGTTCATTGTACTTTCAGAAATCTGATACCGGAGGGCAAGAAGTTGTTCTAAATGCTGGGTGTGTGTCTTCAGGCTCCTATACCTCCACCTTGATGAGAAGAGGCTACGTCCTGGGTGACAGAGGTTTTGATGCTGCCTTTTGAAGAAGTCCACGATATGGGGGGGGGGGAGGGGGGCAGCTGGCTGAGTCGTAACTTCTGTAGAAATTTGCCTAGTCCTGGGTGACATACCAATTTTCCTCAAATTCCTAATGAAGTATAGCTGCTGTTGGGCCCAAGATAGATCTTCAGAGATGTTGACACCCAGGAATTAAATCTGCTCAGCCCTTCCATTGCTGATTCCTCGATAAGGACTGGTGTGTGTTCCCTTGACTTCCTCTTCTTGATCCTCAATCTATTCCTTAGTCTTACTGACATTGAGTGCAATGTTATTATTGCAACACCACTCAACTAACTGATCTATCTCACTCCTGTATGTGTTGTGTCATTGGCAAATTAATAGATGGAAATTAAGCCATACCTAGCCACACAGTCATGTGTGTAGGGAGAGTAGAGCAGTGGGCTATGCACATATTCTTAAGGTGCACCAGCGTTGATTGTCATATTTCCAATGTGCACTGATCGTGGTCACCCAATGAGGAAGTGAAGGATAAAGTTATGGGGGAGGTGGAGAGAACAAGGTTTTGGAGCTTGTTGATTCCCACTGAGGGTATGATGGTGTTGAATGCTGAGCTGTAATCAACCAACGGCAGACTGACACAGGTATTGCTATTGTCCAGGTGATCCAAGGCCAAGTGGAGAGCTGGTGAGATAGTATCCGCTGTAGACATATTCTGGCAATAGGCAAATTGCAGCAGGTCCAGATTCTTGTTCAGGCTGAAGTTGATTCTGGCCATGACCAACCTCTCAAGTAGTTCATCACAGTAGATCTGAGTGCAACTGAGTGAAAGTTATTGAAGTAGCTCACCTTGCTCATCTTGGATACTGGTATGATTATCATCTTTTGACACAGATGGGAGCCTCCAACTGTAGAACTGAGAGGTTGAAGATATTCTTGAAAACTTCCCACCAGTTCATTAGCACAAGTTTTCAGTTCCCTAACAGATACACCATCAAGGCTGAATAAGGGTTCACCCTTTTTGATGTCGGCCTCTGAGACAGAGATCACAGGTCACCAAGTGCAGCAGGGATTCTTACAGGGTGTAGTTTTATTTTCCCTTTGAAAACGTGCATAAGGTGCATTGAGCTCATCTGGGAGTGAAGCACTATTGTCATTCATGATGTTAAGTTTTGCCTTGTAGGAAGTAATGACCTGCAGACCCCGCCAGAGCAGACGTGCATCCAGTTCTCTCTCTAACTTCACTTGGATTGTTTTTTCACTCTTCAAATAGCCTTCAGTAAGTTGTACCTGAAGATATTGTATAGTTCTGGATCACCGGTCTTGGATGCCACAGATCTAGCCCTCAGCAGACTACAAATCTCTTGGTTTATCCACAGCTTTTGGTTTGGGTATGTCCGGTATGTTCTCAAAAGCACGGACTCATTCACACAGATCATAATGAAGTTGGTGACAACTGTGGCATATTCATTCAGGCCCGAAGATGAATCCTGGAATATTGTCTAGTCCACCGACTCAAAACAGTCCTGTAAGTATTCCTCCACCTCCCCTGGCCATACCTTCTTTGTCTTCACCTCTGATGCTGTAGTCTTTAGTTTCTGCCCGTAGGCTGGGAGTAGAAGAACAGTCATGTGATCAGAGTTTTGGGCTGGAATGGCAAATGTTCTTGATGAACAATTACATCAAGAACGGTATAATAGTGGTCAAGTGTGTAGGCTTCTCTGGTTTCACATGTGATACGTTGGTGGTAGTTGTTCAGAGACTTTTTCAAGCTGGCCTGGTTGAAATTCCCTGCAATGAATGGGAAGGCATCAGGGTGCACTGTTTCGTGACTGCTAATCATCCTGTTCAGCTCCTCCGGTGCCTCCCTGATATTGGCCAGAGGTGGAATATACACAGCTACTAGGATGACTTTGGAAATCTCCCTTAGCATATAACATAGACAACACGACTGCGCGGTGTTCCAGATCAAGTGAAGAGGATTGCGACAGAACTGCCACATCTGTGCACCATGATGAGCTAACCATGAAGCATACTCCAGCTCCTCTACTCACCTGCCTGAAGTTGCAGATGTGAGCCATATTTGTGTGAGGCAAAGGAAATAGCAGTCCCTGGTGTCCCTCTGGTATAGCAAAATTGCTCTGAGGTCTTCAGATTTATTTTCCAGAGACTGTACATTTGCCAGTAGGATAGTAGGAAGTGGGGTCTAAAGTTTCTGTGTTTCAATCATACCTACAGACCATCTTTCCTCACCTCTTTTTCTTAAAGGCGAATTGAACTTGTGACCTGAGTCTACCTTCCAGGATCACCAATTTTGAGGCTGGATAGATTTTTATTTCTCTTTAAACAATGTTGCTTAGTGAAATGCCCATGGTTGTAACTGTGAATTTCCGCTAAAGAAGTCCTAAATGGCAATATTTGATGATTCCCATCGAAGCTGCATGAAAAGAGTTGCCACTTACTCACACCATTTTGGTGTAACTAATGTTTTTATATATTGGGCTTGTCCCCTTTATTGACTTCAAAGTAACTGCAATCTGTGCCAATTTTATTGTAATATTGAGCAAATAAGGAGAAAGTTAAAATTAGAGGTGCATGTATAAAAGCACAGAGTTATCACTTACTTTGCTGTCAAAGGCCAATGGCCCACGGGTTCCAATCAGTGAACACTTCTCCTTATTCACTGCAATCCCTTACCTCTCACAACCTTCCTCAAGAGACATGCAGCAACCATCTGCTCTAGTTGCTGGTTACGTAGTAAGCAAGTGCCAGCTTTTCACAATGATGAGATGTTGTTCCTGAGCTTGGCATTTATTTTCTGACCCAGTTAGTTTGGGAGGGTGGCAATGGGAAAAGGCTGTTGTTGGTGAGCTTGAAAAATTTAAATTATAGATCTTCTGGTGCAGTCTGGAAGACCCATAGGCAATAGCAAAGTTTGGCATTTCTGATTTGTCTTAGGAATGGCTCCTGGGGAACTAGTTGTGAAGCAGTTTATTCATTCAGCTGCAAACTTACTTGCATTGCCAAAGCAAAATGGGTTCCAGGACTATACCGTAGGGACTGGCTGTGAAACTAAACTGTAGCAGTCCAGATCAACAGGCCACCCAGCTGCTTATATATTACAGAATCACTGGGTTTCTACAATATGTGGCTTGTTAAAAGCTAATCTCAAAATATCAAACATTGATATATGCCTATAAAAAGTTGTCTACCAAAACATTCTTATCAAGTAAGTTACTATGTTGCTACATATTTTGTTTCTAATTCTGTCATAATTAAATAAGATTACTTTTGCTGTGTTGGAGTGCAAAGGACAAGGAAAGTATTAGCTGGCTAATAGCCAGTTAACTTTCAGTGTGGGCAACCTCTCAAAAAATGTGTTACTTGTCAACAGTTATGTCAAATATTTCAGGGAGAAGAGTATTTCCTTTTTGAGATGTTAATGGATTAATTATGAATTAAAATTTTTAAAAATCACTATATCTATCTAGCTTGCTTTCTAAATCCTCATAGATCCACTATAAAATGCCACAATGGAGAAGTAAAAAGAAGAGCATCTACATGGTGGAAATATGTATCTAATGACATTCATATCTTTACCAAGCATTCTATATGTACCACATGACATGCCTTAAGTTACTGGTAAATTCAATACAAAATATGAATTCCTGTAGGAAATCTATCTATTTCACGGTTCAGTGAATCAGTGCCAGGTGCTCCTATTCATTCCCTTAGGCATTTATTTTGCAGCTTTACTACTTGTTTAGTAAAATATTGGGGAGCTGTTAAATTCCCTTCCCTTCCCTCAAACTAGATAAGCTTGGGAAAAGTCGAAGAATTAGTGCAAAAACTGAAACAAATCCATTTCAGTTTTGAAAGGATATTTGAGGGGCAGGCAACTGATGCAAGTTTCGAAAGAGAAATTGTTCATTGATCTTTTAAGGATGTTGTTTGCTTTAACTTGAGCCAAATATCTCCATCATCACATTTCTTTGTGATCCACGCACTTTGTCTCCACCATGACAGCCGTACTTCCTCTTAAGATCACCTTCTCCATATACAAACGTACATGAGAAAGTCTGCAGATGCTGGAAATCTGAAGCAACACACACAAACAGCTGGAGGAACTTAGCAGGTTAGTCAACATCTTTGGAAATGAATAGATAGGAGACATTTTGGGCTGAGACTCTTCATCAGAATTGAGATGGAAGGGGAAGATGCCAGAATAAAAAGATGGAGGGAGGAGAAGAAGGCTAGCTGGAAGGTGATAGGTGAAGCGAGGTGGTTGGGAAAGGTCAAAGGCTGGAGAAGAAGGAATCTGATAGGAGAGGAGAGTGGACCACAGGAGAAAAGGAGGGAGGAGGGGAGTCAGGAGGAAGTAATAGGCAGGTGAGAAGAAGTAAAAGGTCAGAGTGGAGAATAAAGGAAGGTGGTGGGGTGGGTGGAGGGGGAAGAATTTGTTTACCAGAAGAGGAGATCAATATTCATGCCATCAGATTGGAGGGTACCCAGACGGAATATAAGGTGTTGCTCCTAAAACCCTAAGGGTAGTTTCATCTTCGCACAAAACAAGGCCATGAACTGACATGTTCAGAACGGGAATGGGAATGGGAATGTTTGGCCAACGGGAAGTCCTGCATATGGCAGATGGAGTGGAGGTGCTCGACGAAGCGATTCTCCAATTTTAGACGGGTCTCACCAATGTAGAGGGGGGCGCATCGGGAGTACCTGACATAATAGGTGACCCCAGCAGATTTACGGGTGACGTGTTGCCTCACCTGGAAGGACTGTTTGGGGCCCTGAATGGAGGTGAGGGAAGAGGTGTATGGGCAGGTATAGCACTGAGGCTATATGATCTCCAAGTTCAGGCTGGCTAACACCAAATGTAGATAAGCCAGTTAAAACAAGCTCAGTTGCTATAAACATAGAATATAGAATAGTACAGCACGGGAACAGGCCCTTCAGCCCTCAATGTAATGCTGAATCAATTAAATTAGTAATCTAAACCAATCTCGCCTGCCTACACAATATCCATATCCTTCCATTTTCTTCACATGCGTGTGCCCATGTAAACATCCTTTAGAAGTCTCTAATGTTTCTGCCTCTACCAGCACCCCAGGCAGTGCGCTCCAAGCACGCTCCACTCACTGTGTAAAAAACTTGCTCCTTACATCTCCTTTGAAATGATCCCCTCACCCCTTAAATGCATGCTGTCTGGTAGTAGACATTTCAACCCTTTGAAAAAGGTATACTTTCTTGATATTTCAAGAAAAGCCTACTCCCCTCTCCCTACATTTGTAAATTTTGGTGCTTTGGTTTCTATAGAATTTATTCCTCTTTCAATTATTCCATTTGAGGTAGTGAATTATATTTCACTTTTATGTAAACTCACCAGTACATGGTAAAAAAAGGCTGGTAAACAAAATATTGGTCTATATAAATGATAATATCAGAGTCATTACCAGCACCTGTTATCCAGAAAAAAATGACAGCAGTATAATTCTGATTTCCTGCCTCCTCCCACACTGACCTCTCGGTACTTAGTCGCCTACAGAATTTTAATAAACCTTGTTAAATGTCTGAAGAATAGCACCCCATCTTTCAATTAATATTGTCACCATTTTCATATCATAACCATTGCTCATTTTTTTTGGATAAAGCAATAGCTGCTGCAACCTCTATTGTAACTTTATCCATCTACGGATGTGGGTTAATACTCAGCTGGGAAACTAACCTTTGATGATTGACAGAGAAATGTGATAGTACTGAAAGCTTCAGGGCTTCTTTTACAAATCTCTGAGGTGTGTAATTTAGCTTAAGTTCTGTGCTTTGTATTATTATTTTCTCTTCAAGTGCTTATTTTGACTGTTTGATTGTTTTGATTATTTAATGTTTAATGTAATTTCCTGTACAGAAGTGTAAAGGAGAATGAAATAATTGTTACTCTGGATCAGATGCAGCACAAAAAAAACATAATAAATATAAATACTTAAGATAGTTTATTTACATAGATTGATTGTATGTCCATAAAGTAATGCTAGGCACAGGAATATCTATACATAAGGTGGCAGACAGGAAATGATAAAGTCGTGGCGGTGGAGGGTGTCGAGGGGTTGGTTAGTGCATGGAGATGTGGTCTGCCTTATTACCTGAGGAAAGTGCTGTAATTGTATTTGATTCTGGTGGTCCTGATGTGGATGCAATGTAGCCTCCTCCCTGATGGGAGTAGGACTAGCAGTCCATGAGCAGGGCATGTGGGATTCTTCATGATATTACTGGCCCTTTTCTGGCACCTTTCTGTGCATATGTCCTTAATGGAGGGTAGGTTAGTGCTATTGATGTGTTGGGCGTTTTCGACTACCTGTTGTAGAGTCTTTCTGTCTGCCGCAGTGCAGTTTCAGTACAGTAGCCATGTTAGGATGCTCTATGCCGTGCATCTGTAAAATGATGTGAGTGTAGATGTGTATCGTTCAGCCCTCTTCAGCTTCCTCACAAAGCAGATGCATTAGTGAGCTTTTCTGATTGTGTGGAATGTGTTCTGAGACCATGAGAGGTTGTGTGAGATGTGCACTCCCAGAAGCTTGAAACTGCTCACTGTTTCTACTGCTGTGCCACTGATGTAACGAGGACTGAGTGGTGAGAGTTCTCCTGAAATCAATAACCATCTCCTTTGCCTTGTTGACATAACGGAGGGGTTATTTGCATGGCACCAAGCCTCGAGCTCTTCCACCTCCTCTCTGCAGGCCGTCTTATCATTGTTGGTAATGAACCCCACCACTGTCGTGCGATCAGCGAAATTGACAATGTGATTACTCAAGTATTTAGCTGTGCAGGCGTGTGTGAGCAGAGTGTACAGCTATATGCTCAGCACACAGCCTGGGAACACTCGTGCTGAGGATGTTGGGGAGGGAGGAGCGGTTGTGTATCCTGACTATCTGGGGGTCTGTTGGTTAGTAAATCCAACACCCAGTTACACAGTGGTGTATTTAGACTGAGGAACAGGGGTTTGTTCACCAAGGTCTGTGGGATAATAGTGCTGAATGCTGAACTAAAATCCTGAATCATCATTCTGACATAAATGTTCCCGTTATTAGTAGGCCTTGTTCACTTTATGCATATTTTCCATGACCATTTTTCCCATGAAACAGAATCATACGATATGTATAATAGGTTCTTAATTCATTGCTGCCCTTGTATGCTAGATGGTGTTGTCCACCCAGAGTACCTTAAGGTAAATTAATACGAATTATGTTGACATCAGAAGATACAAGTGTCTGTAATGTGAATTCAAGGCACACCAATTCACAGTTATAAGGGTATATTCTAATAATCAATACACAATGTCAAGAGGAAACTTCGCTTCTGGAGTAATTTTGATGCTATGGTGATTTGCAAAAGTTTAGTTAAGTGTATTAAAATTCTGCATTTAGGAAAATTCCAAATAATTAATTTTCCCTGGTATTATTTGTTATTATTTATGGATAAAGTTGTCTATGTCTTCTCTGGAAGATGTGTGGTGCATTGAATGTATATTAAGTGACACATTAAAAATCTCAAAATAAACCAGCTTGCCAAAATTTGCTACCAATTGACTTCCTCCAGTGTATAAACTTTGAAAAGGAAACACCTGTGTAAATTCATGCACTGTTACTCAGGGGATTTGTTTTCCTTCTCACATTCTGTAAATGTTTTCAGGATAGATGGAAAACCTGGTATAAACCTATTAATATGGATAATCACTTAAAAGAGTTTAAATATCTGCCTTTCTTTTGGTTTTAAAATATTTTTGAAAATAAAGCAGTCAAAAGTGCTTTAATTTTACAAATTTAACTTTTATGTGATTTAGCTTCAATAGAATCTACTATTTTGTAGTGTTTTTCCAAAATGGTTCACAATATCAAACCATGCACTTGCTAAATGTCAGACACTTTTCCAGATGACAATAATTAACACCTCAGGCTTTGAATGTTGGATTTGGTCTTGATGTATCCTGAATGGTAACTTTACTTCCTATAGGAAAATACCTTCCTTCCATTCTTTACAGAAATTCTTTGTAGGGTCTCCCTCAGGACTAAGGACGAACCCTTTCCTCTCCAGGTTGCACTGGTTCTGAGGTGATCAATGACGTCAATATGGGAAAAGCAGACTGTTCCATGGAAAATGCTACCAGGATGGACAGGAGTGTGGTTTATGAGTTGCTTCAATTCCTCTGATATGCTTATACCATGTTTCCATTTTCTCCCAATGCACAGACATAGAATACAGAAAAGTACAGCAAGGCTACAGGGCCACAATGTCATGGTCAATACTATGTTGAATTCTCTGTCTTCACTTATTAGATTAGATTAGATTATAAGGACACGCAGTCCTCTTTTATTGTCATTTAGTAATGCATGCATTAAGAAATGATACAATGTTCCTCCAGTATGATATCATAGAAACACAAGACAAACCAAGGCTAAAACTAACAAAAACCACATAATTATAACATATAGTTACAACAGTGCAAAGCAATACCGTAATTTGATAAAGAACAAACCACGGGCATGGTAAAAAAAAGTCTCAAAGTCTCTCAGAGTCCCAACATCTCATGCAGATGGTAGAAGGGAGAAACCCTCCCTGCCATGAACCTCCAGCGCTGCAAACTTGCCGATGCAGCACCCCGGAAGCACCCGACCACAGACGACTCTTGAGTCCATCCGAAAGCTTCGAGCCTCCGACCAGCCATCCGACATCGAGCATCCAGCACCATCTTTGCCGAGCGCTTCGACCTGGGCCCCGGCAACAGGCAACAGGCAAAGCCGAGGATTTGGGGCCTTCCCCTCAGAGATTCTCGATCCCACAGCAGCAGCGGCAGCGAAGCAGGCATTTCAGAAGTTTCTCCAGATGTTCCTCTGTGCTTCTCATGTCTGTCTCCATCAAATCAGGATTGTGCACAGCCCCTACTTACAAATACGATATCATTTCGGAGCGGCCACGCGCCCTGCGTTGCACCGCCATCTTCTCCTCCCCTCCAGAGTCCTCTTCAGTATCTTCTTGCACAATATGGTGAACATCTACTGAATGCAGTGGGGTAGCCTCCAGAGAAATGGTAGATGGGGATAAATCTGGACAAGGGTGAGGTGCCACACTTTGGGAGATTCAACATAAAGGGAAAGTGCATTTATTGGTAGGATCCTTAACAGTATTAATGAACAGCGGGATGCTGGGGTTGAGTACATAGTTCCCTAAGAAGGGCTGCTCAGGCTGACGTGGCAGAATGTTTGCCTTCATTAGGTGTGGCACAGAGTTCAAGAGCCAGGGAGTTATGTTACAGCTTTATAAAACTCTGGTTAGGCCACACTTAGACCACTGTACTTGGTTCCAGTTATCTCATTACAGGAAAGGTGTGATGGATTTGGAGAGGGTGCAGAGCAGGGTTTACCACAGGACAATATGCTGTGAGGAGAGGTTGGACAACTGCGGCTGTTTCCTCTGGAGTGGCAGAGGCTGAGGGAAGATTTGATAGAACTTTATTATAAATTGATGCAATGCCCAGATAGAACAGATAGCCAGTATACTTCACCAGGACATTCACTACTGAAGGACATGTAATAAAGGTGAGAAGGAAAAAGTGCAAAGGAAATGCATGAGGCAGGTTTTTTACACAGAGAATAATGAGAGCTGGAATGTGCTGGCTAGGGTTGTGGTTAAATATATATGCATACATATATATATATGATATATTCAATTAAATAAATAGTACAAAAAATGAAAAAATAATAGTGAGGTAGTGTTCATGGGTTCATTATCCATTCAGAAATCTGATGGTGGAGGGTAAGAAGCTGTTCCTAAAATGCCGAGTCTGTGTCTTCAGGCTCCTGTACTTCCTCCTTGATGGTAGCAATGAGAAGAAAGTATGTCCTGGGTGATTATGGTCCTTAATGATGACTAATGCTGCCTTTTCGAGGCATCACTTTTTGAAGATGTCCTCATTGCTGTTAGTGTCCATCATGGAGCTGTCTTACAACTGAATGTGCCAAAAAGAGAGGAATATGGTCAATGTGAGGAAAGAAGGACTAAATTAATTGGTTTAATTACTTCAGGACAATATCAAGGGCTGAAGGACTTGTCCTTTGCTCCATGTTCCACTGGGAGCAACTTCAAGTGTAAGATTTGCAGAAGTCAGCTGGGATGTTGCACTTCTTCAAAGAATTCTTTGAATCCTTTCTTCTATCCTCCTGGCAATCTCTTCCTGTGACAACTAGTAATAGACTATCTAGTTTGGGAGTCTTATGTCAGTTATCAACTAACATGGCCTGCCCAGTCGAACCAACAGGGATTAATTAGGGACTCAGTGCTGGGGATATTGGCCTGGGAGATGACATGATACTGGTTTATGTATCTGTTCTTTGAAGTAAATGGAGAGAATGCTGGAAACACTCTTAAATAAGATTGCTACAAAGAGAAAGAGTTAATTTTTCAGGTCTAAGATGTTTCATCAGAACCAGGAAAGTGGGAAAGGAAGTTAAAAACGCCATCCCCTTCTCGCAATTCCTCCGTCTCTGCCGCATCTGCTCTCAGGATGAGGCTTTTCATTTTAGGACGAGGGAGATGTCTTCCTTTTTTAAAGAAAGGGGCTTCCCTTCCTCCACTATCAACTCTACTCTTAAACGCATCTCCCCCATTTCACGTACATCTGCTCTCACTCCATCCTCCCACCACCCCACTAGGAATAGGGTTCCCCTGGTCCTCACCTACCACCCCACCAGCCTCCGGGTCCAACATATTATTCTCCGTAACTTCCGCCACCTCCAACGGGATCCCACCACTAAGCACATCTTTCCCTCCCCCCCCCCTGCATTTCGCAGGGATCGCTCCCTACACAACTCCCTTGTCCATTCGTCCCCCCCATCCCTCCCCACTGATCTCCCTCCTGGCACTTATCCGTGTAAGCGGAACAAGTGCTACACATGCCCTTACACTTCCTCCCTTACCACCATTCAGGGCCCCAAACAGTCCTTCCAGGTGAGGCATCACTTCACCTGTGAGTCGACTGGGGTGATATACTGCGTCCGGTGCTCCCGATGTGGCCTTTTATATATTGGTGAGATCCGACGCAGACTGGGAGACCGCTTTGCTGAACATCTACGCTCTGTCCGCCAGAGAAAGCAGGATCTCCCAGTGGCCACACATTTTAATTCCACATCCCATTCCCATTCTGACATGTCTATCCACGGCCTCCTCTACTGTAAAGATGAAGCCACACTCAGGTTGGAGGAACAACACCTTATATTCCGTCTGGGTAGCCTCCAACCTGATGGCATGAACATCGACTTCTCTAACTTCCGCTAAGGCCCCACCTCCCCCTCGTACCCCATCTGTTTCTCATTTTTATGCACACATTCTTTCTCTCACTCTCCTTTTTCTCCGTCTGTCCCTCTGAATATACCTCTTGCCCATCCTCTGGGTCACCCCCCCACCTCCTTGTCTTTCTTCCCGGACCTCCTGTCCCATGATCCTCTCGTATCCCCTTTTGCCTATCACCTGTCCAGCTCTCGGCTCTATCCCTCCCCCTCCTGTCTTCTCCTATCATTTTGCATATCCCCCTCCCCCTCCAGCTTTCAAATCCCTTACTCACTCTTCCTTCAGTTAGTCCTGACGAAGGGTCTCGGCCTGAAACGTCGACTGCGCCTCTTCCTATAGATGCTGCTTGGCCTGCTGCGTTCACCAGCAACTTTGATGTATAAAGGAAGTTAATTGTAAGTTTCAGAGAGGGTTGGTAGAGGGATGAATGGGACAGAGGGAATATATCTGGTAGGGTGGGACCAGGATCACCATCGTGATCCTGCTGCATACAGAGTTGAGGTGAATGCACATTTCTTCACACTGGCGTCATGTACATATATTGTAATGTCGCTGTTAGGATGGTTGTTCTGTTTGATATTCAGTATATTAGTAATCTGGACTTGGCAACATAGAACATGAAGTCAAGGTCTGAAGATGATGTAAGATTTGTACACAGTAAAGAGATTAACCGGCTTGAGGAGTATACTCTGGTGAAATAGGCAAGCAGATGGAGATGAAATTTAATGCCGAAAAGTATAAAATGATCCAGTTTGTCAGGAAGAATAATGAGGGAAAGTATAAACTAAAGGATACAATTTTAAAGAATGTGCAGATTGAGGGAACTGTAGGTGATACATGAAGACAGTGGGTATCGATAGCAGTTTAAAAGATGAACACATGAATGTGATGGAAAAGGAGGTATATGGACAGTGTATGGGCAGAAGGAATTAGTTTAGCTGAGCATTTGATTACTAACTTAATTAGTTTGGTGCAGGTTTGTTAGCCATAGGGGCTATTCTTGTGATGTACCACTCTGTGTTCTATGTTCTAAAGCAGTGGGTATAGATAACAGTTAAAAGATGGGCAGCATTTTGTAACGGAGCAGAGAAACAAATGCACTGGAACATTACCCTCTCTCATCTGTATACCTATCCAAACTTCTCAAATGTAACAACTGAACTGACATCCATCACTTCTGCTGGCAGCTCGTTCCACACTCACACCATCCTTTTAATTAAGTAGTTCCCCCTCACATTCTACTTAAATATTTTTTACCTTTCACCCTAAACGTATGATCTCTAGTTGTAGTCTCATCTGACTTGAGGGAAAAAGTCTATGTGCATTCCCTTCATAGTTTTGTACACCCCTATAAGATCTCCCCTCATCCTCCTGCTCTCCAAGCTATAAAGTCTTAACCTACTCAACCTGTAACTCAGATCCTCAAGTCCCAGCAATACTTGTGTTATTTTTCTTTGCATTCTTTCAAGCGTAGTGATATATTTCCTGTAGGTAGGCGACTAGAAGTGCACACAATATCTAAATTTGGCCTCACCAAAGTCTTTTGCAACTTCAACATAACACCCCAACTTCTGTATTCAATGCCCTAATTTATGAGCCAAACAGCTCTCCTTATAAGTCTATCTAGCTGTGATCTCCCTTTCAAGGAATTGTGATCTGTATTCCCAGGTCCCTTTGTGCTGCCGTGCACCCAAGTGACCTACCATTCACTGTATATGTCTTCCTCTAGTTTATCCTTCCAAAGTGCAACAGCTTACATTCATCTGCATTAAATGTTTTCACAACTTTCCTTTACAAACCTTTGGCAGTTAATAATACTTACTTCACTAAGGAGACTTACTGTCTTTCTGGAAACAACAGATTTGCATGTTAAATTAAAATAATTTAAGATTTTGAGACAGAACCTGCAAGAATGCAATTGCTGACTATTATGGTTCCCGTAACTGCCACACTCACCTGAAATTTTGTGTTTTGCTTTCAGGGATCAAGAGTCAAATGTCTGGATTTCTTTTGTGCTCTCAGAGCCCGATATATTTATTTTGTTTTCTGATTCTTAAGGGGCTGCATTAACTGAAGAGTCCATGGATGTGTGATCATTCTAAACTGTGATCATGCTGCCTGTGCCCTAACATGAACTTATTACCATCATTTTTGATAATGGGCATTGGTTTCTAGTTATAGCTTGATTACAAAATCCCAACTTTTGTTAAAATTCTGCCATCACTTTCAATCACTTCAAATTGTTGACTTCTTTCACCCTTCAAAACTATCTATAACCATCCAAATCTGACTATTGTCTATCACAACAACAGTTCTACAGAGGATGCAATCTCACTGGCTCTCCACTCAGCTTTGGATCACCTGGACAATAGCATAATCTATGCCAGGCTGCTGTTTATTGATCAGGCTGCATTCAACACAATCATACCCTCAGTACTAATCATCGAGCTCCAAAACCTAGGCCTTTGTACCTCCCTTTCCAATTGGTTCCTTGACTTCCTCATCGGAAGACCACAATCAGGACTGATTGGAGATACTATCTCCTCACTAACTGGATGCGTGCTTAGCCCACTGCTCTACTCTCTGCACCCATGACTATGTGACTAGGCACAGCTCAGATGCTATTTGTAAATTTGCCGATGACACAATTATTCTTGGCAGAAGTTCAGATGGTGATAAGGAGGCGTACAGGAGTGAGATAGATCAGCGGCTTGAGTGGTGTCACAACAATAACTTTACACTCAACATTAGTAAGACCAAGGAATTAATTGTGGATTTCAGGAAAGGGAAGTTGAGGGTACACACACCAATCCTCATTGAGGGATCAGCAGTGGAAAGGATGAGCAGTTTCAGGATCCTGGGTGTCAACATCTCTGAAGATCTATCTCGGGCCGAACATGCTGATGTGATTACAAAGAAGGCATCACAGAGGCTGTATTTCATTAGGAGTTTGAGGGGATTTGGTACGAGACTCTAGCAAATTTCTACAGATATACCATGGACAGTATTCTAACTGGTTGCATCAGCATCTGGTAATCTAGTATGGAGAGACCACTGAACATGATTAGTAAAAGCTGCAGAAAATCGTAAACTCAGCCAGCTCCTTCATGAGCACTAGCCTCCTTAGCAATGAGGACAACTTCAAAAGGAGATGCCTCGAGAGGTCGGCATCCATCATGAAGGACCCCCATCACCCAGCACACGTCCTCTTCTCGTTGTGACCATCAAAGAGGAGCTACACGAGCCTAAAGACACACACTCAACATTTTAGGAACGACTTCTTCCCCTCCGTCATCAGGTTTCTGAATTAACAGTGAACCCATGAACTCTACATCATTACTTATTTTGCTCTTTTTGTCACCACTTATTTAATTTAATTTATATATATATTTCTTATAATAATTTATAGTTTTTTTATTATGTATTGCAATGTACTGCTTCTGTAAGTAAAAACAAATTTCACAATTTATGCCAGTGATATTAAACCTGATTCTGATCTGATTCCAATCATCTCTGACTTTTGTTTGTTAGCAATTCACTGCCACATCTTTTGCTGCCTATACTGTTCAGCTGCCTAAAAATAGTCGTTAAATCTCCCATTGCCTCCCAACAACGGGCCTTGGAAACTGTTCATGTGGCTGTATTAAATTTTGTTTAAAAATCATGTCGTGATATTAAATATTTTGTATATCTTTCTTGCTGTCATTGGTTGAAGTACGATCTCAAGATTTCCAATGACTACCATGGCACTTAAATGTCTTGTTTATCTCTGAACACTTGCATCCTTGCAAGACAGTTTTATCACTGTTGTTTAGTTTTAGTCAGATATTTTATTAATTTCAAATAGATAATTTTGCATTGATCTTCTTAATACTGAGACATTGTTCTAATTTCTGGCATGCTGTATAATGAAACAATTACACATAAACATCTGTTTTCATTTAATTCTTTCCTATTTATAATATTGCACAGCTTTCTGGTAAAGTAATCAGAGATGTCTGTCAAAGTGAACAGTGCTATGGTATGTTTGGAGCTATTTTTTGTGTAGATCTGGATTTCATAACCATAAATTTATCTTTTTTTTATATACTGAGAGCACATTGTACTCTTCAAAGTTAATTTGTTCTCATTCCTGTCAAGTTCAATTCTGTTGACTGCAAATTCACACTTTATGCAACTTAAAAATAAAAACAGATTTTTAAGCTATCTATTTTTTTTAACCTGAGAGCCATTTGGAGAGATTTCACCAAATAAAATGTCTGCCCTGTAGAAATAATTCATTTGCATTTTTATTTTTTGACCTGAGAGCATTTTAAAGATATTTGACTAAATAAAATGTTTCCCCTGTAGAAATGATTCATTTCCATTTTGTCAATACTTTTGTGAAGCACAGGAATTCCTATAATTCCAGATTCTTGAACTAAATGGAAAAGAAAAGAGGAGTGTAATTTGGACTTTGTGCTTTGCTGTTGCTCAGACGAATTTTACTCTCAGTTTTCATTTCTCCTCTTCTGTCGTCATCTGATTAGTACCTGTTTAGAAAAATAAATACTGTACAAGTCGAAGTTTTGGTAACAGTAGATTTTAGAATTTCTTCCTTTCTGTTAACAATGTAACCTTTAATGGTAAGTGATTAGAAATGCTTTTTAATTCACAGTAAGTCTCCAGCTGACAGAAGATTAATTGGGTGGGGTGTTTTACATGTTGATCAAAGATTTGCTGTATCAGATAGAACAGTATGAATGTAGGTTCAGCAGATTGGTATGGAATAACTTGCTGGCAGGATGGCAATATCTGTTTCTATAAAATTTCCATGTCACTTATACATATTTATTAGGATACGGTTAACCAGGGTTTAACTGAATAGAATAACAAATAAATGGTGTAACCAAACATGCCCTGGTTAATGAACTTTGATATTGGTACTGATATTGGATTATTATTGTACTGAGAAGTATTGGAAAGCTTGTCCTACATCTTGCTCATGCAAATTATATCATTACATAGTGCATTAAGGTAGAACAAGGCTAAACAATAACCATCAGAATCAGGTTTAATACTGCTGGCATATGTTGTGAAATTTCTTGTTTTGCATCAGCAGTACATTGCAATACATAAAATTTAAAAAAAACTATAAATTACAATAAGAAGTATGTATAAAATATATTAAATAATAGTGCAACATGAGAACAAAAAAAATAGTCAGGTAGTGCACATGGGTTCATTGTCCATTCAGAAATCCGATGGTGGAGGGGAAAAGGCTGCTCCTGAAATATTGAGTGTGTGTCTTCAGGATCCTGTGCCTCCTCCTTGATGGGAGCAATGAGAAGAGGTCAGATGAGAATGTGTAAAAGCTAGAGAAAGTCACTGCAGGTAATCAATAAAGTGCAAAATCATTACAAGGTAGATTGTGAGATCAAGGTCCATTTTATCATATTACGGAACCATTTAATAGTTTTATTAATGCAGTGTTGAAGCTGTCCTTGAGTCTGGTGGTACGTGCTTTCAGGTTTTTTTTATCTTCTGCTTGATGGAAGAGGCTAGGAGAGAGAATGTTCAGGGCAGGTGGGGTCTTTGATTATGCTGGCTGCTTTACTGAGGCAGTGAGACGTGTAGACAGAGTCCATAGAGGGGAGGCTGTTTTCTGAGGTGTGCTGAGCTGTGTCCACAGCTCCCTGCAGTTTCTCTCAGTCATGTGCAGATCACTTGCCATACCATGTGTAAACCATCCAGATAGGATGTCTTTTATAATTCATCAATAAAAATTGGTAACGATTGATGGGAACGTACCAAATTTCAAAGTTTAAAGTGCATGTAATAGTCTAGTATGTGTACTGTACACAGCCTTGAGATTTATCTTCTTGCAGGCAGCCACAAAACAAAGAAACACAATAGAACCCATTAAAAACACCACACAACAAAGACAGTCAAAACACCCGATGTGTGATAAAAAGAACAAATCATCTGAGCAATAAAAAAGTAAACAAATATCACAGAACATTAACTGCAGAGTCTCCGAAAATGAGTCCACAGCCATGAAGGCATTTCAGTGCTGAGGCAAGTGCTGATAGTTGCAGGCCACAGCTGCAAAGTCAGTTCAGTGCTGAAGCAATTAATCCTTGTGGTATAGTGAGCTAAACACTGGCTTATCCTTCACCAGTTGCAGAAATAATTTAAAAAATGTACATAAAAGCACATGGAACATGAACTGCAGAGTGTCCTGAAGTTTGTTTATCCTCCTAGGGAAGTAAAGGCAAGTGAACCTGGTTAGCTGTGGCCTCTACATGATTGGATCAGGCCAGGTTTGGGACTCAGTTTTGCACTGGTACTCCTTCTCAGTACTCCACATCCTTCCTACAATGCAGCAACAAGAAATACAGGTTTCCCCCGCCATCCGAAGGTAGAGCGTTCCTATGAAACAGTTCGTAAGCCGAAATGTCGTAAAGCGAAGAAGCAATTACCATTTATTTATATGGGAAAATTTTGTGAGCGTTCGCAGACCCAAAAATAACCTACCAAATCATGCCAAATAACACATAAAACCTAAAATAACAGTGACATATAGTAAAGGCAGGAATGATATGATAAATACACAGCCTATATAAAGTAGAAATACTTCTCTACAACGATTGCCTGCACAGATCTCCGTAGCGAAAATCTCACGCAAGCGCTGTTGGCATAAACGCGCTGTCCAGTAACCTTTGAACTATGAAGCTGCCAAATCTACCAAATAACACGTAAAAATACACGGCCTATATAAAGTAGAATTAATGTATGTACAGTGTAGTATCACTTACCGGAATTGGGAAAACAGCGCCGAGCACACTGATGATGGTGTGTTAGACTGAGTCATCGCAGGCTGGGTGGTGCAGTGGCCCCCACCCTCAGGGCCGTTGACCCGATACATTGCCGTGAAGAACACAGTGGTAGCTGGGAGGCACACAGCACATCGTTAAGAAAAAAGCCGAAATAACCATGCTAATTAATTAGGTGCTGCCCGGCACGTAAATGTCGGCGCAGATCAAAGGCAATTGCCGATTGCATCACCTCTGATCTGGGCCGACATTACATGCTAGGTGGCACCTAATTAATTAGCATGTTTATTTCAGCTTTTTTCTTAAAGATGTGCTGTGTGCCTCCCGGCTACCGCTGCGTTCTTCGCGAATTGGTACAGTATCTGTCCGGGGCCCGGGTGTTGGGGAGGTAGGACATGGGGGTGTCATCTCATCGTCGATCAGGGCAGGCAGCTCATCTTCTGCTATGACTGCCTGCCTCGATGTCGAAGGTCGAGGTTCGTTGTCTGCTGTGGCTGATGTGGAAGGCTTGCTTGACTGCTGAGCCTCGCGCATTTTTCTATCATACAGTTGTTTGTAAGCACTCAAATCATCCTGCAAATATCCCCTAAACCTACGTACCCTTTCAAAATTAAAGTCGTACTTTATCATTACAGCGAAAATCTCACGCAGTTGCTTCACTTTCTGCATTCAGTTGCATTCGGTTTCGATTGTTATCCTTTCCTCTTCCAATTGCATCAGCTCTTCATCTATCAGTTCTTGGTCATGGGATGCCAAAACCTCTTCAACATCATCTTCGTCAGTTTCCACAAGCCAACCTCACTTTGTCCTTGCTTCGTTCACCACGATTGAAACGCTTAATTATGTCTAGTTTTACACTAAGTGTAACACCCTTACTCTTTCAGGCTTTTCCGACACCTTAGAACTCATCTTGCTAACAGCTGCTCAATGCAACGTGTTAAAGCAATGCCGTTCCGAATCCGGGGGAGAGCGGCTGCTCAGGCCACGCACTGCCTTTCATCGCGCACTGATTTTTTATCATGCGCTGCCTTTCTTTGTAACAGTGAAAACACCTTCTGAAAGCGAAAACAGGGTACTAATGTAGGTCTTTCGTAACAGTGAGGTTTCGTAAAGTGAACGTTCGAAAAGCGGGGGACATCTGTATACCAAATACTCCAAATGTGGCCTAAGTAAAGTTTTATACAGCTGCAACATGACTTCCTGACTTTTATACTTAATGCTCCAACTTTATTTACCTTCTTCACCTCCTTATCCAATTATGTTGCTTCTTTCAGGAAGCTATAGACTTGCACACCAAGATTCCTCTGTACATTAAAACGATCCTGCTATTTATTGTATTTGTCACTCCGCTAGTTTCTGAGCTGTCTGCAAACTTATCAGCGCATTGACATTTTAATTCATATCATTCATATACACTCAGTGGCCACTTTATTAGGTACAGTGGTACAGTCTTCTGCTGTAGTCCTTCCACTTCGAAGATTGAAGTGCTGTGCATTCATGTTTGCTCTTCAGCACACAGGTGTTGTAACTCATGACTATTTGAGTTACTGTTGTCTTCTTGCCAGCTTGAATTAGTCTGGCCATTCCCCTCTGACTTTTCTCACTAACGAGGCATTTTTGCTCACTAGACTGCCACTGACTAGATGATTTTTGCTTTTCAAATGGTAATGTCCTGGTTCATATTTTACTGTTATGCTGTGTGCATTTCATTGAATAGTTCTGTAAGAGCAGTCTGTTCTGCTGACAGCCTGTTTGGGTTATTGCTAAGGATGAGGAATGTGTGTCATCCAATCAGGATGGTAGAATTAGGGGAAGGTTTTCTTGATGAGCAACACGGAACACTGAGGTTGGTCTTGGGGTCTTTTTTTGATTTGGCAGAAGGTGAAGAGAGATGCTGGGGAGTACCGATCGACCTGGTGGGAGACCCATTTGCTCAAGATGGATTGCGAGCGAATGTTTGGAAGCTGGTGTTAGCCTTCATGCAGACCGAGGGCTCAGTGCGTAAGTGACAGAGAAGTTCAAGATGAGCTCCAATTTGTGTACATTTGACACAAGTGGGCCGTTGTCTTTTTGTTTTCTTTACTAACCCTTCAGTTAAGATACATAAACCTAATTCCTTTAATTGTATGCAGTGTACCATTTGTTGTTTTGTGGCACTGATTTGTAACAGGTAACAAATTAAACAGCATCCACACAAACCAGGGTTTGGGATGGGAGAGCTGTCCAGTCTCACAAGTTTGATGAGACTAAAGAGTGTTTTCTCTAGACTTACATAGACAAAGAAACCAAGAGGTTTCATACCATTCTCTGTAATTTTCATGGACCGTTGTGCATGAAAACTACAGGAGATCAGCAGTTTCTGAGATACTCAAACCACCTCACCTGGCACCAACAATCTGTCAAAGTAACTTGGATCATATTTCTTCCCATTCTGATATTTGGTCTGAGCAACAACTGAACCTTTTGATTAGATATTTGCTTTAACAAGCAGGTGTAGAGGCATACCTAATAAAGTGGCCACTGATTGTATATCACAGCACTGATCCCCCTCAAAACAACACTGGTTACAGGTGTCGAGTCAGATTAACAGCCCTTCTTTATTACCTTCTATTTTCTGTGGCCAAACCAATCGGGAATCCAGTCTTATGTCCATGGAGCCCATCTCTTTAACCTTCTAGACAAGTTTATCATGAGGAACTGGCTGAATGTTCCACAAAAGACAATATAAATGACAGTTGCTGGCCCATCCTTATCAATTATTTTCACCTCCTCTTCAAAAAACTCAATCAAATTCTTTAGGTAGGACCTCCCTTATACAAAATCATGCTATCTAGCCCTAATGTCTACGCTTTTCAAAATGTGAGTAAGTCCTGATCTTTGGATAAGAATTTCTGAAATGGAATAGTAAATTAACTTAAATTTCATTTAGTGTGACAGATAAACTAACTTTGTAATATTTCTGATGTGCTTTGTTGCTGTTTATTCCACTGCTTTGATTTATACCATTCAATTTTGATTTATATCTAACACAATTTGTATCTAATGTAATCACCCTGAATATAAAAATGCCATTTGAATTTTAGGCATTTTTTATTTTCTGGTTAATGTAGTATTTTCAGTGCTGACAGAGCAGATTTATAAATGCCACCATATGGCTTTGAAAACTAGTTGCACTGATGATACCCCACACATGTTGGAGATGGTATGTAGTGTTGGCACTTTCCCTCAAGTGAAGCAAGCACAGCTTTGCATACTTGGGCAGATGGTACGAGATGTGATGCCAGAATAGCAGTGAATTAAAGGTTATACCCACCAAGTTTGAAGATCTGCCAGTTTGGTTGGTATGGAAGCTTCTACCCACCTGCTTATCAGCCTTAGGACAGCTTGCATTTCTTTTTTTTTAGGTTGAGCTGAATGCTGTAGGGAATAATCATCATCTGTTAGTCAGTTTCTGATTTCAGTCTCATCAAAGATATGTTCCAGAGAAATACAGTATGGTAAAATACAGGGAAATATAATTCAAGGCTGTTTCATATGTAATTATAATTAACTATATGTCTTTTTTATTTACAGAAATAAAACACAGAACTGTGAACGTATTTAGATTCTAGAGTAGCTACTAGATTGTTGAATAAAATTTGTGAGACAAAGATCAGTTTGGGAAAATCACAGTGGAAAGATTGCAAGATTGCACAATTAGCACTATGCGGGGCTTTTGCCTTGTTACAGTTGAGTAGAAAATGTAAAAGTTTATTGGATAAATTCACATTTATTTTCTGCTTCTGCTCACAGTGAACATCAAAATTTGGATGTATGTTCATTGTACTTCAATAAATCCTATGTTCAATTCTTTTCATAAATTCTCCCAAATGTAGAGAAATGAGTATGAAAAGGAACAGCAAAGCACATGTGAATTACAATCAACAGTATTCTGAAAGAATATACCTTTGATTTGTTGTACACATAGAGTACTAGAAAACAATCTTAAGGAGTGAAGATAATGGATGCCATTAGTGCCACCAGTTGGTTTGTGTCCGGGAGCCTTTTGACAGCAGAACTATACTGTAGACATGATGAAAAGCAGCCCTGTTTATGATTTGAGTCCAGCTGCCTTATTGATGGATAGAATCCCTAACATATGGTCCAGGTGGCTTCTAGAGTTGACGCTCTGTAGTAATTTCTATTTGCACATCTTAAACCATTTATTGGATTGGAACAGAATTTTCTGACTAAGTGCGGTTTTAGACTTCACTGGCATGATTCTGCTACAAATCTAAGCTTTCCATTTCAGTTGCCTAACTTTTCCCCCTCATTTCCTTCTGTAAAATAAATTGCTTTAACAGATTGTAACTATCATTTTTTTTCATGTGGTGCACATATCTTTTTAGAATTCAATAGGTTTTGTGGAAAAACTATCTAAATATTTTAAATTTAACTAGAAGGCATTGTTCTAGCCCATAGCTGATTGGAATTGAGATATCTGCTGCCAACATACTGATGGATGATTTATGTCTGGTTGCCTTAATCATGAATTTGACCTTCAGTATTTACTCTGGATGTTCTGTGAAGTGGAACGAAGTTTTCTAATTTCTCTTTCCCCCACATACCCATAATGCTTGTGCTGCCTCAAAGTACATTTTCCAATGCTAATGTAATTCCTCTAACTTAAAATCAGATCTGAAATTCTGAATTGTAGACTCTATTTATTAGTTTATATTTATAATTTGATTTACCTCCAAAAGGATTGTCAACTTAATGCAGAAGTACTTAAGTTCTTACTGTGCATAACATTGTTTTATTGCTTCAGTTTGCTGTTTAAAATTGAATCCCAGTTAAGTTCATATGCACATGCAGTCTCGAGAGTGTCTGTAATGCATTAAAGAGCTTCTTGCATTATGCAGACTGCTCACGATTTTATATTCATATCAACTGGGTGCAGTAAAAGATTTAAAAACAAAATTAGATTCTAATGTAGTTTTGTACGTCTAATAACAAGTTTTTTTATTAGTAAAATGGTTTGTTTGATTCAAGAATAATCAGAGAGATTCTTAGTTGGGTTGTAGCTTTGACATGGAGGATATACAGATATCACAAACATACCATTGATCATATCTTCATTATCATTAGCAATAAATTGAGATAGCAATTCAGAATAGTCATTTAATAATTAATGTAACTCACTCACATGCTGAAAAATTAGGCGCTAGACATTTGCAAGTTAGCGCATAATAATACTAACAAAGCACTTTTCGAAAATTGCCATCCCGACAGATCTTATTCTTGTTGGTACTGAAGTATTAACGAGGGTGTGCCTTGATTGTTAACATCCTCTCAACAGTCCCATGTAACTTCAGACGAGGTTTACATGTTTGTAGTTCAATTAATCTGCATAGCTGTTTTTAAAAAAGTGATGTGCTGCAGGCAATATGCATAAAACAATTATAACTATTGGGAAGCAATAATGATAACAACATTGTGTAATTATTAAACACAAAATAATCTGCAGATGCTGGGGTCAAAGCAACACTCACAACACGCTGGAGGAACTCAGCAGGTCGGGCAGCATCCGTGGAAACGATGAGTCAACATTTCAGGCCGGAACCCTTCATCAGGACTATAGAGGGAAGGAGCAGAGGCCCTATAAAGAAGGTTGGGGGAGGGTGGGATGGAGAAGGCTGGTAGGTTCCAGGTGAAAAACCAGTAAGGGGAAAGATAAAGGGGTGGGGGCAGGGAAGCAGGGAGGTGATAGGCAGGAAAGGTGAAGAAGGAATAGGGGAAAACACAATGGGTAGTAGAAGGAGGCGGAATCATGAGGGAGGTGATAGGCAGCTGGAGGAGGGGGCAGAGTGACATAGGGATAGAGGAAGGGAGCGGGAGGGAATTACCGGAAGTTGGAGAATTCTATGTTCATACCAAGGGGCTGGAGACTACCTAGATGGTATATGAGGTGTTGCTCCTCCAACCTGAGTTTAGCCTCATCATGGCAGTAGAGGAGGCCATGTATGGACATATATGAATGGGAATGAGAAGCAGAGTTGAAGTGGGTGGCTACCGGGAGATCCTGTCTGTTGTGGCAGATGGAGCAGAGGTGCTTGACGAAGCGGTCCCCCAATCTGCGTTGGGTTTCACTGATGTAGAGGAGGCCACACCGGGAACACCGGATGCAATAGATGACCCCAACAGACTCACAAGTGAAGTGTTGCCTCACTTGGAAGGACTGTTTGGGGCCCTGAATGGTGGCAAGAGAGGAGGTGTAGGGACAGGTGTAGCACTTGCGTTTACAGGGATAAGTGCCAGATGGGAGATCCGTGGGGAGGGACACATGGATCAGGGAGTCACGGAGGGACCGATCCCTGCGGAAAGCAGAGAGGGGTGGAGAGGGAAAGATGTGCTTAGTGGTGGGGTCCTGTTGAAGGTGGCAGAAGTTGCGGAGGATGGTGGGGTGGTAGCGTGAGGACAAGGGGAACTCTGTCCCTGTTGTGGTGGCGGGAAGATGGGGTGAGGGCCGAAGTGCGGGAAATGGAGGAGATGCGGGTCAGGGAATCACTGATGACAGCAGAAGGGAAACCACTATCCTTAAAGAAAGAGGACAATTGATACTCACCGCATCTACTCCGAGGATGAGGTTTTCCATTCCAGGACATCTCAAATGTCCTCTTTCTTTAAGGATCCTGGTTTCCCTTCTGCTGTCATCAATGATGCCCTCACCCGCATCTCCTCCATTTGCCGCTCTTCGGTCCTCACCCCATCCTCCCGCCACCACAACAGGGACAGAGTTCCCCTTGTCCTCACCTACCACCCCACCAGACTCCGGATCCAGCACATTATCCTCTGCAACTTCCATCACCTTCAGCTGGACCCCACCACTAAGCACATCTTTCGCCCTCCACCCCTCTCGGCTTTCGGCAGGGATCGGTCCCTCCGTGACTTCCTGATCCACATGTGCCTCCTCATGGATCTCCCAACTGGCACTTATCCCTGTAAGTGCAAGTGCTACATCTGTCCCTACACCTCCTCTCTTGCCACCATTCAGGGCCCCAAACAGTCCTTCCAAGTGAGGCAATACTTCACTTGTGAGTCTGTTGGGGTCATCTATTGCATCCGGTGTTCCCGGTGCAGCCTCCTCTACATCGGTGAAACCCGACGCAGATTGGGGGACTGCTTCGTCGAGCACCTCCACTCCGTCCGCCACAACAGACAGGATCTCCCAGTAGCCACCCACTTCAACTCTGCTTCCCACTCCCATTCAGATATGTCCATACGTGGTCTCCTCTACTGCCATGATGAGGCTAAACTCAGGTTGGAGGAACTACACCTCATATACCGTCTAGGTAGTCTCCAGCCCCTTGGTATGAACATAGAATTCTCCAACTTCCGGTAATTCCCTCCCCCTCCCTTCCTCTATCCCTATGTCACTCTGCCCCCTCCCCCAGCTGCCTATCACCTCCCTCATGGTTCCGCCTCCTTCTACTACCCATTGTGTTCTCCCCTATTCTTTCTTCACCTTTCCTGCCTATCCACTCCCTGCCACCCCTCCCCCATCCCTTTATCTTTCCCCTTACTGGTTTTTCACCTGGAACCTACCAGCCTTCTCCTTCCCACTCTCCCCCAACCTTCTTTATAGGGCCTCTGCCCCTTCCCCCTGCAGTCCTGACGAAGGGTTCTGGCCCAAAACGTTGACTCATCGTTTCCACGGATGCTGCCCGAGCTGCTGAGTTCCTCCAGCGTGTTGTGAGTGTTGTATAATTATTAATAATTGCGAAACCTATTTGTTGGCATCTTGCTGAATTTGAAGAGAACTATGAAACAAGAGGTAGAAAAGAACCTTTGAAAATTTTCAAGGAGAGGCTTAGAAATACTTAAGCCTGAGTTGGCCTAATCAATAAGTCTATGCCTGCCAGCTCCAAGGTGAGCTGTTGTATTCTGATGCTCCCAAGAAGATAAATTCTAGTCTGAGGTGAACCCTCTGTAAGTATCGGATGTAATGAGGGATAGTGTTGGGGATTCATGTCTCCCACATTATGCCAGCAAGAACTGGCAGTGGATCAGAAACCCGTTCATATGAATGAAGATTTCCTGCCATGTAGAAAGAATGGAAAAATGTGGTGAGGTAATTTTGGTTATTTTTCATTTATTTTCAATATTTCTTAGTGCTTCAAAGTATGTATTAATTTTTATTTAAATTTTAAAAATTATTTAAACCCTCCAAGTTTCACCTATCAGCTCTTTGCTTCATCCCTCCCCCTCCAAGGTTCACTATCGCCTGGTGTTTCTCCCTCCCCTCACCCCACCTTTCAAATCTACTCCTCAGATTTTTTTCCAGTCCTGCCGAAGGGTTTCGGTACGAAACGTCGACTGTACTTTTTTCCATAGATATTGCCTGGCCTGCTAAGTTCCTCCAGCATTTTATGTGTGTTGCTCTATTTATATATCTCTGAAATTATTCAAATCCTGGAAAAGTTTTGAGAGCTAGTAAGGATTTGCTACTTGTAGTTCAATAGAGAATAGGTGCAGGAGTCGGCCATTCAGCCCTTCAAGCCAGCACCGCCATTCACTGTGATCATGGCTGATCATCCACGTTCAGTACCCTTTTCCTGCCTTCTCCCCATATCCCTTGACTCCACTGTCTTTAAGAGCTCTATCTATCTCTTTCTTGAAAGAATCCAGAGAATTGGCCTCCACTGCCTTCTGAGGCAGAGCATTCCACAGAATTTTTCCTCTTCACATACCTAAAGGAGCTTTTACTAATCCTCCTTTATATTCTTGGTTAGCTTACCTTCGTACCTCACCTTTTCCCCCCGTATTGCCTTTTTAGTTATCTCCTGTTGTTCCTTAAAAGTCTCGCAATCCTCTGGCTTCTCGCTCATCCTTGCTATGTTATACTTCCTCTCTTTTATTTTTATACTGTCCTTGACTTCCCTTGTCATCCATGGTCGCCCCTTACTCCCCTTAGAATCTTTCTTCCTCTTTGGAATGAACTGATCCTGCACCTTTTGTATTATTCCCAGAAATACCTGCCACTGTTGTTCCACTGTCATCCCTGCTAGGGTATCTTTCCATTTAACTTTGGCCAGCTCCTCCCTCATGAGTCCATAGTCCCCTTTGTTCAACTGTAATACTGACACTTCCGATCTTCCCTTCTCCCTCTCAAATTGTAGATTAAAACTTATCATATTTTGGTCACTACCTCCTAATGGCTCCTTTACCTCAAGTTCCCTTATCAAATCTGGCTCATCACACAACACTAAAACCAGAATTGCCTTCTCCCTGGTAGGCTCTACTACAAGCTGCTCTAAGAATCCATCTCTGAGGCATTCCACAAACTCCCTTTCTTGGGGTCCAGTACCAACTTGATTTTCGCAGTCTACCTGCATGTTGAAATCCCCCATAACAACCGTAGAATTACCTTTGTGACATGCCAATTTTAACTCTTGATTTAGCTTGCACGCTATATCCAGGCTACTGTTTGGGGGCCTGTAGATAATTCCCATCTGGGTCTTTTTGCCCTTAAAGTTTCTCAGTTCTATCCATACTGACTCTACATCTCCTGATTCTATGTCCCCCCTCGCAAGTGACTGAATTTCATTCCTCACCAACAGAGCCATCCCACCTGCTCTGACAACCTGTCTGTTCTTTTGATAGGATGTATACCGCTAAATATTCATTTTCCAGTCCTGGTCTTCTTGCAGCCATGTCTCTGTTATTCCCACAACATCATACTTGCCATTTTCCAACTGAGCCTCAAGCTCATCCACTTTATTTCTTATACTCCGTGCATTCACATATAATACTTTTAATCCTTTTAAAGTAATACTTTTACTCCCCTCACCTTTCACATCGATTCCTATTGCACTTGGCCATACTCTCCGATCCCTTCCTGAGCTTTCTGCCCCTTTAATTCTGTTGTCTTTCTTAACTTTTCTTAATCTCTCTTTCCCTTTAACTTCATTCTTATATTTCCAGTTCGTCCCCTTCCCCCTCCACTACTTAGTTTAAACACTCCCGTGTAGCAGTGGTAAACTTGCCTGCCAGAACGCTGGTCCCCCGTCTGTTAATGTGCAACCCGTCCCTTCTGTACAATTCACCCTTACCCCAAAACAGATCCCAGTGTTTCCGGCTGTTAGAGGATGTGAGATCTTTCTAGGAACACAGTCTCAATGGAATCCCACAACTTTCCATGTCTGTTCCTGCTGTACAAGGACCTCAGCTTGTTTGCCTCTCCCCTACTGAACCAAGTAAGTGTTGGGAAAGGCAAAGGCATGCATTGCGAGTATGGACCCTGAATTGAATCCAGCTTGATTTCACTCTTTACAGCAAAGGATGAGGAAAATTCACTTTACTTTTGGTTGTGCAGTTGATATTACATAAGTAGTGATTTTGGTAGTGAGTAGTGGGCCTTTACAGCCACAACAGATGCTGTTCTAACACAGACAGACCTAGACCTCTTCTAACCACAGCTAGACCTTCCAGGCGCAGATCCATGGTCACGCAAGATTAACGGATGCCACCAATTACCAATTAGTAATTTTGAACATATTATATCGGAATATTTTGAGGGAATTTCATGGTACAAAGTTCTAAAATATTCTGCTATGTATGCAGATCAGAGAAGTGCATTTGACAAAGTGTGTAGCATGTTTACTAGTTTAACTCCATGAATATTTACTGGACAGGTAATTCATAATAGTCATAAGCCAATGACTAATATGTATAGCGGATTCTCCTGAAATGGTCTTAAAGCTGAGATTCACTGCCTCTCACCAAGACACAGACCAAAAGGTGAAAACATCTATTTATTGCGGCAGTCAATCTTTCACTGAACTGCAAGCATACTATAGCATATCGCAAATTATAACCATGCAATAGGCTCAAGGGAGTAGCAATACATCAATCTTAAAGTAGTAATTTTCTTAGCATGTAGCATGGAACAAATATATGCTACCCTACTTCCCCTTTAAAAGAAAGTGAATATTGCATCTGAACATGTAAATATTTTACACTCCAAGTTTATTTACACCGAAGTATATAGTAAAGTTATATGTTCAGTTACATTCAAACATTTACATTTTTAAATCTAGTTGTGTTCAAGAACTAAAATACACAAAAGAAATCTTAAACATATTTCAGGTCCCTTGTTCTTCTGAGACCTTGTTACATCTTTCATACTTTTCATCTCTGCTTGACTCCCTGTGCCACATCATTTAACTATCTGATAGGCATTTTCCTAAATGTTCTTGTCTGTTTGAACAGTCATGTAATATCTTTACCTTCTGCTGCATTCACTGCACTCTACCTGTCTCATGCACTTCTCCTCTGCACCCTCTATATTCCACAATTTACTCATCTTTTCTGATCCTTTTCTTCCTCCATAAATTCTCCGGCCATCCATAGTGTCATACAGCATCTCTACTCTCTTTCTCTTTGATATCTTCCTCTTTTGATCTCTACCTTTGTCTATGGACCGTGAAACCAAGTTTGCTGCACCATGGCAAATGAACATGAAGTAACAAACAACGTTCAGCAAAATCTTTTACCTAAATATCACATTACTGCACGGATCCAAATCCCTCATTCTCTTAATTTGAAAATGAAAGGATTAGTTGCCATCTCAAATGTAACTGATAATAGAGCCCCCACCTCCATCTTTGATAATGAATTTCAAAGATTCACCACACTTTGAATGAAATATGTTCTCACGTCAATCCTGAAAGGCCAATTCCTTATTTTGCGACTTTGATCCTTGGTTCTAGTCACTCCACTCAGGGGAAAAATCCTTTCCTCTTATTGCCTGTCAGAATGAAATCATATTTTTCTCTTCTAAATAAAAAAAACAGTGAAGTTACTCTGCTTAATCTTTGTCTGATACCTGTAATAAACTGCAATCTATCTGATGAAGCATGATGGCCTTAGTCCAAAACAAATACATTCTTTCTTTGAGATCTATAGGGTGAGAGGACAGTGCTTGACAACAAAAGCTGCGTGTTGATATGCAAAGTGTCCCAAAAATAGCATTCAATTGACACTCATTGTATTATACAGCAAATTGAAAACAAATTGTTACCTGTAGTGTTCATTTGATGAGACCTATGAAAACAGATTTTAAAGCTATGGTGTTGCACAGTAGTCTAATTTAAAGGTAAAATTTTGCCCCTAGTGCAATAGAGTTAATAGAATATAACCCAGAGAAGCAGGATACAATACAACCGATGAATGAATATGAAAAATACTGTATTAGTATCTGGGTATCAACAAGCAAAGAAGATCATAGTGTGATACAGGGAAAACTTTCAACATTTACTTCAAAGCATAAGAAAATCTGCCAAACAGAGCTCAATAGTAAAAATATAACAAAGGCAATAAATACTTTCACTGTACCCATATTAATGCATTCTTTTAGCACAATATCTTAGTCCAAAACCGATGTGTAAAAATTACAAAGAAAAATAAGATATGAAATGACAAGTTTTAGAAAACACTTTGTATACTTGAACACACTTTGATTAACACTACCTTGGACAGAAGGAAGAAGGGGAACAACAGACATAAAAAAAATTACAAACTCAGATAAATCTTCTAAGGATATATTTTCATCAAGGAGAGCAGGATTCAGCACCCCACGTGAGCATGTGTAATTCTGATAAGAAGGACACACCACTAAATGTAAATGAAAGCACAATACAGAAAAATGAAGAAATTATCACTATAGAAGAAAAGTTATCCGATGGAAGATCATGGCCTTTCATTGAAAGCAACTCTACTTTCTGTGCAGACTAGATGTCCACAAGGAAGCATTGAACTCCTGGCTCAGAGTTAGAGACCACTGCCTAGAAACAGAGTGATTCCTTGTGGCAATACAAGACCAGGTGTTTAACATAAAAATTTATCGACAATACATAATAAAACACCAAAAAATCCAAGGCGATAAATACAGATCCTGCAAGTTATCCATCTGGGTGTTCTGCACAAAGACTCCCAAGTCCCTTGCATCTCAGATTTCTGGATTTTCTCCCCATTTGGAAAATAATCTGCACATTTATTTCTACTATCAAAGTGCATGAGCATGCATTTTCCAACATTGTATTTCATTTGTCACTTTTTTGTCTATCCTCCTAATCTGTCTAAGTCCCTCTGCAGCCTATCTGTTTCCTCAACACTACTGGCCCTTTCACCCATCTTCATATCATCTGCAAACTTGGAAACAAAACCATCTATTCCATCATCTAAATCAATTATATACAGCATAAAAAGAAGTGGTCCCAACACCTACCCCTGCGGAAAACCACTAGTCACTGGCATCCAACCAAAAAAGGATCCTTTTATTCCCACTCACTGCCTCCTACCAATCAGCCAATGCTCTAACCATGTTAGGAACTTTCCTGTAATACCAAGGGCTCTTAACTTAGTAAGCAGCCTCAAGAGGAGCACCTTGTCAAAGGCCATAAGGAAGTTCAAATATACAACATCCACTGCATCCCCTTTATCTATCCTACTTGTAATATCCTCAAAATTTTCCCACATGTTTTTAAGGTAATATTTTCCCTTAAAGAAACCATGTTGACTTTGTCCTGTCTTGTCCTGTGTCACCAAGTACTCTGTAACCGCATTGTTAACGATTGACTCCAACATCTTTCTAACCACTGAGGTCAGGCTAACAGCTTTATAATTTCCTTTATGATGACTCCCTCCTTTCTTAAAGAGTGGAGTGACATTTTCAATTTTCCAGTCCTCAATGTTTCAGTCCAGTTTTCCATGCCAGAATCCAATGATATTAGAAAGATCATTGTTAATGCCTCCACACTCTCTAATGCTACCACTGTCAGAACTGTTCATCTGGTCCGGGAAATTTAAATACTCTTAGGTATTTCAGCTTTTTGAGCACCTTTCTCCTTGCAATAGTAACTGCATTTACTTGTCTTCCTTCACACACTACAATATCTGGCGCCCTGCTTCCCCAGTGAAAACTGATATAAAATAGTCATTTAGCTCATCTTCCATCTCCTTGTTAATATTCCTCTGGCCACATTTGCTAGTGGTCCTATATCTACTATCATCTCTCTTATTTTTTACATACTTGTAAAAGCTTTTACTATTCACTTTGATATTGTTTGCTAGCTTGCTTTCATATTTCATCTTTTCCTTTCTAATGATTCTTTTAGTTGATTTCTGTTTTTAAAAGCTTCCCAGTCCTCTATCTTCCTGCTAAATTTTGCTTTGTTGTACGCTCTCTCTTTAGTTTTTACGTTAGCTTTGACTTCTCTTGTCAGCCACATTGTACTATTTTACCATTTGAGTATTTCATCTTTTTTGGAATACATCTGTCTTGTACTTGCCTCTTTTTTTCCCAAATACTCAAGCCATTGCTGCTCTGCTGTCATCCCCACCAGCAGCTCCTTCCATTTCACTTTGGCCAACTCCTCTCTCATACCACTGTATTTTCCCTTACTCCATTGAAATACTGCTACATCAGACTTTACTTTCTCCCTATCTAATTACAAGTTGAACTCAATCATATTGTGATCACTGGTTCCTAAGAGTTCTTTTACTTTAAGTTCCCTAATTGCCTCCGATTCACTACATAACACCCAATCCAGTATAATTGATCCCTTAGTAGGTTGAACGACAAACTGCTCTAAAAAGCCAATTCATAGGCATTCAACAAATTCACTCTTTTGCAATCCATTACCGACCCGATTTTGCCAATTGACCTGCATGTTAAACTCTCCAATGACTAGCATAACATTGTCCTTTTGACACGCCTTTTCTATTTCCTGTTATAATCTGTGGTCCACATCCCAGCTACTGTTTGGAAGCCTGTATATAACTGCCATCAGGGTCCTTTTCCCCTTGCAGTTTCTTAACTCAACCCACAAGGATTCAAATGTCTTCCAATCCTATGTCACATCTTTCTAACGATTTGATGCCATTCTTTACCAGCAAAGCCACAAAGCTGTTGGCATTTTAGAGTTCATTTGATAAAAATTCACCCTCTGTAAATGATAATTCCTTTACTTGATACTTGTAACTAGATGACTTAGAGGGCAGGTGTGAATGATATCATCAATCTAAGGGATTTTATAAAACATTGTAGTTCCATGACATTCTTGGATAGCACTTTGATGGAGAAATTAATGTGTGATTTAAATGCCACGAGGATACAGGTTACAGTTGCAAAAGTTTACTTTTAAGAAGTCAACAAAAATTAGATTTCCAGTAGAAATTGAACTGAAGAATACAAAGGTGTTTTGGTGGCTTAAGGTGTGAGTTTAATGACCAAGCTAAAGAGAGAACAAAAAGCAGTATCATCAATGAGTTCAACATTAATATATATTTAATCATCCAGGTGTTAAGGTATTTTCAGTGGAGTTCATGGTGTAACGCTCTGGTTCTGTTGGCTGTGTAGGTCTGTGGAAGACAATCTCCGGCCCTGCCAAACGTGTGAGATTGAGATGCGAGCCCACCCCGAAACCTCCCGTTTGTGTGGGTGTCGCGTGATTCGTTACCCTGTTACAAATCAGTACCATGAAATAACGGACAATTCACCACATACAATTAAACGATTTAGCTTTATAATTCTTAATTTGATCGCAGGGTTAGTAAAGAAAAAGCAAAAAAGAAAAAAGAGCCCATTTTAATGAAACAGTCTAATGTGAACAAGTTGGAGCTCACGGTTTCCCCTTCGCTGATCTTCTTTCGATCTCCCCGGCCTTTGTTGGATCATGGCCCCACACCGGCGTCTTCTCTCTTCATCCCCCGCTGAATGAAAGACCCAGATCACCCTGGTGTCAGACACACAGCATGAAAACACCCTCTCGTCATTGGACGACTCACATTCCAAAGCACCTGTTATCTCTAACCATAACCCAAACAGTGCTTCTACAGAAAGACCATTACATTAGCAGTGAAACCTTTCCCAGGGTGTTACAATGGCAAAATGTAAGTCCTGTGATAGCAGAAGGTAGCAGACCCAATGTCAGGGAAAAACACACATCTTCTCTTGGCCTATTTAAATAAATCCTCTGTTGCAACTGTATATGTATCTGCCACTGGTTGCTGTAGCACAGAATTGTAGGCCACTATTTGTTTGGAGGCAAAGAAATAGGTTGATTTTATATACTAGAAAGATGTTTGACTACCACCAAAATTAACAATAATGTGAAGGAATGCTTGTTGAATAGCATCTACACAACAGATGGTGACTTGGCAAAAGACTACAGTGAATTCACAACTTGTGTTAAAGTGAATGCTTAGGAAGTTGTAAAGTGTGTGATACTGCAGCAGACTAAATATCCACAGGTATAATTTCCGACAAGTGCTCCTCATGAGAAGTATAGCCTCATTAAAATGGTGGCCACTAGGAAATCTTCCCTGTTGTCGATGGAGCTCCTGGCTTCACTTATCACCTTCTTCCCCTCCCCCAACCTCCTTAATCTGGCTTCTTCCCCTTTCTTTCCCAGACCTGATGAAGGATCAGGGCCCGAAACTTTGACTCTTTATTCCACTCTATAGTTGCTGCCTGATCTGCTGAGTTCCCCAGCATTTCTCTCCAAATTATGAGGGGCATAGTTAGGGTGAATGCATGCAGTTTTTTCTCCACAGAGTTGGGAATCATGAGCTAGAAGAGAAAGGGTTAAGGTGAGAGGTTTAGTAGAAACCTGAGGGGCAACTGTTTCACCCAGAGAGTGGTATATTTGTGGAATAACTTGCCATAGGAAGTGGTGCAACATTTCAAAAGTACATGGAAATCCACGGGTCAGAAAGGAGTAGTGGAATATGGGCCAAACACAGACAAATGGGAATATTTTAGGTGGGAATAGTGGCTATCATGAGCCAGATGGGTTGAAGGGCCTGTTTCCATGCTGTATGACACTGTGACTATTATTCAGCAAAGTTTTGTTCATGTTTGTGTATATGTAAAAAGGAATAAATAGCTAGCATAAAAATAAATTGGGCTACTTTCCTTTTGGTTTGGATAATCTCAGCAGAAATGCAACTCCACAATTTAGTCAAAGATCTTTTTTTTTAACATTCCATCAGGCAGGAACACATAAAAGTTCTTTAACAGGCATCTGATAGCTCTCTTGCCCAATGCAATCAATGGTAAGTTAACAGAGCATCTATCACATTGCACACAATGAAAATGCAAGAATGAGATTGTGTGGCATCCAAGGAGAGCTGGTAAACTGGATACAGATTGGACTGAATGGTAGGAAAAGAGGGTAGTGTTTGAAGGATCTTTCTCCGAGTGCAGGTCTGTGATTCATGGTTGCTCCAGGGGTTGATGCTAGGCCTATTGTTATTTACCATTTATACTTCAATTTGGATGAGAATATAGAAGGAACAGTAAGTTAGGACTTTTACATTAAATGTACGGCCCTGGAACAATCATAGAAGAGAGGGACCTTGGACTACTGGTGCACAGTTTCAATAAAATAGAATCACAAGCAGATAGGACACTGAAGAAGGCTTTTGACATGTGCCCTTCATCAGTCAGGACATTGAGTTATCAGATTGTGAGGTTGTTTTTCAATTGTTCAAGACATTGGTGAGGAAACACTTGGAGTTCTGAGTTCATTGTTTTGGCTACCATGATCTAATTAATCTGGAAAGAATAAAAAAATTACAAGGATATTGCAGGACTTGAAGGCCTGAATAAAAGGAAAGAGTTAGACAGGCAGGGCTTTAGTCTTCAGAGCATAGGAGACTGAAGAGCGATTATTCATAGAGATATATAAAGTTATGAATGGGTTAGATACGGTGAGCAGACTTTTTTCTAGGGCTGGGAAATCAGAAGCTAGAGGGCATAGTTCTAAGGTTAGAGGTGAAAGGTTTAATAAGAACCTGAGGGGTAACATTCTTACACAAGGTGATAGATATATGGAACTAATGGCCAGCGGAAGTAATTGAGGTAGATATATTAGATACCTTTAAGAAGCATGGTGACAAGAGCAATGTGAGCCAACTTCTGGGAAATGGGATGCTTGAATGTGCATGGATAAGGATGGGCTGAAGGGCCTTTTCCCTGCTCTGCAACTTCATAGCTATGACTCTGTTACTTAACTGGCTTTGTTTATCCTCATATCTGCACTCCTTCCAACCCTTTAATGGGGCTTTGATCCAAACTAGGTCTAAACTGGCTCAAGATTAGAGAGACGATCTCCCAGGGGAAGTTCAACAAGGTCGGGTCTAATGCTGGTCCCAATATTGGGAAGAGGTGACAGAATCTTTCCACATTTAACAACACATGTGCAGATGTCCCAGGCTAGCTTCCACTGAACTGAGGAAATAACACTTGAATCCTCGGAAAGAATGATCCGAGCCACTGTATTTGGTGGCTAGGTCTCCAACATCACTGCACATGGAATAAAAGGACATCACTAACACACACAAAATGCTGGAAGAACTTAGCAGGCCAGCAGCATCTAGGGAAAAGGGTAAACAGTCGATGTTTTGGGCTGAGCTCTTTCATCAGGTCCCTTCATTATTACTAACAGAAAGATAGTGTAGCAGAATCTGGACAAATCAGTGCAGGGTGAGGGAGATGGAAGGAAGTCCGGTTGTTTAAACACTTGGAAAGAGGAAGACAAAATGATATGCCTGAGTCACAGTTTACAACAGGTACAATGAAGTCACCTGACTTTTAGAGCCAACGAACCTCCCAGAAGTTCACATGTTCAATTAGGAACCTTCGTACCACAAGCAAAAATTTAAACACAAAATCCCTGCAAACATTGGCTGTGTCATTTCTGGAGGTTGATAGAACATTGCAGTCAAGTTGTTTTCAGCAAACTTTTTCATGAAGCTTACATTTTGGATAAATTGTCATTGTGATAGCAAAATGGTGAAAATCTTAGAATTCAACAATGGGCTTATTAGATTTTTTCGAAAGATATTTTCCTCACAGGAAGCAATATGTTCAACAGGTCACATTCAGCATTTTGACTTAAAGGTAATAATAAACAAACTAACAACAACACTTTAGAGGATGAATATATATTCAATTCTTGCATAATTAGTTATTTGTTCAACTTTTCCCTTGGTATTTCTCAGTTGATTCTAATAACATTGTAATTAATCAATGTATTAAAGTAAGTACTGTCCTTTCACACTTGCCTTTGTATTATTTTTCTTTTTATGACAACTGGAAATAATCAAGTATTATCAGGTTAATTGCAGAATTAAGTTCCTTCACACAAAAATAGATAATTTTTACACAGGTGTCATGCCACCCTTCTGAATGCTTTCTTAAATTAACTGCCACAGATTTAAAACAAGTCAGGCCAAAATTATCTCATGAAAATTTCTTACCTAAAGTAGATTAAAAAGGATGTGTCGGCCTGTTGTGAATTTAAACACTAGTGTTGGAAATGACAGACCATTAAAGTTTACTAAATGCAGTATCTTAGCTCCTGCAAATTTGATCTTAATAGCTTAGCTTTATTATTCAGCTATTTCCCATATTCATTAGCACTATTTTCATATTTCTGTCTTTCAGCTCATGTCCTTCTTTATTTTCTGTTTGTTATATTGATTCAATTTTTCAATGTAATAATAACTTTCATCCACTGTACCCAAGCAAGACTACAGAGTCTCATAAAAGGTTACACATGGTCATCATGGAAATCGGGAACTTGCCAGTACCACAAGCAGCTGCCTGCAGAAATGTGATAAACAGAGACACCAAAGCACTAACCAGATAAGGGAGAAAATTTATTTCAATTCCTTTGAATGTATACCCTGTGGTGAAGGAGTAAAGTTGTGATTATCATTCTTAGTAGTCTTCCATTCTGTATTTTTAGAAGGTATTTCAGTCCTTGCTGTCATAAGCATGACACTTCCATTGAAGCATTTTAGTTTTTCAGAAAACTATAAATTGCTCATAAAATGATATTTCATGCAATAAAAATGAATAAAGGCAAAAAATTCAATTTAAGGCAGTGAAAAAAAATTCCAGTCTTTATTTGCAGATATTTGAGAATTCATTGGGAGTTGAATGTCTCAGTGGAGTTGTGATTAATTTTAACAGTTTGGGAGAATGGAATATGAGGCCTGCGGCAAAGCTTGTGCAGCCTGCTTAAGAGTTACTTCCTGGAATCCCTTTTTATTTATCTAGAGATACAGTATGGTGAGGCCCTTCCAGATCAACAAGCTCATGTTGGACTACTACTCCCTACTCTTTTCTACCCCTACTATAGATTGCTGCTCTGTAACCACCCTTTGATTCCCCTGCAAGATGCAGTAAGTTAGGGAACCATGTGGTCCAGCCGATAACTACATCTGTGGAAAGTCCACCCAGATGCAACTCCTGACAGACCAGGTCAAGGAACTGCAGGTGGAATTGAAGATGGCACTCTGGGACGATAAGGGCTTCATGGGTGACACTTTTACTGAGATGGTCACACCCAAGGTACAGGCTTCAGATAGAGAGGTAAGGGGAGGAGACAGTCAGAGCAGAGTTCAGCTGTGGCATTCCTCTCAGTAATAAGCATGCCCCTTTGCATACTGCTGAGGGCTGTGGGGGATTATCTTTCAGGGCACAGCAGCAGCAAACAGGCAGTAGCACAGGGGCCTTCACTAAGGCTCAGCAAGGAAGGATAAAGTCAAGTAGAGCAATAGTGATATTAGGTGGGGGGGTGGGGGCTGGAGATTCGGTGGCCATGATTTGTGTTGCTCCCAATGAGCTAGGGATGAGGACGTCTCAGTGTGGCTGCAGAACATTCTCAAGGGTGAAGTTGAGCAGCCAGAGGTCACGCTGTATTGACAACAATGACATTGGTAGAAAGGGGAAAGAGGCTCTGTGCGGTGAGTACAGGGAACTAGGAAAGTGGCTGAAAAGTAGGACCGGCGCATGGCACCGCGGATAATCTCTGGACTACTCCTGGTGCCATGAACTGGTCAAAGCAGGAAAAACAATACAGAACAGATGGGTGAGTGGCTAGATCATTGGAACCTCTTCCAGGCAGCAAGAGACTTTAACTAGAGGTTGCACTTTAATTAGAGGGGAATCAATATCTCAGCCCACAAGTTTGCTAGTGCTGCTCGGGAGGGTTTAAACTAACTTGGTGGGGGATAGGAACTGGAGTATCAGGTCAAAAAATGGAGGCGCTGAGAGGACGATAGATACCGTGAACAATAAGACCAGGCAGGAGCGAAGTAAAAGACACATTGACAGGGGGAGGTTGAAGTTGTATATTTTAGTGCGAGGTATATTACGAGGAAAGGTGATGAGCTTAGAGCACAGATCAGTACATGGTACATTGCAGCTGTGGCCATAACAGAGACTTGGTTGAGAAAGGGACAAGAATGCACGCTTAATGTTTCAGGGATTCAATGTTTTAGTAAAAGTGCTCTTCTCCACACCCGCTCTACAGTCTCTACATCCTTTCAATAACACAGCAACCAGAGTGGAACGTAATACTGCAAGAGCAGTCTGACTAAACTTTTCAACAGATGCAGCCTGACTTCCTCATACTTAACATTCCCACCAATGAAGGCAAGTATATAACATGCCTTATTTAGCCACCTTATCCAATTGTGTAGCCATATTGATGAACTATGGACTTGGACCACAAGATCCCTCTGAGCCTCAATGCTATTTATTAGACAATAAGATATAGGAACAGAATTAGACCATTTGGCTCTTCGAATCTGTTCTGCCATTTCATCATGGCTGATCCATTTCCCTTTCAACCCCAATCTCCTGCCTTCTCCCCATATGCTTTCATGTCCTGACTAATCAAGAATCTACCAACCTCTACCTCAGATATACTCAATGACCTGGCCTCCACAACCACTTGTGGCAATGAATTCCACAGATTTACCACTCTCTGGTTAAAGAAATCCTTCCACTTCCTCATTCTAAATTGACATCCCTCTATTCTGATGCTGTGTCCTCTAGTCTTAGACTTCTCCACCACAGGAAACACCCTCTCCACATCCACTCTATTGAGGTCATTCAACAATCAATAGGTTTCAATGAGATCCCCCTCAGTCTCTTGAATTCCAATGAGTAGAGACCAGAGCTATCAAACATTCTTTATAAGTTAAGCCTTTTAAATCTGGAATAATTTTTGTGAAACTTCTGTGAACTCTGTCCAATGTTACTACCTCCTTTCTTAGATAAGGGCCCAAAACTGCTCACAATACTCCAAGTGAGGCCTCACCAGTGCCTTATAAAGACTCAACATTACGTGCTTGCTTTGATATTCTAGTCCTCTTGAAATAAATGCTAATATTGCATTTGTCCTCCTTACCACTGACTCAATCTCTCAATCTTTAGGGAATCTTACACAAGGAACCGCAAGGAAGTCCCTTTGTACCTCAGATATTTGAATTTTCTCACCATTTAGAAAACAGCCCATGCTCTTATTTCTTCTATCAAAGTGCATGACCATACAGTTCCTGACACTGTATTCCATCTGCCACTTCTGCATAGTTTCTCCTTTCAGTTGGCTTCCTCCTCAGACTTGCCAATATTGAATTTCATCTGCTACTTTTCTGCCTATATCTGTACTATAACACACTGCATTCTTTGATAATCCTTTACACTCTCCACCACTCTATCAATCTTGGTGACATCTGCAAATTTGCACATGCAGCCATCTACATTTTCATCCAAATCATTGATATGTATCACAAGAAACAGAAGTCCTAGCTCTGATCCTTGTGGAACAGCACTGGTCACTGAACTCCAGCTTTCCACCCCTATTCCCTGTCTTCTATGGGAAAATCAGTTCTGAGTGCAAACTTGCAACTAATCCTGGAATCCTTGTATCTTGATCTTCTGAATCAACCTAGCATAAAGGACTCTATCAAATGCCTTACTGAAGTCCAGGTATGCATCCTTTCTAATCCTAACTAAATTTAGTCTTCTCCAGTCCAAAGTTCCAAAATTCACTTGTCTTTACTTTGTACTGGAATGTGCTGATCCTGAACTCTGATCATCTGGTCTCTAAGCAATTCCTACATGTCTGCCGTAGATTTGTCTGACAGCAGCTACTCTCAATCATTGGCCCTTATCTCATGTCATATCCTGTCATAATTTGCCCTCACCCATTTGTTGTGGTCACTATTCCCAAAATGTTCAACTACTATCAGGAATGTCACCTGGCCTGGCTGCTTTCCCAAAATCTGATCCAGTATGTTCTCTCCTCTATTTGGACTTTCCACATACTGTTTCAAGAACCTTTGTTAGGTGCGTTGAAGAAGTACCACACATCAAGGCATTTTGTATTAAGGCTTTTTGTACATTAAGTCTCTGCCCCCATAAATCTTGAAGCTCCAAAGATCACAACGTTCATAGAGAAGTTCATACCATCAGGTTGGAGGCTATCCAGATGGAATATAATTTGTTGCTCCTCCAACCTGAGTGTGGCCTCATTGCAGCAGTAGAGGAGGATATGGACTGACATGTCAGAATGGGAATGGGAAGTAGAATTGAAATGGGAAGCTACTTGAAGATGTCGCTTTTTCTGGGGGTTGGAGCATGGGGCTCAGTGAAGCAGTCTCCCAATCCACGTTGGGTCTCACTGATATACTGGAGGCCACATTAGGAGCACCAGATACAGTAGATGACCACAACAGACTCACAGCTGAAGTGTCGTCTCAGCTGGAAGGACTGTTTGGGGCACTGGATGTTGGTGAGAGACACTTTCCGCTTACCCCACACCTGCCCCAACACCTCCTCCCTCACACAAAAACACAACAAAATAGAAGCAGGAGTGGACAAAGTCACAGTTCAACGTTGATTACATTCCTACCCAAACTGGTCAGATTGTGCTCGGTCTCATAAAGAGTAAACTTGGAGAAAATAACCTCTGAGAAACTCATTCAATGGGAGTTCAGTGATGAGGAAACTGACCCTCTCCTTAGCCTGCTGAGACTTTATGCCCAAGAGAACCTTCCTTCTTTCTGGTGGGCTCCCTTGTACTTGGGCAGCTTCTGCTTCAGTACAGAAGACAAAACAAATGGCCTTCTTAAATATACATTCAAAAATTTGATTATGCATAAGATTTTGCAAGAGGAAATTGTCAATGGGCAAAACTCTTCTATATACAGGAGAGAATTTGTATGTATGCATGAGCATGTGTTCAGATGCACATATGCACAGACATATTTGTGTGTGTGTGTATGTGTGTGTGTGTGTGTGTGTGTGTATGTGTGTGTGTGTGTGTGTGTTTGTTTGTCTTGGTGTGTGCATTCAAGTACAGTATTCATAATGATGAAGAGGTCAGTATAATATAGTTATGTTAAATAGTTATGTTACGTTATATAGTTAAGTTTCTTGACTTTGCTCCATTACAGATAGGTTCTTCCCTTAGCATGTATCTCATTAACTGCTCCTTACCTTGTATTTCTGTGAACTTTAGTGATCTCTTCATGCTGTCCACAGCCAATGTGTCTTTTGCCGTGTATGTTGCTGTTGTCTGGCTGCTATGGGTAACATGTCTTTCAGGGCAATCACTCTTTTCTCTTTGCTGCACGGCAAATGCCACAGGCTGCAATAAGTGGGGAGTTCTCCGCTGGGGATCATGTAAATCCCATTTTAACACATCTGAGTGGAAACACCTTCAGACACTTACTTATACCTGATTTTGGGATCTTTTTGAGAGGGCCTCGTTTCCTTCTAGCTTCACTTTCAAAAATCTTCTGATGGACACAAAAGTGGAATAGAGGGCAGGGGATAGCATTAGGATGATTCCATATCTGGATGATCTACAGGAGAGAGAGGAGCCAAAGTAATGAAACTCAACAGAGATTACAGAACTAGTGCTGGACACCAAAGGATACTTCCTCTTTTATTTTCTGAGGGAGAACAGATATGAAGAGAAACTAGAATGAAAAAATAATCTAAATGAAGGCAATAGGCCTTAGAGTCATAGAACACAACAACACAGAAACAGACCTCTTGCCCCATCTAGTCAGTACTTAACTATTATTCTGCCTGCACATGAGCCGTGGCCCTTAATCTCCATACCCCTCCCCCCACCCATATCCTTATCCAAACTTCTCTTAAGTGTTACAATCAAAGCTGCATCTACCTGTTCCGTTGGCAGCTCTTTCTACGCTCACACCACTCTCCAAGTGAAGAAGATCCCCCTCTGGTTCCCCTTAGATATTTCACCTTTCACTCTTAACCCATGACCTCAAGTTCTAGTCTCACCCAGCCTCAGTGGAAAAAGTCTGCTTGCATATACCCCTCATAATTTTATATACCCCTGTAAAATCTCCCCTCATTCTCCTGTGCTCCAAGGAATAATCTCCTAACCTATTCACCTTCCCTTATAGCTCAGGTCCTCAAATCCCACCACCATCTTTGTGAATTGCATTTGTACTCTTTCAATGTTATTGGTATCTTTTCTTGCAAAAGGCTATTGGGAGATGAGTGGTGTACCACAGGCATCAGTGCTGGGTTCCCTGTTGTTTGTCATCTATATGGTTGAGAGTTTGGATGGCATAGTTAGTAAGTTTGCAGATGATACCAACATTACTGGTGTTGTGCATACTTGTCAAATTGAATCCAAAATTGGCTTGAATAGAGGAGACACGGGGAAATAGTGGAGAGTTGCTTTCATGATTTGAAGCTTGTGGACAGTGGTGTACCAAAGGGACCTGGGCTGTAATATGCACTATTTGTTGTATTCAGTAATAATATGGATACAACATTTGGTATGGTAGCATAACGGCTAATGTGATGCTTTACACAACCAGCAATTTTGGTTTATTTCCCACTGATAACTGTAAGGTGTTTTACGCTCTCCTCATGACTGCGTGGGTTTCCTCAGGAAGGCCCAGTTTCCTCCCATGTTCCCAATACATAGATTTAGTAGTAAGTTGAGGGCATGCTGTGTTGGTGCTGGAAGCATGGTGACATTTACAGACTGTTCAGCACACCCTCAGCATAATGACTGTTTTGTTCACTGATGCAAACGATGCATTTCACTGTATTCTTCGATGATCGAAAAACAAAAGTTAATCTTTTGTCTTTGTGAATACTTAGAGATATAATCAGGTATTTGAGCTAGACATAGCTCAAACACCACTTATAAATTTGCCAATGAAATCACTATTGTTAGTAGAATCTCAGATGGTGACAAGGAGAGATAGAAGAATGAAATAGATCATATGGCTGAGTGGTGCAACACAACCTTGAGCTCAAAGTCAGCAAGTCCAACGAATTGATTGTGAACTTCACGAAGGGGAAGTCGGGAGAACACACACTAATCCTCATTGAGGGGTCAGCAGCGGAAAGGGAGAGCGGCTTCAAGTTTCTGGGCACCAATATCTCAGAGGATCTAGTCTGGGCACAACACATTGATGCAATCATGAAGAAGGCTTGCCAGTGTTTCTGCTTCATTAGCAGTTTGACATTTGCCAATTTGATCAGATTCTGACTGGTTGCATCAGCTTCTGGTATGGAAGCTCCAATGCACAGGATCGCAAGAAGCCGCAGAGGATTGTAGACTCAGCCAGCTTCACCATGGGCACCAACGTTCCTGCCATTGAGGACCTCTTCGAGAGGAGGAGACATCTATTATTAAGGACCCTCACTATCCACAGCCTAACCTCTTCATGTTACTACCATCAGGGAGGAGGTACAGGTTTTAGGAATAGCTTCTTCCCCTCAGCAATCAGATTTCAAAACAGTCTATGAACCCATGTACACTTCCTTGTTATTCCTCTTTTTGCACTATTTACTTATTTTGTAGCTTTTGGTAAAATATGAATTACTCTGTTCAGCTGCCACAAGCAGCAGAATTCTATATCACGTGTTAATGATAATAAACCTGATTCTGATTCTCTGTAATCTGTACTTCTACCAAATGACATGACATGAAAGTTAGCCATGTAGTTGGCATGGAGGATAGTTGTTGGTCACAAGGTGATGGTGATTTATTAGTAAAATGGCCAGAGCAATTAGATTAGATTAGATTATGAGGACACGCAGTCCTCTTTTATTGTCATTTAGTAATGCATGCATTAAGAAATGATACAATGTTTTTTCCAGAATGATATCACAGAAACACATGACAAACCGACTGAAAAACTGACAAAGACCACATAATTATAACATATAGTTACAACAGTGCAAAGCAATACCGTAATTGGATAAGAACAGACCATGGGCACGGTAAAAAAATCTCAAAGTCTCTCAAAAGTCCCATCATCTCATGCAGATGGTGAACCTCCAGTGCCGCAAACTTGCCGATGCAGCATCCTGGAAACATCCAACCACAGTCCGACTCTGAGTCCGTCCGAAAACTCCGAGCCTCTGACCAGCTCTCTGACACCGAGCACCCAGCACCGAGCACCATCTCTGCCGAGCCCTTCGACCCCGGTCCCGGCAACAGGCAATAAGCAAAGCTGAGGATCTGGGGCCTTTCCCTTTGGAGATTCTCGATCGCATAGTAGCAGCGGCAGCGAAGCGGGCATTTCAGAAGTTACTCCAGGTGTTCCTCTGTGCTTCTCACAGCTGTGTCCATCAAATCAGGATTGTGCACGGCCCCCTAGTTAACACATAAGATATCATTCGGAACGGCCGCACGTGCTGTGTCGTGCAACCATTTTCTCCTCCCTCTAATTGTAGATTGATTTTAACCCTGATAAATGTGGAGGGATAGGATTAGTAAGGGCTGTACATATATATGTAGGGTCCCAAGGAGCACTGAAGAACAGAGGGACCTTGGGGTACAGGTCCAAGAAATGGTGGCAAACAGTCCAATTACTTGAGATAGGCCTTTTCATGGATACTGTATACGAAGGAATTCATGGTGTACTTCCTGAACATTCCTAGCTAAAGGTCTTTCCAACATGAACATTAGCAAATCAGGTAGGTCACATGTCATCATCCGTAACAAAGCTTTTGGATAATGGAGAACATTCTTCTGTCTCTCAGAAATTCTTTCAATTGTCAGAGTTAAATTACTCTTTTGCTGTTTTCCCAGGCATTATTGAGAAGGGCCTCCAGGAGTTTACTTCCTCATGAATCTGTTAAGTACATATGTCAGTGGGCTTATATTCATGTTGTTTTGTTTGGTTCGGGTGAACACTTCATTTGTTTTTCAATGCAGCAGATGTAGCCTGACTACTGAGAGGAAATGAACTGATATATCACCTAGGACAATTTAACTTTGCTATAATTCAGGTGTTAGTGTGGTCCTTGTCTGCCTTGATTGCGCTTTCGGAAGTTAACAATTATTGGTAGCACATGAATTCCAGGTGATTCACATGAGAACCCCATGATGAAGTTCCATTAAGCTAGGATAATGTTATGCTTTATGCATTTTCCCGTGAACGTAACTTGAAATATATCGATCCTCATGTATTTCCATCTATGCCACCCATTTGCTTTTTAAAATTATTAGCAAAAAGCAGCATTTTATTATTATAATTTATGCAGTCTGGAGATGTCAAGGCAAAAAAAATAGGTAAACTGCAAAGGATTAGTGATTGTATATAGAGCTCCCAAAGGATCATTATATCACAGGAATTTTAATATTATAAAGGATCATTCTAATCAAAAAGGAAAGATTTGAAAATATTCAGATCAGCACAGTTGAAAATTCTCATGAAAGCAGTATGAATTTTAAAAAAATAAACATTATGATCACTGTCTAATAATAAATAAGGCACAAATTATGAATTCACCCTGTTATAAACAGCAAAGGTAGCCATAATACTTAACAAGTTTCTTCTTAATTGAAATTAGGTTTCCAATTGAAATTGTATGCATGGATTAATCGTAGCATAGCGGTGAGAACTAAACCCTATCCTTGTACCTTTAAAATAAAATCAGCTGTCACTAATTTTAGTTATCACCCTTGATTAAAGGAACTAAATGAAAGCTGGGATAGTAGCAGGTCTGGGACAGACGATCCATGTGAAACACTCTGTTAACTTTATTGATTTGTGACTTACATGTAATAAAAACATTGACGTAATACAAATGTTGCTATTCATGCTTCAGAAGAAAATATTTATAAATCAAATAAGCACATTCTGTCATTATTTGTGAACTACTCCATTTATATTAATGAGGAAATAACATAAAACTGTTAGAAGAGGACTCTCACCCATTGAACCAATCTGATTAAACTCTATCGTAATCCCTCCAAACCCCTTTTCGACCTATTGTATGTTGCGACTGTGGCATATCCTCCTCTGATTGGGCTGCTTTCAGAAGATGGCCTGCAACTGTGGCATAGTGTTGTCAATCTACTTACATTAAACCATGTTTTGTTCAAGTACTTCCCTCTGCTAGTCAACAAAAAAACTATAGCAATTTTTTTTTGTATTGTGTCAGGGGATGAAAAATCTCAATATTAAGTCAAAGGAATTTTTGTGAATGAAAAGTTAGTATCTTATATTTTGAGATAAATCTGAATGGGTTTAATTAGATCATTTTAGTTAAAGATACCTCAAATCTTAACCACTACCTTAAAAAACTTGTATCCTCCATTCAGAACGAAAAAGTACACTACCTGGTATCTAACCTAGGTCCTAGGGGAGTTAGAAACCAGATTAGCGTTTAGGGACAGGGATGTGGAGGAGTTAGAAGTCAGGCTGAAGTTGAGGTCTCCGCGCCAAGGCCAGTGCTGTGGACATGGAACAAAGGACATCCAGAGCTTAGGCCTGCAATCCATGCTTGAAGGCCAGCGATGTAAACAGGTGGCAAAATACTTCCGTGGATATTGGGCTGTCCCAGGTCTGTGGGTCCTGAGATTGAGTGTCTGTGTGGGGATGAGGCATGAGAGCCTAGAATTCAGGGTCCTGTCATTGGTTACTCTGGGGGTCAATATGAAGTCTAAGGATTGATTGGAAGTCTGGAAGCCACTGGTTCATGAAACTGCCATTGGAGAGGCAGCTGGTTCGAGTCACTTTCCTCGGAGGGGTTACTGGTTCAAGTTGCTGCCCTCAGAGGGGCTGCCGGGCACCGATGCTCTTCGAGACGTTATCGAAATTTTAAGATTTATGGATTGGATGGTAATTCATATTAGCCACTTCCAGTTCTATGTTTTATTGTGTCCTCACCCATTGTTTCTTGTTGCCGATTTGAGGGCTGGGTCTTTGGGTGATCTGTTAGTTCTTGTGCAAGGGAGGGGTTGGTGGTGTTTGGGGTTTGCAAAGTTTTGTTTCTTGTTCTTTTCGTGCACGGGGTTTGATGTCTTTATTTCAAATGGTTTTCTGTATTTTACGGCTATCTGGAGAAGAGACAAATTTCAGAGTTGTATTCTACATACAGTGATAACAAAATGAACCTCAGAACCTTTGAAGTCTGATTTGTGAAGCCCGGAGTCTGTAGGCCTGACCTGTGGCTGGAGAACTACCCCTGTGTGTGGGTGGGAGGGAGGAAAGGGGTCTGAACACCACCTCTTTAACAGCAGTATCTCCACTTCCCGATGATTTTGAAGCAAGAGAGGCTCCCCCCAACACCACCCCCTCACCCCACCATTCTAACTAACTGTTACGAGAGCACCAGTGTGCGTCCTGACCAGCTGCATCAGCATCCGGACCATCTGGTACAGGAGTTGCAAGGTACCTGACCACAGGACCCTACAAAGGATTGCAGGACTGCTGAGAGGACCTCCGGGGTCTCTGTTTCACCCATCTGAGATATTAGGCTGGAGCGGTGCGTACGCAGAGCCTTTAGCATTCTTGAGGACCCCTCCCATGCAGAAGAGGTACCATAACAGTGGAACAAAAACAGTTAGGACTAGAACAGCTTCCGCCCCTAGGTAGTGAGACCACTGAACTCCTTGCCACAACCCAAACCTTGTCACATATATGGCATCAGTAGTGTCATATTGTTTACTTTTTAACGTGTCATAAATGCTCCTGATTCTAAGTGTCAATCTTCTGGAATATATTTCATTACTTGTCAATTTACCTGTGGTTATATTACATTATGTGTTGTGTGAATTGTACGTACAGTGTTGTGAACCTTGGTCCGGAGGTCTGCTGCTTCGTTTGGTGGTATGCATGTATACGGTTAAATAATAATAAACTTGTTTTGCAGTTGTGTTCTGTTTTATTGTGCTCTGTGTTGTACTGCTAAGCAGGGTGGGAACACTATTTTGGCACCAGAATGTGAGGTGGGGCATGAGTCTGCCCACAGCACACCCTCAGGTCGTGTTGGTTGTTATGTTTCAGGGCACATGTGATCAATGAATTTGAACTTGAATCTGAATCTGAATCTGAGATCCAGATTTATACAATTTAAACTCATCTGCATAGCCAGGTACAGCAGCAATTCTGGAAGTGTTGGAACAAAACACTTCCTTCATTAAATTCTGCGCACTTCTTCATCTTAGGAACCCCAACTAACCATTCTTATATGAAGCTAATTGACTCTAACTTGAAAACTGTGATCTTTCAGCTTGTCAAGACCTGACAAACATCTTATCCAAAGTCAAAATAGTACTTTTGCCTTTGAGTCATAATCAGTAATTGCTACCTGCACCTAACAGATGTATTAGGTACCATGATGTTATAGTTCAAGACGTTTTGAAATCTATGCACCAGAATCCCCAGAACTTTTTTTTGCCCAACTACTTTCATACATTTTCTTGAAGGTGTATATTTGTTGACAATTCACCCCTGCCAACCTAACACTCCTACTTTTCCCTAAGTTAAAATATTTACCCTGATGTGCAAAGAACAACAAGGAGCTAAGCAGAACATACAATTACTGTGGAGATAATAGACTACTAACGCTAGCATCCTCACTTATGCATTTATTTGATGTTGCTCTCAGGAAGTCCAACTCCTCCACAGAGTATACTTTTTCACTCCTTACCAATAGGTCTGCCACTGAAAGATGTGGACTTAAGATTTTTCTCCAGGAGGTCCCCTCTGAAGATACTATAAAAAGTTAGGGCTGGTACATTCAAGAGTGAGTGAACATCAGTAGTGTTGTAATTAATAATTATAGCCAAATGACCTCTCTGGCCCTGACAAATTATTTAGGAGTCCTTAACAGTAACTTAATATAGGTTTTTAAAAAAATGTTGTGTCTCTCTCTTTTGCATTTTTATCTTAATCTCATCTATATTTATGAATCTCTTTTTGCTTCTGCATGCAATTTGGATTTAATTAATGCATCCTCCTTTAGGCTCTGCGTCTTTCAGAGAGATTTCTTCAATTTGATTGGTTGATAAGCCTACATATTTTTATATCAGTTCACAGACGTTGCAGGCTCCTTTAGAAATACTGCACTGAGCACTTTGCACCTTGAAATTTCTGATGGTATTTAGCAACAAATTTAACACTTTTTTTCCACAACTTATCACCTGGAGCATTTAATCTGACTGAATCTCTAGGCCACCATATTTTATTGTGCTCAGTAAATAGCTTCATTTAACACAGGAGATTCTGCAGATGTTGGAAATGTAGTCACTTGAGTGTAGTTTATTATAATATTGGTTTATTATTAATGAATCAAGTAAACAGAAGGTACAGAAGGCGGAGCAAGGGTGCAGTGCCCAGTGGTAGTGTAGGCGGAGTAGAAAATGAAATTGGATATCTTTGCAAGAAGTTAGAAAGTTGAAGAAATCCAAGGACATAGAAAGCAAGTGAAAGATAGAAAATCTGATATTACAATTGGTGGTTGTCTCTCGAGGTCCGAGGAAGAGTAAACATTGTGCAGTCACCTGTGGATACACATGTGGCTTCGGAGGCCGAAGGCCGAAGCACACATGCGGTTGCAGGTTAGACATGGAATGGCGGTTGTTAGAACAGGTGCATACACAGTTTTGTAGCGTCGGTTTCGTGCTGCTGCAAGGTGCTGATTTCAGTCATCCTCAAAATCAGATGCAGCTTTTCTGGTCAGGGCGCACCACACAGCCCTATCGTCTGCAGACTCCTCAAGTTGTCGAGGCTGGAGGTCTGACCATTTGATGTACGATTTCAGATTGTCTTTGAATCTTTTTTTGGGGCGGCCCTGATTGCGACTGCCATGTGAAGCTCACTGTAGAGCAGCTGCCTGGGGATTCTTGTTTCACCCATGCAGATTACATGGCCCATCCAGCGTAGCTGGGACAGGAGGATCCTTGCCTCAATGCTTGTGCTGTTGGCTCTGTCAAGGACTTCCTGGTTGGTGATTCGGTCCTGCCATCGAATCCTCATGATCGACCGCAGAGAGCGCATGTGAAACTGCTCCGGCTGTTTGATGTGCCTGTGGTACAGGGTCCAGGTTTCGCAGCCATACAGGAGAGAGGTGAATGTCCTTGTGCTCCAGAACTTTGACACGGAGTTTCCCTGAGTGCCTGGCTGGCTTTCTGGATCCTTGCTATGATTTCTTTGTCTAGGGATCTGTCACTGGAGATGCTGCTTCCTAGATACTTTAAGCTCTCCACAGTCTTCAGGACAGTGCTGTCGATGGTGATGCATGGCCGAGGAGAGTGACTGTTTGGTGCAGGTTGTAGGAGAACTTCTGTCTTGAGGCTGCGGAGAACTTGTCGGCAATCGTCTGCAGGTGGTTCTCCTGGTGGGCCATGAGGGCACAGTTATCAGCAAACAGGGCTTCAGTGATGAGCCTCCTCAGCGTTTTGGTCTTTGCAGCAAAGCGTCTCAGATCAAACATCGATCCGTCTAGGTGATATCTTTTGTAAATACCCAGATCTATGTCCTTAACAGCATGCTTCAGCACTTGGGTGAAGAAGGGGTTGAAGAGCACTGGTGCTAGAACACACCCTTGCTTCACGCCATTGGAGATGTTGAAAGTTTCAGATGGGGAACCATCTGAGAACACTCCCATCATGCCATCGTGGAGCAGGTGGATGAGTGTCGTGAATTTCTGTGGGCAGCCAAGCTTTCTAAGGATGATCCACAGCACGTTTCTGTTGACTGTGACAAACACCTTCGTCAGATCAATGAAGACAGAGTATAATGTCATGTTCTGTTCCTGTATCTGCCTCACTGTGAAGATCATGTCGACAGTGCTGCATTTGGGATGAAAGCCGCATTGCGACTCAGGAAGGTTCTCTTCTGACACTGTTGGAATCAGTCTGTTGAGGATGATGTGGGCGAGGATTTTTTCTGGCAATGGAAAGTAGCGAGATGCCTCTGCAATTACCATTGGAGGTCATAGAAGACAAGAATGAATGGGACAGCACGAAAAGGGCCAATCTTTCAGTTTGATATTTATGCAGGTTTTAATTGGAGAGGCTGATTGTGTTGTTGAGATTTTATTTACATGGCTAGTAGCTTGAAAGTACTAAACTAATGCTCCAAGGCAGCTAGTTGATTAGGTAGGTATCCAATTGTCCCTTACACATATACCCTAGCACTGAATATGGAGAAAATATTTTTTCCTATGGCAGAATTTAAACAAAGATTCACTTTAAAATATCAAGTCACTTCTTAAACCTGAAAAAAGGTAATGTTTATTTTTCTTAGAGGTTCATTGGTCTCTCTTTCTCAAAGTGCTGTGGAAGCAGGGCCATTGAATATTTTTACGACAGTGTAATTGTGAGGAGATGAAAGGTGAGTTGGGGTAAAATGAAATGTGGAGTCGATATGACAATCAAATCGGCCCTGACCTATCAAACGGCAGAGCAGCTTCGAGCAGTTGAGTTGATTACACTTGACTGTAAATTTTACGTTCATGTGATTCAGAAAAAGGCATTCTCTAAGTTCACTTAATTTTAAACAATACAAGAATTTTTACAAGAAACTTTGGTCATTTTAATGAGTAGCCTTCATTCAAGGACTATGGGTTGGTCTTCAATTCTGTTTAAGTAGTTAACGTGTTCACAGGCTATGTTCAAACACCTTCTTTGAAAATTGTAATTAGGGTCTAATTTAATTATATGTAAGGGAATAGAAGTTTACATCCAAATACATCTGGTCAAAAATCTGGAGTGATATGAAGTGACTCAGAAATGGTCATTATCAATTTTCACTCCAGAAAAATTGATTTTAAATTGTATAATACTGAAGAAACAGTGATATGCAACTGAATTTATATGCAGTGGTGCCTTATCACTTTCGTTGGGTATAATAAAAGCATTTTACAGCCAATTAATTATTTTTTAGTTGGAAACTAATGGGTTAGCCAGTCATTTCACAGTCTATGTGACTTTACTGAATATTCCTACAGCTACATTCACACTGGAAAATGAACAGCCAATTTATGCACAATGAAGTCTCACAGACATTAAATAAGTAGCCACTGAAAGGTCGAGTTGAGGAAAATTGTTTGCTATGACGTTAAAGGAACCTCTGTTTAAATACTTTAATGCCATAGGAATGTTTATATACACCACTGAAGGTAGATAGGGCCACAGTGTAACATCTCATCTGGATGATGGCCCTTATAACAACAGAGCACTCTCAGAGTAATGTAATGAGGTGTTATCCTGGGTTACATGTTTCAGATGCCTGAACCTGCAGCCTTGTTACTTGTGTACAAAAACCCTGAGCCAATTAATTGATCATTAGTGGCCTCATATAAACTACCATACAGTATTAACTGTGGTTCAGTTCTTTTTTCACTATCCCATCTCTCCAATTATGACTGAATGTTTCTAAAAAACCATTGCATGTATTTAAAATAAAATGTAGACCTTGTCCGAACTTAACCACAAGCGCAGTGTTTAGATTCATAGAAATTAGATCATTATTCCATTTTAGGATATAACAAATTATTTTTCTTCTACCAAGAAAAAATATGCTTTATTTTCTAACAATGTTGTAGGAATGAATAACAGAATAGTATTGTTTCTTCTAATAGTGAATGTTATTGCACATCAGTAATTGGCTGTTTGCAGCTGCTCTGGAAATCACACACTAGGTCATTGATTGCATAAAAATGCATGACTGCAGTTTTACACTGAGGCAGAACTGAGATCATTTTGATGATGCTAATTGTTCGTGTGCATATTTTGTCAAAGAATTGCATTTATTTGAGAAGTAAATGCATATTTCAATTCCAATATTAATGAATACCAAGATTAAAATTGAACAAACAAGTTGATAACTGTATTGATTATATAAACATGGATCGATTTTGAAGGTTCTTGTTTGGTATTCTTTATATGGTGATCGCCTTCAAACTTGCATGGGTAACCTTGATGCTTTATTAATTCAGGGGCAAATGGCAACCTCTTGTTAAACAGCATCAAAGAGAAATCACTGTTTTCAACAAGATCAGAATCCAATCCAGATTTATACTTGAAGAGAGCTCTATGGCTAAGGGCCTTAGTGCTTGCTTGTAGGAAGAAGAATGAAGATGTAGAGTATTTTCTAAATCGATAGAGATTTCAGAAATTGGAGGTGCAATTTCAGGCTTCCCTTAAGTTTGAGTCGGTAGTAAAGAAGGCAGATGTAATGTTAGCATCCATTTTGAGAGCACTGGAACATAAAAACATGATGCACTGTTGAGGCTTTATAACTTGTTGGTCAGGTTGCATTTGGAATATCGTGAGCAATTTTGGGTCCCATATCAAGAGAATGGCGGAGCAGGTTTCTTATGGAATGGAAGAGCAGGCTCGATGGGGCAGATGGCCTACTCCTGCTCCTATTTCTTATGTATCTTCTAAGGGAAGATGTGTTGGCCCTGGAGAGTGTTCAGATAAGGTTCACAACCATGATGCCTGCAATGAAATGCTGAGTATGAGGAATATTTGATCTGTCTGAGCCTGCATTAAATGAAGCTGAAAAAAATAAGGGAAGAATCTCATTGAAAACTTTTGGATATTGAATGGCCTACGGAGAATGTTTCCATTACTGGGAAGACTAGACTGTGAGGGCAGAGCCTCAAAATAAAAGGATGTCACTTTTGAAATGAAATGAAATGAGGAGGAATTTCATCAGCCAGTGAGTGATGAGTATGTGGGTTGTGGGGGCCAAGTCATTGGGTATGTTGAAGGTGGAGAATGATGTATTATCGATTGGTCAGATGGTTAAGGGGTATGGGGAGGAATCGGAATAGGGTTGAAAAGCTGTCAGCCATGCTTGAATGACAGAGCAGCCTCAGTGAGTCAAAGGCCCTATACCGAAATAAACTGGATTACCTGCACTTGAGGTTTGATGAACATGCGAGATCTGTGACTGGCTACATAAAGAAGTGTATTGAAGACTCAACACTGTTAAATGCATCAATGTGAGTGCAAATCTGAAGCCATGGTTGACAACAGAGGTCCAGACATGGAAGAAAGATTGGGATGCTGCCTTGAGATCAGCAAACACAGTCCTTTCTCATGCTATCAGAAAGACGAAACAGGATTATTCACAGAGAACATACAGCCATTTCTGTGACACCAGAGACTTGATGCGCCTGTGGTAGTGCATTCAGACCATAATAGACCACACGTCCACCCTATGCATCAATGATAGTGATGCCTCTCTTACTGATAGGCTGAATGTCTGATGCACAGAATGATGCACTGGTGAGTGAGGCCCCCATTCTCCTCAAGGAGCAGGCACTCTGTTTGACTGCAGCTGATGTGAGGAAGACCCTCGCTAGGGTTAACCCATGTCAAGCTGCAGGGCCTGATAGCACACCTGGTTGACTGCTGAGGGATTGTGAAACCCATTTAACAGACGTTTAGCAGACATTTTCAGCATCGCTCTGGAACAGTCCACTGTCAGCATAGGTTTCGAGGCAGTCACCTTGAGGGTGATAGTAATCTACCTCAATGACTGTCATCCAGTGGCACTGACTTCAACAATAATGAAGTTCTTTGAGTGGCTGGTTATGGATCACATTAAATCCCATCTTACTGCTACATTGGACCTTTTTCCATTTGCTTATCACTCAAATTGTTCCACTGATGATGCCATAGCTTCTACACTCCACTAAGTCCTGTCCCAGCTGAAAAATGGTGCCTCGCATGCCAGGATGCTGTATATTGGCTTCAGCTCTGCTTTAATATGATCATCTCTCAGAAGCTGGTGGGGAAACAGCCTTTGATGGGTCTCAGCTCCTCTCTCTGCAACTGGATCATCTTGAAGAAAGGCCCCAGTCAGTCACTGTTGGCAAAAACATCTCCAGCTCTATCACGCTGAGCAGTGGCACCCCCTAGGCCTATTGTTCAGCCCGCCGCTGACACACGACTACACTGCTAGAGCCAGTTGAACCGAATCATCAAGCTCGCTGATGACAAAATAGTGGGTGGCCTCATCTACAGCGATGACGAGATGGTGTACAGAGATGAGGTAGGGCGATTGGCAGAATGGTGTAAGCATAACAACTTGAGTCTCAACATGGACAAGACTAAAGAGATGACAGTGGACCTTAGGAAGGTACAGGCTGACCACTCCTCACTGCAATGGCTCCTCCATGGAGAGAGTTAGGAACACCAGGTTTCTGGGAGTGCACATAGTCGATGGACACACATGGTCCCAAGCATAGCAGCATCTCCACTTTTCCTGGAGATTGAGGCAAGCAAATCCACCCCTTGCCCAACCCCAAACTAATGAATATATACAGAATCACTATATATAGTGTCCTGGCCAACTGAACCACAATTTGGTTCAGGAATAGCAAGCATCTAACTACAAATACCTAAAAAGGATCGTGGGGACTACTGAGAGGACCACCAGGGTCTTTCTTCCACCCATCAGAGATACTTACCAGGAGCGCTGCCTGCACAGGGCACGTAGCATTGTCACTGATTTTTCCCATCTGTCCAATTTCTATGAACCCCTACCATCAGGCAGGAGGTACTTATCATAGCATTCGGACAAGAACTGTTAGGATGGGAAACAGCTTTTACCCACAGGCCATAAGACTACTGAGCTCCCTGCCATCTCCCAGGTCTCATCACCCATGAAGCACTAGTAGTGTTATAGGTGTTTTTTGTTTACTTTTTAAGTTACTTCTTAAATGCCCCTCATTATTTGTTAATTTATTTGTGGTAATATTACTTTATATGTTTGTGTGTGATTTATATGTACTGTGTTGTGCATATTGGTCCAGAGGAATGTTAAGTCATTTGGTGGTATTCATACTTTATCAAAGTTGCTGGTGAACGCAGCAGGCCAGGCTGCATCTCTAGGAAGAGGTACAGTTGACGTTTCAGGCCGCCGAGACCCTTCGTCAGGACTAACTGAAGGAAGAGTGAGTAAGAGATTTGAAAGTGGGAGGGGGAGGGGGAGATCCAAAATGATAGGAGAAGACAGGAGGGGGAGGGATGGAGCCAAGAGATGGACAACAGGTGATTGGCAAAAAGGATATGAGAGGATCATGGGACAGGAGGCCCAGGGAGAAGGAAAAGCGGTGGGGGGGGGGGAACCAGAGGATGGGCAAGGGGTATAGTCAGAGGGACAGAGGGAGAAAAAGGAGAGTGAGAGAAAGAATGTGTGTATAAAAATACATAACGGATGGGGTACAAGGAGGAGGTGGGGCATTAGCAGAAGTTAAAGAAGTCAATGTTCATGCCATCAGGTTGGAGGCTACCCAGACGGAATATAAGGTGTTGTTCCTCCAACCTGAGTGTGGCTTCATCTTTACAGTAGAGGAGGCCGTGGATAGACATGTCAGAATGGGAATGGGATGTGGAATTAAAATGTGTGGCCACTGGGAGATCCTGTTTTCTCTGGCGGACAGAGCGTAGGTGTTCAGCAAAATGGTCTCCCAGTCTGCATTGGGTCTCACCAGATATATAGAAGGCCACATCGGGAGCAACGGACGCAGTATATCTCCCTAGCCAACTCACAGGTGAAGTGTTGCCTCACCTGGAAGGACCGTCCGGGGCCCTGAATGGTGGCAAGGGAGGAAGTGTAAGGGCATGTGTAGCACTTGTTCCGCTTACAAGGATAAGTGCCAGGAGGCTTATCTAAGCCTACTGACTCTCACAGCTATCTGGACTATTCCTCTTCTCACCGTCTCCTGCAAAAACGCCATCCCCTTCTCGCAATTCTTCCGTCTCCGCCGCATCTGCTCTCAGGATGAGGCTTTTCATTCCAGGAAGAGGGAGATGTCCTCCTTTTTTAAAGAAAGGGGCTTCCCTTCCTCCACCATCAACTCTGCTGTCAAACGCATCTCCCCCATTTCACGCACATCTGCTCTCACTCCATCCTCCCGCCACCCCACTAGGAATAGGGTTCCCCTGGTCCTCACCTACCACTCCACCAGCCTCCGGGTCCTACATATTATTCTCCGTAACTTCCGCCAACTCCAATGAGATCCCACCACTAAACACATCTTTCCCTCCCGCCCCCACTCTGCTTTCCGCAGGGATTGCTTCCTACGCGATTCCCTTGTCCATACATCCCCCCCATCCCTCCCCACTGATCTCCCTCCTGGCACTTATCCTTGTGAGGGGAACAAGTGCTACACATGCCCTTACACTTCCTCCCTTGCCACCATTCAGGGCCACAGACAGTCCTTCCAGGTGAGGCGATACTTCGCCTGTGAGTCGGCTGGGGTGATATACTGCGTTCGGTTCTCCTGGTGTGGCCTTCTATATATTGGCGAGTCCCTACGCAGACCGGAGACCGTTTTGCTGAACACCTATGCTCTGTCTGCCAGAGAAAGCAGGATCTCCCAGTGGCCACACATTTTAATTCCACATCCCATTCCCATTCAGACATGTCTATCCACGGCCTCCTCTACTGTAAGGATGAGGCCATACTCAGGTTGGAGGAACAACACCTTATATTCTGTCTGGGTAGCCTCCAACCTGATGGCATGAACATTGACTTCTCTAACTTCCGCTAATGCCCCACCTCCTCCTCGTACCCCATCCGTTATGTATTTTTATACATACATTCTTTCTCTCACTCTCCTTTTTCTCCCTCTGTCCCTCTGACTATACCCCTTGCCCATCCTCTGCTCCTCCCCCCCTTTTCTTTCTCCCTGGACCTCCTGTCCCATGATCCTCTCATATCCCCTTTTGCCAATCACCTGTCCAGCTCTTGGCTCCTCCCTCCCCCTCTTGTCTTCTATCATTTTGGATCTCCCCCTCCCCCTTCCACTTTCAAATCTCTTACTAACTCTTCCTTCAGTTAGTCCTGACGAAGGATCTCAGCCTGAAACATCGACTGCACCTCTTCCTAGAGATGCAGCCTGGCCTGCTGCGTTCACCAGCAACTTTGATAAAGTGTGTTGCTTGAATTTCCAGCATCTGCAGAATTCCTCTTGTTTGGTGGTATTCATATGTATGTTTGAATGGCAGTAAACTGAACCTGAACTTGATATATTATTACCTAATGCTGGAGGGTGAGATTAGAGTCAGTTGTTCTTTTTCAACCAGAAAGGACACAATGCATCATACATTTTCTATACCAGATGTATAAGGGGATAGGTAAATGTTACTTTGGAATTTGGAATCTCTTGATGTAAGTACAAAGATCATTTCTGGTAAGAATAGATTGAAGTCTATGCATTTATATTCATACAGAAAGTCATTACAGCAGAAGCTGCTTAAACTGTAAATAGTTAATGAGGCAATGAACAATAAATATTTTCCAGTACAATTGCATAAGCATTTGAAATAGCAATAATATAAATGATGGTGACAATGAAGGCTAATGGTTTTGAAAGTTTCAATGTGCCAGTACTAAAGCAGTTTCAAATCCAATGGGCTGTCAGTTTAAACATTTATAAGAGCGTAAGAACATATAATACAGGAGCTGAATTAGCCATTTGCCCATTGAATCTGCTCCATCATGGCTGACCCATTTTTGCTCTCAACCCCAATCTCCTGCCTTCTCCCTGTATGCGTTCATGCCCTGACTAATCAAGAATCTATCAACCTCTACCTTAAATTTTCCCAATGACTTGGCCTCCATAACTGCCTGTGGAAACAAATTCCACAGGTTCACCACTCTCTGGCTAAAGAAATTCCTCCTCATCTCCATTCTAAAAGGACGCTTCTCTATTTTGAGGTTGCGTCCTCTTGTCTTAGACTTCCCCACTATAGGAAACATCCTCTCCAGATCCTCTCTATTGAGGGCTTTCAATGACATCCCCCCTCATTCTTCTGAATTCCACTGAATACAGGTCCAGCATCATCAAATGCACCTCATATGACAAGCCTTTCATTCCTGGAATCACTTTTGTGAAACTTCATTTAGCCCTCTCCAATATCAGTATATCCTTTCTTAGATAAAAGGCCCAAAGCTACTCACAATACTTCAAGTGAGGCATTACCAGTGCTTTATAAAGTCTCAGTGTTTCATACTTGCTTTTATGTTCTAGTCTTCTTGAAATGAATGCTAACATTGCACTTGCATTCCTCACTATCATCTCAACTTGCATATCAACCTTTAGAGAATCCTGCACGAGGACTCCTAGGACCCTTTGCACCTCAGATTTTTGTATTTTATCTCCATTTTGAAAATAGTCTACCCTTTCATTCCTCTACCAAAGTGCATGACTGTACACTTTCCGACATTGTATTCCATCTGCCACTTCTTTGCCCATTCTCTTAATCTGTCCAGGTCCTTCTGTTGCCTCTCTACTTCCTCAAAACTGCCTGCCCCTCCACCTATCTTCGAATCACCTACAAAATTGGCCACAAAGCCATCAATTCAGTTATCCAAGTCATCAACATATAACATAAAAAGAATCAGTCCCAACACAGACCCCTGAGGAATACCACTAGTCTCTGGCAGCCAACCAGAAAAGGCTCCTTTTATTCCCACTGTTTGCCTTCTGCCAGTCAGCCAATGCTCTATCCATGCTAGTATCTTTCTTGTAATACCATGGACTCTTAACTTGTTAAGCAGCCTTATGTGCTGCATCTTATCAAAGACCTTCTGAAAATCCAAGTACACAACATCCACCAATTCTTCTTTGTCTATCTGCTTGCTATTTCTTCAAATAATTCCAACAGGCTTAACAAGCAAGATTTTCCCTTAAGGAAACCATGCAGACTAGCCTATTTTATCATGTGGCTTCAAGTGCCTCAAAACAACATTGTTAACAATCGACTCCAATATGTTTCCAAACAATGAGGTCGATCTAACTAGCCTATAGTTTCCTTTCTTCTGCCTCTCTCCTTCTTGAAGAGTGGAGTGACATTTGCAATTTTCCATTCTTCTAAAACCATGCCAGAATCTAGTGATTTTTGAAAGATCACTACTAATGCCTCCACAATCTCTTCAGCCACCTTTTTCAGAACCCTGGGGTGTATACCATTTGGTCCAGGTGTCTTATCTACCTTCATACCTTTCAGTTTCCCAAGAACCTTCTTCACAGTAATGGCAACATCACACACTTCTGCCTCTGACATACTTAAACCTCCGACATATAGCTAGTGTCTTCCACAAGTGAGTACGGCTGCAAAGTACTTATTCAGTTATTCAGTTCAACTGCCAGTTCCTTGCCCGCCATTACTACCTCTATAGCTCCATTCCCAGCAGCCCAATATCTACTCCCGTCTCTCTTTTACACTTCAAGTATCTGTAGAAACTTTTGGTATCCTCTTTAATATTAAACTGGACAACAAAGATTTTGTTTCCTGAATACCTTTAGGAGTACCTTATGAATTTTGGGCTACTGATCATGAAAGTCACCATGAAATTTCCCTATCATGCACCATTTTTTAATAAACTTATATTTATTATTTCAATTCATAATTCAAGTCAATTAAAATGTTGCCTACAATGTAAGCTGGAAAGTTTCCTATCTTGTCCATTTAGGTGGCGCGGCTGCTGCATGGCAGGACAAGTTTTAGTAATAATTATTGGGTTCAGGACTGTAAGGATGGAATTTGCTATCACCAGGCACGAAAATTTCTATGAAGAATTTTGATACTTGAGACAGATGCCTCCCAGAATAACTGATGCCAAGATTAAGGAAAGCATTTTTGTTGGTCCACAAATCAAGCAGGTCATCAATGACAGGCAATTTGAAGAACTTCTAGTGGGACTGGAGAATATCACATGGAAAGCATTCAAGGAAGTTGTTGAAATTTTTCTCAGCATCTACAGAGCCCCAAACTACATGCAGCTGGTTGAAAACATGCATCAAGCATATAAAACCATGAAATGCAACATGTCACTAAAGATTCATTTTCTGCATTCCCATTTAGACTTTTTCCCTGCAAATTTTGGTGCTGTTAGTGACGAGCATGGTGAAAGATTTCACCAGACATTGTGGTCATGGAGAAAAGATACCAGGGCAACTGGAATCCATCAATGCTGGCGAATTATTGTTGGATACTTAAGTGAAAAGCCTCAGTCATTGAGTACAAATGAAAATCATTAACAAAATATTTTTAACAGTTGAACTATTGCAAAGCATCAGCACCATTATGCAATTAAACACATTATATTCAATAAAATTTAATTTGTTTCTCCAAATTCCTACATGATACAAGTAGTCTGAAATTATATTTGTGTTCATCTTCAAGGAATCTATCATAAACAAAAAAAATTCCGTGGAAACAACACTTTTGAAAAAAATTGTTGTCCAGTGTTTGGCTAGCTTACTTTCATATTCCATATTTTCTTTAATTTACGTTGTTTCCAGAAAAAAATATTGCAGCAGCTTTAGTAAGTAGCATAAATAAAACCTTTATCTTTTGAGTTAATTGATAATAGACACTCACCAAGACGATGCGAAAGTCTCTAGATGGTTGCCATACATAAATTCTCCGGATGGCTCTTGACGTGAGTTGGCAACAGCACATGACGAACGTCGAGCTCTATAACAACTTACCGATGCTCACCGCTAAAATCGAGGCGAGAAGACTGCAACTAGCGGGGCACTGTCTATGCCACCCTGAGCTACCTGCCAGCCTAATCATCATATGGGAACCCAAGCACGGGAGGATGAACCCGAGGCACCCTCCCAAGACTATGGTCAACACGCTCCTAGAAGACAGTTGCGCGGCTAATGTAGATGAATTGAACATACTGATGAGGGAGAGGGAGAAGTGGAGAGTCCGTCATCTTGCCCGACGCCGGCCCCCTAGGCCTGAGTAACGTAGTGGTAGTAATTGATAAAATGTTAGCCACTAGGTCACGATAAAGACAGGATAATGGGTTTGAGAGGGAAAATAAATCAGCCATGGATGAATGGTGGAACAGATTTGATGGTCTAATAGCCTAATTCTGCCCTATGTCTTAGTGGCTTATTGTCTTGTCTTATTTCAAATTATCAACCAAGCTCAAAATTCTCATGCAAACCATTTTCTATTTTATATTACACTTGCAGAACATTTAAAATATTGAAAGAAAGTGGGCTTCATGGGAGTGAAGGGTTGGATTGATCTTGGAGTTGGATAACACATTGGCCAAACATCATGGGTGAAAGGGCCTGTATTACATTGTAATCTTCTGAGCTCTATGTTCCATAGTCAAGTTGTGAAATTGTTTAAAACTTCTAAAACTGAAAACTTTAAAGTGACTGGAGTAAATCCTTAACACTGACAAAAGAAAACTGTGCTTTTGTGCTTGTAAGTAAAATATTGTGTCGAATTACAATGAGAATACAATAATCTGCCAGTTAAATTAAAAGAAAGCAGAGATAAAAGCTGAATGAGTGCATCTCATCTTTTGACTGAAGCCTTCACAATTCTGATGCTAGCAAAAAAAAAACATTCTATAACTTGGGTTGTGATACAATAGCATCGCAACAGCACAGAGAAATTACAGATACGTTATCTTTGTAAGTCTGTTGCAGAGTCCTGTGCTCCTCTGTGTCTTCATTGTTACACACAAAAGTGTGCAGCATATTCTATTACAAAGGTCAGATGAATGTTCTGCATTATTTCTTACATGATAGGATGATGGCATTTTGATTCCAGGGCAAGTGAAGTAAATTTAATGATCTTGACAAAAATTCACGATCCATCACCTCAGTTCTTTTGTTTATAAGAAAATCTATATTGGTAAATTAAATAACTTCCATTTATTCTACTTCCTGAACTAAAGAAAATTGCTTCATTCTGCACTTGAATCCACTGCAAGCACAGAAAAGAATGATGTGGTCTTTATTTAGTAGGTTAAAAGAGTAAAAAAAAGTTTCTGTCTATTACTGGAAAATTGTTATTAGCATAATTCTCATACTTAAAATCTGGTTTAAAATGCTTTTCTAAACACCTGTGCTGTTCAAAGTCCTATGGGGTCCAATTTTCCATATGTAGACCTGTGATGTGCACATTCGCTATATTTATAGATTAGCATTCCTGGTCATCATTCCATTCAACCTCGGCAATACATGATTCATAGACTGTCAATATGTTGTATACAGCTTTAAATAAATGTGATTTAACACAAGATAAACTGGGTAAAATCATGCTGATATAATTCATATCTGTTTAACACGGGAACATCTTTCTGATGTTATGATGACTGGTGAATCGTCAGAAGATTACTGAAAATCTTAGAATACCAAATAAATTATCTTTATTCTTAAGGATTAGATGAATCTCTTGAGATTAATGAAAAATTTTGCTCTCGGTATCAACACAAATTAGCGGATAAATGTAGTCAAAAGTTTTCTTGATAGATAGGGCCAATTTCAAAAAACAGACCGTAACAGGTTATAAATATTTTCCTACAGTGGGTTATCTTTCCTCTTGCTTCTGGGAATATAAGTAGAATGTTTCTTTCCCATTGCTTACTTCTTTCCTGCCAGGCTTGTGTAAGAAAATTAGAGAGCACTACAGCATGGAAACAGGTCCTTCAACCCATAAAGTTCATCCCAACCTGGTGTTCTGCCTATTCCCATCTCTCTGCACCTAGATGACAGCCCTCCATACCTCTCTCATTATCTATCTATCGATCAAACTTTTTTTAAGTGTTACAATTGAACTCACATCTACCACTTCCACTGGTAGCTCATTCTGCATTTGCACTACCATCTAAATGAAGAAGTTCCCTCTCAGATTCTTCTTAAATATTCCATTTTTGACTCTAAACCATTGACCTCTAGTTCTAGTCTCACCCATTTTCGGTGGAAAAAGCCTGCTTGCATTTACCCTATCTAAACTGATAATTCTAATTGCCTCTATTAAGTCTTCCTCCATTCTCTTACCCTCCAGCGAACAAAGTTCTAACCTATTCAACCTTTCCTTGTATCTCAGGTCCTGAAGTTCTGGCAAGATCCTTGTAAATTTTCTCTGCACTCTTTCAAGCTTATTGATATCTTTCCAGTTGATAGGTGAGTAGAACTGCACACAAATTCTGAATTCGGCCTCACCAACACCATTATACAACTTCAGCATCCCAACATCCCAATTCCTGTACTCAGTGCCCTAAGGTGCGAAGGCCAATGAGTCAAATTCTCCCTTTATATCCTTATCTACCTGTAATTCCACTTTCAAGAAATTATGGATCCATATTGCCAAGTTTCTTTGTTCACACACCTCAGTGCTCTATCATTCACTGTTTAGTCCTACCCTGGTTTGTCCACCCAAAGTGCATCACCTCTCACTTGTCTGCATTAAACTCCATCTGCTATTTTTCAGCTCATTTTCCCAGCTGGTCCTGATTACTTTTCAAGTTTTAATAGCCTTCCTAGTTGTCCAATACACTCCCAAACTTGTTGTCACCTGCAAATTTGCTGATCCTGTATGAACTATATCATTAATATAGCCAGACCCAGCACTAATCCTTGTGATTCACCATTAATCACAGGCCTTAGTCAGAGAGACAACCAACTACTAACTCTCCCTGCTAAGCTAATGTTGAATCCAATTGATTAGATTGAATGCCAAGTGACTTAACCTTCTTGACCAGCCTCTCATGTGGGACTTGTTTACATGGACTTCAGCAAGGCCTTTGGCAAACAATGTACACCACCTTTCCTTCCTTAAATTTCCTAGTAACCTCTTCAAAAAGTTCGGTTAGATATGACCTACAATGCACAAAGGCATGTTGACGATCTCTAATCAAGCCCTGTCTATCCAAATTCTTACATATCCTGACCCTCAGAATCCCTTCCAATAATTTATCATGACTGATGTCAGGTTCACCGGCCTATAATTTCCAAGCTTATTCTTAGAACCTTTCTTAAATAATGGAACAATATGAGTATCCTCCAGTCCTCCAGTCCTCCAGCACTTCACCCATGGCTAAGGAGGTGTTAAATATCTCTGCCAGGGTCCCTGTGATCTCTGCACTAGCTTCCCAGAAGGTCTGAGGGAACACTCTATCAGATCTTGGGGATTTATCCACCATAATTCACCTCATGACTGAAAGCACCTCCTTTTCCATAATTTGGTTACACTCCATGACCTGATTACTCTTTTGCCTCAGTTCTATAGACTCTATGTCTGCCTCCTGAGGAAATACAAATGCAAAAAATTCTTTTGCGAATTGATAATATACCACAGCTGGAATAGGTTGAATTCATAGGATGCAATTTGTCAAGACTTTGGCTGCATCTTCTAATGTTGAAACCTCTTTCATCTAAAGAGTTTAGGATAACACAAGATTCAGAACTTTTCATTTTCACTCCATGCCACACACAATTATAATTTGGACATGTGTTATCATGGTCACTATGGGATAAAGATTTGGAATTTGCTGCCTAATAGCACAATGGATGCATTTTTACCACTGGAAATGCAGCTGCTTCATGTGAAAACCCACCATTAACTTATCAATGACAGTTTTCTGGAGGACAGTGCAAGCTCATCTAATCAACAACAGAATCCTGCCTGATGATCTTGAACTTGCTTGTCATTGGGCCAAGGATTCACTCTATCATGTCCAAATGATGCTGGTATACAATGGATAATGTTATTAAATCATGCATAGGAATTTTTCACTCATCAAAATAAAATTTGGGGCTTGGAAAATGATGACTCCCATGCACGATTCCAACAGTGACATACCCAAATATTGTATGATTAGCAACGTCCAGGAATTCAGACAGTTCAAAAGAGTGAGATAAAATGGACAGAAGAAGGCCAGTTCAAAGCACGAATTACCTATACATACTCTTTTAGAAAACAAACCTGATAAGGCAGACTATCTTCATGAGATTGCTTTTCAGATTATGAATGTGAGAATATGTCAATGATTTTCCCTTATGGGACAAGTGATAATCTTTTAACCTAATGTGAAACCATTATGCTTCTTGCATATGCCACTGTACTCGAGCATTCTCTGCCCTGAGCTCCAAAGGGATGCAAACTGATACATCTTTGTAATTCAGTGCAAGAGACGGGATGGACATGATCCCCTAGAATGTGGTAATCAGCATGGAAGAGCAGTGAAAGTTAACCTTAAAGGAATCCTGTTTCTGGTTAAATGCTTGAAACAAGGTTTTGTCATATCCAGCACACGGTTTCATCCGATAAAGTGTACTGCTGGCATCCGTTAGTCTCGCGAGACCATGGATCTGTGCCTGGAAAGTCTTGCCTCAGTCTGCATTAGAGCAGCGTCTGCTGTGGCTGTAGAGTCCCACACGGGAGTGACAGTCTCGGCTGCAGCGACTGCACTTGAAGGCGCTGTCCTCCAGTGTTGTCTTGGTGCTGTTTTTCCGACGAGTACGCTTTTTCAGCAGCAAGCCTCAGCTTCTCTTCTCCTCTTTTTAGACCTCTGCGTAGTTCCAGCCTTCAGTGAGAGCGATCGCTTGCGATGTCCTCCCACCTCTCGACGCTCATTTTCAGTGACTTCATGTCTCTCTTGCAAACGTCTTTGAAACGAAGATGGGGCCGCGCCTTGTGCTCTCTTGCCGGAGGCCAGTTCCCCGTACAGCTGGTCTTTCGGGATCCTCCCGTCTGACATGCAGTGTACGTGGCCCAGCCAGCGGAGACGGCGTTGTTGGAGCAGAGTGAAGGGGCTGGGTATCTAGGCACGGGCCAGGACCTCATTGTTGGTGACTCGGTCAGTCCACGTGATGTCCAGGATGCGTCTCAGGCTGCAAAGGTGGAAGGCGTTGAGACGCCGCTCTTGTCTGTAGTAGAGGCTCCAGGTCTCACTGCCGTAAGGCAGTGTGCTGAGGACGCATACCCTGTAGACTGCAACTTTGGCGTGCGTCACCAGCTTTCTGTTCTCCCAGACTCTCTTTGTCAGCCTGGCGAATGTTGAACCTGCTCGTTCGATCTGTCTATTGATTTTGGGGTTTAGGGAGAGGCTGTGCATGATGGTGGAGCCAAGGTATGTAAACTCGTGAACTACCTCCAGCTCGTAGTTGTTGATGGTAATGGCAGGGGGTGCTCAATGCCTTGGCCCAACACGATAAAGTGTAAAGTCTCATAATAACACTCTTGAAACAGGCACTAACACCTACTGAGTTATGTAACTGGTTGCACAAAGGACTGCTACAGTTTCTGTATCACCCATTTCATGATAAATGCTGATAACTGCTGAGCCAAGCGCAGCCTAATGCTTCCATCAATGTAGCCCTTAGAAGGCGATGGCAACAATACAACAGCAAAGTCTGTCTGTCTGTATCTTGTTTTATGATGGTTGGCATCCAGCTTAATGGTGCATTACCGCCACTCTCTGCTCCAGAATGTGCACTAGACATACATTCTAAATCCCTTCACCCAATCGCGGACACGCACACACACACACACACACACACACACACACACAGAGACACACACATATATATACAAACCTACACTTCACCCTCCCATCTTTGACCATCCTAGTATCCTATTCCTGTTTATTCGTCATATTCTATAAAAAACCCCTGTACCCCTTAAAAACGCTAAAAATACTCGGACTTGTGCTCTCTCACCCATGCCCAACAACCCTTTTAATGTGAATTCCTGCATCCCCAGCTCCGTTAATTTATTTCTCATCATCTCTCTCTGTATCCCATACTTCCTGCAACTCAGAACTACATGATCTACTGACTCCTTCCTGACATTCCTCACACAATCCTGTCTGGTGTTTCCCTATCATTTTCAATGTTTTGTTTAATGCACAGTGCCCCAGCCTTAACCTAGTCCACACAATTTCCTTTCTTCTGTTTCCATTATCTACCCTAGTAACTGCAACACTCTTTTGTATTTGATATAAATGCCTCCCTTTCCCCTCCCTGTCCCATCTTTCTTGCCACATTCGGTTGACTTTTTCCCAGATTACACACTTAACCTCTGCTTTACTGATACTAATGTGCATTTCCAGATTTTCTTTCTTTAACGCCCTCTTTGCCAACTCATCCACCCTCTCATTCCCCTTCACCCCTACATGTGCTGGAACCCATAGAAATTTTACCTGACCTCCCTGATTTGCAATTCTTGTAAATAACTGAAGGACTTCATAAAGTACATCTTGCCGACTGTTTGTGTGAAAAGACCTTAAACTTGCTAGAACTGAGGATGAATCTGAACATATCAATGCTTTGGCTTGTCTGGCTTTCTGCACCCATTGCAACGCAACCAACACTGCCAGCATCTCCACTGTAAACACCCCTAACTTATTAGATGTTCTTCTGCTGATTCTAATTTCTTTTGCTGGTATTACCACCCCAAACCCTGTCACTCCTGTTTCAGGTTCCTTCACACTATCCGTATAAATGTGAGTATAATCACTATACTTTTCCATCACATGACAGTTAAATGCATTTACCAAATCTGTTTTATATCTTTCTTTCCTTTTTACCTCTAACAAATGCCAGTCTATGTCAGGCCATACAAGCTTCCATGGAGCTGCAACCGGATAAACTACTGAAGGACTTATCCTCAGATCAAATACTTCACATTCTTTTGTAATATCATTCCCTACCCGACTAAAGGTATCCCTCTGAAACCTCCCATTTTCCCAGCACTCCTGCAACACTCCTTTAGTAGGGTGAGAATCATTGTGCCCCTGCAAGTTAGCCCAGTAGTTTGCCATCAGTTGCATCCTTCTTAGTTCCAAAGGCATTATTCCCATTTCTACCTGTAGGGCTGACACTGGTGACGTTTTAAAAGCCCCACTGCACACTCTCAAGGACTGAGCCTGAATCACATCCAGTTTCCTTGTAAGAGACCTAGCTGCTGATCCATATACTATATTTCCATAATCCAATACAGATCTTACTAAAGCCACATACATTCTCTTCAATGCTGAACAACTTGCTCCCAATTCCCTACCAGTCAAACATCTCATCACATGTATTACTTTTTTACATTTCTCCTCAACTTTCCTGATATGGTCTGCCCATGTTAATCGTGAATCAAATATAACTCCTAGAAATTTAAATGATGCAACCCTTTCTAATTCAACCCCATACATTCTTAACTTCTTCCCTACCTCAACCCTTTTCCTGGTAAAAAATACAGTTTGAGTTTTATCTACTGAAAATCTACATCCCCAATCATAACCCCACTCCACCACTTCATCAATCGCTTCTTGTAGTTTCCTAATTATATGGTCCATGTTCCTGCCTCTTTTCCACAAGGCCCCATCATCCGCAAACAATGACCTACCTATATCCACTGGTACCTTTGTGAAGACATCATTGATCATAATGATGAAAAGTAACGGGCTAATCACACTACCTTGAGGTGTGCCATTTTCCACTATGTACTGTTTTGATAATTCTGATTCAATCCGAACTTGAATTTTTCTACCAAACAAAAAATCTTTAATCCAATTAAAATCTCTCCCACCAACCCCCATCTTGTGCAGTTTAATTAATAATTCTTCCTTCCACATCATATCATAGGCTATTTCAATGTCAAAGAACACTGCCACTACTGACTCTTTATTTGCCTGGGCCTTCCTTATTTCAGTCTCTAACATAATCACTGAGTCCATGGAATTCCTTCCCTTTCTAAAACCACTCTGATAACTTGCCAGCATACCCCTTTTCTCAAGCTCATATGATAACCTTTCTGTTATCATCCTTTCCATTATCTTACATATACTTGATGTTAATGCAATTGGTCTGTAGCTAGTGGGTTTTGACAGATCCTTGCCAGCCTTCCTTATTGGAATTACTACTGCTTCTTTCCATGCACTTGGTAATCTTCCCTCCTCCCACACTCTGTTATAAAAATGCAGCAACTTCAAGAGTGCTCCTTCTCCTAGATTTTTTAACATCACAGAGCATATCAGATCTTTCCCTGGGGAGGTTGGTCTCGATCTCTTTATTGCTCTCACCATTTCTGCTAATGTAAATGGATCATCAATTATATCATCTGTTCCTTCCCTCCTGCTTAACACACCTGGGTGTTGGCTCATTATTCTTTCCCTTCTTCTTCTCCCTTCTTCAGACAAATTTTCTGAACTGTGTATCAGTACAAATGACTTGGCCATGACCTCAGCCTTATCCCTGCTGGAGATTGCAGTTTCCTCCTCAGATATCATTACTGGATATTCCCATTCCCTTCTATCTCCTCCCATCCTCTTAATCATTCCCCATATCTCTCCCACAGGTGTTGTTCTTCCTACCTTGTCGCAAAAACTCCTCCAACTTGCCCTTTTAGCTTGACGTATAGTTCTTCTCACCACTGCCTGTGCTTTCTTATATTGAACCAAATGCTGCATATTACGGGTTCTTTTAACTAGCCTGATGCTCTATTTCTGTTTTTTACAGCCTGACAACATTCCTCTGTCCACCATGGTACCAGTTTTCTATTCATCCTATTTTTACTCCTAGGTATAGATCCTTCTGCTGCCATGATAATTGCTGAAGTCACCTGACTGTTTAATTCATCTACATTTCCAGAAATATCAATCTTTGTCAACCCTTCTTCACTCAATTTCTGGAACTTACCTCAATCAGCTTTTTCAAACACCCACTTTGTGGTTCCGCCACCTGGTCTTACTTCAACTCTTTCACCCACTGAACACAAAACTGGGTAGTGATCACTGCCTACTGTTGAAGCAGTCCAAACTCCCCAGTTACTAATGCCAGCCAAGGTATTAGACACTAACGTAATATCTAACACTGACTCAGTTCCTGTTGTTATATCTATCCTTGTGCCGCTACCATCATTCATACACACCAAATCCCTTTCTTCCATCAAATCTTCAATTACCTTTCCATTTGGATCTGTAATCTGATCCCCCCATATTGTGCTATGAGCATTGAAATCTGCATACCACACTACTTTATGTCTGTTTTGTCCTTGTATCTTTAATAGGCTGTTCAAATCCAACCTTTTACATGGATTGTAGTAGTTAATTATAACCACTCCCTCCCCTCTCTCCCACACTTCCACCATTATGTATTCCTGATCATCTCCTTTTTCCAGTACCCTATATGGTATACCTTGCTTGATTAACATAGCACAACCCCCTCCTCCCCCTAGATTTCTATCTTTCCTTATCATTGTATACCCATATACCACAAAGTCTAAAGTTGGTTTCAACCAAATTTCCTGAATACACACTACATCCGGTTTTACAACCATTTCTTTAATAAAGTGCTTGAATTCCTGGCTATTGGCCAGTAAGCTCCTTGCATTCCATTGTAAAAGAATCGCCATAATTAGTGTTAACCAACACATGACACTTCCTGGCTTGACTGATTACTGAGGTTCTCCTTCACTTCCTCCCATGTCAGTCCTACTAACCCTAAATGGTTTACTGCTGCTTTACCACCAGATGAATGTTGTCACTGTTTGACTTTACCTCAGCCATACTATTAATCACTCCTGCAATGAATGTTACTAGAGCCTTTTTGTCTACATAAATCCTGTCATTTGTTCTTTGTTGCATCTCTCCTATCCCTATTGCTCCCTGTTCATTAGGAGCATTATTCTGTTCTCTTGACATTCTTACAGTTCAGATGATCTTGAGGATTCCACAAAGAAAGTGGTCTTCAGTTCCCAACCAACAGGCAATCTCACGAACAGCTGAGAGGTGAGAAGAGTACTGAAGACCTAGAGGTAGCAAACAGCCAAAAATGCATGGATTCTTTGAGGACATACTGTCTACTGTCTGCAGCTTTGTTTATGTCACTGTTCATAATGACGGAGCATCTAGAGACATCCTTCATTGAGACAGTATACACATGATATACACTTTTTAAAGGCCCACCCACATTCAGCGCCACTTTGCTCCATCCCAGCTGAAAGATATTTGAGGTATTTCTGACCAGCAATAGACTAACTTGTAACAGTATCAAAATGGCAGTGTTTTATGGCATTGTTGATTAATAGAGTAACATTGGATATACTGTTATTATTTTCCTTTTTGGATGTGCAAGAACAGTTCTGCATCTTCCAGTGCGGGATGTAGATGATGTCTTTGTTACTAATCATCTGAGGCAAATGGGAACAGATTTTGCCTGTAGTTATATTCTTTAGGAATTTGTAGTCCTGTGCACTGCAGCCTACCTTGTCACAATTGTGGGACAAAACACCTTGAATAGACATTCTGAGGCTTGGTAGCTATTTTAACATTCTTTATTCAGGCCTTGGGCCCTTGAGTCTCCATGTGAGTTGGCTATGAAGAAGATAATATCACCGTTACAGTTCCTCTGGGTTTATTTCTTAGCTGAACCTCAGAATTATGTCTTGAGTGAAATTATTTTACTTATTTCAGCTTTATCTCCACACAGGTGTTTATGCTTCATACCCTTTTGAAAATCAGATCCTTTATGTCAAACTGTTCTGCTTGAAATCTCTCATTTGTCATCCTGATCTTGCAACACCAATGTGTAACCTATTAAGTGTACCTTTCCTGATACAGAAAAGCTTGTAAGCCATAGTAATGATGGATGCATGTTAAATACCAACTTTGCTAGCAAAGCATAGAAAGAAAATTGCCTGAGGGTTTTGTATTCGAATTAAGAAGCTCTGATTAGTATGTTTTAATGAGGTATTCTTCTGGGTCACAGGGAAATAGCACAACAATCCAAGATGAAGTCACCATGGATTGTTATTGGAGCAGTGAAAAAGATTGCTGTTTTTTACGCACTCAGCAAAATCAGCTTTCTTCTGAGGTGCTCAAGACAGAAACATTCAATTTCTAGGTGCTAGCATTTTACCACAGAGTTCAAAATTGATCACAGAGCAAATTATAATGAACTAGATAAGCAGCATAGCAAGTATGCTATTTTTTACCGACATGTGTTATTCAGACAGAACCGGCTGGATGCTTGTCATTGTGTAGGCAGCAGGTGGGTTTAGACTGAACATCAGTGATACCTTCTTCTCTCTCTATATGTATGCTTACTTTCATAAAATAAAAGGTATTTTTCGTGCTTTAAGTACTGTACTGCTGCATAGTTGCACCTCAAGTTATTGTATTTACTTGTACTCAAACAATATAATATTTTTTACCTAAATAAGTTTCCCAAAGATCAGCTTGTTTACCACTATCAGTGTGATTTGGACATGTTTCCTATATTTTGTTCATGAGCAACATTATAAAATATTTTGTAAATCATTGATTTAATTTGTAATGTCCTGGTTAAAATGTTTACTGCTAACGCTGTAGGGTATTTCATTCAGTAGCTTTCTGTAAACACAGTGTATCCTACTCATGGAATGTTTTGGTTTCGGCTGAAGATAAGGGGCTGTGATGTTCAATTTAGGAACGTTGTGTTAGTCAATCAAGGTGGGACAATTGGGTGAAGATACTAGAGAGAGCTGGATAGAGAGATTTGTGGTCTGTTTGGAGGGAGCTGCTGAGAGGACAGGAGGGGAGTTGGCTGAGAATGCAGTGGGAAGGAATGTTCCCGTTGCACAAAGTGTGTTCTGCAGATGAATGGCTCCAATGAAGAAGGGGCAGTACCCCTTTGGGAGAGCACCTGTTTGTTCAAGGTGGATTTCGAGTGAAGTTCGCAGTGTGGCGTGTGCTTTCATGCAGACTGTAAGTCCAGCGTGTGAGTAAAAAGGACAACTTCAAGACGAGATCCAACTTAATGTGCACATTTGGACTCGCTTGACTGAAATAGGCTGTTCCCCCCCCCCCCGGCTAACTTTCCCATAAAGCTAAAATTGTAAATATTCTTTCTTTATAATTTTACGTGGTGTATGATTTGTTACTTCTTGCTGACCAACAATTGTGTGTGGGCAGTATTTACACAGCATTCGCTCAGTTCAAGGTTTCTTTAATCAGAACATCATGACGTTCCTGTTTGGCTGAACCCCAAATCGTACTGACCCTAGAAATATATTGTTTCTCACCGCTGAGTCCCATGGCTGTTAGCAGAGCCAGCTAACAAGCCAAATTTGCTTAGGATCCTGGTGAAGGGATCATGTTTGTAATAAAAGTGTTCTGCCTTGAGTAGTTTGATTATTAATAGGAAATTATGTCTGCATCATAATGGTGCTGGTGAACCATGGCAACGTTCTGGGAGCTGTGGACAATACATCGAAATATCCTTTTAAATATACCTCTTTTGAATTACTCTCACTGCAATCTGCAGTATGCAACTTCCCTCTAAGGAATATACTTGATGTACAGATTTCATGATCTTATGAAGGACTCAGCGGACCAGGCATATATGGAACCTTCAAACAGACGAAGGTTCATTGGCATGGCTGGAACTAAGGAAGGAGTACGGTCTCTTCTTCCAGAGAAATAATGTCCCCTCTACCCAACATTTTGTTCGGAAATGTGCAGTTCCTGGAAAGCAAAAATGAGGACCTGAGGAAAAGATTGCTATATCAGAGAGAAATGAGGGACTGTTGCAATCTATATCTGCGGAAGTCTTGGATGTCTCCCGGCATTCCAGATACAATGGTTCAACCAGAAGGCTTCTTGATTTTCCATAAGGACCGAACTTCTGATTTGGAAAAAGCAAAATGTGGAGGTGTGTGGTTCCGATAAACTCTTGATGGTGCTCCAATATGGCAATTTTGTTGAACTCAAGTTCCCTTGACCTTGAACACCTAACAGTCAAATGCCAACTGTTCTGTTTACAATGTTATCAATGATTGCATCCTCCAAAGCTTTACTTTCTTTGTAAAGTTCAAGGTGATTGCCAATACCTTGAAGTTATTCACAGTTCCTAATTTGTTGAAGTAGTGAAATTGATTCATTTTCATTCCTGGTCATTTCTGACAGTGAGCAAAACAGTTTTGAGTTATCTTACTGTTTATTTCTTGCCAACTATCAGTGACAAAAATCACTGATCTTTGAATACAAAGACACACAACTGACACTATTTAAAACTGTTCACTCTAAGCATGGTGTAACGTCTAACAGTCACACAAATGTGCATGAAGACTGACGCTAGTTACAGTCTCTTTGTCAACAATCCCCTGCACCAATTAAGTAGCATCATGTCCCAAATAAACAACGGAAATCTCAGCAACTTTCTTGATTGGCTTTTGTTCTTTAAAAGTTGTCCCAAATAAACAGTGCTCCGATTAACCAATGGCCCAATTAACCAGAATCCACTGTACTTATCTAGATGGATATTAGATGTTGCTATTGTGGTTGTCTCAGTTACTACTTCTGGCAGCATATTCTAAATAAACACTTCCTTTTGCATGAAGAAGCTACCCTGACTTACTAACTGCTGGCGTTTAGGGTGGCAATGAAGGTCCTCTATCTTTTGTGGTGTTCAGAGCTTCCTTTATCTTCTCAGTAGCTTCTTCTCAGTTTTTATTATTGGCAGCCATTCAAGTTCCAGGGGGAGACTCAGGAGTACCATAACAATCAGCTGTAGAAGGATTCTTCATTGCTGTTTCCCTAACAGTTTTGTTTTAACAGTCAGGGTCGTTAACCCTGAGCTGAACCACCAAACCTGGAGGACTGGTAGACCACTTTTAGTCTGGCCTCTACCCTTTGACCTATTTGGCATGATTTGACCTTGACAAGAGCCAAAGCATAAAGCCCTGACTGCAGGTAACATAGTTGTCTGGGTCATTGAGGCAAGCAAGCCTTCAAACCATGACAAAGTTGTGGGTCTCTTGGAAGAAGCTGCCCTTGATGACCCTTTTAAGTTTCTTGCCTCTGATTTTAAAGCTGTGCCCTCTTGCTTATAGCACTTCCTCCCAAGGAAAAAGTCAATGTGCTTTCACCCTGTCTATATCCCTCATGATGTTATAAACCTATATACGGTCGTCCCTCAATTTCCTGCATTCTAGGGAATAAAACCCTAGTCAGCACAATCTCTCCTTCTAACCCAAGCTCCTAAATCCAGGCAACATTATTTTTTCACAACCTATTACAGCCATTGGCATGGCCAGCATTCACCGCTCATTCCTAATTATTTGTGAACTGAATGACTCATTATGTCTTTCATACTGCAATTAAGATTTAGCACATGGCTATACCCTGGTTTTAATTTCCATATTGTTCAAAGCAGATAAAGTGGTTACCCTCCTTCCTCAAAGGTAATCAAAGAGGTCACATGGCTACAGATTTTGTTACTAGATATCTATTTCAGAATTATGTAATTAACCATGCATCACATGATGGGATTTGAATATTTATTTCTGGATTGTTAGTCTTAGGGCCATGTTTAATATCATCAGTTCCCTACTGTAGCCAGAATGTAAAAGCAAAAGGAAAGTTGAAGGTGGATATGGGTTAATTATTTAATAATAATTTCTCTGTTAGAACATAAATGGTCAGCTCTATAATTTTGTTCATCTTGAGAGTAACAGAGGATAACAGAGGAATTGCCTTTTTCAGATCTGATTTTCTGATGAGTGTAACTACTTCTTGTAAACGTATGAAAGTCAAGTTCCTACACCAAATGTGGATTCTATTGTAATGTTCTGGCACAAAAAGATAGATTATTGCTACATAACCACCATGTGGAGAATGGAAGCCAATTATAGCTCCTGAAATTTGGAATAATTTCTATGGGGCTATAATGCAGGAGAGTAACATTGCCAGCAAGTTAGCACTTAATAAGACCATAAAATATAGGAGCAGAATTAGGCCATTTGGCCCATTGTGTCTGCTCCTCCATTACATCATAGCTGATCCATTTTCCCTCACAGCCATGAAATCCTGCCCTTCCCCCTCGTAATGGTAACTTTAAACAATTCTGCCCCTGATGAAATCAAACTTCCTGCATACCGCTAGTGTTTTCACAGTGAAGACTGATGCAAAGTACTTATTCAGTTTATCCGCCATTTCATTGTTCCCCATTGCTACCTCTTCAGCATCATTTCCAGCAGTCCAATATCTACTCTCACCCCTCTTTTACACTTCATGTATCTGAAAAAACTTTTGGTATCCTCTTTAATATTATTGTTTAGCTTACCTTAGTGTTCCATCTTTTTCTTCTTAATGACTTTTTCGTTGCCTTCTGTTGGTTTTTCAAAACTTCACAATCCTCTAATTTCCCACTAATTTTTGGTCTATTTTATCTCCCCTCTTTATCTTTTATGTTGGCTTTGACTTCTCTTGTTAGCCATGGTTATGTCATTTTTCCTTTAGAATACTTGTTCTTCTTTGAGATATAGATATCCTATGTCTTCCGAATTGCTCCCAGACATTCCAGCGATTATTGATCTGTTGTCATCCCTGCCAGTGTTCTTTTCCTTTCAACTTTGGCCAGCTCCTCTCTCATCCCTCTGTAATTTCCTTTATTTCACTGTAGTACTGATACATCTGATGTTAGCTTCTCCTTCTCAAATTGCATGGTGAATTCTATCATATTATGATCACTTGGCCGTAAGGGTTCCTTTACCTTAAGTTCTCTAATCAATTCTGGTTCACTGCACTACATCCAATCCAGAATAGCTGATACCCTAGCGGGATCAACAATGAGATGCTCTAAAAAGCCATCTTGTGGGCATTCTAGAAATTCCTGTTCTTGGGATCCAGCTCTAACCTGATTTTCTCAATCTACCTGTACATTCAAATCCCCATGACTATTATAACATACATTTTGGCATGCATTTTCTATCTCCCATTGAATAACTAGCCATATTATTGATTATATTTGTATAGGTTTTACTTTGTTTTAATACCTTTTCTCCATTGCATTAGGATTGACAGATCACCATGAGGTAACGCAGGAGGGTAATTCTGATTATGTCCTGATGAATTCTACTTCCAGCTGCTTGACCTAATTAACACACAAGGTACTAGGATCTAGGTAGCAGGAAATTAACAATCTGTTTCGTATCCTGCCTGATTTTCATTTTGTTTTATGCTATGGATGATGTCCATTTTTATTTTTCTTTGCCTTTCATGCCAAGAGCTCCACTCTTCACTTGCTTTGGTTTCTCTCATCCAGCTCTGCCTCTTAATTAGTAAGAGTGTCAAAGGTTACAGGAAGAAGGCAAGAGAAGGGGGTTGACAGGGGTAATTAATCATCCATGTTCCAATGGCGTCACAAACTCAGTGGGCTAAATGGTCTAATTCTGCTTCTATGCCTCATAGTCTTCTTATTTTCTCACACTGCCATACCACCATGCTCCACTTGTAGTTAAGCCACGGCCTACTGGAGGGACAGGAGGAAAGCTATGGAGACAAGGACATACCACCCTCTGCTTCTGCCCTCACAGTCATTACTTTGAATACAGACACCAGCTGACTTAGATATAGGATGTGGCAGGATCTGATTCACCAGCCTTGAGTACAGTATAATCAAGACAGGTGCCACATTAGTGGAGGATGATGTCACACGTGAACTTCCAGCTGCTTGACCTAATTAAAACACTTCTGCTCTTCCTCCTAGTTATCATCAGTAAAAAGAGAAAATCTAAGTAAGTTATTCATGTCAGTGATTTCTTTGCCCGACGCTGGCCCCCTAGGTCTGAGTCGACGTAGTTGTAGTGGTAGATTTCTTTAGGCATAAGCTATTTGGTCACCATACTAGAATATCAAACTTCACCAGTCCAGTCCCTGAAACTAAATTGTATGATTTTCATAATCCCATTAATTACAACCGATGAAAGGTAGTATTTTTTAATGTTTGCAATGTTAACAGGATTGCACATTGGAGTAAGAGATTCAAAATGGCATGGCTGTCTTCATTATCTGCTGATCTACTTAAATGCCAATACATTTTAGTTGTACACATTAACCCAATGCAACAGAAATGTACCATTTTGGAATCACAATAGACTTTGTAGTCTGCCAAAGTCAACATTTCCCAACTAATTTTCCTCGTATTCTTCTGCATGGTAGTTTCAGTGATCTAGTACTATATTTTTTTAAACTTTAAGCCCAGCTCATATGGGTGAAATAGCAAGCAAAAGGCCTGAGTATGGCAGACTTGTATAGCTCCAACCTTTTTGCTACTAAAGGTGAGCCAAAACTGAACGTCGTCCATAGTTTGAATATCTTGCTTACAGACCCACTACAAGGAAGGTTGCTGTATGTTATATTGATGCTCCACGTATTTTGGATATACATAACCTGAAAGTACTTGACATTAGTATAACAAAAATGAAAACTGTTTCAATTATATCCACTTGGTGATTGCAAAGCTGACTGAAAATAATGGCAATTTAAAAATATTTCTTGAAGGTGCGTTTGCTGGCTGGGATTTGTAAAGGACTGGCAAAGAAGGCATTACAATTAAACAAACAATGAGCTGATCAGTTGAGCATCTTGCCTTAATGCCTAATGGAAAATATGGATTCAAAGAACACTTAAGTTTATTGAAAAAATATGCTCCAGCATTTCATCAAAATGTGCGACACAAAGCACAATACTGTCTGGAGACAAATTAGGACTTGCCAATAACTACCTCATACAGAGCACAAATGTTCGCAGGATTTGCCAGCAATATCCTGTTGATAAAATGCAGTTCCACGCCAATCTTCTACTCTTAGGGTTTGATAAGAAAGCTATGTTCACATATCCCTGTAATCTCAGAGTGATTGCTATCAAAACTCGATCGCAAATAGCAATGACTGAAAAGGCGACCGGCTGACAGTGACACAAGGAAAGACATAAGCATAAGTAAATTAGCAAAATATTCCTATTGAGCTTTGGAACTCAGAAGTGGCAAAATAGATCAATATAATATATTTAGTCCCAATCCAATTGTCCTGTTTTCACAAAAGCATATATAGTAATATTTTAGTTAGTTCATTTACGCTTGGCAAATTTGCTTCTTTGTAGTATATTCGAGACAATCTGAATTTAACACATAAATTAAATTGCTAATATTCCAAATCCTATTGATTAAATAAATGAATTAAATTAATTGAGCGTTCACTTCATTGACCTTCAAAATGCATCAATAATACTGTCATGGTAATCTTGAGATTATGCAGTAATTTGGTACTTTCTATCAGCTGGTGAATTCACAGGGTGGGGTTGAGAATGGAAGTATCCAGTTCTCAAAAATGCAATGAGGGAATACATTTGCAGCCTCCTTTAGGTACTGGCAGGTTGAGCGGAAAAAAAAAATGACATGTGGTATTTGGAATTGTAGATGGAAATATGAAACCCTTCACTAAAAATCTAGAGGAAAATGCATCTGCACTCTCAAGCAACTTGGGACATCATGTGTCAGTAAATTAGAAAAGAATAGCAAGCCGGTTATTAAAATGTACTAGATCAGTAAAATAACAGAATACAATCTGCAAATTTAATTAGACAATGGAATTTTAAGTTTTTAGTGAGCAAATGCTTCGAATTTTATGTGATGAATAGCCTTGTTTTGACCAACCTTCTGCAAATTTTTGTCTTTCCCATAACTGCAACTCTTCTGCAGATTTTTTCATGCCAGTGAATCTCTGCCTCCTCACCTAGTCTTCACACCCAAGCCCAGTAGCCATCTGCAGGGTGAGTTGAGGCCAGGACTAGGAATTGTTGCTAATTGTCCTAGCTTTTGCATGGGGTAGTGAGGCCAAATGCAAAGACAAAAATAGCCAGGCTGTTTCAGATCATCTAACTTAACACAAGCAAGATTACATCCCATGATTCTCGTGCCTTTGAATTGCTAACTAAACAGAAAGTTGGACATTTGTAGTTTTAGAGCTTTCTAAAATGGTGTACATTTAATAGTATACAACACACTTAACTCAGGTGCTGTTCAATGCATAGACTTTTGTCCGAAGCACAAATGATCCCGCACACTGGTGAGGAAAATAAATAAAGACAATTGATTCAATATGTGGCCACTATAGTTAATTAGTTTTGTTATCAACTGTTTAATTTTACTTATAACATTAGAACTGATGTGCAACATCTTGAAAATGTCAACAACATATACTATGTTCATGGCTCAAACTGTTTTTAATGCTATTGATACACTAATAAATATTTCCAGAGAAATGTAACATTTGTCATTTCATTTTATTGAGGTACAGAGCTGTATAGTCCCTTCTGCTCCTTGCGCTACGTCACCCAGCAATCCCCTGATTTAATACCAGCCTAATTACAGGATAATTTACGATGAGTAATTAACCTACCAACAGGAATGTCTTTAGACTGTGGGAGGAAACTGGAGCATGTGGAGGAAACTGATGGGGTCCTTACAGGCAGCAACAGGAATTGAACCCTGGGTCGCCTGTCCTGTGAAGTGTTGTGCGAACCACTACGTTACTGTGCCGCTCCAAATTGGAGAATCTGTACACTTAATTTTTGATTAAGGTATATAAAGAAAAGACAAATATCTACATGATCATTAGAAAGAGGTGATATAAGATCGGAATGTGCAGAATCTTTATGGGTTGAGCAAAGAAATTGCAGGGGTAAAAGGACCCTGATGGCAGTTATTTATAGGTTTCCAAACAGCTGCAGTGTTGTGGACTACAAATTACAACAGGGAATAGAAAATGCTTGTCAGAAGGGCAGTGTTATGATAATTGTAGGGGATTTTAACATGCGAGTGGATTGGGAAAATCAGGTCGGCACTGGATCTCAAGAAAGAGAATTTGTAGAACGTGTGCGAGATGGCTTTTTAGAACAGCTTGTTGTTGAGCCCACTAGGGGATCGGCTGCACTGGATTGGGTATTGTGTAATGAACCGGAGGTGATTAGAGAGATTGAGGTGAAGGAACCCTTAGGAGCCAGTGATCATAACATAATTGAGTTCACTGTGAAATTTGAAAATGAGAAGCCGAAATCTGATGTGTTGGTATTTCAGTGGAGTAAAGGAAATTACAGTGGCATGAGAGAGGAACTGGCCAAAATTGACTGGAAAGGGACACTGGCGGGAAAGACGGCAGAGCAGCAGTGGCTGGAGTTTATGTGAGAAGTGAGGAAGGTGCAAGACAGGTATATTCCAAAAAAGAAGAAATTTTCGAATGGAAAAAGGATGCAACCGTGGTTGACAAGAGAAGTCAAAGTCAAAGTTAAAGCAAAGGAGATGGCACACAAGGAAGCAAAAATTAGTGGAAAGACAGAGGATTGGGAAGTTTTTAAAACCTTACAAAAGGAAACTAAGAAGGTCATTAAGAGGGAAAAGATGAACTATGAAAGGAAGCTAGCAAATAATATCAAAGAGGATACTGAAAGCTTTTTCAAGTGTATAAAGGGTAAAAGACAGGTAAGAGTAGATATAGGACTGATAGAAAATGATGCTGGAGAAATTGTAATGGGAGATAAGGAGATGGCAGAGGAAATGAATGAGTATTTTGCATCAGTCTTCACTGAGGAAGACATCAGCAGTATACCGGACACTCAAGGGTGGCAGGGAAGAGAAGTGTGTGCAGTGACAATTACGACAGAGAAAGTACTCAGGAAGCTGAATAGTCTAAAGGTAGATAAATCTCCTGGACCAGATGGAATGCACCCACGTGTTCTGAAGGAAGTAGCTGTGGAGATCGGGGAGGCATTAGCGATGATCTTTCAAAAGTCAATAGATTCTGGCGTGGTTCCGGAAGACTGGAAGATTGCAAATGTCACTCCGCTATTTAAGAAGGGGGCAAGGAAGCAAAAAGGAAATTATAGACCTGTTAGCTTGACATCGGTAGTTAGGAAGTTGTTGGAGTCGATTGTCAAGGATGAGGTTACAGAGTACCTGGAGGCATATGACAAGATAGGCAGAACTCAGCATGGATTCCTTAAAGGAAAATCCTGCCTGACAAACCCATTACAATTTTTTGAGGAAATTACCAGTGGGCTAGACAAGGGAGATGCAGTGGATGTTGTATATTTGGATTTTCAGAAGGCCTTTGACAAGGTGCCGCACATGAGGCTACTTAACAAGATAAGAGCCCATGGAATTACAGGAAAGTTACATACGTGGATAGAGTGTTGGCTGATTGGCAGGAAACAGAGAGTGGGAATAAAGGGATCTTATTCTGGTTGGCTGCTGGTTACCAGTGGTCTTCCACAGGGGTCCGTGTTGGGGCTGCTTCTTTTTACATTGTACATCAACGATTTGGATTATGGAATAGATGGCTTTGTGGCTAAGTTTGCTGACGATACGAAGATAGATGGAAGGGCCGGTAGTGCTGAGGAAACAGAGAGTCTGTAGAGAGACTTGGATAGATTGGAAGAATGGGCAAAGAAGTGGCAAATGAAATACAATGCTGGAAAGTGTATGGTTATGCACTTTGGCAGAAGAAATAAACAGGCAGACTATTATTTAAATGGAGAAAGAATTCAAAGTTCTGGGATGCAATGGGACTTGGGAGTCCTCGTACAGGATACCCTTAAGGTTAACCTCCAGGTTGAGTTGGTAGTAAAGAAGGTGAATGCAATGTTGGCATTCATTTCTAGAGGAATAGAGTATAGGAGCAGGGATATGATGTTGAGGCTCTATAAGGCGCTGGTGAGATCTCACTTCAAGTGCTGTGGGCAGTTTTGGTCTCCTTATTTAAGAAAGGATGTGCTGACGTTGGAGAGGGTACAGAGAAGATTCACTAGAATGAATCCGGGAATGAGAGGGTTAACATACGAGGAACGTTTGTTCACTCTTGGACTGTATTCCTTGGAGTTTAGAAGAATGAGGGGAGACCTCATAGAAACATTTCGAATGTTGAAAGGCATGGACAGAGTGGATGTGGCAAAGTTGTTTCCCAAATGGGGGAGTCTAGTACGAGAGGGCATGACTTAAGGATTGAAGGGCGCCCATTCAGAACAGAAATGCAAAGAAATTTTTTTAGTCAGAGAGTGGTGAATCTGTGGAATTTGTTTCCACGGGCAGCAGTGGAGGTCAAGTCATTGGGTGTATTTAAGGCAGAGATTGATAGGTATCTGAGTAGCCAGGGTATCAAAGGTTATGATGAGAAGGCGGGGGAGTGGGACTAAATGGGAGAATGGATCAGCTCCTGATAAAATGGCGGCGCAGACTCGATGGGCCGAATGGCCGACTTCTGCTCCTTTGTCTTATGGTCTTTTCTTATGATAACTGAAAGGATATTAATGAAATAATTCCAAACATGATTATATGCTTAGTGAGTGGTGTCACCTGAACAACTAGAAGTGAAAAATAACCAATTCTTGCTAAACATCAAGATCTCTGGAGAGGTTGTAGCCCTGCTCGTCCCTATCATCTATATATGGGGAGAGCATGAACTGCCAGGGATCTCACAGATGCTGTAAACATAAACATGAATATCAAGACAGATTTAATTTTGTAAACTACAGAGTTTCTCCATTGTTGGTTATAGGGAAAGTTATCACCAAGATTCCTCTGAACAACTTTCTTCTTGTAACCACAGAGTAACTTCCTGAAATGCACTGTGGATTCCATCCACTTAGAGTTATCATGGACATGGCTCCATCATGTAACAACTCTATGGGAAGGCAAGAAGCAGCATCATTTACTTAGCACTGACTTTTTTTGACTTCAGTAAAGCCTCAACAAGCTTCCCAGCTGGAATGGAGCTAATCTGTAAAACAAATGGGAAAGTGTCAAAAATAAGGGGGATCAAGAGTGGATTCCTGAGAATTACCAGGGGGTAACTGTGAGAGTGTGGAACAGGAAACCATTGCAATTGGTTCTCAGGCTGTGGCTGGATAGCTACATCTGGAACCTGGTAAGTGCACTCCAACTAACTGAGTGTAATGATAGTGAAGAGTGACTGTAGAAGGACGGTGTTGCTAAGAGAAGGGAATAAACAAGAAGCAATGGATAACTTTTATTGTAGTCACAAAAGTTTGTCACTACTGACTTCAGACAATAGACAATAGACAATAGGTGCAGGAGTAGGCCCTTTGGCCCTTCGAGCCAGCACCACCTTTCACTGTGATCATGGCTGATCATCCACTATCAGTATCCAGTTCCTGCCTTATCCCCATAACCTTTAGTAAGAACCCTATTGATATTCTGGCTTGAACAGACATTTGTTTACAGTGATTCTCCAAAATGATCTAGAAAAGATGTCCATGAATTTTGGAGCTCATAATCTACCCTGCTTCACTGATGTCATTTAGGAAACCATTCACCATCCTTACTCAGTAAGGCCTTGCACAAATCCATAAATGATCTCTTCAATAGACTGGCAGTATATTCATTGTTCAAGGAAAAACCTAAGTGCTGCCTTGTCAACATTACTAGCACATGAATAACTAAAATTATAAACAGTATTTGAGAAGGAATAATGTGTACAGGAACTTTGAGGAGGAATGAGAGGAGAGCAATAGTTCCCCATATTTATATTTTCTCATATTTTCCTATTACAGAGATTCTGAGCTTTCCCATCTGTCCCGTTACCCCAGTTATTTCCTGGTGACCTATTTTATCTCACAGCCCAGCGACTCCTACTTCCCACTCCAAACCCCACCCTATAGCACCACCAATCCTCTTACTGCCCACCTACCAACCACCATGTCTTTGCAATATGGGAAAGAGCCCATACAATCACAGGTAAGGATTTCCACCACCTAGGACATGCTCTCTTCTCACTGATGCCCTCAGGAAAATGGTACAGGAGCCTCAGGACCCACACCACCAGGTTCAGGCACAGTTATTACCCCTCAGCCATCAGGCTCTTGAACCAAAGGGGATCATTTCACTCAACTTCACTCACCCCATCATTGAACTGTTCCCACAACCCTTTAAGTCAAGTCACTTTCAAAGATTCCTCATTTCATGTTCTCGATATTTATTGCTTATTTATTTCTTTATTATTATTATTATTTTTTACTTGCACAGTTTGTTGTCTTTTGCACACTTGCTGTCCATCCTGTTGGATGCAGTCTCTCATTGATTTTATTATGTTACTTGCATTTTCTGAGTATGCCCACAAAAAATGAATCTCGGTGTTGTATATGGTGTCATAGACATACTGTGATAATAATAAATTTACTTTGCACTTTGTAAGTACAGACTAGTAGACCGATGTTTCTGATGCTGAGATCGGTGGATGTCATGGGATTCAGCCCAGTGAGATGACCCAGAAATGAAAGTTTATTATTTCTTATCCTGAAACAAATTATTTGTTGAATACATTCTATCCTCACCAGTCCACTGCATTCCTTCCCTCCAACACTGCCATCTTCATCCTTACACACCAGCAGAACCCATTCATTCCCAACCCCAATGCTCAAAGTCAGCTTCATATGGCCCATTTCCAGGATTACAACAGACAATAGGAGTTTATGTGCTGGTGGGCATCCATGATGTTCCAAAAGATGTCCACCAGTCCCCTGCTAATTTAATACATTTGACCTTGAGCACTCTTGACTGAGTCAGTATGAAAGATCAGGCTTGATTGTGCCTAACTGCTGGGATTATAAATTAATTGCTACATCATATCACTGAAGAATTTTGAGGACCTTATTTTTCCTTAATTACTGAAAGTTGAATCAGTTAACGTGAAATTTCATGGCACAATCAGTTGAGGCATTTCACTTTGAACTGCCTGTCATTCATTCACTCTCTTATTTTCATGTAGTCTCCACATGTAGAGTTGATATTAATGATATCATTTGTACTCTGAAATATATGTAATACATTTACAGATAACAAAGAACATATTCATTTAAGTAAGTGCTTTAGTACATGAAATACAAATATAAAAGCTTTAGAACAGACAAAATTAGACTTGTTTTTTATATAAATTAATAAAATACTGAGAAAATCCTTGAACTGTGTAATTTTAAGATATATTATTTTGAGGAAGTAATTAGCTGATAACATTTATCTGATCCAAAATGCAACTACAATATGTTCAAAACAGAGTAGTCATCACCAACTCCGTGTTATAAAGTCCTTATATAATTATTTGCCTGAACTCACTAATTAAAGGTTTACAGGTCACTATTGTCTGTTCAGCTTCTACAATTTGCAAATTATTTTTCAAGTATTTTGTAGCCACATTTTTTCTTATATAGTTCAGCACACAACAAGATTATTACTCTTAGAAGGAAGCTTTGGAGTTGGGCAAAGCTATTAGCATAGATGAGTCACTTGCTGCAACAGATCAGGACTCCATCTGTCAAAGTGTTAGAGCACTGCCAATCATACCACAATTAAAGCAACATGCATACTTCTTAACTATGTATTTTCGATCAAAAAAATGTTATCAAGGGATTACTGCTAGGCTAGCTTGACCTTCCTAGATAGGTAGGGAGAATCTTATTGCTTGTTCAGCTACCACCTTTATGGTGCTTGCTATAATTAGCTGACACTGGTGCAGGAACCTTCTTATTTGGGGCACTTACTTGGGTCTTCCCTGCCTCTCATAATTTTATATACTCCTATCAGATTGTCCCCTCAGCTTCTGATTCTTATGGAAGACAGTCATAGTTTATCTTCCCGCTCCCCTTAGCTAATACTGCCCAATCCAGGCAACATCCTCATGAAACTGTTCTGCACCTTCCCAAAGCCTCCACAACTTTCCTGTAATATGTGACCAAAAATACACACAATGCTCCAAATATGGCCGAAATAAAGAATTTGTCAGTTTCAATATGGACTTCTCAACTTTTATGCTCAGTCCCCTGGGTGATGAAGCTGACAATGCCAAACTCCTTCTATACCATTCGATCTATTTGTGTTGCCACTTCCAGGGAGATGTGGATTTGGATGCCAAGATCCCTCAGTACATCAATGTTCCTAAGGGACCTGCCATTTACTGTATGCTTCTGTATTGCATTGAAGCTTCAAATTCACCATCCCACACTTTTTCCAGATTAAACACTATTTGCCACATCTCCTATCTTATTTCCAACTGATGTATATCCTGTGGTACTCTTAGATAATCTTCATCATTATCCATAATTTCAACACTTGAACTCATCTGCAAACTTACAAATCAGACCACCTACATTTTTATTACGATCATTTGTGTGTATCACAAACAATGGAGAACCCAGCTCAGGATCATGTTAGACATGACTGGGTACAGACGTCCAATCAGAAAAGCACCCTTCCTTCACCATTCTTTGTCTTGTATGTCTCAGCCTATCTTGTATCCAACTCAACAACTCAGCACAGATCCCATGTAATCCTCTGGGCCAGTTTGTCATAAGGAACCTTGTTAAGAGCTTTGCTAAAGTCCATGTAGACAACATTCACTATCTTCTGCTTGTTGGCCATTTTCCTCAAAGCATTCAGTAGGACCTCCCCAAACAAAGCCATGCTGACTTTCCCTAATAAATCCCTATATGTACAAATGTAACCATATCCCGTCTCTAAGAAACTCCTTTAATAGTATCCCCACCATTGATGTAAGTCTCACTGAGAGGTATTTGGGAGCTTTGAGAGCGAGCAAATTTTGATGGCGTGAATACAGAGCACAGAGCAGTACATCACAGTATAGGCCCTTCAGCCCGTGATGTTGTGCCAGTTCTCCAACCAACTCTAAGATCACTTCCCTCCCGCATAGCCCTCCTTTTTACGTCCATCTATGTGACTATCTAAGCGTCTCTTAATTGTCCCTAATGTATCTGCCTCTACCATCACCCCAGCAGTGCGACCCACACACCCTCCATTCTCTGTGTAAAAAGAACTACCACTGACATTCACCCCCATAATCTCTTAAGGCAATTGCCTTAAATTTATGCCCCTTTATTTTAGTCATTTCTGCCCTGGGAAAAAAATTTCCTGGCTGTCCATCCAATCTATGCCTCATCATTTTGTCAACCTCTATCAAGTTATCTCTCATCCTCCTTCACTCCAAAGAGAAAAGCTCTCACTTGCTCAACCAGTCCTCATAAGACATGCTCTTGATTCCAGGCAGCATTCTGGTAAATCTCTTCTGCACCCTCTCTAAAGCTTCCTATAATAAGACAAACAGAAATGAACACAATATTCCAAGTGTGATCTAGCCATTGTTTTATAGAGATGCAACATTGCCTCACAGCTATGGAACTCAATACCCTAAGTAATGAAGACCAGCATGCCATATGCCTTCTTAACCACACTATCCACTTGCATGGCAACATTGAGGGATCTATGAACATTGACGTAAAGATCGCTCTGTCCCTCCTCACTGCTAAGAATCCTGCCATTCACCCTGTACTCTGCCTTTAAGTTGGACCATCCACTATGTCAGTTTTCTGGCTTGAACTCTATCTGCCACTTCTTAGCCCAGCTCTGCATCCTATCAATGTCACATTGTAACCTACGACAACCTTCTACTCTATCAACAATGCCACCAACCTGCATGTAATTACTTAATATCTATTGTTAAAAACTGTTTTTTATTCAATAGTTTACATATTATTTGCAGACTAAATACTAGAATAATATTAATTTGTTGGTGCTCAAATGAATATGATTTCATTTGGCATTTGGTAAAGAAACATTGACTATAAGCTGCAGATGTTTCACATCACATTGGCTCTCTATTGCCAGATATTTTAAGTATGTTTCCTTTATTAGTCTACTTGGAAAGAAACAAAAAGCAAATTTATTGAAATATTAGACCGTTTAAATGTGCCGATGTATATTTTGCACAATATGAAACAAATTTCTAATGCTGTCAACTAAACTCTTCAATATCAATTAATAATAATTGAGATATCTTCAAAGGTAAAACTTTATAACATTTCAGAAAAGAACCACTATTGTGCAGGGTTTGTACTGAATTTTCCCTTCAATTATGTATTTGTTGACCTGGTACATGCTATTCCATTAATCCATCTCAGCTGGTTCAAATTAGTTCCTGGTCCAAGTATACCCAATGGTTTGACTTTCCAAAGCAAATCAGCTCAAATGGATTTTAATACAGTTAAATGTAATGTGAGGATTTTGGAAAGTCAAACCAGTGTAGGATGTATACCACAAATGGGAGGACAGGAGGGCATGAGGTACAGTAACAGAGGGACCTAGGAGTACAAGTGCACACTTTGTTGAATGCAGCATTCCAGGTAGACAGGGTGGTGAAAAATGGAGGGTTATGGGCAAGTAGGAGGAAAATATTAGTTTGATTGTGGTGTATCTTTATCCAGGTTGGCACAATATCATTGGCTGAAGGGTTCATACCGTGTTGTACTGTTCTAAATTTTAAAAAAAGTATTGGGAAAAATATTTGATCAAGAGTGTAGGGTCAAGTCAGTAGAAGCTATTTGTGATTGGTGGGTGAAAAAGAAAGGTCTGTCAGGTGCAGGTGGAAAGATTAGTTGCATAAAGTGTATCTGATGACAGTTTGCTTTTGGAGGATGCCGTGCATCCAGTTAAAGGGAAGAAGGGTGAAGGATGCAATACATGAAACAGCAAGGGGTTATGTAGCAGTCTGTAAACTCTCAGAGTAAATGCTTATGCAAAAACAATAAGAAAGGGATGAAAATAGAAAAGTAGCTTCAAATGGTTACAAGCAACCTTGCATAGTTTGTTCAATAATCTTTTCTGGCTTGAGGAATTTTTCCCAGATTTTTCTACCATAAAAGTAACATTTTATTTTCAAAGTACAGTACTTCAGGATTAGGCTATGAATAAGGCAGTGTTTTTTTTTTAATTTCAGAAACCAATAGGAGAAGCAGAATTCTTATCACAAAATACTGGTCTTTGGTACATAATTTGTGAATCATATCTATCTCGCATGCAGTGTTTTGATTCATGTCCCTGTCATTGTGATGCCAGGAATCTGTGAGAGCTATATTTATTTGTTTTACTGCATAATGGCTAAGTTTGCTTTGATTTTACCTAAGAAGTCATCTGCCGTTGTTGGTGCCACATTTTCGTTGGTCAACTAGTAGCATGATTTATAATGCATCCTTAACACTCAACTTGTGGAGTAAAACAGCTGTAAATCTTGTTTTTGTTGTAAAGGGTTAAAGCCTTTCCTGTTGAAAAGTGCATGGGCCTCATTGCTGGTTTACATTTACTAAATTGCTCTGGAGAGTGTGATGTATTCCTTTCTTTTCTGGCATTCCAATAGAAAGACTACTAGTATGTTATGACCTGGTTTGATTTACATTTGGAAATGAAAAGTGCTATAATTTGTGTAATACATTTGTTGTGAATGCCAAAAATTGCTTCGTGGTTTCATTGGTATCCATCTGGTTTTATTTTTATTGTGTTCAAGTCACATGAAATGTTGCTTGGCTGTTTTCATTTTTATTAGTCAGTATTGATTTATGACTTTCAAAGTAAAAATAATTGGTCTGCATATGACTTACTTTACAGCTCTTTGTACGAGAGGAATGCTAGTGGCTGGAAAAGGAGGCTTACCAGCTGAAGTCTCATACAGTACACATTATGTGACAAAAAGCAGCCCTCTATTTCTGCTTCACTGTGTATTTATTTAACCGGCGCCCCCTTGACTGTTAGCGATGTTGCAGATCTTTGTGCTGAATACTTGTGTGCCCTATATTAGAGTAGTCATGAATACACTCTAAAAGCTGTGAAAAATAACTACCTTTAGTGTTCAAGATCCTTTTTTTATTTTACTCATGAAAATTTAAGGAACCATTAATTAAACTTTCTATCTGTGACAGTTTAATGTTGAATTTAGTAAATATCCTGCAAGAAGTCTCTGACTACAACTTAAGACGACAGTACTTGAAAAGGTTTGCTAAATTCTGTGCAGTTTTTTTTAATACTACTGGTGCTGAGATATGTTGGAATGCTGGCTGATATGTGGATGAACATTGGTGGTGCAAATCACATCCAATGACACTCTAAACTAGAGTGGTCAATTAGCTGATCAAGTTGTACATAATTGGGATTTCCAAGGAGTGGAGAAACCCAATTTAGAGAGCACCTTACATCAAAGTTGCTGGTGAACGCAGCAGGCCAGGCAGCATCTCTAGGAAGAGGTACAGTCGACGTTTCAGGCCGAGACCCTTCCTCAGGACTCCAGTGTCCTGACGAAGGGTCTCGGCCTGAAACGTCGACTGTACCTCTTCCTAGAAATGCTGCCTGGCCTGCTGCGTTCACCAGCAACTTTGTTGTGTGTTACTTGAATTTCCTGCATCTGCAGAATTCCTGTTGTTAGAGAGCACCTTACTCTGTTACCATTTGCTACCGTGAGCATCTTGTAAACAATCTTCATCATTGGCAGCTTGTGAAGCATGGGGCAGAGGATGAAGCATGCAACATTTTCTGTCACATGGTGCAGGGCAGCCCTTGATATAGGCAGACACTGGAATCTGGGGGACGCAGATGAAACCATTCCACCAGTGGTTCTATGACTGTGCCTGTACCAGTGCTCTGCAGCACAAACAGTAGCCCAGATCGAGGTGAGGATCCAACCCTTCATGAACTGTGACAAGGAAAAAAGTGGCAGAAGGACTTCAATGAGCTCCCAAGTTCTGAGAAACTGATCATAAGGATTTTCCTCTCATAGTCAAACAGAAACTCTAAGTTCAGTAAGTCACAATCTTTGAGATTTACTGAAGGACCCTGGGATCACTTGTAAGCCTAGAGAAGCACACAAGAGTTCCCCGAACCCTCAGGACTTTCACAATCCTGACTTCTAGGCTATAGTTTAGAAACAAACTGTTATATCAAGGAAAACATTGATAAGAGAAGTTAGCACAATCTGACTGGGTGTAATAGCCTGAATGTTTTCCAAATGTTATTTCTGTATTTAAACTGCTTAATGTGTTACAAACTGAATAAGAAGTGGTACTGATTTGCATACTTGGGAATTAATTAAAATAAAGGGATAAAGGGAACAACAACAACAATATTTGTATAGCACCGTAACAACATAAAAATGTCCCAAAATGCTCCACAGGATCATTGTCAATAAGGAAAACAATGAAGGAGGTATTAGTGCACTGGTTAGGTGGGTAAAAACAGGGAAAATAGATACATTTTGTGTGAAGGGTGAGGAAATGTATTTTAGGAGGGCAGACAAGGGAAGGGAATGTATATTGAATTTAAAGAGGGATTTTGCGGTGTAAATCCACTGAGAGGCGAATCGGGTGGATAAAAGGGCAACATTGATTTTATTGGTAAAATTCTAGAAAACACATGTTCAACCAAAGCTAAAATACTTGATCAGGTTTAGTCAGCAAACTACAGGAATGACGTGGTAATGCAAAATATGCAGCAAAGGAGTTAATCCAGAGACTTAATGGCACAGTCGCAGAGTAGTTAGTGCAATCACTTTACAGAGACAGTGATTACCTATCAAGGTTCGATTCCCACCACTATCTGCATGGAATTCATACATCCTCTGTGTGATTGTGTAGGTTTCCTCCAGGTGCTCTGGTTTCCTCCTTGGCTATGTAAGTCTAGGGAATGCACACTTTGGTCCCGCCAAACCTGTGGGATTGAGAGGGCTCTCCCACCCAAACTCCAGTTTGGTGGATGCTGTGCCATTTGCTACCCTGTTGCAACTCAGTGCCAAGAAACAACAGACAGCACATTGCATACGATTAAAGGAATTATATTTATGAATCTTTCTTAACTAAAGGGTTAGTAAAGAAAAGAAAGAAAAAAACAAAAAGGGCCCATTATAATTAAACAGTCAAATATGCACAAGTTGGAGCTCATCTTGAACTTCACTGTCACTACACGCGCTGGGCCCTCGGTCAACGTGAAAACACACATCACCTTCTGAACGTCGCTCGCAACCCATCTCAAATAAATGGGTCTCCCACCAGGCTGTATCCTAGGACCGGTTCTCCCCAGTGTCTTCTCTCTTCATCTTCCACCACACAAAAGGACCCAGCTCACACTGGTGTCAGACACACAGCACAAGAACACACTCCCCTTATTGGATGCCTCACATTCTAAAGCACCCATAATCTCTAACTATAACCCAAACACTGCTTCTACAGAAAGACCATAACGTAACAGTGAAACCTTTCCTAGGGTGTTACACTCTCCCCCCACCAAAATTAGTCACATCCTTATGACATTGAGATAATTTGTCACCCCTTCATACAAAGCACAAAGTCCAACCCAGGTATAAATGGCAGTGACATAGCTCACCACACTCTGTTCCCTGGGTGCGATATAGGCCAGTCTGTCTCGGGGTGTCCTGCCTCTTTGGAACCCCCTTACCCCCATAATATACTCCTTCAGCTTCAGACTCTCCAGGGCTCTTTCCTGTCTACCTGAGGAGGCCCCTCCCTCATCCAGTACTCATGCTTACCAACATCTCATGTCCCCCCGCAACTTGGCTGAGCTCAGCTTCATGCCAAGTGACTTTAGAGTCCAGCCTCCCATCATTTTCTAACTGCAAACCTGCCTGTCCACTTCTAGTTCCCTCCATTCAAACTGCCTCAGTGTGAAAAGTATTGGGAACCTTTTCATCAATTATTAGGGAGTTTGCGAAGGGCAGCATATACCACACCCCTATTTTCTCATACTCCCGAGTCCGTATCATATTCAGGGCTGGGATCTGGTCTAATCATTCCCGCTGCTGGTTCTTTGGTTCCACCACGTTGCCACAGTATCCTCTTACTTGATGTAAGGTCCAGAACAGTCTCTGGGTCAACACGTACCTCTTGCCCCAGTGGTAGCAGGTGGTTCTGATGGGGAATATTGTCAGGTCCATTCCCATCCTCTGGTTTCACCCAGAGAAATGGTACATTTGGCATCTGACTCTCTACTACATAGGGCATAGCTGCCCAGCAGTCTGCCAATTTATGCTTCCCAGATAGCCCTAGATTCTTGATGAGGACTCAGTCTCCAGGCATTAGTTGGGAGAACCTAATCTTTTTGATCATACCTCCTCTTATTTCCTTGATTCTGCTTGGTAGCCGAGACCTCCGCTAGTTCAGAAACCTTTTGCAGTTCCCTTCTCGTATCAGGAACATTCTTCAGATAAGTCTGCTGTTGTATATCTTCCTCGCTCGTCCCAAAACATGTTCCACTGTAAATTTCAATGTTTTGATGTACATGTGACAAAATAAAGCTCATCTTTAGTTGCAACAAATCAGGAGGCAGCCTGCAAGAGTCGCCATGCCCCTGGCATCAATATACCATGCGCACAACTTGCTGACACTAAAGCTAACCGTACATCTTTGGAATGTAGGAGGAAAGGAGAAGATGGCGGCGCGCCTGCGCGTGCGCAGCCCTCTGGTGAAAAATGATACTGTATCTGTTAAATAGGGGCCATGGACAATTCTGATTTGATGGAGAATGGACGTGAAAGCACAGAGGAACATCTGGAGAAATTTCTGAAACGCTCGGTCGCTGCTGTCGTTACTGCGTGGTCGGGAATCTTTTGGAGGGTAGGCCTCAAAATCCCCAGCCTTGCCTGCTTTTGGCGGACGAGAAGGAGGTCGAATCGTTCGGACAGAGATGGCGCTCAGTACTCGGTGACGGAGAGCTGATCAGAGCTCGAAGTTTTCGGATGACTCAGAGTCGGATTGTGGTCAGCATGGCAGGGAGAGTTTTTCTTCCTTCTCCGTCTGCGTGAGATGTGGGACATTTGAGAAACTTTGAACTTTACTGTGCTCATGGACTTCTTCATCAAGTTATGGTATTGTTGAACTGTTGTAACTACATGTTATAATTATGTGGTTTTGTCAGTTTCTTTCAGTCTTGGTCTGTCCCGTGTTTTGTGATATCACACGGGAGGAAATATTGTATCATTTCTTAATGCATGCATTACTAAATGACAATAAAAGAGGACTACGTGCCTTCATAATCTAAACCAGAGCACCTGGAGGAAACCTACACAACCATGCAGAGAATATATGAATTCTATACAGATAGTGATGGGAATTGAACCCTGATGGTAATCATTGATTCTGTAAAGCGATTGCACTAACCACTATGTTACCATGCCATTAGGTCTCCAGATTGATCATCTTTGCTGCACATTGCTTTGCATTACTTTACATCGTGACTTTTGGCAGTGCTAGAATATGAAGAGGTACTATATAACTGGATTTGATATGCAGTAAGACTGTTCTTCATATCTTATTTTGTGTTCTCCTGAACTCCCTGACCATTCATCATGTTGTTACTCAAATTGTTTCCTTATCCTTTCGTTGTCTAACTTTGATCCTGCTTCCTTTGCCTCAGACAATTTCTCCATCCTTTACAAAAATTGCCCTTCATTTCTATCATCAAAAAGCTCACCCCCATCTCTAACCATCCTTTTCTCTTTAGCATTCTTGCATAATATTGACTTTCCAATTTCAAAGCATTAGCAAACTAGTTTGAATTTATTTTGCCCTTCTCACAGTGGCAAGACTATTCAAAGGGAACTGAACCATCAACATCCTCACAAGTGGAATCTGGGCATGATAGTCCTTAAGGACATCCTTAACTTCCATTGTTCTCCTTTCACAAATATTATTTTTATTAATACAGATGAAATTTTGAAAATAATTTCAGAACAATTTAATGGAATTCACTACTTTTCATTAAGTCACTTCAAGTTATACAGATCCCAGTAAAATGGTAAGTTATCTCTCAACTAGATTTTTCTGCCATTTCACTATAGTATGACCTTTTTCAATAAGCCCGAGAATAACAGAAATTATAAATAAAACAAATGATTGAAAACTGATGTTTGGGAAATGTTTTATTATCGAGTGGAAAGTATTAATAACACATCATTTCATGTAATTGAAACTTTGTAATTACGGAAACACCAAATGTCATAGCTTTAAAGGATTTGTTTTGGAGTTAGCAGTCAAATTTCAGCTTAGGATAAATTCAGGTTGTTACAAAATATTCTACAAGTAGAGCAGTTTTTGCTAGTCATGTTTTACAGCTATTGCTCGTCAAGTTTTACTGTTTTTATGTTCTGTGAGATAGACTGATACAAAAGAAGAACGTGCACAGATTGTGCAGATTCCATTTTTCCAATGAAATTTTGGTCACAGCACAAACGTAGCTGGAGTGGAGCCTAAATTCCTCCATCACAGATGTTCAAACAGAAGGGTTTTCATGCCATTCCATAATGCAACACCATACGGGACTCAGCGTGTTCACCACAACAACCAATAACTAATACAAGTGATTAGAGAATCACTGCATCACTTTCTTCTACTGTTGCATTTGTGGGATTTGAATCCTACGGATCAAGACACACTTCTGATGTGCAATTAGCAGGTGAGATTTGAGACTGGAACAAGTAACACATTTCAAGAAAAAGTGTCATGTGGAGAAAATAAAACATTTAACTTGAAATATGAATGGGATATGTTTAGTAATTTCTAAAGAGATGTTATAAAAAAGTCTTAGAATCTTCAAAATCTAAAATTTTTAACAATTTAATTGAAATATTGTTGGAACCATACTTAGCAACTATTGAACAATTTCATTCTGTTGAAGTGCTGCTCCTTTAACTCATTCTAAAGTTAAGTACTGTAGGTACATTTTAACTTATAATTGAAAAAGAAACATCTGACATTAAAATCTTCCATTAAAACTCATCAATGCAATGATTATTATTATAGAATCAGAGCGTAACACAGCGCAGAAATAAGCCCTTCAGCCCATTGTGTCCACACCAACCACCAGATAGTCATCCCATTTAGAAGCACTTTGTCCATAGCTTGTCAATTCAAGAGCTTATCCAGATATTTCTTAAATGTTGCAAGAGTTGCTGTCTCCTTGTAGGTTCAGTTTCTGTGTGGGGTAACAATTTACTTGCATCATGAACAATACAACAGCAAGTAATATCAAATTGTTCCCATAATATTTATATAGGTAATTTAGGTTTAAAGTAGAGATTATGATTAACAAGATTGCAGATGGTAGAGCTACCATGGTCGATAAAGAAGAGCCTGTGGATGTCAATGGACTGGTTAAGTGAGGATCAAAATCATAGGTGGAATTCAATATCAAGATAAAGTATTTGAGAAGTAAACATCATAAGCATAATACAGGGTAGGATAATTAGAAATGTGGCAGACAAACACACACACATCACGCAAACAATAGAAGCAAACGACAGTATTTCAAACCAGATTGAGTCCATAGATCTTAGATTTTAGTACCACAAGTAGATCAATTGCCATTGAAGTCCTATGGGAAATTCAATTTTACTGGCTGAGGCTTAAAGTATAGAACACAAAGGCCATGCTGGAACTGCAAAAAGGAAATCAGTTAAGCCACAACTGGCATAAGTATAAGGATGATAGAGAAGTTGATGGATTTTTTTTTTCCACATAGAGTTCTGGAACTTGCTGCCAGAAAGGATATGGAGGCAAAAACCTTCAACCGACCTAAAATGCCTAAACATTTGTAATGTGCAAGGTTGTGGACTGAAAGCAAAGAAGTGGAACCAAAAAGCAATGTTCGGCCAGCATGGACACAATAGACTGAATGTCTCTTTCTTTACTGTAAATTTTCACCAATTTGTGAAAATTCCAACCATCATCTGGTTTGATGGAGACAGATGTGAGAAACACGGAGGAACATCTGGAGAAACTTCTGAAATGGCTGTTTTGCCGCCGCTGCTACTGTGCGATCCAGAATCTCCGGAGGGGAAGGCCTCGAATCCTCTGCTTTGCCTGTTGCTTGGCGGCCGGGGCCTGGGTCGAAGCGCTCGGCAGAGATGGTGTTCAGTGCTGGGTGTCGGAGGGTTGGTCAGAGGCTCGAAGTTTTCGGACAGACTCAGAGTCGGCTGTGGTTGGGTGCTTCCGGGGTGCTGCATTGAAAAGTTTGCAGCGCTGGAGGTTCATGGCAGGGAGAGTTTTTCTTCCTTCTACCATCTGCGTGAGATGATGAGGCTATCAGGACTTTGAGACTTTTTTTTACCGTGGGCATGGTCTGCTCTTTATCATGTTATGGTATCGCTTTGCACTGTTGTAACTATATGTTATAATTATGTGTTTTTTGTTAGTTTTAGTCTTGGTTTGTCCTGTGTTTCTGTGATATCATACTGGAGGAACATTGTATCATTTCTTAATGCATGCATTACTAAATGACAATAAATGAGGACTGAGTGCCCTCATAATCTAAACTAATCTATAGTACAGGATCAAGACACCTGGCTAAAGTAACACATCTGGAAGGAGAGGTGGGGAAGAAGAGCTCCACAGCAATCTTTCAAAATTTATCAACTCAAGAAAATTAGAGTTGAAGTTGAAGCCTTGTTCAGTTTCATAAAGGGAATAATCAAAGAAGGTGGTCAAAACACAATCAGGGGTGAATCTGGAAATAAAGGGATAGGAGCAAGAAGAACAAAAGAACCATCTGTATCCAAAATTTGTGCCTCTCTCTTGCTGTCTGAGATGTTTGTGTTTTGGCATTGACTTCCTTGGTTATCTGCTCCCCACTGCCATTTCATCATGTTGCCAGGGGCTTGCTTTTCATCGTCTCCTCCAATTCCTTCAGCAAATTACCGAAATATTTGGGGTTCTGATTCTCTCCTGTTTTTCATTCCTTTCTCCTTTACTAGATTCCATTTGCCTCATAAGTTCTCTCAGCACCTGCTCAGCAATTTTCCTGAAATAGCTTCAGGGTGGCTTGGGGCTATTCTATCTACCTTCATGTAGAGTTTGCATGTAATAACTTTGGGCCCCCTGCTGTCAATCAATTGGCACAACTAGAGCATGATTAAATAATGCAAAGAGCAACATGAAATGGCATTTTACTTTGTTGCATTGAAGAGATATGAGTCAATTGCAAATTGTGATCTCCAGGCCCGATTTTTAAAATATATCCATTTTCTTCTTCTTTAAGTTAGATTGTGGAAAAGGTGTTTCATTTTAAGATGCCTACATTCTGATAGTTTCCTTTCTATATTTCATTATTTATCTCTTTTTTGGGTATCTGGCTGATGGAGTCCAATCTGACAGAGTGAAAAGCCCTCTGGCTAGTGGCATATGTTTACCTCAAAGTCCAAAGTAATTTTATTATTAAAGTGCATATATGTGCATATATTTAAAGTTCAATGTACATGTGTTGAAATTTGCTGATGACATCACTATTGTTGTCCAAATCAAAAGTGGTGATGAATTAGGATATAGGAGGGAGATTGAAAATCTAACTGAGTGTTGCCACAACAACAGCCTCTCACTCAATGTCAGCAAGACCAAGGAGCTGATTATTGACTTCAGGAGGAGGAAACAGGAAGTCCATGAGTTAGTTGTCATCAGAGATCAGAGGTGGAGAGGGTCAGCATCTTTAAATTCCTTATTATTCTTGTTTCTCTTGTATTTGCACAGGTTGCTGTCTTTTGGATATTGATGGTGTGTCTTTCCTGTTGGGGGCGGTCTGTCATTGACCCTATCGTGTTTCCTGTAAGTGCTCACAAGAAAATGAATCTGGAGAGATGCTTATAGTGACATATATGTACTTAGATAATAAATTTACTTTGAACTTGGAACTTTGATCTTTATCACCAAATACAACCTAAGACTAATTTTCTTGTGGGTATTCATAGTAAATACAAGAAACACAATAGAATCAATGGAAGACCACACTCAACAGGATGGACAAACAATCAATGTGCAAAAGACAACAAACTGTGCAAGTAAAAAAAAAGAAAGAAAAAACAAATAATATCAAGAAAATGAGATGAAGAGTCCTTGAAAGTGAGTCCATAGGTTGTGGGGAACAGTTCAGAGATGGGATGAGTGAAGTTGAGAAAAGTTATCCCTTCTGTCAAAAGCCTGATGACTGAGGGGTAATAAATGTTCTTGAACCAGGTGGTGTGGGACCGGAGGCTCCTGAACCTCCTTCCTGATGGCAGCATTGAGAAGAGAACATGGCCTGTAGTAGCAATATATCATTGGTTTACCTATAAAGACTGCATTATATAGAATTTGATGGGAAGGGAGGAGGCCAACCTGCTATTAGATTTCTTATAAATCTAAAGACCCTCAAGTCATAATGCTGGAAGGTGTGAAACCCCGTGCATTTTGCAAACTTGGATTTAGTAAAAATCTCTGGCTATTATGTGTCAGTTTTCCCCTTACAATTTGTTGTCCATGAATAAACTCTTCTCAGGCTTCCAGCCAGCTACAGGTATTGAATTTAACCGATGTTTCGATGACAAACTCTGCCACCTTCATTGGGGTGATGCCTAGGCGTGTCTACTCCAGTGGTATATATACCCCTGTCATCTATCCACCTGTACCTGGCCAATATACTCCGCACTGCATTCACATTTACATTAGTAAATTTGCCGATGACACAAAGCTGGGTGGTAGTGTGAAATGCGAGGAGGATGTTATGAGAATGCAGTGTGACTTGGACAGCCTGGGTGAGTGGGCAGATGCATGGCAGATGCAGTTTAATGTGAGTAAATGTGAGGTTATCCACTTTGGTGGTAAGAACGGGAAGGCAGATAATTATCTAAATGGAGTCAAGTTAGGAAAAGGGGAAGCACAACGAGATCTAGGTGTTCCTGTACATCAGTCACTGAAAGCAAGCATGCAAGTACAGCAGGCAGTGAAGAAAGCTAATGGCATGCTGGCCTTCATAGCAAGGGGAACTGAGTATAAGAGCAAAGAGGTCCTTCTGCAGCTGTACAGGGCCCTGGTGAGACCACACCTGGAGTACTGTGTGCAGTTTTGATCTCCAAATTTGAGGAAGAACATTCTTGCTATTGAGGGAGTGCAGCGTAGTTTCACAAAGTTAATTCCCGGGATGGCGGGACTGTCATATGTCGAAAGATTGGAGCGACTGGGCTTGTATACTCTGGAATTTAGAAGGCTGAGTGGGATCTTATTGAAACATATAAGATTATTAAGGGATTGGACACGCTGGAGGCAGGAAGCATGTTCCTGCTGACAGGTCAGTCCAGAACCAGAGGCCACAGTTTAAGAATTAGGGGTAGGCCATTTAGAACGGAGTTGAGGAAAAACTTTTTTACCCAGAGAGTGGTGGATATATGGAATGCTCTGGCCCAGAAGGCTGTGGAGGCAAAGTCTCTGGATGCTTTCAAAAAAGAGATGGATAGAGCTCTTAAAGATAGCGGAATCAAAGGTTATGGGGATAAGGCAGGAACTGGATACTGATAGTGGATGATCAGCCATGATCACAGTGAATGGAGGTGCTGGCTCAAAGGGCCGAATGGCCTACTCCTGCACCTATTGTCTATTGTCTATTGTCACAGGGATTCCTGTAACGCCAGCCATCCTGAGTCCCAGGTCATTTTGATCTGCATAAGTTGTGATTTGAGCTTCCTTATGGGTTTGTGGATAGCATTAATCCAGTATTTCTATAGGATCCCTGTAAATGCAGAACAGCATATATTGGCCAGACAGGATGCACATTGTATATCGACCAGATGGGATGTACAGTGGAAACCCGCATCAGTGAGCACAGGAGATGTATCAGTTTGAACTACCCAGTGAAATCGGCAGTAGCAGAACATTGCAATCGCAATAGCCATAGGATTGACTTAGATGGCACAGAACTACTGTGTCATGCCAATGGCTTATGGGATCACCTGGTGAAGGAAGCCATTGAAATAATACTAGAGAAACAGAATTTTAACACAAATGAAGGTCTTGCTCCAAGTAAGAACTGGAATTCAATTGTAAACAAGGTTGGAGAGTGGAAACCTGCTTGGATGAGGACTAACCAGATCAGGAAGGATGGATGACAGGGGTATAAACACCTCCAGACTAGAGGTGCCCAGACATCGTTCCTGGTGAAGGTGGCAGAGTTTGTTGTTGAAATGTCAGTTAAAATCAATACCTGTACTCACTGGAAGCTCAAGAAGAGATTATTCGTCATATACACTGGGAAAGCACTAGATCCTCTTTCAATTTGTAGACCAGGTTAGATATCCAAACCGTTCTATTAATGGCTGCAGTTTGCAATCTAGTGCTTGACTTGCATGCCACTGGCTCCTTCAAAGGAAAGTGAAAACTTTCTACAGCATCATCTGAGATTCCATCTGTGCTTCCGTTCACCTGGTTAGTGAAACTGCTTTCTGGAAAGCTGGTAACTGTGTTCATTTTGAAAGCTTCCTAAACCGCAGTATGACTGGGAAATTCAGCTCTATAATGTTGTTAGTTTGAACAAGATTTGAAGTGCAGTGATGACAAGCATCAGAAGGGGACTCATTTACCAGTTCCATGTGGCTTTACCCTCACTCTAATTTTCTGAACAGAAAGGCCTACTGGAACTCAATAGTTATCACCAGCAACATCGCTGACGTCAAATAGTGGACACAGTCAGAGTGGTGATCTTAAGCTTTTAGATCTTCGAGGCTTAGGGGAGAGAGGTTTCACTCAGAGAAAGCAAAGGAAAGTAAAGCTCTTTATTTTCATTCTCTTTGTATCTGCTCAGCTAGGACAGTAGGGATGACAGGCAGGATAGTGAAATGTTCCTCTTGAAGGACGTGGGAGGAAGATCTCAATTATCCCTGACCAATACAACTGTGAGAAGTACATCCAGCTGCAAACTAACAAACTACATTAAGGAGTTGGATCTGGAACTGGATGAACTCTGGATCATTCAGGAGGCTGAAGGGCTGATAGATTGAACATATAGAGAGGTAATTACACCCAAGGTGCAGAACACAGGAGACTGGGTGACAGTCAGGAAGGAGAAAGGGGTTAAGGAGCCAGTGCAGAGTACTCCTGTGACCATCCCTCTCAACAACAGGTATACCACTTTGGATACTGTCAGTGGGGAATGACATAACAGAGAAAAGTCACTGTGGTCTGGTCTCTGGCAATGAGTCTGTCTCTGTGATTCAGACAAGAAGTGTGAAGAAAAGACATGCTGTGGTGATAGTGGAGAGGTTAGCTAGGGGAAAGGACAGGAGGTTCTGTGGGCAAGAACGAGATTTCCAGATGGTATGTTGCCTCCTGGGTGCCAGTGTCCAGGATATCATGGATTGAGTCCTCAGCATTCTTAAGAGAGAGGGTGAACAGCCAGAAGCCGTGGTCCATCTAGGTACCAATGACATGGGTAGGATAAGCGATGAGGTTCTAAATAAGGAGTACAGGGAGTTAGGTGCAAAGTTAAAGGGCAGGACCTTCAAGGTTGTGATCTCAGGACTGCTACTCATGCCAAGTGCTAGTGAGGCCAGAGATAGGAAGATTAACAGTTTAATACACATCTATGGAGTCGGTGTAGGAAGGAGGGCATATGATTTTTGGATCATTGGGCTTCGTTCAAGGGACTGTTTGCATCTGAACTGGAGGGGGTCTAATATCCTAGTGGGAAGTTTTGTTAATGCTGCACAATGGGGTTTAAACTAGAATTGCAGGGGGATGGGAACCAGAGTACCAGAACAGTTAGTGGAGAGGTTGTGGAGGCAGATGTGAGACTTCAGACAAAACTAGGAATCAAAAAGTTGAACATGGCGTGACAAAATTGAGAAGGGTGAATACAGGACTGAAGGTATTGTACCTGAATGTGTGTGCTGTACAGAATAAAGTAGATAAACTTGCAGCACAGTTGCAGATTGGCAGGTTTGATGTTGTAGGCATCATAGACTCATGGCTGAAAGATTATAGCCAGGAGCTTAGTGTCCAAAGATGCACACTGTATCGAAAGGATAGGCAGGAAGACAGAGGAAGCAGCATTGATAAAAAATGAAATCAAATCATTAGAAATTGGTGATATAGCGTCAGAAGATGTTGAATCATTGTGGGTAGAGCTAAGGAACTGCAAAGGTAAAACGATCCTGATGGGAATTCTATAGAGGCCCTCAAACAGTAGTAAGGGTGCTGCCTACAAATTAGAACAGGAGATAGAACATGCATGCCATAAGGGCAATGTTACAATAGTCATGGGGGACTTCAATGTGCAGGTAGATTGGAAAAATCAGGTTGGAGCTGGATTGGAGGAGGGGGAATTTCTAGAGTGTCGACGAGATGGCTTTTTAGAGCAGCTCATGGTTGAGCCCACTGGAGGATCAGCTATTCTGGATTGGGTATTGTGCAAAGAAACAAAGTTGATTAGAGAGCTTAAAGTAAAAGAACCCTTAGGGGAAAGTGATCATAAAGTGAAGGAAAAACTAAAGTCAGATGTATCAGTACTACAGTGGAGTGAAGGGAATTACAGAAGCATGAGAGAGGAGTAGGACAGAATTGATTGGAAAAGAACACTAGCAGGGATGGCATCAGAGCAGAAATGGCTGGAACCTCTGGATGCAATTTGGAAGGCACAGTATATATCCACCCAATGAAGAACAAGTATTCTAAAGGAAAGATGACACAACAGTGGCTAACAAAAGAAGTCAAAGCCAACATAAAAGCCAGGAGAGGATATATCAATGGAGCAGTCATCGACAGAGTAATCTGAGGCAGAGTGGTAAGGCTCTGGCTCATTCGGGTTTTGGCGAGGTAAGTGGGTGAGTGGACTTTGTTTTTTTTCTTTCCTTTTTTTTTAAGAGGAATAAAGTGCATGTCTGTCCAGTCAGTACTTTGCTCTGGGTGTCAGATATGGGAATCCTGGGAATCTTCCAATCTCCCAGATGGCCACATCTGCTACAGGTGCACCAAGACGCAGCTCCTGAGAGACCATGTTAGGGATCTGGAGCTGCAGCTTGATGATCTACAGCTTATTAGGGAGAGTGAGCAGGAGATAGATAGGAGCTACAAGGAGTTAGTCACTCCAAGGCTGCAGGAGTTAGATAAGTGGGTGACTATCATGGAAGGGATGGGAAGATAGTAGAGAGCACCCCTGTGGCAATCTCCCTCAGTAATTATTATTTCATTTTGGATGCTGTTGAGGGTGGGGGTGTCCTGACAGAAGATGACCACAGCAATCGGGTCTCTGCCACTGAGCCTGGATCCATGATACAGAAGGGAGAGAAGAAGATGAGGAATGCAGTAGTCATAGGGGATTCCATAGTAGGAGGAACAGACAGGAGGTTCTGTCAGCCTGATAGAGATACCCGCATGGTGTGTTGTCTCCCAAGCGCTAGGATACGGGATGTATCTGATCGGGTGCAAAGTATTCTGAAGGGAGAAGGTGAATAGCCAGAAGTCTTGGTACACATTGGAACCAATGACATAGGTAGAAAAAGGGAGGAGGTCCTGGAGAAAGAATTCAGGGAGTTGGGTAGGAAACTTAAAAGCAGGACCTCCAGGGTAGTAATCTTGGGATCACTGCCTGTGCCACGTGCTAACAAGTTCAAGAATAGCATGATCAGACATACTAATGTGTGGCTGAGAGAATGGAGAAGGTTTCATTGGAGGTACACAAAAATGATTCCAGGATTGAATGACTTGTCATATGAAGAGCAGCTGATGGCTCTGGGCCTGTATTCACTGGAATTCAGAATCATGAGGGGTGACCTCATTGAAACCTAGCGAATGGTGAATGGTCTTGATAGAGTGGATGTGGGGAGGATGTTTCCTATGGTGGGAGAGTCTAAGACCAGATGGCACAGCCTCAGAATAAAGGTGTGTGCTTTTAGAATGGAGATGAGAAGGAATTTCTTTAGCTAGGTGGTGAGGAATTCTTTGCCACAGGCACCTGTGGAAGCCAAGTCTTCAAGTATGTCTAAGGCAGAGGTTAATAAATTCTTGATTGGTCAGGGCTTTAGGGATATGGGGAAAAAGCAGGAGATTGGGGCTGAGAAGAAAGTTGGATCAGCCATGATGAAATAGCAGAACAGACTTGATGGGCCAAATAGCCTAATTCTGCTACTACATCTTATGGTCTTAAATGGATGCGAAGTTTGCACACCAATTTTGTTTAAACATAGTCTATTTTGCCACAACTATTCCGGAAAGGCAGTCATATGCTGTGATGGCTTATGGATGACAACATTTATTTTCCAGGTCCATGGATTCAATTAAATTTATTGCTTCACTGAACAATTGTGCATTGAGGTACATTAATCAGTTGCAATAATTGTTCAAATAATTATAGGAGTTTGAAATGAAAGGAAAGGTTACCACATTGATCAACCAGAGGAGTTACTACCGTAGGCATCTTAGAACACTCCACATATGATTATGTCTTTTTCAGATCCTCTATTCCTAAAACACTGGATGTGGAGTCCCAGCAACACCTCTGGAGCTTGTCTCCCTCGTCCTCATTTTATGAGACATGACAATTCTTCATATAATTATCCTCTACAATTAAATATGCTTCAATACAGCCAGCTAACAAAATAAAAATCATCTTACTTTGAATGTCTCCAGCTGAACTTTCTTTGAATAGTCCAAAGTTTCAGACTGCTGGCACCCTTTACTGTGAAGAAGTGTTCCTGATTAGAAAAGCCTGCTAATATCGCCTTATTCTGGAATTCAGCTCCAAAGCAACAGATCCTATTTATCCAAGCAAATCCTTTAATCATCTTAAACCACCTCAATTACATTATCTCTCAATAATCCACATATTTTAAACCTTTTTACAGCAGTGACATCTGATGAATTTGTACTGCACATTCTCTAAGAGAAGGACCTACTTGCTTTTACACATTGATTTTAGTGACATGAAAATAATTATTGATGGGAAACTGTCACGCACACACACATGAAAATGCTGAATAGACTCAGCAGAACAGGCAGTGTCTGTGAAAAGACAAACAATTAACACTCTCAGCACTTAAATCATCTGTAAGAACTTCAGCTTCCATTCTGCCAAGTGTTTCTGGCATTTTCTGCTTTTATTTTGCACAAGTACTTGATGGATGTGCTCTCCAAAATAAGGTAGGGAAGGGAATCAGTCAATTGGTAACACTGGTCTACATAGACATCAGTAGCACTGTTCAAATTCATGGGTGGGAAATGCAAAGTCTGGACAAAACTGCTATGTCTTTTTTTTGTGTTGCTTCGAATCTTTGCCAGATCCAACAGGAGGAAATAGGCAGAAGAGGGATGTTGATCCCATGTAGTGGGGGTGCTCAATTCAAAGCTTCTCTCTACATGGCCATTTCTGTTCAGACTAATTGGTGGTCCCTGCACTGATGAGCATCTGTGGCAGGCTGAACCAGCCTCAGGGCCAAAATTCACTGCAGCAAAAGAGAGACCATTTTTTTAGGTGCCTAGTCTGATTTGTCCTCTGTTCCCTTCACCTCAGGTTGTTTACCTCAAGGTGCTGGGACTTTGGTCTGGAGGAGCATGCGGAAAGAACCGTCTGTAGCAAATAGCCTGGATGAAATGCAAGTGGGAATGCAGCAGCAGTGCTCTCTTGGTGGCAGGAATTGCAATTCGGGATGCAGAATCTTCACCTTGCACTCAGGCAGTTGTCTGTGCAATCTTCCGTCTGGTAACATAAAACGTGCTGTGTCCATAGGGATTTGATGTGCAGGTCTCCAGATAAAGTGAAAGAATATTTACTCAAAATACCCCACATCCTGATGGCTGCATCAAAGTGTGTGTTACGTCAGTGAACACAAACATCAAGCTTTACTAGATGCTGAAGTTCTATCAGTCTCTGGTGTTACGAAGGTTGTGCTTTGTCATATTACACCTGAGTAATCCATTTAGCTGGACCATGTCATACCACTTCATCCTGGCAAGAAAGTTTCCACAGAACAAAGCACTTTGAAAACAAGCCATTCAGGAGAGAGTCTGCTTGGAATGTTCTCCTGGGAAGAAGGAACTGGTGAATCTTGTAAGATGCTTTACCAAACCGAAAGTCAAACTTCTGTGGAAGAATGCCTCATGTTGAAAGCTTGCAAACAAGCACCTGACAGGAAGATCATCAGTTTGGTGAAAGACTCATTTTGGCTTGATCAAAACCCATTACTTTTCCAGTGCAAGGAGTCATCCACAAATTAAACATCCATGAGTCTGTGCTGAAATGAGCCACTATAAGGTGGAAGAAGATCACAGTCTAAGATCCTCCCACTCATGTACACTAAGTAGCTCTTGTCTCAATCATTCTATTGATAGAATATTTCGGAATTAAACATTATTGATACATTAACATATTACAGTAAGTGTAAGGATAAGCTTGATAAATTGAGTGATGATTGTAACATACTAATTGTATAACTGGAATTTTTGGACAGAAAAGAGCTTGTAGTAAAAATATTACATAGGACATAGAACAGTACAGCACAGGAATAGGCCCTTCAGCTAACTGAACTAAAATCTTCTGCCTACACAATGTCCATATCTTTGCATTTTTCTCAGATCACTATTCCTTGCATTTCTGGTTAGATGCTAACTGCATTTCATTGGCTTTGTATCTGTACTTGGCACAATGACAATAAAGTTGAAACTAATCTGATCTATCTAAATGTCTCTTAGAAGTCTCTAATATTTCTTCCCCTACCACCACCCTAGGCAGCTCGTTCCAGACGCTTACCACTCCCTGTGTAAAAAAATAACTTGTCCCTCACATCTCCTTTGAAATTACCTGAAATGTCATGCCGTCTGATGTTAGATATTTAAACCCTGGGAGAAAAAGCTACTATCTGTCTACTCTATCTATGCATCTGATAATCTTATACACCTCTCACAACTATCTCTCAACTTCTGCTGCTACAGAGAAAACAAACGAAGTTAGTCCAACCTCTCATGGCCTCTAATCCAGGCAGCATCCTGATAAACTTCTTCTGCACCCTTCTCAAAGTTTTGGCATCCTTCCTATAACGGGGCAACCAGAACTGCATGCAATACTCCAGATGGGGCCTAACTAGTTTTATAAAGCTGCAATATAACTTCCTGACTTTTGAACTCAGTGCTTTGTCTAATAAATGCAAGCATGCCACATGTCCTCCCAACGACCCTATCAACCTGTGTGGCCATGTTCAGGGAACTAAACCTTGGACCCCAAGATTTCCTCTGCTAATTTTTCATTGTTAAGGATCTTGCCCTTAACAGTGTACAGTTTCTTTATATTTGACCTACCAAGGTGCAACACTTTACATTTGGCCGGGATAAGCTCCATCTGCCATTTCTCTGCCCATATCTGCAACTGATCTATATTCTGTTTTATTCTTTGCCAGTCTTCTACGCTATCCACAATGCTAGCAACGTTCATAACATCTGCAAATGTACTGGCCCACTCATCTATATTTTCATCCATGTCATTTACATACATCACAAACAACAGAAGTCCCAGTACAGATCCCCGCAGAACACCATTAATCACAGCTAGAATAGGTCCCTACCACCTATCCTCTGTCTTCTCTGAGACAGTTCTAAATCCAAATTGCTGATTCTCCATGGATCCCATCCAACATAATCTTCTGGATCAGCTTCCCGTGAGGGGACTTGTCAAACACCTTACTAAAATCCACGTAGACAACATCTATAGCTCTATTTTTTATCAATCATTCTCATCATTCAATCAAATTGGTAAGACTCAACCTCTCCTGCACAAAGCCATGCTGGCTCTCCCTAACCAGGCCATGGATTTCCAAATCCCCACGAATCTTATCCTGAAGAATTCTTTCCTCTCTGTGAGACTCACCAGTATATAGTTTCTAGGATTATCACTGGTCCCTTCCTTGAATAATGGAACAACATTAGCTATTCGCCAGTCCTCCGGGACCTCACTAGTAGCTAGGAAGGATACAAAGATACTGGTCAAGACCCTAGCAATCTCTTCTCTTGCTTCTCTTAATAAGCTGGGCTATTAACTATCATGTAGTGGAGATTTATCCACCTCAGTGCTCTTTAAGAGATCCAGCACTATCTCCTTCTTTACCTCAAAATGCCCCACAGTATCAATATGCTCAGCATATCAATATCTCCCTATCCTCCACATCATTCTCCTTGGTAAATATTGATACTAAGTTCTCAGTCTTCTCCACATTCTCCACATGCAAGCAATCATCCCCACTTTATCCTTGTGTGGTCCAGCCCTCTCCCTAGTTATCCTCTTGCTCTTGTATAGAATGTCTTGGGATTCTCTTTAACCCTACTTGCCAGTGACTTTTCATGACCTGTCCTTGCTTTCCTAATTCCCTTCTTGAGCTCTTTCCTGGCTGCTTTGTATCCTCAAGGACACTGTTTAAGTCTAGCTTCCTAAGCTTTACACACCTTACCTTTTTCTTCCTGACTATATTCATCACCTGTCTCAACATCCAAAGTTCTTTTCTTGTATTTTGCCATCCTTGTCCTTCCTTCTTTCTAGAACATACCTGTCCTGTACTCTGTGCATGAGGAAGACCATGGGGGAAGTGAAGGTGTGTGGAGTTTTGACGTATGTGGATGACCGCCTAGAGCTTGGATTCGCCTGGGGGGACTATGAGGCGAGGCGAGTGGCTGAGCCCGGGCGACTGAAGCGAAGTGTCAAATGTGGAGGAGTTTTTGGCCGGAGGAGTTTGGTGCAATGTGAGGAAAATGACCCGACATACCAGTTGAACTTCCTGGTGTTGGGACAGACGGTGGTGGACCAGGGGATGGAAACCCAGGTCGTCAATCTGAATGAGACACAGGGAAGAGAGGGGATTTGCACCGCACTGCGGTCATGTACTGATGAATTAATCCAGCGAGAAGAAACAATGACCCACCTTCGAAGGGATCAGCAGAAACTCAAGACGTCGATTCAGAACAGATTGGAAGACTTGCAAGTTGGGGAAGATCAAGGAAGTGTTCTGACTAAGGTCAACAGAAAACTGAGAGCCCAGGAGGGGAGTTTGACTACACTCCCGAGGAGGTAAAGAAATGGAGGACAGATATCGGAAAAGGGAGGCGGACGCTTGAAAGGAACCTGAAGATGACTATCACGAGTTTAAATGAAGTGGGAAAACTGAACGCTGACCTGGAGGACGTCCTCAGGAAGAAACAACCAGAGGCTGAACATCCTTTAACTGCTGCTTTTCAGGTCAGGGTGGGAGAAGCTGGTGGGGTAACTGCGTCCCAGATTGAGATGGCCAGGAACCCTGAGTCAGAGCTGCTGAGGCTGTGGCGAGAGTTGAATGAATCCCCGAAGAAGCTGACGTCTCGACTGCAGCAGGATGAAGGGGTAGCCCCGGCTAAATGCTTCAGTTTGGAAAAACTTAAACAGCAGCTACCGATCGAGGGAATGAGGAAGGATACGGATTCGAAGGATGATGTGCTGTACCTGTGGTACATGCTGCCTTTCGCTAACTTCCCTGTGATTGAGGAAGAGACCTTTGGCCCTTCTCCCACTCAGTCAGGTGTAGTGGGGAGAGCTAGCTGTGGGTAGTCTGAGTTACGGCAGGATCGGGAAGGAGGAGAGGCGGGGCCCCGGACACAGGACAGGGGGCCCCGAGCTGTAGTGGTGGCCTGAGTGAGAGAGGAGTTGACAAGCAGGCCCGAGGTATCCCTAGTAGTCTCTGAGCCTTTTGGGTTTAGGTGAGGGCGTACAGAGGTCTCGGAGAGTTAAGAAGCTTCCAGATAGGTTGGCCTATGTAGCGCCTGTGGGACAGGAGTAAGGTCCACTGTTTGGGGAGCACTGTCACTGTGTGTGTTGTGTGTCTGCATTGGTTTATCTATATATTGATTTAAGAAACCCGCCTGGACGCACCTAACAAATTCTCTCTCATCTAAGCCTCTTGCATTGAGAAGATCTCAGCTTATATTAGGGAAGCTGAAATTCCCCATGATAACAACCTTTCCTTTACACCTTTACAACTTTCATTCTTCTGCCTGCATATCTGTTCCTCAATGTCTCCATGGCTATTGGGGAGGTTTGTGGTACTATCCCATCAGAGTGTTTGCATCCTTCCTATTTTTGAGTTCTACAGATTATAGACTCAGTGGGTGTGCCTGCCATTATGAAGGTGCGATATTGTCCCTGACAATATGGAGGGCAGAGCTTAGGGAAGATGGTGCCTAACAGCGACTCCTTTACTTGTTTCTTCGGAAACAGCTTTATTTCTATCTTTGATATCTCTTTTTTTTATCCTTTTCAGGGTTCTTTTGAAGACTCTGACATGGAATTGTACACCGAGTTCAGTTCTTTGTGGAAATGGGACCTGCTCTCAGGGCCTCACGGCTGGCCACTTTTCGACATGCCAAGGAAGACTAGTGTGCTTTCAGGGTACCAGATTTCCGTGGCTCTGAAGGCCGGCGGATTCAAGGTTGATGCCGCCTGATGTGTCGTGGGAGTACATGGAAAATAGAAAGCAGCGAGCTGGCTGCTGGCTGTGTGCCCAGAGACCCTAGTTCTTTGGGCACCTAGTTTGGAAAAAACGACGCAACAGACTTTTAACACCATAAATCGGCGAGTTGTTTTGTTATATCTCCCCTCTCACTGTGAAACAGGGAGACCTCTTTTTCCCATGTTGGGGAGAGAGAGAGTCCGTGGTATGTCGAATACCGGGTGAACAAGTAGGCTTTGGGGTACTGCAAGTCTGTGTCTTTATTGATGCTTTGCTGCACACTTGAGTTACCACTGAGGGGTGCAGATGCTTTTTTGTTGGTGGGGGACAAGGGAGTCATGTAGGTAAGCAGAAAGGGGGGGAGGGAAAGATGTGCTTGGTGGTGGGATCCCGTTGGAGGTGGCGGAAGTTACGGAGAATTATATGTTGGACTCGGAGGCTGGTAGGGTGGTAGGTTAGGACAAGGGGAACCCTATTCGTAGTGGGGTGGTGGGAGGATGGGGTGAGAGCAGATGTGCGTGAAATAGAAGAGATGTGTTTGAGAGCAGAGTTGATGGTGGAGGAAGGGAAGCCTCTTTCTTTTGAAAAAGGAAGACATCTCCTTCATCCTGGAATGAAAAGCTTCATCCTGAGAGCAGATGCGGTGGAGACGGAGGAATTGCCACCTCCAAGTCGCTCCCTACGCAACTTCCTTGTCCATTCGTTCCCCCCATCCCGCCCCACTGATCTCTCTCGTAGCACTTATCCTTGTAAGCGGAACAAGGGCTACACATGCCCTTACACTTCCTCCCTCATCACCATTCAGGGCCCCAGACAGTCCTTCCAGGTGAGGCAACACTTCGCCTGTGAGTCGGCTGGTTTGATATACTGCGTCCGGTGCTCCCGATGTGGCCTTCTATATGTTGGCGAGACCCGATACAGGCTGGGAGACCATTTCGCTGAACATCTACGCTCTGTCCGCCAGAGAAAACAAGATCTCCCAGTGGCCACACATTTTAATTCCACGTCCCATTCCCATTCTGATATGTCTATCCACGGCCTCCTCTACTGTCAAGATGAAGCCACACTCAAAGTGGAGGAACCACACCTTATATCCCGTCTGGGTAGCCTCCAACCTGATGGCATGAACATTGACTTCTCTAACTTCCGTTAATGCCCCTCCTCCCCTTCACACCCCATCCCTTATTTATTTATTTTATATATTTTTTATTTTTCCCCTTTTTTTTCCTCTCTCTCCTTTTCTCCCTCTGTCCCTCTCACTATAACTCTTTGCCTGCTCTCCACCCTCTGGGCTCCCCTCCCCCCTTCTCTTTCTCCCCAGGCTTCCCATCCCATGATCCTCTTCCTGTTCTAGCTCTTGGATCCACCCCTCCCCTCCTGTCTTCTCCTATCATTTCAGATCTCCTCCTCCCCCTCCCACTTTCAAACCTCTGTTACTATCTCTTCTTTTAGTTAGTCCTGATTGTACTTCTTCCTATAGATGCTGCCTGGCCTCCTGCGTTCACCAGCATTTTTTGTGTATGTTGCTTGAATTTCCAGCATCTGCAGATTTCCTCGTCCCTGCTTTTCCATTCCATTTGGTCTTCAACAATGGGATGAGTTCTGGTTATCTTGTAAATTGAAATATAGTAATTTAATCAAGCCTATGCAAAAATATGGATTTACTTAAATACCGGAACAGTCATTCCAAACTCATGTCATCCTTAAAGTCAGATGCTTGATACTCATCTTTTGTTAATTGATCTGTTATTTAGAGTTGATTTCAAGCATCGATTTTACATATTTTATCACTTATCAGACATCAACTGTTAGACTGAGCTTTTTTCAATTTATTGGAACTGCACTCCATAAGACCATAAGACATAGGAGCAGAATTAGGCCATTCAGCCCATTGAGTCTGCTCCACCATTCCACATGGCTGATTCCAGATCCCAGTCAACTCCATATACCTGCCTTCTTGTCATATCCTTCAATGCCCTGACTGATTGGGAAACTGTGAACTTCTGCCTTAAATATACCTATGGACTTGGCCTCCACTGCAGTCTATGGCAGAGCATTCCACAGATTCACTACTCTCTGACTAAAAAAGCTGCTCTAAAAAGCCATCTTATAGGCATTCAACAAATTCCCTCTCTTATGATCCAACACCAACCTGATTTTCCCAATCGCCTTACATATTGAAGTCCCCCATTACAATTGTGATATTACACTTATTACATGCCCTTTCCAGCTCCCTTTGCAGTCTCAGCCCCATATCTTGGCTACTATTGGAGGCCTATATGTGATTCCCATAATGGTTTTTCTACCCTTGCAGTTTCTTATCTCCACCCACAAAGACTCAACATTCTCTGACCCTATGTCACCTCTTTCTAAAAATGTAATTCTATCTCTTACCAACGGAGCCACAACCGCCGCCTATGCCTTACTGCCTGTTCTTTCAATAAATAGTATATCCTTTGATGTTAAGCTCCCAACTATGGCCTTCTTTCAGCTATGACTCAATGCTGACCAATCTCTAATTGTGCTACGAATTTGTCCTGCTTACTCTGAATGCTATGTGCATTTAAATACAACGCCTTCAATCCTGCATTCTTCACACTTTTGAATTTTGCCTCTTTGGTACAATTTAACTCTTTGCCTGTCGGCATTTGTACTCAATCATTGGTTTGTCCTTACTTATAGTCATGTTACATCTATCATCTACTTGTAAACCTGCTGGTTCTTCCTCAGCTCTATCATACTGGTTCCCATCCCCCTGCTACATTACTCCCAACTGCTCTGGTAAACCTGCCCGCAAGCTATTCATATGAATAAGTCTATCCATATCGACACCACTTGAGCATTCGATATTTAATTTATGGCAATGAGGACAAACAGCTTCTTAACCTATTTCTATCTAGAATGCAGGTACGATAATGGTTAGTTATTTTATTGATTTCTGTATGCTATCCATGGTTCTATACAATTCCAGTTGATTTGATTCTTTTTTTAATTTTTTTGTGATGGTGGTCTGAAAGACTGCCTTTATTTGTTGCTGTTCTTTATCAGTGTTAATGGTCCACTGACATTGAGAAGAAACAGAGAGAGAAATGGAGACTTCAGGATTCATTGTGCTTACATTTTGTAGTCTCTCTGACTGACTTAGAATCTAGTATTTTCAGTACTATGTGATCTTTGCTTTTTGGTACTCTGGGAAGATTGCCAAAAATCATCCACTGATAAATACAATAGTCTTTTCAACAATTGTTTATTGCTGATTTCTTTCAAAGCTTAAAAAAATGGACAATGTACAACTGAGTAAATGCATCTACAATGGTGAATATTTGAAGACATGGAAGCTCGGTATTCTTGAAAACATTCACAGCAGTAATGCAGAACCACTTTGCAAACAGACACATTTAAAAATCATTTTACTTCTTCAATAATCTTTGATCTAAAACTGTTCTGAAAGAAAACCATTTCTTTGAAATTCTAATGTTAATATATTATATATTTTCTTTACTGGAAACAATATAGCATGACGATATTCCAAAGCAATATATTATTTTGAGAGAATATTCAGTAAATAGTTGGGTGCATTTTTTGTTCAAGGTAATTTTAATAAAAGTCTACTCCATGCTGTTGTGATGTCACTGCAGTTTAGATCCTCCTGGCACAGCAGCAATAATTATACCATCTGGTGTCTTCTCAGGACCTGGAATGACAGCTGAAACAGTGCCAAATATCAGTGTTAGTAGTCAATGATTTTAGAAATAAAGTGCTTTACCTTTGTAAAGCTTCTTGTTTCCAAGCTTTATAAATGCACAATTAACCAAAGGATCTGGTAGTTGTTTAGCTCACATAAATGTCACAGATTAGAATTCTTGGTACATTCTTAACCTCCCTCTCATGTACTGTGCTTCTATAGTGAGTGAGTTTTATCAAGTATTTGCCGAACCCCTGCTGGATCTCACCTGCTCTGGGAGTAATTAATGCAAGTTTTAACTCCTTTATACCTGAGCATGTGAATGGAATGCTTTCTGTCACCCATCTGTGGAGTACAGTTTTGAATATGCTTAGAAATAAACTCCACTTCTTGCCTTCTGTATAGAATGCAAGGAAGATTTACAAAAATACTGTTTTGAAAGGAATGTTTTGAGGACATGACAGTTTAAATCTCAGACATGATTCGACTATATGCTTCTTTTTAAATCTCTGGTTCTATGTCCCTTCCTAATGCCGTCGTTATTATTAATTTCAACAACTACCACATTCCCAGTTAAAACTATGATCAGTTTGATATTAATTACAGTATGAGGTCTTTTTACTTTCTATAATATTCTCAAAATTAAATAATAATATTGTTATTTTTCTGGTCAATGAAAGAATCTCTCCCTCCTCTTCCAGCAACACAAACCCAAGCCTCAATTTTCTTTTACAACTTATCTTAAGTATTGTCTGAGTGCATCTTCCCACTTCCTTTATATCCTTCCTCTAAATCTAAAGGAATCATTTCTTATGGCCAAAATTATAAAATTACTTCACAGATTGCAATGAAATTTGCTCTTTATTTTTAACGCTCTGTGCCTGCGCTTTACAAACTCAAGTATTCAGCGCAGATTTTGCAAACTGTTCTTCCTACTTGTGCTGTCCGCTTCTTGTTTTTGTGCAGTTTCATCCATCATCCATTCAAAATCCATCTTTCCACGTGCCTTTCTTCTATGATAAAAAAGCACTTACCATGTCACCTAAGTAGTGTGTTTTTTACTTAGTTAGCCTCTGGAGGAATTTTGTTAGTCCAGAGCAACATCTTCCACAAATACTGATATTATTCTCTTAACTTTTAAAACTACACATATATACCACAGCGTTAAACATTGGGAACATCACTTATCATATCTCACAGTTCAACAGCACCATATTTGCTTTCTGACATCCACTCATCCCTCTATCTATATAAGTATATTTTCCTTGAGTAAGTATACTGACATCTGCACCAAATATTATTAAAAACATTTGTTTTAGGAATCCAATTTAAGTGGCTCTAATTAATTTCTACACATTAATCACATTCACCAAGCTTCGGAATATTAAGCTTTTTGTGTAATCTCATTGACATTTTATCAGCAGATCTGAGATGGACAGATTTTTTTTGTGCAATGGCCATTATGCATCATATACTAAAAGGTCACCACCTTGGTATTTCCTTTCATTTTATCTCATTCAATGTCAGATGAATAAACCTTAGCTTCAGAATTTGTGGATGATCAGAATGAAGGTATAACGTGATGCATCTTTTATGATACCTGCAGGAAAATGATTTACTATACCTACAGCAATACCTCTGGGTCACTGTATGGGAGGCTATTCAGGCAGTGGGATAGCAGGAGACAGCTTTGTGCTCCAAAATTCCAGACACTGATCAAAAGAATGTAGTTTCCCAAAGTGCAATGCAGTGCTGATACCTGCTTCTATAGAGAAGCTCCAAGTAATACTGTCGAAGCAAGTGCAAAAAGAGGATTGACCATCAACTGCAAGAAGACTGAATGTATGGTTGTCACAAACAATAAACTTAAACTGAAAGTGGGCAGCGAAACAATTAAACAAACATGGAAGTTCGATTACTTAAGGTTCACGATAACATCTCGTCCTGGCTATCCTTTGAGGTCAAGGATGATAGTCTTCGTTCTGTTGGTCTATTTATGGGCTCTCAAGTGGCTTATGAATCTAATCTTGGCTTTGAAAGTTATTCTGCATTCAGGACAGGTAGTTCCAGATGGCAGATCGGGCTTTGGTTGTTGCTGCCTCGCTTTTCATTTTCTTCTTTTTTTTTCTAATTCTGCACATCTGTTAGCTTCGAAAGTTGCTGTACCTTCTCGGATGATGGCTTGCCAGAGTTTCCTCTCCTTGGCATTGGTTTCCCAACTGTTGATGTCGATGTTACATTTCTTCATGTTGGCTTTTAAAACATCTTTGAATCTTTTCTGTTGTCCGCCTCTTTTACGCTTGCCTTCTTTAAGCTGGGAGTAGAAGATTGGTTTCGGCAGATGTTCGTCTTTCATCCGAGCAAGATGACCACTCCATCTTAGTTGGTTTTTGATGAAGTAGACTTCAATGCTTGTTGTTTTTGCTTCATTTAGCACACTGACGTTGGTTCTTCTATCTGACGGTAGGGCTGATGTTGAAATTAGATTATGAGAACACTCAGTCCTCTTTTATTGTCATTTAGAAATGCATACATGTATTGAGAAATGATACAATGTTTCTCTGGAGTGATGTCACTGAAAGCAGCACAAACCAAAGACTAACACTGACAGAACCACATAATTATAACATATAATTACAGCAGTGCAAAGCAATACCATAATTTGATGAAGAACAAACCATGGGCATGGTAAAAATAAAGTCTCAAAAGTCCCCGAGTCGATCAACTCCCGAGTCCCCGATAGCAGGCGGCAAAAGGGAGAAACTCCCCGCCATAAACCTCCAGGCACCGTCAACTTGCCGATGCCTTGGAAGCAGCCGACACTCAGTCCATTCGTCTGAAAACTTCGAGCCTCCGACCAGCCCCTCCGATACAGCCTCCCGAGCGCCATCCTCTGCCGAGCGCCTTCAACCTCACCCCAACCGCTGAAACAAGCAAAGACGAGAATTTCTGGGCCTTCTGCTTCGGAGATTCCGGTTACCACACAGTAGCAGCGGCAGTGAAGCAGGCATTTCAGAAGTTTTCCAGATGTTCCTCCGTGCTCTCACGTCTGTCTCCATCAAATCAGAATTGTGCACGGTCCCCTACTTGACAGATAACAGACATCACCACCGAAGTGGCAGCGCGCACTGCCGTCGCACCGCCATCTTCTCCTCCTCTAAATTAGAAGAAGGATTGGGATTGCTAAATGCACAATTGAGCGTTTGAGCAAGATACTAAAGAATAATAGATTTTCTATGGGTATGAAACTCAGAGCGTTACAGTGCTATGTTCATTCCACACTAATTTATGGAAGCAAATGCTGGACAATATCAAAGCAAAATGAGGAATGTTGGACGATATCAAAGCTGCAGAAATGTGTTTATTGAGAAGAATAATGAAAATATCGCGGAAGGACAGAGTAACAAATGAGGAAGGGTTGCAAAAAACCAGAATAAGAAGAAAGCTGATATCATCAATCAGGAAACGGCAGCTGAAATTTCTGGGCCTGGATTGAGGAAAGAGAAGCTGAAATATCTTGCAGTGATGGGAAAAACTGACGGAAGAAAAAGTCGTGGTCAACAGCGCACAATATTCATGCATTACATCAAGGGGATGGGAAGCAAAAATTTTGAAGAACGTATTAGAACTTCTCAAATTAAAGACATGGAAGACTATGATCGCCCACGTTATACAACAAGGTATATAATGATGATGATGGTGTCCATGTTGGAGTTGTCTGTGTACATATGGCACTTCATGACACTATGAAGTTAGCTTTCTTCTGCACAAGAAAATCAGGCATTGGAAGGATTTTGATTTTCTTTATCTATCTGGAACGTACATATTGTGAATGTGAAATTCCATTGAATTGTTGCATTGTTCAATTATTGTCCCACTTCATGTAAATTTTGACCCACTAGTTCTTGGAAATAAGTTAAACAGTAACTTTTTGTAAATATGTTTATAATGCTTGCCGTCTTATAAACATATTGATCCAGGAACAAATTCTAAATATACAGTATTCCAAAACAATCCTTTTAGTAACTTCACTTTAAAATTTAAGATCTGTTTTTTAATATACCTGAGGTGTTTTAAAACTTCAGAGGAAGTCATTCCAAATGAAGTGTCTCTATCATAAATGCTGATAGTTCATTTTACTCCATAGATGCTGCCTGGCCTGTTGAGTTCCTCCAGTAATTTGTTTTTTGCTCCAGTTTCCAGCAGTTTAGTCTCTTGTGTGCCTGTCTTAAAGATTTCCTTTTCTACTTCATTTCCATTAGATGGCCTGTAATTAATGCCAAAACAGTGCAACATAAATGCATGAGATTCTGCAGATGCTGAAAATCTGGAACACATAAAAAATGCTGGAGGACCTCAGTGGGTCAGGCAACATCTATGGAGAGGAACAAACAACTGATGCTTTGGGCTGAGACCCTTCAATCAGGACTAGAAAGGAAGGGGGAAGAAGCCAGATTAGAAAGCTGGGGAAGGGGAAGAAGTATGAGCTGATAGCTGATAGGTGAAAGCAGGTGAGGGGGAAGATGAGTGGGTGGGGGGAGGGATGAAATAATCCACCTACCCTTTGCTGCTTTTTACTTCTCAACCTGCTCCACTGCCTAACCATCTTCCCCATCACCTGATCTCACCTATCTCCTTGAAATAAAATAAGAATTTAAAAATATCTTAGCCATAGAACTGCCAATCATCAAAATACCTATCTGGATTTCAAATGTTCTTCCGGGGAAGAAATGTACCATGCCTACCCAATCTGGCCTGTCTATGACTCCGGGTCCACCAATGTACTTAACTTCTGATTACCACCTCAGTTCATGGAATTAGGAATGAACACTGACATTGGCCCCAATGTCCACATCCTGTGAATGAATAAAGTACAAGAGATTTTACTATCTATGCATTGCAGATTGTATATTATTCATGGCAGTATGCGTAACATTGTTCTCATGAGAGTACTTATGATAGAATTCTTTACTAATGCTGTCACACTCAAGTTTTATTCAACTTTAATTGAAAATTTTATTACCAAAACTATTGCTTTTAGACTTGCCTAAAACTGAGTTAACATTATATCTACTAGATCTTATTGTAAGTTAACAGACCTTAATTTCATTAATATAAGAGTGGGTGGCTGATGGTTGGCATAAATTTGATGGGCTGAAGGGAATGCTCTGTGTTACACCCCCTATGAATCTTTGACTCTAAATTATTTCACTAGTTGCTGAATATATCATATTTATTTTACTGAAAATAATATCTCAATTAAATTTCAAACAAATAATAAAATCCTATGTGATGATCTTGAAGACCAAATAAATAAAACAAAATGTGGATTTGGTGCTTATTTTAAAATTAAATGTTAAATAAGTGGAGATTTCAAAGGTGCAGAACAACAAATAGTACTCTAGCTGTAGATTGTTACAGTTCTGGCATGATCTTCTTGCTTTTATGTTGTGTTTTGGCCAATCAAACACGAGTCACATTTGCCTTCTTAACCATATAATTCATCTGTTCTGTTAACTTGCATCAAAACTTAGGGCTTTGGGGTTTTGATTGACTTTTACTTGTCAGGACTTTTTTTTGTTTTTCTGATTTCCTTTTTAAATTTCTGTCTGCATCTATATTCCTCTGGTGTCTGGTTTGTTCACTTTTTGGTATTTATCCTCAAATCCCCTTGTTTGCCTTCCTTTAGTCTGTATGTTCTTCAACATCCATGAAGCTACACATTTGGGAATTCTCCTATTTTAATTGGAAGATTATATTGGACCACCACTGCAAAACTTGTCTCCATTGTTCCTTTCCATTGCTTTGTATCCTGTCTGTTATTTCGTTTCTCTTGATTTGTTTGCTGTTCCCAGATCATTACCTCATTTTTCTTCCGATTGAGTACACTTACCACATTTGTGGCCATTTAACCAGTCCATTGAAATCTTCCTGCTGCTGAAAACCCTTTACCTTATCATTAAACAAATGACTTTTTCCATCCTTAGCAAATTTCTGAATTATTGCCCATTCATTTAAGTTCAATACTCTCATACCTATCACAACAAGTAAAGGAAACTACTGCACACAGCCCTCCAGTCACTAAAATCCTGTTGACTGTTGTCCCTTGCTTTTTTCTACTGCGCAAATTTTAATGCAGTCTCCTACATTAGAAGAAAGAAGGCAGGAGAATGGGGCTGAGAAGAAAAATGGACCAGCCATGATAAATGGCAGAGCTGACTTGACGGGCCAAATGCCTAATTCTGCTTTTATATCTTATGGTTAATGGCCTTATGGTCTAATGCTTTCTGTTCAATCCAGTGGGCTATTACTAGCCACATCTATCTGCTATGCAGATGCTGCTACTATGCAGAACATTATCAAAAGCCTTAAAATAATTCATGCTTTATCCTCATTGATACTTGTTATTACATCTTCAAAATATATAATCAAGTCAGTCAGACTTTTCCTTCCCTGAAATAAATCCATGCAGACTGTTCTTGATTAAATTGTTTATCTCTCTAAATCCTACTTCATGCTTTCCTCAGAATTATTACCAGTAATTTACCCACAACAGGTTTTAGGCCAACTGCCAACTAGCTGGTTTATCTATTTCTCCTTTCTTAAAAAAGAGAATGGCTTCACATTAGCTAACTTCCATTCCTCTGGCACCATGTCTGTGCTCCAATATAGAGCCTTTGTTGCTTCCCCATTTGTTTCCTTTAAAAAACTGATATCGTTTTACTTGAACCTCATAATGAATCTACTTTATAGATGCTAATATTTACTTTCTTTGCTATTTTCAATGCTTCACACACTTCCTCCTTAACCTCAAAGTCTCTATTATTCCAATTCTTTATTGACAACTAAAGTCAGAAGCATCAATACTACAGTGGAGTAAAGGGCATTACAGAGGCAGGAAGGAGGAGTTGGCCAAAATTGATTGGAAAGGAACACTAGCGGGGTGACAGCGGAGCAGCAAAGACTGGAATTTCTGGGAGCAATTCAGAGGGCGCAGGAAGAAGTATTCTAAAGGTAGGGTGACACAACCATGGCTGACAAGAAGAGTCAAAGCTAATGTAAAAGCTAAAGAGATGGCATATAATCGAGTGAAAATTTGTGGAAAATTAGAATATTGGGAAGCTTTTAAAAACCAATAGAAGGCAACAAAAAAAGCCATAAGGAAGGATAAAATAGAATATGAAGTAAGCTAACCAATAACATTAAAGAGTATACCAAAAGTTTCTTCAATACATAAAGTGTAAAAGAGTTAAGTCCAAGAGTGTCAGCGGGCAGAAGTGTGTCAAGTTGCCATTACTAGGAAGAAAGTTCTTGGGAAGCAGGAAGGTCTGAAGGTGGATAAGTCACTTGGACCAGAATGTATACTCTTCAGTGTTCTGAAAGAGGTAGCGGAAGAGATTGTGGGGCAATAGTAATGGTCTTTCAAGAATCAATTGATTCTGGCATGGTTTTGGAGGACTGAAAAATTGCAAATGTCACTCCACTCTTCAAGAAGGGAGAGAGGCAGAGAAGGGAAATTATAAGCCATTTGGTCTAGTGTCAGTGGTTAGGAAGATGTTGAAATCTATTGTTAAGGATCTTTCTCTCTCTCTCTCTTTCTCTCTCTCTCTCTCTTTCTCTCTCCTCTCTCTCTCCCTCTCTCTCTTTCCTCTCTCTCTCCACTCTCTCCTCTCTCTCCTTTCTCTCCTCTCTCTCATCCCTCTCTCTCCTCTCTCTCTTTCTCCCTCTCTCTCTTTCTTTTTATTTTCCTTTTGATTGTGAGGGAGAGTTTGCTATTGATTATTGAGTCAGAGAACTTGGAATAAGAGCGACTCAGCAGACTGTAACATCGTAATCAGCAAGTTATTTTGCTTTGTTGCTCTCCCCTGTCACCACGGAAAAGGAGCAACACCTCTCTGTCCCTTGTTAAGGCGAGAAAGATTCTGTTGGGTGAACAATTAGGTTTTATTCAATTGCAGATTATGGTCTCTCTTTGGGTGTTTTGCTGGTGCTTACTTGGTGGGTGGTGGGTGCTGATTCTTCCTCCTGAAATAAGTGAGGAAGTAGTGAGGGTAGATGCTTTGCTGCTGCTTGTCTGTGGGGAGGGGAGAAAGGGGGCTTTGGGTTCTAACATTTTACTGTCATTCATTCTTTCCCCCACTACAGGAAACATCCTCTCCACATCCACTATATAGAGGCCTTTCAACATTAAATGGAACTACTGAACTATTAAATCATTTAGCCACTTTGTCCTGCTTTCTCCTCCAAATTATAGTCCTTTTTTGTTTGTAAATACAACAAAGGAAAAAAATTCCTTTTGATTTTGTTAAACATTTTGTTCATTGTTATACATGCACTATTATCTGCATCCAATCAAGAATGTAAGCAAATGAACATGGCCTTCATCAGTGCTGTTTTGTACGTTAGCTTACAGGAGGTGTGCTTCAGCAGAGCAAGACAGGTGAAGTGTTCCCTAGTGAGGGTACCAGATGTAGTCATAGCTCAGAACTGATTAAGTTCATTACATGTACCAGTGGACAGACTTGAGTACTTCAGTCCACTGGGAAGTGAACAGTCAGCCACAAAGTTGCACAATGATTTGTTTTCATAGATATAATTTTGAATTTTAATACATTACAGCATGTAACACTGGTAAGTGGGCCTGAAAATTTCAATTTTATAACTTGCTTGGGGCACGTTTCTTTGCACCTTTGGCAAGCAAACAATGTCCTACGAATCCATTTTCCATAGTGTAGTAATGTCAGTGTTCAAAGCGCCAGCTTAATTAACTCTTCTTATTTTCTTGCTGTAAATGATTCTCTGTGACTTGTTGCAGTTTTTTAATAGTCTTTCCCGATAAGATAATAAACTACAAACGTGTATATATTTACTGTATTTTCTAGAATAGCCACAGCTGCTTCAGTTAAAGCTAACTAAAATTAATGATAAAAGAGTGCAAATGATGTATCTATATTTTTCCAAAAATCTTTCCTCAGCTTTACAATAGATCATGAAGACTCTTGTGGAAATTCACCCCTTTATTCATTCTGGCTAAAGTTCAAATACTAGATACAGCAGTGGATAAAACCCATCATAATTTCCCCATCTGTTTTTATTCTTACTGTGATGGTTGTAAAGGATGATAGCTTTGATTATACTGATAGATTGCAGAAAATGGATTAAATTAATGAAGCTGTTATCAGAAGAAATAAAACAGAGGAATATAACCACTAACCTAATCATGAAATTTGCAATTATTTTATCACTGAGAAATTAGGTTTTAACATACGTAAACTTAGTCAAGGCACCCTATAGCCTCTCCCTAACAGGCTTTCTTTCAGAAGTGCAATGGAATTTCATGTGTAAGTTATGCATTTTGAGGTAAGTTGACCAGAAATGTTGCTACATTTATTGACTAGAGAAAAGTACTGCATGATTAGTTAACAAAGAACATACAATCATGTTTGAAATCCTTGAATTATTAACAGGAAGGTCTGAGGTCATGCACTTCCAAAATACACAAAATTGAAGGTTTAAAATAAATACATGAAACTACATAAACTGTTCCATCTTATACTGCTAAAAGTCATCTAAGGATAAAGCACAGGCAAGTCCTGAAACCAGGTTTGAAATCATGAAGGAAAACTATTTGTCATTCAGAGCACACTGTGCTGGAGAAAGATGTTATTTTCATTTAAAAAGGTGAAGCAATTTGGGCTCAGGTGGGTCAAGTTAATTGGCTCAAATCAATATCTAGCACCTATGTTGTCTTCCAGCTCAAGGCTATCTGAAGATTAGATACTGGTTATGAATTACAAGGACAAATGAATGAACACTGAACTGAACAAGACCAGGTTTCACAGGAGAAAATGTACATTATGAGGGTCTTTCCCAACTGTGCCAATAGACGGCTGAAATTTTTCTTTCAGTATTCACACCTTGCTTGACAAACTGCAAGTGTAGAAAGAGAAACAATGTGGAAAATAGCCTTTGGCTTACTGAATGTCCACCGACCATCAACCAGCCAGTTTTACACAAATCCCACCCTGACCCATGCTATCCCCACATAGCCCATCAACCAGCCAGTTTTACACAAATCCCACGCTGACCCATGGTATCCCCACATAGCCCATCAACCTTCCCCAGATTCTATGCTCACCTACTCGCTAGGGGTAAGTTATATGGTCAATTAACTTATCAACCTGCATATTTTGAGATGAAGGAGAAAACTGATACGTCCAGAGGAAATACGTACGGTTGTGGAAAGAACATGCAAAGTGTACGTAGACAGAGTCACAGCTCAGGATCTAATCCAGGTCACTGGACCTGCAAGGCAGCAGTTCTCCCAGCTCTACTACTATACCAGCTGAGTATTTGTCATCACACAATTGAATTGTGACACTTTGAACAGATGACTAGGATACCCATGATTATAAATTTTTTTTTTAAATTGCAGATGTTAGAAATCTAAAACAAAAACTGAAAATGCTATAAGTACTCAGCAAATCAGTTTGAATCTATGGGAAGAACAGAGCTAGCACTTCAGGTGCGAGGCTATGAGAACAAAGCTCTGCTGAAAGGTCGTCAATCAGAAATATTAGCTTGCTTTTTCTTCGTATGATGTTGTGATGAATTATATTACTAGATCTCCACTTGTGCTCCATTTAATTCCTGGACTTTGCTCCTTTTGCTTTTTACTCTTACCCCCAAAAAAAATCTGAATCTTGAAATCACTGCTGAGCAAGTGGACCCCCTTTTAGGGACAGTTATTTTTAGTATTTGCTGACTTCATTCCAATCTGTCTAATTTAATCTTCAGACAAGAATGCATTGTTCTGGATTTTCTCACCCAAGTACATCCTGTTTTAAGATATGGATTAAATAATCCCTCTATCTCTCTTATTCAAGGGAATAAAAGCTATTGTTGTATAATCAATTTGCAGGACCCTTCTATTCTTTAAGGATAGAGTAACATTTGAACAAGCTAATGTTTTATTTTACTTTTTAAATTTAGATATGCAACACAATAACAGACCCTTTTGGCCTAGAGCCCATGCTGTCCAGTTACACCCTTGTGGCCAATGAACCTACTAAAGAGTATGTCTTTGGAATATGGGAGGAAACTGGAGAGCCTGGCGAATATCCACATGGGTCTGGGGTAGAACGTACAAACTCTCTATAGATAGCAGCAGAATTAAAACCGTGTTGGTGTTGCTGTAATAATTTTACAGTAGCTGCCTCACTACCATGCGGTATCAAGCACTCTTCCTTGACCGGGAATTGAACTGGAGCCAAGATAGTGAAAGTCTCAAATCCTAACCAATAGACCACCAGGGAACCTAACTAATATGATACAGCAATGTTAAATTAAAATTTTATTCCATCCACCTTTATCTAGATTACTCGGCTGATGAGAAAGGCTTCAAGCATAATATTGATTGTGGGCTCTTGATTATCCTTGAATTTAATCACTGCACTGCTGGTGCCTGTGCCTTCATCTGGTAAGCCATTAAGCTCTGAAAGTTCCTTCTTAAACCTTTCTGACTCTTTACTTCTCTTCTTACCTTTAAGATTATCCATAAATCTGTCTCTAATTAATCCAATCAATATTGACTCACAGCTCTTTCTGTTTTTTTTCTTAGACACAACTTTTAGAACATAGAACATTACGACAGAGTACAGGCCCTTTGGCCTGCTATGTTGTGCTGACCTTTTAACCTTTTGACCTTTTGATCATGTACACTAATTTCCCTTTATGTGACTTTCCTGTGGAGCATTTTGATAAATCTTTTACTCTGGAGATACCAAAAGCTGCCACCGTTTCTGAATAGTAATTCATTATCTTTTTCCAGGTTTACCTGTTCATGGGAAGAACTTAAAATTTTAACGAGTAGTCACTGTGACCCCGCTTACACAATTAAGTTTGGACTTTAGAAGTTAAGGACAGCACTGGTGTGAACTTGGTATCCTTAGCATTATCTCCAACACTCATCTCTAACCTTGGCTCACTTCAAAACCTCAAATATATCCTGAATAAAAAACAAGAGAAAATCTGCAGATGCTGGAAATCTGAGCAACACAAACAAAATGCTGGAGGAACTCAGCAGGCCAGGCAGCATCTATAGAAAAGAATGCAGTTTACATTTTGGGTCTCATCTATGGTCTCTTTTCCAAAGATGCTGCCTGGCCTGCCGAGCTTCTCCAGTATTTTGTGTATATCCTGGATATTTGTGTGTAGCATCAAAGGACATTTACATGGTGATTTAACAAGCTTCCCACTTGACATATTAAAAAACAAGTAGAATTAGGTTTTCATGATCTTGCAATGGTTTAACTTGGATGACAGACCTACTGTAAAAAAAAAGCTATCTCCATGTTTGTCCTCTGGTATTCAATGGATAGCAAAATGGAAATGTATAATTTATTCATAATTGTTGACAACAATTGTGAAGTTATTCCATTTTTGCTCTAAAATTTTGTTTGGTTTGTTTTTAAAAATTTGAACAATCTTTGATTCTGGAGTCAAGTCGCGTGGGTGGTGCATTTACAAAAACAGTCGATGTGATAGATTTTATTTTGTCGGAGCTTTATGTAATATCTTTGAGCGTGTGGATAGCCAGAGGCTTTTTCCCAGGGCTGAAATAGCTATCACGAGGGGGCAAAGTTTTAAGGTGCTTGGAAGTAGGTACAAGGGGGATGTCAGACGTAAGATTTTCACCCAGAGAGTGGTGGATGTGTGGAATGCACTGCCAGTGAAGGTGATAGCGGCGGATGCAAAAGGGCATTTTAAGAGACTTGTAGATAGGTACATGGAGCTTAGAAAAATAGAGGGCTGTGCGGTTAGAAGATTCTAGTCAGTTTCTAGAATAGGTTACATGGTCGGCACAACATTGTGGGCCGAAGGGCCTGTAATGTACTGTAGATTTCTATTTTCTATTAAGTGACAATTTTTGAAGTATGGCTTACAAAATTCCAATCAATATATATATAGCCCCAGGTCTGTGATTTCAATAAAATTGGAATGGTGCTGGAGCTGGAGCAGGAGCAATCAGGCATGTACGTGCATTGCGTGAGATAGGTGGTCGCCTCAGACTACAGACAAAGAAAACAAGGAGCTTGATTTGCAGCACACTTTGCTAGTAACTGTAAGGAAGCAGTACTGAAGAAACACATGAAAGGCTGATGACATACTGGGGTTGTTCGTTGTTCTCCGGTGAGGGGAGCAGACCCAGAGCCATGCAGAAAGAATCATTTTGAGTCAATGTTCCCATCGGATATCTGCAAACATTGGGGGCTGACGTATCCTTTTCAATCACAAGAACACAAGATAACAAAGGATGATAAAGGCAATTTGTAATATATTTGTTCACCCGTCTGGAAATGTCCTGAAGCCTGCACAATGCATCAATTGGTTCTGCGATTATTTGAGATTCATCTCCACAGTTTCCTTGTCTGGCAATCTATTCTAGATATTTCTTATTCCGAGAAAGATGAAGTATTCCCTGATTTCGATACTAACTGTGAAGCTTACTATTTAAACAAATACAGTCACTTTGCCTCCCATCCAGCTTTTAAATATTGTAAAATCTCATTTCAGATACCTCACTGCAAGTCTGTGAACTCTTGAAATAAATTTGATTGCTCTTGAAAACATATATAACATTAAACAATTGATTCCTGCTTATTAATTACAAAGCAGGCTGCATGCTGTTTCTCACTGCTCATTAGAAAGATTTCAGCATCCTGATAATGATAACAGTGCAGTTCTTTCACTAACCGGTAAGCAGAATGTCATATCATGACAGGTGAGATCTGCTTAGTACTTGCTAAAAGCTGGTGTCTTGAAAGCCAGCTGCCAATTGCCAGTGGCTGGACCAGGCCTTGGCAATTAATCTACAAGTGAATTTTAGTTGGGAAACAGTGAAGAATGAGAAAACATATTCAGCATGGACATAGTGGGCCAAAACAGCTGGTTTCTGCAATGTATGATGCTATAAGCCTCTCTGACTCTATAACCTAAGGGGGAATAAAACAGCTCAATAGTTTTTTGAAAGAGAATTAAAGGCGTATGTGGAAAAGATCAATGAATGCACATAAAAGCCATTTCATTCCAACTGGTGGTTTTAGGTAGAACACAGAACAGCACAGCACAGGAACAAAACCTTTGGACCACAATGTAGTGACGAACCAAATATTATTCATAAAAGCCACTTGAACTAGTCCCTACTGCCTACACAATGTCCATATCCCTCCATTTTTCTCACATTCATGTGCCTATCTAAATGTCTCTTAGAAGTCCCCAAAGTATCTGCCTCTACCTCCACCCCAGACCATGAATTCCAGACACCCATGACTCTCTGAGTAACAAAACTTGACTCTCACATCTCCTTCAATATTAGCCCCTCTCACCTTAAATGTATGTCCTCTGGTATTAGGCATGTCAATCCTTGGAAAATGGGCTGTCTGTCTGCTCCTTCTATGCCTCACATAATCTTATTGTCATGGCCCGGTCCGTGAAGTCTGCGTTCCGGTTCACTGTCCAGTCCGTGGACTCCGGACTCCAGGTCTTCCGGCTGTCCCTTGTTTTAGTTGGGGTTAATCATAGGCACCTGATGCTCGTTTTGGGGCTGGGAATATAACTGGCCCTGGGTCTAAGTGTGGTGGCTGGTTTGTCTTGTCAGTATCTTGTCCTTGCCTCTGTGGGGTATGTCAGGCTGGCTTTGCTGTTACCCTGAGGCTGGGCTGTTCCCTTCCCCTTCCTTCTGGAGCCTGTGTCAAGTTCTACTGCTGGAGCAAGACTGGACCCTTGCTGTGTCTAGGTAAGGAACTGTCTATTGTTGTTTTGAACTGTCTCTATGTCCATGCCTTTGCTAGGTAGGTCTGACTGTTTGCTGCTACCTAGTGTTGGGAACTGTCTTGTTGTGTTCAGCAGTCTGGGTAGAGCCCTGACCCCAAGGAGGGGTCCCTGCACTGTGTTCTGTGTATGAGTCATGGCCCTAAGTCCTGTTCCCAAGGAGGTGTCCTGGCTCTGTGTTCCATGTCCCTGTGTTCCTGTCTCTCAAGTCCAAGGCTCTGTGTTCCTGTCCTTTCTCCCAAGGCCATGTCATGTCTTTGCCTAGTTCTGGAGTCTGAGTCTGAGTCCTTATTAGAGTGTTATAAAACTACAACATAACGTTGTGAATTTTGAACTGCATGCCTAGACTAAAAAAGGCAAGCATGACATGTGCCTTGGCCACCATATCAAACTCCATAGCCACTTTCAGGTAGCTATGAGCTTGGAACCCAAGCTCTCTTCTCATCAATAGTGTTAAGGGTCTTGCCCATAGCAGCGTATTGTCCCTTTGCGCTTGACCTACCAAGGTGCAACACTTCACATTTGTCTGGTTTAAACTCCATCTGCCATTCCTCTGCTCGGATCTGCAACTGGTCTATATTTTGTTGTAATCTTTTCCAGTCTTCTATGTTATCCACGATGCCATCAATCTTTGTATTACCTGAAAACTTATAAACTTGTATATTAAAATTTTCATCCAGATCATTTATAAACATTGCAAACAGCAGAGCTCTCATTACAGGACCTTGTGGAACACCATTAATCACAGGCCTCCAGCTAGAATAAGTCCTTGCAACCATAACCCTGCTTTCTATGGACAAGCCATTTCTGAAGTCAAATGACCAATTTGCTGTGCTTTGTAAATCCATTACCTAATCGAGGAAAGAAAACAGGAGTCTGGGATATGTGTACTTGTTCTCGTTTAACTTTAGCAAGGTGCGCACATATGGAAGTAGGCAGTTCAAATGGTTTTCCATAGACTAGATGGACCGAATGGCCCATTTCTGCACTGTATTTTCCTATGGCTCTATGACACGATGGCATAATGATATATGCCAATCAGGTACCTCATGCATATAACACATAGTGAATTATGTAAACAACAAAGAATGCTTAATTGAACAATACTTTTACAATGTTACTTAATATTGCAAGAGTTGACTCTGGGACTGCAGGAAGTAGTTCTAATAGCTCTGGATACCTTTCTTCTCTAATAATTGACTCTGCTCTCCTCAACTGATCAATGTGTCATCTCCAGATGACATAATTTGCAATCTCCACAGTGTAGAACAGTCCAACTCTGTCTTTAATCTTCCAAGTACCCACTTTTGATCACCTCTGTAGTCTGTCACCAGGACCATTTGTCCAAGAATGAAGCATCAAACTTCTTGTTTGAGGAGCCTTCAACGTGTCTCAACTGTTTGTCCTGTGTACTCCTTCTGAGGTTGGGTTTGAGAAGATCCCAGCGTGATTGCTAGGAATGACCCAGAAACAGCATAGCTAGTGAGTTGTTGGTTGCGCAGTGTTCTGCATTGAGAGATGCTAAGAGAAGATCGTCAGGCTTCTGAGTCAGTGTTAGTGAAGTGTGTTCTGATGACACCACAGTGCATTCTTTAGATTCTAGACAAAACTTTACACCAAGCGACTTGTAGCTGGGTGGTATAGTGCAGATATAATGTCTTATTCCATTTATCTTCAGGAATGAATTGAACGGTTTCACAACAAACTGTGGTCTATTGTCATTGTTTGGAACACCAGCACTTGTGAAGAGGCTTCTCAACTCATTAACAACGTGAGGCTGTAGTGGAGGCTATTCAGAACACTTCTGGCCACTTTGCAGCTGCATCCACCACTAACAAGACATTTCTGCCCATGAATGGTCTGGCAAAATCCACATGAATCCACTGCAAGGGCAGTGCAGGCCACTCACGAAGATGGAGAGATGCTGCTCCTGACATCTTCTGGATATGCTGGCATTCAAAGAGAACATAGCAAGCTGTTCGATCTGCTGAACCACCAGTTATTTCCTTTTCTAAAGGTGAACCAGACATTCCATAAGCATTTCTATTATTAGTTGTCCTGTTGAACTCGACTTTATAATTGTGTCCAAGAAACTGAGCCCATCTTTGCATTCATACAGCTGCTGTCAGTGGAACACCCTTCTGTGGATTGAAAATGGACACTAATGATTGATCAGTAAGAAGGTTAAACTATCTCTCATGCGAGTACTGGTTGAAACATTTTACACCCCAAACCAGACTCAAGGCATCTGTCAATCTGTGCTTAATTTTTTTTCTGCAGCGGTAAGGGAACATAACGTAAAGGTTATGGGGTGTTCACTTCCATCACTTAGAATATGTGATATGACTGCATCTATACCATAAAGCAAGGCTACACAGGCAAGCTTCACTGGATGATGTGAATCACAATGTGTGAGTACAATGTCTGATGTCACCACTTCCTTTACCTTCTGGAAAGCCACCTCACACTGCTCTGTCCATTGCCATTTCTTCCCGATCTGTAGTAATAATTTCAAGCGATGGAGCACATTAGTCAAGTTTGGCAGGAACCTCTTATAGTAATTAACAAATCCTAAAAGGAACTGCAAATGTAACACATCCTTTGGCCTTGGAACATCCACCACTGCATGAAGTTTCTTAGCACACTTGTGTAAATCTTTTGTGTCAATGCTGTGACCACAACAGGTGATGCTTGGTTTAAAGAGTTGACACTTATTGCATTGGTCTCCAAACCCATATTGTCTAACCGTTTTAACACTGTCTTGAGATTTTGGAGATGTTCCTTGTTATCCTCACCAGTAATAATGATATCCAGGTAACACTGAGTGCCTGGGCAGCCTCGTAGCACCTGGTCCATATCATCCCACCAGAATGCAGGAGCAGACGCTACTCCAAAAATAAGCCTATTACAGTGATAAGCCCTTTGTGAGTGTTTATGGTAGAAACACTTTGAACTCTTCTTCCAGCTCTATCTGCAGGTAGGCTCAGCTGTCCATTTTGCTGAAGTGCTTCTTTCCAGAATGGTTTGCAAAGGTATCCTCTATCCTGGGCAGAGGGTACTGATCCATTTTCAATACTGAGTTGATGCTGACCTTTAAATCACCGCAGATCCTGACAGATCCATTCCTCTTGGCTACTGGGACAACTGGTGTTACCCATGGGCTCCACACAACCTTGTAAAGACTTCCTTCAGCCTGCATGTGATCTAGCTCACTGCCTACTTTATCACAGATGGTAACAGGAACCAGATGAGCTTTGTAAAACCTGGGTGTGTCAATTTAACTTAAATATATCAAGGGTAAAATAGTGTTGAGTTTTCCAGTGCCATCTTTGAACCGCACTGTGGCATCATCTAGTAACTTTCTTAATTCACTTTCAACTGACTCTGTTGCACTGGACGTGGCATGCCAATGGTCGATGGATCTTCAATCAAGTTGTAGTTGTCTCAGCCACTAACATCCCCACAATGTCGGCCTCCTGTTTTTATCTCCTGTATGCTCAATGTGGATTGTTGGCTGTTGTATTTCACTGTTACAGATGTCATTCCCATAGGAGTTATCTTTTCTCCAGTATAAATTCAGCAGGCTGAATTTCAGTATCTTTGAAGTGCCATTCAAACTCCTTTTGTGGAATAACTATAACAGCTAAGCCAGTGTCCAATTCTATTTTAATTAATTTGCCATTTACTTCTGGTGTAAGCTATATAGCTTGTCTGTTTTTAGTTTTCACATTATAAATCTCAAGGCTACTCAGTCTTGTCTCACTCTCATCCTTGTATTTTTCATCAAAAACATGCAAATTAGAGTTTTTGAAACTCAGCTTGTCTTTTTTTTCTTCCCTTTGTAGCATTTTGACATACTCTTTGTATTTTTCCTACTTTGTTGCATTTTCTGCAATTTTCTCCTTTGAACTTGCGGTGATGTGTACATGAGCCCCTACCACAACAGTAAAACTCTTTTTCAGCCATGCATGTGATGCACTATCAATTACTCAAAGACTGGAAGTAGAGTAAATACTGAAAGGTGTTTATTAGTAAAATGTGATCTCGATCATGCTGAGTATCTGCCCTGGACTGAGAGGAGGAGTAGTGGCACAATTGCCTTTATTCAGGGGTCTGTGGGAGGAGGCACAGGAACCGTCAGCAGAGGGGCGTGTCCAGACAGGTAACCCAGTTACAACATATATAATATATGGTTTACCACAGCACACTTCTCTTTGGGCATTGCAGTTTTGTTCGCGCTCACTTTCATTCCTGCCTGTGACTCAATTGTGTTTCTGGCTGCTCTTGATGCAATAATTTCAACTGCTCTTTTAAATGTGAGTTGTCCTTCAGTTGGGAGCTATTTTTGATTGATTTCCTGTAGGTTTCCAGAAACTGAATGATCTCTCTGTACCACATTAGGCCCGTGATGGAACTGACAATGCTCAGATGTGAGATGCTCTAAAAAGCCATGTTGCTGCCACTCTAGAAAATCCCCTCCAGTAATCCAGCACCAACCTGACTTTCCTAATCTACCTGCATATTGAAGTCCCTCATAACTATCGGAATATTGCCCTTCTAGCATGCATTTTGTATCTCCCATTGTAATTTGTAGGACATGTCCTTACTACTGTTTGAGGGTCTATAGACACCTCCCATCAGTGTCTTTTTACCCTTTCATTTCCTTAGCTCTATCCACAATGATCTGACATCTTCAGACCCTATGTCACCTCTTGCTAATGATTTTATTTCATTTTTTACCAATGCCACCCCCCTCTGCCTTCCTGTCAGTCCTTTCGATACAATGTGTATCCTTAAACATTAAGCTCCCAGCTGTGATAATCTTTCAGCCATGATTTAGTGATGCCTACAACATACCTCACAACCTGTAACTGTGCTGTAAGTTCATCTACCTTATTCTGTATTCTGTGCACATTCAAATACAACACTTTCAGTCCTGTATTCACCCTTTTTGATTTTGTACACCTTTTACATTGCAACTTATCCTGTTGACTGCAATTTTGCCCTTTCAACAGCCTCTCCTCACTACACATTGCCTCTGTTTGTAAACCAGCTGCCTCATCTCCAGCACTATCATTCACCTAAGCTATGATAACTTTTGCTTTGAAAATATGCAGCTTAGAACACTAGTAGTGCTATGCTCAACATTTTGATTCCTAACTTTTTCTGAGGTCCTATCAATATCTGCCTTCCACTAACTGCACTGATGCTGCTCTAGTTCCAATCCCCCTGCAACTCTAGTTTAAACTCCACCATTCAACATTAACAAACTTTCCCACTCAGATATTAATCTCGCTCTAGTTCAGGTGCACGCTGTCCCTTCTGTACAGGTCCCACCTTCCCTGGAAGAGAGCCCAATGATCCCAAATTCTTATGCCCGCCCTCCCTCCTACACCAATTCCTTAGCTGCATGTTAACTGTAGAATCTTTCTTGTTCTGGCCTCAAGCATGTGGCAAGGGTAGCAATGCTGATATCACAACCCTGGAGGCCTGCCTTTAACTTGGCACCTAACTCCCTATACAGAACCTTGTCACTCGACCCTACGTGGACCATCTATTCTGGCTGTTCATCCTCCCATTTAAGAATGCTGAGGACTCGATCCAAGATATCCCACAGCCTGGCACCCATGAGGCAACATACCATCCGGGAGACTCATTCTCACCGACAGAGCCTCCTGTCCGTTCCCCTAACTAACAAAGCTCCTATCACCACAGCGTGCCTCTTCTTCCCCTTCCGGTCTGAGGCAGACTCTGGAAGAGACCTGACCACTGACTTTCTTCTGTTAAGTCAATCACTCAGTATCCAGAGCAATGTACCTGTTGCTTGAGGGGAATGGCCACAGGGATACTCTGCACTGACTCCTTAACCCCCTTCCCCTTCCTGACTGTCACTCAGTTTCCTGTGTCCGCACCTTGGGGGTAATTACCTCTATATATCCTATTCCTATCTGTCATCCCCTCAGCCTCCTGAATGATCTGGAGTTCATACACTTTCAGCTCCAACACATCTGTTAGAAGCTGCTGCTGGCTGCACTTCTCACACTTGTAGTCATCAGGGACACTGGTGGTCTGTCTGTCCTCCCACATCCCACAAGAGGAGCATTTCACTATCCTGCCTGACACCTCTACTGTCCTAGCTGAGCAGATAGAAAGAAGAGAAAGAAAAAAAAGGTTATTTTTTTCCTTTGCTTTCTCTGACTGAAACCTCTCTTCACTGAGGCCTCGAAGAGCTAAGGACTCAAGATCACCACTCTAACTATGTCCACTCAGATGATGGCAGCTGTGCTTACCCCTGCTTTCCTTTAATTTGCTCTTGCTAATCAATCCCAAAAGCTGATTGGTTGCTGGTCAAAGCTCTTTTTCACTGTAGCGATCCCCGCTGTCTTTTATCCTCGAGCAGAGGAACTGATTGAAGTCCCCTCCTCTCCAAACTTCCGATGTCCAGAATGGTCGCTGATCAAAGCTCATATTAGGATCAAATCAGCATTAAATCCAACTGTCATTGTGCATTCTAGGGAAATGAAGTTAAGTACCAGAAAGAGGAGTCCCATTAAAACATCAGCAAAGAGATATTTTATGACAGCACATGCATGATGGAAAACATAGGCAGTTTCAGCTTCTTTCTTATGTTCTCTACATATTTCCAATGGATGTTAATTATGTATGTACATGATCTCTTGTATGCTGCCTTACATGGATGAGCATAAAGTCTAAGCAGGTGAATAGTTCAACATAGCTGTGCAAATTTGGTTCAAGATTGCTGAGCCTCTGGTGATCTTTGCATCATCAGTGGGGATGGGAGAAGTTCCGGAGGATTGGAGGGTTGCAGATGTTGTTCCATTATTCAAGAAAGGGAGTAGAGATAGCCCAGGAAATTATAGACCAGTGAGTCTTTCTTCAGTGGTTGGTAAGTTGATGGAGAAGATCCTGAGAGGCAGGATTTATGAACATTTGGAGAGGCAGAAAATGATTAAGAATACTCAGCATGGCTTTATGAAAGGCAGGTCATGCCTTACGACTTATGAGCCTGATTGATTTTTTTGAGGATGTGACTAAATGTGTGTACCTCAATGCAAGAAGCATCAGAAACAAAAGTGATGAACTGAGAGCTTGGATACATACATGGAATTATGATGTATTTGCCATTACAGAGACTTGGCTGGCACCAGGGCAGTAATGGATTCTCAATTCCTGGATTTCAGTGCTTTAAAAGGAATAGAGAGGGCGGAAAAAGGGGAGGAGGGGTGACATTACTGGTCTGGGATACTATTACAGCTACAGAAAGGGTGGGTAATGTAGCAAGATCCTCTTTTGAGTCAGTATGGGTGGAAGTCAGGAACAGGAAGGGAGCAGTTACTCTATTAGGGGTATTCTATAGGCCCCCTGGTAGCAGCAGAGATACAGAGGAGCAGATTGGGAGGCAGATTTTGGAAAGGTGCAAAACTAACAGGGTTGTTATCATGGGTGACTTTAACTTCCCTAATATTGATTGGCACCTGATTAGTTCCAACGGTTTAGATGGGGCAGAGTTAGTTAAGTGTGGCCAGGATGGATTCCTGTCAGTATGTGGACAGGCCGACCAGGGGGAATGCCATACTAGATCTAGTACTAGGTAATGAACCTGGTCAGGTCACAGATCACTCAGTGGGTGAGCATCTGGGGGACAGTGACCACCGCTCCCTGGCCTTCAGCATTATCATGGAAAAGGATAGAATCAGAGGACAGGAAAATTTTTAATTGGGGAAAGGCAAATTATGAGGCTATAAGGCTAGAACTTGTGGGTGTGAATTGGGATGATGTTTTTGCAGGGAAATGTACTATGGACATGTGGTCGATGTTTAGAGATCTCTTGCGGGATGTTAGGGATAAATTTGTCCTGGTGAGGAGTATAAAGAATGGTAGGGTGAAGGAACCATGGGTGACAAGTGAGGTGGAAAATCTAGTCAGGTGGAAGAAGGCAGCATACTTGAGGTTTAGGAAGCAAGGATCAGTTGGGTCTATTGAGGAATATAGGGAAGCAAGAAAGGAGCTTAAGAAGGGGGCATGAGAAGGCCTTGGTGACTAGGGTAAAGGAAAACCCCAAGGCATTCTTCAATTATGTGAAGGAAAAAAAGGATGACAGGAGTGAAGGTAGAACCGATTGGAGATAAAGGTGGGAAGATGTGCCTGGAGGCTGTGGAAGTGAGCAAGGTCTTCAATGAATACTTCTTTGGTATTCACCAATGAGAGGGAACTTGATAGTGAGGACAATGAGTGAGGTTGATGTCCTGGAGTATGTTGATATTAAGGGAGAGGAGGTGTTGGAGTTGTTAAAATACATTAGGATGGATAAGTCCCCGGGGCCTGATGGAATATTCCCCAGGCTGCACCATGAGGCGAGAGAAGAGATTGCTGAGCCTCTGGCTAGGATCTTTGTCATTGTCCACAGGAATGGTACCAGAGGATTGGAGGGAGGCGAATGTTGTCCCCTTGTTCAAAAAAGGTAGTAGGGATAGTTGGGGTAATTATAGACCAGTGAGCCTTGTGTCTGTGGTGGGAAAGCTGTTGGAAAAGATTTAGAGATAGGATCTATAGGCATTTAGAGAATCATGGTCTGATCAGTGACAGTCAGCATGGCTTTGTGAAGGGCAGATCGTGTCTAACAAGCCTGATAGAGTTCTTTGAGGAGGTGACCAGGGATATAGATGAGGGTAGTGCAGTGGATGTGATCTATATGGATTTTAGTAAGGCATTTGACAAGGTTCCACACGGTAGGCTTATTCAGAAAGTTAGAAGGCATGGGATCCAGGGAAGTTTGGCCAGGTGGATTCAGAATTGGCTGCCTGTGGAAGACATTCAGATTGGAGGATTGTGACTAGTGGTGTCCCACAAGGATCTGTTCTGGGACCTCTACTTTTCGTGATTTTTATTAACGACCTGGATGTCGGGGTAGAAGGGTGGGTTGGCAAGTTTGCAGATGACACAAAAGTTGATGTTGTAGCTGGTGTAGAGGATTGTCAAAGATTGCAGAGAGACATTGATAGGATGCAGAAGTGGGCTGAGAAGTGGCAGATGGAGTTCAACCCGCAGAAGTGTGAGGTGGTACACTTTGGAAGGACAAACTCCAAGGCAGAGTACAAAGTAAATGGCAGGATACTTGGTCATGTGGAGGAGCAGAGGGATCTCAGGGTACATGTCTAGAGATCCCTGAAAAGCTTTCATAAGTTGAGGGATAGAGTTTAAGAGTCACGATGTAATGATGCAGTTCTATAAAACTCTGGTTAGGCCACACTTGGAGTATTGTGTCCAGTTCTGGTCACCTCACTATAGGAAGGATGTGGAAGCATTGGAAAGGGTACAGAGGAGATCTACCAGGATGCTGCCTGGTTTTAGAAAGTATGGATTATGATCAGAGATTAAGGGAGCTAGGGCTTCACTCTTTGGAGAGAAGGAGGATGAGAGAAGACATGATAGAGGTGTACAAGATAATAGGAATAGATAAAGTGGATAGCCAGTGCCTCTTCACCCAGGTCACCACTGCTCAATACAAGAGGACATGGCTTTAAGGTAAGGGGTGGGAAGTTCAAGGGGGATATTAGAGGAAGGTTTTTTACTCAGTGGTTGGTGTGTGGAATGCACTGCCCGAGTCAGTGGTGGAGGCAGATACACTAGCGAAGTTTAAGAGACTACTAGACAGGTATATGGAGGAAATTAAGGTGGGGGTTTATATGGGAGGCAGGGCTTGAGGGTCAGCACCACATTGTGGGCCGAAGGGCCTGTACTGTGCTGTACTATTCTATGTTCTACATATTAAAGGTAGAGCAGTGGATGTAGTGTATATGAATTTCAGCAAGGCACTTGACAAGGTTGATTGAGAATGTAATGAGGCATGGGATCCAAGGGGACATTGCTTTGTGGATCCAGAACTGGCTTGCCCACAGAAGGCAAAGAATGGTTGTAGAGGGGTCATGTTCTGCATGGAGGTCGGTCACCAGTGGTGTCCCTCAGGGATCTGTTCTGGGACTCCTACTCTTCATGATTATTATCAATGACCTGGATGAGGAAGTGGAGGGATGGGTTAGTAAATTTGTTGGGACACAAAGGTTGGAGGTGTTGTGGATAGTGTGGAGGGCTGTCAGACGTTACAGTGGGACATTGATAGGATGCAAAACTGGGCTGAGAAGTGGCAGATGAAGTTCAACCCAGATAAGTGTGAGGTGGTTCATTCTGGTAGGTCAATACGATGGCAGAATATAACATTAATGGTAAGACTTCTGGCAGTGTGGAGGATCAGAGGAATCTTGGGGTCCATGTCCATAGGACACACAAAGCGGCTGCGTAGGTTGACTCTGTGGTTAAGAAAGCATACGGTGTATTGGCCTTCATCAATCATGGGATTGAGTTTAGGAGCCGAGAGGTAATGTTGCAGCAATATAGGACTCCGGTCAGACCCCACTTGGAGTACTGTGCTCAGTTCTGGTTGTCTCACTATAGGAAGGATGTGGAAACCATAGAAAGGGTGCAGAGGAGATTTACAAGGACGTTGCCTTTACTGGAGAGCATGCCTTATGAGAATAGGTTAAGTGAATTCAACCTTTTTTGGGGTGACGGAGGATGAGAGGTGACCTGATATAGGTGTATAAGATGATGAGAGGCATTGATCATGTGAATAGTCAGAAGCTTTTTCCCAGGACTGAAATGGCTAGCATGAGAGGGCACAGTTTTAAGGTGCTTGGAAGTAGGTACAGAGGAGATGTCAGGGGTAAGTTTTTTTTTTACTCTGAGTGGTAAGTGTGTGGAATGGGTTGCCAGCGATGGTGGTGGAGGCGGATATGATAGGGTCTTTTAGGAGACTCCTGGACAGGTAAATGGAGCTTAGAAAAATAGAGGGCTATCGGTAACCCTAGGTAATTTCTAAGGTAAGGACATGTTCAGCACTGCTTTGTGGGCTGAAGGGCCTGTATTGTGCTGTAGGTTTCCTGTTTCTAAAGCACCCACACATAGAACATAAATAGAATGGGTATTTACAACAACAATTTTTGATACCACAGCACCAAATGTAATTTCTTAATCATTTTACTCTGCATATATTTATATCCATAATTAAAAATGTAAAGATCTATCCTTTGTTGCCAGAGGAGGTGGTGCATGCAGATACAATTACAACATTTAAAAAAACATTTGAACAGATGATTTGGTTACAAAGACATAGGGGGATATGGCCCTTATACAGGTAAATAGCATTAGTGTAGAAAGACATCTCAACTGGCATGGAACGGACCAAATTCTTTACTTCATATTTCCAACATTTTATGATCTCTACGGTAACAGGACTTGGCTTTTTACAATAAATATGGACAAAATTTAATGATCCTTCCTGCCAATGATGGAGCTTGAATTTTGAAAATTATTTCTCACAGAAATACAACTTTGTAGTCTCTGATTAAGCATATTAAACCACAAGCAGTACATTTCTAATTTGCTAAATAAGCTGCCCGCCTCATGTACGATCCAGTCATTGTTGTTGTATGTCAGAATTTTCCTTCTAATTATTTGTGAATTATAAAGAAACATTTGTGGCACTTTCAGTGAGCACAGAGCTGGAAGTATAAGTTATTCTGTTAGGCAATTTACATAATGTATTTCAGCTGGGGAGACTGACTAATTTCCTATTCAACTCAGAACTGCTGCTGGTTGTGCTTTGAAAATAAGGTGGTTTATTCATTTTTCAGCATTAGTAACTTTCATTATCCAAGATCATTGACTTCGCAGCCCAGAGTATATTTTGAAATTAACTGCTCAGAAGGAAAATTTAGGGGCTGGTTGGTGATGAGACTTAATGCTAAATCTACACGAGGCAATAAACATTTACTTTGTAATCTTCAGAAACCCAAGATTTGAAGAAGCTACAAATTTAACCTACCTCTGTGAAAACTTACTTTCATGTTGAAAGTTGGAAAACATCTGCTGATAGATGCCCACATTGGTTGTGAGCTTTAGGATCTTCACTATTGCTGTTGAAACCTTTTGGAGCAATGTGAGAGATGGAAGATTTTGTTAAGAGATGGAAAATCCTCGATGATACTTTTCATTCTGAATTAGTCCTCTTTCAATCATTTCATGTTTGCTGTTTCTAGTTACAGCTCCTGGTGAAATGGTTGTTATCCAGTTCCAGTTCTTCACCACATCTACAAACGTTTGTACACTGGGAACTGCTTCTTCAACTTCTACACCTGTAAACATTAACTCTTTCACGTAATACTATGTTAGCAATTTAGTTGACTTCAAAAATGTATGCCTCTATGGCCCTTATTCCTCCTTTCTCACTGTTATAACAACCATCATAATTGCTCAATCTAATTCTGTTGATGCTGTCAGTCTTTATTAGATTATCTCACACTGCACCTCTTCAAAACTGTCTATTTTGAACTGTATTCTTTTTGTGGGCTTCAACTGCCTTTACAATTTCACTTCCTGTCATATAATCAAACATAACATGTCTATCAAGCTTGAATCATGACACATATTTGCAAGTCTGTATCACCTATTACATAATAAAATATGCCAAGTGAAAGGAATATGCAGGAAAATTCTCAATCAAAAAATTGGTACTTGTGTTCAATAAGACAAGAGAACAGATAAAGACATAATGAGGACCAAGTTCCAAGGGGATGAGAACATAACAAATAGCAGCAGGGCTAAGCCATCTGGCCTGTCAAGCCTGCTTCACCATTCAATAAGATCATAGCTGATCTGACCGTGGACTCATTTCCACCTACTTGCTTTTTCCCCATAACCCTTAATTCCCCTACTATACAAAAATCTATCCAACCTTGTCTTAAATATACTTACTGAGGTAGCCTCCACTGCTTCATTGGGCAGAGAATTCGACAGATCCACCACCCTTTGGGAAAAACAATTCCTCCTTATCTCCACCCTAAATTTACTCCCCTGAATCTTGAGGCTATGTCCCCGAGTTCTAGTCTCACTTACCAGTGGAAACAACTTTCCTGCCTCTGTCTTGTCTATCCCTTCCATAATTTTATCTTTCTATAAGATCTCCTCTCATCCTTCTGAATTCCAGCAAGTACAGTCCCAGGCACCTCAATCTCTTCTCATTGTCTAACCCCATCATCTCTGGAATCAACTTGGTGAACCTCCTGGGTAAAGGCTCCAAAGCCAGTATATCCTTCCTCCAGTAAGGAGACCACATCTTAGAGGATGAAGCAGAAATGAGGAGACAATAAGTATGAGGGAGTTTAGGGCTTCATTTAGGGCTAAAATAAACTTAAGGCATAGTCATGAATTGTGCAGGGATTCAAATCAGCAAAGTACAGGAAGTGACTGTTTTCTGGTCTTAATTTTATATTTACATATTTATAAGGGGTTTGGGCAAAAAGGATTAAGGTTTATTGACATGACAAGAATGAGGAAAGAGAGGCAAGAGAAGGGATAGGATCTATAACTAGGAGAATGGTTAAATAGGATTGATAAGGACTCAGAAACAAGAATTCCATGTGCTTGTTCATGGAAACGAGGATGAAAAAGGCCAGGGATGTTGATTTGTCACAGCAAGGAGAAGCTTGAATGTGTTTGAATTCCATGATAATGCTCCAATAATCGTCATTTTGACTTTATTTTCCTATTGATGAAAAGGGAATATTAGTTATTTAAAAATAAAACTTTTATTTGATGTTTTAATAATGTCCAGTTATTTCCTTAATTTTGATTAAAAATATATCACCTTTAGCAATTTCTTAAGTATCTGAATGATAAAGGTACTTAAGGACTGATAAAGCAGCACAACATAGAGAAAGAAACAAAGATTCCCTTGCAGCTTTACCTTCCGTCAATGCATGTCAGAGCTCTCCAAGAGCAGGGGCTCCATGTCACACCGTTTGTGACCTGTTCACCTGAGACTTTGCTGTCAAATTCCATAAAGTGGAGGGCCATTGCGATCAGCCCTTCACATAGTCTAAATGAAACAGGTGATTCCAGGTACTGAAGCAGGCCACATGTAGCAAGCTCTGACAGCTGAGGTTAGTTGTACATATATTATTGAGAACATCTAAGAAGTTTTTATTTCAACTAAATATTTTCTACCATTTCTTGTTAGAATTTATTTCTGTAGTGCAATTAGTATCAGAATTGTTATCATACCATTGATACTTTATTGTGACAATGTCACATTTCATTCCTTGTAATATAACAGTAATATCATAAATGACCATTACATCTCTTATAACTAGGTAGAAAAATAACATTTATTAACCATTTTTATTCTTGTATTTCTCAGCAGATTGTGGAATAAAATCTAAGACCTTATGAGTTTCCAGATATACAATTCCTTTACTAGTTCATGCTGGCACTGAGCTTCTGTGAACAAGATTCCATGAAATAATGTGTTTTCTTAAACATTCCAGATGGATAACCTTGCTTACAATTAATCATACAACTAATCATATTGGTTACATTGTCCATGCTCCTTGGCAAGACTAGTTTCACAACCAATCATCAATTTTCAGTCTATGGCCATGATTTAACACATTCTGTACCACAGCTAAAGCTTCCAAGTCAGCTAAATTGTGCAGGTTGAAATTTACATGACCTCATAATTTGTACAGCTATATTGCTGATCAGCTGGCTAATTCCATTATTAATTAATGACAAGGTTCTGACATGATAAAACTCTCCTCACAAAGCCACAGCACTACTGGATATATTTCAGAGATCACAACTTATTCTGCAAAGTTCCAGAAAACATAGAAGCAACTTGCTCATTATTAACCTAAAAGACAATCACCCTATTCTAAATACTATACATTCTTGTTGATCATCTTTGTACTATCTCTGAGACAAACTAATTCTTGCAGTATTCCAACAGAAAATCTTTAAAATAAAGATCCACTGTCTATTTGCCTTTCTGATTACTTGCTATATTTGCATGTTAATTTTCTGTTTCATGGTTGCTCACTAAACCAACATTGGTTGATAAGCTTGTAGATAGTTAAAGCTTATCACTGATCATTGAGACATTCTGCTAGCTATAGCTAGCCAAGCTGAAAATGACCCACTTATTCCTAATCTTTGTTTTCTGTTTGTTTACCAATTCTCTATTTAACCTAATATGTTAAGCTTAATATCATGAGCCATTATCTTCTGCAAAACCTTTCATATGCACCTTATCATTGGTTCCCCTTTATCCGCCGTGTTGTTACATTCTCAAAGAAATTCAATACATTTGTTGAACATGTTTTCCCTTTTCAAAAACAATGTTCACCTTGTCTGTACGTACTTTCTGATGCGATTGAGGCATGCAAGACTCCCTACCCCCATTCTACAAGTTTTTAGAGTGTGTCCTGTCTGGCTGCATCATTGTGTGGTACAGAAGATGCAAGGCATTGGACTGCAAGACCCTACAATTCAAATTTCAAAATAAATTTATTATCAAAGTTTACTTAGAATTTACAGAGGATAGTAAAACTTCAAGAGGATTACTGAGGTTGTATACGAAGGGCCCCAAAGCACTGTAGAGGATCTATACCACACATCCAACAATTTCTTTGACCCACTACCATCAGGAAGGAGGTACAGGAGCATCAGGACAAGAAGAGCTTCTCTCAGGCTGTGAAACTCATGAATACTCTATCCCACCAAAGTCTCCTCACTAGCATAGTGAGCTGTTCGTTGTTTACTGTTTACCTGTGCTGTGTACTTCACATGCATTTGAATTATATTTTATTATCTTATTTGTGATAGTATTTGCTTTTTGTGCAGGGTGTGAAGATATATCTATTGTGACTGCACCATGGTCCGGAGGAACATTGTTTCATTTGGTAGTATACAGTATAGGTACAGTCAGATGACAATGAACTTGAACTTCAACTGTTCATGTCTATTTTTCACCTAGAGTCCTTATTTAATGATGGAGTCCAGCATTTTCTTGATTATGTTAGACAATCTGGCCCACAATTTCTTGATTTTGCTTTCCTTCCTTGAATAATGAATATTTATTTATAATTTTCATTTGAGAGTTTCACTGGAATTTTAGAAAGTCATGAGCATACGAACAACCATCTCTTCTACCACCTCATCTAGAACCCCAGATGATAAGCAATCAGACCCACACCATTTTCAGATGTTATTCAAATTAATTAAACTAGTAATTTCTCTGTCTCTATCTTCATAATGGAAAATACTAAAATGTAAAACAAATAGTATAGAGAAGTTACTCTTACACCTCTCTGCCATTTTCTTATCCCATGATTAATTTCCATGTCTCAGATCCTGGAGGACTATTGTTCTGTTTTGTTATGCACTTTCTGCTTACACACTTGTAGAAGACCTTATAAGCTCTCATATTGTGTTCTCTCCCTTTATCAATTTTTCTCCTTTATTGATTTCTAAAATTCTCCCACTACACTTGTCATAGGTAAAGCAGAACTTGAGAAGGGGTTAAAGGGCCTAACTAGATGCAAACATTAATCTGTCATGATATCCATGGAGACATTATTTTTCTTATGGAATTTTTATCCCTAAACAGGATGTGTTTTACAAATAAGAGAAAATCTGCAAATGCTGGAAATCCGAGCAACACACACAAAATGCTGGAGGAACTCAGGAGGCCAGGCAACATCTATGGGAAAAAAAAGTACAGTCAGCACTTCAGGCCGAAACCCTTATTGAAAGTTTCTTTCAATGTCTACCAATTAACCACAATTTTCATCTTTAATCAGATTTCCAAATCCATTTTAGCTGATTATCTCCCAATGCCCATGTGATTGGCTTCATTTAAATTTATGATTCTAATTTCAATATTAAATAAATTACTTTAAAAACTGAATATTAAATTGGATCACACTATGATGATTCTATCCCAAAGAATCCTCTGGTTAAACAATTAATTAAACGATCCCATCTCAATGAAATTACCGGATCTAAAATACTCGCAGTGGGTTTACAGTGTTCTAAGAAATTGCCTGAATTTCATGGCCTTCCATTGATGCTGACCCATTATTAGGGCTCTCCTTGAGAATAACACGAGATTCACTCATTGTTTCTGAAGGAAATGTTCACATCTATAACTATGACAAGGAATCCACATAATTAGACACATGGGGCAGTGTGTTTTCTTGCTTTATGATATCTGCATGATTTAAAATTTCCTTTCCATTTTAAGTATTAATCTAAGTGACTCCTCAACAGGGATATGTAACATTTTATTGGAAAGAGAACATGTAATGGTGTGAGCATCATCAATTCAAAGTAAATTTATTATCAAAGTACATTTGTCTCCTTTGTTATTTCATATGGCCTGGGAGGGGCAGACACAAGTCTGTCCATTTGGGAGACAGGGTTGGATAGATCTTCATTTGGCATCTTTCACAGCCATTCCAACATGGGTGGCCCTGAGCTGGTATTGCTTGATGGAGTCCTTGAAGCACACAAGCCTCCACACGATATCAATGTATTGATCCAGGTTGTGGAGGGATATAAGACTACAGTGGCATGCAAAAAGTTTGGGCACCCTGGTCAAAATTTTTGTTACTGTGAATAGCTAAGCAAGTAAAAGATGACCTGATTTTCAAAAGGCATAAAGTTAAAGGTGACACATTTCTTTAATATTTTAAGCAAGATTACTTTTTTATTTCCATCTTTTACAGTTTCAAAAGAACAGAAAAGGAAAAGGGCCTGAAGCAAAGGTTTGGGCACCCTGCATGGTCAGTACTAAGTAACACTCCCTTTGGCAAATATCACAGCTTGTAAACACTTTCTGTAGCCAGCTAAGAGTCTTTTGTCACGAACCCCGTGACGGGTTGAAAAGGACCAGCAGAAATAGAATACACCTGGAGTCTGGTTTACTATAAATTAAGACTATATTTATTACTACTATGAATTAATATCATTAAACTGAATAATACAATACAGGTTATAAAGTATTTTATATACACACACATATTCCGTAAATGTGTGTGTATACAAAAATAGTTGTCCAGTTGCGTCGAGTTGAATTGACAGAGAGAGAGTTAATTGAGTTGATGTTCAAGTTGGCAGCTTTAGTTGTTCTTGCTTCCGAAGTCTTCAGAGTCACTTGGTGTGACTCCCACACAGACACAGATGGACAGAGTCCCTTCTAGGGAATGGTCTACTAACTCACGGCACGGGTTCACCAACAGCCGACCCCGACAGGCAAGCTCTTACCCACACTGGTAATCACGGGTCGAAATTAATCAGTCCATCGCCTCCACCCTTGTGGTGGTCTTAAACTCCACCAGTGGTTTCTCGGGTAGCTTCCGCAGTTCTCTCGTGTCGTGTCTCCTCTGCCGTTATCAGACTGAAGGATCAACTTTTAAGAATCCATCCAAAATTTCAGTGTCCATTAACTCAACAGCTCTGAGCTGTTACCATGGTGACTTCCCAGCTCGTGTCTCAGCTTGTGCTGTATTCTCTCTCTTTTAATTGCCTCCTTGTTCATTAGACTGCTGAACTTTCTAGCAGTTTCTCACCTGCGTGACACTTTCAATTCTTGTTTGGGGGATTTTTCGCCCATTCTTCCTTGCAAAAGACTTTTAGTTCTGTAAGATTCTTGGGCCGTCTTGCATGTACTGCTCTTTTGAGGTCTATCCACAGGTTTTTGATGATGTTTAGGTCAGGGGACTGAGGGCCATGGCAAAACCTTCAGCTTGCTCCTCTTGAGGTAGTCCATTGTGGATTTTGAGGTGTGTTGATCATTATCCTGTTGTAGAAGCCATCCTCTTTTCATCTTCAGCTTTTTTACAGACGGTGTGATGTTTGCTTCCAGAATTTGCTGGTATTTAATTGAATTCATTCTTCTCTACCAGTGAAATGTTCCCCATGCCACTGGCTGCAACACAGGCCTAAAGCATGGTCGATCCACTCCAGTGCTTAACAGCTGGAGAGGTGTTCTTTCCATAACATTCTGCACCCCTTTTTCTCCAAAATTACCTTTGCTCATTGCGGCCAAGAAATTCTATTTTAACTTCTTCATTCCACAGGACTTGTTTCCAAAATGCGTCAGGCTTGTTTAGATGTTTCTATGCAAACTTTTGAACTTCTGAGGCTGCATTTTGTGGTGAGGACCCAGGAAAGGTTTTCTTCTGATGACTTTTCCATGAAGGTCATATTTGTGTAGATGTTGCTGCACAGTAGAACAGTGCACCACCACTCCAGAATCTGCTAAATCCTCCTGAATGTCTTTTGCAGTCAAACAGGGGGTTTGCTTTGCCTTTCTAGCAATCCTATGAGCAGTTCTCCTGCGAAGTTTTCTTGATCTTCCAGACCTCAACTTGACCTCCACCGTTCCTGTTAACTGCCATTTCTTAATTACATTATAAACTGAGGAAATGGCTACCTGAAAATGCTTTGCTATCTTATAGCCTTCTCATGCTTTGTGGGCATCATTTATTTTAATTTTCAGAGTGCTAGGCAGCTGCTTAGAGGAGCCCATGGCTGCTGATTGTTGGGACAAGGTTTGAGGAGTCAGGGTATTTATAAAGCTTTGAAATTTCCATCACCTGTCCTTTCCTAACAATGACTGTGAACAAGCCATAGCCCTAACAAGCTAATTAAGGTCTGAGACCTTGGTAAAAGTTATCTGAGAGCTCAAATCTCTTGGGGTGCCCAAACTTTTGCATGGTGCTCCTTTCCTTTTTTTCCACTCTAAAATTGTACAAAACAAAAATCATACATTAATCTTAAAATGTTGAAAAATGTTTCATCTTTAATTTTATGACTTTTGGAGATCATTTCATCTTCTACTCAACTATTCACAGTAACATAAATTTTGAACAAGGATGCCCAAACTTTTGCATGCCACTGTATATATGATCAGAAATCCATAAGATATAGGAGCAGAAATGGGCCATTTGGCCCATCATGTCTGCTATGCTATTTCATCATGGCTGATCCAATTTTCCCCTCAGCGCCAATCTCCCGCCTCCACCCCATATCTCTTCATGGCCTGACCAGTCAATACACAATCAACCTCTACCTTAAATATATATAAAGACTTGGCCTCCACAACTGTCTGTGGGAAAAGAATTCCACAGATTCACCACTCCCTACCTAAAGAAATTCCTCCTCACCTCCACTAAAAGGATGCCCCTATATTGCTGTTGTCTTCTGCTCTTAGAATCTCCCATCATTCTCTCTACCTCCACTCTATCAAGGTCTTTCACCATTCATTAGTTTTTAATGAGGTCATCCCTCATTCTTCTGAATTCAAGTGAGTACATGCCCAGAGCCATAAAACACTCCTCATATGATTAGCATTCAATACTGGAATTACTGTCATGAACCGCCTTTGAACCCTCTCTAGCACATCCTGTCAAAGATAAGGAGACCAAACCTGCTCACAATATTCCAAGTGAGGCCTCACCAGTACTTTATAAGGTCTCAACATTGCATTTTTACTTTTATCTTCTCGTCCTCTTGAAATGAATGATAACATTACATTTCCTCAACCTGCAAATTAACCTTCAGGGAATCCTGCACAAGGACTAAAAAGTCACTTTTCACCTCAGTTTCTTGTATTACCTCTCCACTTAGAAAATAGTCAACCCTTTCATTTCTTCCACCAAAGTGCATGACCATACACTTTCTGACGTTGTATTCCATCTGCCATTTCTTTGTCCATTCTCCTAATCTGTCCAGGTCCTTCTGCAGCCTCCCTACTGCCACAAATCTACCTGCCCCACCATCTATCTTCATATTGTCTGCAAGCTTGGCAACAAACATCCAAATCGTTGACATATAATATAAAAAAGAATCAGTCCCAACACAGACCCCTGTGAAACACCACTGGTCACCAGCAACTGACCAGAAAGGGCTCCCTTCATTCCCATTCTTTGCCTCCTGCCAATCCACCTGGGCTCATAGCTTGCTGAGCAACTTCATGTGTTGCACCTTGTCAAATGTCATCAGAAAATCCAAGTACACAACATCAACAGATTCTCCTTTGAGTTGAATTGAATTGACTTTATTTCTTACTTCCTTCACATACATGAGGAATAAAAATCTTTGTTACATCTCCATCTGAATGTGCAATATATTTTAATTTGTAATAAGTATTATATACAACAGGACAGTCAATATAGCATAGAAATACAATTGTACAAGTGTGAATTAATCAGTCTGATGGCCTAGTGGAAGAAGTTGTTCCAAAACCTGTTGGTCCTGACCTTAATGCTGTGGTACTGTTTCCTGGATGGTAGCAGCTGGTATAGTTTGTGGTTGGGTGACTCGTGTCCCCAATGATCCTTTAGGCCCTGTTTACACACCTGTCTCTGTAAATGTCCTGAATAGTGGGAAGTTCACATCTACAGATGCACTGGCCTGTCTGAGTCACTCTCTGCAGAGTCCTGCGACTGAGTGAATTACAGTTCCCATACCAGGTAGTGCTACAGCCAGTCAGGATGCTCTCAAATGTGCCCCTGTGGAAAGTCCTTAGGATTTGGGGACTCATGCCAAACTTATTAACTGAATGAGGTGAAAGAGGCACTATTGTGCTGCTTCCACCATACAGCCAGTGTGTACAGACCACGTGAGATCCTCAGTGATGTGTATGCTGGGGAATTTAAAGCTGTTCACCCTCTCAACCTCAGATCAATTGATGTCAATAGGGCCTGTCTCCATTCCTCCTGTAGTCCACAACCAGCTCCTTTGTTTTTGCGACATTGAGAGAGAGGTTGTTTTCTTGACACCACTTTGTCAGGGTGATGAATTCTTTTCTGTAGGCTGCCTCTTTATTATTTAAGATAAGGCCAATGACTCTAGTATCATCAGCAAACTCAGTTAGCAGATTGGAGCTGTGGGTGGTGACAGTCATGGGTATGCAGAGAGTAAAGGAGGAGGCTTAGGATACAGCCCTGAGGGGATCCTGTGTTGCGGATCAGAGGGGCAGAGGTGAGGGAGCCGACTCTTACCACCTCTCAGCGATCTGACAGGGAAGTCCAGAATCCAGCTGCACAAGGCAGGGTGAAGGCCGAGGTCTCTGAGCTTCTTGTCAAGCCTGGACGGAATTATGATGATGAATGCTGAACTGTAGTCCAAGAAAAACATTCTCACATAAGCATCCTTCTCCAGGTGTGAACGGCTGGTGTGTAGAGCTGTGGCTATTGTCATCTGTCGATCAATTGTGTCTGTAGGCAAATTGTAGGCAGTCCAGTGTGGGTGGTAACATGCTGCAGATGTAATCCTTGACCAGCCTCTCAAAGCACTTACTACTATCCTACTTCTTATTCTTCAAAGAATTCCAACAGATTTGTTTAGCAAGATTTTTCCCTTGGAAAAAAGCATGCTGACTACGGCACCTCCAAGTACCTTGAGACCTGATCCTTAATAATTGACCCCAACATCTTCCTAACCACTGAGGTTAGAATAACTGGCTTATAGTTTCTTTCTCCTGCTTCTCTCCCTTCTTGAAGAGTGGAGTGACATTTCCAACTTCCAGTCTTCCAAAACATTCCAAATCTAGTGATTCGTGAAAGAACATTACCAATGCCTCCACAATGTCTTCAGCAACCGCTTTCAGAACTTTGGGGTGTAGACCATCTGGTCCAGGTGATTTATCTACCTTCAGACCTTTCAGTTTCCCAAGAACCTTCTGTCTAGTTATAGTAACTTCACACACTTCATGCTCACAGACAGCTGGAACTTCCACCATACAGCTATTGTATTCCACAGTGAAGACTGATAGAAAGTATATATTCAGTTCTGCCATTTCATTGACCCCATTACTACCTCTCCAGCATCTTTTCCAGCATTCTGATATCCACTCTCACCTCTCCTTTACACTTTATGTATCTGAAGAAACTATTGGTATCCTCTTTAATATTATTGTCTAACTTACTTTTGTATTCCTTCATTACCTTATCAATGACTTTTTTAATTGCCTTCTGCTGGTTTTGAAAAGTTTTCCAATCCTTTAACTTCCTAATAATTTTTGCAATATTGTGTGCATTTTCTTTGGCTTTTATGTTGGCTTTGACTGCTCTTGATAGCTATGGTTGTGTGATCTTTCCTTTAAGTATATTTCCTCTTTGGGATCTACATATATCCTGTGCTTTCTGAATTGCTTCCAGAAAATGCAGCCATTGCTGCTCTGCCATCAGCCCTGCCAGTGTTCTTTTCCAATCAATTCTGGCGAACTCCTCTCTGTAACTCCCTTTATTTCACTGGTGCCTCAAGTAGCAACTCATGTGGCAGCAGAACTCTCAATGGATATGAATAAGTATTCTTGTTTCAGCCTGATACAGCTAAAAACACATCTACTTCCAAGTCAGTACAGTTAACAAAGATGTCTTACTGCAATTAAGTGAAGTATCACTGCTTAAAATGAATGCAAACAATGTCAATTGTGGACGTACTCCTCGCAGGCTCCCATGCAGGAAATGTGGCTGCAGGTCAGGGATATAAGTGTGTTTAAGGAAACTGTTTTAAACTCCTAATACCATCCATCTTGCTGGCAAGTGTGCAGGCACTGGTGAATAAAATCAATGATCTCAGAGCTAGGGTGCTGAATCAGAGGGACATTAGGACCACATGTGTACTTTGTTTCATGGAATCTTGGTTAACCCCTTCTGTACTGGATGCAGCGATTCAAATCGACCGGTTTACAATACATTGCCTGGATAGATCTATAGGGTCACTTTAAAGTACAGATGGAAGAGTATATCTCATGATCAGCTCCTCTTGGTGCACAAATATATCAGCGCTGTCCCAATTCTGCTCACCAGGCCTGGAATATCTAGCAGTTAAGTGGTGTCCTTTTTACCTACCATGGAAGATTTCTGGGATCATTTTGGTATGGTATACATTCTACCTCAGGACAATGTCAATCAGACTTTAGATGATCTGAGCAATGGGATCATTTGACAAGGTACCCCATACAAGGCTTATTAAAAAAAGTAAGGAGGCATAAGATCCAAAGGGACATTGCTTTGTGGATCCAGAACTGGCTTGCCCACAGAAGGCAAAGAGTAGTTGTAGACAGGTCATATTCTGCATGGAGGTCGGGCACCAGTGGAGTGCCTCAGGGATCTGTTCTGGGACCCTTACTCCGTGATTTTTATATATGACCTGGATGAGGAAGTGGAGGGATGGGTTAGTAAGTTTGCTGATGACACAAAGGTTGGAGGTGTTGTAGATAGTGTGGAGGGCTGTCAGAGGTTACAGTGGGACATTGATAGGATGCAAAACTGGGCTGAGAAGTGGCAGATGGAGTTCAACCCTGATATGCTGTTCAAATATGATGGCAGTATATAGTATTAATGGTAGGATTCTTGGCAATGTGGAGAATCAGAGGGATCTTGCGATCCAAGTCCAAAAGACACTCAAAGCTGCTGGGCAGGTTGACTCTATGGTTAAGAAGGCCTTCATCAACCGTGGGTTTGAGTTTAGGAGCTGAGAGGTAACGTTGCAGCTATATAGGACCCTGGACAGACCCCAGTTCGAGTACTGTGCTCAGTTTTAGTCATCTCACTACCGGAAGGATGTGGAAACCATAGAAAGGGTGCAGAGGAGATTTTCAACGATGTTGCCTGGATTGGGGAGCATGCCTTATGAGAATCAGTTGAGTGAAAACGGCCTTTTCTCCTTGGAGCGACGGAGGATGAGAGGTGACCTGATAGAGGTGTAAACATGGTGAGAGGCATTGATTGTGTGGATAGTCAGAGGTTTTTTTTTCCCAGGACTGAGATGGCTAGCATGAGAGGGCACAGTTTTAAGGTGCTTGGAAGTGGGTACAGAGAAGATGTCCGGGGTAAGTTTTTTTTTCCACAGAGAGTGGTGAGTGCATGGAATAGGCTGCCGGTGATGGTGGTGGAGGTGGATACAATAGGGTCTTTTAATAGACTCCTGGACACGTACATGGAGCTTCCAAATATAGAGGACTATGGGTAACCCTAGGTAATTTCTAAGGTAAGGACATGTTTGGCACAGCTTTGTGGGCCGAAGGGTCTGTATTGTGCTGTAGGTTTTTTTTATGTGTCTAACATACACGAAACAGCACACCCTAACACACTCGCCATTATTTTAAGGGATTTTAACCAGGTCAGTCTAAAAAAAATTCACTAAACAATTACTATCAACAGATCACTTGCAATCCAGAGGAGACAACACACTGGACCACTGTTACAACACCATCAATAATGCCTACTGTGCTATTCCATGCCCTCACTTTGGGAAGTCTGATCACCTGACTGTACCTCTACTCCGAGTATAGGCAGAGACTGAAAACCGCAGGACCAGTAGTGTGGACTGAGAAGGTTTGTACAAAGGAAGCACAAGAGCACTTACAGGACTGCTTTGATTCGGTGGTCTGGACCATATTCAGAGATTCATCTTTGAACCTGGATGAATATGCTGCAGTTGTTAGCGATTTTATTAAAACCTGTGTGGTTGAGTGTGTACCTATAAGGACTTGTTGTACATTCCCAAACCGAAATCCATAGATGAACTAGGAGGTATATCATCTGTTGCAGGTTAGATCTGTGGCATTCAAGTCTGGCGACCCACGTCTGCACCAAATAACTGGTATGACTTGCGGAAGGCTATTTCAAGGGCGAAGAGATAATTTCGAACAGCATATAATGTATGACAACTCTGACAGGGTTTGCAAGACATTACTTCCTACAGAACAAAATCCAATAGCATGAATGGTCATGATGCTTCACGACCAGATGAACTCAATGCCTTCTATGACCACTTTGAAAGAGAGAACTCAACTACAACTCTGAAAATCCCTGCTGCACCTGATGACTTTGTGATCTCTGTCTCAAAGGCCAACATAAGGCTGTCTTTAAAGACGGTGAACCCTCGCAAGGCAGAAGGCCCCAATGGAGTACCTGGTAAGGCTCTGAAAACTTATGCCAACCATCTGGCAGGCATTTTCCAGGACATTTTGAAACTCTCACTGCTACGGGTGGAAGTTCCCACTTGCTTCAAAAAGGCAACAATTATACCAGTGCCTAAGAAGAAGAATAATGTGAGCTGCCTTAATGTAGCACCCAGTAGTACTCACATCTACAGTGATGAAATACTTTGAGAGGTTGGTCATGACTAGGCTGAATTCCTGCCTCAGAAAGGACCTAGACCCATTGCAATTTGCCTGTTGCATCAACAGGTCAATGGCAGACACAATCTCAATGACTCTTCATGTGGCCTTGGACCACCTGGACAACACAAACACCTATGTCAGGATGCTCTTTATCAACTATAACTCAGTACTTAACACCATCATTCCCACAATCCTGATTGATAAGTTACAGAACCTGGGCCTCTGTACCTCCCTCTGCAATTGGAACCTCGATTTCCTAACTGGAAGACCACAATCTGTGTGGATTGGTGATAATATCTCCTCCTCACCAATGATCAACACTGGTGTACCTCAGGAGTGTGTGCTTAGCGCACTGCTCTACTCTCTCTATACTCATGACTGTGTGGCTAGGCATAACTCAAATACCATCTATAAATTTGCTGATGATACAACCATTATTGGTAGAATCCCAGATGGAGACAAGAGGGTGTACAGGAGTGAGACATACTGACTAGTGGAGTGCTGTCGCAGCAACAACCTGGCACTCAATGTCAGTAAGATGAAAGAGCTGATTGTGGACTTCAGGAAAGGTAAGATAAAGAAACACATACCAATCTTCATAGAGGGCTCAGAAGTGGAGAGAGTGAGCAGCTTCAAGTTCCTGGGTATCACAAACAGCTGCAGGGATGTGGACTACAAATTACAACTGGAAATAGAAAAGGCTTGTCAGAAGGGCAGTGTTATGATAATTGTGGGGGATTTTAACATGCGAGTGGATTCGGAAAATCAGGTTGGCACTGGATCTCAAGAGAGAGAATTTGTAGAACGTCTGCGAGATGGCTTTTTAGAACAGCTTGTTGTTGAGCCCACTAGGGGATCGGCTGTACTGGATTGGGTATTGTGTAATGAACCGGAGGTGATTGGAGAGATTGAGGTGAAGGAACCCTTAGGAGCTGGTGATCATAACATGATTGAGTTCACTGTGAAATTTGAAAAAGAGAAGCCGAAATCTGATGTGTCGGTGTTTCAGTGGAGTAAAGGAAATTACAGTGGCATGAGAGAGGAACTGGCCAAAGTTGACTGGAAAGAGACACTGGCGGGAAAGACAGCACAGCAGCAGTGGCTGGAGTTTATGCGAGAAATGAGGAAGGTGCAAGACAGGTATATTCCAAAAACGAAGAAATTTTCGAATGGGAAAAGGATGCAACCGTGGCTGACAAGAGAAGTCAAAGCCAAAGTTAAAGCAAAGGAGATGGCACACAAGGAAGCAAAAATTAGTGGGAAGACAGAGGATTGGGAAGTTTTAAAACCTTACAAAAGGAAACTAAGAAGGTCATTAAGAGGGAAAAGATTAACTATGAAAGGAAGCTAGCAAATAATATCAAGGAGGATACTAAAAGCTTTTTCAAGGATATAAAGAGTAAAAGACAGGTGAGAGTAGATATAGGACTGATAGAAAATGATGCTGGAGAAATTGTAATGGGAGATAAGGAGATGGCAGAGGAACTGAACGAGTATTTTGCATCAGTCTTCACTGAGGAAGACAGCAGTATACCAGACACTCAAGGGTGGCAGGAAAGAGAAATGTGTGCAGTCACAATTACGACAGAGAAAGTACTCAGGAAGCTGAATAGTCTAAAGGCAGATAAATCTCCCGGACAAGATGGAATGTACCCTCATGTTCTGAAGGAAGTAGCTATGGAGATTGCGGAGGCATTAGCGATGATCTTTCAAAAGTCAATAGATTCTGGCATGGTTCCGGAGGACGGGAAGTTTGCAAATGTCACTCCGCTATTTAAGAAGGGGGCAAGGAAGCAAAAAGGAAATTATAGACCTGTTAGCTTGACATCGGTGGTTGGGAAGTTGTTGGAGTCGATTGTCAAGGATGAGGTTACAGAGTACCTGGAGGCATATGACAAGATAGCAGAACTCAGCATGGATTCCTTAAAGGAAAATCCTGCCTGACAAACCTATTACAATTTTTTGAGGAAATTACAAGTGGGCTAGACAAGGGAGATGCAGTGGATGTTGTATATTTGGATTTTCAGAAGGCCTTTGACAAGGTGCCGCACATGAGGCTACTTAACAAGATAAGAGCCCATGGAATTACAGGAAAGTTACATGCGTGGATAGTGTTGTCTGATTGGCAGGAAACAGTGGGAATAAAGGGATCCTATTCTGGTTAGCTGCCGGTTACCAGTGGTGTTCCACAGGGGTCCGTGTTGGGGCCACTTCTTTTTACCTTGTACATCAACAATTTGGATTATGGAATAGATGGCTTTGTGGCTAAGTTTGCTGACGATACAAAGATAGGTGGAGGGGCCGATAGTGCTGAGGAAACAGGGTCAGCAGAGAGACTTGGATAGATTGGAAGAATGGGCAGAGAAGTGGCAGATGATATACAATGTTGGAAAGTGTATGGTTATGCACTTTGGCAGAAAAAAAACAGGAAGACTATTATTTAAATGAGGAGAGAATTCAAAGTTCTGAGATGCAATGGGACTTGGGAGTCCTCGTACAGGATACCCTTAAGTTTCACCTCTAGGTTGAGTCCGTGGTGAAGAAAGCAAATACAATGTTGGCATTCATTTCTGGAGGAATAGAGTATAGGGGCAGGGATGTGATGGAGACTCTATAAGGCACTGTTGAGACCTCACTTAGAGTACTGTGGGCAGTTTTGGTCTCCTCATTTAAGAAAGGATGTGCTGACATTGGAGAAGGTACAGAGAAGATTCAGTAGAATGATTCTGGGAATGAGAGGGTTATCATATGAGGAATGTTTGTCCACTCTTGGACTGTATTCCTTGGAGTTTAGAAGAATGAGGGGAGACCTCATAGAAACATTTCAAATGTTGAAAGGCATGGACAGAGTGGATGTGGCAAAGTTGTTTCCCATGATGGGGGTCTAGTACGAGAGGGCATGACTTAAGGATTGAAGGGCGCCCATTCAGAACAGAAATGCAAAGAAATTTTTTTAACCAGAGGGTGGTGAATCTATGGAATTTGTTGACATGGGCGGCAATGAAGGCCAAGTCATTGGGTGTATTTAAGGCAGAGATTGATAGGTATCTGAGTAGCCAGGGCATCAAAGGTTATGGTGAGAAGGCGGGGGAGTGGGACTAAATGGGAGAATGGATCAGCTCATGGTAAAATGGCGGAGCAGACTCGATGGGCCGAATGGCCGATTTCTGCTCCTTTGTCTTATGGTCTTATGGACTTAACCTGGTCCCAACATATTCATGCAGCTATAAAGAAGATAAGACAGTGACTATGCTTTGTTTGGAGTTCGAAAAGATTTGCTATGTCAACAAAGACACTCAAAAACTGCTATAGGTGTACCGTAGAGAACATTCTGACAGTCTACATCACTGTCTGGTATGGGAGGGCTACTGCACAGGACCAAAAGAAGCTGCAGAGGGTCATAAATTTACTTGGCTCCATCTTGGGTACTAGCCTACAAAGTACCCAGGACATCTTCAAGGAGCGGTGTCTCAGAGACATAGGAACATAGAAACAGAAAATAGGTGCAGGAGTAGGCCATTCGGCCCTTCGAGCCTGCACCGCCATAAGGTATGATCATGGCTGATCATCCAACTCAGAACCCTGTACCTGCCTTCCCTCCATATCCCCTGATCCCTGTAGCCACAAGGGCCATATCTAACTCCCTCTTAAATATAACCAATGAACTGGCCTCAACTGTTTCCTGTGGCAGAGAATTCCACAGATTCACCACTCTCTGTGTGAAGAAGTTTTTCCTCTGTCCTAAAAGGCTTCCCCTTTATCCTCAGACTGTGACCCCTCATTCCGGACTTCCCCAACATCGGGAACAATCTTCCTGCATCTAGCCTGTCTAATCCCTTTAGGATTTTATACATTTCAATCAGATCCCCCGTCAATCTTCTAAATTCCAATGAGTATAAGCCTAGTCGATCCAGTCTTTCATCATAATGAAGTCCTGCCATCCCAGGAATCAATCTGGTGAACCTTCTTTGTACTCCCTCTATGGCAAGAATGTCTTTCCTCAGATTAGGGGACCAAAACTGCACACAATACTCCAGGTGTGGTCTCACCAAGGCCTTGTACAACTGCAGTAGTACCTCCCTGCTCCTGTACTCGAATCCTCTTGTTATGAATGCCAGTATACCATTCGCCTTTTTCACCGCCTGCTGTACCTGCATGCCCACTTTCAATGACTGGTGTATAATGACACGCAGGTCTCGATGCACCTCCCCTTTTCCTAATTGGCCACCATTCAGATAATAATCTGTTTTCCTATTTTTGCCACCAAAGTGGATAAATTCACATTTATCCACATTAAATTGCATCTGCCATGAATTTGCCCACTCACCCAACCTATCCAAGTCACCCTGCATCCTCTTAGCATCATCCTCACAGCTAACACTGCCGCCCAGCTTCGTGTCATCCGCAAACTTGGAGATGCTGCATTTAATTCTCTCATCCAAGTCATTAATATATATTGTAAACAACTGGGGTCCCAGCACTGAGCCTTGCATTACCCCACTCGTCACTGCCTGCCTTTCTGAAAAGGTCCCATTTATTCCCACTCTTTGCTTCCCGTCTGCCAACCAATTCTCTATCCATGTCAATAGCATACCCCCAATACTGTGTGCTTTAAGTTTGCACACTAATCTCCTGATTGGGAACTTGTCAAAAGCCATTTGAAAATCCAAATATACCACATCCACTGGTTCTCCCCTATCCACTCTACTAGTTACATCCTCAAAAAGTTCTGAGATTCGTCAGACATGACATTCCTTTCACAAATCCATGCTGACTTTGTCCGATGATTTCACCGCTTTCCAAATGTGCTGTTATCATATCTTTGATAACTGACTCTAGCAGTTTCCCCACCACCGATGTTAGGCTATCCAGTCTATAATTCCCTGGTTTCTCTCTCCCTCCTTTTTTAAAAAGCGGGGTTACATTAGCCACCCTCCAATCCTCAGGAAGTAGTCTAGAATCTAAAGAGTTTTGAAGAATTATCCCTAATGCATCTATTATTTCTTGGGCTACTTCCTTAAGCACTCTGGGATGCAAACCATCTGGCCCTGGGGATTTATCTGCCTTTAATCCCTTCAATTTACCTAACACCACTTCCCTACTAACACGTATTTCCCTCAGTTCCTCTATCTCACTGGACCCTCTGTCCCCTACTATTTCCAGAAGATTATTTATGTCCTCCTTAGTGAAGACAGAACCAAAGTAGTTATTCAATTGGTCTGTCATGTCCTTGTTCCCCGTAATCAATTCACCTATTTGTCTGTAAGGGACCTATATTTGTCTTAACCAATCTTTTTCTTTTCACATCTGTAAAAGCTTTTACAGTCAGTTTTTATGTTCCCTGCCAGTTTTTGCTCATAATCTTTTTTCCCTTTCCTAATTAAGCCCTTTGTCCTCCTCTGCTGGACTCTAAATTTCTCCCAGTCCTCAGGTGAGCCGCTTTTTCTGGCTAATTTGTATGTTTCTTCTTTGGAATTGATACTATCCCTAATTTCCCTTGTCAGCCACGGGTGCACTACCTTCCCTGATTTATTCTTTTGCCAAACTAGGATAAACAATTGTTGTAGTTCATCCATGCGATTTTTAAATGCTTGCCATTGCATATCCACCGTCAACCCTTTAAGTATCATTTGCCAGTCTATCTTCACGTCTCATACCTTCAAAGTTACCCTTCTTTAAGTTCAGAACCTTTGTTTCTGAATTAACTATGTCACTCTCCATCTTAATGAAGAAGTCCACTATATTATGGTCACTCTTACCCAAGGGGCCTCTCACGACAAGATTGCTAATTAACCCTTCCTCATTGCTCAATACCCAGTCTAGAATGGCCTGCTCTCTAGTTGGTTCCTCGACATGTTGGTTCAAAAAAACCATCCTGCATGCATTCCAAGAAATTCTCTTCCTCATCACCTTTACCAATTTGGTTCACCCAATCTATATGTAGATTGAAGTCACCCATTATAACTGCTGTTCCTCTATTGCACACATTTCTAATTTCCTGTTTAATGCCATCCCCAACCTCACTACTACTGTTAGGTAGCCTGTACACAACTCCCACCAGCGTCTTCTGCCCCTTAGTGTTATGCAGCTCTACCCATATCGATTCCACATCCTCCCAGCTAATGTCCTTCCTTTCTATTGTGTTAATCTCCTCCCTAACCAGCAATGCTACCCCACCTCCTTTTCTTTCATGTCTATCCCTCCTGAATATTGAATATCCCTGAATGTTGAGCTCCCATCCTTGGTCACCCTGGAGCCATGTCTCTGTGATCCCAACTATATTATATTCATTAATAACAATCTGCACTTTTAATTCATCCACCTTGTTACGAATGCTCCTTCAATTGACACACAAAGCCTTCAGGCTCGCTTTTACAACACTCCTAGCCCTTATACGATTATATTGAAAAGTGGCCCTTTTTGGTTTTTGCCCTGGATTTGCTGGCCTGCCACTTTTACTTTTCACCTTACTACTTTTTGCTTCTACCCTCATTTTACACCCCTCTGCCTCTCTGCACTTGTTCCCATCCCCCTGTTGTGAACTAATCTCCTCTCTCCTCATCTCTTTAATTTGATTCCCACCCCCCAACCATTCTAGTTTGAAGTCACCACAGGAGCCCTCGCTAATCTTCCTGCCAGGATATTGGTCCCCCTAGGATTCAAGTGTAACCCGTCCTTTTTGTACAGGTCACGCCTGCGCCAAAAGAGGTCCCAATGATCCAAAAACTTGAATCCCTGCCTCCTGCTCCAATCCCTTAGCCACGCATTTATCCTCCACCTCATTGCATTCCTACTCTCACCGTTGCGTAGCACAGGCAGTAATCCCAAAATTACTACCTTTGCAGTCCTTTTTCTCAACCCCCTTCCTAACTCCCTATATTCTCCTTTCAGGACCTCTTCCCTTTTCCTACCTATGTCATTGGTACCTATATGTACCACGACCTCTGGCTCCTCACCCTCCAACTTCAGGATATCTTGGACGCGATCTGAAATATCCCGGACCCTGGCACCAGGGAGGCAAACTACCTTCCAGGTCTCTGGACTGCGTCCACAGAATCGCCTATCTGACCCCCTTACTATCGAGTCCCCTATCACAACTGCCCTCCTCTTCCTTGCCCTACCCTTCTGAGCTACAGGGCCGGACTCTGTGCCAGAGGCACGGCCACTGTCGCTTCCCCCAGGTAAGCTGTCCCCGCCAACAGTACTCAAACAGGAGTACCTATTGTCAAGGGGCACAGCCACCGGGGTACTCTCTATTACCTGACACTTCCTCTTCCCCCTCCTAACCGTGACCCACTTTTCTGCCTCCCGTGGCCCCGGCGTGACCACCTGCCTGTAACTCCTCTCTATCAACTCCTCACTCTCCCTGACCAGACGAAGGTCGTCGAGCTGCAGCTCCAGTTCCCTAAAGCGGCCCCTTAGGAGCTGCATCTCGATGCACTTGGCGCAGATGTGGACATCCGGGAGACTGGGAGACTCCACGACTTCCCACATCCGGCACTGAGTACAACAAACTGCCCTCACATTCATACTGCACCTCTCCTCAAATAACAACAAAAAATGAATACCAAACCTTCCTCGCCTCGCCCGTTTCCACATAAGCCCGCTGAGCCGAAGCCCTTAAGCCTTCACTCTGCTCCCGGCTCATTCCAGAACTCACAAACTACGCTGCCCGCTGTATAAGGCTCTGTTCCTTTTAATTCTTCTGCGCTTTACTGCCCGACGTCATACGCCTGCGTAGTCCCGTGTCTCTGAACGCTGATGGGGGAGAAAAACCAAAAAATTCAAAAATGGCTTCCTGCACACTCCTGCTCTGATTCTCAGACTTCCATCTCCGAATTAAACACGAAGCAGGATATCGGTCCTTTTAAATCTTCTGCGCTTCACTGCCCGATGTCACACGCCTGCGCAGTCCCGCCTCTCTGAACGCCGATAGAAGGCAGCGTCCATTATTAAGGACCTCCGGCACCCAGGCCATGCCCTTTTCTCACTGTTACCATCAGGAACAGCTTCTTCCCCTCTGCCATCCAATTCCTAAATGGACACTGAACCTATGAACACTACCTTATCTTTATTAACATAGCTCTGGTTTTGCATGGTTTTTAATCTATTCAATATACATATACTGTAATTGATTTACTTGTTTACTATTTTAGTTTTTTTCTTCTATATTACGTGTTGCATTGAACTGCAGCTGCTAAGTTAACAATTTTCACAACACATGCCGGTGATAATAAACGTGATTCTGATTCCAATGTAATACTGATATATCTGACTTTAGCTTTGATTTCTCAAATTTCAGAGTGAATTCGAACAGATTATGATCACTTTCCCCTAAGGGTTAGTTTACCATGAGTCTGGTTCATTGGGGGACCAATATCCTGGCAGGGAGATTGGCGAGGGCTTCTGAGGTGACTTTAAACTAGAATGGTTGGGGGGTGGGAATCAAATTAAAGAGGCTAGGCGAGAGGAGGTTAGTTCACGACTGGGGGATGGGAACCAGTGCAGAGAGACAGAGGGGTGTAAAGTGAGGGTAGAAGCAAAAAGTAGTAAGGAGAAAAGTAAAAGTGGCAGGCCGACAAATCCAGGGCAAGCATCAAAAAGGGCCACTTTTCAACATAATTGTATAAGGGCTAAGAGAGTTGTAAAAGAGCGCCTGAAGGCTTTGTGTGTCAATGCCAGGAGCATTCGTAACAAGGTGGATGAATTGAAAGTGCAGATTGTTATTAAAGATTATGATATAGTTGGGATCACAGAGACATGGCTCCAGGGTGACCAAGGATGGGAGCTCAACATTCAGGGATATTCAATATTCAGGAGGGATAGACATGAAAGAAAAGGAGGTGGGGTGGCGTTGCTGGTTAAAGAGGAGATTAACGCAATAGAAAGGAAGGACATAAGCTGGGAAGATGTGGAATCGATATGGGTAGAGCTGCATAACACTAAGGGGCAGAAAACGCTGGTGGGAGTTGTGTACAGGCCACCTAACAGTAGTAGTGAGGTCGGGGATGGTATTAAACAGGAAATTAGAAATGTGTGCAATAAAGGAACAGCAGTTATAATGGATGACTTCAATCTACATGTAGGTTGGGTGAACCAAATTGGTAAAGGTGCTGAGGAAGAGGATTTCTTGGAATGTATACGGGATGGTTTTTTGAACCAACATGTCGAGGAACCAACTAGAGAGCAGGCTATTCTGGACTGGGTTTTGAGCAATGAGGAAGGGTTAATTAGCAATCTTGTCGTGAGAGGCCCCTTGGGTAAGAGTGACCATAATATGGTGGAATTCTTCATTAAGATGGAGAGTAACATAGTTAATTCAGAAACAAAGGTTCTGAACTTAGAGGCGTAACTTTGAAGGTATGAGACGTGAATTAGCTAAGATAGACTGGCAAATGACACTTAAAGGATTGACGGTGGATATGCAATGGCAAGCATTTAAAGATTGCATGGATGAACTACAACAATTGTTCATCCCAGTTTGGCAAAAGAATAAATCAAGGAAGGTAGTGCACCCATGGCTGACAAGAGAAATTAGGGATAGTATCAATTTCGAAGAAGAAGCATACAAATTAGCCAGAAAAAGTGGCTCACCTGAGGACTGGGAGAAATTCAGAGTTCAGCAGAGGAGGACAAAGGGCTTCATTAGGAAGGGGAGAAAAGATTATGAGAGAAAACTGGCAGGGAACATAAAAACTGACTGTAAAAGCTTTTATAGATATGTAAAAAGGAAAAGACTGGTAAAGACAAATGTAGGTCCCCTGCAGACAAACAGGTGAATTGATTATGGGGAGCAAGGACATGGCAGACCAATTGAATAATTACTTTGGTTCAGTCTTCACTAAGGAGGACATAAATAATCTTCCAGAAATAGTAGGGGACAGAGGGTCCAGTGAGATGGAGGAACTGAGCAAAATACATGTTAGTAGGGAAGTGGTGTTAGGTAAATTGGAGGGATTAAAGGCAGATAAATCCCTAGGGCCAGATGGTCTGCATCCCAGAGTGCTTAAGGAAGTAGCCCAAGAAATAGTGGATGCATTAGTGATAATTTTTCAAAACTCTTTAGATTCTGGACTACTTCCTGAGGATTGGAGGGTGGCTAACGTAACCCCACTTTTTTAAAAAAGGAGGGAGAGAGAAACCGGGGAATTATAGACCGGTTAGCCTAACGTCGGTGGTGGGGAAACTGCTGGAGTCAGTTATCAAAGATGTGATAACAGCACATTTGGAAAGCGGTGAAATGATCAGACAAAGTCAGCATGGATTTGTGAAAGGAAAATCATGTCTGACGAATCTCATAGAATTTTTTGAGGATGTAACTAGTAGAGTGGATAGGGGAGAACCAGTGGATGTGGTATATTTGGATTTTCAAAAGGCTTTTGACAAGGTCCCACACAGGAGATTAGTGTGCAAACTTAAAGCACACGGTATTGGGGGTAAGGTATTGATGTGGATAGAAAATTGGTTAGCAAACAGGAAGCAACGAGTGGGAATAAACGGGATCTTTTCAGAATGGCAGGCAGTGACTAGTGGGGTACCGCAAGTCTCAGTGCTGGGACCCCAGTTGTTTACAATATATATTAATGACTTGGATGAGGGAATTAAATGCAGCATCTCCAAGTTTGCGGATGACATGAAGCTGGGCGGCAGTGTTAGCTGTGAGGAGGATGCTAAGAGGGTGCAGGGTGACTTGGATAGGTTAGGTGAGTGGGCAAATTCATGGCAGATGCAATTTAATGTGGATAAATGTGAAGTTATCCACTTTAGTGGCAAAAATAGGAAAACAGATTATTATCTGAATGGTGGCCGATTAGGAAAAGGGGAGGTGTAATGCGACCTGGGTGTCATTATACACCAGTCATTGAAAGTGGGCATGCAGGTACAGCAGGCAGTGAAAAAGGCGAATGGTATGCTGGCATTTATAGCAAGAGGATTCGAGTACAGGAGCAGGGAGGTACTACTGCAGTTGTACAAGGCCTTGGTGAGACCACACCTGGAGTATTGTGTGCAGTTTTGGTCCCCTAATCTGAGGAAAGACATCCTTGCCATAGAGGGAGTACAAGGAAGGTTCACCAGATTGATTCCTGGGATGGCAGGACTTTCATATGAAGAAAGACTGAATGAACTAGGCTTGTACTCGTTGGAATTTAGAAGATTGAGGGGGGATCTGATTGAAACATATAAAATCCTAAAGGGATTGGACAGGCTAGATGCAGGAAGATTGTTCCGGATGTCGGGGAAGTCCAGAACGAGGGGTCACAGTTTGAGGATAAAGGCAAAGCCTTTTAGGACTGAGATTAGGAAAAACTTCTTCACACAGAGAGTGGTGAATCTGTGGAATTCTCTGCCACAGGAAACAGTTGAGGCCAGTTCATTGGCTATATTGAAGAGGGAGTTAGATATGGCCCTTGTGGCTAGGGGGATCAGAGAGTATTGGGGGAAGGCTGGTGCAGGGATCTGAGTTGGATGATAAGCCATGATCATAATAAATGGTGGTGCAGGCTCGAAGGGCCGAATGGCCTACTCCTGCACCTATTTTCTATGTTTTCTATTGCACGACACCTAATCCAGAATAGCTGATCCTCGAGTGGGCCCAACTATGAGCTGCTCTAATATGCCATCTCGTAGGCACTCTACAAATTTCCCCTCCTGTAATCCAGCACCAACCTGATTTTCTCAATCTACCTGCATACTGAAGTCCCCCATGACTATTGTATCTTTTAGCATGCATTCTCTGTCTCCCATTTTAAGTTGCAGGCAACATCTTTACTACTGTTTGGGGGTCTGTAAACAACTCCCATCAGGGTCTTTTTACCTTTACAGTTCCTTAGCTCAATTCACAATGATTTAACATCTTCTGACCCTATGTCATCCCTTTCTAATGATTTGATTTCATTTCTTACCAACAGAGCAACACATCACCTCTGCCTTCCTACTTATTCTTTCAATACAATGTGTATCTTTGGACATTGAGCTCCCAGTTATAATCTTTCAGCCATGATTCAGCGATGCCGACAACATCATATCTGTCATTTTGCAACTGTGCTGCAAGTTCACCCACTTTATTCCATACACTGCTCACATTCAGATACAACACCTCAGTTCTGTATCACCCTTTTCGATTTTGTTGCACCATGCTCTGCCTTTTGATTTCTAGCTTTGTCTGAGGTCTTACCAACATTTGTCTCCACAACCTCTCCACTACCTGTTCTGGCATTCTGGTTCCCATCCCCCTGCAACTCTAGTTTAAACCTTCCTGCTAGGATATTAGTCCCCTTCCAGTTTACGTGCAAATCGTCCCTTCTGTGCAGGTTCCATGTTCCCTGGAAGAGGCCCCCATGAACCAAAAGTCTTATCTTACCTCCTAAACCAACTCCTTCGCTCTGTATTAAACTCTATAATCTTCCTAGTCGTAGCCTAGCTAGCATGTGGTAAGGGTAGCATTCCTGAGATCACAACCCTGGAGGTCCTGCCCTTTAACTTAGCACCTAACTCTCTGAACTCCCTATGCAGAACCTAGTCCCTCATCCTATCCATGTCATTGGTACCTACATGGAGCACAACTCCTGGATGATCATCCTTCCAATTAAGAATGCCGAGGACCTGATCTGAGATACCACAGACCATTGTATCCTGGAGGCAACATAGAATCTTGTTTTCGCCCACAGAACCTCCTGTCCATTTCCCTAACTAAGAAATCTATCACCACAACTTGCCTCTTCTTCCCCTTTCTCTTCTGAGTCACAAGCCAGACTCAGTGCCAGAAACCCGACCACTGTGACTTTCCTCTGTTAGGTCACACCCCCGACAGTATCCAAAGTGATATACCTGTTGATGAGGGGGATGGCCACAGGGGTACTCTGTACTGGCTCGTTATCCCCTTTTCCTTTCCTGATTGTCACCTAGTTTCCTGTGTCCTGCACCTTGGGTGTAACTACCTTTCTATATGACCTATTTATCACCTCTTCTGCCTCCCGAATGATCTGGAGTTCATCTAATTCCAGCTCCAACTTCTTTATGCCTTTTGTTAGAAGCTTGAGGTTTTCTTTCCTGTGTGTTCTCTGAGCGAAGCTTCTCTTTGCTGAAGAATCGAAGAGCTGAAGCCTTAAGATCACCACTCTGTCTATTCAGATGATTACTGCTGCAGCAATGGTCGCTGTGCTCGCCCCCACATTAGTGTAATTTGCTCTTACTAATCAATCCCAAATGCCAATTAGCCATTGGTCAAAGCTGTATAATGCTGCCACAAACCGCTCCTGCCTTTTATCCTCAGACAGTGGACCACAGCTTGCTTTCCAAACTTCCGATGTCCTGATTGGCCGCTGGTCAAAGCTCTATACTACCTTGAGATTCTTTTTTTTGCTGGCATTTACAGTAAATATAAAGAAACATAATAGAATCAATGAAAAAATTTACACAACAATAATGGACTAATGGCTAATGTGCAAAAGATGACAAACTGTGCAAATAGAAGAATTTAAAAAAAACAAAATAATAATAATAATCAATAAACATCAAGAATAGATGTTGAAGAGTCCTTGAAAGTAAGTCCATAGGTTGTGGGAGTAGTTCAGTGATGGGGTGCCTGAAGTTGGGTTAATCCCTCTGTTTCAAGAGCCTGATAGTTGAGGGGTAATAGCTGTTCCTGAAACTGATGGTGTAGATCCTGATGCTCTTTCATGATAGCAGCACTGAGAAGAGAGCAGGACTGGATGATGGGGGTCCTTCATAGTGGATCCTGCTTTCCTTCAACAGTACACCTTGTAGATGAGCTCGTGGTGGTGGACAGGGCTTTACCCATAATGGACTTGGGCCGTATATATTACTTCCTGTAAGCTTTGCCATTCAAGAGCATTAGTGTTTCAGTATGAAGCTGTGATGCAACTAGTCAGTATAATTCCCATCATGCATCTATAGAAATTTGTCAAAGTTTTAGATAATATGCCAAATTTTTGCAAACTTCTAAAAGTTGAGGCACTGCCATGCCTTCTTTGTAATAATGTTACCAATCCAAACTGACTGGGATCTTCAAGTGACGAAATCAATAACAATCAACAATATTCTTGCATTCTTGGATTGGAAGGACAAATGGAAAGTGGCAGTGTGTGTCTAATAGTCTAATTTTAATCACAGTACTTCTTTACAAGGATCTTTTATGAATCCACTTGATTTAGCTGAATGATTTATAAATGTACTCTGAACTTTGAAGGTTGAGAAGCCCTAATGAACACATCTGTTTATGATGCCTCATTAAATAGATGATCAGGAGAATCACTAAGGAAATAAATGGCTCTGATAACATATCCAAGGGGAGCCTTTATTCTTTTGCCAATATTCTCCTCTTCTAGCACCAAACACCAGTTTTACCCTTCCTTTCCTGTCCAACTGCTTCTTCACCAGGAACACTGATGGTCACAGGACGGACTGGCATCTGTTGAGACACGTTGTACACACAGCAGTGAATGAAGACAGCAAAGTCAACGAAAGTTGCAGGGTAACACATATGGAGCTATAAAAATCCGAGGAACATCTCAAAGACCTCAGCAGCAGTTCCACCTGCTATTCCATAGGAACATGTGAAATAAAACTCAATTGCAATCATGGGGATCATAAGCAGACATCAAAGAAGAAAGAGTACCTTGGAGATTGAACCCACTTGGAGAGAAGCAGGTAAAACTGACAAATAGCAAAAGTTGTTCAATGATCGTACAAGCTCCTTCGATAAAAGGCATTTTTTCATCAAACGTTTTCCTCGAAGTCAACTCCAAATTTTAAGTTTGGAGAATCAGATTCCTGTGATTCATGCATACTCTGCTTTTGTAGATAAAGCAGCTGCTGCTTTGAGGAGGCAGCTAATGTGAAAGGTTACATACCTGATTTGTGTGGAGTTTGGACATTTTCCAAACTCCACACCAAATGCACACATGTTCCCTGTGGTTTCCTCCAGTTACTCCTGTTTACTCCTACAAGGCATTTGATAGATATGTTTAAAGTAACAAAATAAACAAAACACCATCTGAAAATTTAAAAAAGACATACTGTAGATGCTGGAAGTCTGAAATAAAAACAGGAAATGCTCAACCTGTAGAGTAGCATCAATGGAAAGTGCCATAATTAACATTGTAGCTTGAATGCCCTGTCGGAGCTGTAATGTTAGTGATTCCATGAATTTCCCATTGCTCCTTATGGGTGTTTTGCTTCAGTGAATTCCATGCCATGTTTCTGCTATTGCAACGCTTAAAGTCCTTTATCGGCTCTAAAGTGACTTGTATCATGAAGTAACAACAGCATGAAATAAATGTGAGTCTACAAGTGAGTTTGTATTAGTGTAATCAGAACCTTGATGGTCAGTGAAATTCAATTTAAAAGGACATAAGTAATGTCTGATATCAATACTCACTACTACAATGACCACCCACTTAGGAAATTTAAACTTTAATGAGTATATCCTCTGTGTACATCTGATTACACCTCTGTCTAACCTAGATGTAGACAATTTAGAGACATGCCATAAAGCACATTATATGCACTAGAAGGTGTTTCTGAATTTAGACCATAAGACATGAGAGCAGAATTAGGCCGTCTGGCCCATCGAATCTGTTCCACCATTCAATCATGGATGATTCTTTTTCTTCTCCTCCTCAATCCCAGTTCCCGGTCTTCTTCCCGTAACCTTTGATGCCATGTTTAATCAAGAACCTATCAATCTCTGCCTTAAATATACCCAATGACCCGGCCTCCACAACTGCTCATGACAACAAATTCCACAGATTCACCACCCTCTAGCTAAAGAAATTTCTCCGCATCTGTTTCGAAAGTGCACCCCTCTATCCTGATGGTGTGCCCTCTTGTCCTAGACTCCCCCACCATGGGAAACATCCTTTCCACATCTACTCTCTCTAGGAGCTTCAACATTCGAAAGGTTTCAATGAGATCCCCCACCCACCCCCCATCCTTCTAAATTCCAGCGAGTACAGACCAAGAGCCGTCAAATGTTCCTCATATGATATAACCATATAACAACTACAGCACAGAAACAGGCCATCTCAGCCCTTCTAGTCCATGCCGAATGCTTACTCTGATGTAGTCCCACCGACCTGCACTCAGCCCATAACCCTCCATTCCTTTCCTGTCCATATAGCTATCCAATTTAACTTTAAATGACAACATCAAACCTGCCTTAACCACTTCTGCTGGAAGCTCATTCCACACAGCTACCACTCTGAGTAAAGAAGTTCCCCCTCATGTTACCTCTAAACTTTTGCCCTTTAACTCTCAACTCAAGTCCTCTTGTCTGAATCTCCCCCACTCTCAATGGAAAAAGCCTATATACATCAACTCTATCCATCCCCCTCATAATTTTAAATACCTCTATCAAGTCCCCTCTCAACCTTCTGTGCTCCAAAGAATAAAGACCCAACTTGTTCAACCAATGATAACCCTTTCATTCCTGGAATCATCCCTGTGAACTTCCTCTGTACCCTCTCCAATTCCAGCACATCTTTTCTAAGATGAGGTAAGATGAGGGGCCCAGAACTGTTCACAATACTCAAGGTCAGGCCTCACCAGTGTCTTATAAAGCCTTAGCATCACATCCTTCTCTTGCATTCTGGACCTCTTGAAATGAATGCTAACATGGCATTTGCCTTCCTCACCACCAACTCAACCTGCAAATTAACCTTTAGGGTGTTCTGCACAAGGACTCCCAAGTCCCTTTGCAGCTCAGATTTTTGGATTTTCTCCTATTTAGAAAATAGTCTGCACATTTCGTTCTACGACCCATGCATTTTCCAACATTGTATTTCATTTGCCACTTTCTTGCCCATTCTTCTAATCCGTCTAGGTCCTTCTGCATCCTACCTATTTCCTCAACACTACCTGTCCCTCCACTAATCTTCATATCATCTGCAAATTTGGCAACAACGCCATCTATTCCATCATCTAAATCATTTATATACAGCATAAAAAGAAGTGGTCCCAACACCGACCCCTGTGGAACACCACTAGTCACAGGAAGCCAACCAGAAAAGGATCCTTTTATTCCCACTCACTGCCTGCTACCAATCAGCCAATACCCTAAAAATATTAGTAACCTTCCCATAGTATCATGGGCTTTTAACTTGGTAAGCAGCCTCATGTGTGACATCTTGTCAAAGGCCTTCTGAAAGTCCAAATATACAACATCCACAGCATCCTCTTTATCTATCCTACTTGTAATATACTCAAAGAATTCCAACAAGTTCATCAGGCAGGATTTTCCCTGAAAGAAACGATGCTGACTTGTACTATTTTGTCTTATGTCACCAAGTACTCCATCACCTTACCCTTAACAATTGACTCTAACATCTTCCCAACCACTGAGATCAGGCTAACTGATCTACAATTTCCTTTCTGCTGCCTTCCTGCTTTTTTAAAGAGTGGCGTGACATTTGCTATTTTCCAGTCCTCTGGCACCATGTCAGAGTCCAATGATTTTTGAAAGATCATTCCTAAGGCCACCACAATCTCTAATGTTACCTCTATCAGAACCCTAGGGTGCAGTTCATCTGGTCTGGGTGAATTATGTACCTTTAGGTATTTCAGCTTTTTGAGCACCTTCGCTCTTGTAATAGTAACTGCATCCAATTCTCTTCCATCACACTACAACATCAGGCACACTTAGTGTCTTTCATAGTGAATACTGATACAAAATACTCATTTAGTTTATCAGCCATCTACTTGTCCCCTATTATTATTTCTCCTGCCTCATTTTCTAACAATCTTATATGCATTCTCATTTCTCTTTTATTTTTTACATACTTGTAAAAGCTTTTACTATCCATTTTGATACTGTTTGCTAGCTTGCTTTCATATTTCATCTTTTCCTTTCTAATTATTTTTAGTTGCTTTCTGTTTTTAAAAGCTTCCCAGTCCTTCTATCTTCCTGCTAAATTTTGCTTTGTTGCATGCCCTCTTTTGTTTTTACATTTGCTTTGACTTCTCTTGTCAGCCACGTTGTACTATTTTACCATTTGAGTACTTCATCATTTTTGGAATATATCTGTCTTGCACTTTCCTTATTTTTCCCAGACACTCAAGCCATTGTTGCTCTGCTGACATCCACGCCAGCAGCTCCTTCCATTTCACTTTGGCCAACTCCTCTCTCATACCACTGTAATTTCCCTTACTCCATTGAAATACTGCTACATCAGACTTTACTTTCTCCCTATCTAATTACAAGTTGAACTCAATCATATTGTGATCACTGGTTCCTAAGAGTTCTTTTACCATAAATTCCTTAGTCGCCTCCAGTTCATTACATAACACCCAATCCAGTATAGCTGATCTCCTAGTAGGCTCAATGACAAACTGCTCTAAAAAGCCATCTCTTAGGCATTCAACAAACTCACTCTCTTGAGATACAATACCAACCTAATTTTCCCAATCAACCTGCATGTTATAGTCTCCCTTGACTACCACAACATTGCCTTTTTGATACGCCTTTTCTATTTCCTGTTATGATCTGTGGTACCTCCCAGCCACTGTTGGGAGGCCTGTATATACAGCCATCAAAGTCCCTTCACCTTTGCAGTTTGTTAACTCAACCCACAAGGATTCAACATCTTCCGATCCTATGTCATATCTTTCTACAGATTTGATGTCGTTCTTTACCACCCCTCCGCCTACCTTCCTATCCCTCCAATATAATGTGTAACCTTGGACATTCAGCTCCCAACTACAACCATCCTTCAGCCACAATTCAATGATGGCTACAACATCGTACCTGACAATCTATAATAGTGTAGCAAGATCATCCACCTTATTTCTTATACCACGCACATTAAATTTAGGCTTCTTGAGAAGAAATATGTTTATCATGAACTCGGATGTGTAATTTAAATGTACATTCAAGTAAAGCTAAGCATTTTTTAAAATCAAGTGAAATACATCTTAATTGAACACTTTGTTTTTCCTTTATCTGTCACAGATATAATATCAGATGTGGGGCTACCTTATGTCAAAACTATCGGTGAATACGTGATATATGCCATATCACACAATAGAAGGGTAAAACCATTAGCATGATTCATCTGGATATGTATATAAAACAATAACTCATGCTTTAAAAGGTTTTCCAGTTGTACAATGATAAACTTCAGTATTTTGGTCCACAAACTTGAACTTTTTGTATCAAGGCAACTTTGTTAAAGAATGTATCAGATTTAAGTGTTATGAAAATAGCATTAAATGGAACTTATGGGACTTCTCTGGAATTGGAGAACTCAGAATAAAAATGACAGAAATAGAAAACAGATTTTTCTAAGTACTTTGTTATTTCCTCCTGATTGGCAAATAAATAATTGCAAAATCCTAACACAAGCATGTCGTCAAAGAAGAGGGAGTGGGTTACCTAGTGAACTCATGTTTCCAGGAAGAAGGGCAGCGGCTACCAGTTAAAAATAGGAAGGACTGATTTATTCGATTTGTAGTCACAAAATGTCTTGGGCTTATTGATGGAGACTGCACTGGAATCGTACTTCACCACACCACAAAAAGTGGTTTACAACACCACAAAAGGCATACTTGCAATGTGAAATACTAGCTCATGTGCCAATGGTGGAACAGAATGTTTACAGTAATAAAACAAGGAACGTGGCAATGAGTTCCTAGACTATTATGTTACTTAGTATTCTCTGTGGTGACGTTTTCATCCCGTCACTATCGCTTCCATTGACACCCAAGATATTGGTATATCATCTTCACTAATAATTAATGTTCTAAAATAAGCAGCCAGAAGTCATGGTAAATATCAGTACCAATGACAAAGGTAAGAAAAAGGAGGAGGTTCTGAAGAGAATATAGGGAGAAGATGAAAAAGCAGTACCTCCAGGGTAGTAATCTCTGGATTGCTGCCTGTGACATGTGCCAGTGAGGGTAAGAATCGGCTGATTTGGCAAACTAATGCTTGGCTGAGGATTTGTGCAAGGGGCATAGTTTCAGATTTCTGGATCATTGTGATCTCTTCTGGGGAAGTTTTGGCCTGTACTAAATAGACAGGTTACACCTGACCTTGAGGGTGACCCATATATCCGCAGGTTTGTTGGAGGGAGTTTAAACTAATTTTGCAGAGGGATGGGAACCACAGTGATAGGGCTAAGGATGGGGCAGTTGGTATACAAGTAGGTGCAGTTTGTAGTGAGACTGAGGAAGGTCAGGCAGATGATGGAACAAAATTACAGTCAGGATAAACTGAAGTGTAACATGAGAGCAATATTGGGAAACAAAGGATGAATACAGGACTGGAAGTGAAGGGATAAGATAGATTATCTTGTAGTGCAGTTAGCGAGTGGCAGGAATGGGCCATGGCGAAAAGAAAATCTTAGCTGGGAGCTCAATATCCAGGGATACACATAGTATTGAAAAGATGGGCTGGTGAACAGATGGGGTGGGGTGGCTCTGTTGGTAAAAAAATGTAATCAAATCCTTAGGAAGAGGTGACACGGGATTGGAAGATGCAGAATCCTTGTGGGTAGAGTTAAGAATCTGCAAGGATAAAAAGATCCTGATGGGAGTTAAATAGAAACCTCTAAACAATAGCCAAGATATGGCGTACAAATTACAATGGGAGACGGAAGAGTCACGACAAATGGGCAATGTTACAAAAATTTCAAACTTCAGGTAAATTGGGGAAATTAGGTTGGTGCTGGATCCCAACAGAGGGAATTTGTAGGATGCCTACTAGATGACTTTTTGGAGAAGCTTGTGGTTGAGTCCTCCTGGCAAAAGTGTATTCTGGATTAAATGTTGTGTAATAAACCACATTAGGGAGCTTAAAGTGAAAGTTGATTGGTTCCTGATTAAAGTACAAAAGTTCAAAGTTCAAAGTAATTGTAATTATCAAAGTGCATATATGTCACCACATACAACCCTGAGATTCATTTTCCTGTGGGCATACTCAGCATATCTATAGAATAGAAAGTATAACAGAATCAATGAAAGATCAACTAGAGTGCAGAAGACAACAAACTGCAAATGCAGATATAAATAAATGGCAAAAAATAATGAGAATATGAAAGAAAAATATAAAGAGTCCTTAACATGAGATCATTGGTTGTGGGAACATCTCAATGGATAGGAAATAGAATGTAATTATCCCCTTTGTTCAAAGCCTGATGGTTGTGGGATAATAACTGTTCTTGATTCTGGAGGTGCAAGTATCTTGTACCTTCTACCTGATGGCAGCAGCGAGAAAACAGCTTGGCTTGGGAGGTGGGGATCTTTGATGATGGATGCTTGCCTTCCTATCTCAGTGTTTCATGTAATGTGCTCAATGGTTGGGAGGGCTTTACCTGTGATGTACTGGACCATATCCACTACCTTTTGTAGGATTTTCCATTCAAAGCCATTGGTGTTTTCATACCAGTCTGTGATGCAACCTGTCAATACACTCTCCATCGCACAGCTATAGAAACTTGTCAAAGTTTTAGATGTCGTGCCAAATCTCTGCAAACTCCTAAGGAAGCAGAGGCATTGCCTCCGTCACAATTGCATTTACATGCTGTGTTTAGGAAAGGTCCTCTGGAATAGAAACACACAAGAATTTAAAGCTGCTGACCCTCTCTACCGCTGATCCTCCAGTGTGAACTGCCTTGTGGACCTTTAGTTTCCCTCTCCTGAAGTCTGTAATCAGTTCCATGATCTTGCTGACATTGAATGAGAGGCTGTTGTTATAACATCACTCAGTTAGGATGTCAAAGGGTACAGGGAAAAGGAAGGAGAATAGGGTTGAGAGGGAAAATAAATCAGCTATGATGGAATGGCAGAGCAGATTCAATGGGCCGAATGGCCTAATTCTGCTCCTATGTCTTGTGGTATTAGGGTCATATGATTAAACAGATTGAATAAACCATCATTTGCAGTTTGGATTTCATATAAATACTGACAACCAAGTATTGTTATAATGTGTTAAATATCTCCCATAATCTTATCCTAATACAGTAACTGAATATCATTTCATTTAGCATAAGTATTGATTTATTATTAGGTATAAAATTACAGCTTCATTTTCATCTTCCATTATGTATGATCTTATGAAGTTTAAATGGATTTGAAATGTATTAAATATAATAGTATTTTGTAAATTATGCAACATTTGTTTTGTAATCTAATTGGTACTAAGCAGCATAAATTTAGAAAATCACAACTTGGGAGAAACTAAACATTTATCTGAGAAATTTAAAAAGTAATATTTTTGGTCAGAACAAAGTTATGAAGAAAATAATTTACCAGGCTGCAAAGTTTTCTTTGTAATCATTTTCATCAGAACCCATAATTTTCAACAACACTGTTATATGTCCTTTAGCATTCCCTGAACTAATAAGGAATATTCTAGTTCTTCGTATTATGTCACAGAATTCAAGTCAAGTGAAGTTTATTGTTACTTAACTATATAAAGTGCATATAAAAAGTATTTACTCCCCCATGGAAGTTTTCATGTTCTATTGTTTTACAACATTGTTTCACAGTGGATTTAATTTGTCTTTTTTTATATATTGATCAACAAAAAAAGACTCCTTTGTGTCAAAGTGAAAACAAATTTCTAAAAATTGGTCTAAATTAATTACAATTATTAAAGATAAAATAATTGATTTTATAATTACTCACCCTCTTCAAGTCAGTATTTAGTAGATGCACCTTTGGTAGCAATTACAGCCTTGTTTGTGTGGATAGGCCTCTATCAGCTTTGCACATTCTGGACACTGCAATTTTCCCCCATTCTTCTTTACAAAACTGCTCAAACTCTGTCAGATTAAATGGGGATTATGAGTGAACACCCCTTTTCAAGTCCAGCCACAAATTCTGAATTTGATTGAGGTCTGGACTCTGACTTGGCCACTCCAGGAGATCAACTTGGTTTTTAAGCCATTCCTGTGTAGTTTTGGCTTTGTGCTTGGGCTCATTGTCTTGATGGAAAACAAATCTTTTCCTAAACTGCAATTGTCTTGCAGACTGCATCAGGATTTCCTCCGGGATTTTGTTGCATTTTGCTGCATTTATTTTACCCTCTACCTTCACAAGCCTTCCAGGGCCTGCTGCAGTGAAGCATCCCCACAGCATGATGCAGCCACTACCATGCTTCATGGTAGGGATTTAGTGATTTTGATGATGCGCAGTGTTTGGCTTACATCAACCATAGCGTTTAGTCTGATGGCCAAAAAGTTAAATTGTTGTTTCATCAGACCAGAGAACCTTCTTTTAGCTGACTTCAGCATTTCCCACATGCCTTCTGGCAAATTCTAGCAGAGGGTTCATGGGAGTTTTTTTCAAAAATGGCTATCTCTTTGCTACTCTCCCATAAAGCTGCGACTAGTGAAACACCCAGGCAACAGCTGTTGTATATGCAATCTCTCCCATCTCAGCCCCTGAGGCTTTTCATTCCTCCAGAATTGTCATAGGTGCCTTGGTAGCCTCCCTCTCTAGTCCCCTTCTTGCATGGCCACTCAGTTTTTGAGGATGGCCTGCTCTAGGCTAATTTACAGCTGTGCCATATTCTTTCCATTTCTTGATGATTGACTTAACTGTACTCCAAGGGATATTCAATGACTTGGAAATGTTCTTGTATCCATCTCCTGACTTGTGCTTTTCAATAACCTTTTCAGAGTTGCTTGGAGTGTTCTTTTGTCTTCATGGTGTAGTTTTTGCCAGGATATTGACTCACCAGCTGATGGACCTTCCAGATACAGGTGTATTTTTGGTACAGTTAATTGAAACACCTTGACTGCACACAGGTCTCTGAAAACAGATCTCCATTTAACTAATAATGTGACTTCTAAAACCAATTGGCTGCACCAGTGATGATTTGGTGTGTCATATTAAAGGGCGGGGGGAATACTTAGGCAATCAATTATTTTGTGTTTTATATTTGTAATTAATTTAGATCACGTAGAGATCTGTTTTCATTTTGACAGGAAAGACACTTTTTCTGTTGATTAGTAGCAAAAAAGCTAAATTAAATCCACTGTGATTCAATGTTGTAAAACATTAAAACACGAGAACTTACAAAGGGAGTGAAAACCTTTTATAGGCACTGTATATAATATATATAGAAATGAGACAACGCTTCTTCAAACCAGAGTGTAAAGCACATAATACATAATAACCTATGAAGGTAAGGATAAAATCCATAGGTGAATCATACATAAATAACAAACTAAAATGGATTAATATTAAATATCATAAGGTCTGGAACAGATTAACAGTGACACTTCAAATACAATGCGGCTGGGAGTTCAGAAGCCTAATGGCCTGTTTCTCATCCTGACCATTCCTATTTTTCCGCATCGTAGTCTCCTGCCTGATGGTAGAAAGTCAAAGAGGATGCTAGTTTGATGGGTGGAATCCTTAATAACACTAAGGGCCCTTGTAAGCTTTTGTGCTGGTGAATCTTCTCCATGAACTTGATATTCAAGAGCTAAATTAAATTTTCTTAAGTTCAGTGCCTATACTGTTGTCGATAAATGAGTGTATCCTTTCACAAATCAGCAACATTTCTGACATCAGGAATGTCAGTGTCGTCCAAGTCACGTGCAGTTTTAAAGTGAACAAATAAGAATATTTATCTGTTGCCTGTCACCACAGTACTTGTTACTTTCAAAGCTGGTTTGTGCTATGAATAATATAATACATAAAGTGACAAAAGGTTTGCAAAGTAATAGTTAAAAACAATATTGAGTTAATTAAAAATGCATAATATTGGCATTTGGTTTGTGTTTTTTTTTAATGAAAATCTTCAGACTATTTCATGTGAGTAACTCTAGAAACACTGAGTATTTGGAAAAACAGCTTAATCAGAAAAAATCTTTGAGTTCAATCTGTATTTTGAAAACTGCAATGAATTCTTTTGAAACTTTTGTTTTGTTTTGTGGTTTGTTGTAATCGTTTTCAAATCCCTTTATCATTTCTCAAATGTCATTTTTATTAAGTGACAGGATAATTTTACCAGTACCCTTCTGTATAACAACAATCCAGAACTCCCGGAATAATATTTACAAGTAATTTCCAAACATCACTAAATATAGGAATGTAAAGTATCTATCCTCATTTCAAATTGGAGATCAAAAACTTGCAGATGCTGTAAATTCTTCCTACTTCTGAAGGAGATTTGACCTGAAACATTATCTCTGCTTCTCTTTCCACTTGTTTTACCAGCGCTGCTGCATATTTCCAGAATATTCTGCTTTAAATTCAAATTAAAGTTACCTCTTATGAATAGTAGATGAACTGGTAACTCTGCAGAAACTGTTTGGCCAGCTGTCATTACTCATGCAGTACCCTTTAAACTGGTAAAACATCGACTGCTAGTATTTATACAGTGCCTTTAGTGACTCAGTCATGATGAGAATGATTGAGGTGGAGAGAATAAATTCCACCCAGTGAAATCTAAGAGTTTGAACTTCACCAGCTCAGATTGCTTTAGGTGCTGACTCATTACGCATGTTCAAAGCTGAAACGTGGTGCAGAAATATAGATTCTACAGAAAAATGCAGTAAGGGCCAAAAGATGGGGAGGCACAGTAGGGTAGCAGTTAGCGTTAATTATCACAGTACCAGCGAGCCAGGTTCAATTCCTGCTACTATCTGTAAGGAGTTTGTACATTCTCCCCTGTGAGCGTGTGAGTTTCCTCCAGGTGCTTCAGTTTCCTCCCACATTCCAAAGATGTCATTGCTTATCTGTGTGTAATTGGACCTGTTACTGTGCTATATATCTGAATGAAATTAATCTCTGATGTTCTTCCTGAATCAGATCACCCTGACGTTAATGAATGGTGGAGCACGGTCAGAAGTCTTAAATTGATTTATGGGCTTTTTCTTATGACCTTTAATGTAGTGATAAGCCTCAAGAAACATCACAAGAACAGAAATTGCTGGAAATATCCAGCAGATCAGCCAGCTATAGAAGGCTAACCTACTCAGTGTTTACAGCATTTTCTGCGTTTGCTTCAGATTTCCAGCATCCACAGGACCTTACCTCACTTCAGAGAAGTATTGCCAGACACGGTTTATTCTTATGGATAATATGAGATGTTAGAGCAGGATACAGGGATGGCACAGTAGTGTAGCAATTAGTGCAACACTTATCAGTGCCAGCGGTTGATCATCAGGATTCAATTCCCACTTCTGTCTGTAAGGAGTTTGTACCTTCTCCCTATGACTAGATGAGTTTCCTCCAGTTACTACAGTATCCTCCCCCAGTCCATTGACATATGGGTTTGGGTTAGTAAGTTGTGGGCATGCTCTGTTAGCTCCAGAAGTATGGTGAGACTTGCGAGCTGCCTCCAGTACACCCATGGACTGTGTTGCTCATTGACTCAAATGATGCATTTAACTCTATATTGTGGTGTAGATGTGACAAAGTTCATCTAATCTTATCTAATCTAATCAAAATCTTGGTCAAAGTTATACTTTATGAAACATCTCAAGTGAGACATGAATCTTATCTAATCTAATCAAAATCTTGGTCAAAGTTATACTTTATGAACCATCTCAAATGAGACATGAAGGCAAAACAGGAAATTTTAGAATGTAGGGATTTAACAGCTGAAAACTAAGAGCAAGATTAAAATCAGGTGCATTTGGAACTGGAATTAGAGCAATACAAAGATCTTAAAAGCTTGTAGGGCTTGATGAAATTAGAGATAGTTAGGCATGGGGCTATGGAACAGTTTTAAAATCAGGATCACTTGATTAAATTTCAACTAAGTTTCTGGATTGAACAGAAACAACAGAGTTTTGATTGAAAATTATATGTTGATTCTACAAGAACATGGAATAACAAGAGAAAGGGTCCTTAAGAGTCCTCAGTGGGAAGTTAGAGGATTGGGAACCTTTTAAAGTCTAACAGAAGGCAACTAAAAAAGTCATTAAGAAGGTAAAGATGGAATACAAATGTAAGCTAGACAATAGTATTAAAGAAAATACCAACATTTTCTTCAGACACAAAGTGTTAAAGAGAGGCGAGAGTTAGACCACTGGAAAATGATGCTGAAGAGGGGAAAATGAAATGGTGGATGAACTGAATAAGTATTTTGCATCAGTCTTCACTGTGGAAGACACTAACAGTATGGTAGAAGTTCCAGGTGTCCGTGGGCATGAAGTGTCAGAAGTTACCATAACGAGACGGAAGGTTCTTGGAAAACTAAAAGGTCTGAAGGTAGATGAGTCACCTGGACCAGATTTTGTACACCCTGGAGTTCTGAAAGAAGTGGCTGAAAAGATTGTGGAGGCATTAGTAATGTTCTTTCACGAGTCACTAAATTTGGAATGGTTTCGGAAGACTAGAAAATTGCAAGTGTCACTCCACTCTTGAAGAAGGGAGAAAAGCAGGAGAAAGGAAACTATAGGCCAATTATTCTGATCTCAGTGGTTGGGAAGATGTTGGGGTCAATTATTAAGGATGAGGTTTCAGAGTACTTGGATGCACGTGATAAAAAGGCCGTAGTCAGCAAGATTTCTTCAAAGGAAACTCTTGCCTGACAAATCTGTTAGAATTCTTTGAAGAAATAACAAGCAGGATAGACAAAAGGAGAATCAATTAATGTTGTGTACTTGGATTTTCTGAAGACGTTTGACAAGGTGCCACACATGAGGCTGCTCAACAAGCTAAGAGCCCGATGTTTTACAGGAAAGATTTTAGCATGGATAACACTGTGGCAGATTGGCAAGAGGCAAAGAGTGGGAGTAAAGGGAATCTTTTCTGACTGGCTGCTGGTGACTAACGGTGTTCCATAGGGGTCTGTATTGGGACCAACTTGTTTTTATGTTATATGTCAATGATTTGGATGACGGAATTGATGGCTTTGATGCAAAGTTTGCAGGTGATATTAAGATAGGTAGAGGGGCAGGTAGTTTTGAGGAAGTAGAGAGCTGACAAAAGGACTTAGATTAGGAGGATGGGGAAAGAATGGCAGATGGAATAGAGTTTTGGGAAGTGTATGGTCATGCACTTTGGTAGAAATGAAGGGGCTGACTATTTTCTAAATGGAGAGAAAATATATAAAAACTGAGGTTCAAAGGGAGTCCTTGTGCAGGATTCTCTAAAGGTTAATTTGTAGGTTGAGTCTGTGGTGAGGAAGGCAAATGCAATGTTAGCATTCATAGCAAAAGGACTGGAATGTAAAAGTCAGGATGTAATGCTGAAATTTTATAAAGCACTGGTGAGTTCTCACTTGGAGTATTGTGAGCAGCTTTGGGCCCCTCTTCTTTGAAAGAATGTGCTGAAACTGGAGAGAGTTCAAAGATGGTTCATCAAAATGATTCCAGGATTGAATACTCTCTCCATTAGACATCAATAAGAAGGGGTAAAGAAGAAGGAATTTGATAGGACAGGAGAGGAGGCCATGGAAAAAGAGAAGAGACACCAGAAGGAGCTGGTGGGACGGTGTGGAGAAGAGAAGGGGTGAGAGGAGAATCAGAATGAGGAATATAAAAAGTGATGCAGGAGAAGAAAATAGTTGTTCTGCAATCAGGTTGGAGGCTACCCAGATGAAATATGGGTGTTGCTACTCCTACCTGAGTGTGGTGTCATTGTGGCAGTAGACCATCATCTTGGAATGGGAATGCAAAATCAAAGTAAAATGAGTAGCCCCGGGAAAATCTCACCTTTTCTGGCAGATGGAGACAAGGTGCTCGATGAAGCAGTGCCCCAATATAGAGGAAGCCAAGAGTACTGGATTCAGTAGACGACACTGACAGACTTGCAAGTGAATTGTCACCTCACCTGGGAGGATTATTTGGGCCCTAAGTGCAAATAAGAGAAAATCTGAAGATGCTGGAAATCCAAGCAACATGCACAAAATGCTGGAGGATCTCAACAGGCCAGGCAGCATCTATGGAAAAAAGTTCAGTCGATGTGTCGGGCCAAGACACTTCAGCAGGACTGGAGAAGAAAGATGAGGAGTAGATGGGGGGAGGGGAGAGAGAAACACAAGGTGATAGGTGAAACCAAGAGAGGGATGGATGAAGTCAGGAGTTGGCAAGCTGAATGGTGGAAGAGCTATAGAGCTGAAGAATGGGAAATCTAATAGGAGAGGATAGAGACCATGGAAGAAAGGAAGTGGGGGAGGAGCACCAGAAGGAGGTGATGGGCAGGCAAAGAGATAAGGTCAGAGAGGGAAAAGGGGATGGGGAATGGTGAAGGAGGGTGAGGGCATTACCGGAAGTTCGAGAAATTGATGTTCATGCTATTGGGTTGGAGGCTACTCAGACAGAATATAAAGAACATAAGGTGTTCTTCCTCCAAGTTGAGTGTGGCCTCATCTCGACAGTAGAGGCCATGGATTGACATATCGGAATGGGAAGTGGAATTAAAATGGATGGCCACTGGGAGATTCTGCTTCTTCTGGCAACAGAGCATAAGTGCTCGGCGAAGCAGTCTCTCAATCTATGTCAGGTCTCACCGATATATAGGAGGCCACAGCAGGAGCACTGAACACAGTATATGACCCCAACAGACTTTCAAGTGAAGTGTTGCCTCACCTGGAAGGATTATTTGGGGCCCTGAATTGTAGTGAGGCAGGAGGTCTATAGGCACGTGTAACACTTGTTTCGCTTGCAAGGATAAGCGCCAGGAGGGAGATCAGTGGGGAGGGACAAATGGACAAGGGCGTCGCCTGGGGAATGATCCCTGCAGGAAGCAGAAAGTTGGGGGGGGGGGAGATGTGCTTGGTGGTGGGATCCCATTGGAGATGGCAGAAGTTTTGGAGAATTACGTGCTAGACATGGAGGCTGTTGGAGTGGCGGGAGGATGGGGTAAGAGCAGGCGTGTGTGAAATGAAAGAGATATGGTTGAAGGTAGCATTAATAGTGGAGGAAGGGGAGCACCTTTCTTAAATGGTTGTGAGGGAGCAGGTGTAGCCCCTGTTCTGCTTGTTGGGATAAGTGCCAGGAGGGAGGTCAGTGGGGAAAGATGAGTGGACAAGAGAGTCAAATAGAAATTGATCCATACAGAAAGCAATGAGTAGGGGAAGGGAATGATGTGCTTAGTGGGAGGATCCAGTTGTAAATTGCAGGGAATGGTGCGCTAGATATGGAGGCTAAAAGGATGGTAGGTATGGACAAGGGGAACCCAATCACTTTTAAGGTACTAGGTGGAGAGCGTGAACGCAGCTGTGCTGGAAATGCGTAAAGCGGAATGGTGGTGGAAGGAAAACGTTCAGATGTTCCGGAATGGGAAACCTCTTCCTGAGAACAGATGTGGTGGAGACTGAGGAACTAAGAAATGGGAATAACACTTTTACAAGTGACAAAGTGGGAAGAAGTATAGTCAAGTCAGCTGTGAGAGTCAGTTGCTTTATAAAAATTATTAGTAGCTATTTTGTCTCCAGAAATGGAAACAGAGAAATGAAGAAAGGGAAAATTGGTGTCAGAGATGGACGCAGTAAATCTGAGAGCAGAGTAGAAGTTGGAGGCGAAAGGACTTCAAGGCTGCTTTTGGCATTAAAACAGGAATTATTAACATGTCCTGTAATCAGTGTAGCCCAATAAAAAATTTATGAATGCAACCAAAAAATGTTGAAAAAATAATCACGGTGAGAAGAGAAATAAATATATTACCTTTAGGTAACAGGGTTGATCTCTACTTTTGGACTGTGAAGGGAATTGATAATGAAGCTTTGGGTAAAATGATGCTGGCTGTAGTACAGGCATCCAACAGCCCCTGTATGTCCATGATGAGCTGTGTGACAAGTGTCAGTATGTCTGCCATGCGGCTCTGTGATTGGGCTCTGAACAAACTGGGACTCCCTTGATCATGGCAATAATTTTACAGAGAATTCATGCAATGTGAGGAGGACATGAGATGTATGTTCAACAGATTCTAAAGTTCTATTAAATTCTTGTAATACAATGATGTGGCCATTTCAAAACTTAAGTGCCATTAGCCGGCAGTGCAAAATACAATCTGAGACAGTGGTCGGATCATTATAATACTTATCTATGTGAGCTAATCTGTCACATTAATAATTTATATCAGACTTCTCAATGTGCTGATAATAGCCCAACTTTCATTAACTATTTATGATACATTGAGTATTCCTCTGCTCTTATACTTTGATCATGGCTCTTTTTAAAGTACCTGCGGAAGGGACAAGGATTCACTACTGCTACCAAACTAAGAGGAGGTGGAGGGATGGTTTAATATAGAGGAATGCATTGTTTTTGATGTGGATCACTAGAGGAAGTAGTTGAGTATTAATTGCAGGGAAAAAATATTGGTAAACTGCTCAGGTGAACTAATTTCTACATTTCCCACCAGTGCATTGTGACTGACAAGCAATTATCATTGAATTATAGTCAGGGTTATTGCAGCAAGTTTGTAGATGGTGCATAACTTCGAAAGGAAAACTTGGTGACAACTCAAAACATTTCTGACAACAGCTTTGATGAAGCATGCTTTAGTTTAACTGCACAATCAAATTTTAGTTACTTTTTGATGGTATAAATACTAGAATTTATTGGATATCAAGTTTCTTTTCAGATATCAGGGGAACAACCCCTATCCACTAACATTCCCTTATTTAAAATGCTTGGAATTGTGAATTGTGGGTTTGTGTGTTTGTTTCCAGTTATTTTTAGCTTTCATCAGTGAGAGAGAGTTTTATTTAAGTAATACAAAATATCTATCATCACACCCTCTAATTCTACACAACTTTAATTTGTTGTGTTGAACATTGAACTCTGCTATAAAGGACTTACCAAATCAAGCTGCTGATATGCCGTATGCTTCCAGTAAGTTACCTCTCTACTCATACCCAAGCCTTGAAGTTATCACCTTACACAATGTGATGATCACCCTGCCTAGAGTGTTCCCTGAAACCTTTAGCTTCTGAATTACCTACCTGCTTCAAGCAAGCTTCAATTATATTGGTGCCCAAGGAGAACATGGTGACCTGCCTCAACGACTATTGTCCAGTAGCACTTAAATCAACAGTGATGAAATGTTTTGAGAGGTTGGTAATGAATCTGTTAATCTATTTCAGGGGTTCCCTTCCTTTTTTATGTCATGGACCAAAACCAACCTCTTATCCTCCTTCACTCCAAAGAGAAAAGTCCCAGCTTGCTCAACCTATGATAACCTCTCTGGTCCAGGCAGCATCCTGGAAAACCTCCTCTGCACCCTCTCAGAAGCTCCAACATCATTCCAGATCTGAACAAGATATTCAAAGAATTTTTGTACCGTACTGTTTCGAATTGCACTCAGAATTTGAAACATAGTCCTACAAAGCTTCTATGAAAATATAATATTATAGACATGTTTTTTTTACATCCAAATTCATTCTTCCTATGTGGTGAAGGTATTTCACAGAAAAGTTGACAAATAAAATTTGAGACTTACATGATAAATGACCAATTTTTATGAGGCACAGTAAGAAGGAAAGAGTAATTGTGAGGTGGAGGAATTTAGGGGAAGGATTCTATAGCCTATAGTAGTGATAGGTCTCCTTTACGAATAAAATAGCTTTATTATACTAACATTTTCAGTCACTTTACAGAAGCATTGCCAAACGAAACAGCAATAATCCACATAAGATACAGAAGCAGATGGAAGAAGTTATAAAGAAGTAGAAAAGTTTAGAAGGGGAATTCTCGAGTTTGGAGTCTTGATAATTAAAAATATGTCTACAATTAAAATCAGATTTGTGTAAAAGACAAATAGATGGAGCATAGTGATTAAAATAGTGTCACATTATACTACTCTGAGATTCATTTTCTTGTAGGCATTCACTGTAGAACAAAGAAATACAATAGAATTAGCGAAAAACTATGCACAAAGACAGAGATACAACCAATGTGCAAAGGAAGACAAAAACCTGTGTGAATACAAAATAGATAAATAAATAATATTGAAAACATAAGTTGTGGAGTCCTTGAAAGTGAGACCATAGGTTGTGGAATCAGTTCAGTGTTGAAGTGAGTGAGATTATTGAAGATGTTTCAGGAGCCTTATGGTTAAAGGTAATAACTGATCCTGAACCTGATGGTGTACATGCCAAGGCTTCTGTATCTCCTTCCTGATGACAGCGGCAAGAAGAGAGCATGGCTTGGATGGTGGGGTTGGGGGAGTACTTGATGATGGATCCTCATTTTTTAAGGCAGCTCTCTTAGTAAATGTCCTCAAAGGTGGATAGTGTTTTGCCTGTGATGGACTGGGCTGTATCCACCACTTCATGCAGGCTTTTTGGTTCTTGGGCGCTAAAGTTTCCATCCCAAGCTGTGATGCAGCCAATCAGGTTACTCTCCGCTGTGCATCTATAGAAGTTTGCTAAAATAATAGAAGACATGCCAAATCTGCACAAACTTCAAAGAAAGTGGGGCAGTGTCGTGCCTTCTTTCCTTCAAGTCTGCAGAGATTTTATTTTGCTGTATTTTGGTTTGTGTGTTTTCATGTCCTTAGCTTCATCTGCATTATGGTAGTCAATTATAACTATATAGCTCCATCAACAGAGCCCAAGCTCATTTAAAAACAGAAATGAGTCATAGAATTGCTTAGAACAGAGAACTTTGTCTTTTCAAATCTAGGGAATAACCATTTCATTTTATCCTTCATTGTCTTCTATTATGTGTCCTCCTTTTGCTGTGAGCATTTTATAGGACACAAAACTTTCTATAAGCCCAAATAGACATTAACACATTATATTGTCATTGTTTAGATGGACATTTTGAACCAGACAATGATGTAGTACTGAAGGATGTTATATAGCTCACCATATAACTGGCTGTACAAAGTATAAGCTATTTAATTCCCATATCCCGAATTTTCCTTGCAGCAGTCTGAGCTTCCACTGAGAAGTGGGAAGTTTGCTGATAAGGCTGCAGTTGAAGCTGAGATATTTCCACTACTTTGGAAAGACTATTCTGGAAAGACTGAGCAGTTCCCATGAAAAGACATGTGTATGTCTCCAGCTGGAGCACCCACACCTCATTGACACTTAGTGCAGGCCAGACAATGCAGAAGGCATTTTGTTATGAATGTAAATCAGTCTCTATGTTACCTCATCAAACAACTCATAGAAATCAAAACTTGTATTCAGTTTCAACTTACATTGAGCTATTATATGTGCTGTATCCTGCACGCCCTCCCCCACCCCCCGCCTAGATCCCCATGACCACTGAAAATATCCCCAGTGCTCCACAGTAAATAAAGTGCCAGCATTTAAATGGGTGTCTGCATCTAGTGCACCTTAGAAATATGCCCTAAGTAAAACTGCTTCCTAATTCCATATTGGTGGAATTTCTGACTGGTCCCTCAAACGTCATCTACTGTGGTAAATAGTTTTGCCTGCCTGAATTATCTGATCAACCAGTTTGTACATCAAGTAATCTCACAATTCCTGATCCGTAACGATCTGGAAACTACCTCTCTACCAGTGTCTTTAGAATGACCTCAAAAGCATTCATCACATAGGATTAAAATGGTTTTCACTCTGCCTTAATAAGAACTTTGGTTGTGCTTTGTAGCACTATCAGACTCAATAATTACCACGGTACTAACACCAGCAAACATACCACCTTCCTTTTCTTCTGCATGATCATTCTTGTACTCTGTTCTATGTCATCCCTGGGCTTTAAGAACATAGTCTGCATTCAGAAATGCTTCCATAGATGAATGAGGCTGCTTGTACTTCGTGAGCTTGCTGATAGATCTACTGTATGCACTTACTGCTGTCCTTACAGTTCTAATAAATAACGCTGTTCTCTCTATTTTCCTTGTTTTAGTTCACTGTCATTGGCTATTGGAAAATAAGTTGCACGATCTACTGTATAACTTCAAAGTCCTGACTATATCCACTTGACAAAAGCTATTAATCTCCAATTACTTTCAGTACCACCAATGTAGGTTAAAGTTCAAAGTAAATTTTATAATTAGAGTACATATATGTCACCATATACAACCCTGAGGTTCATTTTCCTGCAGCCATACTCAGCAAAACTATAGAACAGTAACTATAACAGGATTCAACGAAAGAGCAAGAGCAGAGAAGACAACAAACTGCAAGTGCAAATATAAACAAATAGTAATAAATAATAAGAGCACGAAATAACAAGACAAAGAGTCCTTAAAGTGATATCATTTGTTGTGGGACCGTCTCAATAAACAAGTGTTGTTATCTTCTTTTGTTCAAGAGCCTGAAGGTTGAGGGGTAGTAACTGTTCTTGAACCTGGTAATGTGAGTCCTGAGGCACTTCTACCTTCTACCTGATGGCAGCTGCGAGAAAAGAGAATGGCCTGGGTGGTGAGGATCTTTGACGATGGTGCTGCTTTAACGTAGATGACAGGGTTTCATTTATTTCATATACGTTTCCTTCTTACCAATGTTTGTTAACCAGATCTACACTAGACAAGGCAAATATATATAAGAGTGCCAAAGTAGAGTAGTGGTTAGTGTGACACTATTACTGCTCAGGATGTCAGAGTTCAGAGTTCAAAGTTCAATTCCAGCGCCATAGATAAGGAATTTGAATGTTCTCTTAGTGACCACATTGGTTTCCTCTGAATGCTCCACTTACATCACACAGTCCAGTTTTATGGTTGGCAGTGATGTCTGTGGTGTGGACTTCCCCATTAGTGACTTCAATTATGTCCAGCCACCAGCTTTGATGATTTTCTGGCATACTTATAAAAATTGTGTTTTGTGCAAAAACCTGCATTGACTTCATTACACCCAATGAAATTCATAACTATAAGAACTACTCTGCAATGTACCAAGTTGTGAAGATTATGTAGGAGAGATTTACAAAAAGGGCAATTTGTAAGAGCGGGTCATCACTAACACCACTGCTCTGTCAGATATCCATATTTAACTGTGAATGTCCTTTACTTTTCAGAATAATGCTGGTGAACACCAACAATTTCACCGCCATTAAAATCAAAAAATCTGGGTCATTGCCTTTGAGTCAAACCCCAAAATATTGTCATTTGGAGTCTGGAATTGCAGTTGCTTAATGTACGAAAAAGGCATTTTTTTTCATTTTATTGCTCTCATATCATAAAAGTAATATACACCAACATCAATGTTAATATTAAGAAGTATTTAAAAATGCATGTTTCTGATATTGGTTTCGTATCACATCTCAACAACACTGTTGAATCTCAAAAGAATCCAGAATTCTATCTACCCTTTGTATTTATCAACCAAAAGTAGTTTTATTACATGACATTTTAATCATAAAACTGTTTGCTTCAGATTTTGAAACTTCATATATGGCATTTTGCTGCAAAATTGTATCTGAGAAAACTTTATTAATTTCATATATCAAGTTCAGAGTAGCCATCTGTTCATTCTGTGCTAGCTTCTGCCTCCATCTGTCCTGCTTCCTTTCCTTCTCTGATGGCAAGGGCTCAGATGATGGGGAAGTTTAGCTCTGACTTTTTATTTGTCACTCATCATAAGCCAGATGCACATATTTAATAAACAGCCTGCTGCAACTGGTGTTGTTGAATTTCAATCTCTATGGCTCTTTATCCTGTAAATAGACCAGGATTCCAGATTGTATGTTGCATAGAGTGAGCTCTACTTTACCAGCTCTAATTTGACTGCCACTGCAATCTCATAAATATGGATTAGTCAGTACATGCCCTTAGAAGCTGAACTGTACAGACGGACCTTGAATTCCAGGTGGCAATCATAATACAAATTATAAATGCTATGCACAATATGCTCTGCTTGTGTATAAGAAAGAACGGTAAAAAATGTATAGTTTTAAAAGGAATTTGCAATTTAGGTGTATAATATATCATAGCCAGAAGTAACAATCTAATTAGAATTTTCACATTTCTGACTTCTTTGTGGTTAGCATCAAGACCTGTCTATTTTCTTATCTTACTGCCAAATATTTCATTTGTGTTACATGTTTAAAACGTACATTTAGACACAAATTTATATTTGATGTCATCCAGACTGCTTGTAATCTACTCCAATTAACTGAGGGAAAGATAATCCCATTAGCCCATTCCACATCCCAATGCAATGACTGGGTTTAGCCATGATCCTCCCTTGGTTAAATATTCCGTCCACAGGTTGTTTGTACACAAAGAATCCCAGTTGGGCAGACTATGGAGAGCAGCCAGAACCAGCAAAATTATACACCAGCTTTGAAGATAAGAAGGAATTTGTTTAAAGAACATGAATGCATTAAGATTTACGGCATTTCAGAAGAGGCAATTAGATTGGAGCAATAAAATGCTGGCTTCCAAAACAACACCCACTGTTCTTAAATGAATATATTTTTAAAATGCCATCTTGTAAAATTGAAGCAAGGAAAACATATTTGTCTTTCTTTAAGTCAGGAGCTACAGTACGTGGCATACTTCCTTTTGAAGATACTTCCCAGAAAACTGACTTATTTTTGATTCCAGTTCCGAATCATGTCTGCAAATTGCTTTTGCATGATTGGCATTATTGAGAAAACTAAATGGTGAAGCATACATCATGACAGGAGTGTGTAGAATAGTTTCCAGTGGCAATGTCTGTCATAACTAACAGGAGTGTTGTGAATCCTAAATATGAAGAATCCTTGGATCCAGTACCACAAAGAACCCAGCCCAGTGCGATTTTTTTTCAGTGGATCTTTGTTGATTATTAGACTTGTTAGTAATTGACTTGGAGGGACGTTAGTCAGATAAAAATATGTTGAAGATATTTTTGTAGTAGGTGCAATATATCTGATTTATGACAGTACTATTCTAGTGCTGGGGAGATCTCCATCCCTCAGAAGAATAGATGATTTGGTAACCAAAAGGTTCAAAGGTTCATTTTATTATCAAAGTATGTATGTAGAATACATCCCTGAGATTTGTCTTCTCCAGATAGCCATAAAATAGAGAAAACCATAGAGTAGTTGAAAGAACATCAGCAATTGGGAAAACCAATTTCCCCCGGGATCAATAAAGTATGACTACTACTGCTACGACTACTACTAATTCCATCCCCCAACACACACAAAAAGAAAATAAACAAAAACTTGTAAACCCCAAACCCCCAACCCTCCCTCACACAAAAACTAACAGATCACCCACATGGAGACACAACAACAAGAATATCAAATCCCAAACCCCCAGCACCGCCAATCAGCAACAAGAAAGAATGGGCAAGAGCATGAAAAAGGTAGAACTGAAAGAGGCCAGTTTGTACTACAGTTAGTTTGAACTACAGTCCAATACATAAAACTCAGAAGTTTGATAACATCTTTGAGAGCATTGGGACCCAGCGGCCCCTCCGAGGGCAGCGACTCAATCCAGTGGCCCCTCCAAGGGCAATCATTCAAACCCAGCAGCCCCTCCGAGGGCAGTCATTTAAACCCAGCAGCCCCTCCGAGGGCAGTCATTCAAACCCAGCAGCCCCTCCGAGGGCAGTCATTTAAACCCAGCAGCCCCTCCGAGGGCAGTCATTCGAACCCAGCAGCCCCTCCGAGGGCAGTCATTCAAACCCAGCAGCCCCTCCGAGGGCAGTCATTTAAACCCAGCAGCCCCTCCGAGGGCAGTCATTCAAACCCAGCAGCCCCTCCGAGGGCAGTCATTTTAACCCAGCAGCCCCTCCGAGGGCAGTCATTTAAACCCAGTAGCCCCTCCGAGGGCAGTCATTCAAACCCAGCAGCCCCTCCGAGGGGAGTCATTTAAACCCAGCAGCCCCTCCAAGGGCAGTCATTCAAACCCAGCAGCCCCTCCGAGGGCAGTCATTTTAACCCAGCAGCCCCTCCGAGGGCAGTCATTTTAACCCAGCAGCCCCTCCGAGGGCAGTCATTCAAACCCAGCAGCCCCTCCAAGGGCAGTCATTCAAACCCAGCAGCCCCTCCGAGGGCAGTCATTTAAACCCAGCAGCCCCTCCGAGGGCAGTCATTTTAAACTAGCGGCCCCTCCGAGGGCAGTCATTTAAACCCAGCAGCCCCTCCGAGGGCAGTCATTCAAACCCAGCAGCCCCTCCGAGGGCAGTCATTTTAAATCAGCAGCCCCTCCGAGGGCAGTCATTTTAACCCAGCAGCCCCTCCGAGGGCAGTCATTTTAACCCAGCAGCCCCTCCGAGGGCAGTCATTCAAACCCAGCAGCCCCTCCGAGGGCAGTCATGTAAAACCAGCAGCCCCTCCGAGGGCAGTCATTCAAACCCAGCAGCCCCTCCGAGGGCAGTCATTTAAACCCAGCAGCCCCTCCGAGGGCAGTCTTTCGAACCCAGCAGCCCCTCCGAGGGCAGTCATTCAAACCCTGTGGCCTCTCTAAGAACCGTTCACTCTCCTCCGCACTTGACTTGACATCTCAAACTTCCTCGTTGCTTTAATCGGTGAGAAACGCAGATGATGATGGCACCTCGTCTCATCTCTGAGCTTCTCTTCTTGGTAGCTTGTTCTACTCAATCACCAGAATGACTGGAGATAGAAAGATCAAAGATCAAACTACGCCGGCAAAAGTTACAGAGAAGGACCGGGGCTGAGTCTTTATAGGAGTTTAACTTATCAGAGAATTCAGAAAGAAGTAGTTATATGTCTGCTTTTTTCGGAAGTAATATAGGTTTCCCCCATCATCTGAAGGTAGAGCGTTCCTATGAAACAGTTCGTAAGCCAGAATGTTGTAAAGCTGTATATGGGAAAAGTTTGTGATACCGATCCGTGAAGCATGCAGCATCTTTAAGAAAAAAGCCGAAATAAACAAGCTAATTAATTAGGTGTGCTGCCTTTTTTTCGTAACAGTGAAACCACCTTCCGTTAGCGAAAACAGGGAACTAATGTAGGTCTTTCGTAACAGTGAGGTTTCGTAAAGTGAACGTTCGAAAAGCGGGGGACCCCTGTAGCTAGAAATATTGGGGATGGGGAAGTGAGCAAGTTTTACATGCTTGAAAATCTGTGCAAGTAGCAATCTGCATGGTGATGGAGGATCATTGGAAGATTGAAGGCCTGAAATTTCTTCCAATTTCCTTGAACCTTGGAATGATATAGCCATAGGTATTGCTCCTACTGGAGCAATGAGACACTGAGCAACATCTGTTTATGTAGCAATGGACGCCCAAAGATCGTGGTGCATGCTAGTCGTGACTGCAAGTGCTGAAATGGAACTGTTCTCAATTTGCGTACTGGAAAAGATACAACAAAAGCAGAACCCTCTCAGCTTTTCTTTCAGCTTTGTGCTCTATCAAAACCATATCTTTAGCCATACTGTACTCTCTAAATGCCTTGATTGTTTATACAGATTTTCAGGCAGAGCTGTCAATGCTCCAATTATCATATTGTGCCTCTGTCAGCAGTTTGCCTCTTCGAAGTTCATTTTGGATTCCTTGATCCTCAGGATGTTGGTGTTTGGCTTACTCTTATTCTGTCTTAGTTGCAAGTCTTTACCTAGTTATTATGGTGCATAAGAAGGCTATTCATTGGGTCCAGCTGACTACTAACAAAGCACACCCACTTGTCCCACTACCCCATCTCCTTAATTCTCTTTGACACTGCAGCTGCTGAGTTTGAGATTGGGGCAGTTATGAGTAATGCCAGATTTAAAATGCAGACAGGGTCTGTTGGGACTTCCTGCTGAGTTTGAGATTGATTGAGTTACTAGGCATTGGCAAGGGCCAAAGAAAAAGCTAGGCTTAAGCAGAGTGGCCATTGTTGAAATGGGCACAGTTAGAGTGAGGAACTGAGACTTTAGCTCAAGAGGCTTCAGTGAGAAGAGTCAGAGGCTAAGGATCTGGAGGCCATTTTCGATCACCTCTGCAGTGAGTGTTGAGAAGGAAAATAAATCAACCACTATTGAATGGATGGAGCAGGTTTGTTGGGCCATATGGCTTAATTCTGTTCTTATGTCTTATATTCTAAAAATTAAAAGAAAAACAGGAATGATTGAAGCTCTACATCAGTTAACATCCATGGAGGATGTTCAATATATGTTCATTCATATTTTCCTTTGACTGCTCTGTAGAGACAAATTACAGCAATGTAACACTCTGGAGACGTTGTTTCAAAAATGAAGTAAAATTTTAAAGAAATTTCAACAGTTAAGATGTGATTTTAATATTTTTCATGGCTCAATCAATGTACATGGTAATTTATAGAAACAATTACTTTTTTTGACAATGAGTATCTCTCAGAAAGAAAATTCAATTGACATTTAACAATATTACCATTGTTCAATTCTCCGGAACTGGCATCCTGGTATTTGTAATGGACTGGCAGTTTAGCTTGACATGCTTGAGAAATGCTGGGTATATGAGGGTAGAGCCTGAATTTTCTTCAATAAGTGACTTACCTTTTGATTCCCCAAATCTTTTCTGGGTTAGGTTTAGTAAGTTGTGGGCATGCTACTTCGGTGCCAGAAGCAGGGCAACACTTACACGCTGCCCCCAGAACATCCTCAAATTGTTTAGAGGCATTGACACAAGCAACACTTTTCACTGTATGTTTCAATGCTTCAATGAACATGTGACAAATAAAGTTAATCTTATAAAGTTCACCTGCAGCTGTTTGATCCAGTGTAGGTCACGTGCAAAATCCATGCTCCCATTTCCTGACAGTAGCACCAGGAGAGTGAATTGCTTTGGGACTTGAGTTCTGCTCCTATCCTTTACCATCTCCTTTACTGGTGCACCAGTTTAATTGTGTGTTTGCAACGGGAAGACACACTGCAACAGTTTATCAAGACACATTTGACAAGACTTGGCCATTTTGCAAGTTCTACCACCTACAAAAATAAAGGCATAAAATGCAAGTGAGCTCCCTGAGCTTCCATGCATAAGCAAGCAGATTGTTGTCTAATTTTAGTAAGCACTTGCTAATACTCTACTTTCCTGATGGCATTTAGCAAAGGGTATTTTGAAAATAATATCCATTGCATAATATGCAAATATTATACTGTAAACTAACATATCTAAACTGCCATGCATTCTGCTGAAGTAAATGATGATCATTTTGTCTTAGCAAACTATTCTACTGGAGCCAAGATCTTCAAGTTGTGGGTGTTTGTTATCCAGACTGGTCAGGAAATAGTCTTCTTCTGCCATTGTTGTTCAGCTGTAACTTTTGGCAGGAGAGCTCTTAAAGAAAAATCTCATTTGAAGAACTTAATTTTAGGATATTAAGTATTAACTGCCAAAACAGTAGCAAGAATGAGTAAATTTCAATACAATTAAGATCTTGGATTGTAAATGTATAAAGTATCCAAGAGTTCCAGTTTGACATGGCTTTTAACTATGTCAAAATGTACATAAATTATGACTTCCTAGTTCCAGATATTGTCACATTACTTTCAGTGAGTCTGTGTGGAGACTATATTGGATTTTTATCACTACTAAAATTACAAAACTATAATATAATTATATGCAGATACACATTACACATGCCTTGAGTCAAATGTACTAATATCAGGGGCAGCAAGATAAAACCTGAGGAATGGGCATAGCCAAACACACTCATTTCTCAATTGCTAGGAAATTTCAGACTATTCTAGAGGTGTTTAGCATTGTGGCTTTATGGAGATTTACTTAACTATTTCAGTCGGTAAGTATATAAAGACCAAGCATTCGAAGGATACGCCACAATGAACGACGTACTTATAAGGTCTCCTTGCATGGTGATGTAAAGTTTGCAAGTAAATTGCCAAGATCAGAGAACAACTCGACTCAACAATCAACCACCCGAGTTTCACATTTTCCAAATTATTCCCACTGCGTCCTTTGGTCCAAGACTCTCCCTCTAATGGAAACATCCTTTCCATGTCCACTCTATCTAGACTTTTCAATGTTCAATAGGTATCTATGAGATCCCCCTTCATTCTTCTAAACTCTAACAAGTACAGGCCCAAGGCCATCAATCACCACTCATATGTTAACCCTTTCATTCCTGGGATCATTTTTGTATACCTCCTCTGGATCCACTCCAGTACCAGTTCATAGATATGGGGCCCAAAACTGCTCACAATACTCCTAATGTGGTCTGACTAATGCCTTATAAAGCCTCAGTATTACATTCTTTCTTTGATATTCTAGTGCTCTCAAATTAAATGCTAGCATTGGCCTGTTTCACTCCCAACGCAACCTGCAAGTTAAGCTTTAGAAATCCTGCACTAGAACGTCCAAGTCCCTTTGTATCTCCATTTTTGGAATTCAATCTTGTTTAGAAATAGTCTACACCTTTATTCCTTCTGTCAAAGTACATGACCATACATTTCTCTACACTGTATTCTATTTGCCTTTTCTCTGTCCATTCTCCTAATCTTCCAAATCCTTCTGCAGATGCCCTGCTTGCTCAATGCTGCCTGCTCTTCCACCTAACTTTATATCATCCACAAACTTGACAACAAAACCATCTATTCCATCATCCAGATCATTAAGATTCAAGATTCAAGATTGGTTAATGTCATTTCCAGTACTCAAGTGCAAAGAAAAACAAAATAATTGTTACTCTGGATCCAATGCAGCACCAAAATAAACGTAATAGGAGAAAGAACATAATAAATTTAAAAATGTATGGCACATCAATAGCATTACAGCACAGTACATGCCCTTTGGCGCATAATGTTCTGTAATTCTTCTAACCTCTTTCAAGATTGTTTAATGTCATTTCCAGTACACAAGTTTAAAGCAAAACAAAATAATTTTTTCTTTCGATTGGTCGCTTTAACCAGTGACAATCTGGGAGATCAGAAGCTTGAGAGGAGGGAATTTCACTCTGGTTCGCTGACCAAGTATAAAAGGCAGCAACTCGCGGCAGTTTTTTGGAGCACTGGCCAGCAACCAATCGGCATTTTGGATTAATTAGAAAGAACAAATTAACGAAGACTGGTGCAAGTGGAGTAGCCTTTGTTGGAGTGGACAGAGTTAGAGTGGAGCTTCTATGGGTTTAGCTCTTCAAGGCTTCAGAAAAAAAGAAAGGCTTCCATCAGAAAAGGCAAAAAAGTAAAGCTGTAGGTAGAGTACTCTCCACTTTACATTTGATCAGATATAACAGTAGAGTTGACTGGCATGATAGTGAAATGCTCCTCTTGAGGGATGTGGGAAGGCAGAGAGGCCTCCAGTGTCCCTGACGACCACAACTGTGAGACGTGCATCCATCTGCAGATTCTAACAATATGCATTGAGGAGATGGAGGGGAGAGATAGGAGCTGAAGGGGAGATAGAGAGGTAGTTACAGCCAAGATGCAGGACGCAGGAAACTGGGTGACAGTCAGGACAGTCTAGACGTGATGGAGCAGAAGGGATTAAAGGAGGAGGGATGGCATTACTCATCAGGGAAAGTGTCATGGCAGTGCTCCATCAGAACAGACTGGAGAACTTGACTAGTGAGGCATCATGGGTGGCACTGTGGAATAAGAAAGGTATGACCACGTTAATGGGGCTATATTACAGACCACCCAACAGTCCTAGGGATTTAGATGAACAAATTTGTAGAGAGATGCAGACTGTTGCAAGAAACATATGGTTGTGATAGTTGGTGGTTTTAACTTTCCACAAATTGACTGGGAATCCCATACTGTAAAAGCACTTGATGGGATAGAGTTTGTCAAATGTGTTCAGGAAAGTTTCCTTCATCAGTACATCAAAGTCCCAACAAGAGAACCTGCGATATTGGATCTGCCATTAGGGAATGAGACATGGCAGGTAACAGAAGTTTGTGTAAGGGAACACTTTGCATCTACTGACTACAGTGTCGTTAGTTTCAAAGTAAGTATACAAAATGATAGGTCTGGTCCGCAAGCTGAGTTTCTAAATTGGAGAAAAGCCATTTTTGATGTATCAGAGATGATTTGTGAAGTGTGGATTGGGACAGACTGTTTTCCTACAAAGGTGTACTTGTTAAATGGAAGGCCTTCAAAACCAAACTTTTGCGAGTACAAAATCTGTATGTCGGAATAAAGTGTAAAGATATTGAGCCTTCCAGAAGAAATGGGAAAGGTATCAAGTGTAGGGAATCTTGGATTTCAAGAGATATTGAGGTTCTCGTTAAGAGAATAAAGGAGGTGCATAGCACGTATAGGCAAGTAGGAACAAATGAGGTGCACATGGACTGTAAGAAATGCAAGAGAACACTGAAGGAAGTAATCTCATGTCCCTTCTGGCTCTCCTAATTTCATTCTTAAGATCCTTCCTGACTACCATATAAGTCTCAATCGCCCTGTCTGCCACTTGCTTCCTAAACCTTAAATATGCTTCCTTCTTCCTCTTGACTTAAGTTATGTTTCAACTTTTCTTGTCAACCATAGTTCCTTTACCCTACCACCCTTTCCCTGCCTCAATGGGACAAACATCTCCAGAACCCCATACAAGTGGTCCCTAAACAACCTTCATATTTCCCTCGTATATTTCCCTCAGTACATCTGTTCCCAATTTATCTCCTAATGACATCTTAATAGACTCTCCGCAATTAAATACTTTCCCATACTGTCTACTCCTATCCCTCTCCATGACTATGTTAAAGGTCAGGGACTTATGATCACTGTATCCAAAATGCTTTCTGAAAAGTTTTGGAGCTTTTTGATCAGAACTGTAGAAATGATTGTGTTAAATGCTGAGCTGTAGTCAATAAACAGCATTGCGACATAGGTATTTGTATTGTCCAGGTGATCCAAGGCTGCATGAAGAACCAATGAGATTGCACCAATGTAGACCTATCGTAGTGATAGGTAAATTGCAGTGGGTCCAGGCTGAGACAGGAGTTAATTCTAGCCATAACCAACCTCTCAAAGCACTTCTTCACTGTAGATGTAAGTGCTACTGGAAGATAGTCATTAAGGCAGCTCACCATGTTCTTCTTTGGTACTGGTATAATTGTTGCCCTTTTGAAGCAGGTGGCAACTTCAGACTGTAGCAAGGAGAGCTTGAGGATATTTTTGAACACTCGCCAGTTGGTTGGCACAGGTTTTCAGGGCCCTACCAGGTACTCCATCAGGGATGGAGAACTTGCAAGGTTTCACCCTCTTAAAAGACAGCCTGACGCCAGCCTCTGAGACAGAGATCACATAGCCGTCGAGTGCCGCAAGGATCCGCACAGCTGAAGTTCTATTCTCCCTTTCAAAGTGCGCATAAAAGGCATTGAGCTTGTCACTGCACTTACAGTGTTAGGTTTCACCTTGTAGGAATTAATGGCCTGTAAACCCTGCCAGAGTTGACATGTATCCGATGTCCACAAGTCATACCTGGTTTTCTTGTGTGGACTTGGGATGCCAGACATGAATGCCAGAGATCCAGCCCTCAGCAGACTATGAACCTCCCGGTTCATCCACTGCTATTGTTTCAGGTACGTACAGTACGTTCTCAGCACACACTCATCCACACAGGTTTTAATGAAATCAGTGGCAACTGTGGAATACTCATTCAGACTCGAAGCTGAATCCCTGAATACTGTGCAGTCCACCAATTCAATGCAGTCTTGTAAGCACTTCTGCGGCTCTCTTGTCCGTACCTTCTTAACTCCACAACTTTGTTATTTCCCATCACCACCTTATATACAGCCTAGCATCACTTTATGGACATACAATCAAACTATGCATATAAGCTATCATATGTATTTATATTTATTGTGTGTTACTTATTATTGTTATTATTAAGTTCTCTATCATGTGTGTTTATTTTTGTGTTGCATCAGATCCGGAGTAACAACTATTTCATTCTTCATAACTTGTGTACAGGAATGACATTAAACAATCTTGAATCTTGAATCTTAATTTCAGATTTTGCCAGGACCACACACCTCCAGAACGCAAGCAGTTTCTGGCTAGTTGAGACTGACTGCCCTTAAAATCAAGGTACCCCTTGACAAGGATCTCTGGAGTAAATGAGTATCAGGTGGATGACACAAAGAAAGATGACTGTGGTTGTTAGAGGTTTATTATCCCAGCTCCAAAATATCACAGTCGGAGTTCTTCACGACATCGTCCCAGTGCTGACCACCTTCAGCTTCCTCTGCCCATCTGGATGTTCGTTGATGATTACACAATGTTCCATTCCATTTGAAACTTCTCGTCTTATCGTTCAATGGTATGATCGTAGCAAAATACTCTACCAATAATACATACCAAAGTACAGTGATAAACTTCTCATGCATACCATTCATACAAATCAGATCATTATGCAGCACACCGAGGTGGAACAAGGTAAAGCAATAACAATGCAGAATAAAGCGTAACAGCTACAAAGAAAATGCAGTGCAGTGCAAGATCATGAGGTAGATTAAGAGTCAAGAGTCCAGCAATTCACACAGGGAATTTATATTTGCGTCAGCAGCCTGCAAGTGTCGTCATGCTTCTGGTGTCATAGCATGCCCACAGCTCACTAACCCTAACCCATTAGTCTTAGGAATCTAGAGTACCCAGAGGAAACCCCCACGGTCACAGAGAAAATGTATAAAACTCCTTACAGACAGACATATTACCCCAGTCTTATAGCCAGTGCTGTAAAGCATTGTACAGCAGTGCTGTAATAACTCTTTTTCTCGAAAAAGAAGATCTCTTGACTGAAAGCAATGACTGAATTCAGTAAAGTTATATTAGTGATCTCACTGTTGGGCATTCACTCAAAATCTGGATAATTAACAGGAAACAGGATTGTCCTTATCTACAGGAGTATATCAGTAAGAGTTTACAAATTCAAGATTCCCACTAAGAGATAAAATTTTTCATTTTGTCTATGTTCCTGACTTAAAATCAGGTTGAATTTGGATGAAACTCTTAAACCACTACTTTTACAGATAAGAAAATAGTTTTATCTATGAACCCAAGAACAAGTGCTGGAAACACCCAGGCAACATCAGTGGAAAGAAAAACAATTAGTTCAGCTCTTTGCCATTTTCTTTGAGACAAAAACAGACCTGCTTTTATTTCAGATTTTAGTCATTAAAGGTTTTTTGATTTTTCCTTTGTCAACAAATGCTTTGTGTAGGGCTGCTTTTTCATGTTTTCCTTTGCCTTGTGGGACAAACAAATCATAGTTGAGAAGAAAGGGATTTACAAGGATGTTGCCTGGATTGGCGAGCATGCCTTATGAGAATAGGTTGAGTGAACTCGGCCTTTTCTCCTTGGAGCGGCAGAGGATGAGAGGTGACCCCATAGAGGTGTATAAGATAATGAGAGGCATTGATCGTGTGGATAGTCAGAAGTTTTTTCCCCAGGGCTGAAGTGGCTAACACGAGAGGGCACAGTTTTAAGGTACTTGGAAGTAGGTACAGAGGAGATGTCAGGGGTAAGTTTTTTACGTAGAGAGTGGTGAGTGTGTGGAATGGGCTGCCGGCAACAGTGGTGGAGGCGGATACAATAGGGTCTTTTAAGAGACTCCTGAATAGGTACATGGAGCTTAGAAAAATAGAGGGCTATTTCTAAAGTAAGTACATGTTCGGCCCAGCTTTGTGGGCTGAAGGGCCTGTTTTGTGCTGTAGGTTTTCTATGTTTCTATGTTTTTTCTATGTACTAGGGGAAAGTCTTATCACTGGGGTTTAGAAACTGCATGTGCTTTCAGACTTTTGTATCTTTTGCCCAATGGAAGAGCACCATTTAAAAATGCAAGCAATTTCTAATCAAGAATACGCCAAAAACTTATGTTCTAATTTAGATAATTAAAAAAATGAAACATAATTCTTAATTAGTTGAATAACTTTCTTTAAATAGTGTACATTTTAAATGTACTATTTAAAAAATCTCTGCAACACATTGCAAACACTAATGACTTCTGTGGGCTATAAATTGTGCCAAGGGTTATATCACTGGAAATTGAAATTCCAATTTGTACTACAGACCAATGAATTCATAGTTTCATTTGGGAGCAGTAGGAGGTGCCAAGTGAAAGCTACATATTGCACTTTTGGGAGAATAATTCTGTCTTAAATAGCTTGCAGATTCCAATTTTGATATGGGGCTTATGGAAACTTCGGATCCGAGCAACTGCCCCTATAGCTTGGTTGTTAATATTGCACTTTGTAGGAAACATGGTGGAGATTACAAAAACTACAGCAATTATTTCCAGATCTGACACAGAGTAACCATTTTCAGATTTCAACATTCTTAAAATAGTTGCACTTTTTTATCCAACAGCTACAAAAAAAAACACTTTAAATGTACTCTAAAGGCTTTTATTGTGAAGTGTTATTTGTAATTGTTTGTGAAGCTTAGAAATGTTTAGGTGTATTATCTATTTCAGTTTTAATGGTATTTGAGCCTGTAAATCTTCCCAGTTATCAGCTGGATCAAAACTATACAATGATAGTGGATTACTGTCCCCTGAGGCCCACAGTGAGCTGTCTGTTTCCTTTGTGTTGGACTTTACTTCTTTGTGAAGTTGGATTATTTTCTTGTATTTTGTTGCCTGAAGGACTTTTGCAGCAGGATAGACACTCTGCAGAGCCTTGCCTGCCTGTTTTGGATACCAGATGATTATAGTCCAACAGGTGCACCCAGATCACTCCCTAAACTTTACATCTGTTGAGCACAGAAACAACATGTTAACTGCTCCAGCAGGCCAGCTGCAACTTTTACTGTTACCAGTTCTGCAATGGATCAGGTGGCAGGAGAAAAGACCGATAACCTTTGACAATGTACTGATGCATGAAAAGGCTAGACTTTCAAAGTATGCTTTGATCATTAAATTTTGTGGCGAAAATAGAGACAGAGTTTAAGGTGACCATCTCTGACAGGAAGTGATAGACAGTTTTCTTTACGAAACTAGAGTTTAAGCTGGTGACAGATGACATTTTGATCGGGTGTTGTATAAATCATGATAGTTAATGAAAATCAACCAACAAAACTTGAAGCCATAATAAAACAAATTGAAGGTTACATTTTGATAATAAATAATCAATTCAATTTTCATCTTTAAATTCTTATTCAAAGTATGGTTAAATATATGTTTAGTATTTTTTTTGCATGATGAAATTTACAGGACAAATTATTGTTGAAGATTCCTGATTGCTCTTATTTTCTTGTGGAAAACACAACAAAAAAGACCATTATTATCTTTAGTTCAGCATCAAACACAGTCTTAATGCTGTCATAAATTATTGTCAAATGGTACATTGCCATTTTAAATTCCTATTTTTTGCTAAGTAGTTCTTTGTAATTGCATAACATTGCCCATTTGAGAATTTCTGTGGTAATGTTGTATGAACTAAATATTATATGAATAAAAAAGGTTAATGACTTTTTTTTTACTCAAATAGCAGAAAGGAATAGCACAAGAATGATTCTAAAGCTTCATTAAAATAAACAATTGAGCGAAAGATATCAATTGAATGAGAACAAACAGCAGGGTCAGTGTTGAGTATTCTTGGACCTACTTGATGGTAAATTTTAAAAATAGCAGACCATGTTCTTTAGTGACCACCAGTTTGTCCTTTAAGGCTGACTAACTTCATAGTGAGAGTCCAGAGAGTCTAGAAATTGGGTGGAGGGGCATCAAATCAGTTGTAAGCATTTTGCTCAACTAAATTTGGTCTCTTGTATCTATTCCACATTCATCATACAACTTCCAACTTTCTAATTGAGAGCACTAGTGTATTACAGCAGTGTTTCTTTGTATATTTGTTCCACGTTCTTTCTTACTTTGCCTTCGGACATAGTTAACCTGGTCAATAAAATCTAATGGATTCAGTAAAGGTTTGTGCCAACAGTCTGGATAGAACAATGGCAAGCAATTTGAAGAATGATTTAAAATCTGACTAGGTTAAGGATATCCACCCCTTATTGTGCTAATTTAAAAATATAATTGTTACTTTTAGAATTGAGTATTTATTGAGTTATAGAAGTTTAAAATCAAGATTTCAAGCTGTTTTATTTAATTCTGCTGAGTCCCTGTAGTTAGTCTCTCAAGTTTTCAAAAGATAAAATTTTAATAAATAATATTGCCTTGGTAAAGTTTTGATTGTGTTGCACTATAATATAAATATTTCAATAATATGGCTGAGATGATTAATTTGTGGCATTCAGTCATAATGTAATAGAAGTTACTCTCAATTAACAAACCAGTGAAGAATAGAAAATGGGAATTTAAAAAATAATAAATTATTACTTATTTTGTAGTGTATTGATTTCATATTTTGGCAACTGTAAATAACTGTAACTTAATTATGTACATTCTTATAACATGGAAACAATGTGTAGGTCTAACAATTGATGTTCCTAAAATAACATTGCCTGGAAATTCATCCCCAGCCAGTGGCAATAAACATACATAATTTTAACAGCACATATTCCCAGGGCTGAAATGGTTGCCACAAGAGGACACAGGTTTAAGATGCTGGGGAGTAGGTACAGAGGAGATGTCAGGGGTAAGTTTTTTACTCAGAGAGTGGTGAGTGCATGGAATGGGCTGCCGGCAACAGTGATGGAGGTGGATATGATAGGGTCTTTTAAGAGACTTTTGAATAGGTACATGGAGCTTAGAAAAATAGAGGACTATAGGTAAGCCCAGTAATTTCTAAGGTAGGGACATGTTCGGCACAATTTTGTGGGCCAAGGGGCCTGTATTGTGCTATGTTTCTATGTTTCTATATTCTGAAATTCATTCTATTTACTTCAATGGTCATTATATAGTAACTTTATTTTTCACCCATACTGATCAAGGATGATTAGGTAGCTTTCACCTCCCTGTGCGTTAAGCTCATTAATGTAATAAATTAATTAATCACAACAAGTGAGTCTTATGATGACAAGTGACGAAATTTCAACACTAGGTTTTGAAATTCCGCATGAAGTCAAAAGCAAATATGCTCATTTACATGCAGAAGTTTTGGGTCTGCAGTTTGTGAATTGGACTGTAGTTTATATTATGATATGCTTTGGTCACTCCTTTATCTGCTATTATTTTTGGGTGACTTTGAATTGGGACAACCAGCAGATTATGAACACTGAGCTGAACTATACATGGACTCTTCAATTCTTTGTTTTATATTCTGTTTTTTTTTGTTTGTTCTTTCTCGCTGTCGTCTGCATGACTTGTTGTTTTATTTTGGCATGTGGGGTGGGAGTTGATGTTCGAGTTCCATTTGCGTGGTTTGTTTTCCTGCACATGGGGGTGGAGGTTGAAGGACCTTTGGCCCCTTGTGTCCATGCCAACCATGGTGTCCACCCATCCAGTTCCAATTTCCTACTTTTGGCCAATATCCCTATCCAAGTGCCTCTAAAATGATACTATTACATGTGCCTCAATCACTTCTACAGCAGCTCATTCCATGTGCTCTCCACCAACTGCATTAAAAGTTTTCCCTCAAATCGCATTTTAATTGTTTCCCCTCTCACCTGCATCTTTTCTATAACAGGGTACAAAACTGCGCACAGTACTCCAACCGGGGCCTGAGCAATGAACTATACAACTGCACCAAAATGTCCCATCTTCAATTCTCAATGTCCTGTCTGATGAAGGCCTGTGTACTGAATGTGCTGTTCATCATCTAATCTACCTGCTGCTTTCAACATGCTTGGCACTTGTCCTCCCAAGTCCCTCTGTTTCTCTCCACTCCCTGGCACCCTACCATTCACAGTAAAAGTCTATGCTTATACTTATCTGTATTGAAATCCACTTGTCACCCCTCAGCCTCCTTCCCTAACTGATCAAGATCCCTCTGTAATCTGCAATAACCATCTTCACGATCAGCAACACCTCCCAATTGTGTCATACACAAAGTTACTCATCAAACCTTGTGCATTTGAATCCAAGGATCACAACACCAACCCCCGCAGCACAGAATAGTGATAGCCTCAATTCTGAGAAAGAACCGTCAACCACCACCCTCTGCTTCCTACCTCTGAGCCAATTTTGAATCCACTGAACTAACTCTCCGTGGATCTCATGGGGCCTAAACTTCCAGACCAGCTGACCACATGGAGCCTTGCAAAAGGCCTTGCTGGAATACAAATAAACAATATCCACTGCCCCCCCTAAATTAAACAATATAATTCATGCTTCAGGGTTAAAATAGTAACAGATTGATTGCATTTGATTTAAGTATAATTCCTATTTTTTTGTTAAATTAAAAAAAATTACGATAGGTTCTGCTGTGTTCTTTTTATTAATTCCAAAAAATGTATTTTAAAGCATTTATGGACTGATAGAGTCATGGAACACTACAGCTCATAAACAGACCATATAGCCCACCTAGTCTGTGGCAAACTATTAATCGGCCTAGTTCCATCTGTTACTGTGTTCGGGTATGGTCCAAGTGTGGAGTAAGAGACACTGAAGCAGGTCGATAGTTCACAGACTTTAATACGAGCAGTGTTAAAGGGAAAATAAACAATAAACGCTAGGCCAAACAGGGCCGTTAACTAAAAACTCTCAAAAGGAAAACAAAACCTACACTGCGGCTGAAAAGAACATCTAAACATGAAACAAATACCGCTAGTCTTCAGAGTCAGTTGATTTGAAAGTCCAATATCTCAGGGAAGGCCGAATGCAAAACAGTAGTGAAGTATTTCTATTCTGTCCAAGTCTCGACAAGCACTACGATGACAAGTATGGAGTTAAATACTATCATAATTAAATAATAATTAGTTGACATGTGCAACTTCACAAGTGCAATTGGCGTATCTACTGTGCTGCGGAATCCGTGGTTGTGACACCATCAACCTGTAGCCAGACCATAGCCCTCTATGCCCCTCCCATCCATGTACCCAACCAACTTTCTCTTAAATGTTGAAATCAAATAGGCGTTCACCACATCCACTAGCGGCATGTTCTGCACTCTCACTACCATCTGAATGAAGAAGTTAACCCTTAGGTTTCCCTTAAACATTTTACCTTTCATCCTTAACCCATGATCATTAGTTGTAGTTTCAACCAACCTCAGTGGAAAACGCTCACGGTATTATTCTATCTATACACCTCATAATTCCATGTACTTCTATGAAATCTCCCCTCATTCTTCTATGCTGTAGGGAATGAAGTCCTAAATTATTCAACCGTTCTCTGCAACTCAGGTCCTCAAGTCCTGGCAACATCCTTGTAAATTTTCTCTGCATCCTTACAATCTTCTTTACGTCTTTCCTGTAGGCAGGTGACCAAAACTGCACACAAAACTCGAGATAAGTCCTCACCAACCACCAATATCTTATACAACTTTAACATAACATCCCAACTCCTGTACTCAGTACTTTTACACACACATATATAGATACATATATATACATACATACACACACACACACACACACACACACACACACATGTATATATTTAGTACATTATTATCCAGATTATTCATATAGATTAAAAAGAACAATGGAACCAGCAACAATCCCTGTGGCACATCACTACTCACTGGCCTCCATTCAGAGAAGCAACCTTCTACAACCCCACTTGACTTCTCTTTCAAAGTCAATGTCTTATCCAATTTACTACCTCCTCTTGAATGTGAAGTGAGTGAACCTTCTTGATAAACTTTCCATGCACAACCTTGTCAAACACCTTGCTAAAGTCCGTGTAGACAACTTAGTAATAGATATTCACTGTCCTAGGCAGGAGATGTCATGTGTGCTAAGCTTGCTTTCTAATCAAGAGCAGCTGCCATTTGAAAGATCAAAAACAGAAGTAAACTTTTAGCTAAAAGTTTGTTCACTTCTGGTTTTAAATGGAATTCGGCCTTCAGTTCTTAAAGTATAAATGAAATACAATAATCAGCTTAAAGCTAAGAAAACACTTTCTATAGAAACAACTTTGAAAACAGCTCTACTTATAGAGGATGATCTGTCTGTGACTGTCACTACATTTGCTTCATTGCTGTTCAACAGGTCCATATGAGACAATGTGTTGTTTATTTTTTCAAAGAGACAAGCTGGCTCTTAAGTTACTTAGCTCAAGGAAGCTTTCAGAAGTGATAGATAATATTATTTAACATATCTATAACTGATATGTTTATTGTTGGAAGGATTTATGTACTCAGAAGTTAGCTTTACAGTATTAATTGTGAACTGTGTCTATGTCTCCAAATTAGACCAATTGGGTTAAAAGGATATATGAGGAAATATCATATGCATGTGAAGTCACCCAAGTGGAAGAAAAAGTATGTAAATGTAGAGAGTAGTTCTGGCTTATTTTAAGAATGTGTGGATTTAAGTGTGTATCACTGAAAATAAATTAACTGTTTTAAACTGTTTTGTTAGCTGGAAGTATCTTCTTGATAGTGAGGAGGATCCAATATTTAAATAGTAGATACTGGCAACTAAACTCACCATGTAGAATGAACAGGGAAGTGAAGACTTGGTAGTTACTGTATAATCTCCTTTTAATAAGAGTACTTGTGACTACTTATATCCAAAAGGGCTTAGGTCTTCATATGACTTTAAAGCTTTGTGATTAGCATCACAACATTCAAGGACATGCATCAACTTTCCTCGAATAACTTATATGATTGATTAGACACGACCTACCACATACAAAGCCATATTGTCTATTTCTAATCAGTTCCTATCTATCCAAATACGTAGATACCTGGACCCTTAGGATACCTTCCGAAAACTTACCCACTATTGAATTCAGGTTTACCAGCCTATAATTTCCTAGCTTATTCATAGGGAATTTCTTAAATAACAGAACAACCATAGCTATCCTCCAATCCTCCAGCACCTCACCCATAGCTAAGGATGTTTTAAATCTCTGCAAGGGTCACTGCAATTTCTGCACTAGCCTCACACAGTGCCTGAAGGAACACCTTGTTAAAACCCTGTGGATTCATCCTGCCTGGATGACCACTTTGATCTTCCTGAGGACCACTTTTGTCCCTTGCTCTCATTTTGATGTTAATATATCTGTAGAATCCCTTGAGATTCTCCTTCAGCTTTTCTGCTAGAGCAACCTCAAGCTCCCTTTTATACCTCCTGATTTCATTGTTAAGTGTTCTCTTAGCATTTCTTACACTCCTCACATACCTTATTTGCTCCTTCTTGCCTATACCTGCTGTGCACCTCCCTCTTTTTCTTAGCCAGGACAAAATATCTCCTGAAAACTAAGGTTCCATAAACCTATTTGTCTTTTATTCTGACAGGGAGATGACACCATTGGGGCACCATGGTAGCCTAGTAATTAGATGATGCAATTACAGCTCAGGGCTTCAGAGTTCAGAGTTAATTTCCAGCATCCTCTGAAAGAAAGTTTATATGTTCTTCCCATGTGCGCATTTGTTTCTCCAGGTGCTTCAGTTTCCTCCCGCAGACCAAAGATGCACCACTGAGTAGGTTGTTGCAAATTGCCCTGTGAGAAGGTTACTTGCCAGATCCTCTCTGATGCCATAAAAGTTGGCCTTTCTCCAATTTTGAATATTAACCCAAGGACCAGACATTTCCTTCTTCATAATTATCTAGAAACTAATGGTATTATGATCATTAGATACAGAGTGTTTCTCTACACAAACTTCTGTCACCTGCTCTGTCACATTCCCTACAGGAGATCTAGTTGGGACATCTATGTACTGATTAAGGAAACTTGGGTGAACATATTTGACAAACTCTATCCCATCCAGCCCCTTTGCAGAATGGAAGTCCCAGTCAATATGTGGAATGTTAAAATCACCACTTACGACAACCTTATTTTTCTTTTTGCGATCTCTCTACAAATTTGCTCCTCTAAATCCCATAGATGGTAAGGTGATCTATAATATAATCCTATTAATAAGGGTCATCCCTTGTTATTCCTCAGTTCCACCCATATTAGAAAAGATTAGATTAGATTCAACTTTATTGTCATTATGCCGAGTACAGTCAATGAAATGCAGTTAGCATCTGACCAGAAATGCAAAGAATAGTGTTATTTACAAAATAACTGTGAATAAAAAGTAAGTGCTACAGCACACAAACATAAAAGTACTGAGACAGTACAATATGGATGCAATACTGCTTAGCGCTGTGATGTGAGGTTCAGCAGTGTCACAGCCTCAGGGAAGAAGCTCTTCCTGTGCCTGCTGGTGTGGGAGCGGAGGCTCCTGTAGTGCCTACTGGATGGGAGGAGAGTAAAAAGTCCATGGTTAAGGTGAGATGCATCCTTGATAATGCTTTTCACCCTGCCCAGGCAGCGTTTATGATAGATGTTCTCAATGGTGGGCAATTGGGTGCCGTAAATCCACTGGGCAGTTTTTACCACATGCTAGAGTGCTTTGCAGTCCGATATGGGACAATTGCCATACCACACACCATAGCTTCAGTAGATGAGCTCTCCATGATGTCGGGCTTTGGCAAGGTAAGCGGGTAGGTGGACTTCATATTTTTTTCATTTACATTTTTTTTGGGAGGAATAGAGTCCATGTCAGAAGGGTTAGTACTTTGCTCTGGGTGCCAGATGTGGGAATCCTGGGAATCTTCCAGTCTCCCAGAAGGCCACATCTGCACCAGGTGCACTGAGATGCAGCTTCTGAGAGACTGTGTTAGGGATCTGGAGCTGCAGCTTGATGACCTACAGCTTATTAGGGAAAGTGAGCAGGAGATACATAGGAGCCATAGGGAGTTAGTCACTATGGTGCAGGAGTTAGACAAGTGGGTGACTGTCAAGGGATGGAAAGAGCTTAGATAGTAGAGAGCACCCCTGTGGCCATCCCCCTCAGTAATCGTTATTTCATTTTGGATGCTGTTGAGGGGAGTGACCTGACGGAAGACGAACATGGCGATCAGGTCTCTGGCACTGAGCCTGGTGCAGAAAGGGGAGAAGAAGATGAGGAATGTGGTAGTCATAAGGTATTCTATAGTGAGGAAAACAGGCAAGAGGATCTGTCAGCCTGACAGAGATACCCACATGGCGTGTTCCCTCCCAGGTGCCAGGGTACGGGATGTCTTCCATCAGGTGCAGAGTACTCTGAAGGGAGAGGGTGAATAGCCAGAAGGCTTGGTAGACATTGGTATCAATGACATAGGTAGAAAAACAGAGGAGGTTCTGAAGAGAGAATTCAGGGAGTTGGGTAGGAAGCTGAAAAGCCTCCAGGGCAGTAATCTCAGGATTGCTGCCTGTGCCACGTGCTAACGAGCATAAGAATAGCATAATCAGGCATATTAATGCTTGGCTGAGAGACTGGTGTAGGGGGCAGGGCTTTGTGTTCTTGAACCAATGGGGCCTCTTCTAGGGGAGGTACGTAATGTACAAAACAGACGGGTTACTCCTGAACCCAGAGGGGTCCAATATCTTAGCAGGCAGGTTTAATAGAGCTGTTTGAGAGGGTTTAAACTAATTTGGCAGGGGGCTGGGAACCAGAGTGATAAGTCTGAGGAAGGGGAAGACAGAAATAAATCAAAGATAGTGTGCAACAGAGATTATAGAAAGGACAGGCAGGAGATGAGGCATAATCACAGCCAGTGGGATGATTTACAGGGCAATAGAGGCATGATGCAGTTAAAATAGAAGGCAACAAATACTGGACTGAAAATGTTATATTTGAATGCATGCAGCATAAGAAATAAAATGGATGATCTTGAAGTTCAGCTACAGATTGGCAAATATGACATTGTTGCCGTCTCTGAAACTTGGCTAAATGATGGCTGCCATTGGGAGCTGAACATGCAAGGATATATGGTGTATCGGAAAGATAGGTTAGTAGGCAGAGGGGGTGGTGAGGCCCTGCGTATAAGAAATAATACTAAATCATTAGAAAGGGATGACATAAGATCGGAAGGTGTAGAGTCTCTGTGTGTTGAGTTAAGAAATGGCAAGAGTAAAAGGACCATAATGGCAGTTGTATACAGGCCTCCAAACAGCAGCTGGGATGTGGATTACAAATTACTGCAGGAGATAGAAAAGGCCTGTCAGAAGGGCAATGATATGATAATTGTTGGAGATTTTAACATGAAAGTGGATTGGGAAAACCAGGCCAATACTGGACCTCAAGAGAGAGAATTTGTAGAATGTCTAAGGGATGGCTTTTTAGAACAGCTTGTTGTTGAGCCCACAAGGGGATCGGTTGTGCTGGATTAGATGTTGTGCAATGATCCGGAGGTGACAAGAAAGCTTAAGGTTAAGGAATGCTTAGGGAACAGTGATCACAATATGATCAAGTTCACTTTGAAATTTGAGAGGGAAAAAATAAAATCCAATGTGTCAGTATTTTAGTGGAATAAAGGAAAATACAATGGTATGAGAAGGGAACTGGGCAAGGTTGACTGGAAAGAGACACTAGCAGGAAGGACAGCAGAGCAGCAATGGCTGGAGTTCCTGCAAAAAATGAGGGAAGTGCAACATAGAAATATTCCAAATAAGAAGAAATTATCGAATGGAAGGAGGGCACTACCGTGGCTGTCAAGTGAAGTCAGAGCCAAAGTAAAAGCAAAAGAGAGGGCATATAAGGAAGCTAAAGCCAATGGGAAGATAGAGGATTGGGAAGTTTATAGAAACTTGCAGAAGGAAACTAAGACGGTCATTAGGAAGGAAAAGATGAATTATGAAAGGTAGCTGGCGACTAATATCAAAGAAGATAAAAAAAGCTTTTTTAAGTATATAAAGGGTAAAAGAGAGTTGAGGGTAGATATAGGACCAATAGAAAATGACGCTGGAGATATTGTAATGAGAGACACAGAGATGGCAGGGGAATTGAATGCTTATTTTGCATCAGTCTTCACAGTGGAAGACATTTGCAGTTAACTGAACATTCAAGAGTATCAGGGAAGTGAAGTTTGTGCAGTGAAAGTTACGACTGAGAAGGTGTTTAGGAAGCTTAATGGTCTGAGGGTGGGTAAATCTCTTGGACCTGATGGAATGCACCCTTGCGTTCTGAAGGAAGTAACTGGAGAGATAGCGGAGGCATTAATAATGATCTTTCAAGAATCGATAGATTCTGGCATTGTACCAGATGGCTGAAAATTTGCAAATGTTACTCCGCTATTTAAGAAGGGTAGGAGGCAGCAAAAAGGAAACTATAGACCTGATAGCCTGACATCAGTGGTTGGGAAGTTGTTGAAATTGATTGTTAGGGGTGAGTTTACAGAATACCTGGAGGTACATGACAGAATAGACCAAATCCAGCATGGGTTCCTGAAAGGAAAATCCTTCCAAACTAACCTACTGCAATTTTTTGAGGAAATTACAAGCAGGGTAGACAAAGGAGATGCAGTAGCTGTGGTGTACTTGGATTTTCTGAAGGCCTTTGACAAGGTGCCACACACCAAATGCTTAGCAAGATAAGTTCCCATGGAATTACAGGGGCCGTTACTAGCATGGGTGGAATATTAATGACTTAGATGAGGGAATTAAATGCAGCATCTCCAAGTTTGCAGATGACACGAAGCTGGGCGGCAGTGTTAGCTATGAGGAGGATGCTAAGAGGATGCAGGGTGACTTGGATAGGTTAGGTGAGTGGGCAAATTCATGGCAGATGCAATTTAATGTGGATAAATGAGGTTATGCACTTTGGTGGCAAAAATAGGAAAACAGATTATTATCTGAATGGTGGCCGAATAGGAAAAGGGGAGGTGCAACGAGACCTGGGTGTCATTATACACCAGTCATTGAAAGTGGGCATGCAGGTACAGCAGGCGGTGAAAAAGGCGAATGGTATGCTAGCATTCATAGCAAGAGGATTCGAGTACAGGAGTAGGGAGGTACTACTGCAGTTGTACAAGGCCTTGGTGAGACTACACCTGGAGTATTGTGTGCAGTTTTGGTCCCCTAATCTGAGGAAAGACATCCTTGCCATAGAGGGAGTACAAAGAAGGTTCACCAGATTGATTCCTGGGATGGCAGGACTTTCATATGATGAAAGACTGGATCAACTAGACTTATACTCATTGGAATTTAGAAGATTGAGGGGGAATCTTATTGAAACGTATAAAATCCTAAAGGGATTGGACAGGCTAGATGCAGGAAGATTGTTCCCAATGTTGGGGAAGTCCAGATCGAGGGGTCACAGTTTGAGGATAAAGGGGAAGCCTTTTAGGACCGAGATTAGGAAAAACTTCTTCACACAGAGAGTGGTGAATCTGTGGAATTCTCTGCCACAGGAAACAGTTGAGGCCAGTTCATTGGCTATATTTAAGAGGGAGTTAGATATGGCCCTTGTGGCTACGGGGGTCAGTGGGTATGGAGGGAAGGCTGGGGCGGGGTTCTGAGTTGGATGATCAGCCATGATCATAATAAATGGCGGTGCAGGCTCGAAGGGCCGAATGACCTACTCCTGCACCTATTTTCTATGTTTCTATCTTTCTGTTAGTTGATCAGCAGAAAACAGAGTGGAAATAAGGGATCCTATTCTGTCTGGCTGCCAGTTACTAGTGGAGTTCCACAGGGGTCGGTGTTAGGACCACTGCTTTTTATGATGTATATCAATGATTTGGACTACGGGATTAATGGATTTGTGGGTAAATTTGTCAATGATACAAAGATAGATGGAGGAGAGGGTAGTGTTGAGGAAATAGAGAGTCTGCAGAGAGACTTAGATAGTTTAGGGAAATGGGCGAAGAAGTGGCAAATGAAATACATTGTTGGAAAGTGTATGGTCATGCACTTTGGTGGAAGAAATAAACAGGCAGACTATTATTTAGATGGAGAGAAAATTCAAAGTGCAGAGATACAAAGGGACTTGGGAGTCCTTGTGCAGGATACCCTAAAGGTTAACCTCCAGGCTGAGTCACTGGTGAAGAAGGCGAATGCAATGTTGGCATTCATTTCTAGAGGTATAGAATATAAGAGCAGGGATGTGCTGTTGACGCTCTTTCAGGCACTAATAAGACCACATTTGGAGTATTGTGTGCAGTTTTGGGCTTCTTATTTTCGAAAGGATATATTGGCATTGGAGAAGGTTCAGAGAAGATTCACGAGAATGATTCTAGGAATGAAAGGGTTACCATATGAGGAGCGTCTGGCAGCTCTTGGGCCGTATTCCCTGGAGTTCAGGGGAATGAGGGGGGATCTCATAGAAACATTTTGAATGTTAAAAGGTCTGAACAGATTAGTTATTTCCCATGGTATGGGAGTCCAGGACAAGAGGGCACAACTTCAGGATTAAAGGATGTCCATTTAGAACAGAGATGCAAAGAAATTATTTTAGTTAGAGGGTGGTAAATCTGTGGAATTTGTTGCCACGAGCAGCTGTGGAAGCCAAGTCATTGGATGCACTTAAGGCAGAATGGATAGGTTGTTGATTAGCCAGGGCATCAGAGGGTATGGGGTGAAAGCAGGGGAGTGGGGGATGACTGAAAGAATTGGATCAGACCATGATTGAATGGCAGAGCAGACTCAATGGGCCGAATGGCCTACTTCTGCTCCTATATCTTCTGGTCTTATGTCCTGTATGAATATTGCCATGTCATTTTCCGTGACTGGTAATGCCACCCCTCTCCCTTTAATACCTTTAGCTCTATCACGTCTAAAGCAGCAGAGCCCTGAACATTGAGCTGCCATTCCTGCTGCTCATGCAACCAACTCTCACTAATAGCTACAGTCATAATTCCAGCTGCTGATCCAAGCCCTTAACTCATCTGCCTTTCCTACAATATTTCTTGCTTTGAAATATATACAACTCAGAACATTAGTCCCACCATGCTCAATCTTTCAGTTCCTGTCTTTGCATGTTGGCATAATAACATCTTTCCCCACAACCACTTCACTATCTGCTCTGGCACTCTGGTTCCAATGCCCCTGCAACTCCAGTTTAAACCCCCAAGTGCAGCATGAGCAAACGTTCCAGCTACGATATTAGTCCCCCTCTAGTTTAAGTGCAAATCTTCTTCTGTAAAGGTCCCACCTTCCCTGGAAGAGAACCCAGTGATCCAAAAATCTGAAGCCCTTCTTAGCTATTTGTTAAGCTTCCTATTTTTGGCCTCACTAACAAGTGGTATGATTAGAAATTCTGAGATCACAACCCTTTTAATATAATGCCTAGCTCCCTGAACCCACTTTGAAGGACCTCATAACCCTTCCTACTCATATCATTGGAAACGACATGGACCACGACCTCTGGATGCTCACCTTCCCACTTAGGAATGCTGTGGACACAGGATATCCCTGAACCTAGCACGCAGGAGGCAAAATACCATCTTGGAATCTCGTTCTTGTCTACAGAACCTCCTGCCTTTTCCCCTAACCAATGAATCCCCTATCACTGCAGCTCATCTCCTCTCCACGCTTCCTTTCTGAGCCACAGAGCCAGACGCTGACAACTTTGGCTTTCCTTTGTTAGGTCATCCCTCCCAATAGTATCCAAAGCAGTATGCCTGTTTTTGAGAGGAATAGCCACAGGGGTATTCTGCACAGGTTGTCTTTCCCCTTCCTGATGGTCACCTCATTACCTGTGTCCTGCAATATGGGTGTAACTACCTCCCTGTATGCCCCGTCAATCAACCTCTCAGACCCCCTCGAGTGATCCAGCGTTCATTCAGATCCAGCTCCAACTCCTAGCACGGTCTGCTGGAAGCTGTAGCTTGATGACTTCTTGCATATATATCCATCAAGGACATTGGAGGTCATCTTGCCTTCCCACGGCCCACAGGTAGAGCATTCCATTATCCTGCTTGGCACCCCTACTGTTCTAACTGTGCAATAAGAAAGGAAGAAAAAAATCTACCTCCAGCCTTCACTTCTCCTTGCTGAAGCCTCTATGAGCCAGTGTCTGAATTCCCCACTCTAACACTGGCCCACTCACCATTAGCCCCTCCCATAATGACCTAATTCTGTTTAAACATATCTTCTTTTTATTGAGCTTTGCCTAGTCCCTAGTTATGCAGAATCCAATGCTTTCTCAGGAAGTGTGGTACAAAGAATATCCCAATTGCCCCTGCTTGCTTCTTTTGAAATTTATCTCCTGCTATGCAATCCAACATCTCCTCTGGAACTGTGACAATCATAAAATGTTCTGACTAACCTGCTCAGTTCTTTTGAAATCTCTCTTCTGCTATGCAATTCAATGTCTCCTTAGGAATTGTGCTGCACAGGAAAAACACCAAGGACTTAAAAGCGTAATTCAAGTGCTATCAATTTCTGTGGTTTGTTCATCTGTAATACCGTATTTGAAATGTCAATAGATGAAATATGCTACCTCATTTTTCACTTCCTACTGAACTATCAAAATATTCCATATAGATTTTCAATCATAAATGTGCTATCCTTGTCACTTATATGAACCCTTTGTCGGGAAAAAAGAACTGACTAAATCAAGCAACACACACAAAATGCTGGTGGAACGCAGCAGGCCAGGCAGCATCCATAGGAAGAAGCACAATCGACGTTTCAGGCTGAGACTCTTCATCAGGACTAACTGAAAGAAAAGATAGTAAGAGATTTGAAAGTGGGAGGGGGAGGGGGAGATCCACAATGATAGGAGAAGACAGGAGGGGGAGGGATGGAGATAAGAGATGAAAAGTTGATTGGAAAAAGGGATACAAAGCTGAAGAAGGAAGAGGATCATGGGACAGGAGGCCTAGGGAGAAAGAAAGGGGGAGGGGAATGTCAGAGGAAAATGGAGAGCAGGCAAGCAGTAATTGTGAGAGGGACAGAGAGAGAAAAGAGAGAGAGAGAAATAAAGGGAGAAATAAAAAAAATATATAATAAATAAATAAATACATACATAAAGGATGGGGTGAGAACGGGAGGAGGGGCATTAATGGAAGTTAGAGAAGTCAGTGTTCATGCCATCAGGTTGGAGGCTACCCAGACGGAATACAAGGTGTTACTCCTCCAACCTGAGTGTGACTTATACTTTATACTTTATTGTCGCCAAACAATTGATACCAGAATGTACAATCATCACAGTGATATTTGATTCGAACTATATTCGATAGTCATTCAGGCATGCCACCTTGCTCTTCTTCGGCACTGGGATTATCGTTGCCTTCTTAAAACACAAGGGATCTTAGACTGATGCAAGGAGGAGTTGAAGATGTCAGCAAACACTCCAGCTCGCTCGCTTGCACAGGCCTGGAGAACCCATCCCGGGACGCCATCTGGGCCTGTCGCCTTTCTTGGATTTATCTTCAGGAACGCCCTTCTAACGTCCTCCTCGGTGACGATGAATCTCGATGCCACCAGGTCCGGTTCATCCGGAGGGAGCGGGATGCTCCTCTTCTGTTCGAATCTTGCGTAGAATACGTTAAGTTCGTCAGGAAGAGAAGTGTCACAGTTATTGATATTCCCAGCCTTTTCCTTGTGCCTAGTGATCTCACTTAGACCCTGCCATAGTCTACTGGCATCCCTCTGGTTAGCCTGGGCTTCCAACTTGGCTCGATATTGCCTCTTGGCGCCCTTAATGGCTTTCCAGAGTTCACGCCTGGATTCCGTGTAGCGACTGGTATCCCCGGACCAATAAGCCGCAGCTTTCGCCTTTAAAAGGGACTTGACCTCATAATTCATCCAAGGTTTTCAGTTATGGAATACCCGGATTGTCTTGCGAGACACACAGTCCTCCGTGCATTTCCAAATGAAGTCTGTGACAGCTGAGTCATACTCATCGAGGTTAGCTGCCGAGTCCTTGAAGACTAACCAGTCCACCGATTCAAACAGTCACGGAGGACCTCATCCGTTTCCTCCGTCCAACGCGACTACTTTTGACACCGTGACCTCCCGCTTCAGTTTCTGTTTGTAAGCCGGGAGGAGGAGAACGGCCTGATAGTCCCAATTTTCCAAAGTGAGGTCGTGGGACGGAACGGTAGGCATCCTTGACTGCTCTGTAGCAGTGGTCAAGTATATTCGGGCCTCTAGTGGGGCAGGAGACATTTTGGTATAACTTTGGCAGCGCCTTTCTGAGGTTGGCCTGGTTAAAGTCCCCGGCTGTAATGAGCAAAGCCTCCAGATACCTGGTCTCAAGTTCACTGATGTTGGCATACAGTATGTTCAGAGCACACTCCACGTCCGCCTGGAGGGGAACGTAGACCGCTGTCAGAATGACTGAGGTGAATTCCCGTGACAGATAGTAGGGACGACACTTCACCGACGGGTGTTCCAGGTCCAGGCTGCAGGAACTTGTCAGTGCCACTGTGTCCGAGCACCACTCAGTGTTGATCAGTAGAAAGACACAACCTCCCCTTGTCTTGCCTGAAGACGCCATGTTGTCCATCCGATGGATCGAAAATCCCTCCGGTCGGATGGCACAATCGGGGGTGGCAGGGCAGAGCCAGGTCTTGGTGAAACAGAATACACAGCAGTTCTGCATCTCCCTGCAGTAGGTGAGTTTCCCTTTAAGATCATCCACCTTGTTCTCTATGGCTTGCGCATTAGCTTGTAGGATGGTGGGCATAGGGACCCCGAAGCCTCTGCTTCAATCTGACCAGCAGCCCAGCTCTTTTCCCACGCTTCCTTGGTAAATAGTGCATCCTTCCAGGTTTCCATCGATGCAGTGTGTTGTCAGCTCTTTGAGGTTGGTGGACGCGTCCCGCGGGGATCGATCGGCGGGTCGCATCGTCGGGCACTCCGGGTCAGGCCGAGTGATGGGGGAGGCTCCACTGCCACTTCCAGCTGTCGGGGACCCGGGCTGTCGATTAGGTCGGGCCCCAAAGCCGACACTTAATCCCAAATGGCCGGGCTCCTGGCTAAAACAAATCCTTAAGCCGAGTCATGGTTGCAGAAGCCTCTGCTCCAGCAGAGCCTCGGGCTCGATTTCTGAGGTCGGCGGCGGAGGCCACACTTCCGGCAGCTGTGGATGGCCACCAATGGGGCTTTACGGTGGTCGCTCCTGGGAAATGTCTGGGGCACCTTGAGGTCTCCGCCGTCACTTCTGTGTGGTCATCTGCTCTGGAGAGGTGCTGGTCAGAATGGGCCATGTCTCCAAGCACTCCGGCACGGTAGCAGACCACAGGTCTCTGGGAACGTCGTGGGCCTCGGACCAGGCCTCGCTGGTCGGGTCCAGGTGCGGTCCAAAGTTTAAGGAGCAGTTCTGGCGCGGTGGTCTCCAGCTGGGTCAGTGGCTTCGCCGAGGGTGTTGTTGACCTTGATCTTGATAATTGGAGGTTTAGAAGGGTTTCTTGGGTATAGGATAGTGGAGAGGGCAGTTTGCTCGGGAGAGCACGCGCAAAGTCGCCAGTTATCGGCGCCATCTTTATCACCTTGTGACTTCACCTTGACAGTAGAGGAGGCCCTGGATAGACATATCAGAATGGGAATGGGATGTGGAATTAAAATGTGTGGCCACTGGGAGATCCTGCTTTCTCTGGCGGACAGAGAGTAGGTGTTCCAGTCTGCATCGGGTCTCACCAATATATAGAAGGCAGCACTGGGAGCACCGGACGCAGTATATTACCCCAGCTGACTCACAGGTGAAGTGTCGCCTCACCTGGAAGGACTGTCTGGGGCCCTGAATGGTGGTAAGGGAGGAAGTGTAAGGGCATGTGTAGCACTTGTTCCACTTGCAAGGATAAGTGCCAGGGGGGAGATCGGTGGGAAGGGATGAGGGGGACGAATGGCCAAGGGAGTCGTTTAGGGAGCAATCCCTGTGGAAAGCAGAAAGGGGAGAGGAGGGAAAGATGTGCTTGGTGCTGTGATCCCATTGGATATGGCGGAAGTTACAGGGAATTATACGTTGGACCCAGAGGCTGGTAGTGTGGTTGGTGAGGACAAGGAGAACCCTATCCCTAGTGGGGTGGTGGGAGGATGGGGTGAGAGCAAATGTTTGTGAAATGGGGGAGATGCGTTTGAGAGTAGAGTTTATGGTAGAGGAAAGGAAGCCCCTTTCTTTAAAAAAGGAAGACATCTCCTTCGTCCTGGAATGAAAGGCCTCATCCTGCGAGCAGATGTGGTGAAGACGGAGGCATTGTGAGATGGGGATGGCATTTTTGCAGGAGACAGGGTGAGAAGAGGAATAGTCCAGGTAGCTGTGAGAGTCCGTAGGCTTATAGTAGACATCAGTAGATAAGCTGTCTCCAGAGACAGAGACAGAAAGAACAAGAAAGGGGAGGGAGGTGTCGGAAATGGACCAGGTAAACTTGAGGGCAGGGTGAAAGTTGGAGGCAAAGTTAATGAAGTCATAATGAAGAAAATATTTATTTATTTTTTTAAAATTTAGAGGTAATAGGACTATCTGGCTCAATGAGCCCATGCTGTTCATTTAGATCCATGTGACAAATCAGCCTATGAGCTCATTCATCTTGGGAATGTGGAAAGAAACCTACACGGTCACGGTGTGTTGGTATCGGGTTTGCTGACCGGAAAGTTTTGTACTCACACGAAGGCCTTAAGCCCTATCCAATACAGGTAGCTATGGATACCCTCACTAAAGGGTGGCTATACTGTAATCCAAATCTTCAAAGAATAGTTCCCATCCCTGTTTATCCTTCATGGTGAGCTTAACTGCCAATACCCACTATTTGAGCAGTGAGTCACCCTTCAACCAAGGAGCAGATACTTCCAGCTAACAAAGTAGTTTAAACACAGTTCATTTATTTTCAGTGATACACATTTAAATCCAAACAACATTCTTAAAACACACTTAAAACTTGGAGAGAATTTCTATCTTTTAAAAGACATCTAAATTACAAACAATTTCTAAACACAAAGGATTTCCAAAGCACAGGCAGTGTTGAGGAAGTGGGCTGTCTGCAGAAGGACTTTGGGGAAGGGTGAAAAAGCGGCAGATAGAATATAATGTAGGGAAGTACGTGGTCAGGCACTTTGATAAAAGGAATAAAGGCATGGACTAGTTTGTAAGTGGGCAGAAAAGTCAACAATCAGAGGTGCAGAGGGAGTTAGGAATACCTGTGCAGGTTTCCTTAAAGGTTAACTTGCAAGTTGAGGCTGTAGTAAGGAAGGCAAATGCAATGTTAGAATTCATTTGGAGAGGACTAAAACACAAAGGCAAGGATGTAATGCTTTATAAGGCATTGGTCAGACCGTACTTGGAATATTGTGAGCAATTTCAGGCCCTTTATCTAAGAAAGGGTGTGCTGGCCTTGGAGAGTGTCCAGAGGAAGTTCTTGAGGATGATCCCAGGAATGAAAGGGTTAACTTATAAGGACTCTCTGGAGTTTAGAAGAATGAGAGAGAATCTCGTTGAAACCTATCAAATATTCAAAATCTGGATAGAGTGGATGCAGAAAGGATGAGGCAGAATCTAGGACCAGAGGGCACAACTTCAAAATTGAGGAATGTCCATTTAGAATAGAGATTGGGGAAAAAGATTGCCAGATGCTGGTGAATCTGTGGAAATTGTTGACACAAACAGCTGCAGAAGGCAAGTCATTTGGTATATTTAAGGCGGAGATTGATTGGCTCTTGATTAATCAAAGCATCAGAGGTTATAGGGAGAAAGCAGGAGAATGGGGTTGAGAGGGGTAATAAACCAGCCTTAATGGAATGGCAGAGTAGACTCGTTGGGCCAAGTGGCCTAATTCTGCTCTGAGGTCCTTATGTTTTACACTACATCTTCTCTCTAACAATTACACTTTATTCTGCATCCTGTTACATTTTTTTTACCTGTACGCCAATGCCATAATTATTTGATCTGTATGAACAGTCTGCAAGATAAGCTTTTTCCAGTACCTTGGTGTATGTGACAATAATAAACCATTTCCAATTCCACATATTATAAAATGGGAAAAACATTGAGAAATCAAGTCTTACACCAGAGAAATGGGCCAACTAATCCCATTTTCTCACTTTAGGTGCACAGCTTTCTACACCTTAGCCTTTCAGATATCTGTCCAGCTGCCTGGTAAATGTTTTGTGTATCTCCCTAAACCAACTCCTCTGGCAGTGTTTTCCAGATATCATCCACACGGCATGAAAAACTTTCTGCTGTGATCTCCTTTAAATCTCTTTCCACTCAGCTTTAACCTATGCCCTTTTGTTATAGACACCTCCACCATGGGGAAAAATACTTTCTAGCTCATCTATCCCACTTTAACCTCTGTCATGTCATATCTTTATCTCTTTATATGGTTGCACAGAAACTTTTCTATCTACTCTAAATAAAAACACTAGATTTCACATTAACTGGACATCCAAAAGACAGTGACTTTTTTTTTGGTAGTAGCAGAGACGTGCTACTTATTTATTTGTTTGTTTGTTTATTTATTTATTGACATATAGCATGGAGTTAGCCCTTCCAGCCCTTCAAGCCATGCCACCCAGCAAACCTCAAATTTTAAATCACGGGTCACTTTACAATGATGAAATAACCTATCAACCGGTATGTCTTTCGACTGTGGGAGGAAACCGGAGCACCCAGAGGAAACCCATGTGGTCACAGCGAGAGCATACACACTCCTTACAGGCAGCGGCAGGAAATGAACCCAGGTCACTGGTACTGTAGAGCGATGTGCTGACCACTATGCTACCATGCTACCTCATTAGAATTAGTAATGGAATATGCTTAATGCAGTACATTGAGTTATGAAAGGTGTTGGGTCTGCTTGCCTTGTGTTGTTTTACCTGCAGAGTGAGACAGAAGGGGAGAAAATCAAAACGGCTGAGTCTCTCTCGCTCTCTCTCTCTCTCTCTCTCTTTCTCTCTCTCTCTCTCTCTCTCTCTCTCTCTCTCTCTCACTACAGAGGTCAAATCAGTGAGGTAAAGGTAAAATTGACCCCAGCTGAATATTGGAATGCATAACCAACCAGCAATAGTCTGTTATGATGATTAAAGCTTCAAGGCTGAAGAAAACAGCTGAGTAATAAAACACTTGGACAGGCACATTAAGTTGATGGATCAAAAGTCTTTGATTTTATTTGGAGTGTTTTGAACAGTGCTCAGCAGAAAATGAAATTGCAACTCTGAAAGTGGCAAATATATTCATCATATTTTGGGCCTGACAGCTTTCACATTTAAAACATAAGAAACAGTTTGCATTGTTGTTACCAGAAGGAAGGAAAAACTCTTCCTGACAATATTGTTGCATTGAACCATCTGGAAAGCTCACTGTAATTTTGGTGTGATCCTAGATAATGCCTTCTGAGATCAGTTTGCCTGGGGTCTCTGCGGGGAAGCTTATCACAAGCAGCTGTTGTCACAAGAGGATTTGACTCTTAAGTCGGCCTGTGATATTACACTACCTTTGGAACTTTGCTGTAAGGACATGAAGGAATTAGTGCACACTCTGACCCAACCTGAGGTACTGTTGAAAGAGACTATTCTGTCCCAGAGGCAACGCAGTTGCCAAAATGTGATGTGATCTTTCTCCATTTCGTCAGCAAACACAGGACCCTCAGAAGCATATTCCTAAAACAATTACCATATAATACAAACAAGCATGTGACTATTGCAGTGGAAATCTCCAGCTAATTCCCTATGGGATTTTTTAATTCAGGAAAGTTGCCAAAATGAGGGGAAAATAAATTACCTACAAGAGAACCAACTGCAAAACATACTGCTCATGTAAGGTACTTGACATACCAAAATGAACACTGAAACAGAGAAAGAACAATTTATGTTATTAACTGCCCGGATGATTCAGGGGAATGGTGATAGAATATACCTCCAGATGGACTTGGCTGGAAAATCAGTAAGCATGCGGCTGGATACCAGAGCACCAATATTATCTGTACCAGGGCAACAGAAAGGGATAAGGATTTAACTTCAGACGACATGGAATGAATTGAAAGGATGGGTGGGGACACAGGAGGGAAGGTATTATATTTGAATGAAAACACTATATGAAATAAGGTAAATATTGTACAGTTAGAAATTGGGAAGTATGACATTGTGGGCATCACAGGGTGATGGTTGAAAGAAGAACTGGGTGATTGACATCCAAGGATACACATCGTATCGATAGGACAGGCAGGTGGGCAGAAGGTATGGCATGTCTTCGTTAGGACCAAATTCTTAGAAAGAAATGATGTAGGATCAGAAGATGTAGAACTCATGTGAGTACAGTTGAGAAACTGCAAGGCTAAAGAGACCCCAGTGGGAATTATATATAGGCCTCTGAACAGTGGCCATGATGAGGGGTACAAGTTACAATGGGAGATGGTAAAAGGCAGGTGAAAAAGGGCAATGTTATGGTGGTCGTGGGGGATTTCAATATGTAGGTAGTTTGAGAAAATCAGGTCAGAGCTGAGACTGGAGCAAGAAAAGGAATTTGTAGAATGCCTGTGAGATGGCCTTATTGCACAATTTGTGGTTGAGCCTACTAGGTAAAAGGCAGTTCTGGATTGGGTGTTGTGTAATGAACCAGATCTGATTAGGGAGCTTAAGTTAAAGGAACTATTAGGAGACAGTGATCAAAATATGATAGAAATCACCCTGCAGTTTGAGAGGAAGAAGCTAAAATTGGATGTATCAGTATTACAGCTATGTGCCAGTGCTTCTATCTTCTTAGGATGTTAAGGAGGTTCAGTTTGTCACTAAACACTCTAACAAACTTCTGAAGATGTGCTATTGAAAGTGTCCTGACTGGCTGCATCATAACCTGGTACGGTAACTCAAATATGCAAGAATGTAATAAGCTGCAGAGAGTAGTGAATTCTGTCCAATACAACAGCATGGGCATATATACCTCCCCACTACTGGTACTATGTGCAGTAGTATTTAATGCCTCAAGAAGGCAACTCCGATCATCAAAGACCCTCACCATCAGGGCCATGCCATCTTTTTGTAGCTACCATTGGGAACACCATCCTACCATTAGCAGCATCATAACCACTTTGATCACTTTTCACCAAAAAGGAATTTGTTTTTTAAGTTCTCTTGTTTTCTTGTAAAAACTTTGTATATTCTATGTCTAATTTATGTTTTGCATGTGAATGCTGGTTACATGTATTGCAATGTGCCTGTGCTGCTGCTGCTACGATTAAGTTTTATTTGCCAGTGCGCATATGACAATAAACTCAACATTGACTTTGACTTTGAGAAACAGAGTTGCCATTGAAATAAATTTTAAGAAGTTGATAACATTTCATCTGAACTGTAAACCGGTTCTTCTGCAATGGGTCAATCATCATTTTCATCATGGGTTTCATTGGGCCTGAGGTCCAAATCACCAAGTTCTACTTGCTTGGTCTTACCCAAAAAAGGCCTTTATTGTACCAATACAGAGTGTGCAAAGGGGTCAGTTAAGTTGTGAGCTGGTGCGAGGCCAAGTGCAGAGATGCCCAATAGTCGGGAGGGATAGGATCCTGGACTGGAAGATTATAAGAATGCCAATTGGCAGGATTGATGGGGGTTGGGCTGTGTGCTGGTATGTCTGGGTCCTGCAACTGAAAGAAGGCAGTGTGCAGGGGACTGCTGAAATTGGCAACTCCGGATCTGTGCTCTGAGATCACTGGGTTGGGGATTGGTTTACGTAACGGTTGCCTCGCCAGAGGACAGGAGGGTCGGGGGTTGAAAATAACTAGACGTTGACGGGTGGCGAGGGTTGTGGGCTTGATGGGTGCATGGGCAGGAGTAAATGGTAAGGAGCAGGCAAAGGACCTGCTTGAGTCAGGTTTCAGTGCTGGGGAGCTACTCAATGAAACACCTTTAAAGAATGGAGAAAGGAAATGGAAAGGACAGACATGCACTTGAATAATATGAACTAAATTCATTTAGCAGCACTGGTTTCAACATTACTATTTCCTCACTGGCCACAGAAAATGGATCATCCATTGAAATACAACCTGCATTCAAAGAGTAGTTCATTAAATTTATGTTCTAGTGCGTAATTTAATTCTAAAAACAAAAGAAGTGAACTCTCGGAAACATCTAGGCATGGCTAATGTTTATTGCCCTTGAACTGAGGATATTTAAGAGTCAGTCACACTGGTGGGTCCAGAGTCACATGTATGTCTGATTGGGTCAGGATCACCGATTGTCTTCCCTCAGGGACAAGAGCGAATCAGATCGCTTTTAACCACAATCCAGCTCTTTGATGAGCATCAACACTAATGATTCAGTTCCTACCCCACCCAATTCTAAATAATTAACTGAATTTAAATTCCCCAGCTGCCATTAGAGGATTGGAATTTGGCCTCTGGATTACTTCTTCAGCAATTAAGTTGCTGCAGCTGTGTGTAAAACTTCCTCCAGTAAGAGCTCTACTTGCTTGTTTTATGTTAGGCAATAATGTCACACATGTGATACTTCCCATTACATCAGTCACTTTTTTAAATTCTCAGCTCACAGTTTGTATATTTTTTTGGTGGTCACTTTCTTTTAAATATATTTTCATTACAAGACTAGTTTTATAGAAAGGGGTGTTATATGACTGACTCTCCGGACAAGCAGTGTTGGCAATATAGTACTCCTTCAGAATCATAATTATTTGCCTCAGAATAGCAGTGCAACTTGAATAATTGACAACTATCTCCATCTTTTTTTCTTTTTTCTTTCCTTCTCTCTCCCTCTCTCTCCCTCTCATCTATTAATTGAATCTCTTTTGCTTAAATATAAAAGGATATCAAAATCTGCTCCTGATAATCTGCTACCTCAAGTAAATCTGCTTAATGTGTGAGAGAAATGTGTTTTTATTTTGCAAGCAGAGATCTCAGAAAATATAACAATTACCCCAGTGTTCCATTATCACATCTGGCACATGCCTACCCTTGCAGAGTGCGGTCAGAGTGAAACAATATGGAAGCAGGCCTTTTGTCTGCACTCAGTAGGAAGCACTAACACTATTCCTATTTTGATTTTTATTTTATTCTCTCCACATTCCTATCAGCTCCCCATCCCCAAGCTCTCCATGGAGTCACACACTAGGAGCAATTTACAGGTGCCATGATCTGCAGTCGTATTATGGGATGTGGAAGGAAACACATGCAGTTGCAGGGAGAATGCACAAACTCTAACTCAACATCAGAAGTCAAGGTTATACTCAGTTTGCTCTAACAGCAGCACCACAGTGCCACCCGTAAATCTATCAGGCTGTCTAGCCAGCTAAAAGTGTACAGGAATATATAGTTCTGATGCAGATGCAGAAGTGCATGGGACAAGGTAGTTTGAGGTATTTATGCAGGAGTGCATCAAGAGTGCACTAGGACCTAATGGGAATATAAAAGCATAACACTCGATGTAGCATTAACCTACCATAACAATCAGGATCACCCTCGGTGGCCAGCCATTTTGATTCCATTTCCCATTTGCACATTGACATGTTTGTCCATAGTCTCCTTGAGTGCCAAGCTGGGACTAGACAGAGATTACAGGAACAAAACCTCATATTCTGTCTCATATTTTTCCCCAATATGATGCCACCAGCAACACTTTCTCTAACTTCTGACAACCACGTCCCTCTTTTCAATGCTTCATTCATTTTCCTTTATCCCTCTGGCCTCATTACTCTTTCTCTTCCCCCTCACAACCTGCCAATGAACCTCACCTTCCTCCTTCTGATTCCCCACTCCTTCTCTTTATTCCATGGTCTACTGTCCTCTCCTATCAGATTCCATCCTTTTAAGCCTTTTGCCTCAACCCCTTATCACCTTTCAGCTTCTCACATCATTCTGACATCCCATTCCCCCACTCTACCCATCTTCCCCCTCTCATTACTCTTTTATTCTGGGTTCTGCCCTCTTTCATCCAGTCTTGATGAAGTCTTATTGGCCTGACTCTTCATTTCCCTCCACAGATGCTGCCTGTTGAGTTCTTCCAACATTTTGGGTGTTCTTCATATTTCCAGCATCTACAGTCTTGTATCCCTAGTGCAACATTTTCTGCAACTCAAATTATTTATTGTCAACTCCCATACTACTTTGCTGTTTGTGGACATTATTGTAATATGAAGCTCAGCATATGCAAGCAAACACTTGCAAAATTCTGTTCTCTGGATTTGAGAATTTTCCAGGAACATCCATTTCTTTCAACTTACAGAGGCAGAATCTGCCTTTACAATGTTAATGGTGGGTCCACCGCTAATTTCTTCAAGATGAAATTTTAATTAGAACACCACATTTTATTATATGTAAAGCATCCTTTAGAAAGAGTTCTACTTGGTTCCTCTTACCTTTGTCGATGAAGTCACACATCCCATTATGATAGTCAATATTTCTTGGTCATTTTGCTTGTTTTTTGTTTATTTTATGATTATTGGTTCATTTAAATGGTTTTGATCAGAATAAATACAAAATTGAAATTGAATACAGATTACAGCATATTCTTAATTTTATACAAAATTTTAAAAAGTTAAATTAAGGCAAAGGAATGCTGTGTGTTAATAACCCAAGCCTGTAGCATAGTTTCAAACTCTGATTACATTAATTCATTGCCTAACTACCTTTGTTCCCTCGGGGCCTCCTCAGTACTGAATACCTGACCTCATTCTGCCACTGATTGACCTATCTGCTCACTAATATGCCCTTGTGTGTGAAAAGCCAGTTTAGCTCTTCATGGGATCAATGAATACAGTGAAAAGGACTGAACTGCCCCAAAGTTACTTCCCCATCACACTTGTCAAGTAACACGCTGAAGAAAAGACTGCTAACAAATAACGATGTGTAAAAGGCTTCAATTTTATTTAAAATGAGCCAAAAGCTGTAAAAAAAATGCTAACCATTAAATTTTCTTTGGAATTGCAAGAATATAGCTATAGAATATAGTTATAGAATACATATTCTACATATCTACAAATTTCACAGTCTATTACAAAATAAAATTATCAAGATCTTCAAATAATGAAATATTGATAATGTTTTCATTTGTGGATCATGATGTTGTTAAATCCTTTAACGATTTCTGGAATATATGATGAACTTATATGTGAAATGGCACATTTATAAGATCTTTACATTTTCAAATCTGCTTTAAATTTGCATTGCAAATAAGAAGAAAATTGTTGGTCATTTTATAGAGATATAACTAACATTATATACTAATAATTACACAGCTAAGTACAGCAAGATTAGATGAGTTTATTTATCACAGTACAACTCTGCCATGGATGTTCTCAAGCTTGGTTGTGAAAAGAGGAGTGTTGGGCTTGGGGCTAGCAACCCTATCTTGTAAAAACCCAGATCGACAGAAACATCAACAGAAGTTCCAAGGTCCTCGTTCCTGTGAAAGGAAACATCTTCGCCAAGAAGTCGTATGAAGTCTTGTGAAAGCAGAAGCCACAGGGCCGATCGACCTTGGGCTCAGGACTGAGGACTCTGGTGAGCTGCTGTCTGTGGTCGGGGCTTAAGAAGATTTGTCACTGTACATTGAAACATCAAAACATATAGTGAAATGAATCATTTGCATCAAATCAAATCAACAAGGTTTGTGCTCGGGGACAGCCTGCAGGTGTTGCCATGTTTCCAGCTCACAATGTACTGACCCTAACCCATACATCTTTTAAACGTGGGAGGAAACTGGAGCACCCGGAGGAAACCTACACAATCACAGAGTGAATATACCTGTTCCTTACAGGCAGTGGTTGGAATTGAACCTGAATCGGTGATTGCTGGTACTGTTAAGTGATGTGCTAACTGCTACATGACCATGGTGCCCACAGGTAACTTGGCAAATCATCTAAATGCATTAGAATAAATTTTGGGGCTTTTCGGAGGTAATCTTCTGCCTCTAAACTGCTTCCTAAATGTTATATCCAGATATTTTGACAATTAGCCTGCCAATAACAAAACATTAAAGTAGTTCAATATCTTCCTATTATGATTGTGTCTAGATTAGATTTCAATGTTCTGTAAATACAATATTTCACAGAACACAATACATTATATTTTGTCAGGAATTGCCAACTATTACAGGAAAGATAATCTGCAGAAAAAAGCCAATGTGTGCAAACAAATTAAATAATCAGATTAGTTTGTCGTTAATAATAAACATCATGAAAATATGTTCGTAATGATAGAAAGCCAATGTAACAACCAAAATGACGTTATTTATGTTGTCAAAATGAAAATATGAAGAATCGATTTTTTTAGTTTTATATCCATATTGTGTACATTTGCAAATGCATGCTAAAGTGTTTTCTATTGAGTTATTGAGCTTCTGAAGCTATCTAGGTAACATTGTGTTGTTCAGTATTAATTAACATTTGTAGTACTTGAATATTCTGGCAAGACGAAACCAAGAAAGATTAATTGAACAATTAAGATATTGATCTTCTAGATTTTTCAGGGAGATTGGCACTGTTCGCTTTCAACTAGTGATAACTGGATTTATTCTCCAGAGAGGATTCCTGTGATTCTTGTGTTAACTCTGTGTGTACCTTTGGTTGAAACTGATTATATTAGACTCTTGGGAAAATGTCTCATATGTTGCCATGTGTACTTTTAATTATGAATAATTAAGCAGGACAAGTAAAGGCTAATTTTCTGATTGTGGTTAAAAGGTAATTATATCTTGTAATAACTTTGGTTGGAGGTAGGTGTGGGAAGATCTGATCAATTGATTACTACATGGTAAATTATATAGAAGCCAAAATTAAGAGCTATTATTTTCAATCTAAGGATGGGCTACCTCTAGATTTTCATGCTATTGTAAAGAATAAGGAGCCTAATAGTATGACTGAATTTGTTGTTTGATTAATTCAGTAAATCTACTTCTTCATATTAAGATGAAGGCAAATCAGTTAATGTACTGTCATTAGTAAAATGACAGGTGTTCAGTCAGTTGACACATTGACAGATATTGTTGAGGTTTAGATCTGTGGCTGCCCACCAGTTTGAAGAGGTCAGAGTAACGATAGGGAGGTGAGGTTAATATTAAATATTTTGAGAAATAAGTTAGCTTTTCCAAAGATCTGGAATATGATAATCCACAAGATCAATAAAATGGCCTTTATTTTACTAGATAATTTTGGATTGTGTGGCATCTTTTGGGAATCACTGTAATGAAATTTTACACCGATGCCTGTATGCTCTCAGAACAGAAATAGTAGTTGGAGTTCTTTAGAGAGTTACTGCAGCTGCATTTCAATCGTCACACACAACATTGCTTGTTGGAGGTCAGAATGATTGGCTTAATCTTGGGTTCTTCCTCCTTTCTTTAAAGAATATAATAGTGTTTCTATTGACACATTTGGTCTTTACCACAAATGAGTAGACAGATGAACTCTGTCAAGCCTCACTGAATGAGTAATTCTGAGGCTGGTTGCGAATTTAAACTTGATTAATGATTTGTGGATATTTCTTCTGGGTGTTCCATATTTGTGCTTAAATGACTTGTTCTTACTAATATCAAATTACTTGACTTGCCTTTAATGAATGCTGATGCCCTTTTCCATTGGAATGCTTTAAACCAGCATCTGGATCACAGCTTAGAAAAGAAATCTGTAGCTGGGCTAAAGATAGGATGAGGATTCCTTTGCTTATTTTGTAAAGCATTTTAAGAGATGGCGTAGTTGTAAACAGACGTTTCATCAGTTTCTTTACTATAAGGCAGGCTGATGAGCAACGCCACTGACCAGGAAAGTTAATATTCATCTTTGGTTGCATGTGTTATATGTACAATATAGTAACTGAAGTGTGTTGTGTTTGAAGCACGCAATTAAAATGAATTTCTAACCTTGTAGACTTTAGTTTCCTCTGTGATGTCTTTTGTATAATTGCCATGAATTAGTATCCATTTCAAGTTTTTCCAATGAATATCTTGCAGCACAGATGTTACCCAGCAGGCAGATTTTTAAAAATACTCAAATCCTGTCAAATATACTTAATACAAGATTAATGCATAAACCTGGCATATACCTATAAGAGTTTGGTAGTTCCTATTTATAGCAGTTTTGATGCAGATTGAAAGTGAGGAATCACAAACGTTAATTGTGCTATTAAAGTAAATTGCACATAGAATCAGGAAATGAAGGCTGAAAATAGCGCAATGTCATCAAATGATGGAGACTCATTCGCACAATAGTGAGGCACATGGTCAGTTAAGATGTGAACAAATACATTTTGCAAGTTTCTCTGAGAACATTACAAACAACTGCATGCTGAGATTACCTGTAGATGCAAATAAGCCAGTCGCTTTTATACCAATCCAGATGTGTTCATACTTTCTCTTCTTTGCTGTGTGCCAATCTAAATAAGACCAACTTTATGAAACAAGGTTTGATAAACAAGAGCCCACGGGATTATAGGAAAGATATTAGCATAGATGAAGATTGGCTGACTGGCAGGAGGCAAGAATGGGAATAAAGTGGGCCTTTTCTAGTTGTTGCTGGTGACGAGTGATGTGTTGCAGGGGTTGTTGTTGGGACAGCTTCTTTTCATTTTATATGTCAATGATTTGGATGATGGTATTGATGACTTTGTGACCCAGATTGCAGACAATATGAAGGCAGGTGGAGCGGCAGGTAGTGTTGAGGAAGCAGGGAGCCTCCAGAGCGATTTAGACATATTAGAAGAATGGGCAAAGAAGTGGCAGATGGAATACCATATAAGGAAGTGTACGGTTATGCACTTTGGTAGAAAGAATAAAGGCATCTGTTCAAAGTGGAGAACATTCAAAAACATGCAAAGGGACTTGGGAGTCCTCATGCAGGATTCCCTAAGTGTTAATTTGCAGGTTGAGTCAGTGGTGATAAAGAAAAATGCAAGGTTAGCATTCATTTCGAGAGGACTAGAATATAAAAGCAATGTAATGCTGAGTCTTTTTAAAGCATTGGTCAGACTACACTTGGAGTACTATGAGTAATTTTGGGCCCCTTCTCTCAATAAAGATGTACTGGTATTGCCAAAGGTCCAGAAGAAGAGTGATTCTGAAATTGAAAGAGTCAATGTATGAGGAGCATTTGATGACTCTGGGTGTTGTACTCAATGGATTTTAGCAGAATGAGGGGGATCTGATTAAAACCTATCAAATATTGAAAGGCCTAGATAGAGCAGATGTGGAGAGGACAGTGGGAGGGTTTCAGACCAGAGGCCACAGCCTCAAAATGGAGAGATGTCTCTTTAGAACTGATAAGAGCAGGAATTTCTTTAGGCGGACAGCGGTGAATCTGTCGAATACATTGTCACAAATAGCAGTGGAGACAAGTGGGGGTTGATATGCTCTTGATTAATAAAGGTTTCAAAGGTTACGGGGAGAAGGCAGGAGAATGGAATTGAGGGGGATAATAAATCAGCCGTGATAGAATGGTGGAGCAAACTTAATGGGCTGGATGGCCTAAATCTGCTTCTGTGTCTTCTGGTCCTATTTGTTTCTGAACAGTAACATCGGGACTCCTAATCCCATGTCATGGAATGCAGATAACTCCATAGAGAATGAGTAGCAGAAGTTGTTTGGCTTTTATAAAAATTGACGTACATCATAAGAGGAAGTAACTCGATGAATTTGTGTAATGTGTAGATTGGATAGGGGTAGTTGCCATTTTGACATTTCATTTTGCTAAGAACAAAACTGCCATAAAATGTGGAATGAGATTGATATTGGAACAGATTTAAGATACTGGTTCTATTTTCACAGAAAAAAAGGAAGTTCAAAAGGAAATAAAATATTTGGTAGCTTAAAGATTTCCACCAAGTCACATGTGAAACTACTCTGTATCTCATAAACCTGAGTTGTTAGAATATTATTACTCACTTCTCATGTACTAGCTGCAGTCATAATAATGATAGTACTAGAAGTAGTAGTACTTGTTGTAGTAGCCACAGTTTTAACTGTGGCTCTCTGTGGCAGTGCAACATTCATACAGGGTATGTCTACAAAGCCGAAGGTCGAAGTCTAGAGCTTGGCGAGTTTGGAGGTAGAAAGCCCGAGAGATTGCAGACCAAAGTTGATATGTCTGGAGGTAGAGGCCTGAAGGCTGAATCAGGCCAGGCCTGATGTCATGAATCTGAGGCCAAGGACTGGAGGCCCTAAAGTGCCCTGTCTTGCGGTTGGAGGACTGTCTGTTTGTGTGAGGGTGGGTGCTTGGGAAGGGGGCTTGTTTATCTGTTGACAAAAGGAAGTCTGCAGATGCTGGAAATCTAAAGCAGTACACACAAAATGCTGGAAGAATACAGCAGGTCAGGCGGCATCTATGGAAATTAATAAACAGTCAAAGGTTTCAGGCCGAGATCCTTCTTCAGAACTGTTGCCCTGAACTGACCAGTACTGCTAGGCAAACACGAGGAATTCTGCAGATGCTGGAAATTCAAGCAACACACATCAAAATTGCTGGTGAACGCAGCAGGCCAGGCTGCATCTCTAGGAAGAGGTACAGTCGACGTTTCAGGCTGAGACCCTTCGTCAGGACTAACTGAAGGAAGAGCTAGTAAGAGATTTGAAAGTGGGAGGGGGAGGGGGAGATCCAAAATGATAGGAGAAGACAGGAGGGGGAGGGATGGAGCCAAGAGCTGGACGGGTGATTGGCAAAAGGGATGTGAATGTGTGGCCACTGGGAGATCCACATATCAGAATGGGAATGGCCACACATTTTAATTACACATCCCATTCCCATTCTGATATGTCTATCCACGGTCTCCTCTACTGTAAAGATGAAGCCACACTCAGGTTGGAGGAACAACACCTTATATTCCGTCTGGGTAGCCGCCAACCTGATGGCATGAATATTGACTTCTCTAACTTCCACTAATGCCCCACCTCCCCCTCGTACCCCATCAGTTATTTATTTATATACACACATTCTTTCTCTCTCTCTCCTTTTTCTCCCTCTGTCCCTCTGACCATAACCCTTGCCCATCCTCTGGTCTTTCCCCCACCTCCCCCTTTTCCTTCTCCCTGGGCCTCCTGTCCCATGATCCTCTCGTATCCCCTTTGCCAATCACCTGTCCAGCTCTTGGCTCCATCCTCCCCCTCCTGTCTTCTCCTAGCATTTTGGATCTCCCCCTCCCCTCCCACTTTCAAATCCCTTACTCACTCTTCCTTCAGTTAGTCCTGATGAAGGGTCTCAGCCTGAAATGTCGACTGTACCTCTTCCTAGAGATGCTGCCTGGCCTGCTGCATTCACCAGTAACTTTGATGTGTGTTGCTAGTACTGCTAGGATTGTTTTTCTGTTGTCTTGTTTTGTTCTGTTGTTTCTGTTGCTACTTGTCTTGGACTACTGAACATTGTAGGGATGCTATATTGGGCAGCTACGTGTACCGACACTTGAAGGATGCCCTCAGGTCTTTCATTACTTCTATTATGGTTATTGGATTGATTGAGTACGCCGGCAGGAAAATTGATTTCAGGGTTGTAAATAACACATACGTATTTTGATAATATATTTTGCTTGAACTTTCAACTTTTAACTTTACACCACAGCAATCCTTAAGGAGGCCATGGCTTACACAAGTTGGTGATATCTGATCCATACCTAGGATTTCATTATCATCATCGCTCCTTTTTTTACAAACTTGATAAAGGCTCTTGAATACCTCCAGTATCTGTCAAAGTGGAAATATTTGATACGCAAAGATTCCAAGATTCAAAGTACATTTCTTATCAAAGTACGTAAGCAGTATACAACCCTGAGATTTGTCTTCCTACAGACAGCCGCCAAACAAAGAAAAACATGGAAACTGTTCATAGAATAAACATCAACACCCCCCACTCCTCCTCCACGTGCAAAGAATTAGCAATTTATATCAAGCAAATCATGGGATATTGTGCTCTGACAGGAGGGCTTCAGTTGAATTCAAAGTCTGTGGAGAGACAAACACAGTCTTCAGTGGAGGTTGATGACGTTTCATCAAATCTATTCCATGAAGTGTGACTTAACTGAAATATTAACACTGTTTCTGTCCACAACTGCTGCCTAACTTCAGAGGATTCTCAGCACTTAATAAAACATAGAAGAGCAGAGCACAGGAACATGCACTTCAGCCCACAGTGTCTGTGCTGAGCATGATGCCAAATTAAATTAATTATTTTCTGCCTGTTTGTGATCTGTGTCACTCCACTCCCTGCAATTCATGTGCTTATCTAAAATTCTCTTGAATAACATTTTCTGATTTTCTTCCTGATTTCCAGCATGTTCAATGGTAATTTCTTTTCATTAAATTATGAAACACATAACTGGTATCTTTTTCCCAGAGTCGAAATGTCAAATACTAGAGGACATGTGTTTAAGGTGAGTTGGTGACAGTGCAAAGGGGATATGTGCGAGGCAGGTTATTTTAAACAATGAGTGGTGGATGCATGGAATGTGATGGTAGGAATGGTGGTGGAAGAAGATATGATAAAGATACTTTGGATTAATGTAATTCAGAGAGGCATGTGAATATGTAAAGAATGGGGAGATATGAATCATGTGCAGGCAGATGGGATTAGTTTAATTAGGCATCATTAGCTTAATTCCAGCTTCGGAAGCTAGAATCAAACAGAGCTCTTGAGGATTATAAAGAAGCCAGTAAAGAACTCAAGAAGGGAATTAAAAAAGGCAGGAGGGACTATGAAAAGTCCTTGGCAAGCAGGATTAAAGAGAATCCCAAGGTATTCTACTCATATATCAGGAGCAAGAGGATAACAAGGGGTGAAACGCGATGGTGGAGAACCCAAGGGCAGATTAAGGTTTAGAATACACTCAGACTCAGAATAAACAAGACAACATTCTGGTGACCCAATCAGCTGAAGGAACAGGCCACAGTGATGAGGTTTCTCGTAGGTTGGCCAAACTCTCTTAAAGGGAGAGCTCCACGGGCATTCGGGTTCATTCCAGCAGCCCAAATCAGTGGCAGGAGCAGAGCACAGCAAGGCTTCACCCAGGCCGGTGACACTTGTTTAACAGTACAGAAGGGACAAGCAGGGCAGCCATTGTTGTGAGTAGGCCAGTGGAGTGTCAGGCTTTGTCTCAAGGGAGGCCTCGGCTCGAAAGAGGTGCTCTGAGTAAGTTTCTGTTCAGGTTCCCTTTTTTTCTCTTACTGTACCTAGTGTAGTAAATGGCCACTGTGTGTTCTTCATTCCGGATGTTGGAGTCCTGGGGGACCCAGAGCCTCCCAAGGAACTACATTTGCATGAAGTGCATCTGGCTGCAGTTCCTTGAAGACCGTGTTAGGGATCTGGAGCAGCAGTTGGAAGACCTTTGGCTTGTATGGGAGAGTGAGGAGATAATCGATCAGAGTTACAGGGAAGTAGTCACACCTAAGTTGCAGGAGGCAAGTAGCTGGGTGACTATCAGGGGAGATGGAAATGTGAAATAGCAGTTAGCACAGAGCACCCCTGTGGCCATTCCCCTCAATAATAAGAATGCCATTTTGGATACTGTTGTGGGGAATGACACGGAGACCATGCTCACTACTGGCACTGAGCATGGGTCTGTGGTGTAGAAGGGAAAGACAGAACAGAGGGGAGTGGTAGTGATAGGGGACTCAATAGACAGAGGAACAGATAGGAGATTCTGTGGACATGAATGAGACACCTGAATTGCCTCCCAGTTGCCAGGGTCAGGGAGGCCTCAGACTGCGCCCACAGCATTTTGAGGAGAAGAGAGAGCAGCCAGATATCTTGGTACATATTTTGTATCCATGACACAGGAAGGAAAAGCAACGAGGTCCTGAAAAGAGAATTTAGAGAGCTAGGCAGAAAGCTGAGAAGTGGGACCTCCAGGGTAGTGATTTCTGGATTGCTGCCTGTGAGACATGCCAGTGAGGGTAGAAATAGGGCAATTTGGCTGATTAATATGTGGCTGAGAAGCTGGTGCTGAGGGCAGAGCTTCAGATTCTTGATCATTGAGATCTCTTCTGGGGGAGGTATGATCTATAGAAAAGGGACCGGTTGCACCTGAATCTGAGGGGAACAAACATTCTCACGGGCAGGTTTGTTAGAGCTGTCCTGTGGTGACACAGGACGGTATATGACAAAGTCAGCATGGTTTCCTTAAGGGCAAATCTTGCCAGATGAACCCGTTGGAGTTCTTTGAGGAGATTGCAAGTAAGACAGATAAGGGGGACATTTTAGATGTACATACTTTCCATGAAGGAATGTGGCTGGTAGTAATTACAGTCTGAGTTTAAAGGGACAGTAGCAACTAACCATACTCTGGGGAACTGGAGCACTGAAATTTGGATGTCTACAGCTGTTCAGTCAGGACCATGACGGAAAAGAAGTATAAAGGTGGAAGCATTTGTTTGGATGCAATGAATGTGAGTGAGGTCCTTGATGCGTACTTTACATCAGTGTTTTCCGAGAAGGACATGGACAACAGAGACATCAGTGTTGAGAATACTATATGCGAGGGCATTTCCAAGAAAAGGAGAAGGTAGTGTTGCATCTCCTGAAGAGCATTAAAGTGGATAAGTTTCCAGGGCCGGATGGGATATATCCCAAGTAACTGCGAGAGGCAAGTGAAAAATTTGTTAGGGCTTTGACCAATATCTTCATGTCCTCCCTAATCACAGGTGTGTACCTAATTTTATTCCACTGTTCAAGCAGGGAACCAGGGATAATCCTGGAAACTAGAGACCAGTGAGTCTCATGTCATTGTAAGTTACTGGAGAGAATTCTCAGGTTTCGGACTTATGAGCATCCGGACAACCCTGGCCTAATTATGGGGAACCAGTATGGCTTTTTGAGGGGCAAGTCTGGAGATCCGTGATCTGTGGGGTGTTTCACAAGTACGTCTACTGGGACCTCTGTTGTTTGCGATATGTTTCAATGACCTGGATGAGAATGATGGGTGAGTTAGTAAGCTTATAGATGATACAAAAATTGGTGGTGTTGTGGCTAGCATGGATGACTGGCAAAGAATACAGTGAAATATAGATCATTTGCAGATATAGGTAGGGAAATGGAAGATGGAGGTCAACCTGGCCAAATGCACCATGTTACACCTTGGTAGATCAGCTGTAAAGGAACAAACAGAGGAATCTTGGGGTCCAAGTTCATTGTTCCCTGAAAGTGGTTACAGACGTTGATAGGATGGTGAAGAAGGCATGTGGTACGCTTGCCTTTATTAGTCAAAGCATTGAGTTCAAAGGTCAGGAAGTTACGGTATGTTGCAGCTTTTTAAAACTCGGCCACATCTGAAGTATTGCATACAGTTCTGGTCACTCTATTATAGGAAGGATGTCGAGGCTTTGGAGAGGGTGCAGAAGAGGTTTAGAACATATGTGCTATAATGAAGTTTGGACAAACTTGGGTTGTTTACTCTGGAGCAATGGAGGCAGGGGGGAGATCTGAGAAAGGTTTACAAGATTCAGCGGCTTCAATAGAGTAGGCAGACAGTATTTTTTTCCTAAGGTCGAAATGTCAAAAGGCATACATTTGTGGTGAGGGGGGTAATTTCAAAGGAGATATGAGGAGCAAGATTTTTACACAGAGAATGGTAAGGGCCTAGAATGGTCTGTCTGGGATGTGGTAGAGGCAGATGCATTAGGGATATTTAGATCTTTAGAAAGGCATATGAATTTGAGGAAAATAAAGGGAAATGTACATTGTATAGGAGAAGAGATTAGTTTAGTTAGCCATTTGATTACTAATTTAATTGGTTTCATCAACCATTGTGGGCCTGATGATTTGTTCCTGTGCTGTACTTTCCTGTGTTCTGTCTAATTAGTTTGGCACACCATTGCAGATTGAAGGACTTGCTCACGTGCAATATTGTTCTATAAGAACAGGTACAATATGAAGATTGAAGGATAACAAAACAAACTGCCAGTGAAATTGGCAGTCATACCTGCTAGTAGATAGGAATATTCATGAATACAAAATCCAATCTTGCACACAGCTTTTCAAGTAGCCTCAAGACAGTTCTTACAATGTGGAGAATATGGAAAAATTCAATTTAAAACTCGTGTAATCAACTTCAAACCAGTCTCTAGTGGTCTTATTTTTGGTTTCCACTGCAAATCAAGTGGATGATTCAATATCTGACTGCCAAAGTGGAAGCGAATTCAGACAATTGCCACCATGCCATTGGATATAATTATTCAAATAGTTTTGAGGATGCATCAACATTTCAGAATCCCATCCTCTTGTAGAATATTGAGACTGCTAAACTGTTAACTCCCACAATGTTTGTTCTAGGATATTGAATTAGTGATAAGGGAACAGGGCAGTTATGTTTCTAATTCTGGACAGTGTGTCCTTTGGAGACAATGCTATGGCTGGTCTTGTACTTCAAGATCAAATTCTTGGCAAGTTGCAACTACATTGCTACCAAGGTACATCGATGGCAACCAAAGGCAATGTTCAAGTTCTTGGATAAGATGCCATGTGCTATGTTTTGTAACTCCAGAAACTAATTGAAAGAAAGTCACGGGAGCTGGGAGACAAGTGATACTTGTCTGGGAGCTGGGAGATGGGAGACAAGTGTCTACTTACTTTTACTTCAGTGAGCCGCACAAATATGATATGGTGGCGTGATGACATAAAACATTCATGAACTGCGCTTCTTACATATAACCTGTAATGAAAACAACAAGAATGCTTAATAAAACAATATATTTGCAATGTTACTCAACTGTCCCATTCAGGCCTAAAAATTTAATCGCTGTGAAGGATTTCTTACTCTTGTGGGAAAGCATCGTTCTTCACAAGGGGGGAGGGTCACTCTGCTTGGCAGCTGAGACTTTTGCAATGAAACAATCTCAGGTTCTGGGATTTCCTCTGCGATGTTCTAGGAGTTGACTCTGAGACTGCAGGAAGTAGTTCTGACAGATCTGGACACTCTTCTTCTCTAATAATTGACTCTGTTCTCCTCCGTTGATCGATGTGTTGTCCCTAGATGACATGAGATGTGATCTCCACTGTGCATGAGAATGGTCCAGTTCTGTCCTTAATTTTTCCAAGCACCTACTTTTGATCACCTCTGTACTCCAGGACTACTTGTCCAGGAGTGAAACATCAAACCTCCTTGTTTGTGTCAATTTGTCTCAGCTGTTTGTCCTACATACCCCTTCTGAGATTGGGTTTGAGGAGACCCAAGCATTAGCACAAGGGGCGACCCGGGAACAGCAACATTCATGAGTTGTTGGTTGTAGAGTGTGCAGCAGTATGATATGCAGGGAGGAAATCAGCGAGCTTGTGTTTCAGTTTCACTGTAGTATGTTTTGCTGACTCTGCTCACAGTGTGTTCTTTAGACCCTGGAAAAACCTTTCCACTAAGCCATTTTTAGCCTATGGTGCAGATGTAACATGTCTGATTCCATTCATTTCCAGGAGTGACTGAACTTTTCTGGTATTTCCTCTTCCAGGGGTAAACAGGACAATTCATCAGCATTTCCATGATTAGGCACCCTCTTGAATTCGATCTTGTAATTGAGACCTCCAGGAAACAGAGCCCATCACTGTGTTTGTGCCGCTGCTGTTAGCGGAGCACCTTGTCTGTGGATTGAAAATGGACACCAGCGGTTGATGCTCAGTAATGAGAGTAAACTCTCTCCCATACAAGAGTTGGTTAAAACGCTTTATACTCCAAACCAGACTCAAGGCCTGTCTGTCAATGTGTGCATCATTTTTCTCTGCAGCGGTAAGGGAACATAATGCAAAGGCTATGGGGTGTTCATTTCCATCACTGATAGCATGTGACATGACTGAACTTATATTAGCTTCACTGGATGATTGAGATCATAATGTGTGAGTACAGGGTCTGATGTCACCATTTCCTTTGTACTTTGGAAAGCCACCTCACACTGCTTTATCCATTGCCATTTCTCCCCAATCTGTAGTAATGAGTTCAAGGGGTGGAGCACATTAGTCAGGAACCTGTTATGATAATTGACAAATCCTAAAAAGGACTGCAACTGTGACAAGTGCAGATAGTTGGTCCACTCTCACAAGTCTCTCACTGGCCTGAGTTTATCTTGCCTAATCTGCTTTCCTCTCCTGGCAGGTTTCCTTCATCATATAGGCTGGAGCCTAGTGGACCACCAGTAAGTCTATTTATACTGAATAAATCACTTGAGTGAAGAGAAAATCTGAGATTACAAATTCAGCTCAAACCACAGCACACACTTTTGACATAAAAGACTTAAATTCACAGTCAATGAATTACATGGGATTATACAGGATAACAGTTTGGAAACAGCTCATTTGACCCAGCCATGACTTTTATTGCCTCAGAGCATAGCACCAATCTGCTCTCTTTCCTCATCTAAATTTTGTAGTGTAATCATGCATTCTAATCCACCTTACTTGTTTGTCCAGCCTTTCCCTACGTACATCTATACCATCAATATCACTGTGGCAATGACTCCTACTTTTTGTTATTGGCTGAGTAACAAAGTTTCTTCTGAAAGCCTACTGACCTGAAGATTACCACCAGCATTTTTCTGTGTTTTTTTATATCTTATTTAACGATCAGTCCTCCAGCTTCTTCCCTCAAAGAAAAAATGACACAGCTTGATCATATTTTCCTTGTGCTTATACCCTTTAAATTCTGCCTTCAGCCTTCCCAGTCTCCAGGCTTCTTTAACACAGTTGCTGTATGCTGACTAGACCTGTCTGCAGTACTGTCAGTGGGATCCAGTCAAGGGTACTGTAGAATTAATGCACTTCTCCCCACTTTCTCCCCATGGACCAAACTCCAACACAATCATGAACAAAGCTGCTAATAATTGAAGTCAAAGTTGATGGAAAGCTGGGACCAAATGGGGAGGTGATCCCTACATGCCAGGTTTCCCAAAAATGATTAAGTCATAATTAAGTATAATTTTAGCTCACTTACCAACTTCTCAAATTGACAAGACTGGTGAGAAATCAGTGATGAACATAGATTATCACCAAGCACTTTCACCACAAAGCTTTGGTCTGCATGTGAATGTATGCAGTTTCACACCATCCAATTTACAAGTTGCTTTAAAAATATCCACTAATAACATGTGATTGAAGAAACTGACATGCAGCGACACTAATAAAACAAACATGTCATGTCACAGTCTTGATGGTTAATGCAGGCAAGGCATAACAGAGTTACAGTGCAAGGGAAAAATACACTTGATTATTTTAGAATATTTAAAATATATCTAAGGGGAGAATTTCATGTATTTCATATTTATAACAATTTATTTTGTTTGCTAGGTTTAAAAATTAGATTGTATAGATATTATTTTACTCATCATAAATTCACAAGGAAAAATAATGAATATAAATACTGAAATATATCACAATAGATGGATATTTAACTCATACTTCACGTGATGAATGTTTGCAAGAAAGATCTGTGTTTACAATTATTCCTGGTTTTAAGTGAATGGTCCAAGAACAGATCAGCAGCAAATGCACATCTGTTTAATATCAATTGCAAAGTACGCTGATTGCAAGCCAAGAGGAGCCATATTTCTGCTGGCAAGTCCAGTCCATCTGTGAGTGTTAGCAGCTGGCATCCAACTGTTAGTAAAAAGGCCCAACACAGTCATCGTCTTCTTTGTAATTGTAAAATCAACCCTGGGTTTAGGTAATTCTGATTCAATTGTATGTACCTTTCAGCCTGACTCTGGTTAATTAAAGAAAATACCAACAGAGCATTAATGGGGAGGTATAGCAACAGAGGTATTTGCTAAGTTTAATACTCTCCACATAACAAATGCAAATAATGATTCAAACTGGAGTTGAAGAAAGTTTTTTCCCACTTTATACTGAAAGAGGTTGGATCACTTGGGGTGCTGAGCCGGCTTGGAAAGGTCAAGAACTATTCCTTCGGCAGCTATTCACCAGTGGTGGGGCTGGGTCCTAGTGTGAGGTTTAGACAACTTAAGTGCTAACCCAGATAGACTGGGGGCTTCTTTCTTCACTAAGGCTGTGAGACTGCCCCCTGGCTGCAGTGTGGTGTGCCTGCAAACTTTGCAGTGATTTGCCCCACTAATATGATGGACTAAATACCAAGACTTTGGGCCTACTCTGGACTGCTCGGGGGATTTAGATGTATGGGAATACTGTGGTTGTTGCTTGCTTCTATTCTTTATATGATCTGTTTCGTTTTCTTTTCTCCTTCTTTCTCTGTGGGCACTGGCAGATTGGTATTATTTTATTAATCGGGTTCTTTTGGGTTCCTCGCTTTGCGACTTTCTGTAAGCAAACAAATCTCAAGACTGTATACCTTAAACAATCTTTGAAAATAAATGCACTTAGAAACACTTTGAAACTTGAAGCAATTCCTGTTGCCGTTTTATGTAGGGTAATGTGATAGGAAAATGGACATCAGTCTGTTTCAAATAGAAAGTTATTTGTAGTATGCTTATGATTGCAGACAGGGACATAAGAACATAAAGCATGATACCTGTATTCTCTCCTCTTTGTAACAGAAGCGGGGTGGGGTTAGCTAAGCAGCAGTCCTTAAAGTAATTCACAAGATTGATAAGGAAATAGTAATTTTATTTTGTGTACTGTAGAGCAACAAAGATATTCTCTTGACCAATAAATAAATTCAGGGTCATTATTACCCTGACCTGCATAACCCCTTCCTTTGGACTCAGACAGTCAGTAAAGTTAGCAGGGCAATTGATAGATATTTCTTCTGCTCAGAATTAGTGCACAGTGATACCTGTACAGTTGAATAACGCCACACATCAGCTTGCCAATGGCCTGTGAGTGTTATGGACTATCGAAGTCACTTGTTGTATGTAAGTATGGGATTTTTTAAAAATTAGGCTGTACTGTATGCATTGTAAATATCTGTTTTGTCTTTGACTGGAGTAACACCACAATCTCATTTTCTTGAATAATGACAGTAAAGTTCTATTCTACTCTATTCTATCTGTTCAGTACACAATCTGCAGCACATAAATAAATCCTGAGGCACAACAACAGACAATAGATGCAGGAGTAGGCCATTCAGCCCTTCGAGCCAGCACCACCATTCACTATGATCATGGCTGATCATCCACAATCAGTACCCTTTTCCTACCTTCTCCCCATATTCCTTCACTCCGCTATCTTTAAGAGCTCTATCTAACTCTTTTTTTGAAAGAATCCAGAGAATTGGCCTCCTCTGCCTTCTGAGGCAGAGCATTCCACAGAACCACAACCCTCTGTGTGAAAAAGTTTTTCCTCAACTCCGTTCTAAATTGTCTAACCCTTATTCTTAAACTGTGGCCTCGGGTTATGGACTCCCCCAATGATTGCTTTGGTTTCAGACAGACAAGGAAGACACAGGCATATTCTGTTCTGCACCCATGGTTAAAATCACACAGTGTCATAAATCGACAATATGTTAATTTGACATCCATTCCTCCTGTCCTCTTAAATGTAACCATACTATTCAAGAAGCAGTTTTTTTTTCTTAGAATTCTGGCCAACACTTTCCATTGAGCTCTAGAAAACATCTGGTTCTAATCTCATTGTTGATTGTGGGAACTTGTGTCCAGATTAGCCGCAGATATTTCCCGTAACACACCAGTAATTGCACGTAGGATGTCGAGAATTGCTTTAGGGTGAACTGAGACTGTGGAGAGGACTACATAGTTTATCTTCTTTTATTAAATTTTGATATGTTGTGCAGTGGGTTAGTAAATTTGATCCCTCTTGAATATTTCCATATTTTTAGTGAAGTTCACACCACCCTACTTTTAAAGTACACAATGTTTATTATTACCACCTGTCTGAACAGGATGTTTCATGTTCCCCTGCTATGTTTCTTAATTAAAATTACACTGACTGCAGTTTGTAGATGGATATATGTAAATTATCTCACAATATCATTCATAACAATTTCTGCCATTTCTAACAATTTCACGCTGATTCAATCACCTGTTGCCATCCTATAAAAACAAAAGGTTCATAGACAATGAGTTTCATCCGGAAATCAGTTTAAAGGTATTAATGTATGACTTTCACATTGCCAGGCCATTGCAGGAGCCTTCCTATAATTTATTTTTCTGACTTCTGCCATGTTTTTCAAAAATCTTTTTGCTAAGATGTATGTGCTGCCTTCTTTCTATTGTTGTGGTTCAATGTCACAACTGTTTTCCATTATGTATTCCCTTATACCTCTTCATGTACAAGAAGCAGTAAAACTACAATGTGTGATGGCATTGAGTTTCCTGACCGCAAAGTTCTAAATGCAAACACAGACCTTAAGCCCTATCAGATAGAATTATCACAAGTAATCTCCCTAAACGGAGGTTATACTATAACCACCCAATCCTCAAAGACTAGCTTATTTCTCTGTGTATTCCCTATGGAGAGTCTAGCTACCAATGCCCACTATTCGAGTGGTGGGTGCCTCTCCCTATCAAGAAGAAGTTACTTCCAGCAAACAAAGTAATAAAGTAAAGTTGTTCTTTACTTCATCCCTCCCACCCTGGTTTCACCTATCACCTTGTGTTTCTTTCTCTCCTCCCCCTACCTTCTAACTCTGACTCCTCACCTTTTATCTCCAGTCCTGATGAAGGGTCTTCTCCTGATAGGTCGACTGTTTACTCTTTTTAGAGATACCGCCTGGCCTTCTGGGTTCCTCCAGCATTTTGTGTGTGTTGCTTGGATTTCCAGAATCTGCAGATTTTTTTCTTGTTTGAGTTTAAAACACATTTCATTTACTTACAGAGATACACATCTAAATCCATACATTTAGAACTCATAGAAAATTTCTATCTTAAACATTTTCAAATTAAAAACACTTAGAAAACAAAAAAATTATCAAAACATAAAGGATTCAGGATTTCTTAAACTCAAAGGGTAAAGAATTTCCAAAACACAGGTACAATTCCTATAATCTTAAAAGACATACCACGATGCAGACAAACAAGTCGTCCATCGCAGAAACTGAAGCTGGAAGAATGGTTTCTTGTTGACTCCATGTTCCTTCCAGGATTCTTCTTGACGTTGTTTACCCCATTCCTATAAGTTTGAACTGCTGTCTACATTGGAACCCTTTTTCTCACACTTGGATGACTTCACAGGCATACAATATTTCCTCAGGCATCCTTTTAACACAAACAGTTTAAAAGCATTTTGGAGACATAGATCTTAGCTAGCTTCCATTAATGTTGTAAAGATAACTTTTTTGAGTACATAAACCCTTCAAACTATAAGCACATCAGTTATTGATGTGAACATAGAATATAGAAATTTACAGTACATTCCAGACCCTTTGGCCCACATGTAACCTACTCTAGAGATTGCCTAGAATTCCCCTAGCGCATAGCCCTCTACTTTTCCAAGCCCCATGTACCTATCCAAGAGTCTCTTAAAAGACCCTATTGTATCCGCTTCCACCACCACCGCCGGCAGTGTATTCCATGCACCTACCACTCTGTGTGAAAAACTTACCCTTGTCATCCCCTTGGTACTTATTTCCAAGCACCTTAAAACTATGGCCCCCCATGTTAGCCAATTCAACCCTGGGAAAAAGCCTCTGGCTATTCACACAATCAATGCCCCTCATCATCTTATACACCTCTATAAGGTCACCTCTCATCCTCCGTCACTCCAAGGAGAACAGGCCAAGTGCACTCAACCTACTCTCATAAGGTATGCTCTCCAATTCAGGGAACACCCTTGCAAGTCTCCTCTGCACCCTTTCTATACCATCCACATCCTTCCTGCAGTGAGGTGACCAGAACTGAACACAGTATTCCAAGTGGTGTCTGAACAAGGTCTTTTATAGCCGTGACATTATCTCACGGCTCTTGAACTCAATCCCACGGTTGATGAATGCCAACAAACCATACACTTTCATTTCTAATATCATGTGCTAAATTATATTATCCTTCTGCTTTGTAAGCTTCCTTAAACAAAGCAACTTAAGAGTCAGCTTGTCTGAAACAACCTATTGTCTCATACTGCATCTTGAGTATCAATAAAGTAGGTGTATTAATAAAAAGCTAGCATCTGCTTTTCACAGTGGGAGCACCTGCAAATATACAGAGTTTGTTTACAAAGTTGTTCTATTGACAATTCTTTTGTTCCTCCCTGTACCTTGTGGTGCAATGGGTGGCAACTTTGCTGCTTCTTTTGCATTTGTCTGCTTTTTGTGAGGCCAAGTAACTTGACACTCAAGACAGCTACTTTGCATGCAAGAAGCCGGCCGAATTCGAACCTAAGACCGCACTCCTCGAAGTCTGATGTGGATGCCACTACACCAGCAGCCGGTTCCATAGACAATACTTGGTTTAACTTCAACCTGTTTACTGCTTTCCATTTACATTTTATGAACTGAAGACTGACTCCCGTTTATGACCAAAAGGTAAACAGCTGTTAGTTAGATGTTTACTTACAACTATTTTTGGTCTTAAAGTGGCAGCTTGTGTTTATAAAGCAAGCTTGGCAGACATGAAATCTCCTGCACAGAACACGGCATATCCATCACACCACACCCCCCTTTGTTAAGTGAAGGTTTCTAACCCAACTTCTTCCTAGTGAGATCAATTTTGAAATCAAGATTCCTCTTGGAAACAGACTATTACTCCTCCACCCATTCCAGCTGGTTACCAGTGCTAGTAAAGGCTCTCTTCACTCCAGTGCTCAAAGAACTTACTGAAACCAATGTTGAGGTTTTAGGATGATGTTCTCTTTAGAATATCCACTTCCTCCAGCACACTTCCCAAACCTCAAAGAACTTCCAGCATTATAATTTTCCATAAACACATGACAATGATGCACCAAAGTCCATATTATAAGTCCATATTAGTCTATCTTCAAAATCTTCTTCCCCCAAAACCATTTTTACCATTTCCTTCATGCAAGTTCAAATCACTGTCTCTGTCACCGTGAGCTTATCAGATCAGCCGGCCATGTCTTTCAACAAGCTGAAGATAGTTCACCTCTTTCACAGAGGTGTTCATATTGTTTTCAATGTGGTGCACAACTTGGGTTTCTGGAAGACAAGTCTTATAAACAAGTTACTAATCATATACAGCTGACTTCTTTTGCCGAAGGATTAGTAAATTCACATTTTTATTATTGAAAATTATATCCATAATCTACATGACTTCACTATATAATAATACACTTAAAAATAAAACATTTACACTACAAAAGTAAGAAATAATACAGTTCTCCTGTTGAGAATTCTGTCTATACCTTTAATGCTAAACTCTCATTGAAAAAAAGTCGCATTGTAGGGGTTGGTTATTTTCCATTGGTATGCTGTAACAACATTTTAATTCCAACCATAAAGTCTGTTTACTTTTCTCCCCATTTTTGTAATCCTGAACTCTGTCTGTGATTGTTCAGGTCTTCCCCCTTTATTCTATTGAGGATTGGGCCTAAACTGAGAAGAATTGACACATCTTCCCAACTTTTATGTTTTCCCAGGAAAATTTAACTGAGTAATGCTACTCTGTCTATTCTGACAAACCATGGAATTTTATCAACCAAATACACTAGTTGTTCTGGTAACATTAAATATAGTACAAATAACAATATTAATAGGCTCAGAGGTCCTACCTGTTGCATTGTTGGAGTACCACATACATAATATATGCTTATGCCCAAGTAATCATCAAATAGCAACAGTAGAATGCTACATGATGAAGGAAATCAATCGCACCCTTAAAGGGGCTGACAGAAAAGCCAGGAAACACAGCAATGAAGAGGAACCTGTCACCACCAAGTGTCTTCCGTATACTCCCATGGTTTCTGGAAAGATCACCAAGTTTCTGGAAGGATTGCCAGGATTCTGAAGAAATACCGGATTAATACCATCCACAAACCGATAAAGAAGCTCACAGCTTATGTGAATCAAAGATGACCTGAGACTCAGATCAGCTGGAGTTTACAGGATTCCCTGTGAGTGCAGAGCAGTGAATATCAGCCAGACAGGATGCATGGTGGAAACCCACATCAAGGAGCAAAGGAATTGGATCGGTTTGGATTACCCAGATAAATCGGCAGTAGCAGAGCACTGTATTTGCGATGGTCACAAGTCTGACTTTGGCACAAAACCACTGTGCCACATTAATGGCTTTTGAGATGACCTGGTAAAGGAAGCCATTAAAATAAAACCAGAGGAAAAGAATCTTAACAAAGATGAAGGTCTTGCTCTAAGTAAGAACTGGAATTCAATTGCAAACAAGTTGGGAGAGCAGAAACCTGATTGGATGAGAACTAACCAATCAGGAGGGATAGACTATGGGGATATAAATACCACCGGACTAGACATGCCCAGGATTCATTCCTGAAAAAAATGGCAGAGTTTGTCATTGAAACATCAGTTATAATTGATAGCTGTACCTGCTGGAAGGCAGAGAGGAGTTTATTCGTCATATACACCAAGAAAGCACTAGATCCTTTTTCACTTACCTCTACATGGAGGAACTTCACCACCATATTCATCACTTTGAAGCATTATGTAAAGAGAAGGAGAGGCTTCCTTCTAAGATGCTAGAACAAGGATGTCATCCCTAAGTTCGTTCCGTGGTGGTTTCTCCAGATGCTAAATGGATTTTACGGCAAGCTGCCAAGCGTTGATTAGGGAGCATATCCATTACATTAGATCCACTTTGGATATCAACGTGAACAGACTACTGTCTCTTCACCTGGAACTGTCAGCCCTCTTGTCTCTTAGTGATTAGGAGTACATTGACAGGTCCACCACTGCCCAAGGTGAACTAGTTCACAAGGGAACATTAAGAGGCAGGTCAGGAAATACAATAAACTATCCAAACAAAGCACAGCCATCCCACCATTGGACCCAGAAAGGATTGTCATCAATCAAACTGGGCAAAATATCATCAAGATGGCTCGATCGGTCCTCTCCAAGGAGCTAAACTACTCTCCGGTCCCCAGAGCTATGCCCTATTGGGATTACATTGGCTGAGTAGAGAAATCAAACTGAAAACTACCACAGGATATCATGGAGGAGGTAAGGATAGAGGTCTGCATAGCTCTGAAAAGAGACGTTATGCCAAAACCAAATATTACAAAAGGAGAGAAAATGGCATTCCAGGCACTATGGTGAAACCCAGCCATCATGATTTTACCAGCAGACAAAGGAAATGCAACGATCCTGTTGTCCTCCGAGAAATACCTCTGGAAAGTCCAACAGATGCTGGATGATCCTTCCAACAGAATTCTACAGCATTTGATTGTCAGGAAGACCTCCACTTTACTGAAGAAATCTGGACAGCCAGCAGACATATGCAAGACAATTATGCCTCAGGCTCCAGTACCACCAAGACTTTACGGGCTCCTTAACATACACAAGGAAGATGTCCCACCTGAGGCCTATCGTCAGTCGGATAGATTCTCCAACTTACTACCTCAATGACTATGCTGTCTCCTTTATGTTGGGGGCTGTGATCATCACAAATTTGACTGACTTCGTTAAAACAATAACCAACATTGACCTGACATAATTGTCAGTTTTGACGTGGTATCCCTGTTCTGGAGAGTTCCCATTAAGGACAGCTTGGTCCCTATGGTCAAGGTTTGATAAGGGTACCATTGACCTTATTGAACACATCGACGTACTTTTTCTGTAAGGAGAACTACTACAAACAAATGGACAGAGTGGCCATGGGGTTATCCTCGTTGCTGGCTATTGCTAATTTCTACATGGAGGATATTGAGGAGAAGGCTCGGAGTTCACCACCCTTACATCTGCGGTGTAATCTTCAGCTGTTTAATTGAGGCACAACTGCTCAGGCATGTGGACATCAGAGAGTTAGACCAGCAGGAAGAATTTAAAAAGGAGACAGCTTTATAGAGTGGGCATCAGAGTAGGAGGGCTTTGGATCAATGGGGCTTCAGGGATAACGCGTCGAGGCGAGGTAACTTACTTGTGAAGAATAAGAATAGGAAGTATATGTGTGAAGCCGGTGTTCTGTATTGGGTGTCAGATGTGGGAGGTCCAGGAGACTCCCAGCCTCCCGGACAGCCACATCTGCACCAGGTGCATCGAGCTGCAGCTCCTTAGGGACCACATTAGGGAACTGGAAATGCAGCTCGATGACCTTCATCTGGTCAGGGAAAGTGAGGAGGTGATAGAGAGGAGCTATAGGCAAGTAGTCACACAGGGGCCTTGGGAGACAGTTAAGTGGGTAACTGTCAGGAGAGGGAAGGGCAGGAGTCAGATACGAGAGAAGAACCCCTGTGGCTGTCCCTCTTAAAAATAACTACACTTGTTTGAGTACTGTTGGGAGGGGGACGGCCTACCTGGGGGAAGCAACAGAGGTTGTGCCTCTGGCACAGAGTCTGGCCCTGTGGCTCAGAAGGGTAGGGAAAGGAAGAGGATGGCAGCAGTGATAAGGGACTCCATAGTTAGGAGGTCAGACAGGTGATTCTGTGGACACAGGAAAGGAGCATGGATGGTAGGTTGCCTCCCAGCTGCCAGGATCCAGGATGTTTCGGATCGCGTCCACGATATCCTGAAGTAGGAAGGTGAACAGCTATAGGTCGTGGTACATATTGGTACCCAGAACATAGGTAGGAAAAGGGAGGAGGTCCTGAAAACAGACTACACGGGAGGTCCTGAAAACAGACTATACGGAAGTCCTGAAAACAGACTACATGGAGGTAGGAAAGAAGTTTAGAAGCAGGACCACAAGAGTAGTAACCTTGGGATTACTGCCTGTGCCTTGTGACAGTGAGTAAAGGAATAGATTGAGGTGGAGGATAAATGTGTGGCTGAGGGATTGGAGCAGGGAGCAGGGGTTCATATTTCTGGATCATTGGGACTTCTTTAGGGGGTATGCGTGCCCTGTACAATTAGGACGGGTTGCACTTGAACCCGAGGGGGACCAATATCCTGGCAAGGAGGTTTGCTAAGGCTTCTGGGGAGAGTTTAAACTGAAGAGATGGAGGAAGGGGCAGTTGGCTCACAAATAGAGATAGCTTGTAGGCAGTGTGAGAGGGAGGATCGGAAGGTGATAGAGAAGGGACACACTCAGATCGATGGTTTGAGATGAGTCTATTTTAATGCAAGGATTATCATGATCAAAGCAGGTGAGCTTAGAGCTTGGATCAGTACTTGGAGCTATGATGTTGTGGCCTTTACAGAGACTTGGATGGCTCAAGGCCAGGAATGGCTACTTATAATGCCAGGCTTTAGGTAAAGGACAGGGAGGGAGACAGAAGAGGTGGGGGGCATGGCACAGCTGATCAGAGATAGTGTCACGGCTGCAGAAAAGGAGGAAGTCATGGAGGGATTGTCTACTGTGGGTGGAAGTTAGGAACAGGAAGGGGTCAATAACTCTACCAGGTGTATTTAATAGACCACCCAATAGTAACAGGGACATTGAGGAGCAGATAAGGAGACAAATTCTGGAACAGTGCAATAATAACACGGTTATCATGATGGGAGATTTTTATTTCCCCAATATTAAGGGGCTTAGATGGGGTATAGTTTGTTAGGTGTGTCCAAGAAGGTTTTCTGACACAATATGTAGATAAGCCAACAAGAGGAGAGACTGTACTTGATCTGCTATTGGGAAATGAACCTGGTCATGTGTCAGATCTCTCAGTGGGAGAGCATTTTGGAGATAGTGGTCACAATTCTATCTCCTTTACCATAGTACTGGAGAGGGATAGGAACAGACAAGTCAGGAAACTGTTTAATTGGAGTAAGGAGAAATATGAAGCTATCAGGCAGGAACTTGGAAACATAAATTGGGAGCAGATGTTCTCAGGGAAACATACAGCAAAAACGTGACAAATGTTCAGGGGATATTTGCATGGCATTCTGCATAGATACATTCCAATGAGACAGGGAAAGGATGGTAGGGTACAGGAACCATCCTGTAGAAAATTGACAGGAAGAAAAGAAAAGCTTACAAAAGGTTCAAAAAACAAGGTAATGATAGGGATCTAGAAAATTATAAGGCTAGCAGGAAGGAGCTTAAGAATGAAGTTAGGAGAGCAAGAACGGGCCATGAAAAGGCCTTGGCGAGCAGGATTAAGGAAAACCCGAAGGCATTCTACAAGTATGTGAAGAGCAAGAGGATAAGACGTGAGAGAAAAGGACCAATCAAATGTGACAGTGGGAAAGTGTGTATGGAACTGGAGGAGGTAGCAGAGACACTTAATGAATACTTTGCTTCAATATTCACTACGGAAAAGGACCATGGTGATTATAGGGATGACTTACAGTGGACTGAAAAGCTTGAGCATATAGACATTAAGTAAGCGGATGTGCTGGAGCTTTTGGAAAGCATCAAGTTGGATAAGTCACCAGGACCTGACGACATGTAACCCTGGCTTCTGTGGGAGGTGAGGAAGGAGATTGTTGAGCCTTTGGCAATGATCTTTGCATCATCAATGGGGACGGGAGAGGTTCTGGAGGATTGGAGGTTTGCAGATGTTGTTCCCTTATTCAAGAAAGGGAGTAGAGATAGTCCAGTAAGTCTTACTTCAGTGGTTGGTAAGTTGATTGGAAAGATCCTTAGAGGCAGGATTTATGAACATTTGGAGAGGCATAATATGATTAGAAATAGTCAGCATGGGTTTGTCAAAGGCAGTTCATGCCTTATGAGCCTGATTGATTTTTTTTGAGGATGCAACTAAACACATTGATGAAGGTAGAGCAATAGGTGTAGTGTATATGGCTTTCAGCCAGGCATTTGATAAGATACCCCATGCAAGGCTCATTGAGAAAGTAAGGAGGCATGGGATCCAAGGGGACCTTGCTTTGTGGATCCAGAAATGGCTTGCCCACAGAAGGTAAAGAGTGGTTATAGACAAGTTATATTCAGCATGGAGGTCAGTGACCAGTGGTGTACCTCAGGGATCTGTTCTGGGACCCCCTTCTCTGTGATTTTTATGAATGACCTGGATCAAGAAGTGAAGGGATGGGTTTAGTAAATTTGCTGATGACACAAAGATTGGAGGTGTTCTGGATAGTTTGGAGGGCTGTCAGAGGTTACAGTGGGACATCAATAGGATGCAAAACTGGGTTGAGAATTTGCAGATGGAGTTCAACCCAGATGAAGTGTGAGGTAATGTTACATCTATATAGGTCCCTGGTCAGAACCCACTTAGAGCACTGTGCTCAGTTCTGGTCACCTCACTATAGGAAGGATATGTAAACTATAGAAAGGGTGCAGAGGATGTTGCCTGGATTTGGGAGCATGCATTATGAGAATAGGTTGAGTGAACTTAGCCTTTTTCCTTGAAGTGAGGGAGCATGAGAGGTGTATAAGATGATGAGAGGCATTGATCGTGTGGATAGTTAGAGGCTTTTTCCCAGGACAGAAATGGCTAACACAAGAGGGCACAGTTTTAAAGTGCTTGGAAGTAGGTACAAGGGGGATGTCAGGGTACATTTTTTACACCGAGAGTAGTGAGTGTGTGAAATGGGCTGCCAGCAATGGTGGTGGAGGTGGATACGATAGGGTCTTTTAAGAGACTCCTGGATAGGCACATGGAGCTTAGAAACGGCACAGCCAAGAAGGGCCAAAAGGCCTGTTTCTGTGCTGTAGTTTTTCTATGGTTTCTATGGTTTTTCTAAAAATAGAGGGCTATGGGTAACCCTAGGTAATTTTTAAAGTAAATACATGTCTGGCACAGCATTGTGGGCCAAAGAGCTTGTATTGTGCTATCGGTTTTCTATGTTTCTAAGTTTCTACATCCCATATGCTTCTTCAGACACGTCGATGACTCCTTCGTAGTGTGGCCTCATGGACTCCGGGCACTCCAACAATTCCTGAACCATCTGAACAGCATACATCCAAACATTCAATTTATGATGGAAATGGAGAAAAATGGTTGCTTTCCATTCTTGGAAGTTCTAGCATGATAGAAACCAAATGGTAGACTTGAATATGGGTTCTATTAGAAACCCATTCACATGGACTTGTACCTCAACAGTAACAGCCACCATCATGCCTCCCAGTATAGAGTAATTCTTTCTACCTTGATTAACTGTGTGAAAACTATTTGGGACCCGTAGAGTTTCCCGGCGGAATAAGATAAGGCACAATATTGCTACAGAATGTCTATACAGTGAAGGAAATCAATTGGGCCCGTAAGAGGGCCGATGCAAAAACAAGGAAACATAACAAGGAGGAACCCATCACTACTGCCTGTCTTCCTTACATTCCCAAGGTTTCTGAAAGATCACCAGGATCCTAAAGAACTACCAGATTAATACCATCCACAATCCCATTACGAAGCTCAAGTCACAGTTTATGCATGTCAAGGATGACCTGGGATGCAGGTTAGCTGGCGTTCACAGGTTCCCTGTGAATGTGGAGCAGCGTATATCGGCCAGGCGAGATGCAAGGTGGAAACACACATCAAGTAGCATAGGTGCTGTATCCATCTGGGTTACCAGAGAAATCAGTGGTAACAGAACATTGCATTCTCAATGGCCATAGGGTTGTCTTTGACGATATAAAACTACTGTGCTATACCAATGGCTTTTGGTACCACCTGGTAAAGGAAGCCATTGAAATAAAACTAGAGGAAAAGAATTCCAACAAAGATGAAGGTCTCGCTCTAAGTAAGAACTGGAATTTGATTGTAAGCAAGATGGGAGAGAAGAAACCTGATTGGATGAGGACTAACCAATCAAGAGGGATAGATGACGAGGTATAAATACCACTTGACTAGACATGCCCAGGCATCATCCTGAAGAAGATGGCAGAGTTTGTCATTGAAAGGTAGGTTATAATTGATACTTGTACTCATTCGGAAGCCCAAGAAGAGTTATTTGTCATATAATGACTGGTTTCAAAAGTCAAAGGTGTCGACCATGATAATATAATGCCATCATTAGTAATGAACAGCACATTATATAAAATATTAAGAACCATATATAAAAAGTTACCCATGTAAAAAGTAAACATGTAACATCCAAATAGGTAAGTGAAAATAATATTTGTGGATTCATCTGTCTATGGGATTGTGTTATTAAATGCAATAGAACATCTATCAACACAGGAGACCCCCCCCCCCACCCCCGGGCTGTATCCTAAGTCCCCTCCTTTACTCTCTGCATACCCATGACTCTGTCACCACCCACAGCTCCAATCTGCTAATTAAATTTGCTGACGACACTGCACTGATTGGCCTAATCTCAAATAATAATGAGGCAGCCTACAGGGAAGAAATCATCTCTCTGACACAGTGGTATCAAGAAAACAACCTCCCCCTCGATGTCGCAAAAACAAAGGAGCTGGTTGTCGACTACGGGAGGAATAGAGACAGGCTCACCGCTATTGTCATCAATAGACCTTTGGTTGAGAGGTTGAACAGCTTTAAGTTCCTCGGTATACACATCACCAAGGACCTCATTTGGTCTCTACATACCGACTGTGTGGTGAAAAAAGCACAACAGTGCCTCTTTCACCTCAGAAGGTTGAAGAAGTTCAGCATAAGTCCCCAAATCCTAAGGAATTTTTACAGGGGTACAATGGAGAGCATCCTGACTGGCTGCATTACTGCCTGGTATGGAAACTGTAGTTCCCTCAATCGCAAGACTCTGCAGAGTGTGGTGCAGACAGCCCAGCACATCTGTAGATGTGAACTTCCCACGATACAGGGCATTTACAAAGACAGGTATGTAAAAAGGGCCTGAAGATCACTGGGGACCTGAATCACCCCAACCACAAATTATTCCAGCTGCTACCATCCAGGAAACGATTCCACAGCATAAAAGCAAGGACCCACAGGCTCCGGGACAGCTTCTTCAACCAGGCCATTAGACTGGTTAGTTCACGCTGACGCAATTATATTTCTAAGCTATATTGACTGTTCTATTGTACATACTATTTATTACAAATTACTATAATTTGTGCATTGCACATTCAGATGGAGACATAACATAAAGATTTTTACTCCTCAGGTACGTGAAGGAAGTAAGAAATAAAGTCAATTCAATTCAATTCAATTCAACCCCATCTCAAGATGAGGTGGGAAACATGCACTATTACTGATTAGGCCCAGGGAAAAGAGAGGAGCAAGGTTAATATGAAGAGTGTAATCACTGTTCTTCACTCTCCCAGGGTTAACTTGAACCAAAGCAATAGGTAAAGTTGCAAGTACGAGGTAAGAGATAGCAAAGCAGTCATATGAGAGATAACCCATAGTAGTACAGGTTAAGTGTGGGAGTTGAAAAAGCCTTAGGAGTGAAGTCATTATATAAATAGCAGTCACTGAACTTCCATTCTTGCAGGCTTCAAAATGTTGGCAAAAAGAACACTACCAAAACAATAATTCCAATGGCCAAGGGAATTGTCCATTGGAAAACTGCAAAATAAAATCTTCAACCCAATTTTGAAGCATTGCCAATCCAGTCAGAAACTGTATTCGTCACTGTGGAAGCTAAATATGCAACAACTGGGAAAGTCTCAGCTAAACTATTAACCCAGTCAAGGGCTTAGTGTGAGTCTGGGAAGGAAACTTATCGAAGAAGAGTGTCTCGCTTATCTGATTGTGTCAGCTCAGTTGCTCTAATAATGTATAGAGAAATATTCTTTTAATTTGACTGAGTTTCTTCTAGCAATTGTTGATGAATATCACGGTCTTTTAGAACAGAGGTTCCCAACCCAGGGTCCACAGACTCCTTTTTAATGGTATTGGTCCATGGCATAAAAAAGGTTGGGAACCCCAGTAACAGCCTTTGTTGCATCCACCATAATTTGTTCCTTAAAACTGGACTCTTGTTTCCATCTTGAGATACGCCACATAGATTAAGTCATCAAATAACCCCATGTCACTGCTTCGATATTAACTTTAAAAAATGAGTGATCCTCTAAAAGCAGTAGGCCTGAACAACTTCTGTCATCAGAAATTTTTACCTTCTGAGTGAACCTAAGGGTCACATCAGTGCTTTTTTGACAGTAAGCACTGTCAAGGCATGAATATGCAGTCAGTTTTATTCTAGTATTTATTAAAAAATCATGAAAATTGAGGGCTGAACAATTTTTTTGTCTGTTGATGATAACGCAATGTAACTGAATACACAGCATAACTGAAGCCTTGTTTGTGTATTAACATTGTCTATTTGGGAAATTCTTGTGTAACCCAAAAATTTAGCATTATCAATTGGTGTCCAAAAGTAAAATTTGTCACAGCCTTGTTTCTCCATTTCCCCATTGTAGTCGGTCTATTTGAAGAATTTCTGAAGTAATTTTCATTGTAAGGTATTACTCACACTACAGCATGAACTATTCACAAACATGAAAAGTCTGCAGATGCTGGAAATCTAAAGCAACACACAAAAATGTTGAAGGAACTCAGCAAGTCAGGCAGCATCTATGCAAATGAATAAACGGTCGACGTTTTGGGCCGAGACCTTTCTTCAGAACTGCAAAGGAAGGGGGAAGACACTAGAATAAAAAGATGCGAGGAGGAGAACGAGGATAGGTAGAAAGTGATAGCTGAAACCAGGTAGGTAGGAAAGATAAATGGCTGGAGAGGAAAGAATCTGATAGGAGAGGAGAATTGACTATTGGAGAAACGGAAGGAAGAGGGGACCCAGACGGAGGTGATAGACCAGGTGAGAAGCGGTAAGGGGCCAGAGTGGGGAATAGAAGAAGAGGGGATCAGGAGGGATTTTTTTTGCCATCAGGTTGGAGGCTATGCAGACAGAATATAAGGTGTTGCTCCTTCACCCTGAGGGTGGCCTCATCTTGGCATAAGATAAGATAAGATAAAACTTTATTTATCCCTAAGGAAATTATTGTTGCCAGGTTGCTCGGTCAGAAATATATATTTTAAAATAAAAAATATAGACATTGATATACAAAAAAAACAAGATGTGCATTAAAAAGTGAAAATGCAAAATACAGATGCACAATGAAACCATATACTTGAGGAGGAGGAGTTGTAGAGTCTTCTAGCCACAGGGAGAAAGGATCTCCTGTGGCGTTCAGTGGTGCACCTCGGCGGAATCAGTCTGTTATTAAAGGTGCTTCTCCACTTGTCCAGAACGTCATGGAGGGGGTGAGAGGGATTGTCCATAATGCTCCGTAGCTTCTGCAGCATTCTCCTCTCAGACACGACCGCCAGGGAATCCAGTTCCACCCCCTCCCAAGAACAGAACCAGCCTTCCTGACGTGCTCATCGATCTTCCTGGCGCCAGCTGCTCTCACCCAGCAGACTACAGTGTAGAATAGTATACTGGCCACCATGGAGGCATGAAACATCTGCAGCATAACACTGCAGACGCCGAATGACCAGAGCCTCCTCAGGAAGTAGAGTCGGCTCTGTCTCTTCTTATATAGAGTCTCTGTGTTTTTAGTCCAGTCCAGTTTATCGTCCAGGTGAGTCCCTAGGTATTGCAGAAGAGGCCATGGACTGAAATGTCAGAATAGAAATAGGAATCTGCATTAAAATGTTTAGCCAGCAGGAAGTTCCGCTTTTGGGAGACGGAGCTGAGTTGCTCAACAAAGCGGTGCCTAATTTATGATGGGTCTCACCAATGTAGAGCAGGCTTCATCAGGAGTACCAGGCACAATAAACGAACCTGGCAGATTCACCAGTGAAGTTCTGCCTCATCTGGAAGGACTGTTTGGGGACCAGAATGGAGATGAGGGAGAAGATGAATGGGCAGTTGTTGCACTTTGGCTGTTTGCAGGGATAAGTGCTGAAAGGGAGTTTTGTGGGGAGTGATGAATGGACAAGTGAATCATGGAGGGAGAGATCCCTGCAGAAAGTGGAGGGGGTGTTTCTAAAAATATGTTTGGTGCAGGATCCCTTTGGAGTTGGCAGAAGTTCGGAAGTTGTGGGATTCCCGAGGATTTGTTGGATCCGGAGGCTCATGGGGTGGTAGGTAATGAACTATTCACAACTTTTTGATTAAGGGAAAATAGGAAGTCTGAGCAGATTCAATAGACTATGGGATTTGAATCTCTAAAAGGTTTATTAGATTTGCTGGTTTCAGTTAACCAGGGGGAAAACATTTTTGTTTTATCTTAGCTTCTGCTTCAGTGCATTTTTCCATGCCAACTTCCCATGCAAATCCCAAATCAAGGGATTCACTGAATTATTCAAGAACATAATCCAAAAATGAAGAAAATTGTCTTGTTACCTTGTCATTTAACCATGGAGTGGAATAGTGGCCATAGTGGGAGAAATGAAAATGACTAGCATCTTCACAGTAAGTTCAATAGGTACACTTAATGTCAGAGAAATGTATACAATTTACATCCTGACATTCTTTTTCTTTGCAAACATCCATGAAAACAGAGGAGTGCCTCAAAGAATGAATGATAGTTAAATGCTAGAACCCCTAATTTCCCACCCAGCTCCTCCCTCGCACACACAAGCAGCAGCAAGGCAGTATGTTCATATAGTTCAAACAAGAGAAAGTCTGCAGATGCTGGAAATCCAGAGCAAAACACACAAAATGCTAGAGGAACCCAGAAGGTCAGGTAGCATCTATGGAAAAGAGTAAACAGTCAACATTTCAGGCCAAGACCATTCATCAGGAATGCTGAGTCCTAATGTGGATGTTCATATAGTTGTTGGTCATAAAGGGAAAGTGCAATAAGATATTTGTCTAATGCAGAAGTCTTCATTGAAAAAACAGGATTTTTCACAATTTCTAGCCTCATGGGTTCAATGTCATGTTCCCATGAGCGTGATCATTCAATGATAATACAGTGACTTTATTTTTCTTCAGGAGTAGAGAGAACCATGTCAAAGGATTCCTCTATTAGTTTACCTTCAATATCTGGGCTGGAATCTTTCAGTTTTGTTAAGGTGTTATTAATCATTTCTACAAGTGTGCATCTGTTTTCTCAATTGGTACTTTATTTACAAACAGTTGCACTTCAGGGACAAGAGGAGCCTACTTTGCCTCTAAGGTAGACCAACTTCACCAGACCTCTCATAATTTCTCAATTCCTTTGCTCCACAATGCTGCTCGATTGCAGCTGGAATGGAGAGCTGTTTGTTCACACATGGCTTGAATACCTTTACCACCGAAGGAAGACCATCAGTCAGCATGTAGGCAGGCAGGTGTGCATGGAGTGCTGTGGTGGTTGCAGTCTTCCGACAGGAAATCATGGAGAGTAACCATGTATATCCTGTACAAAGTTATCACAAGTATACACTTACTAGTTTTGACAAGGTGGGTTGCCTTGGTATGTCAGAAATAGGTCTATATAATTAATTTGCTACATCTGCATTGGTGCAGTTGATTTTATTGGTCTTATAGGAGGTGGTCTTGTGACTGTTTCTTTATAATAACCCAGACATACTTTACAATTTGAAGCAAATTGCTTACAATCACCCAACATGTAAGGCCAGCAGAATAACATGGCTAATTTCACATAAGTGGTTCGTCTGCCACCATGATTGTGTCTGAATCCTTGATGGGTTCTCAAATCAGTGCTTCCCCCTTGTGGAAAGGAGGTATCTTATCTTTTTCAGGGTGGCAGACCCAAACTTTACCTCCACCATCAGCTTCATGTTTGTACCATGCTGGAAATTATTTGGAATTCGGTTTAGTCATATCTAGGAGAATTCTTAAAACATCATCCTGGTTATTTTTTATTTGTTACTTAGTTACTACCAAAGCTCTGTCACCCTTACTGTAGTAAGATTCATTCTGATAAGTTGCTTTACTTGTTTATTATCTTCTGTAAATAAGAGGCCTACAGTAGGTCCTGGGATGTGTAACACCTGGACGAATGGTCTAGTCAATAATAATTTATAAATATTCTTCCACGTGGATAAATGTGGAAACAGTTTACTTCTGTGTGTTCTCTATCCAGTAGTTGACCAGATAGGAAGAACACTTTCTACCACATTCCTAACATAATTAGAGTCAGCACTGGTTCTGTTGTATGTAGGGCTTTAGCCTCTGAAATTTGAGCTGTATGATTTCCTACAGAATGCACTTTCAACTCATGTGGTTCAAATTCAGTTTCTGATATAAAAAAAAGATTTTACTCTTATAATCAGGAGCAGGGATTATAATTGATTGGATCCCTCTTTCTGGACTTTGATTGCTGATCCATCACAATGCTGTGTTTGTTGCTGCATTAAGTAATGGAGTGATAGTTCTGCATCTTCCATGATAGGTATTTCTCAGGAACCTACTCCCATTTTAATGTGTTGTCTTGTAAAAATATTTGCATTTCTCATATCTAGTTATGGTAGCTCTCCATTCATTTGTTGGTAATTTGCTATCAATTTTCAAACACTTGTTATGATAAAGTTTGTATAATAATTGGTTTCTCCCCTTGCAGTGGCTTTACTGTAATAAGTGTATGGAACATCACTCTAAGGCAGTAAATTTCTGTTCTGTTGGGATGAAATTTTATAACGTCTAGTGTATGGAGTTTATGTTTCTTCTCCCTCATTATAGCAGTAAGCTACAGTGGTGTTTGAAGAACTAGGAATTCACAGAACAAGAGACTTTGTCGGATCTCTTGTTTGGAGGTCTATTGCTTATTGAATAACATTCATCAATTTCTCTAGTGTCTCATAATCTTCTGCAGTTAAAAACTAACTACATTTTTCCAGTGTTATATAACAGTTTTAACAATTGAATATAGTCAAGTATGAAAGCGCTAGCATAATTCAATAAGTCTTGGTTGATTGTAAGGCTTTTACAGTCTTTTGGATTTTCCACTCATGATTTTTTTTGTGTCTAAATTCAGGAGTTAAACCACATCCCTGATCAGTAACCGTCACACACCTAGGTAATTTACTTTTGTATGACAGAACTGAGACTTTTTAATGTTAATTACATAGCCTGTCTGTCACTTTCAAGAAGTGGATGTGACCAGAAGTCTTTGGCTAGCTCTATGCAAGATTTATACACTTTTGCAAATCATTCCTTGCAGCATTAGTTGTTATACCTGTTGCTGAATCAAAATGGCATTTTGCCAGAAATACGAGATTTAGCCTGTGGAAATGTGAGACTAGGAATGCCTGTATCCTACTTGTCAAATGGAGCATTTTTCATGAATTGTTGCTGAAATTCTGTGCAGATTTTAACGTTCCCCTTCTTTACGTTTGGCTTTCCTGAGCTGCAGGGGAGGGAGTGGATGTTTGGGATGGATCCTGTCCCTTTGTATATTTAGAGGGTGGAGGATGAGGTGGGCCTTGGGGTGTGTGTTCAGTTTCATCCTCTTCTCCGTAATATCAATTGGGCCTCTGAATGTTCCCTCTGCCCCGAAAGGAGTATCTTGGTCTAAGAGTTTCTCCCATAAAGAAAGGAATGAAGCTCAAGGCTGTGGCTTATATCCTGTATCTAGCCATCTAGGATGTGGGTCAATACCTATTCCAAAGGCAGGTGGTCTCCAGGAACTTGCTTAGTTGATTGATTACATCTTCCTTGCTGAGGGGTGGTGTAGAAGAGCACTGTGAATGCAATCAACCGAAGCAATAAGTTCAATTTGATGACTTTGTTACTGACCTTGCATGCCCTTTAGAGGGAATAGGGGAGGGCCCTATGCTGGCACTTCATTGCCATTGTGTGGGAACAAGCAATAATCAAGTTCAAATGTCACTCAACCATACATGAATACCCAAGAATACAGCCAAATGAAAAGTTACTCCGGGCCAAGGTGAAAAACACAGGACCAACAATCATACACATCATAAGACACATATAGCACATGTAAGATAGCAAGTACAGATGAGATATCAGTAAATACAGTCACACAAAAACTATATAGTCCAGGATCTTAAGTTCATGAATGTTACAGCAATCTGCAATTGAACACAATATGGCTTGTCTTCTACAGAGCGAACACCGGGGGCAGCACCGACCCCAGCTTGGATGCCGCACCACACAGGCTCCGCTGCAGCGTGCTGAATCCGATGCCTCTCTCCTGGGCAGCTCTCAGGCAACGCTGAGGCTTGAGACGTAGTCCTCACTACGACCGAGGCCACGCGTCTCTCCCCGCCATCCACCAACAAATCAGTGATTTGGACTTGCAGCAGTCCACATTAACAATGTCGAACAGGGCCTTGGGGTCACAAGAAAAGCAACGAAGATGATCACGCTGTTAGACTGCACTCTGCCTTCAGGCACTGGCTACTTATTTGCAGGAAGCAGCACGATCTACCCCTGTTGTTTCTCTGTTAATGAGAAACTTGGTGATGGGTTAGATTTGCAGTACTTGAAGTTAATCCTGCTACCATCATGTGGGTGCATAGGATTTCTTCAACAACCTGAAATCGTTCATGTATCAGGTGTTGATTAAGGACTATTCTGCACATAGTGCAGAGGTTTTCACCACAATAAAGGGGGTAACATTACAGAATGAACTAGATCCCAGTCTGCCCTTGCAATTTGTTCTCTGAATTCTGTTATAAAGCTTTTCAGAGCTACATCCACTGAGTACATCTCCAGCATTTATTTGTTTAGAAACCCACACATATATCTGATATAGATTTCCTCCCTCATGTGGAGGTGGTAACAATGCTATGACAAAAAAAAATCATAAATAAGAATTGCTGAATATGTTGGGGAGAATGACTGGCCCAGAAAGGCTGTAACCTCACACCATTGTGAAGCAACCACTCCAGAATTCCCTCAGCATCTGCTGGAGGTGTTTTGCATACTGCTTCAAACCCTGAAAAGTCAAAGGTCCAAAACTTCTTGGGAAGGTTGTACTGTGGAAGCTGCAGTGGGTTCCTGTACAGGAACCTGTGCTGTCATCCTCCCTTACTGGTGGTAGTCAATCTTTTTCGTAATTCTATTGCATGTTCCTAAGCACCTGTTCTCCAGGCTTCATTAGTATCTCTAGGGTTTACTGGTGTGGATGCTACTTACTCAGATACAGCATGGAGTAGGCCCTTCTGACCCTCCAAGCGTCACAGCACAGCAACCTTCAGATTTAATCTTAGCCTAAACACAGGACAATGTTCAATGATCAATTGGTATGTCTTTGGATTTTGGGAGGAAACTGGAGCACCCAAAGGAAACCCACACCATGGTGGGGAAAATGTTCAAACTCTTTACAGGCAGTGTCGGGAGTAGAACCCAGATCACCTGTACTGTAAAGTGTTGTGCTAACCACTATGCTACCATACCTGCCATGTGTGCCTGATAGGAATACATGATATCACCATGCGTCATACTTAAGATAAGGGTCACCAGATTCTATCACAGAAGCATGTGGTCCCCACCGGAGTGCTTGAATTCTACCTAAACAGAGGTCAATTTATTGTGGGAAACATTAAGTCCTGACGAAGGGTCTGGGCCTGAAACTTAGACTGTACCTCTTCCTAGAGATGCTGCCTGGCCTGCTGTATTCACCAGCAACTTTGATGTGTGTTGCTTGAATTTCCAGCATCTGCAGAATTCCTGTTTTCAATTTATTGTGTCCAGGCATGAATTATTGCTCCACTGTTGGGGTCTGGTACAAATTGTGACAGTGAGTCCAGCAGGTCATGTTGCAGGGTCTGGCCTGTTTAATCTACACCCCAATGTTCTATCCCTTCCTCATTCCAGTCTCTGACCTGAAGAATAAAATATCCATTGTGTTCAATTTGAGGAGCAGTCAGGATATTATCCCATATTTCTGATATATAATTAACACATTTATAATATTGACCAGTATTTGCCTGTGCAACTTCTGGAAACCAGAATGTCAACCATTTCATGGTACTAGTTGAGAGCACTTGTTGAGAGCTCTCTGAGTTGTATTACTGCTAAATAATAATAATAATAATTCCTTCTAATATAATACTTTTGGTATAATGTGACCACATCAGGTGCCAACTATGAAGGTACCGGCTTGGCTGACCGGGAAGTTCTAAACTCAAATGCAGACCTAAGGACTATCAGATATAAATAGCCACAAGTAATCTTACTGAAGGGAACTACCCAATCTTCCAAGACTAGTTTATTTTCCTGTTTGTTCCCCACAATGAGGTTTAGCTGCCAATACCCATTATTCAATTGGTAAGACCCCCTCTCTACCGGGGAGAAGGTACTTCCAGCTAACAAAATAGTTTAAAACACAGTTCATTTATTTACAGAGACATACGTTTAAATCCACACATTCTTAAGACACATTTAAGACTCACAGAGGATTTTGATCTTAAACATTTGCCAATTAAAAACCATTTCTAAAACACAAGCCATTTCCTAAACATAAAGCATTTCTTATACATAAAGAATTAAGAATTTCTTAAACTCAGTGGATAAAAGATTTCCAAACCACATGTACAATTCCTGTAATCTAAAAAGATACATGCCAGATGTGGATTAATAAGTCATCCATTGCAGCAATTGAAGCTGGAGGTATGAATTCTTGTTCACCCCATGTTTTTTGCATATTTCTTCTTGATGTTCCTAAGCCCATTCCTAATAAGCCTGAACTGTTTTCTAAATTTATACCCTTTTTTCTCCCACATGGATCATATCACATGTATATGATATATCCTCAGAAATGCTTGTGACACAAATGTTTTAAAGGCTTTCTGAAGACAGTCTGTAGATCTTAACTAGCTTCCATTAATGCTGTAATGATAACTTCTCTGAGTACAAAAAACTATCATGATAACTTCTCTGAGTATAAAAAACTATAAACACATCAGTTATTGTAAGACTAAATGATACTATCCATCTGTTCTGCAATCTTCCTTGAACTAAGCAACTTAAGAGTCAGCTTGCCTATTTGAAACAACCAAATTAAACAATCCATACTGCATCTTGAGCATCAATAAAGCAGGTGTATTGAGTTAGCATCTGCTTAAAAAAAACAGATGGGGGGGCTGTATGGTTATATAGAGAGCTTGTTTGCAAAGCTGATCCAAAGGCAATAATTATTTTTAACTTCAAACTGATTACAGCTTTCCATTTACATTTTAAGTACTGTAGAATTGCTCCCATTTATGACCAGAAGTTAAACAGCAGTTAGTCAGATGTTGACTTTCAACTGTTATGGATTTTGCAAGTGGTAGCTGCTATGTATGTAGAAAGCAAACTTAGCAAACATGAGACAAGAAGATGCAGGACAAGTGATGTTTTAAACATCCTTGTCAGTAATACCAGTGTAGAATATTCAGATATTGGTCTACAAGTGCTAAGTTATTTCAGGAACAATAGCTTTACAGTTATAATATATTGGGGAGAAATGCCAAATGATGCAGGAAGACATGCAAATGTTTTGACCATAGTTGTGATGAACATTTATGATTTTGAGCACTATCAAGTGACATTGATATAAATTAGTTCTGCAAGTATGTTCATTCATTTTCTTATATTGGAAAATGATGGAATTTCACCAAATGTAAATGTACAGATAATTATACATTTTTCCATATTCCACTTTATTCTACTCAAAGCCCTTACTTACATAAATCCCCATTTCATTTATAACTATCGGTATTAGGCAATGTAAGCAAATGCTCAATTCTCAGGCAATTGTCATAATGTGGAATACCTTTGCAGATCAAACGGTATGTTTGGAAACAAGTGATGAAACTAAATATCCCTCAATAAGAGGGTGATGATTATAACAAAAACAGACCGCATGATAAGTGCTTGCTATTTCCTTTCCATGATTGTAACACCTAGCTGGAATTCTCCATTTAACTAGACGTACTAACAGGAGGTGGGGAAGCGGCCTGCATCAGTTAAAACTGGTTAAAATGAGTGGTAAATCACTGAGGAAATCCTGATGGATGTCATAAACAGGAGATAACTGGACCAAGCACGGAAGTACTGCAGCAGTAGAGAATCAGAAACCGCTTGTTGTAGTCTGAGAGGTTCACCTGCTGATACATACATACAGATAATTCAAAAGTGTGGTGTGATATATATCTGTGATTCCATAACATTGGAAGAGTCATTAGGGACGGGGAGTACATTCTGAACTTGTTAGCAGAGCTCACATCTTGTGAATGATTTTTTTAAAAACTGCCTTGACCTAATACAAACGTAGTTGCTAGGTTCTGAGGTGGATGACTTAATGTTATGGCACATCCCGTTGCATTAGGTGTCTTGACCTGCAAGTCAAATTGCAGCTGCTGGAAATCAGAAATAAATGTAGAAAATACTGCAAACATCCAGCAAACCAGGCAGCAACTGCAGAGTTAGTGTTTCTGGTTAGAAACCCCTCGTCAGTTAACTTGATTCCTCTTTCCTAATCTGTTCAGTGTTTCCACTGTTCTCTGTTTTTACCTCTTGGTTTTTGAGTTCCCTAGTTCCGGGATTGTTTCTCCCAGACAAACAGCATTATCAGTCATTATCATTCCTGCCACTTCCTTGATTCTGCCTTCTGTCTTGTCTTGCCTATCACTGCCTATGTAAATCAAATACAATCAATGATACAGACCCACAGGCTGAGAGGATTCACCATCACACCACCCCACATCACTTGCAAATGGAAGAGGTATTTTGAAAGGGACCGTATTCCATGCTCAAGAAACTAGGGTTTCTATGTTGGTGTCTGTGTGGGGGAAAGGCTTCCTTTGAAGCTTTATTCCAGGAGATACGTTGTACTAGTTATGTACTGTATTTGTTCGATGACCTCTTACAAACTTTCCTACAGGATACTGTAGCTAATGAACTCCACCTGAGCCAACATTTATAGCACACTGTTGGCACATCTAATAATAAGGAAATAAAAACTTGCATTTATATAGCTTCTTAAATATCCTTGGGTCATTCCTAATACTCCTTATAGCTAATGAAATACTTTTAAGGTGCATTCATTCTTGTAGTAGAATCTGAATACTGAATTAATATTAGTGAGGACCAGGGATAACTTTCATGCTCTTTTAGTTGAATTTTTTACTTTCAGTTGCAGACAGGGCTTTGATTTGGCATCCTACTCAATAGGCAGTACCACCTATAATGCAGCACTCTCTCAATATAATATTGAATTTCAGCTTACGTAGATTCGTGCCCTTGTAGCTGAAGGGTGGCATTTGAACCGACAGCATTTTGATTCAAAGTTCACCTAGAAGAAAGCTACAGCTGACAATTGTATTGCAAGATTAGATGCACTGGGGATTGTTACATTGCCATCTGATACACCCCAAAGTGACACAATCATGTTCTGGTGAGATTCCTTTGCATACTTCAGAATCTCCTGAAAGACTATGTTATCGAGCTACGTTCCTGCGTTCTTTAATCAAAATGCTGATGATGCTGGAACTCTGAAATTAAAACACAAATGTAGAAATACTCCAGAGATTAACAGAGATAAAATTTCAGATAATAACCTTTCATCATAAGGATCTGGTGAAAAGATATCAATGTGAAATATTAATTCTTTTACACACAAAAAATACTTGCTGAGTGCCAGGAAAGTTTCCAGTATTCCTTTTTAATTTTATTACCGACATTTCAGTCAGTTACTGAATAATTTGGGAAGCCAAATGATATTTGATCTTAAATATTGAGTTGATGGCTCTTCTCACTCACTCTCCCCATTAATTTCCGATGCCTAAGTATTTTATTTCTCATAATTTTAGTCTAACGTTTGGAAGTGAATTCTTTGATCTTACCTGACTATTTCAGATTAACTTTCCATTTTAAAAAGTGCAAGAGACAAGAGACTGAAATTAAAATGACATCTAGAGTAGGTGTAATGACTTGTAGACCAGATGAAATGATTATATTTAACTCAGTAACATTAAGGAACATACAGAGATGAAAGCCAGGGTGCATGATCTGGAGCATTCATGACTAGCATTTGTAAGCAATGTGAGACCAAGACCATCAAAGCAGAGATCACTGAACCTTTGCTGGCACTCTTTCAATACACAGAGTGTTCCAGATATAACATTCACACTGCATACTGCCCCTTTCCATCATTGTTCTACTGCTATTCTTGTGAGCCTCTGGCAATGTATTGAAGACCAGCATCTCCTATCCATCACTGCATTCATGAGAATTTATTGCCGAATTTGAAGAGGCCAATTTGTGAAATACTCTGACACAGAACTAGTTTGTTTCCAGTTTGAAAGTTCTGGATATCTGGATCCAAAAGCTACTCAGATAATTTCTGTCTGCAACATAGTTAAATTTCTATATACTTCAAAGTTTCAAAGCACCTTTCAGCCCAGAAATTCACTACTTTATAATAAATAGGAAGACTTCAAGTTGTTCAGTTATGACCAATCAGAACTTTCTAGCCTCAGTATTCACTATTGCACCTCCACTATCAGTATTAAAGCTATCAGTATTTTGCTGAATACCAGCACTATTTACATATGAATATTGATAAGGTTGGTACAAACAGAGAGATGCACTCTAAAATACAAATAAATAATAGTCTCGACCTCAGCTGGAATATTCCAGAAACTGCAACTTTAGCAAGGTGTGATGCATAGAAGATGCAGTAGAGAATTAATAGAATCTTTCCAGCCTAAGAGTGTCAGCTATTTTGATGTGTTAAAAAAGCTGGTTAGTTCTTAAAGAAACAGAGATTGAATAGAGCCATCCAAAATCATGCAGGGTTTTTTTTTATACTGTGAAATTTGAAATCAATTTCTAATGTTGGAACAGGGATTAGAATCCAAAGGATACTCTATTCCATTAAGAATAAATATGCAAAAATTCTTCAAACCCAGCTACATAATAAATCCAATTTCCACAATTAATATTCAACATAAGGTAATGAAAATATAACTTCATATATCCTATGTACGTTATTTAATAATAGTGTGCTCACATCAAAAGCTTGTCATCCTTAGAGGCAAAAGATCTAACATCTGGAAACTGCCCTCCAAACTACACACCATCCTGATTTGGAAATATATTGTTCATGATGGTCCAAGAAAGCAGGTCTTTAAAGAAAATTAGAGATAGGCAATTAAATGTTGGCTTGAAAGATTAAAAACATATACAAGTAATATTTACTGCAATGGAATGGAATTGCACTAGAGTTTTGGCAATGTTTCACAAGGAAATGTGTCAATTATATGCCAAAACATCATGACTGTCAAATTTCCTCAAGCATTTACAATACTTCTTAGTCATACTTGCCAATGTCATACTTAAGCTCATTAACTTGCTTCCTGTCACCAGATCAGGGAAGGTGAGTTTCCTGCTTTTAAATGCAAATGTAAAACCTGTTCCTGAGTGATGGTAGAGTCAGAAAACACTACAGCACAGAAATAGACCCATCGGCCTATCCGGTCCATGCCAGACCTGCCTAGTCCCATCCATGTATCTATCCAAATTTCTCTTAAATGTTGAAATAAAACGCACATTTACCACTTCTGCTGGCAGCCTATTCCACATTTTCACCACCCTCTGAGTGAAGATGTTCCCTCTCATGTTTCCCCTTAAACATTTCACCTTTCACCTTTAATCCATTACCTGTACTTGTAGTGTCACATAACTTCAGTGGAAAAAGCCTGCTTGGATTTACGCTATCTATATGCCTGATAATTTTGTATACCTCTTTCAAATCTTCCCTCAATCTTCTACGTTTTAGGGAATATGGTCCTAACCTATTCAACCTTTCCCTATAACTCAGGTCCTCTAGTCCTGACAACATCCTTGTAGATTTCTCTGCATTCTTTCAATTTTATTCATATCTTCCTGGTACGTAGGTGACCAAAACAGGACACAGTACTCCAAGCAACACACATCAAAGTTGCTGGTGAACACAGCAGGCCAGGCAGCATCTCTAGGAAAAGGTACAGTCGATGTTTCAGGCCGAGACCCTTCGTCAGGACTAACTGAAGGAAGAGTTAGTAAGAGATTTGAAAGTGGGAGCGGGAGGGGGAGATGCAAAATGATAGGAGAAGACAGGAGGGGGAGGGATGGAGCCAAGAGCTGGACAGGTGATTGGCAAAGGGGATATGAGAGGATCATGGGACAGGAGGCCCAGGGAGAAGGAAAGGGTGGGGTGGGAACCCAGAGGATGGGCAAGGGGTATAGTCAGAGGGACAGAGGGAGAAAAAGGAGAGTGAGAGAAAGAATGTGTGTATAAAAATAAATAACGGATGGGGTACGAGGGAGAGGTGGGGCATTAGCAGAAGTTAGAGAAGTCAACGTTCATGCCATCAGGTTGGAGGCTACCCAGACGGAATATAAGGTGTTGTTCCTCCAACCTGAGTGTGGCTTCATCTTTACAGTAGAGGAGGCCGTGGATAGACATGTCAGAATGGGAATGGGATGTGGAATTAAAATGTGTGGCCACTGGGAGATCCTGCTTTCTCTGGCGGACAGAACGTAGGTGTTCAGCAAAGCAGTCTCCCAGTCTGCGTCGGGTCTTGCCAATATATAAAAGGCCACATCGGGAGCACCGGACGCAGTATGTCACCCTAGCCGACTCACAGGTGAAGTGTCGCCTCACCTGGAAGGACTGTCTGGGGCCGTGAATGGTGGTAAGGGAGGAAGTGTAAGGGCATGTGTAGAACTTGTTTCGCTTCCAAGGACAAGTGCCAAGAGGGAGATCAGTGGGGAGGGATGGGGGGGACGAATGGACAAGGGAGTTGCGTAGGGAGCGATCCCTGCCGAAAGCAGAGAGAGGGGGGGAGGGAAAGATATGTTTAGTGGTGGGATCCCGTTGGAGGTGGCGGAAGTTACGGAGAATAATATGTTGGACCCGGAGGCGGGTGGGGTGGTAGGTGAGGACCAGGGGAACCCTATTCCTAGTGGGGTGGTGGGAGGATGGAGTGAGAGCAGATTTGCGTGAAATGGGGGAGATGCGTTTGAGAGCAGAGTTGATGGTGGAGGAAGGGAAGCCCCTTTCTTTAAAAAAGGAGGACATCTCCCTTGTCCTGGAATGAAAAGCCTCATCCTGAGAGCAGATGCGGCAGAGATGGAGGAATTGCGAGAAGGGGATGGCATTTTTGCAGGAGACAGGATGAGAAAAGAAATAGTCTAGATGACTGTGAGAGTCAATAGGCTTATAGTAGACATCAGTGGATAAGCTGTCTCCAGAGATAGAGACAGAAAGATCTAAAAAGGGGAGGGAGGTGTCAGAAATGGACGAGGTAAACTTGAGGGCAGGGTGAAAGTTGGAGGCAAAGTTAATAAAGTCAATGAGCTCAGCATGCGTGCAGGAAGCAGCGCCAATGCAGTCGTCAATGTAGCGAAGGAAAAGTGGGGGACAGATACCAGAATAGGTACGAAACATAGATTGTTCCAGAAAGCCAACAAAAAGGCAGGCATAGCTCGGACCCATACGGCCCATAGCTACACCTTTAGTTTGGAGGAAGTGGGAGGAGCCAAAGGAGAAATTATTAAGAGTAAGGACTAATTCTGCTAGATGGAGCAGAGTGGTGGTAGAGGGGAACTGATTAGGTCTGGAATCCAAAAAGAAGTGGAGAGCTTTGAGACCTTCCTGATGGGGGATGGAAGTATATAGGGACTGGACATCCATGGTGAAAATAAAGTGGTGGGGCCAGGGAACTTAAAATCATCGAAAAGTTTAAGAGCGTGAGAAGTGTCATGAACATAGGTCGGAAGGGATTGAACAAGGGGGGATAAAACCTGTCGAGGTATGCAGAAACGAGTTCGGTGGGGCAGGAGCAAGCTGAGACAATAGGTCTGCCAGGACAGGCAGGTTTGTGGATCTTGGGTAGGAGGTAGAAACGGGAAGTGCGGGGTGTGGGAACTATAAGGTTGGTAGCAGTGGATGGGAGATCCCCTAAGCGGATAAAGTCGGTGATTGTGTGGGAGACAATGGCCTGGTGCTCCTTAGTGGGGTCACGATCGAGGGGTAAATAAGAGGAGGTATCCACGAGTTGTCGCTGTGCCTCGGCAAGGTAGAGGTCAGTACGCCAGACTACAACAGCACCCCCCTCATCGGTGGATTTAATAATAAGGTTAGGATTAGTGCGGAGGGAGTGGAGAGCACAGCATTCGGAAGGAGTGAGGTTGGAATGGGAACAAGGTGCGGTGAAGTCGAGACGGTTGATGTCCCATCGGCAGTTAGCAATAAAGAGATCCAGAGCAGGCAGAAGACCAGAGCGGAGTGTCCATGAAGAAGAGGAGGGTTGAAGATGGGAAAAGGGGTCATCGGTGGGGTGGAGGAGTCCTTGCCAAAGAAGTAGGCTCGGAGATGCAGACGGCGGAAGAAGAGTTCAGCATCATGGCGAACACGGAACTCGCTGAGGTGTGGGCAAAGGGGAACAAAGGTGAGGCCCTTACTAAGGACAGAGCGTTCTGCCTCCGATAGTTGAAGGTCAGAGGGAATGGTAAAGACCACCATTCCCTTACCACCATTCAGGGCCCCAGGCAGTCCTTCCAGGTGAGGCGACACTTCACCTGTGAGTCAGCTGGGGTGATATACTGAGTCCGGTGCTCCCGATGTGACCTTCTATATATTGGCGAGACCCAATGCAGACTGGCAGACCGCTTTGCTGAACACCTACGCTCTGTCTGCCAGAGAAAGCAGGGACTCCCAGTGGCCACACATTTTAATTCCACGTCCCATTCCCATTCTGACGTGTCTATCCACGGCCTCCTCTACTATAAAGATGAAGCCACACTCAGGTTGGAGGAACAACACCTTATATTCCGTCTGGGTAGCCTCCAACCTGATGGTATGAACATTGACTTCACTAACTTCCGCTAATGCCCCACCTCCCCCTCGTACTCCATCCGTTATTTATATACACACATTCTTTCTCTCACTCTCCTTTTTCTCCCTCTGTCCCTCTGACTATACCCCTTGCCCATCCTCTGGGTTCCCACCCCACCCTTTCCTTCTCCCTGGGCCTCCTGTCCCATGATCCTCTCATATCCTTTTTGCCAATCACCCGTCCATCTCTTGGCTCCATCCCTCCCCCTCCTGTCTTCTCCTATCTTCTCCTATCATTTTGGATCTCCCCCTCTCCCTCCCACTTTCAAATCTCTTACTAGCTCTTCCTTCAGTTAGTCCTGACGAAGGGTCTCGGCCTGAAACGTCGACTGTACCTCTTCCTAGAGATGCTGCCTGGCCTGCTGCGTTCACCAGCAACTTTGATGTGTGTTGCTTGAATTTCCAGCATATGCAGAATTCCTGTTGGTTGCACAGTACTCCGAATTTGGTCTGACCAATGTTTCAGACAACTTCAACATCTCATCCCATCTCCTGTACTTAATACTTCAATTTTTGAAGACCAATATGCCAAAAGCTCTCTTTACTCTTAATATATCTGTGGAAGCCCTTGGGATTCTCTTTTGTCTTGTCTGCTAGAGCAACCTCATCATTCTTTTAGCCCCCTTGATTTCCTTAAGTGTTCTCTTGCATTATTTTGTCATTATTTCTGAATTGTAATTGTAACACCTTTGGCTACATTGCTTCTCACCAAGATTTTTGTTGCGATTTCTATATCACTGAATTCTCATTTGTATAAAAGTACATTCAAGATTCATGTGAAAAACTTACAGAGTTGTATTTTCTTGAATATGCTGTGCTTATTTATCCACATGTACAGCATGTGAACTGATGTGTGTGTGATGTGGTTTCAACTTATAGTTTTCAAAATAGCAGTGAGGAACTGTGGAACTTAAAGAATGGCGATTTTTTGTTTATATCTTCCCCAAGCTCAGAACACTTCTGCTGATCTACATTAGTTTTAGCCAGGTTTTATGTTCACATGTATGAACATGAGAATATAAGAACATAAGAAATAGGAGCAGGAGTTGGCCATCTGGCCCATCAAGTCTGCTCTGCCATTCAATAAGATCATGGCTGATCTGGCCATGGACTCATCTCCACCTACCTGCTTTTGCCCCATAAACTTTAATTCCCCAACTATGCAAAAATCTATCCAACCTTGGCTTAAATATATTTACTGAGGTAGCCTCCATTGCTTCATTGGGCAGAGAATTCCACAGATTAACTGCTCACTAGGAAAAGAAGATCCTCCTCATCTCCATCCTAAATCTATTCCCCCAAATCCTTCTAATGCAATTCTTAGAAAATATGTAAATAATCATCAGCATGACATGTGTAAAGTTGCTATGCACCTTGTTCTAAAGTTGAGCCAAGTTGAATCTGGAAAATTTTTGTGTGATATTTACAATGCACACATTTAAAGGATTATAATTATACCACCTTACTGTGCATCCAGAATAGTTAATGACAGGTCATAACATTCATATTTTAAACAAATGCCAAAACAATTTGCTTAAACAATTTTCCGATGTAGAGTTGGGAAGATTTGTGTTAGGAAGCATTAAGACTGAGTGATTTTGGTCGGTGGCTGAGGAACTAAAGAATTCAATCCAATGATTAATGCTGCATCTTTGTAGTTTTCCTTCTGAGTGACTGTATGGGGCATCTTGTTCCCAGGTGTTACGATAGTTCTCTTCATAGTAAATTTGGAGTAAGCGTGCTGGTTTCCTTGAAGTAGCACAACAGCAAGAATTGGACGAGTGTGTGTAAGAAGTCAGGTGTTGAGATGAACAGTGGGAGGGACCGCAGGAGCAGGCAGAGCTTAAAGAAAAAGAGGACATTGTATTGTTTGCCAGAGGAGCAGCAAGTGTTAGAGCTCAGCATGCACTGATAGCTGCTAAGATCAGTCAGCCGGGACCCTGGACCCTCTTGCTCTGACACAAGTCACAGCCATTCATAAATGGCAGTCTCTTATCCAAAAACTAATCCATTTAAATTTCATAATTGCTGGAAAGCCAAAGTGGTATCAAACAATCATACTGGGTGTGAAAACACAAGTTTGTGTAATTCTGTGAAAAATGCTGATATGGCAACATATACCTCTACTGCTGCTGTTGATCATTTATGCTTTATACTTTCAGCAGAAGTGAAGGCAGCCTGCCGTATTTATTCCTTGTTAACAGTGAGCAACAGATAAGAAAGTGAAATACTATGATCAGAGCCTGTACTTTCATTGTACCCCTCATCATCTTCCCTCTTGATACCCACTTTTACCAAAAGAGCTGCTGGTTAGTTGCTGTAGATTAGTGAAATATAGTGTGCAGAATGCAATATCTGTCAATCTATTTAAGGAGGCATTTGCTGTGTGTAGTTCTTGGCAAGGGTGTACAAACTTTCATTTGCTTGGAGCATATTTGATACTTCATGGTGGTGACCACTCTTCATGGCTAAAGACATCATTACAAAGTGTGTTTTACTACAGAGTACTGCATAATCTTGTTCTTCATATTAGAGGGAGGGTCCTCTGATCACCATGCACGTGCAGCTGGAGCACTGTATGAAAACCTAGCATCCATCTTCACTGGTGCAAATGGAAGAGATGGTCCACTCTAAGTATAAGGGAGCACTCCCCCAGAAATCATCAATATCCTTGGCCTGTGGCTCCTCTTGATCAAACCTCTAAGGTAAGAATGTTTTAAGGTTTTGATTATATGTAGAATCAACTGTTGCTTCTATGCAGCTCAGGCAAGTGAATGTTGTTTGTAGGATGTCTGGAGTAGATTCAATTCTGTCACCAGGTAGTTTCACACTATGTGTGACTCTTTGTTCTCCCTATTTCTAGTGGTAGTATCTTCAGCTATCCTTGCTATCTCCAGGTCATCTCTTTTATATGGGATGTCCTGTCTCTTTCTGTTCTGTGCTCCCTTTTCCTGTTACAGTTACAGAGCTATGCAGTATGAAGACAGGCCCTTCAACCCAACTCAGACATTATGACAAGTTGTCCCATTGTCTGTGTTTGACCCATATCCCTCTTGACCTTTCCTGCTCATCTGCCAGTCCAATTATCTATTAAATGTCATAAATGAACTAATCTTTACCATTTCCTCTCACAGCCAGTTCCGTATATGGTGTGCACCACTTATTGTGTGGAAAAAGTTGCTCCTCAGTTCCCTCTTAACTCTCACTTTAATCTTATGTTTTCTAGTTTTGGAGTCCCTACCATATGGAAAAGAATGTGGCTATTCACCTTATCCTTGCCCCATTAGATCTTAAAAGCATCCATAAAGTTCCCACTCCATCTCCTATGCTCCAGGGATAAAAGCCCTAACCTATTCATCCTCTCATTATAATTTAAAGCCTCCAGTCCAGGTAACATCCTCGGGTATCTTTCCTGCACCTTTTCCAGGTTAATAACATCCTTCCTTTTAACAGGTGACTAGACGTGTATGTGGTACTGATAGGTGTGGCTTTGCCGACATCTTGTACAGGCTGAGAAGAGAAAGAATAGGAGAAGGAAAAGATCAGCAAGTTAGACTAATGTGATATGTTGTGCAGAAGAATGGAAGCAGAGCATTTGTTAATGTTAACCATGAAGGAGAAGTTAAAGACAGTGTTGAATGCAAGATATAATTGTACAAATCAGAATGTGGAGAAGTACATAGACAGAAAGATTTGTATACATTGTCTTGCAGGGGTACATTAGTGTGAGGATTGTCAGGAATGTAGCTAAGAAGACCAATTGATGGAGTAGGTCAGAATGTAGATGAATATACCATTGTATTCAGATTTCTTGATCGAATGCACATTTACTGCAGCTTCCAGGAACTGGGAAGTACAGTCATAATGTTGATTCTACCTCTAACCATGAGGAGTTGGTTCCCATTGTAGGCTCTGCCCACCCCGCAGCAGGACAGGAATCTTCCTCTGAATCCTGTGAATGGCATTCACAGTGAGGCATCATTGATTCTTGGAGAGTCCCTCCCTCCTGCACAAAATAGTAGACTTTGAGGACTGAATTCAAGAGCTAAGACTAAAAGTTATGGTAAAAGTGCTTAAGGGAATTTGAGAGAATTCTCAAATACCATTACTTTGTGTATGTTCTGTAAATTCTTCTTTTCTTCACAAGTAGGTTCTCAGATACTCAATTTCATAAAGTAATTGATTATCAAACACTGACTCAGACATCTCTGCTATGCTCAATTACTTCTACTCTCGTGTACGAATCTGACAGATATAAATTCATGCCTCAGTACAAAATTGGAAACCGAATATAACAAAACAAAAATAGAATTAATTAGCTGAGCAGTCGTTGTCTGTTGAGATGCAAAGAGTTAACATTTCAGGTCCCTGTCAAAAGGTCATTAATCCAAAATATTCACTCTATTTCTCTTTGCACTGAAGCTGCCTATCTCTTGAGATTTCTGGCTTTTTCTGTTTTTATTTCAGATGTTCAATATCTGTCTTTTTTGGGTTTTAACCTCAAGTACCATTGGATCAAATGCTTAACTAAAGTCCTAACTCCTCTTGATTGACTGTAAAGACGCATTTCAAAGGAGAGACCAGGAATTATTTCTTGTGAATTGACAGATATTTTACCATCAAAACATAGCAGCAAAAATAGATTATCTGGTCATTGACCTTGCTGGGACAATGTTTTTACATTATATTAGTGACAAAGCCTGAAGTGCACTCAATGGCTGTAAAGTACTTTATGATGTTGTAACATGCTCTGTATGCAAGACTTTCTGTATTGATTTTGTATTTTCGCAGACGGCCTAAGGAGTGAGCTAAAATCATGAAAAATAAAACAAAATGGAAAGAGCAGTAAACAACAGGTTTTGCAGTGACTGTGGAGAGAGGAGAACAATACATTTTATAGGCTAATGACCTTTCATTCCACTATTGTGACTTACAATGTATTTTGGAAAGGAAATTAGTTTTCAAATGGACAGGGGAGTTTTTGAAGGGTCTGGCATCACATCAGCAAATATGGTTATTGCTGCAATCAAGACGTTGCTGCTACAGCAGACGTAATTTAAGTGCAGACATGGGCAGAGGTAACCTCATAATGAAACTGTGTGCCCACTGAAGGACTCAGTCATATGAGTTCGGAGTGGGAGTAGATCTTTGGGCCCTGCAGGCTTGCCTCATCATTTTACATGATTTGGATGAGTTGGGTGTATTCTTGATAAGCTACTGGAAGTGCAAAGCTGAGGTTTCAGTTGGATCAGCCACGACCTTATTAAATATTAATACAATGGAACTTTTCTCTCCATGCTCCGTCATGTCTGTGGGTAATGCACACCTAAGATGCTTCCTAAAACAATATTGTAATATATTGAGTCAGGAAGTTCTTTTCCAGCTTTATAAAACTGGGTAGGCTGCATTTGGAGTATTGTATTCAATTCCCGTCGCTGCATAACAGGAAAGTGTGGAGGCTTTGAAGACAGTATGGGAAAGAATCAATAGGATGCTGCCTAGATTATAAAACAAATACAATAAGGAGAGGTTGAACTAACCAGAGTTATCTTCTTTGCAGTGCTGGAGACTGTTGGGAGATCTGTTAGAAATGTATAAGAGACACAGTTAGACAGCTGGTACCATTTTTCCCAGGGGCAAAATGCCTAACACTGGTGAGGGTAATTTAAGGTGAGAGAACATAAGTTCAAAGAAAATGTGTGAGTTAAGTTTTTTTGCACGGAGAGTGGTGGGAGCTGGGAATGCACTGCCTGGGATGGTAGTGGAGACAAGTACAATAAAGGTGTTTAAGAAACTCATAGTTGGACATTTGGATGATCAGAGAGCGGAGGGATATGGGCATTGTGCGGGAAGGAATTAGTTAAACTAAACTAGTAATTAAAGCAAATTAATTAATTTTAATCACTTCAGTACAACATTGTAGGCTGAAGGGTCTGTTCTTGTGCAGTACTGCTCTATGTTTTAAGTTCTATAATGAAACAAGAAACAAACTATTTTTCCGTTCAATGACAGGTGGAACTTAAGTACTTCTTAACTATTTCTGCCATCTCTCTCCTAGCTGTGGTCAGACTACACTGTAATTACCAATCAAAAAGGTTTTCTACAAACACTCTGAATGAGGAAGTCCCTTGTCTTGACATAACGTTTCATCATGTTATGTTTCAGATGATGAAAGGTTGTTGAACGTGCTTCTCTCTCCACAAATGTTGCCTAACTGGCTAACTACCTCCAGTATTTACTGCTTTTAGTTGGGCATGGTGGTTCAATGGGATTGCAGGTTGTGGCTCTGCAGGTCATCAATGAGGTTAACAGAAGCAGGTAGCCATATGTCTGCCTTGCTGAGTTTCTGGGGGCTATGACATCACCTGTCAGATCCGTGCAGCACAAGATGTGGACATTGGTGGTGGTCTGATTTTCCAAGGGAGCTGCTGGCAATAAAGTGGCTGAAACTCATTGGATCTCAATATTTCAGGATCTCTGCTGATGCTTCTGGCTCTAATGAGGTAATTCAAATCCCCCACCCCACCCGCCCACCATGGCTAATACCTTCCTTCCCCAGGTTGCAGGCACACCATTTCATGGCCCAAAGTTTGAGCCAGCTGATCAATGACATAAGTTCATCAAAGACATCCTGAATCAGTTCTTAGAGCATGGAGAGAGCCATACTCCCAGTAGCCAGGCCACAACCAGTAGGGAAACATTGCAATGTAATCCTCTGAAGTTGAAGTCCAGATGATGAATCACAGGAACCAATAAATACTGCCACTGAGTAACAAATTACAAACACAGAGATTCTGCAGATGCTAAAACGCTGTATGTCCTAACCCCAAAATATGTCCTAGCACTGCCATACTTTCATCATAATTGTACTTGTGTGCTGAGCCCAGGACTGGTCCTCTGAAATAATAATAGTGAGGAATTTAAACTTGCCGACGCTTTCCTCCCCTGATCCTCTGAGGAGGACTGGCTTGTGGACCTCTGGTTTCCTTCTTCTGAGGTCAATAATCAGCTCCTTGTCTTGCTGACCTTGAGTAAGAGGTTGTTGTTATGGCACCACTCAGCCAGATTTTCAATCTCCCCCCTCTATGCTGATTCATCACCACCTTTGATTTGGCCTACGACAGTGTTTTCAGCAAACTTCTATATGGCATTGGAGCTGTGCTTAGCCACACAGCCATAAGTGTAAAGTGATGGAGCGGGGGATAAGCACACAGTCTTGTGGTACATGGGTGCTGATGGAGATCGTGGAGTTGTTGCCAATCCAAACTGACTGAGGAAAGCATGTGAGGAAATGGAGGATCCAAATGCACAAGGATAAGTTGAGAGCAAGGTCTTGAAGCTTATTGATCAGTTTTGAGGGAATAATGGTGTTGAATGCTGGGCTGCAGTCGATAAAGAGCATCCTGATATATGTAACTTTGTTGTCCAGATGTTCCAGTGTTGAGTGAGGAACAAATGAAATGGAATCTACTGCTGTCCTGTTGTTCCAGTGGGCAAATTAGAGCAGATCCAAGTCATTTCTCTGGCAGAATTTGATATGTTTCATCACTAACCTCACAAATCATTTCATCACAGTGGATATAGGGGCTACTGGATGATAGCATTGAGTCAGGTTACCTGCAGGTTGATAGGTTAATTAATTGACTGGACAAATTAGCCAAGATGAATCATAGAATCATAGTGAGTCATAGAATTATGACAGCTGAAGAGCTGATAGGAATGTGGGTAGAATAAAATGGACTAGGGTAGGATTGTGATGTAAGTTAGTCAGCAATAGAAAGGTTTGGTTGTAAAAGTGGGAGAGCACATCTCAGGTTCTGTAGATAGGTGGATTAGCAGCTTTGTAGATGACAGCAAGATTGATGGAGTTGTGGACCATGTAAAGGACTACCAAAGAATGTTGCGGAATGTAGATCAGTTACAGATGTGGTTAGGGAAGGGGCAGATGGAGTTTAATTTGGGCAAGTTTGTGGTATTGCACCTTAGGGGATCAAAAAAAATGTGAAAGTATAAGTTAATTGTAGAGCCGTTAATAGCGTTGAGGTACAGAGGGATCTGGGCATGAGGGATGTGCTGGCATTGGAGATAGTCCGGAATAGATTCATGAGAATGACCATGGGAATGAAAGGGTTAACATATGAGCAGCATTTGATGGCTCTGGGCCTGTACTCATAAGATGAGTGAGTGGGGATCTCATTGATACCTATTGAATATTGAAATGCCTATTTAGAGCAGATGTAAGGAGGGCACTTCTTATAGCAGAGGAGTCTAGGACCAGATAAAAAAATGTCCTTTTAGAACGTAGATAAGAAGGAATTTCTTTATTCAGAGGATGGTGGATCTGAGGAATTCATTTCCACAGACAACTGTGGAGGGCAAATCACTGGGTATATTTAATGCAGAGGTAGATAGGTTCTTGTTTAGTAAAGGCATCAAAGGTTACAGGGAGAAGGCAAGGGAATGTTATTTTGAGGGATAAATAACAATAATAGAATGGCAGTGCAGACTCAATGAACTGAATGGCCTAATTCTGCTCCTATGTCTTTGTCAAGCCTCGCACTCAGCTAACAAAAGTCATGGATTTCATTACAGATTTGCCACTTTACGATGGGGCCATGGCGATCATGCCAAGGTGGCCTACTTCATTGTTTTTAGTGGAAGTTTGCTGAGACAGTGGACCTGATTCTCCAACATATAGTTCACCTCCATGACTTTCCTCAAAATATTGCATCTTGGGGCACACTGGGGCTTACAATTCATCTTCTGTTGCTGCTGAGCCTTCTGCTTCTTCCTGCACACCTCAGTGAACTTGTCCTCTTGGTATCCTTAGTGAACTTGTCCAACGGTCAATCAGAAAAGAGCCAATCAACAAGTGGAGAAATTTCTGCGATGCTTCGCCACCTCTAACCCTTTCACGTGGAAGAAGTGTCTACTCTCAACTGAAGCGTCCTACAATCTACACACCTCCTCTGGCACAGGTATGTTACCCTTTGAAGTGCTTCATGGCTACCAACAGAGGAGCCAACGGTGGAGGTACCATCCACCAGGGCCCTAGTTTGTTGTGGCAAAATGCTTGAAGAGGGCACAGAGGGCCATCCTAGCTGCTAATCGTGCCTTCTTCCACCAGGCTAACTGCCATTGTTGCCCAGCCAGTCTACTTCGGCCTGGTGACCGTGTCTGGCTGTCCACCCAAGATCTGCTCCTCCATACCAACTCCTACAAGCTCTTGTCCCAGTTCGTTAGTCCCATCACATTAATACAGTCACTTACCATCTAACCTGCTATTCCTCAGGATCACACCTGCCTTCCATGTGTCCTGTATCAACCCCGTTGTTCATGGAACATTCAGCCTACCTGAGCCTGCACCTCCAGAACCAAGAATGTCAGAAGGTGCTCCAGTGCACACGGATAGCTGGTGAACAAGGTGTGCAGTACCTGGTCAACTGGGAAGCATATGGCCTGGGAAAAAGGTCTTGGGTACCATTCAATTTCATCTTGGATCTGTCACTTATCGAGGAGTTCCACTGGACCCACCTAGATCATTCTGGGCCATCAGGTGCTAGCTGTAGAGGGTAGGAGGTTCCAGTGAGGTCTGCATATGTAGGCACCTCCCAGTCTCCATCCAGCAAACAGGAGTACCTGCCACTCATTTCCAACCAATCACCTGCAGCCTATTTAAACCCAGCTCTCATACACAATCCTTGTTCAATCATATGAACCAGCCAGCCTCAACCAGTAGCTCCTAGCCATCAGTTACCTTGTTGCGTTAAGTAGCTGTTCTCTCTTATTTCACATGGCCCCTCATGGCTTGTTTTTTTTTAAGCAGTTTATTAGTAAAATATCATTTACTGCTAAATCGTCATCACTGCTCTGCTTGTATGTCAAACCTCCTCTATATTTCCTGTTTGTCTTATGGTCTTTAGGCTTATGGATCCAAGTGCATAGTTCACTGAAAGTGGATACAAGTGCACAAGGTGGTAAAAGTGTTTAGAATGATTTCCTTCATTGGTGGTGGTGTTGAGTATAAGAATATGGAAGCCTATTTAAAACTGTACTCAGACCACACTTGGAGTATTTTGTGCAGTTGTGGTCACTCAATTATATGAAGGTTGTGGAGACTGGAACAGCGGGAGAAGTTAATCGGATGCTACTTGGATTAGATGAATAAGCTACGGAAAGTTTGGACAAACTCGAGTTGTTCTGAAAGGCATGTTCATCTCTACCCTGGGGAGATGAAAACGCAAGAGAACATGCTTTTTAGGTTTAAGTGGGGCATGTTTAACGAAGGAATGAAAATCAGTTTTTATTACACAGAGATTCGTCGTCGTGTAAAATATGTTACCAGGGGTAGTAGTGGAATCAGGCAGTTTGGTGGAGTTCAAGAGGCTTCCTGAAAGGCATGTGAATATAAAGAAAATGGAGAGGTGTGGATGATGCATAGGAGGAGGAGATTTAGTACCAATTGGCATCAAGTTTGGCACAATATTGTGGGCTGAATGGCCTGTCCCGCGCCTTACCCTTCTATGTATTACGTAATAGGAGTAGTACTGGACCTGATGGCCTGTACTCTCGGGTTTTAAGTCAGCTGGCTCCAAAGGTATTGGATGCATCACTTTTGATCTATGAAAATTCTCTGTAGATGGGAGAAAAGCCAAAATGAATACCTATTCAAGAAAAGAGGGAGTGGAAAAAGGGTGGAATGATTGGCCAATTAGTCTGCATTCAGTTTTCAGGAAAAAAGATGGACTCTTATTAAGGAAGTGGAAACAAACATAGATTATACAAAAGAAAGAGGCAACTTTGATTAATTAAATAGATACAGTGTTTGACATATTTCTTAGTCCTTTGAGAATGATACTAGCTGGTTAGATAAAAAGTAATTCACTGGATACAGTGTATTTAGGTTTTCAAAATTCATTTGATAACATGCCATATAAAATGATAGTTGCAAAAGATAAACAAGAAAGGGCTCGGGGAATTGGGAATTGTATATTAGTATGGACAGAGAGTTAGTTAATGAACAGAAAACTGAATATAAGAATAATCATATCATTTTGAGGCTGTCAGACTTAACTAGTGGCGTGCTACAAAGATCAATGCTCAGGACTTACCTATTTAAAATCTATTTTTTGACTTTGGTTAAAAGGCTGTGGGTAGCTATCTTTATTTTTGCTGATGATACCTAACAAGGGAAAGAAGCTAACTTGATGAAGATGTATGCACAGATTAAATAAACAGGAATGAGAATGACATAAACAGTAAATACAGCAGAGATTATTCACCTTGTGGCAAAATTACTAAAAAAAGGACATCTTTGGCCAAAGAACTGTTCAGTGTTCATACTCTAAAGGATTTGTGTGCTCTTGTATCTGAATTGCAGTACGTTGATTATCATGAACAGTAAGCTTTAACAAAAGAAAATAATATATTGAAGTCTTGTTGCATTTTGGGGTCCAATGGGCAACAGTGTTTAGTTTTGATTGGAGAAGGATATCATGTACTGTATAATTAGGAATAGCGCAAAGGTTCAGTGGCTTGATGGATCCTTGAATTGACAAGGATTTATAAAGTGAAATTGTAAAGTAGGAGGATATGGAGATCATAGAAATGCGGAAAATATAGAATAATCTCAGGGATTTCAGTGTTATCCTTGGAGCAGAGAGGTTACAAAACACAAGAAATTCTGCAGATGCTGGAAACCCAGAGTAACATACACAAAATGCTATAGTGTAGGTTTTCACAAATAAAAATGGCAGGGTTGTTTTATGTTTGTGAAAAGCCATAGCAACTTATTTATTGTACTCCAATCACAATACAAAGTGCGGTAAAATACTTCAGGTAATTACGTCATCACATCAGACCAGCCACTTAAGGTGAACCCTGACTCTATGTAGGTGATTTTGAATTATGAACGTTTCCACCAATTACATTACTCCACACAGGTCCCCCTCACCACCCCCACCCACACAATTCACTAAAACTGACATTGTGAGCCTGTCCGGAGCTTGGACGAGCCAACGGGTGGAGGAGCAGCAGGTACCTCTGGCTCACCCAGAGCTGTGTTGACATACTCATAGACATGTTGTAATGGCAGGGGCACGGTAGCAGAATCCTCCAAACCTTGATGAGCCGGTTTAAGGCAATCTACGGAAATACGTTCAGGTTTATACCTCTTATATATGATAAAAGTCTTTTCTCTCTGTTCCAAAATGCAGAATGGGCCACTGTAAGGGGGCCTAAGGGGATGTTGGTGTACATCATGGCAGATGAAAACAAACGAAACAGAATCTAGGTTAACAGGTACCCAAGAGTGCTGTATGCCATGGTGATGGCAGGAATAGGTGCAAACGAATTGAATTTGCTGAAGAGGGTGGTACATTGTTGAGAGGCGGTTGTGGCAAGACGAGTAAAATCAGCAGGACTCGCAATGGCTGCCTATATACCAGCTCACATAGACAACTGCAGCTCCTCTTTCTGAGCTTTTCTCAGCCCCAGACTTCAAAAGGTGCCGATGGTGCCCAAACATGGTGGTTAATTTTTGCCCACTGGCACTCCCCTCAGGCTGCAGCCTGATCAGGCCATCCTATCGAAGGTCATGCTACACAGACTTTAGTGAAACCAGTTTCCATGAGGCCTTCCGGCCCAGGTGCGAGGGACCACATATAGATTCAGAAAGAGTCAGTCTCCAGTTTGCAGGCACTATGGGTGAGGGCGACTGGTTGAGACATCACACAGGAGAGAAATCCCAGCTTCCCCGACCTTATTGTCAGCTAACCACAGGCCTGTGACTGATGTTCTGTAAGCCTGAAGCTCCGCGTCAATAGCTTGATCAGCTGCCATGCTGGCATAGTCAACCCCTATGCATATGGCCTCAACGGATGGCTGTGAGAGACAATCAGCCAGGGCATTATTTTTCCCCTTGACATGTTGTATATCAGTTGTGAACTCTGATATGCAGGCTGGATGTGATTGCTGCCATGCAGACCAAGGATCTGATATTTTGACCATCACGTGCATGAAAGGTCTGTGGTCAATCGACACTGTGAAATGGGGACTCTTGTGAAGAAAATGAAAATGGTGGACAGCCAGTAAGTGACCGAGAAGCTCACGGTCAAACATGCTGAGCTTCCTTTCGGGGTGGGAGGGGGGGAATGAAGCTGCCAGCTGAAGAAGGTGAGGGGCTGCCACACACCTCAGACCAGCTGTTTGTGCACAGCACCCACAACACAGTCTGAAGTGTCAGTAGTGATGGCTATAGGTGCGTTGGGGAGTGGGTGCACCAGTAGGGTTGCATTTGAAAGAGCTTGTTTGGTATCATCAAATACCCTGGTCATGTCCACTGTCCAGTCAAGCACGTGATTATGGGTATTGCCTTAAAGCACACTATACAGGGGGAGCATAAGTTCAGCAGCTCGCAGAATGAAGCGGTGATAGAAATTCACCATGCCTAAAAACTCATGTAGCTTTTTAGTAGTGTGGAGCAGTGGGAAATCCATAACAGCAACTAATTTTGATGGAAGGGGTTTCACACCTTCTGCAGAGATGCAATGGCTGAGAAAGGCAATTGTTGGTAACCCACACTAGCATTTAGAAGGGTTAATAATCAACCTGAGTTGGCTTAAGTGCTTGAAGAGTGCGGAGATGGGATACGTGTTTGGGTTTGGAGGAATTGGTGCCAAGTTTGTTATCCAGGTAGACAAACAGAAAATCGAAGTCTTTTAATACAGAGTTCATCAACCATCAGAAAGTCTGTGATGCATTTTTCAGCCCAAATGGCATGCGCAAAAATGCAGAGGCCAAATGGGGTCGCTGCAGCCATTTTGAGAATGTCCACTGTGCATGCAGGCACCTAATTGTAGTCCCTAACAAAACTGACTTTGGAAAAAAATAACTTTCTGTGTGCCAGAGGTCCATGAGTGTCAGGGAGCAGGAGTGAGTGCCATTTCTATTACAAAGGAAAAAGTGCTAGGCAAACTCAAAGATCTTAAGATGGATAAGTCATCTGGGCCATATGGACTACATCCCAAGAGTACTGAGAATGGTTGCTGAAGAGATAACAGATGCTTTGGTCATGATCTTTCAAGAATCACTTGATTCAGGTGTGGCTCCAGAGGACAGGAAAATTACAGATGTCAATCCATTCTTAAGAATGGAGGAAGGCAAAAGAAAGGAAATTATAGGTCAGTTAGCCCAACCTCAGTTGTTGGGAAAGTGTTATAGTCTATTATTAAGGACGAGGTTTTGGGGTACTTGGAGACTAATGATAAAATAATTCAAAGTTAGCAAAGGGAAATCTTGCCTGACAAATCTGTTAGAGTTCTTTGAGGAAGTAACAAGCAGGATGGACTAAATAGAGGCAGTGGATGTCATTTACTTGGATTTTCAGAAGGCATTTGATAAGGTGTCACACATGAGGCTGCTTAGCAAGATAAAATCCTACAGTATCACAGGAAAGATACTGGCATGGATAGAGGAATGGCTAACAGGCAGGAGGTAGCAAGTGGGAATAAAAGGGGCCTTTTCTGGTTGGCTGCCGGTGACTAGTGGTGTTCCTCAGGGGTCGGTATTGGGACCGCTGATTTTCACATTGTTTGTCATCGATTTAGATAATGGAATTGATGATCTTGTGGCAAAGTTTGCAGATGATATGAAGATAGGTGGAGGGGTAGGTAGTGCTGAGGAAGTAATGCGATCGCAGCAGGACTTCGACAAATTGGAAGAATGGGTAAAAAAGTAGCAGATGGAATACAATGTTGGGAAATGTATGATAATACATTTTGATAAAAGCAATAATCATGCAAACTATTATCTAAATGGGGAGAAGATTCAAGCATCAGAGGTACAGAGGGACTTAGGCATCCTTGTGCAAGACTCCCAGAAGGTTAATTTGCAGGTTGAGTCTATAGTAAAGAAGGCAAATGCAATGTTGGCATTTATTTCAAGGGAAAGAGAATGTAAAAGCAAGGAAATGATGCTGAGGCTTTATAAGACACTAGTCAGTTCACACTTGGCATATTGGCAAATGTTTTGAGCCCCATATCTCAGAACGGATGTATTGTCATTGGAGACAGTCCAGAGGAGGCTCAAAAGGATAATTCCAGGAATGAAGAGGTTAATATATGAGGAGCATTTGGCAGCTTTGAACCTGTACTCACTGGAATTTAGAAGAGTGCTTGGGGATCTCACTGAAACCTACCAGATGTTGAAAGGACTAGATAAGGTGGATGGGAGAGGATGTTTCCAGTGGTGGGGGTATCCAGAACTACAGGGCACAACCTCAAAATTGAGGGGTGACCTTTTGGAACAGAGGTAAAGCGAAATTTTTTTAACCAGAGAGTAGTGAATCTGTAGAATGCTCTGCCACAGACCCCGATGGAGGCCAACACCGTGAGTATATTCAAAGCAGATAGTTTCCTGATTGGATAGGGCATCAAAGGGTATGGCGAGAAGGCAGGTCTATGGGGTTGAGTGGAATCCATGATGGACTGGCGGAGCAGACTCGATGGGCTGAATGGCCTAATTCTGCTCCTATGTCTCAGGGTCTTATGAATATGTTGTATATTAGTTTTGAACTCAGATATGTAGGCCAATTGGCTTTAACAGAGGTTAACAGTCTTTGCACACAAAGGAAATCTGCACCAAGCAGAGGTCTAGAATTCCCATGGGTATGTTGCCCACTGAAGCAGAGTGCCACCCGTCGTGTGCTGTCGTGCTGTATCCTGCTGCTGCTGGCGGCCTCCCGCGAGGTTTTGTCTCATTGCCTTCTCATTCATAGGCGATACTGTCAGCATGCGCACTTGAGCACCTGTGTCACACAGGAAGCGATGCCCTGGAAGTGTGTCTGTGATGAACAGTTGACAACTCCAGCAGCTGGAACCCCCACTGTTCACAGATCTCTGATGTCCCAACACCTGGCACTGTCAAAGCTGCAAGGCCATTGGCACCTCATAGCATTCATATCATAGCGAGTGTGGCACAGGCCTGGCATCGTCTGTTTCATAACTGCTGGTATCCTTATGCTGGTGGCCTTGCTGACTGGACCTATTGAGGGAGAGAAAGGAGGAGGAATGATGCACCACTGTCCAGCTACGTGTAGACTATCAGCCATTTTAGCAAGCTCCCTAAAGTCCTTCATGGGTGCATCAGGAAGGGATATGTGAACTTAATCAATCATTTGCTGCATGAAGACTTCTTTAAAAATAAAGAACTTATTTTTTTTCAGCAGTTTGATCGAGGCACAACTGCATAAGCACGTGGACATCAGCGAGTTAGACCAGTGGGAAGGATTTTAAAAGAAGGCAACTTTATAGAGTGGGCAATGGTGTAGGAGGAACACACATCAAAGTTGCTGGTGAACGCAGCAGACCAGGCAGCATCTCTAGGAAGAGGTACAGTCGACGTTTCAGGCCGAGACCAGATGGCATGAACATCGACTTCTCTAACTTCTGCTAATGCCCCATCTCCCCCTCGTACCCCATCTGTTACTTATTTTTATACACACATTCTTTCTCTCACTCTCCTTTTTTCTCCCTCTGTCCCTCTGAATATACCCCTTGCCCATCCTCTGGGTTCCCCCCCCCACCGCTTTGTCTTTCTTCCCGGACCTCCTGTCCCATGATCCTCTCGTATCCCTTTTGCCAATCACCTGTCCAGCTCTTGGCTCCATCCCTCCCCCTCCTGTCTTCTCCTATCATTTTGGATCTCCCCCTCCCCCTCCAACTTTCAAATCTCTTACTCACTCTTCCTTCAGTTAGTCCTGACGAAGGATCTCAGCCTGAAACGTCGACTGTACCTCTTCCTAGAGATGCTGCCTGGCCTGCTGCGTTCACCAGCAACTTTGATGTGTGTTGCTTGAATTTCCAGCATCTGCAGAATTCTTGTTGTTAATGGAGTAGGAGGGCTTTGGCTCAATGGGGCTTAGGCGAAAGTGGTTTGAGGCCAGGTAAGTTACTTGTGAGGAATAGGAATTATGTCTGTGAGGCTGGTGTTCTGTATTAGCTGTCAGATGTGGGATGTCCGGGAAACACCCAGCCTCCCAGATGGCCACATCTGCGCCAGGTGCGTTGAGCTGCAGCTCCTTAGGGAACTGGACATGCAGCTCGATGATCTTTGTCTGGTCAGGGAAAGTGAGGATGTGATAGAGAGGAGCTATCCTCACAAGTAGTTACACTGGGGCCTTCGAAGACAGATAAATGGGTAACAGTCAGGAGAGGGAAGGGTAAGAGTTAGATTGTAGGGAGTACCCCAGTGGCTGTCCCCCTTAACAATAAGTACTCTTGTTTGAGTACTGTTGGGGGCGGTGGGGGGGACCTACCTGGGGAAAGCAACAGTGGTCGTGCCTCTGGTACAGAGTCTGGCCCTGTGGCTCAGAAGGGTAGGGAAAGGAAGAGGATGGCAGCAGTGATAGGGGACTCTATAGCTAGAGGGTCAGACAGGAGATTCTGTGGATGCAGGAAAGATACTAGGATGGTAGTTTGCCTCCCAGGTGCCAGGGTCTGGGATGTTTCTGATCGGAGTCCACGATATATTCGGCAGTTGAACGGGGCACGACTGCGCAAGAGCGTGTAAATTGGACCGTGAGGCAGTGGGAGTGTTTAAAAGTGAGAAGATTAAAGGAGCAGATGACGAAGATTAATGGAGCGGGCGACGTTGTAGCGGGCAACGGAGTAGAGGGAGACAGAGTAGGAAGGCTTTGGCTCGAGAGACTTCGGCGAGAAGAGGCTGAGGACCAGCTTCAATCCAAGTGAGGTAAGGCCGGGTAAGTTCCTTAAATTAACTTAATTACCTTAAGAGTAGGTAATGGAGGCAGCAGTTAGGACAGTCGAGTGCTCCGTTTGCAGTATGTGGGAAGTCAGGGCGAGCACAATTGTCCCTGGTGACTACACCTGTGAAAGGTGCATCCAGCTGCAGCTCCTGACAAACTGAGTTAGGGAACTGGACCTGGAGCTGGATGAACTTTGGATCATTCGGGAAGCAGAGGCAGAAATGCACAGGAGTTACAGGGAGGTGGTCACCCCTAAGAGTCAGGAGACAGGTAGTTGGGTGACTGTCAGGAGAGGGAAGGGGAATAGACAGAATGAGCAGAGCACCCCTGTGGCCGTTCCCACCAATAATAAGTACACCGTTTTGGATACTGTTGATACAGGGACAAGTTGAAGTGGTTGTGGCTCTGGTACCGAGACGGGACCCTCAGCTCAGAAGGGACGGAGGGAAAAGAGGAGAGTAGTAGTGATAGGGGATTCGATAGTTAGGGGGACAGATAAGAGGTTCTGTGGAAGAGATCGAGAATCCCTGGTGCCAAGGTCCGCGATATCTCGGATCGAGTTCTCAGTATTCTCAAGAGGGAGGGTGAGCAGCCGGATGTCGTGGTCCATGTAGGAACCAATGAGGTGGGTAGGAAGAGTGAGGAGATCCTGAAAGGCGAGTTTAGGGAGTTCGGTGCCAAGTTAAAGGACAGGACCTCCAGGATAGCATTCTCAGGATTGCTACCAGTGCCACATGCAGGCGGGTTTAGAGATAGTAAGATAGCACAGATCAACACGTGGCTGAAGACATGGTGCAGGAAGGAGAGCTTCAGATTTACAGATAATTGGGCAGTTTTCCAGGGAAGATGGGACCTGTTCCGGCGGGATGGCTTACATCTGAACTGGAGGGGGACAAATATTCTTGCAGGTAGGTTTGCTAGAGAGGCTCCAGTGGATTTAAACTAGATACAATGGGGGAGGAGAACCAGAGTGTAGGAACAGATGTAGGGGTGAAGGAAGAAAAAGGAGATAGTAAAGTTGTTTGCACTGTTAGTGATAAGCAGTGAGTAAGAGGTGGAAAATTTCTTAAATGCATTTATTTTAATGCTAGGAGCATTGTAAGAAAGGTGGATGAGCTTAAAGCATGGATTGATACCTGGAAGTATGATATTGTAGCTATTGGTGAAACATAGTTGCAGGACAGGTGTGATTGGCAACTAAATATTCTTGGATTTCATTGCTTCAGGTGTGATAGAATCAGAGGGACAAGGGGGGAGGTGTTGCATTGCTTGTCAGAGAAAATATTACAGCGGTGCTCTGGCAGGATAGATTAGAGGGCTCGTCTAGGGAGGTTACTTGGGTGGAACTGAGGAATGGGAAAGGTGTAGAAACACTTATAGGGGTGTATTATGGACCACCAAATGGGGAGCAAGAATTGGAGGAGCAAATTTGTAAGGAGGTAGCAGATATTTTGCAGTAAGCACAAAGTTGTGATTGTGGGAGATTTGAATTTTCCACACATAGACTGGGAAGCCCATACTGTAAAAGGGCTGGATGGTTTCGAGTTTGTAAGATGTGTGCAGGATAGTTTTTTGCAGCAAAACATAAAGGTACCAAGTAAAGAAGGTGCGGTGTTGAATCTCCTGTTAGGGAAGGAGATAGGTCAGGTGACAGAAGTTTGTGTTGGGGAGCACTTCGGGTCCAGTGATCACAATGCTATTAGTTTCAATATAATTATGGTGAAGGATAGGTCTGTATCCAAGGTTGAGATTTTTGATTGGAGAAAGGTTAACTTTAAGGAGATGTGAAAGGATTTAGAAGGAGTGGATTGGGACAATTTGTTTTATGGGAAGGATGTAATAGCGAAATGGAGGTCATTTAAAGGTGACATTTTGAGGGTACAGAATCTTTATGTTCCTGTTAGGTTGAAAGGAAAGGTTAAAAGTTTGAGAGAGCCATGGTTTTCAAGGGATATTGGAAACTTGGTTCAGAAAAAGACAGATATCTACAATAAATATAAGCAGCATGGAGTAAATGAGGTGCTCGAGGAATATAAAGAATGTAAAAAGAATCTTAAGAAAGAAATTAGAAAAGCTAAAAGAAGATGCATGGTTGCTTTGGTAGGTAAGGTGAGAATAAATCCAAAAGGTTTCTACAGTTATATTAACGGAGGAGGAGAAGATGGCAGCGCAACGCTGCACGCGCAGCCTCTCCGGTGAATAATATCTGTAATCGGTCAAGTCGGGTACCATGCACAATTCTGATTTGATGGAGACAGATGTGACAGTATGGAGGAACATCTGGAGAAACTTCTGAAATGCCCACTTTGCTGCTGCTGCTACTGTGTGGTAACCGGAATCTCCGGAGCAGTAGGCCCTGAATCCTCAGCTTTGCTTGTTTCGGCAGCCGGGACTAGGATAAGGTGCTCGGCAGAGGATGGCATTCTGGAGGCTGGTCGGAGGCTAGAAGTTTTCAGATGGACGGACTCAGTGTCGGCTGTAGTCGGCTGCTTCCAATGCATCGGCAGTTGTCGCTGCCTGGAGGTTTATGGCAGGGAGTTTCTCCCTTTTGCTGCCTGCTATCGGGGACTCAGGAGTCGATCGAGACTTGAGTCTTTTTTTTACCCGTGCCCATGGTCTGTTCTTTATCAAATTATGGTATTGCTTTGCACTGCTGTAACTATATGTTATAATTACGTGGTTCTGTCAGTGTTAGTCTTTGGTTTGTCCTGTTTTTCTGTGATATCAGTCTGGAGGAACATTGTATCATTTCTTAATGCATGTATGCATTTCTAAATGACAATAAAAGAGGACAGAGTGTTCTCATAATCTAATCTAATAGCAAAAGGATATTGAGGGGTAAAATTGGTCCTTTAGAGAATCAGAGTGGACAGGTATGTGCGGAGCCAAAAGAGATGGGGGAGATCTTAAACAATTTCTTTTCTTTGGTATCCACCAAGAAGAAGGATATTGAATTGTGTAATGTAAGGGAAACAGATAGAGAAGTTATTGAAACTATGATGATTAAAGAAGAGCAAGTACTGGTGCTTTTAAGGAATATAAATGTGGCTAAGTCTCCAGGTCCTGACAGGATATTCCCTAGGACCTTGAGGGAAGCTAGTGTGGAAATAGCAGGGGCTCTGACAGAAATATTTCAAATGTCATTAGAAACAGGAATGGTGCCAGAGGATTAGCTCATGTTGCTCCATTGTTTAAAAAGGGTTCTAAGAGTAAACCTAGCAATTATCGGCCTGTGAGTTTGACGTCAGTGGTGGGTAAATTGATGGAAAGTATTCTTAGAGATGGTATATATAATTATCTGGATAGACAGGGTCTGATTAGGAACAGTCAACATGGATTTGTGCGTTGAAAGTCATGTTTGACAAATCTTATTGGATTTTTTGAAGAGGTTACTAGGAAAGTTGACGAGGGTAAAGTGGTGGATGTTGTCTATATGGACTTCAGTAAGGCCTTTGACAAGGTTCCACACAGAAGGTTAGTTAGGAAGGTTCAATCGTCAGGTATTAATATTCAAGTAGTAAAATAGATTCAGCAGTGACTGGATGGGAGATGCCAGAGAGTAGTGGTGGATAACTGTTTGTCAGATTGGAGGCCAGTGATTAGTGGTGTGTCTCAGGGATCTGTACTGGGTCCACTGTTGTTTGTCATATACATTAGTGATCTGGATGATAGGGTGGTAAATTGGATTAGTAAGTATGCAGATGATACTAAGATGGGTGGAGTTGTGGATAATTAAGTAGGTTTTCAAAGCTTGCAGAGAGATTTAGGCCAGTTAGAAGAGTGGGCTGAAAGATGGCAGATGGAGTTTAATGCTGATAAATGTGAGGTGCTACATTTTGGTAGGACTAATCAAAATAGGACATACATGGTAAATGGTAGGGCATTGAAGAATGCAGTAGAACAGAGGGATCTGGGAATAATGATGCATAGTTCCCTGAAGGTGGAATCTCATGTGGATAGGGTGGTGAAGAAAGCTTTTGATATGCTGGCCTTTATAAATCAGAGCATTGAGTATAGGAGTTGGGATGTAATGTTGAAATTGTACAAGGCATTAGTGAGGCCAAATTTGGAGTATTGTGTACAGTTTTGGTCACCAAATTATAGGAAAGATGTCAACAAAATAGAGAGAGCACAGAGAAGATTTACTAGAATGTTAAGCAAGACACATAAAAGTTGCTGGTGAACGCAGCAGGCCAGGCAGCATCTCTAGGAAGAGGTACAGTCGACGTTTCGGGCCGAGACCCTTCATCAGGACTAACAGAAAGAAGAGCTAGTAAGTGATTTGAAAGTGGGAGCGGGAGGGGGAGATCCGAACTGATAGGAGAAGACAGGAGGGGGAGGGATGGAGCCAAGAGCTGGACAGTTGATTGGCAAAAGGGATATGAGAGGATCATGGGACAGGAGGCCTAGGGAGAAAGAAAAGAGGGAGGGGGAGAAGCCCAAAGGATGGGCAAGGGGTATAGTGAGAGGGACAGAGGGAGAAAAAGGAGAGAGAAAAAGAATGTGTGTAGATAAATAAATAAATAACAGATGGGATATGAGGGAGAGGTGGGGCATTAGCGGAAGTTTGAGAAGTCAATGTTCATGCCATCAGGTTGGAGGCTACCCAGACGGAATATAAGGTGTTGTTCCTCCAACCTGAGTGTGGCTTCATCTTTACAGTAGAGGAGGCCGTGGATAGACATATCAGAATGGGAATGGGACGTGGAATTAAAATGTGTGGCCAGTGGGAGATCCTGCTATCTCTGGCGGACAGAGTGTAAGTGTTCAGCGAAACGATCTCCCAGTCTGCGTCGGGTCTCACCAATATATAGAAGGCCACATCGGGAGCACCGGACGCAGTATATCACCCCAGCTGACTCACTGGTGAAGTGTCACCTCACCTGGAAGGACTGTCTGGGGCCCTGAATGGTGTTAAGGGAGGAAATGTAAGGGCATGTGTAGCACTTGTTCTGCTTACAAGGATAAGTGCCAGGAGGGAGATCGGCGGGGAGGGATGGGGGGGACGAATGGACAAGGGAGTTGTGAAGGGAGCGATCCCTGCGGAAAGCGGTGGGGCGGGGAGGGAAAGATGTGCTTAGTCGTGGGGTCCCGTTGGAGGTGGCGGAAGTTACGGAGAATAATATGTTGGACCCAGAGGCTGGTGGGGTGGTAGGTGAAGACAAGGGGAACCCTATTCCTAGTGGGGTGGCGGGAGGATGGAGTGAGAGCAGACGTGCATGAAATGGGGGAGATGCGTTTGAGAGCAGAGTTGATGGTGGAGGAAGGGAAGCCCCTTTCTTTAAAAAAGGAGGGTATCTCCTTCATCCTGGAATGAAAAGCCTCATCCTCAGAGCAGATGTGGTGGAGATGGAGGAATTGCGAGAAGGGCCTCCATTCAGGGCCCCAGACAGTCCTTCCAAGTGAAGCAACGCTTCACCTGTGAGTCGGCTGGGGTGATATACTGCGTCCAGTGCTCGCAATGCGGCCATCTATATATTGGCAAGACCCGATGCAGACTGAGAGATCGTTTCGCTGAACACCTACGCTGTGTCCGCCAGAGAAAGCAGGATCTCCCAGTGGCCACACATTCTAATTTCACGTCCCATTCCCATTCTGACATGTCTATCCACGGCCTCCTCTACTGTAAAGATGAAGCCACACTCAGGTTGGAGGAACAACACTTTATATTCCGTCTGGGTAGCCTCCAACCTGATGGCATGAACATTGACTTCTCAAACTTCCGCTAATGCCCCACCTCCCCCTCGTACCCCATCCGTTATTTATTTATTTATATACACACATTCTTTCTCTGTCTCTCCTTTTTCTCCCTCTGTCCCTCTCACTATACCCCTTGCCCATCTTCTGGGCTTCCCCCCCCCCACTTCTTTCTCCCTAGGCCTCCTGTCCCATGATCCCCTCATATCCCTTTTGCCAATCAACTGTCCAGCTCTTGGCTCCATCCCTCCCCCTCCTGTCTTCTCCTATCATTTCGGATCTCCCCCTCCCGCTCCCACTTTCAATTCTCTTACTAGCTCTTCTTTCTGTTAGTCCTGACGAAGGGTCTTGGCCCAAAACGTTGACTGTACCTTTTCCTAGAGATGCTGCCTGGCCTGCTGCATTCACACACAATTTTTATGTGTGCTGCTTGAAATTCCAACATCTGCAGATTTCCTTGTGTTTGTGTTACTAGAATGTTACCTGGGTTTCATCACCTAAGTTACAGAGAAAGGTTGAACAAGTTGGGTCTTTATTCTTTGGAGCGTAGAAGGTTGAGGGGGGACTTGATAGAGGCATTTAAAATTATGAGGGGGATAGATAGAATTGACGTGGATAGGCTTTTTCCATTGAAAGTAGGGGAGATTCAAACAAGAGGACATGAGTTGAGAGTTAAAGGGCAAAAGTTTAGGGGTAACATGAGGGGGAACTTCTTTACTCAGAGAGGGGTAGCTGTGTGGAACGAGCTTCCAGCAGAAGTAACACACATCAAAGTTGCTGGTGAACGCAGCAGGCTAGTCCATCTAACTCAATATATGTTTGCTGATGACACAACAGTGGTAGGCCGTATCTCGGGTAATGATGAGTTTGAGTACAGAGAGGAAATTAAGAACCTGGTGGCATGGTGGGAAGACAATAACCTATCCCTCAACGTCAGCAAGACGAAGGAATTGGTTGTTGACTTCGGAAGAAGTAGCGGACTGCATGACCCAATTTACATCAGTGGTGCGCAAGTGGAACAGGTCAAACGCTTTAAGTACCTCAGGGTCAATAACACAAATGACCTGACTTGGTCCAACCAAGCAGAGTTCACTGCCAAGAAGGCACACCCAGCGCCTTTACTTCCTGAGGAAACTAAAGAAATTTGCCCTGTCCCCTAAAACCCTCACTAATTTTTATAGATGCACCATAGAAAGCATTCTTCTAGGGTGCATCACAACCTGGTATGGAAGTTGTCCTGCCCAAGACCGAAAGAACCTGCAGAAGATCATGAACACGGCGCAGCACATCACACAAACCAATCTTCCGTCCTTGGACTCACTTTAAACCGCATGCTGTCAGAGCAGTGCTGCCAGGATAATCAAGGACACGACCCACCCAGATAACAAACTTTTCGTCCCTCTTCCCTCTGGGAGAAGGCTCAGGAGCTTGAAGACTCGAACAGCCAGATTTGGGAACAGCTCCTTCCAACTGTGATAAGACTGCTGAACGGATCCTAACCCGGATCTGGGCCGTACCCTCCAAATATCCGGACCTGTCTCTAGTTTTTTTTGCACTACCTTACTTTCCATTTTTTAATTTTCTATTTATGATTTGTAATTTACATTTTTAATATTTATATTGATTTGTAATCCAGGGAGTGGAAAGTGCAGAATCAAATATCGCTGTGATGATTGTACATTCTAGTATCAATTGTTTGGCAACAGTAAAGTATACAGTATAGCATTGGAGAGGGATAGGAACAGACAAGTTAGGAAAGTGTTTAATAGGAGTAAGGGGAAATATGAATATCAGGCAGGAACTTGGAAGCATAAATTGGGAAATATACAGCAGAAATGTGACAAATATTCAGGGGATATTTGCGTTACGTTCTGCATAGGTACGTTCCAGTGAGACAGAGTACGTTCCAATGAGATGGTCGGGTACAGGAACCATGGTGTACAAAGGTTGTTGAAAATCTAGTCAAGAAGAAAAGAAAAGTTTACGAAAGGTTCAAAAAACTAGGTAATGATAGGGATCTAGAAAATTATAAGGCTAGCTGGAAGGAGTTTAAGAATAAAATTGAGAGAGCCAGAAGGGGCCATGAGATGGCCTTGGCGAGCAGGATTAAGGAAAACCCCAAGGCATTCTACAAGTTTGTGAAAAGCAAGAAGATATGATGTGAAAGAATAAGACCAATCAAGTGTAACAGTAGAAAAGTGTGTATGGAACCGGAGGAGATAACAGAGGTACTTAATGAATACTTTGCTTCACTACTCACTACAGAAAAGGACCTTGGCGATTGTGGGGATGATTTACAGCAGACTGAAAAGCTTGAGCATATAGACATTAATAAAGAGGATGTGCTGGAGCTTTTAGAAAGCATCAAGTTGGATAAGTCACTGGGACCAGATGAGATATACCCTTGGCTACAGTGGGAGGCGAGGGAGGAGATTGCTGAGCTCCTAGCAATGATCTTTGTATCATCAATGGGGATGGGCGAGGTTCTGGAAGATTGGAGGGTTGCAAATGTTGTTCCCTTATTCAAGAAAGGAAGTAGAGATAGCCCAGGAAATTATAGTCCAGTGAGTCTTACTTCAGTGGTTGGTAAGTTGATGGAGAAGATCCTGAGAGGCAGGATTTATGAACATTTGGCAAGGCATAATATGATTAGGAATAGTCAGCATGGCTTTGTCAAAGGCAAGTTGTGCCTTACGAGCCTGATTGAATTTTTTTGAGGATGCGACTAAACACATTGATGAAGGTAGGGCTGTAAATATAGCGTATGTGGATTTCAGCAAGGCATTTGATAAGGTACTCCATACAAAGTCTATTGAGAAAGACTAGATAAAGATAAAGATAGAAACATAAAAAACCGATAGCACAATACAGGCCCTTCGGCCCAGAGCTGTGCTGAACATATCCTTAACTTAGAACTACCTCGCCTTACTCATAGCCCTCTATTTTTCGAAGATCCATGTATCCATCCAGGAGTCTCTTAAAAGACCCTATTGTTTCCGCCTTCACTACGTTGCCGGCAGCACATTTCATGCACTCACCACTCCCTGCATAAAAAAACTTACCCCTGACATCTCCTCTGTACCTGCTTCCAAGTAACTTAAAACTATGCCCTCTCATGCTAGCCACTTCAGCCCTGGGAAAAAGCCTCTGACTATCCACACGATCAATGCCTCTCATCATCTTATACACCTCTATCAGGTCACCTCTCATCCTCCGTCGCTCCAAGGAGAAAAGTCTGAGTTCACCAGCCAAAAAATTATAAGGCTTGAGAAAGTAAAGAGATAAGGGATCCAAGGGGATATTGATTTGTGGATCCAGAATTGGCTTGCCCACAGAAGGCAAAGATTGTAGACGGGTCATATTCTGCATGGAGGTTGGTGACCAATAGTATGCCTCAGGGATCTGTTCTGGGACCCCTTCTCTTTGTGATTTTTATAAATGACCTGGATGAGGAAGTGGAGGGATGAGTTAGTATATTTGCTGGCACAAAGTAATCTGCAGATGCTGGGGTCAAAGCAACACTCACAACACGCTGGAGGAACTCAGCAGGTCGGGTAGCATCCGTGGAAGAGATCGGTCGACATTTTGGGCCAGAACCCTTCGTCAGGTCTGTAGGGGGAATGGGCAGAGGCCCTATAAGGAAGGTGGGGGGAGGGTGGGAAGGAGAAGGCTGGTAGGTTCCAGGTGAAAAAACCAGTAAGGGGAAAGATAAAGGGGTGGGGGAAGGGAGGCAGGGAGGTGATAGGCAGGAAAGGTGAAGAAAGAATAGGGGAAAACACAATGGGTAGTAGAAGGAGGCGGAACCAAGAGGGAAGTGGTAGGCAGCTGGAGGAGGGGGCAGAGTGACATAGGGATAGGGAAAGGAAGGGGGAGGGAATTACCGGAAGTTGGAGAATACTATGTTCATACCGAGGGCCTGGAGACTACCTAGACGGTATATGAGGTGTTGCTCCTCCAACCTGAGTTTAGCCTCATCATGGCAGTAGAGGAGGCCATGTATGGACATATCTGAATGGGAGTGGGAAGCAGAGTTGAAGTGGGTGGCTACTGGGAGATCCTGTCTATTTTGGCGGACGGAGTGGGGGTGCTCGACAAAGCGATCCCCCAATCTGCGTCGGGTTTCACCGATGTGGAGGAGGCCGCACCGGGAGCACCGAATGTAATAGATGACCCCAACAAACTCACAAGTGAAGTGTTGCCTCACTTGGAAGTATTGTTTGGTACCCTGAATGGTGGCAAGAGAGGAGGTGAAGGGACAGGTGTAGCACTTGTGCTTACAGGGATAAGTGCCAGGTGGGAGATCCGTAGGGAGGGACGTGTGGACCAGGGAGCCGTGGAGGGACCGATCCCTGCAGAAGGCAGAGAGGGAAAGATGTGCTTAGTGGTGGGGTCCTGTTGAAGGTGGCGGAAGTTGCGGAGGATAATGTGTTGAATCCGGAGGCTGGTGGGGTGGTAGGTGAGGACTAGGGGAACTCTGTCCCTGTTGTGGTGGCGGGAGGATAGGGTGAGAGCCAAAGTGCGGGAAATGAAGGAGATGCGGGTGAAGGCATCATTGATGACGGCAGAAGGGAAACCACGATCCTTAAAGAAAGAGGACATTTGAGATATCCTGGAACGGAAAACCTCATCCTCGGAGCAGATGCGGCAGAGACGGAGGAACTGGGAATAGGGAATGGCATTTTTGCATGTGGTGGGGTGGGATGAGGTGTAGCTGAGGTAGTTATCAGAGTCAGTGGGCTTGTAGAAGATGTCAGTGGACAGTCTGTCTCCAGAGATGGAGACCAAGAGATCGAGAAAGGGGAGAGAAGTGTCCGAGACAGTCCAAGTGAATTTGAGGGCTGGGTGGAAGTTAGAAGTAAAGTCAATGAAATTGACGAGCTCAGCATGGGTGCAGGAAGCAGCACCAATGTAGTCGTCATTGTACCGAAGGAAAAGTTGGGGAGCAGTACCAGTATAGGTTTGGAGCACAGACTGTTCCACATAACCAACGAAGAGGCAGGCATAGCTAGGGCCCATGCAAGTTCCCATAGCTACACCCTTGGTCTGAAGAAAGTGGGAAGAGCCAAAAGAGAAGTTATTGAGTGTGAGAACCAGTTCTGCCAACCAGAGGAGGGTAGTGATGGTGGGGAACTGGTGAGGTCTATTATCCAGAAAGTAGCAGAGGGCTATGAGGCCCTCTTCATGGGGAATGGAGGTGTACAGGGATCGGATATCCATAGTGAAGATGAAGCGGTTGGGACTGGGGAACTGGAAGTTATTGAAGAGGTGGAGGGCATGGGATGTATCCCGGATGTAGGTGGGGAGAGACTGAACTATGGGTGACAAAATAGAGTCCAGGTAGGCAGAAACAAGTTCAGTGGGACAGGAGCAGGCAGAAACTATGGGTCTGCCAGGACAGTCAGGCTTGTGGATCTTGGGGAGGAGGTAAAACCAAGTGGTACGGGGTGTGGGAACTATGAGTTTAGTGGCTGAGGATGGTGGGTCTCCGGAGTTGATAAGGGTGGTGATGGTACAGGAGACAATGGTTTGATGTTTTTTGGTGGAGTCCTGTTCCAGGGGTAAGTAAGAGGAGGTGTCAGAGAGCTGCCATTTGGCCTCAGTGAGGTAGAGGTCCATTCGCCAGACTACTACAGCACCACCTTTGTCAGCGGGTTTGATGGTGAGGTTGGGGTTAGTGCGGAGAGAGTGGAGGGCAGTGCGTTCAGAGGGAGTGAGGCTGGAACAGGAGAAAGGAAGTGAAGTTGAGACGGTTGATGTCTTGACGACAGTTGGAGATAAAAATATCGAGTTCAGGTAGAAGGCCCGGGTGGGGTGTCCAGGAGGAGGAGGAGAGTTGAAGACAGGAGAAGGGGTCATCAGTAGGGAGAGGGGAATCCTTGCCAAGGAAATAGGCTCAGAGACGTAGGTGACGGAAGAGTTCAGTGTCATGGTGGGCACGGAACTCACTGAGGTGTGGACGGAGGGGGACAAAAGTGAGGCCCTTGCTAAGGACAGAACATTCTGCCTCAGAAAGGGGAAGGTCAGAAGGGATGATGAAGACACGGCAAGGGTTGGGGCTGGGGTCGGAGGAGGGTGAAGAGTGGGAGGTCTCAGGAGGGAGGGGGGGTTGGGATGTTCAGGGAGAGCGGGGTTAGGGGAGGATGAGGGATCAGAGGAATGGAGGGGTGATGAGGGGTAGAGAGAAGTTTGGGAGTCGCGGGGAGGGAAGAGGGTAGTGGGGGTATCAGACGGGCAGTAGGACCCAGTGGCTGTAAGAGCGGTCCCGGTCCGGAGAGGGTCGGGACCTCGGTCCGAACTGGATCCGGAGCTGGGGCTGGTGGAGCCTGTAGCCTGCAGGGCCCCAGAACTGAGGTCGGAGTCGGAGACGAGTGAGTCCATGGCCCGCCGGGGGCTGGTGCCCATGGCTGGGAGGCCGTGGTTCCAGTCAGGGTCAGAGTCAGAGGGGATGGGTCTTCAGCCTGCCGAAGGTCTGAGAAGTCGAGGTCCGAGGGGTCAGGATCCCGGCTGGAGGTGGTCGTTGTCATGGGCTCCAGGCGAGCGAGCTTGTGGTCCTTCTTGGATGTGAGGAAGGAGAAGAAACAGCGGTTGGAGGCATGAATCCGGCGGAGAATGAAATGTAGGAGAGGTCCATGGCAGACGGTGGAGAGCGAGGCCCGGAGTGGTAGCAGAGAGAGGGACAGGGCCCGTAGGTATCTCCGCATGGCAGCAAGCATGGCGCGGAGAATCTGGCGGGAGCAGCGGTCAATGAAACGGAGGTTGGTAGGTTCCAGGTGAAAAACCAGTAAGGGGAAAGATAAAGGGGTGGGGGAAGGGAGGCAGGGAAGTGATAGGCAGGAAAGTTGAAGAAAGAATAGGGGAAAACACAATGGGTAGTAGAAGGAGGCAGGACCAAGAGGGAGGTGGTAGGCAGCTGGGGGAGGGGGCGGAGTGACATAGGGATAGGGGAAGGGAGGGGGAGGGAATTACCGGAAGATGGAGAATTCTATGTTCATACCAAGGGGTTGGAGACTACCTAGATGGTATATGAGGTGTTGCTCCTCCAACCTGAGTTTAGCCTCATTATGGCAGTAGAGGAGGCCATGTATGAACATATCGGAATGGGAGTGGGAAACAGAGTCGAAGTGAGTGGCTACTGGGAGATCCTGTCTGTTTTGGCGGACGGAGAGGAGGTGCTCGACGAAGCGGTCCCCCAATCTGCGTCGGGTTTCACCGATGTAGAGGAGGCCACACAGGGAACACCGGATGCAATAGATGACCCCAACAGACTCACAAGTGAAGTGTTGCCTCACTTGGAAGTACTGTTTGGGGCCCTGAATGGTGGCAAGAGAGGAGGTGTAGGGACAGGTGTAGCACTTGCGTTTACAGGGATAAGCGCCAGTTGGGAGATCCGTGGGGAGGGACGTGTGGACCAGGGAGCCACGGAGGGACCGATCCCTGCAGAAGGCAGAGAGGGAAAGATGTGCTTAGTGGTGGGGTCCTGTTGAAGGTGGCGGAAGTTGCGGAGGGTAATGTGTTGGATCCGGAGGCTAGTGGGGTGGTAGGTGAGGACAAGGGGAACTCTGTCCCTGTTGTGGTGGTGGGAGGATGGGGTGAGAGCCGAAGTGTGGGAAATGGAGGAGAAGTGGGTGAGGGCATCAGAAGGGAAACCACGATCCTTAAAGAAAGAGGACATTTGAGATGTCCTGGAACAGAAAACCTCATAGTAAATTTGCTGATGACACGAAGGTTGGAGGTGTTGTGGATAGTGTGGAGGGCTGTCAGAGGTTACAGCAGGACACTGATAGGATGCAAAACTGGGCTGAGAAGTGGCAGATGGAGTTCAACCCAGATAAGTGTAAGGTGGTTCATTTTGGTAGAGCAAATATGATGGCAGAATATAGTATTAATGGTAAGACTATTGACAGTGTGGAGGATCAGAGGGATCTTGGTGTCCAAGTCCATAGGACACTCAAAGCTGCTGCGCAGGTTGACTGGTTAAGAAAGGGTACGATGTATTGGCCTTCATCAATCTTGGGATTGAGTTATAGAGCCAAGAAGTAATGTTTCAGCTGTATAGGACCCTGGTCAGACCCCACTTGGAGTACTGTGCTCAGTTCTGGTCACCTCACTACAGGAAGGATGTGGAAACATATAGAAAGGGTGCAGAGGAGATTTACAAGGATGTTGCTTGGATTGGGGAGCATGCCTTATGAGAATAGGTTGAGTGAACTTTGTCTTTTCTCCTTGGAGCGGCAGAAGGTGAGAGGTGACCTAATAGAGGTGTATAAGATGATGAGAGGCATTGATCTTGTGGATAGTCAGAGGCTTTTTCCCAGGGCTGAAATGGCTAGCATGAGAGGACGCAGTTTTAAGGTGCTTGGAAGTAGGTACAGAGGAGATGTCAGGTGTGAGTTTTTTTTTACGCAGAAAGTGGTGAGTGCATGGAATGGGCTGCCGGTGACGTTGGTGGAGGCAGATACGATATTATCTTTTCAGAGACTCCTGGATAGGTACATAGAGTTTAGAAAAATAGAGGGCTATAGGTAACTTGAGGTAATTTCTAAAGTTAGTACATGTTCGGCACGGCATCGTGGGCAAAGAGCCCATATTGTGCTGTAGGTTTTCTATGTTTCTAAAACAAGGATAGTGATTTCCCAGAGAGAAGCATGTGGTCCATTAGCTGTGATGGCTTAGCATCGTCAGGGCCGGGCAGGGAGAGCAACTGTTAAGCGTGCTCAGAATCTGATAGTCCAAATGTCTGTAAAAGCTGAGTTGTCAGCAATTGGTATTTATTGTGTTCAGGCTGGTGTTCTAATAGACTTATCACTCTCGTGGATGTTGCTGAGTGGTGCTACCACATAGAAATATTTAGTCTTGTCAGCAGAAATTTCTAGAAGGGTGAATTGGACTCAGCTTGTACAAACCAAGTGATGGCATTTTGCTTCCAAAATTCCGGTACTATCAAAGTGACTGAATTGGCCGGCATGTTCAATAACTCTGGAATTGTCCAAAAGCATCAGGGTCACCAGTATAGGTTTTCACAAATAAAATGGCAGAGGTATTTTATGTTTCAGAAAAGCTGTAGCAACTCATTTATTGAACCCAAAAAAACTGAATACAAAGCGTGCTAATAGACCGTTATGTTGTTACCTCATCTTGTCAGACCCGCCTCTTAAAGTGAACTCCAACCCAATATTGGTGGATACGAATTCTGTTCATTTCTAGCAATTACATTATCCTATACAAGTACATCCAACATTTAAAATAGAGGTCAGGAAGAATTTTCACACTCAGAAGTATGAATCTTCAAAATTCTGTACCATAGAGGGTTCTGGTTGCTTAACAATAAATTATACTCCTGGAAATTGTACTGAATTATAAGATCTTGGGATTGTGCTCTCAAGTAAATAAGGCTTCTATTATTAGCCATTACCCTATTTCCTATAGGCTCTTTCTTAGTAACTTCCTATTTCCTAATTCCCATATTGTTCTTGAATGTTAAGTGGGGCTTTCAGAGCAATTTCTTCACTTAGCATACTGTCCTTTTATGATGTGCAGCATTGATGTTCAAGTGGGAAATGGTAAACAGCTGAAAACAGTGGCAAACTGGTGCCCAGTTAACATCCAGCGATAAACCTGTTCTGTAACCTTGAGCTTCCAAACTTAAAACAATGTTGTGATGGTTGGTCTGCTGGCTAAATTCCTTAAATCATCTGCTTCTGCATTTGATTCCATGTCCTACAGGTAGTATTGGCTGCATTGACCCTGGGCACCCTCATCCTTCTCAGCCACTAAAATCCCATTAAAATTCTCTCAACATCTCATAAAGGACTCAGTCACATTGGATAATTAATTCACACATCAGCTATGCTCCTGGTCTCTGGGTCACTGTGTGCGGAGAGTATATTGAATTTATTTAAATAAACCAACCATAAAACTTAAACAGAGTCAGTTATTTACATTTGTTATGTTGTTTGCACATTTTGCAATATGACATTACAATTTTAACCTGCAATGCCTCAGGGTCAATGTTTTAAATATCAATTATATAATTTGGAACCATTTTCAGAGTGACTGTCAAGAGTTCAAAAAGGTTATTTCATACATATGGCATACTTTTCCATGTGTAAAATGAAATTAGACTTTCATTGGCTCTTGCAAAGGCATATCTTGAGGTTAGAATGTGGTGGGTCACATCATCCGGACATCCAATAGCTCATGAGTCACAAAGCCTCATACACTCCTTATTCAAGGCTTTCCTTGAGGCAAAACTTCACACGTTGACTCTCAACCAGTCTGGTGTCTTCACTGATGCACTGAGATACACTGGAAAGGGGATAAAGCTTTACTTGCAAGGTAGAAAGCTAAGCCGTTTATTTATATGTTGAAACTTCAAGCATTTAATACAGACTCTGTAGACAGAGCAACTGGGACAAAATACAGAAAATCTGATGTAATGTAAAGGAAACACTGGAAGTATGGAGATGGTCAGGAAGCATTCATGGGGAGTTAATGTTTCAAGTTACTGATCCTTCATCGGAAATGTAAATGTTCTGGTAAACGATCACCACAAACAATGGAAAGGTGAGTGGAGACCATAAGACCATAAGACATAGGAGCAGAATTGGGCCATTCAGCCCATCAATCCCACTCCGCCATTTCATCATGGCTGTTCCTAGATCCCATTCAACCCCATACACCTGCCTTCTCACCATATCCCTTGATGTCCTGACAAATCAGGGATCTATCAACTTCTGCTTTAATTATACCCACGGACTTGGCCTCCATTGCAGTCTGTGACAGAGCATTCCACAGAATCACCACTCTTAGCCTAACAAAATTATCCTACTTCTGTTCTAAAAGTCACCCCTCAATTTTGAGGCTGTGCCCTCTAGTTCTGGATACCCCCACCAGAGGAACCATCCTCTCCACATCCACCTTATCTATTCCTTTCAACATTCAGTAGGTTTCAATGCGATCCCCACACATTCTTCTGAATTCCAGTGAGTACAGGCCCAAAGCTTCCAAATGCTCCTCATATGTTAACCTTTCTTTCCCAGAATCATCCTCATGAACCTCCTCTGGACTCTTCCCAGTGACAATACATCCTTTCTGAGATAAGGGGCCCAAAACTGTTGACAATACTCCAAGAACGACCTGACTACTGTCTTATAAAGCTTCAACATTATCTCCTTGTTTTATTTTCTATTCACTTGAAATACATGCCAACATTGCATTTGTATTCTTTATCACAGACTCAGCCTGAGAATTAACCTTCTGGGAGTCTTACACAAGGACTCTTAAGTGCCTTTGCACCTCTGATGTTTGAGCCTTCTCCTCATATAGATAATAATCCGCACTGTTATTCTTTTTACCAAAATGCATTATCATATATTTCCTAACACTGTATTCCACCTGCTACTTTCTTGCCCATTCTTTCAATTTGTCTAAGTCCTGCTGCAATCACATTTCTTCCTCAGCACTGCCTGCCCCTCCACCTATCTTCGTATCATCTGCAAATTTGCTACAAAGCCATCGATTCCACTGTCTAAATCATTGACAAACAATGTAAAAAGTTGCAGTTCCAGCAGTCGAGGCAGAGGTGAGGCAAGGAGGCGAGTGTGAGGCTGGATTGAAGAGAGGTTGAGACAAATTCAAGACGAGCGGATATAAGGCTGTCCACCAAACCCGGAACAAAGAAAGACTCCAGGTTTGATCGATCTAAGTGTCAGGCCAATTTGGAAAGGTCGGATACAGGCTGAAATGTGACGGCAAGGTCCAGGCCCAGAACGTGTTGAAACAATAAAGTCTGGGTCCTAGGGTGAGGAAGGACCCAATGTTTGGATGATTTGAATGCCTGGCCAGATTGAAAAGGCAGGGTGTCTTGACCAGAAGTGAGGGTCAGGCTGTATCTGCTCACTGCTCCACAATGTTCTCTCAGCTCTGTGCTGAACTGAGGCTGTGGCCTACTCGGGCTGCTGTGAGGCCTAGCTTTGTGTCTGTAGACTCACTTTCATTCAGAATGCTATTTGCTTACTTTATTGTTTGCACAATTTGTTTTTTCCCTTTCTGCCCATTGGGTGCTTGACGGCCTTCTTTTCTTTTAATGGGTCCTTTTAGGTTTCTTCATTTGGTGGCTGCCTGTCTGACTTGCTTAAGGCTCCTTATTAAGATTGTACAAATCCAAGGCAAGTGCTGTGAAAACAAAGTTGTGATGGGAGTAACCAAAGGCAAATGTGCTTTGGAGCAATGTGATCTCATTTTTCCCGGTAAATGTTCTTTGCAAGCATGGCACCAGAAACAATAGCCAATGCATGGATTAGACATGAAATCAACACAACTGCACAAGCATGAATCATCATGTCATCTCTGATCAAATATACATAGAGGTGCAATTTGACCCGGAAAATCGTGTAATCGTCTTGTTCTCCGGGAATCATCAATTTTGATACACGTGGTGCTAAGATTGACACTGTCACACCAAGCCAATTTCTTGGCAGTAATACTTTGTTTTTGTTAAATGAAGAAATAGATTTCGCTGCTGGCTGTCCTTGGAATTAGTAAAGCAAACTCCAACATTGCCTCTTTGTTGAACCCATCAAGACATAAGGTTGGATTTTATGCATTTTATTGTAAAAAATCTAAAGCCAACCTATGAACCCAGTAATTTTCTGTTACATGAGATATATTTTATGCATTAACTTAGTTACATCACACTATCTGACTTATTCACCACCCCAGGGAAGTCTCTCTTATCAAAATTAACTGCTTAAGCAAAAACGTGATGTCAATTATGACCTTTTGAACTTGATTAAAATTATTATTAAGGGACTTGCTTTAATATAATGTGCCGTCATTTTCTTCAACATTAGTAATTTAAAAGAACCTGAATGGTTAATTGATCAATATTTATTACATCCAACCTTGGCACGTTACATGCGTCAGTGCACGTGACAGATTAAGTTCATCTGTATTAACTCACCAGCCAGAAACAGGACAATAGCAATTAGGTACTCACTGCATGCCTCTTCATCTGATGGCACTAACCTTCTTTGCCAGGTTGATTGATCAGTGTCTTGTAGAGAGTCATATACCATTTAACAGAAGACCGATAATAATATTATGTCTTTTTTAATGGCTGATAGCCTTAATGTTGCACTATAAGAATCAGTATATCACAATCCCACTAAGAATTCTATTAATTCATTTTTCTGGGAAATATGTAAATCTTTAAGAAATTGCAAGAAAATGCAAATGAGTGGAAGAATGCAGTTGTTCTATTTGGCAGTAAACATAACTAAAGCAAAGCATTAAAAATGGATACAGGTGTTTATGTTAAATATGTGCTCTGCTCTAATACACATTCTGACCTTCCAAACTTTATGAACTTTCATCAAAATATACATTTAAATTAGTGCTTTGGGATTTAGTGTAAAGATTCAGCCAAGGTACAGCTATAAAAACAGTTTCTGTAGAAACGAGAGAACTTAGTTGGGAGAGGGTATACCCTGAACACGCTACCATCTGATGCAAGAGCTGATCTGTTTGATTCCTGTGATACATGTGCCACCAAAGCACTGTGAGCTATGGGCAGTTCACAGTGACAGTGATTACAGCATAAAGCTCAGCATTGATTTCTTCAAATAAAAGGGCTGTGATCAGTGAAGGGGAGCTTGAGTGAATTATCTAACATAAAGCTGGCCATTGAATAATGAGGCTGAAAGTTGTGGTGTACAAGACATCAATGTGACAGAATTAATTGAATTGAACAGCACTTACCTCTTGAATTCTACGTACTGAGCCAGTTTCTTTGTGAATAAATGGTGAAAGTTGTGATTTCTTCCCCCCCCCCCCAAAGCTCCAATTTCTTACAGCTGGGGAGGAAACATGTGTGATGTTATTAACTACAGTGCTGTTGCCAGACAAACGTCAGCAGCATTAAGGTGAATTCTACATAGAATTACCTGGGACAATTTCCCAACTGATCATGAGCATCAACTAATGTGTTTACAGTAAACACATCTAATTTTGCAGCAATGTTTGTTTCTTTCCCTCAGGGTGCTTTTTGCCTTCCATATGACCTCCTTCATACCAACAAAGATTCCAGCCTTGAGGACTGGCTGCTACTGTCTGCACCATTGTTAGGTGAATCGCCAAGGGCAGGATGGTTGTTGACATCTAAGGCAGCTAATGTTCTTTCTGTTGTCTTCATTGTGATGAATAACTGTTTCCACAAACACAGACCCAGTAGTCTGCTGGCTCAAAGAATAATGAAATTTAATGCACCTGCAGAGGTTGAATTGGTTTCCTATCAGTGGCATAGGGTCAGAAGAAAAGACTCACAGTTTGCAAAAAACTAATAGCATGCAATCCTTGTAAAAATCTTCTAAACACTAAATAAGCTACAGTATCATTTTTCAGTATTAATTAGAGTGACTTATTCTTATATTGCTGCAGTGGGAGAATAGGAAAAGGGAAAGTATAACAAGCACATACTCATAAATGCTAATTTGGTACTTGGCTGCAAAACCCTTTCCCTGAACCTTGTTCCTTTGTATTGTAAAATTATTGTTGTTTTACTTAGGCTTTTACTGAGCACGAGGTTCAGTTATAGGACATTTATTATGCAAGTCTGTTGTCTGCAACAACTCCCTGTGTTCTTTTTGCTTGAAAAAGTCAGTAATACGATTGTTTGAACATTACAACCCATTAAGTATGTTGGTGTGATTTTTAACAATTCTTTGATGGCTTTATCTGCTACAGTCTTGGCACCATACAGCACCATCCTGAATCCCAGAGGTCCTGGGATTAGTGGTTGCTGCTTTCTGTTGTGGGGAGCTGATACTGTTTTACGGAATCTATTCACACATCTGGCATGCCACAGTTCCCCACTTGGCACTAATGCCAAGCTTTTACTATGCTGCAGAAAAATCTCTCACTAGTGTCTAGTTAACTGTTTCCATCAAGAGAACAAGGAAGATCTAGCTACTAAAACACACTGTCCCTACTGGATGTAACTATAATCATCCTTTCCTTGGCTACTTCAGTGTCTTCCCATTTTATAGGGAAACATTAAATTTAGTAACTTACTATAAAATAAGCACAGCTCTCTAATGTGAAGCTACATGCAGGGGATTTCTCAGGGTGACATTAATCACACAATTTGCAGTTTTACTTAGGAACCCTAAATATTAAATACTCAGACAAGCAAAAATAATTGTCCTGAAGTTCTGGTCTAGATCGACGGGAGGGACTGTAGAGATTAGCTGCATGTAACTGGAACTTGGGCCAGAACTGGTTCTGTTTACATTACACCCATTTTTTTTTACTTGCAGCCCTTTCCTGGCTGGAACCCATTGCCTGCTGCCTCTATATCTTTGGGGGCATGAGTCCTACTAAAGTCAGGAAATAAAAAACTCATGCGTTCAGTTAGAGAGAAGTAATTATTCTCAAAGATAATCAGTTATCTTTATCAAGTTGCTTGTTTGTTCCATTGAGGAAAAATGTTAGAGATTCCTGTTCGGCAGAATCTTGCTGGTCTCACCAAATTTTGTGATGGAGTCCTATACCCCCGCTGCAATTTTCTGCCAGTGGTTCAGGGTGTGTACCTTTGATGGGTACTCACAAGTGCAATGCATTGGTTATATAAAGTGTTCTTACCAGGAACAATCATACTTCCACCAGACACCAGAACCCCAGGAACAACAACCCAACTGCTTGTGACTTAATTTGACCACATCGATATTTTAGGAAATTGGACTGAAATGAAATAATTTGAAGAATGTCAGATTAGGTTCTGAAAATATCAGTTTATTCAATAATATTGCAAATATTATTGACAGCAGAATAAACATGTGAGAAAAATACTGGCAAAATAATTCTTTTAAGAATGACTGCATCAAACAAATATGCTGTTTTATATTTTTCAAAATTATCCTGCATGCATGGATACTTCCAAATGCATTGCCAGGCAAGCTGGGACAAGCTAGCAATATCTTCTGAATAGTAAATTTTGTGTCCTCCCAAATGCCTCATTGCATATGCAGTCTGGAACATTTGTTCCCATTTCCAATTAGTAAAATATCCTTGTGGTTTATGATTGGGGTGATGGATCTGTCGGTGAGCAACGGAGGTGATTTTTCAACTTCTCTGCATTCCCACAGGCATGCAGCATTTGACAGATTGGACATAAGTACCATGGAGGAGTCTGACACAGATGGTGTAATTAGAAAATGCGAAGTGAGGGTGTGAATTCTATCTTTGATCAGCACCTTCTTGCAGATTGTCATCTATGTTAATATTAAGCAGTTTCTCAGAATTATAAAAAACAGCCTTGAGGTAAAATTATATACCTTTGTGATATGCTTTAGAGTCAGAAAGTGTCATTCATTTTGTCAGATTTGTGTTGCTCGACGATAGCTGATTATTTTAATGAGCCTAAAAATTGTAATTATTCTTCTGCTTTGTGAAAAAAATATTACAAAATGAATAATCAGAAAAAAATGTAGTAGGAAGAGTTTAATTGGTCTCTCTCTGTGAGTAAACATTGAAGCTCATCTGCTACTAGCAAAATTGACGATTTCATTGTTTTTTCCAGAAATCTGTATCTTTTTGTTTGTTTGTATCTTTAGACAATGGACAACCCAATTTTATCATTCATTATTTACTTGATCCAAATATTTGTAAAAGATAACACAATAAATTGTTGGCCACATTTTTAGATGTACCAGTGTGTAATTAATATTATAAGATTCTGATGCAGCTTCCCTCTCTTGTAATTGCTTAAGAGAGCTGAAGATACATGAGGATGTTTTTTTCTTCTGCTGTACTGGGTAGAAAGCAGCTTTTTGTCAAAATAAGCCATTAGCTATAATGGCATGTAGGTGTAATGGAATGTGCTTTAAACATCTGTGCTAAGAGCAGGGGAAAAATTGCTGCATGCAGACCTGTGCCTTTAGGGAGTGTGATTAAGGACTGCTTCAGAGAACTTGAGATCTGGCATGGGAAGTGAAAAAATGAAGAAAGAAAATTGTGTTAATAGAATTATAGATACTCTGCAGGGAGAACAAAAATTTAACATTTTTTTCTGTGCCTGTTTTCTTGTTTCTGCTGCATTAAGCCTTCTGTGAAATAAATTATATATACAATATGTTGAACTTCTTGTGATGATATACCGTATATAGCAAAGACAGCAAAGTAATGATTCTGAAATTTCAATATTCTTGAGTGATTTATCTGAGTGACTGCATTATTGATATTTTATTGAAACATTTTATTATAAAACCAATAAATAATGCATTCTCTGGTAAGTACCGTAATCTGATGTGCAACTATCTCAACAGATCTTCAAGACATGAGGCTTTGCATTGATTAATATCTGTTTTCCATAGTTGGGAACACAGTGTGTCAACTGCTGTATGTATTTTTTAATGCTCAATCATTTTTTCTAAATAGATTTGAAAATCAGTGACCCAGCTGGTGGTATAGATGAGATATATAAGATTTTGCTTACTCATAAAGAAAGGAAATAAATGGGCTAAAATAAAATTTAATTGTGTAATCTAAAATCTATAACATTCACACGTACTTTCATTGTATTTGGAAATAACTAGTTAATTATACAATTAATATTGGGTACTTTATCATTGCTTTTATAATTAAATCAAAATAGGAAAATATACCAAGGAAGCCATCAATTTAAAAAAAGACAGAATTACGGTATGTAAGTGTCTAAGTCTAAAATAACTTTTTAATGTAATTTTTATTCTGTCTGGAATAAGGCCTCGGTCTATGAATTCTCTTATTTATACCCCAGTCTATAACGAAAGCTGCAGTTTGTTTTAAAGAAGCAATTGTAAAATACATTTGTCTGATGATTTCACTGGCATAGTATTTCTCAGAAATTGAAACATGGATGAATTTTTTTAAAATTTCAACTAAAGTTTAATGTATCTGAGTGTGCAAGGTTGAATTGCAATGCGATTTGTGAGGAGGGTGCACTGAGGCTTCAGGAGGATATAGACTGGTTAAGTGAATTGTTGAGGACATGATAAATGGAATAAATCTGAGGTTATCCACTTCAAAAGAAAAACAAAATAGAAAGGCAAGAATATTTTCTGAGTGAGGAGATCTTGAAAATATTGTTGTTTAGAAGGAGCTGAGTTCCTTTGTGCATGAATCACCAGAAGCTAACTTGCAAGTACAGTAAAGAATTAGGAAGGATAATGCTACCGTATGTTTGGCTTTATTGCAAGAAGGCTTGAGTGCGTATATAAATTGATCTTGCTGGAAGCACAGAGGACTGTTTTAGGAACACGCCTGGAACTTTGTGTAGAGTCTGAACTGCCATGGAAACTGTAATTTTGAAAGTGGGGATGCACTAGAAGTTCTCCAGCTCAATTCTTGCCTTGGGGGTTTGTCTACGAGACGACATTAAGCAAATTGGACTCATACTCAGTGAAGTTTAGAAGAATAACCCAGTTATTTCAGGATCTCATTGTAACATTAACATCCTTGCAAAGTCTGAAAAAGCAGATCATTTACTTGAAGTGTCTAAAACCAGGAATTAGAATGTCTACACAGGGCTCAGCCATTCAGGAACCCTTTCTTCACTCAAAAGATAGTAATTCTTTGGAATCCTCTTCCCATGATAGCAGTATTTTCAAAATAGTGACTCATGCATTTTTGGTTGCTCTGCAAATCACAGGATATGAGGGAGGTGTGTGCCCCTGAGATAAATGATCAGTATTGATCTCACTGAATGGTGAAGAGGCTGGACACTGTTTCTATTACATTCTCCGTTTCATGACAAGCAGCAGCTTGTGGAAGGAAGTATTTCAGCCTGATTGAATATTGCCAAAATGTAACTTAAAACTACTTTGAGTATAAGTATCTCATAGACATAGCTTTAAATGTTGATCAATAATCTTTATCCTTGGCTAGAGTTATTATGCAAAATGAACAGAACATTAGAAGAATTTAGAAGACTAACTTGCTGGTATTTGATTATAACAAATGCCAGTCACAAAAATCTTCTTTATAATTCATAGTCAACTGGTGTTTGATTATTCAGCTAACTTTTAATATGTTGACAAAAGGTTTCCACCCTTAGCTGTTTCATTATAACATTTGTTATAATCAAAATACTATCAAGTTATTCTTCTAAATCTTTTCAATTTTTTTGAAGAGCACAATGAGCAGTCTCTACCAAAATCAAGGATATCAATGGAAATGAATGAAGCAGTTGAGCTGATAGATCTATTATTGATGATTATTATCAGATATGCACAGTGAACATCAGGGCCCTGGTGTTGTTTATAGAACAGAAAGACCTCAGTTCGCCATGGTAGCACAATGCTATTACAACTTGGGGCCTTGGAGTTCAGAGTTCAATTCCAGCACTGTCTGTGATGATTTTGTTCATTCTTCCAGTGAACAGCAGAGTAGGTTTTCTCCGAGAGCTCCAGTTTCCTACCACAATCCAAAGGCACTCCAATTAGTAGATTAATCGGTCATTGTAATTGCCCTGTGATTAGACTAGTGTTAACTAGGTGGCTTGCTGCGTGATGCAGGTCATTGGGCCAGAAGGGCTGTTCCGCTCTGTATCTCTAAATACAAACCCCATTTCCAGAAAGGTTGGGATATTTTCCAAATTGCAATAAAAACAAAAAAAATCTATGATATGTTAATTCACGTGAACCTTTATTTAACTGACAAAAGTACAAAGAAAAGATTTTCAATAGTTTTACTGACCAACTTAATTGTATTTTGTAAACATATACAAATTTAGAATTTGATGGCTGCAACATACTCAACAAAAGTTGGGACAAAGGCATGTTTACCATTGTGTTACAACACCTTTCCTTTTAATAACACTTTTTAATCATTTTGGAACTGAGGGTACTAATTGTAATAGGTTTGCAATTGGAAATTTTGTTCATTCTTGCTTGATGTAAGACTTCAGCTGCTCAACAGTCCGTGGTCTCTGTTGTCTGATTCTTCTCTTCATGATGTTCCATACATTTTCAATAGGAGATAGATCTGGACTGGCAGCAGGCTCTGTGTCTACAAAGCCACGCTATTGTAGCCTGTGCAGAATGTGGTCTGGCATTGCCCTGCTGAAATAAGCATGGGCGTCCTGGGCAGAAACGTCGCCTTGATGGCAACATATGTCTCTCTAAAATCCTAATATACACCTCAGAGTCAATGGTACCTTCACATACATGCAACTCACTCATGCCGTGGGCACTGATGCACCCCCATACCATTACAGATGCTGGCTTTTGCACCTTTCGCTGATAACAATCTGGATGGTCGTTTTCATCTTTGGCATGGAGAACTCGATGCCCGTTTTTTCCAAAAACTAGCTGAAATGTGGATTCATTTGACCACAGCACACAGTTCCACAGTCTTTCGGTCCATCTGAGATGAGCTCAGGCCCAGAGAACTCGCCGGCGTTTCTGCATAGAGTTGATGTATGGATTCCTCCTTTCGTAATACAGTTTCAAGTTGCATTTCTGGATGCAGCGACAGACTGTGTTGAGTGACAATGGTTTTCTGAAGTACTCCCGAGCCCAGGTGGCTATAATTGTCACAGTAGCATGACGGTTTCTTAGGCAGTGCCGCCTGAGGGCTCGAAGATCACGCGCATTCAACAGTGGTTTCCGACCTTGCCCTTTACACACTGAGATGTCTCTGAATTCTCTGAATCTTTTCACAATATTATGTACTGTAGATGTTGAAAGACCTAAATTCTCTGCAATCTTGCATTGGGAAATGTTCCTTTTGAACTGACTAACAATTCTCTCATGAATTTTGGCACAAAGGGGTGAGCCACGACCCATCTTTGCTTGCAAAGACTGAGCCTTTGATAGACGTTACTTTTATACCCAGTCATGATACCTCACCTGCTACCAATTAGCCTGCTTAATGTGGAGTCTTCCAAACCAGTGTTACTTGAATATTCTGTGCACTTTTCAATCTTATTTTAACTCTGTCCCAACTTTTGTTGAGTGTGTTGCAGCCATCAAATTCTAACTTTGTGTATATTTACAAAATACAATTAAGTTGCTCAGTAAAAATATTGAAAATCTTTCCTTTGTACTTTTGTCAGTTAAAGAAAGGTTCACGTGAATTAACATATCACAGATTTTTGTTTTTATTGCATTTTGGAAAATATCCCAACTTTTCTGGAAATGGGGTTTGTAAATTTTTTTTTAAACCGGAGGTATAATATCGTTCCCTGTAAATGGCAACAAACTTAGACAGGTTGGAGAAGGAGTATGGTATGCACATTCACTGGTCGTGTCATTGATTACAACAGCTGGGCTGTCACGTTACAGTCCTACAAGACCTCATGTGTGCAGGTCTGGTTGCTGTACCAAATGAAGAATCTAAAGAGGGTGCAAAACAAATTCACAAGTACATTGCAAGACTGGAAGTCTTAAGAAATAAGTTATACTGAATAGATTGAGATTGTTTATCCTGGAGTGATGGAGACAGAGAGGTGACTTGATAGACTTTTATAAAATTATGGGGGACATAGAGAAGATAGATAGTCACACTGGATAGGTGTAGGGTTTATGTTTCCTTCACTATGGCGTCCATGACCTGGAGTTAGTTTCCAAAATATGAAGTTGGTCACTCAGATGTTGATGAATCGTTAACAACCTATGACTGCAAGGAAACCTCAGTCACTGTGTATACTCAAAAAGAGAAAGGTAGGTGTATGGACGGGGTATCAAAAGATACAGAGAAAGTAGAACTGAAATAAAAGATCAGTTATGATCTTATTAATTTCCAGAGAAGTGCCAGGCCCAGCTGCATATCCTTGCCTGTATATCCTTTGACCTTATGTCCATACTCCAACAACTGCACCATTAGTATCAACTCTCCTGAATGTATCACTTCCACGTCATTAACCTATCTAAAGTCTCAATCAATCAGGAACACATCCAGGATCCTCCTTGGGAGACCAGAATCAGTACAGATTTATGGTAACATCTCCTCACTAGCAATCAACGCAGGTACACTTCAAGAATGTGTGCTTACCCCATTGCTCTTCTCTCTCTACACTCACGACTGTGTGGCCAGGCACAGCTCGAACACCATCAATAAATTTGAAGAATCTCAGATGGTGACGAAGAGGCATATGGAAATGATATAGATTAGCTGACTGAGGGATGTCACAACAGCAACCTTGCACTTAACATCAGCAAGACCAAGGAGCTGACTGTGGAATTCAAAAAGTGGAATTCAAGAGAACATACACACCAGTACTCATTAAGGGGTCTATGGTTGAAAGAGTGAGCAGCTACCAAGTTTCCCAACTTTAGGTTCTTCAGTGTTATCATTTTCAGAGGTTCAGTCCTGGGTCCAGCCTTTTCATAGAAAGCACAGCAGCACTTCTACATTCTTAGAAGTTTGTTAAGATTTGTAAGGTCATCTAAAACTTTGACAAACTTGTATAGATGTCCAGTGGAGATTGTATTGACTGGTTGCATCATGCTTGGTATGGAAGCACTAATTCCCTTGAATGGAAAAGCATACAAAAAGTAGTGAATACAGCCCAGTCCATCACGGGTAAAGCCCTCCCCACCATTGTGTACATCTATATGAGGTGATATTGCAGGAAAGCAGCATCCATTATCAAGAACCCCCACCATCCAGGCCATGCTCTCTTCTCACTGCTATCATCAGAAAAGGGTGTACAGGAGCCTCAGGACCCAAACTACCAGGTTCAGGAACAGTTATGACCCATCCCTCAACTTGAACCTGAGGGGATATCTTTATTTAACTTCACTCACCCCAACACTGAACAATTCCCACAACCTATGGACTGACAAGAGCTTTTCATTTCATGTTCTTGATATTTATTGCTTATTTATTCATTATTATTATTTCTTCTGTTGCCAAGCTGTATTGGCCCTAGTGCCCTTCCCTTGGACAACATTGGTGGCGTGGAGAGGGGAGCCTTGCAGCATAGGCAACTGCCGGTCTTCCATATAACCTTGACCAGGCCTGTGCCCTGGAAACCTTCAAAGGCACAAATCCATGGTCTCATGAGACTAACGGAGGCCTAAATTATTTCTTCTTTTTGTATTTGCACATTGGTTGTTTGGCCCTCTTGTGTGTGGTCTTTCATTAATTCTCTTGTGATTCTTTGTATTTACTGTGATTGCTACAAGAAATTAAATCTCAGGGTTGAATACAGTAACATATATGCACTTTGATAATAAATTTACTTTGAACTTTGAAGTGTTCAGTGCTTAATTATTCTACACTCTGTACCCAAAAGTTAGCTTCATCCCAACCCTAGCCTTCTCCTTCACTTGATCCAGAACTACGCTTCTACCAGAGAATGATTGCAGAGGAAAGTGGCAGCAAAAATGAGCCATCATCAATGAGTTTATCACTTATGCATAAATTCTGATATTGACACCACATATTTAATGGAGATATTGTAGGGATAAGCTGCACATGGTGAGGTAACCATCATGAACAGCCTGTAGTGAGGGATGGAGCCAAGGGAACTATGTGCTAACTTCCCAGGGAAGATTGTGAGGTGATGACTTTGAAATGATTTGCTGGTTAGCAGATGGCATTGGTTTAGTATATTTGATATTATTCATATGAAAAGCATTTGATGGCTCTGGGCCTGTATTCTCAAGAATTCAGAAGAATAAGTGAATTCATTCCCTCATTGAAACATAATCGAATGGTGAAAGACCTTGATGGAGTGTATGTGGAGAGGATATTTCATACGGTGGGAGAGACTAAGACCAGAGGACACAGCCTCAGAATAGAAGGGCATCCTTTTAGAACAGAGATGAGGAGGGACTTCTTTAGCCAGCGAGTGGTGAATCTGTGGAATTCTTTGCCACAGGCAGCTGTGGAGGCCAAGTCTTTATGTATATTTAAGGCAGAGGTTGATAGATTCTTGATTGGTCAGGGCATGAAGGGATACGGGGAGAAGGCAGGAGATTGGGGCTGAGAGGAAACTGGATGGGCCAAACTGGTTTGGCAGAGCAAACTGGATGGGCCAAATAGCCTAATTCTGCTCCTATATCTTATGGTCTATTCAAGTACTTTGAGTGCTCTGTGCCAAAACACTTTCAGGTATTTCAATGTGATCTGCTCAGTCACATACTGTACTGAGTGACAACATCTCACCATACATCTCCAAGTTGACCCGTGGTGCAATCAAAACAACTGTTAAATTTATCTGTGCATGTATGTGCTGTTAATTCTTTTTTTCTGAGCACTTGTCTATATTGGTGTCCACTCTGTTTATTCACTTAATCATATTTAATTCCAAGGTGAATATCTACTAAGTTTTGAAGATAGAGTAGCCTTCACTGTCTACCAATCATTCCTGTTGATTTAGCAGATAGCAAATACTTTAGAAACATTTGTATAAATCCTACCAGCAGACAATAGTAATCAATGAATAACTTTCTATATAAATAGTGCTGAATCGTCATTGGGGGAGGAGATGGTGGGAGGGTGGGGGTAGTTAATCCTTCCTGCCACATGCTACTTGTGTGAGCTTGACTAAAGTATTGAGCTTCAATTACAGTGTTCTGGCAATAATTCACCATTGTACATTGAGAGGTTATGATTTGCAAAGGTGAACACATCAGCTACACTCTCACAGTGTATTTTTGACACATGAGAGAATGTGTGCAATGAACACAATTCTGAAACTATTCTGGGACCCCAAAGCTTATGCCAATGAACCAAATTCTGTACCTTTACTCTATGAGATAAAAACTTAAGATTTACTGAATCTCAATTCCTGACTTGGAGCAAGATAACTAAAAATCCAATCTGGAACCAGGTCTAAGGAATCTAATTTAAAATTGTCAGGACTCATTTTACCCTCCACAGCTCAACCTGTTATCTCCAAACTAATTCCTAATGCTGACTTGAAATAAACTCTTTCTCAAATTCTGATGTTATTTTGAGATTGCTCTGTTCCTGGATTGAATTAGGTTGCTAACACCAACCCGAATATTAATGCTTAGTGGCATCATAGTGGTTTTATCTGCTATGCCTTCAAGGGGAAACCTTGTCAGAAAATTGCATTGAAAACCATGTCTTTGATCATCAATTATTCTCAGAGAAGAAAGAAACATTATTAAATTAGATGGTTCTTAATTCAGTCCTTATTCTTATTCTGTCATACCTTAAAGATATTTCTGGATTATTTTGTCTTCATTTGAAATTACTTTTGTGGAAATGATAACATTATTGAATAAAAACATAACTTAGATAGTCCTCTGCATTCTGCATTACATTTATGTGAGAGCCCTAATATTATTTACATCTTCACCGTTTATAATTATCCTCGTTATTTTTTAAATGGACATATGGTTTGCACTGACTTCAGCAACAGGAAACAATAGGTTGACTTTCTGTGTACGTATTACTAATGTATATACTCCTGTAAGCTAGTTTCTGGTGAGTAACACAGAGTGTGTGTAAAACATAATGTGCAAAATACAAATGGTGCATCTTGAATTTAGAGTTTTTTTAGTGGGCTGCCCCCATGTGCTCAACACATATGATCAAATACAGCATTCAGTGATGCAACACCTTCTTAATTTCTCCCTTTCTAGTGGAATTATCTTAACTGATCCACTGGATTTCAATTTCTCTTTGGTGTAATGTACAGGTGTAATTTATAAATACCCAAAAAATGGTTTTAATGCATCATGCATCTCAGATTCTTTGAAGGTATCTCATCTTCACTGTCTTCAGTCAGGCTGTGGGTCAATTCTTCATCAACATTGGAGGACAGACTTCAGGAGTATATTCAAACTCAATGTTCATTTACGTATCTCTTGCTAATCTTGTGCTGAAATTAGGTGGACTATATGACTCTTTCTGCTCTTTCCTTTGGTCTTTCAGATTTTAAAGCTTGGAACTGTACACTTCACAATCTCTTTGATGTTCTATTTTTTATCACTGACCTTACCATGGAATCTGGACTTCTCCTGTATCAAATGTTTCTGCATGATTGAATGCTAAGCTGAAGTTTGATGTAGATTGAAGCTCAAAGGAATATTATGAGTCATTGTTTCAGAAGTGCTCCATGATTCTTTTTAGTGCCTTTTTCATTTACTTGCTGGCCATTCGGTTCTCTTAGGATGTGAAGTTTGATCCAATTTTATTTCACAAACTATTCCAGGAAGTTATCAATGCCTGCAGTAATCTCTGTGGATGATTGGAGAAGGCCCCTTTTACTTTCACATTTGGAAATGGAATCACCATCTTTAGCAGATTGTGCACTTGTTGGCTCATCTTTCCAGCTCCTTGTCTTTGCTAGAGAAAGGTATTGCTAGATTAGGTATGAAGGGTCTTGGTGGCCTGAAATGTTGAATGTTTAATCATTTCCATAGATGCTGCCTGATCTGCTGAGTCCTTCCAGCATTTTGTGTCTGTTGATTTACGTCCCATCTTCCATCTTGTGTAGCATTCCCTTCCTTACAAAGTTTATAATAGATCTTTATAAAGAAAATTTCCATGTTAACTGTGCACACTGGTCTGAGTTTGAGTTTCATTGCTTCAAAGCCATCCCACTGAAGTGAGTGAGGATGGTTTTCAGGTTCACCCTACTACTGAATAACAGTTGCTTCTGTAACTCCTGGAGCAATGCTGAAAGAAATTTCATGATCTCACAAGATATGTATCTCAAGGTATACATTTATCTCCATACTCCCGCATGCAGATTCTCAAAGAGTTTTTTTTTGTGTGTATACTGAGGTCAGAGTTCTTTAGTTAAAGCACCACTCATCAGGAAAACAAACTTCGATAGCCCCCTCAAAATTTCAAGAAAAGCTGCCAATCTGACAATATTTCTCATAATGTCGCATCCTAATTCTCATATTCATCTAGAATCTTAAAGCATCTATTACAAGGGAACTTTCTAAGACTACATACCAATGCACAAATCCAATTGTGAAAGTTAAAATTAAAAAACTTCATTTTGTTCTTAAATTATGAGGCACAACTGTTCACTTACACTGAATGCTGATATACACAATATCACAGGTTTAAGTGTTGACAATATGGATTTCTACTGAAAATTTTATTGATATTTAAGAATATCATCAAATTCTACTTCTGCAGAGTGAGTGTAGAGAGATACAGGTATGAACGGGATAACCAATTGCTGCACAGATCACTCAATCTACTTGTATTCCAGGACTGGAGTAACATATAAACTGAAGTATTTTCTTGCATGAAGACAATCAATTGTGTTTTTAAACAATGTGTTTGCTAGTTCACAACTCACAGCAGACTTTACTGATTCAGCTTCCCTTAAACAAATTTGAATTCTCGTCCTCTGGAATATCTGACCACTTCATAAGCAAAGGTTATGACCATTATTCCTGTTCTCATTCAGAACATCTGGGGCAGCTTCTCTTAAGAAATTGGTATTATGCACTGGTATTATGGTGGTGCCTTTAGGGGATCTGCAGAGGTTGCTCTGTAAATGCTGACTGAATCCTATATTTGCAAAGTTAGGCGACCTAGTAATTGCTTTGCGTTGCTGCTGTGGTTCAAAATATTTCTAACTAAAAGAAGATATATTTTCAATTCCTATTGTAATTGTAAAATTTGTTATTTTTACAGGGAAACAAGTTGTTTATTACATGATATCCAAAGTCAGTGATTTTCCTTCCATGTTCTCCCAGTGCACAATGCATATGCAATGATATCCATGCATACAATACAGAAGCAAGCCTTCTCTAAGAATGTGAAGCTTATTTGGTGAAACCTGCCTATGCATTTCACATGACCCTTGCATCTGGTGCAGTCAAACAGAAGCAGGTAGATGTCTTTCAAATAAAAGACCATTAATTCTATATCTCCGGTTATTTTTACTTCAGCTTTCTTTTGCATTAATATACTTTCCCCATTTTGTTGTTTTTTCCATGCTCATCAGAATATTTATTGTTATATTTATTACAAACCATGGGTACTGTTTATTCTGTGAGCTTCAGGCAAACGAAGACAATCATTGCACCCTGGTGTATATGAAAGTAAATGAATTAGAATCTGAATCTGATCCCTCACCAAATTACCTAAAAACGTTGATATTGATTCCTAAGGACTATAAGCTACCCAGCTGAAAGATGAGGTGTCGTTCCTTAAGCTAATTTTGGCCACAATTGAAGAGTGTAGCAGATCATTGATAGATAGGTCAGTATAGGCAAGGGACAAAAAAATTAAAAGTGTGAAGTGACAGAAGCTCAGTATCACCCCTGCAGACTGAACCTAGGTGCCCCACAACGTAGCTCTCTATTTTTCATCTGGTTTCTTCCAATATTGAAGAGGCCATATTATGAGCAAAAATTGCAATGGTTTAAATTGGAAGTCTGGTTACCACGTTATAAGAAAGGCATTATTAAGTTAGAGAAGCAGCAGAAAAGATTCACAAGGATGTTGCCTGGATTATAAGGAGAGATTAGAAGAGCTATGTCTCCAGGAATGTGGCTCTTTTGCTCTTTTTTCCATGGGTTTCTTTAACTATTTGGCTTCCCTTCTCCTTCACCAGTTTAGCTGGAAAACCATTGATGCATCTTTAAAGCCTAACATTATACACAGCACAAAAGGCAATCTTGTGCCTGGCTAACATCAAGACTTGTCACATGACTTACATATGCAATCCTGTGTAACTCGTTCAAGAGATTGAGCAACAAATCTACAAATATCTGCTGATCCCCTCACAAAGCCTGGGTGCAGGCCACATCCTGCTGTTAAGATTTGCTTTCATGTTCATGGTCCATGCAAGTTGTTAATTAACTATCTGTGATTCAGTTGCACAAGGGAATGGCAGCTTGGCATCGCATTTGGATGGATGTCACCTGTATGTGCTCTACATGCTCCAGGTGTCATATGTAAGAAATAGATGATGAATTACCTTAATCAATAGCTATTATTTAGCACTCAAAAATCTATGACGTGTGTGGTGGAAATTTTGTACTTTTTTTACACTACTGTTTGGATTACACGAAGTTGAATTATTCATTTTAATAATGTTGCACCTATGAATTCAGCCGTTCTAGTTTCCCTCATGACTTCGGAACAGTTGATGTCAACTGATTTTCTATCCAATTCACTCTCTCGTGTCACTTTAATATTTTAAGCCTGTGAATTTTAAGCTTGTTAAATAATCACATTCTCACAATTCACATGTTTCAAAGCTACATTATTCAATGCTATAAACACAAGAGATTCTGCAAAAGCTGGAAATCCAGAGTAGCGCATACAAATTTATGGAGAGGAATAAATAGCTGATGTTTCAGGCTAAGGACCTTCATCAGGCTGAGTCCTAATGAGGGGTCTCGGCGTGAAACGTTGACTGTTTACTCGTCTCCATCGATGCTGCATGATTGCTGAATTCCTCCAGCACTGTGTGTAATTTTTCACATTATCAAAGTCAGCAGTGTAGTTGATGCTGAGGAAAAAAAATCTAAGTTTCAGAGAGACATCAATTGGTGTTAATTCCTTTTCCCTCTTCACAGCCTGGCTTGCCGAGTATTTCCAACATTTTCTATATTGATTTTAGTTTTCGTTCTTTTGAACATTTAAAAAAATACCAGAATGGGTACTTGGAGAACAATGACATAGAAATAACTAAAGTAGCTCCAGTTTTAACCAACATCTTAAACATGGAGCTCAGACAGTGCATTAAATTTTGATGATCTTTAACGCAATGACTGCACAGAATGTGCACATTTGCTTTACTAGATTTGGTTTTATGAAATGATCGTTAAAATATGCATGGTAAGAAAATGTAACTCTATTTTTCACCTTTTTAAACATGGTACTTCACACTCATATGCTGTATTAGAATTAAGATTAGATTTAGTCTATGAACATGATTGGAATTATCACCTAGGTAATTCCAATATAAATGTGAGCTGTAACCTAGATAAATCTACATTTGGAATTTCCAGTTTCATTCCTTGAATTATTCCAAAGCCTTCACAAATGCTTTCTCAGTAAAGTGTAATGAATAGAATCCAGTCAACTTCCACTAAAACAATGACAGTGAATCTTTTCCAATAGCTTGCCGACTGTAGTTGTACCGAAGATGGAGTTTAGAGTTTAAAGTTCAGCTAACACTTCTTAATGACTTCACAATTTGTCAAAAATAGTAGTCTCTTAAATACATTATTAGGTGCAGAAGTGTGCTATAAATAAAATCAGCACAATTTAAAGTCCAAACCTTTTTCAGGACCTTGACTTGAAACATTAGGCCCTGTGAAGGAAAAGGACATGCATTTTTGCAGTGGCTATCACATATCAGATGGCTCCAGAATACAGTCAATTACTTTGAAATGCCATCACAATTGTTAATATTCACAGTATATGTTTCCAGGCATAGAGCAGAATTTCATGATTAATTGGCCCTGTCTAACTCTGTACAGCTTAATCAATTAATGCATTATTTATTGATCTTTTTGTCATGTCTCCTGCTGCCTTCTATGCCAGTTCAATTTCAAAAAGAGTAACATGGAAAGATGTTGAAGGGTCACTTGTCCATCTTTAGATGTTGTTTAATGAGAAAGAGAGAAAATAGTCATCAATGATTATTTGAATATTTAAACTATTGCTTGTCTTGTACAAATAAATGTTTTAAGTTAATAGAGTAAAAATTTATACTGCAGAGATTTTGCATTCTTCCCATTGTCATGTTTAGACTTTGAATTTCTAATCTTCCTAATATTTCATTGCATTCATATTTCTCAACTGTGTCTAGATACTCCAATAATAGAATAGGCCACATTTTTAGCTTGCCAAGTTATCATTATTTTGTTTTATGTTATTATATTTTAAACATATTCTTTATGTGGATTGTATTTTAATGGAATTATGGAACACAGTCAGGATGCTCACATCATTGCTGTCTAGCAGGCAACTAATGAGGAACAGTATACACCATCAACTTCACCTTTATTAAAGGCCCTCCTTAATAAAGGAGGCCTTCTCTTTGCCTTTTCCCTGTCAGTCTATCTTCTGTTTATGCAAATATATTTCCTGTAAAACTATTGGCATTTATCATGTTTAACAGTCTCATATATGGTACCTTGTCAAAGGTCTTCTGAAAATCCAAGTAAACAATAGATTTTCCAGGCAAGATTTCCTATTAAGGAAGCCATGCTGACTTTAGTCTATTTTATGATGTGCTTCCTAGTACCCCCAAAATCTCATCCTTAATAAAGACCTAACATCTTTTCAACCACTGAAGTCAGGCTAACTGGCCTATCATTTCCCATCCTTTGCTTCCCTCTCTTCTGAAAAAGTGGGAATGTCCTATGCAATTTGTCAAGGTATCACAGGAAAGATACAATCATTGACAAAAAAAATTGCTGACTGGTAGGAGGCAACAAGTGTGAATAAAGGGGGCTTTTTCTGATTAGCTATGGAGGATTAGTGGTGTTCCCCAATGGGTCGGTGTTGGGGCTGCTTCTTTTCACGTTCTATGTCAATAACTCAAATGACAGAATTGATGGGTTTGTGTCCATGCTTACGAACAATAGGAAGATAGGTGGTGGGGCAGGTAGTGTTGAGGAGTGAGGGAATGTGCAAAAGGACTTAGATAGAGAAGGCAATGAGCAAAGAAGCAGCTGATGAAACATAGTACAGGAAGGTATACGGTCATGCACTTTGGTAAATGAAATAAAGGTGAACACAATATTCTAAATGGAGAGAAAATTCAGAAATCAGAGGTTCAAAGAGATTTGGGAGACCTCATGCAGGACTCCCTAAAGGTTTATTTACAGATTGAGTTGAGATAAGGAAGGCAAATGCAATGTTAGCGTTCATTTCAAGAAGACTAGAATATAAAAGCAAGGATGTAATGCTAAGGCTTTATAAAGCATTGGTCGGACCACGCTTGGAGAATTGTGAACAGTTTTGGAATCCTTACTTCAGAAAGATATGCTAGCATTGGAGAGGGTCCAAGTTGAGAGTGACAAGCATGACCTGGGAATGAAAGTATGAGGTGAGTTTGATTACTATGGGCCTGCACTCACTGGAGCTTAGAAGGCAGAGGGGCAGCTCATTGAAACCTATCAAATATAGATAGACTAGACATGGAGAGGGCATTTTTAGGGTGTGGGTGTTTAGGACCAGAGGGCACAGTTTCAGAATACAAGGACGTCCCTTTAGACAAAAAAAAGACAAGATGAGAAAAAATTTCTTTAGCCAGGTAGTGGTGAATCTGTGAAATTCATTGCCTGCTAGGGAGGCCAAGTAATTGGGGATATTTAAAGCATTGGGTGATAGTTTCTCAATTAGGAAGACCATGAAAGTTTATGAGAAAAACACAGGAAAATGGGGTTAGATGGATAATAAATTAGCCATGATTGAATGGCAGACCAGTCTTGATGAGCTGACTGTCCTAAAACTGTTCCATAGAAACATAGAAACATAGAAAATAGGTGCAGGAGTAGGCCATTCGGCCCTTCAAGCCTGCACCGCCATTCACTATGATCATGGCTGATCATCCAACTCAGAACCCTGTACCAGCTTTCCCTCCATACCCCCTGATCCCTTTAGCCACAAGGGCCATATCTAACTCCCTCTTAAATATAGCCAATGAACTGGCCTCAACTATTTCCTGTGGCAGAGAATTACACAGATTCACCACTCTCTGTGTGAAGAAGTTCTTCCTAATCTCGGTCCTAAAAGGCTTCCCCTTTATCCTCGAACTGTGACCCCTCGTTCCGGACTACCCCAACATCGGGAACAATCTTCCTGCATCTAGCCTGTGTCTTATGATCTTCCTGCAACATCTAGCTTACCTTTATATTTCATCTTTTCTCTCCTTATGATATTTAGTTGCCTTCAGTTGTTTTTTAAAATTTTCACAACCCTCTAACTTCCACTATTTTTTGCTATATTATATGCCCTCTTGTTTGATGTTTTTGACTTCCCCTGTCTGCCACAGTTATATCATCTTTTTAGAATATTCCTTCATCTTTGTGATGTGTCTTACCTGTCCTTCCTGAATTGCTCCCAGAAACCAATTTCCTTCGGGATCAATAAAGTATGACTATGACTATGAAACGCTAGCCATTGCTGTTCTGCCGTAATCCTCGCTAGTGTCCCGTTCCAATCAAAGTTGGCCAGCTCTTCTCTCGTACCTCTGTAATTCCCCCCCTCTCCAGTTTACTACTGATATATCTGACTTTATCTTCTCCATCTCAAGCTGAAGGGTGAATTCTATCATACTATGATCACTGCCTCCTAGGGGTTCCTTTGCCTAAAGCTTCCAATCACATCTGTTCCATTATATCAAACCCAATCCAAAATTGCCTTTTCCCAGTTGGCTCAACCACAAGTTGCTCTAAAAAGCCATCTCATATGCATTCTACAAATTCCATCTCTTGGGATCCAGCACCAACCTGATTTTCCCATTCTATCTGCATATTGAAATCTCCAGTGACTATCACAGTATTGCCCTTTTCACACAATTTTTCTATCTTCTGTTGTAATTTGTACCCCACATCCTGGCTTCTGTTCAGAGGCCTGTATATAACTCCCATAAGGTCTTTTTACCCTTGAAGTTTCTTAACTCTACCCACAAGGATTCTACACCTTACAATCCTATGTCACCTCTTTCTAAGGATTTAATTTCATTTTTTAGCAACAGAGTCACCCTACCCCTTCTGCCTACCTGCCTGTCCTTTTGATACAACGTGTATCCTGTGACGTTAAGCTCCCAACTATGATCTTCTTTCAGCATCAACTCAGTGATGTCCATATGTCATACCTGCTAATCTCTAACTGCACCTCAAAATCATCTACCTTATTCTGTATACTGTGTGCATTCAAATATAACACTTTCAGTCCTCTATTCATCACCCATTTTGATTTTTCTCCCATGTTACAGTTCAAATCATTGTACTGACTGTAATGTTGCCCTATCATCTGTTTGACCTTTCTCACTGTCTTACTACACATTTCATCTATTTGTATACCAACTGACCCATCCTCAACCTATACCTCAGTTCTCTTCCCCCTGCTAAATTAGCTTAAACTCTTCCAACAGCTCTAGCATGTCTGCCATAAGGATATTAGTCCCCCTTGGGCTCAGGTGTAACAAGTAACTTTTGCATAGGTCAGACTTTCCTCAAAAGAGATCCCAATGATCCGGAAATCTGAAACCCTGATCCCTGCACCAAGTCCTCAGCCATGCATTCATCTGCCAAATCATCCCATTCTTACCCTCACTAGCTCGTGACACAGGCACTAATCCAGAGATTACTATCCTGGAGGTCCTGCTTTTCAGATTTCTACCTAATTCCCTGTATTCTCTCTTCAGGACCTCCTCCCTTTTGTTATCTATGCTGGTGGTACAAGTATGTACCAGATGTTTTGGTTGCTCACTCTTCCCCTTTAGAATGTTGTGGTCTCAGCCCAAGACATCCCCGACTCTGGCAATTTCCTGTCCACAGAATCTCCTCTCTGCTCCTCTAACTATGGAATCCCCTATCACTACTGCTCTCCCCTTCTCCCCCCACCCCTCTAAGCCACATTGGTACTGAATTGGGCTGAGACCTGACCACTGTGGCTTTCCTCTGCTAGATCATCCCCTCCAACAGTATCCAAAGTGGTATACTTGTCTTTGAGGGGAATAGCCACAAGGGTATCCTACACTAGCTGCCCATCCCCTTTGCCCCTCCTGATAGTCCTACATTTACCTGTTTCCTGCACCTTGGGTGTAGCTAACTCCTTGTATGTGTAGTCGATCAACTCAGCCTCCTGAATGATCTGGAGTTCATCGGATTCCAACCCCAATTCTTTAACACCATCTGAAAGAAGCTGCAGCTGGGTGCACTTCTATCAGGTGTAATCGTCAGGAACACTGGAGGTCTCCCTGCCTTCCCACATCCTTCAAGAGAAGCATTCCACTATCCTGCCTGGCATCCCCACTGCTCTAACTGTGCAATAAGAAAGAAAAAGATAGATCAAGTTTTTAAAATCTACCTATCGCTTTGGCCTCTCCTCATCACAGCCTCTATGAGCCAAAGCCCCAACTCCCTACTCTAACAATGGCCCACTCACACAATGGCCATTCCCACAATGGCTGTTTTGCTTGAACCTAAATTTTCTATATTGTCGAGTGCTTAATTATGCACAATTAAACATCTCTTCAGGAACTGTGGCACTATATTGACTCCACTAGTACACTCTGAGTACTGTAATACTGTAGTACTGTAAAATGGGAACTGTTGGCCTCTACAAAAAGGAGTTACTGTTTATTCTTTTTTTTATTTTGGTGGATCGAACAAATTGATTCTCGACTGCTGAATATCCTTTGAAGGTGGTCTGAGATGCTGTTTAGTTTGCTGCCAGTTAACCAAGATACCACTTGGGATGCTAGATGCTGCTTCCGAGGAATACGATCCTTCCTCCCTAAAGAAAGAGACTTTTGTAACAACCATATTATGTTCATCTTCCTTTGAAAAACAAGCTCTGGTAATCACAATGCAAATCAAATTTATTCACCTGGGATACAAGCAGAATGCTATTGAGTATATTTTGTAATATTTTTAAACTCGTTTATGATGTCCTTATTTCTGTTTGCTACATTGTTCATTAGAGAGATTGAACTTAATATCTATTATGTACAATAGGGAATGCTAATAGATGGAAGCAACTTCTTGGTGTTTTTTGTGCTTCTTATTGAATGCTCCTACTCTCTGGCTAATGGAGAATTAGATACAACTGCTAATGTACAAAACATGGCATATTAATGGGATTGCTTTAGGTGTAATTCTTTATAGCATAGTTTCTTAATGTATTTCCTCAATAAATGTTTTTCCTGTCCTATGTGATCAAGAATGTTCCATCAATCATTTGTTTCGGCATAGAGGTGTAGCAGTTAGCGCTGCTGCCTTGAAGCTTGAAGGACCGAGGTTTAATTCTGACCTCTGGTTCTGCCTGTGCAGAGTTTGCATATTCTCCACTTCATCACATACGTTTTCTCCCGTATCCCAAGGGTGCATTCGTAGATTAATTGGCTACAGTGAATTCCCTTAACAGGTGCTAGAAGAATCAAAGGGAGTTTGATGGGCATGAGAGAGAGAAAAGAAAGTTGCAGGGTTACAGGGAAATAATGAGAGCAGGAATGGGGCAGATTGGTTTGTTCTTGTAGGAGCTGGCACAGACTCGATAGTCTGAGTAATCTCCTTCTGCACTGTATTTGTTAATTGTTAAGAAAGTCACATCTTAAATCTCAGTGAAATTAACTAATTGATTTCAAATGCACCGTGGGGTCATCTGAAATAAGGATTCAAAGGCAAAGATAACATTAAACTACTTCATATTGAATCTTCCATAGGAAACTTGTGCAGCATTTGCCTATAGTGTAGAATGTGTATGGTTATTCCTGACCTCAATAACCCTCTAGATAATTACCCAATGTGATGAAGCATGAAAATAGGAAATTATTTCCAAAGAGAAAAAAAATATGTAGCTGGTCACTCAGCAGCTCCATAGACAAAACAAAGTTAACTATAAAACTTAATTTGTAGTGTGACTTCAATAAAGGGCACAACTGTAGCCTTAAGCAATTCCAGGAGATAGACAGAGATGTTGTAAACCAGGCACCCCTAACATTATCCAGTAAGGCTTCAGGAAGAACCCTTTTGAACAATGGGTTAATGGGAGAATCAAAAAGAAATATCTTGCATTAGAGTACTTCATCCAAATTCAGTCTTAGACTCACACATAAAAGTTGCTGGTGAACGCAACAGGCCAGGCAGCATCTCTAGGAAGAGGTGCAGTCGACGTTTCGGGCCGAGACCCTTCATCAGGACTAACCTGTTAGTCCTGATGAAGGGTCTCAGCCCAAAACGTCGACTGTACCTCTTCCTAGAAATGCTGCCTAGCCTGCTGCGTTCACCAGGAAATTTTATGTGTTGCTTGAAATTTCAGCATCTGCAGATTTCTTCGTGTTCAGTCTTAGACTGTCAACATCTTCATAACAATTGTTTAGTATCATCAGTTTATCTAAGGAAGCAATCCACTTTGAACTTTCAAGATGAAATTAAATATGACAGAAGATAAAACTGGCTCAAGATTAGTCATAGATACTCATTAAAGAACCAGAAAAACTAATGTCTATTATAGACATAAGGAGACTCAGAAAGATCAGCTATTCAGTAAAAGGGTACAGAATGAAAAATACACTACCGCAAGTCACAGCCTGCACTCTATAAACTAAGCATAATCCTGTAATACTCCGAATCTAGTGTGAAAGGAAGGAGCTGTACCTTCCAATCCAACAGCATGCCTTTGATTAGGAAGCTTAAGGTAAAGGATCTCGTTTTCTTTGCACTACTTATTTTAACATTAACTATTTAATAAACATCTATAGTGGCATGCAAAAGTTTGGGCACCCCTGCTCAAAATTTCTGTTACTGTGAATAGCTAAACGAGTAAAAGATGACCTGATTTCCAAAAGGCATGAAGTTAAAGATGACACATTTCTTGAATATTTTAAGCAAGATTACTTTTTTATATCCATTTTTTACAGTTTCAAAAAAGGAAAAGGGCCTGAAGCAAAAGTTTGGGCACCCTGCATGGTCAGTACTTAGTAACACCCCCTTTGGCAAGTATCACAGCTTGTAATCACTTTCTGTAGCCAGCTAAGAGTCTTTCAATTCTTGTTTGGGGGATTTTCGCCCATTCTTCCTTGCAAAGGGTTTCTAGTTCTGTGAGATTATTGGGCTGTCTTGCATGCACTGCTCTTTTGAGGTCTCTCCACAGATTTTTGATGATGTTTAGTTCGGGGGACTGTGAGGGCCATGGCAAAACCTTCAGCTTGCGCCTCTTGAGGTAGTCCATTGTGGATTTTGAGGTGTGTTTAGGATCATTATCCTGTTGTAGAAGCCATCCTCTTATCATCTTCATCTTCTTTACAGACGGTGTGATGTTTGCTTCCAGATTTTGCTGGTATTTACAAAGTAATTGAATTCATTCTTACCTGTACCAGTGAAATGTTCCCTATGCCACTGGCTGCAATACAAGCCCAAAGCATGATCGATCCAGCCCTGTGCTTAACAGTTGGAGAGGGGTTCTTTTCATGAAATTTAGCACCTCTCTTTCTCCAAACATACCTTTGCCCATTGCGGCCAAAAAGTTCTATTTTAACTTCATCATTCGACAGGACTTGTTTCCAAAATGCATCAGGCCTGTTTAGATGTTCCTTTGCAAACTTCTGACGCTGAATTTTGTGGTGAGGACGCAGGAAAGGTTTTCTTCTGATGACGCTTCCATGAAGGTCATATTTGTGCAGGTGTCACTGCACAGTAGAGCAGTGCACCACCACTCCAGAGTCTGCTAAATCTTCCTGAAGGTCTTTTGCAGTCAACCGGGGGTTTTGATTTGCCTTTCTAGCAATCCTATGAGCAATTCTCTCGGAAAGTTTTCTTGATCTTCCAGACGTCAACTTGACCTCCACCGTTCCTGTTAACTGTCATTTCTTAATTACATTACAAACTGAGGAAATGGCTACCTGAAAACGCGTTGCTATTTTCTTATAGCCTTCTCCTGCTTTGTGGGCATCATTTATTTTAATTTTCAGAGTGTTGGGCAGCTGCTTAGAGGAGCCCATGGCTGCTGATTCTTGGGACAAGGTTTGAGGAGTCAGGGTATTTATAAAGCTTTGAAATTAGCATCACCTGGCCTTTCCTAATGATAACTATGAACAAGCCATAGCCCTAACAAGCTTATTGAGGTCTGAGACCTTGGTAAAAGTTATCTGAGATCTCAAATCTCTTGGGGTGCCCAAACTTTTGCATGGTGCTCCTTTACTTTTTTTCCACTCTAAAACGGTACAAAACAAAAATAATACACTAATCTTGCTTAAAATGTTGAAAAGAATGTTTCATCTTTAACTTTATAACTTTTGGAGATTAGTTCATCTTCTAGTCACTTAACTATTCACAGTAACAGAAATTTTGACCAGGGGTGCCCAAACCTTTATATGCCTCTGTACGTACTTACTGCAAGTCAGTTTGTTTCCTCTACATTTATTTTTCATGTATTTCATTGTACTGCTGTCATAAAGTTAAAACATTTCATGACATATGCAGGTGATATTAAACCTGATTGTGATTCTGATTCTTAGGAGGCAGTGATAATAATATGATAAAATTCATCTTGCCATTTGAGATGGAGATGACAAATTCAGATTACAGTTGAGTAAAGATAACTACAGAGGTAGGAGAGAGGAGCTGAATGAAGTTCAAAGTAAATTTATTATCAAAGTACGTATACGTCACCATTTAAAACCTTGAGGACTCAATAAAACCATCATAGAATAAAAATAATTTAGAGAGCATATCCTGGGAGGTGGGGGTCTCTGATGATGGATGCTACTTTCCTACGACAATGCCTTGTGTAGATGTGCTCAATGGTGAGGAAAGCTTCAGCCATGATGGACAGGGCCGTATCAACTACTTTTGTAGGATACTCCACTCAAGAGCATTTGTGTTCCCTTACCCGGCTGTAATGCAGCTAATCAATATATTCTCCACTACACATCTATAGAAGTTTGTCACAGTTTTAGATGTCATGTGAATCTTTGTAAACTCCTAAAGAAGTCGAGGCGCTGTTGTGTTTTCTTCACACATGGACAGAACAGAGCTTATGAAAGAAAGCACCAAGAAATTTAAAGTTCCTCTTGGCGTTATCCTTCCATAGCTCCTGTCCTGGTCCTTTCTACCTCTGATCCTCCTGAAGTCAATATTCAGCTGTTTGGTTTTGCTGACAACTAAAGTTGATTGGAAGGGGACACTTGGGCAGGGATGACAGTTGAGCAACAATGGCTGATATTTCGGGGAGTAATTTGGAAATCACAGGATGAGTTCATTCTGTAGAAGAAGAAGCATTCTAAAGGGAGGATGATGCAACTGTGGCTGACCAGCAAAGTCAAAGAGAGCACACACGCAAGAACTAGGCCTCCATTGGTCAGGATCAGACATGGATGTAGTATTCTAGCAAGCCAGAGCAGTACAGTATGGAGATCAAGCTCCTCCACTCCATGCATCTGATGAGACAAAAGATACGGCAGAGACCGATACATTTTGGCAGCAGCTGCTTCGCAGGAGCTGCCAGACAACATTGAACTCAACATAGGACTGCCTTAGGAACATCAATTTTGATTTTTTCCCCCTCGGGGTTTATTCCCGAAGCCTTCTCCATGTGTGGGTACAGTGCAAGGCAGAAGAGTTTGAGATCAGAGTTTTCCTTCTGCTAGATGAGTTACCAACCAGGGCCAATGAGCCTCATAGGCCTGAAGTGACAGGTTTTAAGGCATCAGTAACCTGCCTTTGCCCCTTCTCCTGTCAGTAGAAACGGTTCCGCTGGGCTTGGTAGCTAAACCACATGTGAAGGTCAGGAGCTGGACTTGGTTGTCGGAGGCTATTTGAGGCCACGCCATTGGGAGCATTTAATAGGTAGTGGGAGCTTGTCCCTATTACCACCCCCAGATATAACAACCTTAAGGAATCAAAAAGCAAGGGAGTGCATACAATATAGCAAAAATTAGTGGGAAGCTAGAACATTGGGAAGCAATTAAAATGCAAATGAAGCAAGTAATAAAACAATAAGGAGAGAAAAGATGAAATATGTAAACAAAACACATAATATACTGGAGGAACTCAGCAGACAAGATCTACGGAAAAGAATAAACAGTTGTCATTTCTGGCCAGGACCCTTCATCAGTACTGGAAATGAAGGGAAGAAGTCAGAATAAGACGGTGGGGTGAGGGGGATGAGGGGGCAAGAAGTACAAGGTGGTAGGTAGTAGGTGAAACCAGGAGAGGGGGAGGGAGGGTGAAGGAAAAAGCTGGGAAGTTTATTGGTGGAAGAGAGAAAGGGTTGGAGAAGAGGGAATCTGACAGACCATGGAAGAAAGGGAAGAGTACCAGAGGAGGTGGTGGCCAGGTAAGAAAGGAAGGTGTGAGAGGGAAAGATGAAGGAGAGGAGAAGCAACATTTAATGGAAGTTTGAGTTATCAATGTTCATTCCATCAGGCTACCAAGACGGAATATAAGGTGTTGCTCCTCCAACCTGAGTGTGGCCTCATCTTGGCAGTACTGGAGTCCATGGATTGACATTTCAGAATGGGAATGGAAATTAAAATCGAACTGGGTAGTCTCCAGGAAGTCCCACTTATTGTGGCAGATGGAGCAAAGGTGCTTGATGATGCAGTCTCCCAATCTACGTTGGGTCTCACTAATAGGCAAGATGCCATACCTGACACAGTAGATGATGTCAACAGATCTTGCAGGCGTCTTGTTGTCTCACCTTTTTGGGGCACTGAATGATGGTGAGGGAAGAGGTGTAGCACTTGTTCTGCTTGCAAGGAAAAGTGCCAGGAAGGAGGAAACTGGAGAGGGACGACTGGACAAGGGAGTCATGTAGGGACCACTCCCTGAGGAAAATGGAAAGTGGGGGGGGTGGGGGGTACGTGAGAAAAATGTGCTTGGGGATGAGATCCTGTTGGAGATGGCAGAAGTTACAGAAAATGATCTGCTGGATGTGGAGTTTTGTGCAGTGGTAGGTGAGGACAAGAGGAACCCTATCCCTGGTGTGGCGGTGGGAGGATGGGATGAGAGCAGGTGTGCACAAAATGGAAAAGATGTGGGTGAGGGCAGTGTTGATAGTGGAGGAAGGGAAGCCCCTTTCTTTGAAGAAGGAGGACATCTCAGTATTTCTGGAATGAAAAGCCTCATCCTGAGAGCCAATGCAGCGGAGACGGAGGAACTGAGAAAATAGGATGCAGCCTCAGAATAGAGGGGTGTCCTTTTAGAACAGAGATGGGGAGGAATTTCTTTAGCCAAAGAGTGGTGAATCTGTGAAATTTGTTGCCACAGGCAGCTGTGGAGACCAAGTCTTTATGTATATTTAAGGCAGATGTTGATAAGATTCTTGATTGGTCAGGGCACGAAGGGATACGGGGAGAAAGCAGGAGATTGAGGGTGAGAGGAAAACGGATCAGCCATGATGGAATGACAGAGCAGACCCGATGGGCCAAATGGTCTAACTTTGCTCCTATATCTTATGGTCTTATGGAATTGCATTTTTAACGAGTGACAGAGTGGGAAGAGTTATAGTCAAACTCGACCCATTATTTCTGCTTCCTCCTGCATGACAGAAATCATGTCTGCATATCTCAACTCTGTTTTATCTCCCTTAGTTCAGTCCTTTCCTACCTACATCTATGACACTTCACACGCTCTCAATCATTTCAATGATTTTAACTTTCCTGGCCCCAACCGTCTCATTTCCACTATGGATGTCCAGTCCCTGTACACATCTATCCCCCAACAGGAGGCTGATAAAGCTTTCAAATTGTTTCTGGAAAACAGACCCAAACAGTTCTCCTCCACCAACACTCTCCTCTGTCTGGCTGAACTGGTTCTCACCCTCAACAATTTCTCCTTCGACTCCTCGCACTTCCTTCAAACCCAAGGTGTAGCCATTGGCACTCATATGGGTCCCAGCTATGCCTGCCTTTTTATCAGCTATGTGGAACAGTCCATGTTGCAAACCTTCCCTCTTAATGCTCCCTAACTCTTTCTGTTCAACATTGACGACTGCATTGGTGCGGCTTCCTGCTGAGCTCGTCAATTTCATCATCTTTGCCTCAAACTTTCACCCTGCCCTCAAATTTACTTAGTCCATTTCTGACACCTCTCTTGCCCTTTCTCGATCTCTCTGTCTCCATCTCTGAAGACATTTTATCTACTGATATCTTTTATAAATACACTGAATCTCACAACTATCTGAACTATACCTCTTCCCAACTTACCACTTATAAAAATGCCAAACCCTTTTCTCAGTTCCTCCATCTTGCCTTAACTGCTGTCAGGATGAGGCTTTTCATTCCAGAACGACTGAGATGTCCTGCTTCTTCAAAGAAAGAGGCTTCCTTTTCTCCACCATCAACACTGCCCTCACCTGCATCTCTTCCATTTCACGCCCATCTGCCCTCATTCTTCACCAGGGACAGGGCTCCTCTTGTCCTTACTTGCCACCACACAAGACTCTGCATCCAGCACAGAATTCTCCATAAATTCTGTCATCTCCAATGGGATCACACCAAGCACATCTTTCCCTCACCCCCACTTTCTGCTTTCCACAGGAATCGATCCCTATGTGACTCCCTTGTCCACTCATCTCCGCAGTTCTCTTTCCTGGCAAGCAGAACAAGTACCACACCTGCACCTCCACGTCCACGTCCTTCCTCACTACCGTTCAGGGCCCCAAATGATACTTCACTTGCAAGTCTGTTGGAGTCATCTATTGTATCAGGTGTGGCCTCCTTATGTTAGTGAGATCCGACATAGATCGAGAGACCGCTTCGTTGAGCACCTTCGCTCTCTCTGCCACAATAAGCAGGACTTCCCAGAGGTCTTCCCATTCCCATTCCAACATATCAGTCCATGGCCACCTCTACTACAAGGATGAGGCCACACTCAGGATGGGGAAACAACATCTTATATTCCAGTTGGGTAGCCTCCAACTTGATAGCATGAACATTGATTTCTTGAACTTCCCGTAATTGCCCATCTCCTCTCCTTCACCTTTCCTTCTCACACCTTCTCTTCTTACCTGTCCATCACCACCCTCTTCCCTTTATTCCATGGTCTTCTGTCCTCTCCTATGAGAGCCATCCTTCTCCAACCCTTTCTTTTTCACCAATCAACTTCCCAGCTCTTTACTTCACCCCCTCCTTCCAGTTTCACCTACCTTGTACTTCTTCCTCCCCACTTCCCCCCACCTTCTTACTCTGACTTCTCCCCCTCCTTTCCAGTCTTGCAAAGGGTCTCGGCCCAAAACATCTCCTGTACTCTTTTCCATAGATGCTGCCAGGCCTGCTGAGTTTCTCCAGTATTTTGTGTGTCTTGCTTTGGATTTCCATCATCTGTAGACTTTCTTGTGAACAGGGAAGTAAACTCGTCAATAACATCAAAGATATTATTTTTCAGATGTATAATGAGTGAAGAGAGGCAAGAGTGAATATTGAATCTTTGGATATTGACGCCGGAGAGGTAGTAGTGACGGACAAAGAAATAGTGAACGAACTTAATAAATCCTCTGCGTCAGTCTTCACTGTGGAAGATATAGTGATAAACCAGAAATTTGAGTGCTAAGGGGTAGGAATGTGTTTAGTTGCTATTAGTAAGAAAACATTGCTTGGGAATCTGAAAGGTCTGAAGGTAGATAAGTTATTTGGATGAGATGGACTGCACCCAGGTTGTGGAAGCTTTAGTAATGATCTTTCAAGATTCTGGAATGGTTCCAGAGGTCTGGAAAATTGTAAATGTAACTCCACTCTTTAAGAAAGGAGGGTGACAGAAGAAATTATAGGCCAGTTAGCCTGATTTCAGTGGTTGGGAAGATGCTGTAGTCTATTATTAATGATGAGGTTTCAGGGTACTTGAGGCACAAGATAAAATATTTATTTACAATGTATTATCCCAAATTCCATGCACAATGCCCTGACTGTATGCCGATTTGTCCCCACCTTTGATTTGCCCAACAACAGTGGTGTTGTCATCAAACTTAAGTATAGCATTGGAGCAGTACTTCATCTCACATTCACAAGTATAAAGCAAAGGGCTAAACACACGTCCTTATGGTGCATCTGTGCTGATAGTGATTGTGAAGGAGATAGTGTTGCCAATCCAAAATGACTGGGACCTTCAAGTGAGGAAATCAAAGATGCAGTTGCACATGGAGGTTTTAAGACTTAGTAATTAGTTTAAATGGTATGATAGTGTTAAATGTTGAGCTGTAGCCCTGTATTCAATGAAGAGCATTCTGATATCTACATCTTCATTGCCAAGATGTTTCAGAGCCAATGAAATGACATCTGCTGCTGACCTATTGTGACAGTAGGCAAATTGGAGCAGATCCAAGTCACTACTCAGGCAGGAGTTGATATGCTTCATGACCAATCTCTCAAAGCACGTCATCACAGTGGATGTAGGGGCTACTGGACAATAATCATTAAGGCATGTAACCACGTTCTTCTTGAGCACCAATATGGTTGATGCCTGCTTAAAGCAGGTGGGTACCTCAGATTGCCACAGTGCAAGATTGAATATGTCCATAAACCTCCAGCCAGTTGATTTATACAGGTCTTCAGTACTCGGTCAGGTACACTGACAGGCCCAGATGTTTTCAGTGGGGTCACCCTCTTGAAGAGTATTCGCATGGCAGCCTCAGAGATTGAGATCATAAAGCTGTTGGAGCCTGTGGGGGATTCTTGAAGTTTCCTCCATGTTCCGTCAGTTAACGTGAGCATAAACTTCATTGAGCTCATTTGGGAGAGAAATCTCATTGGCATTTCCGTTGCCTGGTTTCTTTGTAGGAAATGATGGCATTCAAGCCCTGCCACAGCTGTCGAGCATCCCTTTGTGATTCAGCTTTAGTCTGGAATTGCCACTTTTACACGTGAGATGGTCTATTTTATCAGGGGCCATACTGTTGTATTATATTGCTTAGGTATAAGAGTAAGCTACAGTACATGAAGCTTTAGTTTATCTGCACTTCGGAGTACTGCATGCAGTTCTGGTTTTACCATTATAGAAAAGATGTGAAAATTGTGGAGAGAAGAGTTTTACCAGGATGCTGGCCTAGGTGAATTAAAGGAAAGGTTGAACAAACTTAAGTAGTTCTCCTTGGAGCGTCAGAGACTGAGGGGCAGAAACATTTTCACAGTATAGCAATGTCAAAAATCAGATTACGTGGTTTTAATTTTAGAGGAGGGAAGTTTAAAATTGAGGGACTTTTTTTTATGCAGAGAGTGGTAGATGTCTGGAATAGGTTACCAGGGGTGGTGATAGAAGCAGACACTTATAAGGAACTTAAGAGACTTTTAGATATGAATATGAAGGGAATGGAGGGATATGAATAGTTTACAGGAAGAGGATATTTTGTATAAATTGCCATCAAGATTGACGAAACATTATGGGCCAAACAGCCTGTCCTGTGCTGTACTGTTCTATGTTCTATGCATGTATAGGACTTATCCTGTCATTGCAACTTTGACAAATGATTAAAACAAGCGCTGTGAGATAGATTTGTTTTTTTAATGATGAATGGATTTGGTCCAATTTATTAAATAAGCAACGTCTTGCTTTTCACTTCTTTTGTACAATTGTAACTTATATCAAAATACATGTTAAACAATGGAACCTTTTACTGTCAACAGAGATAAGGGATTCTACAAAAAGCCCATGAGAGGAAAAGGCCCCTGACCACCCTGAGTGTGAAAAAAGTTAGAATTCTTGCAGCCATCCTCAGCTGAAAATGCTGATTAGTTAATCCATCTGTGTTTCCTCTTGTGAATCTCACTGTCACAGAGGCTAATCCAGCTTGTTTAATTCATTCCACATGACATCAAGGAACAGCTGAATATCTTGGATAAAGCAACAATAGTGGGGATTCAATAAGGGGCAATAGTTGTGAAGGTTTGGAATGGAGACCGAGTTGAACGTCCAGCCAGCCGTCCCAGCACAGTGCTAGCATTTTTTCAACAATATGGAAGAATACCCTACTCACAGAAAAGCCTTACTGGCTAATTGCTAACCCATCAGTCTACCCACAAAAAACAAGCAGAAATTATTCAGCAATATCCAGCTCACTGATATTGATATCGAGCTTCACCAGGACCACACAAATCCTGACTTCAGCGCAGCCTTAGCCAAAATCCGGATTCCAGTAGTACAATGAAAACAACTGTTTTTTGCATTGAGGCAGTGCTTGATTAAAAGTATGTCAATAAGTTCTAGTAAAATTAGAATCAATGGGAAATTAAATAAAAGCATAGCATTTAATTTCAGATAGCTTGCAGAAATGGAATTGATCAGCTGATTGAATGGTGTCACAACAACAACCTTGCACTGAACATCAGCAGAATCAAGGAGTTGATTGTGGACTTCTGGAAGGGAAAGTCAGAATGACATGCACCAGTACTCATGGAGGGGCCACTGGTGGGAAAGGTGATCGTCTTCAACCTCTTGTCCAGGGACCAACCCAATGATACAATCACAAAGAAGGCACATCAGCAGCTCTACTTCATTAGGAGCTTGAGAAGATTCAGTATGTCACGAAAGACTTTTACAAATTTCTATGGATGAACAGTGGAGAGCGTGCTGACTGTTTACATCACAGCCTGGTATGGTACCTCCAATGCACAGGATCACAAGAGGCTACTGAGAAAGGGTTGTAGTCTCAGCCAGTTCCATCACCAGCACAACCCTCCTCACCATCGAGGACATCTTTAAGACCCCGTGTCTCAAAAAGGCGACATACATTATTGGGGAACATTACCATCCAGGACAGGCCCTTTTCTTATCAGTGTTATCAGGGAGGAAGTCCAGTAGCCTCAAGACCCAAACTCAATGATTTAGGAACAGCTTCTTACCTCCATCATCAGATTTCTGAACAGTTCATGAACCCATTGACATGATCTCATTATACCTTCTTCTTTCATTATTTTAACTTCTTTCGTAACTCAAAGCAATTTTATGTCTTTGCACTCTATTGCTGCTGCAAAACAACAAATTTAACCTCAGAATACTTGCATACAGAAAAATCAAATACATGGCAATGATCAGCTCCAATAAGAGAGTGTTTAGCCACCTACCCCCAATATTCAGTGACAGGACTATCACATGATCATTTTGATAAGAACTCAGCTAGAACAGATATAAATACTATGAGTACGTCAATGTCTAGGTATACTTTAGCAGACAGCTGCTTCAAATAACCAAGTTCTATTCCACTATCAATTACCAGGGGTGATTCATAAGTTCGTGGCCTAAAGTAGAAGGAGTCAATTTTAGAAAACCTAGCACATTTATTTTTCCTACATTTACACACTTAGTCCAGTGGTTGTGGAGCATATGGATCCCTTCTTTGTAGAAGCCAGCGTCTTGGACATCCAGAAGGGGTCCACAGCAGGGGTGATTGATAAGTTTGTGGCCTAAGGTAGAAGGAGATGAGTTATTAACTTCAAACTTTATGCGTAATCACTCAAAGTGTTGAACTGCACATGCATGTAATGAGAGCTGTATAATTCATCTCCTTCTACCTTAGGCCACAAACTTACCAATCACCCCTGCTGTGAACCACATCTACAAAGAAGGGATCCGTATGCTCCACGACCGCTGGACTAAGTGTGTACATGTAGGAGGGGACTATGTTGAAAAATAAGTGTGCTAGGTTTTCTAAAATTGACTCCTTCTACCTTAGGTCACGAACTTATCAATCACCCCTTGTAGGCACAAGCCAGCAATGTAGGATACCTTGACTCTAACCTATTTATATGGAGCAATGGTATTTGTGGGTGGTCTAGTTGAGTTTCTAGCACAGTGACAGGAGTAACGTCATTCAATTTCAGTGGTTAACACTTTCACTTAGTAATACTTAAGGGGCTCAACACAGAGCAAGATGTGTAGCAATTGTAGTTTGTACCTGCTACAAAATGAACTGAAATTACTCACCCAGACCATTGCAGTAGCACCTCTAACCCACAACTACTATCCTCTGGAAAACGAAGGGCTTCAGTTACCCAGTAATACTGCCATCTGCAGGTTCCATTCTATGTCAAACCTACCAGCCTTATCTGGAAAAATATTTTTGTTCCTCATCATCGTTGTGTTGAAATCCTGGTGCAATCTCTCCAACAGCCCTCTGTGTGCACCATCACCAGAAGGACAGCAAAGATTCAATACTGCATCTCACTGCCAGATTCTCAGAGGTCATCAGTCATGAGGGAAGAAGAAACGCTGGCCTTGCCAGCAATGCACAGACCCTGAATCATAAAAAATACTTACATAGTATTGAGAACATGTTGCATAGCCATCCAGAAACTCCAAAATTGTCATGAAGTCATAACATGTATCTAAAGAAATTTTTAAGAACACTAATTTTGTCATTAATTGCTATAAGGCACATTTATATGCCATGCATGATGCCAAAGGATAAATTTTAGCTTATGTATTAAGCTGATGAAGAGCTCAACAAACTGCAGAAGAATGGAGTCCGAGTGACCCGAAAGAGGCTTTTACTATGAAGTGATCAGCAACCAGACAATCAATGATGAACAGCAAACTGCTGTCTTTATCTGAAGATCTTTATGCAGAAAGAGGCAGAACCAAATTCTTCACAAAGTTAAACATATAATGCATTAAGTGTAAACCAAAACATGTCAGGGCAGAAAGGGATATAGGGAGAAGGCTGGAGTTTGGGGCTGAGAGGAAAAATGGATCAGCCATGATGAAATGGCAGAGCAGACTCGATGGACCAAATGGCTTAATTCTGCTCCTGTATCTCATGGTCCAAAATAGTCAATGTTTTCTCAACATTAACACATTGTGGTCTATTCTCTTATACCGATTGTCAAATCAACAAATCACTGAAATGTTCTTGTCAACAATGAAGCATCAACTAATTAATAAGGTCTTTATTAAGGAGAATAATTAGGCCATCCAGCCCATCGAGTCCGCTCCACCAATCCATCCTGGCTGATTTACTATCCCCCTCAACCCCATTTTCCTGCTTTCTCCCTGTAAATGTTGACACTTTTACTAATCAAAAACCTGTCAAGCTTTGCTTCAAGGATGATTCCCCCAATGCTATCTCTACTGAAGGAATAATCTTTGCATTTTAGAAAAGGTTCTGAAATAACTGCATCAGCAAAATATGAAGCTTAAATGAAGTAAATGTGCCTTTCTCCAAACAGAAGGTACTAACTCAGATTGAAGGTGGATGCCAATAGTTTTTAAATCTATGAAGAGAAGTTTTAAAGGTGAAGAGTCCAGAAAATATGGCAGAACATTTTGTTCCTTTCTTTATGATTTAACCATATTCCAAATTTTTAAAACAGATTTAGGAGCAGTGCCCACTGATTGAAAGAAGAATAAAAACTGAGATGAATGAGGTTTAAAATAGAGCATACAGATTATTCAAACAGAAGTTAAAGAGTGGGTCCCAATTGGTAGATCATGTTGCAATGAGGACAGTGAAGCTTGTAAACGATGTCTCAAATTAGAGATGAGCACTGTGTTAGTCACATCATTGCTGTTGGTCAAGAGAAGCCACTAGTTCTTGACACAAAATAATCTGCAGATGCTGGGGTCAAAGCAACACTCACAACACGCTGGAGGAACTCAGCAGGTCGGGCAGCATCCATGGAAAAGATCGGTCGACGTTTCGGACCGGAACCCTGACGAAGGGTTCGATTAGTTCTTGAGCCTTGTACTTTACATGTGAATGAATTATCATGCAAATAAGGAAAGAAGAACCACCCATCATTTCTGAAGTGAAGAAGTTTCACCAATTTCTTTTGGGAAGAATTTTCATCTTAGTTAGTGATCATTAAACCTTATTGGACACATAGTTCCAAAGTCATTGTTTCCACTGCTGATTGCCTTTAAGATGGACAATTCTTTTATTCCACTGCACCAGTAAGTATTTGTCTTCCAAACAACCTGAGGGTGTTTTATCACAGGAAGGTTGTGATATAGGCAGTCAGAACACAATTTCTGCCTTACAACAAGTAAATATTGACTCTTTAACTACAGAAATTGTTGAGGTAATATAGGCAGGTTATATTTCTGAAATGAACCCATGAGCAGCCTCTCAAAGACTGGACTTACTCAGATACATTCAAAATGTGGAATGCTATCATTTTATAAGAAAATACATATTCAAAATGTCCACTGATCAAAAATATCTGAAGTGGCACATAGAATAGACACCCTGAATGCCCTGAGAGGAATAATCTTAAATGAGTTATAGTCAGGCCATTGTGGCATTATAAATAGGAAGCTTATTGATAGAAGCTTTACATATTAATCATGTATCAACAAATACCTAGAAGATCATTTAATCTGTCCAGATTGCTGAATGATCAACCAAACACCTCTTCAGGCAATGATGTTTCTGTTATGATCACTTTTTAGAGACAATGGTGATTTTTAGCAGAAAAACAGCAATAACCTTCTTATAGCTTTTGACACTTATTAGAGTTCATCATGTAGGATCTTGTACCACAGCAGAGCCTATAATAGAGAAGATGAGATGCTCAAAATACTTGATGAGTTAATGTCAGATGACAGGCCTGAATTTAAGACATTTCTAATGAAAGGTCATCAACCTCCAAAGTTAAACCTATTTGTCCCTCAACAGATGCTGACTGAAATTCTGAATATTTGATCATTCTGGTCTTATTTCTGATCATTGTTATTTGAATGCCACAAGAGGTAATACAATTCACTAATTCTAATCTTTAAGGATGCTACTATATGGTCACCTTAAGTGAGTTTTGAAGAATAAGTGTTCTCAGGTTTTACGATATCACCATACATCATTGTACAGGTAACTTCTTATTCAAATATTATGCAACAATTATATGATTCCATCTAATGGACCTGTTGATGTGCCATTAGAATTTTCTGGAGTCTCAGAAAATTACAGCTCAGTATGAAGGACAATGGAGAAAGAACAGTTGAAACATTAGTAGCATCATGACTCACATCCGAACAATTCATTGCTCAACAACAAAGGTAGTTCAGACAAGGCAAGATAGTGACAGCATTAACATTGGTGAACAGGAATTACAAGCATTGGTAAGATATTGGTGAAGTAGTTAAATAATATTTTATTTGATTTGGGAAAAAAAGTCCAAAGTTTCATGTTACCAAATACTGTAACTGCAGTAGAAAACAAACTAGTACATATTAAAGTAGTATCTATATTGCAAAGGATTGGACAAATTATTCACCTGACATTGCACCATTGATGAATCTGCTGATATTGAATGGTTTTAATCTTCACTTTCGTGCCAGAAAACAAGGATTCCATATTCTGTACAAAGGTTTGTTCAAGAATGATCCTGATCTCTTCAAAGTTTCTTAACTTGAACTAAATCTGCCTATTCATCAAAATAGGTCCTGGGATGATTACCAGTCAGTATAAACAATGTGGAAAGTGATTGTTCAATGTTGACATCATGGTAAAGAACAAGTGCCATGAATTTTGTGGAAGTCTGAAATGAGCGGAATGCTTGTGGATTAATCAAACACCCCAATGCATTTTTCCACAGCACTATTCAATTTAGCTTCATATGAAGAATATATGTAGCTGAGGTATCTTCCCATTTTCAAGTTAATATTCACTCTGCCCATGGGAATTCATGCTGACAGCTATTACTTTACCTAATTTATTGCTTACCCTCTTCCGGCCCACATTCTTTTCTTTAGCTAAAAGCAGAACACTCCTTCCTTCACCAACCAAAGAAACATTCTCAACTTCTAAACTCTTCTACTTGCCTCCACTGCCACATCTCCCAATCACCATCATGTGTATAAGCTCGCAGTAAAACAATTATCACTTTTCACAATAATTTCACAACAAGGACAAGAGATATGTATTTGTTTATGCACAGATGCTAAGGGCTGACCTCAGATGTAGCCAGAAACAAACTTTGGTAGGAGTACTTCCTATGCACAGGATCACAGAGTTCAGTATACGCATCCACACTATTTAATTATCCCAACGTGTTTCCGACAGGAGCTGTATGCCAATATTCAACAGATGGAAAAAGTATGCCTTACTGGTCCACTGTAAGGGGCAGTCAGTCTGTACAGATTCTGGGACCCTTCACACCTGAGAAAACTCAGAGTTGTGATCTTTTCCAATGCAAGGATTGCTGGCTGAATCTCAAAAAAATGTGAAGACAAGAAGGATGATGGTAAATGAAGTACCTAGATTTTAGGTTCTCAACAAATCGGAGTGCACTTGAAAATACAAACTGAGAGAAGATGGATGAATTACAATTAGGTAATCCCACATTTTATACTTTTCTTTAGAAATAACTGGGAGCAAGTGCCCAAACCCATGAGATGTTCAGGCTGATATAACTTGGTGTCTATTGCTCATTCCAGTGAATGTGGGAAGCTGTATGGGAGGAATCCAGTGTGCACCATTCATTCACTCATTATATAAATTTTATCTGCCTGTTAAATGGATATGTGGAGTTAAATATAGTGGAAGTCAATCAAGTGAACAGTGCCTGGTCTTCATGAACAAGCAGAGATCTGACCCGGGGGATGGGTTTTCTTAAGTTTTAAGACTCCTTTATTCCAGTTTGAAACAGTAAGCCTTTTTAAAATAAAAGCAACTCACCCAAATCAAATAGGCACTGGAGTTGGTTAAAGTAATGATAATCTAAACCTGGATTTTGTTTCCTCATTGATTGAGAGCAATAATGATGAAAAAAAAATGTTAACGCACATGTAAGGAAATGAACTTTTATTTTCTGTCTTTTCTGGCTGGGGAACACAGGATTCTTAAAATCATATTAATTAATGCAAACAAATAGAAATGGCTTAAGGCAGAAGATACAAGGAGATCCAAAGCAACACACACAAAATGCTGAAGGAACTTAGGTCAGGCAGTATCTATGGAAAAGAATGAACAGTTGACATTTTGGGCCAAAGTGCTTTGGATTTCTAGCATCTGCAGACTTTCTCATGTTCAAGGTATGAGGAGATGCTGCATTCTCCCTAAGCCAAAGAATGCATGAGATATGAGAAGTTAATTTGTTCAAATAAATGACGAAGAAGGTTGAGTTCAATACACACATTGCTATGGTTCAACACAAAGGCAAATTTTAATGATACCCAAAGTCTATCTTGGAAAAGATTAGAGAAGCTCATGCATAAAAATTACTAATATTGAGTTCACATTCAGGAGTTTACAGGAATAAAGGGTTATGGAAATCAGGCAGGAAAATGAAGTTCAGGTTAACAATCAGATGAGCTATGATCCTACTGAACAGTGGAGCAGACCTTAAAGTATGTAGGGCCTACTTCTTCTCTCATCCCTTTGTCCTGAGGTGGTCTCCATTTACTATGATTTCTAATCACTGTTATGTATTCTGACTTTTTGTATGTATGATAATATTGAATTCAAAGCTCCAAATTTATAAATTTATTGTTCTTGGTTAGGAATGATTGAAAAGACCTCAATCATAGCTTCAATCAGATTACTTGTTAATGGCAGTACCTGCATGCAAAATGGACAGATTCAAACAGATCTAGCTGTTGTGATCCATCGGTAGTTATTGAAATGTCTTCCATCGCAACCTGTGACCGGATGGTCAGGGATATCTTTCACTTTATCATTACCACCCATAGACCAAACCAGATTCAATGACTTATACAGAAGTCAAGTAAAGAACAGAGTGAGTCATATTAAAGATAGGATGCCAAGGTTGGAACATAACTCCACATACACACCAGACAGGTCAAGTAAGATGCAATATATCAAGCTAATCAATCTCGTAACAGACTCTACACTTCAAACACAGTCAGAAATTAAGTCATTAAGTTTTCTTTTTAAACTGAATTGAAATTACCAAACTGATATGCTGGGACATAATGTTGGCTATTAGAATATGATTTTAGAAGTCTGAAATGCTAAGCCAATAATGTAACTACCACATCAATGCTTCCCTCAATTCTCTTACTTACATGGACTGTAAAACTAACTGATAAAATGGGGTCCACAGTTGGGTCTAAGTCTATAAACTGACTTTTCTAACTTTTTCTGATCAATAATTTAAGATGTTGCAGTTTCTCTAGTCTTTGTGTTTTTTGTCCGGGTCAATGTAAAAAACCACTTTCATGATTACATTAACTCCAAGTGAAACTAACCATGCTTGAAATTCACAATGTCTTAATTTAGACTGCAAACAAGTGCTAAGACTCTGACTTTTGTTTGTTCTTTAATTACTCCAATTATTTCCCATCTGAGATTCTTTGCCTTGACGTCCTACACACTTTGAATGAAGCTCAAGTTCAAGGAGCTTCACAACAAGAAACAAGGGACCTTCTCCAGCACTTCATCAACTGCTACCTCATGACATTGTTACATTACTCATTATCTGAGTTATTCATGGATTATTTAAAACAGATTAATGCTGGGTGCATGTGAAGATGAGAGCCTTCATTACATTCTATGTTGAGGGAGAAAATTAAAGTCAGAAATAATTTTTAGAGATATCCATAGGAATGGAATAAATAGGTACTGAGAGGTAATCAGAAGTAAAAAAAAACAAGTATTGATTGCTGTTTTTTTTGTTGATTATATCTTAATGGCCGCTAGATGAATTTCAGAATGTTCATCCCATTCACTAAACCACCACAATAAAAATGGCTCTATAACATAGAGCTGGACCTAAGGAATCATTACTTGAGTTTTAAAAACAGACTCTCCTATAGATAGCCAGAAAGTCAGGCAGCTTATATGGAGCTTGGTTTAGTTTTGTTTAATTATCTCATTTTTTAAAATTTCAGGTCCCACTTGATTTCATACCAAATACTGACTTTGGTTATGTAAAAGAAATAAACTACATTCGGCCTGGCTTGTAGCCAATTTGACTTTGCAATTTAGTGTACAATAGATGCATTTTTCAATTCTGTACTTGACAGAGCACTTGCACTGTGAATGCATGGTCCTTTAAATGTTCAATCTTAAAAGGGCTTGTAAAATCATCCCACAAAGCCTTGTGATACATCTTTCTTCTGCACGCGCAATGTAGTTTGTGACAAAAGGAATATATCACAAAGCTTTATGGTATAGCTTGACAAACTTAGAGATGTGGTGCAGGCAAGGTGAATGTGGGAGGCAAACAAATGGTCATCGCTTGTCATTTGAGCAAGCTTATTAATGTCAACGTAAGATGTTACAGCTGGAATCCTAATCATTTTTTCAATTAGAATTGCATTTACTGCTTTTATTTTGGAGGTTGAGAAACAAGGCAAGAATAACACATGTAAGCTACTTAAGGTCAATCTACACTACAATATTCCTCACACCTATTGCAACATTAAACTTCCTAAATTTCCTCCACTATAGCTTACAAGCACACAAGCCTATACAAAAGATATTTTACTGAACTCTCCCAATAAACTGCAAGTACTTGGTGAAAACTACTGCCTGAACTAAAATCTGACCACCATGCCATGAGTTTTTCTAGAAACAATCTTGTCAGCCATTAGATTTTAAAGAATAAATGCCATAATCACAGCTATCCGCTCCCTTACAGTGGGAAATCCATGAAGATTTGAAATTTCAATGTTGTTAAAATATTCACCAGTTAAAATATTCACCAGTGCACATAAAGAGACAGAAGTCTGGGTTTTAAATCATAAATGGCGCAGAGGAAAATATAACTGGACTGCATTTATCAAAATCCCAGCATATTCAATAGACAAAGCACTAGAGGAACTCAGTGGATCAGGCAGCATTTATGGAAATAGTCAACGTTTCGGGTCAAGCCCCTTTATCCAGACTCCCTTTTGTGTGTTATTCCATACTTCTAGCATCTGTTTCCCAGTACGTTCAGTTCTTTGTGGGTCAGGCAAGTAGTGCTGAGAATTTCTGAAGTTGTCATTTTCAGCCAGATTGGAATGGAAATAACAGAGATGGCTAAGCAGAAAAATGAACAAAACACTTATTCAATGACTTCATATTAAACCCAGATGAAAGTATCTTTGATCTTAATCTAGTACTAAAATCAAAAATTGCAACTCTTAGTTCTGGAATTTGCCAGATTGATACTTAATATTTTCTTAAGGACAACACCTCAAGCAACATGAAGCCAATGTCAACATTCTACTCTCCCAATTCTTCAGCTGGTAATCATTTCTGAATAACCATGAATACTATTTTGTAGATCAATCTATTTTGAAATGAGGACTTTTACATAGGGCTGGGGGAGGGGTGACTGCAGGCGTGTTAATACTAAAATGGAATTCCACTTCAGGGTGCTCTATTATTATCTGCTGCCCGCTGTTGTATGTATGTCACTTGGCATTTATCATGGGAAGTTAGCTATTAGGATAGGGTAAAGCAGAAATGCGGAATTATGGGAGGTTACAGGGATCCAGGGAATTAGAAGAAATGTGATTAAGCCAAATTTTTAAGTCACGTTGAGCCTATTGTCATAGCAAGTACTTGTTTCCACAGGTGTAATGAAAAACTTACTTGCAGTAGTATCTTAAACAAATTGTATTAAAGACAAAATATTCAAAAGAAAAAAAACATAAATTAAACATTAAACAAATTCAAAATTATACAAGAAACAACATAATTAGAAGAGAAACAATCCATATTGAGTTAGTAACAAGGAGTGTGCATGTTGGTTCAAGAACTGAATGGATGAAGGGAAGGAGCTGTTCTTGAACCTGGTGGTGTGGGACTTCAGGCTGCCGTACCTCCCGACTGATGGTAGCTGTGAGAAGATGGAATGGCACAGGTGATGGAGATCTTTGATGACCGATGTTACCTTTGGAGGCAGCACCTCTTGTAGATAACACCTATGGTGGGGAGGGATGTGCCCTTGATCTATTGAGATGAATCCGCTACTACAGGTCCTGCTGAGCACTCCAGCTGGAAATGTTGTCTGTTTACTCTTTTCCATAGATGCTGCCTGGCCTGCTGAGTTCCTCCAGCATTTTGCTTCCTGTAGCTTCTTACATTCCTGAGAGGGGAGGAAAGTGAGAAAAAATAAGTAGAAAGGGCATTGGGAAATCAGGAATTAGTAGTTGCAGGAAACTGAAGCCAACAGGAGAGCAGAGTGAAATGGGAAATTAGGGTAACTAATAGCATTTACAGGGAACTGGAATTGTGTAGCAGGAAAAAGGAGTTAGGAAAGGCAGTAAAAACTGGAGAAAAGAGAAGCACCCAGAAGTAGGAAAGTCAGAAAGGTAATTAGAAATGAGGGCAAGAGGAGTACCAGCAAATTGAGACAAACTGATGCGTGTACCACATAGGAACACATTAAGAGATTTGAAATATGAAAAAGCAACTATGAATTTGGAAACTGCACTGATTATAGGGCTGTAAATTTAGTCATCTCCATCTTGGGTACTAGCCTACAAAGTACCCAGGATATCTTCAAGGAGCAGTGTCTCAGAAACACAAAATAATCTGCAGATACTGTTGTCAAAGGAACACTCACAATGCGCTGGAGGAACTCAGCAGGTCAGTCAGCATCAGATGAAAAGATTAATCCAGGTTTCGGGCGGAAACCCTTCATCAGGACTGAAGGAAGAACTTTGGGGAGGGTTTAAGAATGCTGGTAGTTGAAAATAACAGTAATTTGAAAGACGGGGGCGGGAAGCAGGGAGGTGATTGGCAGGAGAACAATGCGCAGTAGTAGAAGGAGGTGGAACTATGAGGGAGGTGATGTGAAATAGGGATAGAGGAAGGGAGGGGTAGGGAATTACTGGAAGTTGGAGAATTCTATGTTCATACCAAGGAGCTGGAGACTACCTAGACGGTATATGAGGTGTTGCTCCTCCAACCTGAGTTTAGCCTCATCATGGCAGTAGAGGAGGCCATGTATAGACATATCTGAATGGGAATGAGAAGCAGAGTTGAAGTGGGTGGCTACCGGGAGATCCTGTCTGTTGTGGCGGATGGAGTGGAGTGCTCGATGAAGCGGTCCCCCAATCTGCGTCGGGTTTCACCGATGTAGGGGAGGCCGCACCGGGAGCACCGGATGCAATCGATGACCCCAACAGATTCGCAAGTGAAGTGTTGCCTCACCTGGAAGGACTGTTTGGGGCCCTGAATGGTGGCAAGTGAGGAGGTGTAGGGACAGGTGTAGCACTTACGCTTACAGGGATAAGTGCCAGGTGGGAGTTCCATGGGGATGGACGTGCGGATAAGTGAGTCTCGGAGGGATCGATCCCTGCGGAAAGTGGAGAGGGGTAGAGAGGGAAAGATGGGCTTAGTGGTGGGGTCCTGTTGAAGGTGGCGGAAGTTGTGGAGGATAATGTGCTGGATCCGGAGGGTGGTGGGGTGGTAGGTGAGGACGAGGGGAACTCTGTCCCTGTTGTGGTGGTGGGAAGATGGGGTGAGGGCCCAAGTGCGGGAAATAGAGGAGCTGCAGGTGAGGGCATCATTGATGACAGCAGAAGGGAAACCACGATCCTTAAAGAAAGAGGACATTTGACATGTCCTGGAACGGAAAGCCTCATCCTGGGAGCAGATGCGACAGAGACGGAGTAACTGGGAATAGGGAATGGCATTTTTGCATGTGGCAGGGTGGGAAGAGGTATAGTCGAGGTAGTTATGAGAGTCAGTGGCTTGTAGAAGATTTCAGTGGACAGTCTGTCTCCAGAGATGGAGACCGGGACATCGAGAAAGGGGAGAGAAGTGTCAGAGATAGACCAAGTGAATTTGAGGGCTGGGTGGAAGCTTGAAGTAAAGTCGGTGAAATTAACGAGCTCAGCATGGGTGCAGGAAGAAGCACCAATGTAGTCGTCAATGTATCAGAGGTTCTCACACTTCTCTTTTGGCTCTTCCCACTTTCTTCAGACTAAGGGTGTAGCTATGGGAACTCGCATGGGACCCAGCTATGCCTGCCTCTTCGTTGGTTATGTGGAACAGTCTGTGCTCCAAACCTATTCTGGTACTGCTCCCCAACTTTTCCTTCGATACATTGATCTCCTGGTAGCCACCCACTTCAATTCTGCTTCCCATTCCCATTCAGATATGTCCATACATGGCCTCCTCTACTGCCATGATGAGGCTAAACTCAGGTTGGAGGAGCAACACCTCATATACCGTCTAGGTAGTCTCCAGCCCCTTGGTATGAACATAGAATTCTCCAACTTCCTGTAATTCCCTACCACTCCCTTCCTCTATCCCTATTTCACATCACCTCCCTCATAGTTCCGCCTCCTTCTTCTACTGCGCATTGTTCTCCTGCCAATCACCTCCCTGCTTCCCCTCCCCCACCCCTTTGACTTTTAAATTACTGTTTTTTTCAACTACCAGCATTCTTCAAACCCTCCCCAAAGTTCTTCCTTCAGTCCTGACGAAAGGTTTCGGCCCGAAACGTCAACTAATCTTTTCAACTGATGCTGACTGACCTGCTGAGTTCCTCCAGTGCATTGTGAGTGTCTCAGAAAGGCAGCGTTCATTATTAAGGACCACTAGCACCCAGAGCATGCCTTTTTCTCTTTGTTACCATCAGGTAGGAGGTACAGCAGCTTGAAAGTACACTCAGTGATTTAGGAACAGCTTCTTCCCCTCTGCCATCTGATTCCTAAGTGGACATTGAACCCTTCTACACTACCTCTTTTTTAAAATATATAGTATTTTTTTTGCACTTTTCTTAATCTGTTCAATATATGTATACTGTAATTGTTTTACTTATTATGATTATTTTTTTTCTTCTATATCATGTATTGCATTGAACTGCTGTTGCTAATGTAACAAATTTCACGTCACATGCCAGTGATAATAAACCTGATTCTGATTCTGACTCTAATTATTTAGGAACCATGTAAACACCATTTTTCCTGACATCAGGAAAATGCCACTTAAATGAGAAAAATGACTGGCGTGTGCAGATATGATTCAGAAAGGAAGAATCCATTAGAATTCCACAATATTATGAAATGACTCAAATCAATCATAATCACATTCCACTCTGGGACAAATAAATATTCATTCAGTTCTGAAGAAGGGTCTCTGCCTGAAACATCAACTGCTTACTATCAGATGCTGCCTGGCCTGCTGAGTTCCTCCAGCATTTTGTGCATGTTGTTTGTATTTCCAGCATCTTCAGATTTTTTTGTGTTTGTGATATTCATGCACGCCATGTTAAAGTAAAACCTCTCCACTCAACTTCCTTGGCTAATGGTTTTTACTTTTAAAATATCCACAATAATTTAATCATGTTAATATGGTCCAGTCCTCATTTAGTACAATACATAATGTTTAAAACGTGAATTAAAATTGTGTTTTTGCTGTCTGCAATGATTTTTTAGAATGATTGGCTTCACAGTCAGTTTGATGAGCTTCTGATTGCCTGAGATCCTGAGAACTAGTGTCTCACAGTACTGGAAACACACAGCAGGCTACAATAGATAACAGAAGTTAAAACTCCTCACACACAGATCATTTGATCTTTGAGGAGATTTCTTTTCTCAAAAGCATTGGGATGTTAGCAACTTTGCCAATGGTCAAACTTTTGAAGAGGTGCATATTAAAAGTTAGATACAAGGAGGGCTGAATCCAACTTTATAGCAGTTACATCTAGCCTATTTTATAAGGTTGGATGCAGATGTCCTTGCAACTGCTGCCAGACCTTTGTTGTTGGCTTCCTACTAGGTTAAAGCCTGTGGAGGCAGCTGTCCTCACTCATTGCCAGATCACTGTGCCAAACCTGCAGTTATGCTTGGTGGCATAATGGCAGATGTTACTATTGTCATTTTGGTACCTGCTGATATCTCTGGCATCACATCTTTCATCTTCTACCTCTAATTTTGGAAATTATCAAAAGAGATCTCCATTTTTGAATTAATCTGCTCTACGACTCCGTAACTTCTGAAGGGACAATCTGTGGCTCCTCGGTTCTTGTGAAAAGGAATGGTGGGAAGTTTTTATTCATGTGTCGTTTCATTTGTGTCCTTTTGAAGAAAATCATCAATTACCAATCTACTTCCCATAATTCTAATGAGGAATATGGACTATTGTTTCTGCACCTTTTGAAAACAAATCTAAAGACAAAATACTGGTCATACTCAGCAGGTTAGGCAGCACCTGTGGGAAGAGAAGCAGTGTTAATGTTTTACATCAGAAAACTTTTGTTAGAACAGGTAAAACGGGAAGGGATAGACAGGAAAAACAATACTTCTCCAAAAGAGTGAGAACAGAGTCATTGTAGTACTAAGCTATGTCAAAGTCATCTGATTGAGGAAACTTGAAAGGGAAAACACATACAAAGGAAAATATAAATGCTGTGAAATACAGAGTGTAGAAAGTGTGCAATATGTTAGACCATACTCATAAAGAGAGAATTTCTGAGTTAATGTTACGGATTAACTCACAGAACTGTTCTGTGAGTTACTTATTCCAGAACTGGCCAGTTTTAACATAAAATATAACTACACACAATGAATTTTGGATAATTGAGTCATTAGTTATCAAAGCAGCTGCTTATTTGAGACAACTCTTAAAGAACAAAAACTAATCAAGAAAATTGCCAGGGTTCCCTTCATTTAGTTGGGATACTCTGCTGCTTTAAATGAGATTTAACCAGCAACCAATCGAACATTGGAAGTTTTGAGAGAAGGGGATTTCACCCAGGTCCACTGCCTGAGTAGAAAATACGGCAGTGGGCCACCACAGTGAAAAAGAGCTTTGACTGGCAAGCAAGAGATTCTGAAGATGCTGGAGATCCAGAGCAACGGATCAAAATGCTGGAAGAACTCATCAGGTCAGGCAACATCTAAAGAAAGGAATAACCAATCGACATTTCAGGCCAAGTCCCTTCTTCAGGACAGTCCTGAATGCTTTTGCTCACTCAGATTTAAGCATCCAAACTTAAAGTTGTCAGAAACAGTTGGGATTGAATATGTAACAATTTCACCACTTCAATAAGTTAGGAACCAAGATGAAATTGAAAGTATTGACATCATCTTGAACGTTACAATTAAAATGAAGATATGGAGGATGCAATCACTGATAGCATTGTATAGAGACAGTCCATTATCTGCATTAGGTGTCTATGCCGATTTTGTTCTTTGCATACACTGGATGAATTTGTTCATCGATAACTATTAGGAGCTAATACACAGATCTTTAGTACTGTAGTACAATCAGAAGTGTTCTAATTTGTTCTGTATTTTATTTAAATATAATTTGTTACTCTGTTTATCTTTTTATACCTTCTTATCTATTTCTATGAATCTTCAGCTAATTGGGTAAAATTGTATTGGTCCCAATGTGTCCCAATTAACTGGAATCCTCTATATCCATTCAGAAATGCAATCCTAAATCATATTATGAAATGAAAATAGCATTGAAAAAATCCCCAATAAAGCAAGAACATTCCCCACAAATATCATAGCAAAACTAAATCTAAAACATGCTGGCCTGGAAGTTGAAATGCCTTGCATCTACCGACCATGGAAAATTCAATTTTACCCATGGTTGATCACAGCAGCAATAACTTCCTGATGAAATTGCCCCAATTGCAGAACTGAACTCAGTTCCACTAATGATTCAAGTTAATGCACCCGAGTTTTTCATGCCATCAGATACTCTCTTAATGATATCACTAAGAACGCACGTCTATCCATACGAACATAAACTGGGGATCCAAACTCCACACCACAGCTATTGTTAACAAACTAAATTGTTAACAAATCAAATTTCAGTCATTTTGGGATTGTTACTTTGCTCCTTATTTCCTGGGACTGCTGATTCTGGAAGACTTGGCTGACCAATAAAAGAGCTGATTGAAAGCTTCTTAAAATCCTTTCTATCCCCATGGAATGTGCTACAGCTGAAGGGATATGTTTATTGCAGAATTTGATTATTGAGATTGTCATTTGGAGGGCACCTCAATAATGATTCCACCATAGGAAATATGGTTACACCAGTCAGGGTAGTTTGCAGATATAGGGGTAGGAGACGTAGATTAAAGATGACCCTTCTCTCAAAGTTTTCAGAGACAATGCAAGCTACCTAGATACCTTTTTGGTTAAAAATCTGTTTGAACACTCAAGTTTTTCAGGTTTTTCATCAATGAGGCAGGAAGAACTTGTACCCATGTCTGCACTAATGAGTCCTCGGAGGGTAAGTTCACATTGATTCTCAACCACTCAATTTGCTGCTCACTGTTGCATCAGAGCAGTCGTCCTGGCACTGTATCCATAAAAAACTTACATTATCTATTCAGATTTCAGTGAGGAACAGTTGGCACCTGGGGCAATGGGATTTGACAGTATCATTGGCTTCACCTGTATGCAGGAAGACAATTTCTGCACTCATTTTTACAAAGCCTCCATTAAGAGAATCAATTTATATGGGGTTATTGCATGATAAAGGTGTGAGTTTAAAGATCAACCATAATCTTATTGAATAGTAGAGAATGTGAAAGGGGTTGAATTTTTGAATTCTGCTTCCTATGTTATCTCATTCTTATTAAAAATCATGAACTTTCGTTAAGCAAAAAAAGTTTCTATTTTCAAAGTGCAGCTTGTTTTGGATTAAAAGAATTTCCCTACAGTAAATGCAATGCTCTGGAAAGCATGCCATCCTAGGAGTGTCTGCATTGCCATAATTTTCAATGTTCAGTACTGTCCAGAGGTATGAATACTGGATGCTCCACTTTACTTCCCTGGTTGCTCACACCAGTGGGCTCTTCAACCACAGCAGCTGAGTTCAGATATGACAAGAAACATGCAAGTCTTAGGATAGTTGGGAAAGTGATTTCTTTTGACTGCATCCAACTGAGCAAGAGAGATGACTTCATTGCCGTGTACTATATGCGCCTAAATTTTACGAAGCTAAGATAGCTGCCAGATGTAAAGCAGGAAGGAGAGCCTCAAATCATGAAATGGAGCCTGAAGGAGCAAGAGGATGAGAGGAGGAAGACAATTATAATGGAGATATACTGTTTCTGTTCAGCTTCAGTACCCCAAAGAGCTGAAGAAGGAAGCATTGAGGAAAGAAGTTCCCCTAATGAACTTGCAAGATCATTATCCTCACGTCAAACCAAATGATTCTCTCCACAATACAATCATTATCACCCATGTTGAGCACTAATAATCAGGCAAGGGAGTCTAAAGTCCCTTAAATCCTGCTTTGCAGGTTCATTTGCACTGAATGTAACATTTTAATAAATGAATCCTTGCTGCTAATATTTTAATGATCTGCCTTAACATCTCTGCATTTCCTGATGAGTGACACCTCACTTACAGAACTCAGACCAGGGTGCAAGAAGCACTTAAGTTGTGATTGGCCAATATGCAGGAATGCCAAAAATTTGCAGAACAACCTGTCATACTTTGTGGGACATAAAATTTACTTCATGGTTAGTTGCACTCAAGGAGATGAGATTCGCTACCTCTTACTGGTGTCCTGGCCACCCTGCTATGTTCTACCTTCTTCTTGAGATTTATCTCATCGGCCATAAAACTATGGAAATGTGAAAATGTACGAAAATAAAGGAAGTCATTCAATGCATCATGTTAGATAGTCAAAACAGAAATTCAACTTATTCTGACCTTCCACCAGTTGATCTGTCACCCTGAAGGTCATAGTTTTTCAAGGGCACGTCAGAATCAGGTTTATTATCAATGGCATTTGTCGTGAAATTTGTTAACTTAGCAGCAGCTGTTCAATGCAATACATAATACAGAAAAAGAAAAAATAAAAATAAATAAATAAATAAATCAATTACAGGTTATGTATATTGAATATATATTAAAAATTGTGCAAAACAAAAATAATATATATTAAAAAAGGTAGTGTTCGTGGGTTCAATGTCCATTTAGAAATCAGATGGAGATAGGGGAAGAAGCTGTTCCCGAATCGCTGAGTGTGTGCCTTCAGGCTTCTGTACCTCCTACCTGATGGTAAGTGAGAAAAGGGCATGGCCTGGGTGCTGGGGGTCCTTAATAATGGACGCTACCTTTCTGAGACACCACTCCTTGAAGATGTCCTGGGTATTTTGTAGGCTAGCACCCAAGATGGAGCCAACTAAATTTATGACCCTCCGCAGCTTATTTTGGTCCTGTGCAGTAGCCATCCCACCATACCAGACAGTGAGGCACCCTGCCAGAATGCCTTCCATGGTACATCTATAGAAGTTTTTGAGTGTTTTTGTTGACACGCTGAATTTCTTCAAACTCCTAACGAAGTATTAAGCTCTTTTTAAAGATCGTGAGGATTTCTACTTCTTTCACCTTTCAGGAAGTGAGTTCTATACCCTCACAGGGCTCAGAATGAAAAAGTGCCTCAACTCTCTATTAATTCTCCTTTAATTTTTGGTCCATGTGCTAAGAGAATTGTGTCCTTCCTAGTTACTTTAATCTAGATCACTCATAAGTTTATACATAATCAAGCCTCTCCTCAGCATTCTCTTTTCCAAAAGAAACAAGCCCAGACTTTCCAATCTTCCATAATACTTAGTTTTTCACTCTGAGCAACTTTATCATCAATCTCCTTCTCCAGTGCAACCAATGCTGTATCTCCTGCAAAGTGATACTCAAAATTGCACATAGGAAACAGATTCACAAGATATTCCACACAGCCTGGAAATCTTGAACAGCATAGACAAAATGCTTGAGGAACTTAGCAAATCAGGCAGCATCTACAGAGGGAAAAATGAATAGTCAACGTTTTGAGCCAAGATCTTCCATGGGGACTGAAAAGGAAAGGGGACTGAAAAGGAAGAGGGCAGGAGGCAGAATAAAACTGTAAGGGGAGAGGAGGGAGCATAAGTTGGCAGGTAATTGCTGAGTCCAGATGAGAAAGGGAAAGAAAGGGAAGGTAGGTGGGTGGTGGGGGGGGGGGTGATGATGTAAGATGCTGGAAGAGGCAAAGGGCTGAAGAAGAAGGGCTCTGATAAGAGAAGACTGTGCTCCATGGATTAAAGGGAAAGTGTCAGTGAACTGGAAGGAAGTGATTGGCAGGGAGGGGAAAAGAAGATTTTTCTGGCTTCTACTGTCTTCCTTTCCAGTCCTGATGAAGGATTTCACCCTGAACTGTAGATGCTGCCTGACCAGCTGAGTTCCTCAAGCATATTTTGTCTTTAGTACTCAAGCAGTTGTCAATTGTTCGATTATAGCAAAACCCCTGTGCTCTAACGCAATGGTTCAGCGGACAAAGGGAAAAAAATGACTTCCTTTATGAACTACCTATTTCCCAGACCTGCTGTCTTTAAACATCATGGGTATAGTCTCTCCCAGGTGACTCAGTCCCTTCCCTTTATCTTCATTTGAGTTGTTAAAGCACCCAAAACCTTATTCTTCTCCGGATTAAATTCTGCTGATCATTTTATTGTCCCACTTACTAGATCTCCTGCAGTCTTTTTAGCTTTTCTCCTCACTGTCCAGTGCATGCACAATTTTTTATATAATTTGCAAGCTTCTTTATCATATTTCTATATTTAATGTGATATAGATAATAAGTGACCAGTACTGGGCCCTGTGAAATCTCACTGCTAACAACACTCTTGTCAGGAAAACGTTTATCAAGCAATATACTTTCCTTCCTACCACTGATATCATTTTAGCTTCAATTTGCCACTCCGTCTTGGATCCCATGGATTTTACTTTCTTGAACAACCTAACATGTTGAACCTTATAAAGGACTTTTAAAAATCAATCTTCAGTTTCCTTCTTTTCATCCCCTCAACAAAATTCCATCATGATATTTTGACATGACCTTCCCTTAATAAATCCATGCAGAATCTACTTGATTAATCTGAGCCTTTCTAAATGAAAACATATACTATCCATTAGAATTGATCCAAAATAATTGCCCAGTATGGAACAATCTGAAATCTACAATAGTCATGGAGGGTTTCAATCTGCTGATAGATTGGGAAAATCAGGCTGGTACTGGATCCCAAGAGAGGGAATTTGTGGAATAATTTCTCCTTTGGTTCCTCCCACTTCCTCCAAACTAAAGGTGTAGCTATGGGCACCCGTATGGGTCCTAGCTATGCCTGCCTTTTTGTTGACTTTGTGGAACAATCTATGTTCCGTGCCTAATCTGGTATCTGTCCCCCACTTTTCCTTCGCGACATCGATGACTGCATTGGCGCTGCTTCCTATACGCATGCAGAGCTCGTTGACTTTATTAACTTTGCCTCCAACTTTCACCCTGCCCTCAAGTTTACCTGGTCCATTTCCGACACCTCCCTCCCCTTTCTAGATCTTTCTGTCTCTGTCTCTGGAGACAGCTTATCCACTGATGTCTACTATAAGCCTACTGACTCTCACAGCTATCTGGACTATTCCTCTTCTCACCCTGTCTCTTGCAAAAACGCCATCCCCTTCTCGTAACTCCTCCTTCTCCGCCGCATCTGCTCTCAGGATGAGGCTTTTCATTCTAGGACGAGGGAGATGTCCTCCTTTTTTAAAGAAAGGGGCTTTCCTTCCTCCACCATCAACTCTGCTCTCAAACACATCTCCCCCATTTCACGCACATCTGCTCTCACTCCATCCTCCCGCCACCCCACTAGGAACAGGGTTCCCCTGGTCCTCAACTACCACCCCACCAGCCTCCGGGTCCAACGTATTATTCTCCGTAACTTCCGCCACCTCCAACGGGATCCCACCACTAAGCACATCTTTCCCTACCCCCCCCGCTCTGCTTTCCGCAGGGATCGCTCCCTACGCGACTCCCTTGTCCATTCATCCCCCCCATCCCTCCCCACTGATCTCCCTCCTGGCACTTATCTGTGTAAGCGGAACAAGTGCTACACATGCCCTTACACTTCCTCCCTTACCACCATTCACGGCCCCAAACAGTCCTTCCAGGTGAGGTGACACTTCACCTGTGAGGCGGCTGGGGTGATATACTACGTCCAGTGCTCCCAATGTGGCCTTTTATATATTGGTGAGACCCGATGCAGACTGGGAGACCGCTTTGCTGAACACCTATGCTCTGTCCGCCAGAGAAAGCAGGATCTCCCAGTGGCCACACATTTTAATTCCACATCCCATTCCCATTCTGACATGTCTATCCATGGCCTCCTCTACTGTAGAGATGAAGCCACACGCAGGTTGAAGGAACAACACCTTATATTCCGTCTGGGTAGCCTCCAACCTGATGGCATGAACATCGACTTCTCTAATTTCCGCTAATGCTCCACCTCCCCCTCGTACCCCATCTGGTACTTACTTTTATACACACATTCTTTCTCTCACTCTCCTTTTTCTCCCTCTGTCCCCTGAATATACCCCTTGCCCATCCTCTGGGTTCTCCCCCCGCCCCGTCTTTCTTCCCGGACCTCCTGTCCCATGATCCTCTCATATCCCTTTTGCCAATCACCTGTCCAGCTCTTGGCTCCATCCCTCCCCCTCCTGTCTTCTCCTATCATTTTGGATCTCCCCCTCCCCCTCCCACTTTCAAATCTCTTACTCACTCTTCCTTCAGTTAGTTCTGATGAAGGGTCTCGGCCTGAAACGTCGACTGCACCTCTTCCTAGAGATGCTGCCTGGCCTGCTGCGTTCACCAGCAACTTTGATGTGTGTTGCTTGAATTTCCAGCATCTGCAGAATTCCTGTTGTTTGTAGAATCTCTATGAGATTGCTTTTTAGTGCACCTTGTGGTTGAGCCTGCTAGTGGAAAGGCAATTCCGCATTGGGTGTTATGCAATGAATTACAGAGCCAAGAGGGAGGAGTTGGTCAAAGTTAATTGGAAGGGGACAATAGCAGTAATAACAGTTGAATAGCAATGGCTGGAGTTTTTGGGAGCTATTTAGAAGGCACAGAACATATACATCACAAAAATGAAGAAGTATTGTAAGGAGAGACGATGTAACTGTGGCTAAGAATGATATCAATGACTGCATAAAGGAAAAAGAGAAGGTATATAAAATAGCAAAGAGAGAGGATGCCTGGAACCGGAGCTGGAATCCCTGCGGTAACAGATGGCGGCGGAGACACGTTCCCAGGAAGGAGATGTGGCTGTGGTAGCGGGTCTGGGTCAGCATCTGGTCGAAGAGTCGGAGAAAGGCGGAGATCACAGAAGGGGAGCAGTGAGAGAGGAAGTCTGACAGTAGACAGGTCATCTGGACCAAATGAACTAAACATCAGGGTACTGAAAGGTGTAGTCGAGGAGATTGTGCAGGCATTAGTAATGATTTTTCATGAATCATTAGATTCTGGAATGGTTCCAGAGGATTGAAAAATTGTAAATGTCACTCCACACTTCAAGAAGGGAGAGAGACAGATGAAGAGAAATTATATGCAAGTTATCCTTACTTTGGTGGTTGGGAAGGTGTTGGAGTCAATTTATTAAGGATGAGGTTTCAAGTGTGCTTGGAGGCACATGACAAAATAGGCCAAAGTCAGCAGGATTTCCTTACGGGATAACCTTGTGTCACCCGGTGCGGACGTGGCCCAAGTGCGGAGTGACAGACACTGAAGCGGGTCAATAGTTCACAGACTTTAATGTGAACAGTGTTAAAGGGAAAAGAAAACAATAAACACTAGGCCAGACAGGGCTGTTAACTAAAACTCTCAAATGGAAAATGAATCCTACACTGTGGCTGAAAAGAACAACAAAGAATAAAACGAACACCACTAGTCTTCAGAGTCAGTTAACTCAACAGTCCAATTTCTCAGGCAAGGCAGAACGTAAGCAAGCAGTGAAGCATTGCTGTGTCCAAGTCTCGACAAATACTGTGACGGAATGAATGGAGTTAAATAGTATCACGATGAAATAGTAAATAGGTGACACGTGCATATTCACGAGTGCAATTGCCGAATCTGCTGCGCTGCCAAACCTGTGGTTGCGACACCCTGTCTGAATAATCTGTTGGAGATTTTTGAGAAAATAAGAGACAGGATAGACAAATAGGAGACAGTTGATATTGTGTACTAGGATTTTCAGAAGACCTTTGACAAGAGGCTGCTTATCAAGATAAAAACCCATGTCATATCTCAATGATGTGGATGACAGAATTCAGGGCTTTACCCAAGTTTGTGGCCAATACATAAATAGTGGAGGAACAGGGAGTGTTAAGGAAGCAGGAAGTCTGCAAAAGGACTTGGATAGATTGAAGGAATGGGTATAGAAATGGCAGATCGAATATAGTGTAGGAAAAGGTATGGTCATGCATGTAGAAGGAATAAAGGCATATTTTCTAAAAGGGAAGAAAATTCAAAAATCAGAGGTGGAAAGGGACTTCGGAGTTCTTGTGCAGGATTCCCTAAATGTTAACTTGCAGGTTGAGTTGGTGGTCAGGAAGGCAAATGTAAAGGTAGCATTCATTTCAAGGGGACTAGCATATAAGAGCAAGGATGTGATGCTGATGCTTTATGAAGCATTGGTTGGACTGCACTGGGAGTATTGTTAGCAGTTTTGTGCCCATTATCTAAGAAAAGACATTAGAGAGGGTCCAGAGGAGATTCACAAGAATTATTCTGGGAATAATAGGGTTAATGTATGAGGAGCATTTGATGGCTCTGTGTTGGTTCCTGCTGGAGTATAGAAGATTGAGAGGGTATCTCATTAAAACCCATTGAACATTAAAAGGGCTATGTAGAGTGGATGTAGAGAGGATCTTTTCTATAGTGGATGAGACGAGGATCAGAAGGCACAGCCTTGGAATAGAGGGGCATGCATTTAGAACAGAGATGAGGAGGAATTTCTTTAGCCTAGAGGTATGAAGCTGTGGAATTCATTGTCTCAGATATCTGTGGAGGCCATGTCATTGCGTACATTTAAAGCAGACTTGTTAGGTTCTTGATTAGTCTGGGCATCAAAGGTTATGGGGAGAAGGCAAGAGAATGGGGTTGGGAGGGATAATAAGTCAGCCAGGTTGGAATGGTGGAGCAGACTCGATGAGCCAAATAGCCTAATCCTCCTATGTCTTATGATCTTAAGAATGTTCCTTTGATTGAATGTGGGAGCTTCCTTCCTCTCCATTGTACTGTCTCTTCCATGGTGACTATGGTGTGTGGCTGCTATGGAGGGTTACCTTTAAATGGCTAATACCCTTTGTCTGATTGTCATGTGGCAATCCCTCAGCAGCTGTGCTGGACTGGGTCTGTCAGAAATCCTACAATTCCCATTTCCATGCTTGTATCTGTAAACTCACCTAATACTGTTTTACACTGTTTTGTTTTACAAGTTTAGTCACAGGCAATGCAATCTATTTTCCAGGAATTGCACATGAAGCCACCCCGCCCCCCCCCCCCCCCATATGCTACTTCAAGTGACAAACACAAGAGCTTCTGCAGATGCCGGAAATAATGAGCAAAACACGTAAAATTCTCAAGGAACTCAGCAAGTCAGGCAGCATCTAATGAGGGGAATAAACAGTCGCTATTTCAAATCCAGACCCTTCATTAGGACTGGTAAGGAAGGGGGCAGAAACCAGATTAGGAATGAATACAAACCGTTAGGTAAAAGGTGAGATTAGGTGAGAGGGAAAATGGGTGGATGGGGGATGGGGGAGGGGATGATGAAGTAAGAAACTGTGAAATGATAGGTGGAAAAGTTAAGAGGCTGAAGAAGAAGGGATCTAATAGGAGAGGGCAGTGCACCATGGAAGAAAGGGAAGGAGGGGCACCAGAGTGAGGTGCTGGGCAGGTGAAAGGAAAGGAAGTAGTGAGAAAGGAACCAATGTAGGATGGAAAAAGAGAGCAGGGCAGGGGAAGAAATTAGAGAAACTATTGTTCATGCCATCAGCTTGGTGGCTACCCAGACCGAATGAGGTGGTGCTTCTCCAGGCTGAGTGTGGCCTCATCATGGCACTGTATTGACATGTCGGAATGTGAGAATAATTGAAGTGACCTTTGCAAAGACTGAGAATAATCCTATTGCAAGTCAGAAAATTATTTTAAGGTTTTATAGAAATAATGTAATTTATTTCTGGAGTCTGAATGAAACTGAAACATGCTAGCATACAAAGTAAGTTAAAAAAAATCATCTCATGGATCCCTTTTCTTTCATTTTCAGTTAACCTATGCTTAGCCTGTACCTGTAGAACCCGGTCAGTAACCTGAAAACCTGCTACTTAATATTGTGAGTTTTTTTTTTTGCTTTCCCTTTTTAGAATTTTCATACCTTTCAAACTTTTCCTAAAATTTTAATACCTTCTTGTGCTTATTTGTGTTAGCATTTCTAGCTAAGTTCATTTTATAGACAAATCTACTCCTATTACATTTATGTCTTACTTAGAAGTATTTTTTTCAGTGTATTGGCATGTGTATTACTATGTGTGCCATGTGAAAACTATTAAATTTTGGACCATTCTCTGCCAAATATTGTCACTTCCTGAAAATTAAACATAATTTACTAGTCTGCTTCTGACAGAAAGATTTTAAAAATTGATTTGGCTTAAAGGTTTGTTGCTGAGCTTCACAATAGAGTTGGGATCAGATTCTTTGATTGCCCTTTCTTGTAAACAACCTACATGCAAGTTCATTAAAAATTAAAGCGTGCTGGTGTCTATTAATGTTGTTGGACAGTTGAAATATGTCTGATAGATTTATTCTGCTATAAAGGAGCCATATCCTGCTGTCTCCTGGGACAAACTCCAGCTGTTTAGACTGTAATTCCATCACTGGCAGAATTGGTTAGGGCAGACCTTCTCTGAAATGTCTTCATTTCTGCTTTCCCTATAAATTGCAAATGAGGCCTTTTGTAATAATGTTAAAATATGCATGTGGAGGAATTAAGGTACCTTGGGGTCAGTAGCAAAGTCTAAGGAAGGGGGTTACTGAAAGCTAGGAGCAGCTGGCAGATGAGTACAAAATCTACACAGTATTGTTAATGTCATTTTTTTTTTGTTTTAATAAAACACGTTTTAATGGTTTATATTTGTCTGTATAAATCCTACTTTAAAGAAGGTATTTGTAATGGGATTCTGTTTACTGTAGTTTTGCCTGTTCTTATTGAATTTCATTGTGTGTTCTACCCTGAAGCCTGCTGTGAAGATTATCATTTCCCTTTTGTGTTTTCAATGCACCCATCTTGATCTTATCAATTCATAAAAAAAATCAAACTAAAGATTCAAGTAAATTATTTAGAATAATTCACATTCCTTGCTGAAAAAGCCATGCCTTTCCTACTCATTGCAGCAGCAAAATACTGTGGTAGAAAAATTCTATTTTTTATTATTGAGGGACAATTTCAACCTATTGTTATTTATACTGCCATGAACAAATATACAGTAATTTGAGAAGATTAATTCTGAGGCTGAACACCACCCACTATTTGTTCAGTCTGGAGGTCAGATGGGCAGCTGCAAAAACTGCTCTGCTAATTATAAGGATTCGGCATTCATTAATAGAATCTTTCTCTGCAAACGGCAGATGTGTGTTCACTCATGCAGATTATTAATTTCGGCTTTGCCTCAGCTGCACTTTCTGCTGTGCTGAGTAGAATCCACTGATAGAACTGTCAGTTATCAGCCAAGTGATGCTGCCAGAAAGTGAGAGAAACTGAGAAGTGAAAGAAAATCATTTAATCACAGGTGTACCTGAGCTAGAATCTACCTCTACTTTTTTCACTCACTCCCAAACAATTAAACTTCAATTTTGGAATTCATTACTCTGTTGGTAACATTACAAGATCTAATTTGTGCCTGTCAGAGGCAATGGACAGAAACTAATATGAATGTAATTAAAATAAAAAACATACCTTGCTGATCACAAGCTTTTATTAACAAACAATTAATTAAGGATTTATCATTAAACACAATTTAAGACAATTGTTATCTATGACATTAAAATCTCATAAAGGGCATACCCTTTTCTATGAAAATGTAATTAATAAAACCAAGTTTTGATGTTTTTGATCTTTTTCCTTAATGTATAGTTGCTCCTGAGAATGTGGTTTCTATTGCAGATCCCCAGAGAATTAGGATTGGGAATAGTCATTTGTACATCTGACCAGATAGGGGGCAGCAGGGTGTTGGTGAACTAGTTCAGTAATTTTGGCAGGCCAGACTAAATGGGAGCTAGAAGAGGTACCATGCATCCCCTACAAAAGAATGGGGTGCAGAGGTAACAGTATTTAATTAAACTGCAACCATTGCAGGAGTGCAGGTGGCATTTCTGCTTGCTGCCTGCTCATAATTTCCATATTAATCTACCACTAACGTGGCTGTTCTTTGGTCTTATGGACAATATACGTCATGGATACATCATGAATTAAAGCACAGAAAAGAGAGCAGAAGTGAATGAATTACATCAACCTGAAATGTTAGCTCTCTCCACACATACTACCTATTCTGCTGGGTATTTCCAACATTCTCTACTTCCATACTCTGTACTTGGTAAATAATGAATGCTATCTTTGAATGGTAAAAGTTCTAAAAGCTCTGATAGGTTAGCTGCTGAGAGATGGATTCCTTGGTACAATCATTACTTCAGGTTCTGGAGTCAGAATTTAGATAGGTAACTTAGATCTTAAATGAAGGGAAATAACTTCACTCAGAGGAATGTGAATCTTTAGAATTTTCCAGCAGATGATCAGTCATTATATTCAATGTTTCAAGGCCATTCATAAATGACCAAGATAAATCCTGCATCTTACCCTAACAGTGACACTAATATTTACTCTATTATTCACACCTCCTATCTTTGCCAACCAATATTCTTCAGGATCTATAGCTCATTCCATTCATAAGTTACAACAGGCCATTGTCTCCCAACCTTATCGACTCCAGTAATAGATAGAAAGATACTTTATTGATCCCAAAGGAAATTACAGTGTCAAAGGAGCACTACAAGTTCACAGATATAAATATTAAAAGAGAAGTAGAAATACGTTACCACAAACAGTCTAACAGGAGGGGGTCATCACTTCCCCAGCTATAGGTTGACTCATGATAGAGCCTAATGGCCAAGGGTAAGAATGGCCTCATATCACGCTCTTTGGAGCAGTGCAGTTGTCTTAGTCTATTACTAAAAGTGCTCTTCTGTTCAGCCAAGGTGGTATGCAGAGGGTGAGAAACATTGTCCAGAATTGCCAGGATTTTCCATAGGGTTTTTTGTTCTACCACAGCCTCCAGTGTGCCCAGTTTGACTCTTATAACAAAGCCAGCCTTTCTAATCAGTTTATGGAGCCTGTTGGTATTACTTGTGATGATACCATTGCCCCAGCACGCCACCTCATAGAAGATTGTGGGGATGACAACAGACTGATAGAACATGTGAAGGAGAGGCCTGCATACTCCAAATGCCTCAGTCTCCTCAGGAAGCAGAAGCAACTCTGGCCCTTCTTGTACACAGTGCTCTATTTATCTGTCATCCAGGAGCCCTGCCCACTCCCCCCACCCCCCCAGATACTTGTAGTTCCTCACCACGTCTACATCCTCACCATCAATAGTGACAGGGAGCAATGTAGGCTTGGTCTTCATATTGTCCATCCCTATCTCCTTTGTCTTACTGATGTTCAGCTGCAGATGATTCACTTGCAACATTCAACAAAAAGTCCTCCACCAGAGACCTGAATTCATCTTCCTGTCCTCCCTTCATACACCCAACTACTGTTGAGTCATTCAGAGAATTTCTGCAGATGACATGACTCAGTGTTGTATCTAAAGTTCAAGGTATACAGGGTAAACAGGAAGGGAGCCAATACAGCCCCTGTGAGGCCCCAGTTCTGGTTATAGTCATGTCTGACACACAGCTCTGATGTTGCACAAACTGTGCTCTGCCAGTCAGGTAGTCCATTATCCAGGATATAATGGAAGTGTCAATCTGCATTGAACAGAGCTTTTCCTCCAGCAATGAGGGCTGTATGATCATTATCAGCAGGTGCCATGCCCAGTTTGAGCTTTGACTGCCATGGCCCACACACTCCTGTTTCGGGTCAAGTGGATCAATTCATTGGTATTCATTTCCAGTTCTCTGGCTGCTGTCTCCATCATCAATTGTCCTTGTCTTCCTCTTGTTTTCTTCCCTTCAGTCTTTCCCATAATTACTGTGCATTCTAACTCCTCTTTCCTAATCACATGTCTAATGAAGTTACGTTGCCTTTTCATGATCTCATACATTATTTCTCTTTTTGTGTTTGTTCTGTTCATGACATCCTCGTTAGATATTCGTTTCATCCATGATATTCTTTGCATCCTCCTCAAAAACCACATCTCTGCTGCTTCAGTTCATTTCTTCATATTACTAGATATTGTCCAACATTCTGAGCCATATAAGATAACTGGATAAACATAACATTTCAGTGCTCTGAGGCAGGTTGTCATGCCTAATTTAGTGTTGGTCAGTATACTCTTCATTTTTGTAAAGGTCTTTTGCCATCCCTATTCTTCTTTTGATGTCCATGTTGCACCTGCCATCTGATTTCACCCAGCTGTATGATATTGAAGGTATCTGAGAAATCAAAATACATGATTCTCAAAGTGCTGCCCTGCTTATCCAAATGGGAGTAGGCTCTGTTCAGCAAGTAGATTATAGCATCGTCAACTGCCATGTGCTCCTCACAGGCAAATTGCAGGGGATCGAGAGCTGATCTGACCAGGGGTCAGAGGTGAGCCAGGAGTAGCCTCTCTAGGGTCTTTATGATGTGTGAGGTCAGGGCCACTAAATGATGGTCATTCAAGACTTTCCGTTGGCCCTTCTGGGACCATAAATGATGTTTTCCACACAGTCAGGAACTCTCTCCAGGCTGAGACTCAGATCAAAAATGCGCTGGAGAACTCCACACAACTGCTCAGCACACTCCTTCAGGACCTTGGGGTTCACACCTGGTCCCAATGCTTTGCCATGATGACTGAGGAGTTGATGGAAGGTGGGGGTTGGGGGAGGTGAAGATTGGGACCATAGCAGTTGGTATGTGGAAGTAATCTCCCATCTACTGCTACCAACTTCATGGTTCACACACCCTGAAGTGCTCGTTTCTACCTCCAAGCCAAGATCCACTGACCTAACTGTCCCAGTAGACCCATTCTTTATGCCTGCTCCTGCCCCAATGAACTTATGTACACATACCTCAGGTCCATTTTGTCCCCCTTAGTTCAGTCCCGTCATACCTCTATCCGTGACACTTCACAGGCTCTCCATCACTTCAGTATGATTCAGTTCCCTGGTTGGATCACCTTATTTTCACTCTAAATGTCTATTTCCTATACACATTCACTGCAACCCCCCCCCCCCGCCCCGACCTCCCACCACCAGGAAGGCCTTAAGGCTCTCAGCTTCTTTCTTGGTAGCAAACCTAACCAATTCCTCTCCACCACCACCCACTGCCTGGCAGAACTGGTCCTCACTTTTAATCATTTCTCTTTCGGTACCTCTCACTTTCTTCAAACTAAAGACGTGGTCATGGGCACTGACATTGGCCCCAGCTATGCCTTTCTTTTCATCAGCTACATAATACAGGCCATGTTCCAAGCCTACACTGGTAATGCTCCCCAACTCTTTCTACACTGCACTGATAAATGCATTGGTGCTGCTTCCTGCACACATGCTGAACTCATCATTTTCATCAACTTTGCCTCCAACTTCCACCATGTCCTCAAATTTTCTTGATCATCTATGACACTTTTCTCTCCTTTCTCGGTCTCCCTGTCTCCATGTCTGGACACAGATTATCCACTGATAACTTTTACAACCTACTGACCATCACAGCTATCTTGACTATTCCTCTTCCTACCCTGTCATTTGTAAAACTGCTATTCCCTTCTCTCAGTTCCTCCATCTCTGTCACTTCTGTTCACAGGATGAGGGTTTCCATTTTAGAGCATCTGAGATGTCCTCTTTTTTCAAGGAGCGGGGTTTTCCTTCCACCATTATAAATGCTGCCCACACCCACATTTCTTCCATTTATTGCGCATCTGCCCTCACTCCATCCTCCCGCCATCATAACAGGGGTAGGGTTCCCCTTGTCCTTACTACTCCATGAGCCTCCATATGCAGCACATCGTTTTCCATAACTTTCACCATCTACAACAGGACCCTATCTCTGAGCACATCTTTCCCTCCCCACCCCATTCTGCTTCCATAGGGATTGCTCTCTATGTCACTCTTTTGACCATTCATCCCTCCCCACTAATCTCCCCTTCTAGCATTTAATCCTGCAAGCTTGGTAAGTGCTACACATACATCTATACTGCCTCCCTTACGAATATTCAGGGACCCAAGCAGTTCTTCCAGATGAGGTGGCACTTCACCTGCGAGACTTTCGGGATTATCTATCATATCCAGTGCTCTTGGTATGGCCTCCTGTACATCAGTGAGAACTGACGTAAATTGGGGGGCCATTTTGTTGAACACCTTCTCTCTGTCCACCACAAAAGGTGGGATCTCCCAGTCGCCACCCATTTCAATCCGAGTTCCATTCCCATTCCAACATGCCAATCTGTGGGCACCTCAAGAATGAGGCCAAACTCGGGCTGGAGGAGCAACACCTCAAATTCTGTCTGGGTAGCCTCCAACCTGATGGCATGAACATCAATCTCTCCAATTTCTGGTAATCTCTGCCCCATCCCTCCTCTCTTTTTCTATTCTCCATTCTGATTCCCTTCTCACCCCTGCTCTTCTCTTCACCTGTCCATCACCACCCTCTGGTGCCCCTCCCCCTTCTCTTTCTCCCATGGTTTACTGTCCTCTCCTATCTTATTCCTTCTTTTTCAGCTCTTTACCTCTTCCACCTATCCCCTCCCATCTTCCTACTTCGTCCCCTCTCCTCCCCCACCATCTTCCTTACTTGGTCTCACCTGTCACCTTCCAGCATGTACTTCTTTCCTTCCTCTCTCCTTATTATTCTGACTTCTACCCTCTTCCTTTCTAGTCTTGATGAAGGGTTTTGGCCTGAAATATCTACTATTTATTCCCACCCCACCCCCCACACCGCCCCCCAGATGCTGCCTGATTTGCTGAGTTCCACCGACATTTTGACTGTGTCACCAGACCTTCATATACTTGTGCAGAATGCTTTGTACATACTGCGGAGCTCATACACATATTTTGTTACTTGCTGTCATTGCCAGCTACTTATAATTGCAGTGACATTACTCAAACAATTTGCATGACACACAATAAAATATTTTTTCTCTTGTGCAGGGTAAGGTATGTGTAAAATTGGAGTCAGTAACAGATAACGTGAAGGTGTCAGGTGTACTGCATGTGCTAATTCCCACGGACAAGTCAGGGATAGCTGAGTTTGGATGCCCCCTGTGGTGATGGTATCAGTAGGCATGCTGATAGTGATCCCCTTAAATAATATTGGAGGGAATGAGAGCGGCAAAGAGAGTTTGAATTATTTGGGTATTTTCTTAGCCAATCTATTGGCAGAAATCCCACATTATGGGAATAAAAACAGCAAAATGAAACTAGAAATGCTTAGCAGGACCAACGAACGCTCCTAAATCTGAGAACTTAACTCAGTTTCTTACTCCACAGATGGTGCTCAACCTGCTGATAATGTCCAACGTTCCCTGGTGATAGTTCGGATTTCCAGCCATGCCAGCGTTTGCCTTTCAATCATGGAATAATGCCTAGTTCTTGTGGAAATCGACTGGTAACCAAGCAACTGTGACCTCAAATCTCAATGTGGCAAGTTATGAAATTGAACTTAGTTGAATGAAATGGAATAAATAGTGCCTGCTTTGAAGAATATGATGATGATACCTAGAGGTCCAAAATGCAGGGATAACCTTGCTAAAGGGGACAGATGGATTAAAGGGGATTTTGCATGAATAGTGATTGTATTTGAGAGATCGGAAGAACAGAAAAATCCAGGTATCAATCAGTCATCCAGATGTATTTCATTTGCTTCCTGTTTGAACCCACCTCGACAAATGGTAGAAATTCATCCTTGGATGCATGTGGTCATGTGGTTTTCAATTCTGTTTGAAGTTGAATTTTGGAAATAGTTAATTGTCCATCGGTGATCAAGGACATAATTCTACTCTAATGAGTTTATGTAATGATGAAAACTGTCATGACCGATTCTGGCAAAGAATATTAACTAACAATATATCTTTATGAAATATCAGAAGAGTAGAATTTCAATGCTGGGAATCCTAAAAAGTCATTATGAATGCAAAACAACCAACATTGTTCTCCCAAAATGAAAGGCTGAAGATGAAGCTATTGTGAATATATTATTGTTGTTACATTTTTCCCCAAAAACAGCTTAACACTTTTCAAAATTATGCAAATACAAAAGAAAAATCTGTTAATGACTAGAAAATTAGTGCCCTACATTTTCCTATAATAGTCCTTTAAGATTTTTAGTTAGACTTTTCTTTAATTTCTCTTGGCTAATTGGACTTCTAAAGTAACCCCTTTTCAAATCCTGCCTCTTCAGTGACATCATAGTCAAAGCAATTCAGTTGTTGAATGACGGTTCAATCAGCAGGAAGAGGTCTCTTTCACTTGCATCCAAAATATTGACACTGAAAAGTATTTTGTATTTTCTTCAGAATTTGAATAAATTATACAGCAATTGTAAAGATTGTAATGACGCTCTCAATAAAAAATAATTCATAAGTAATTTATATAGAGTCAAGTATCAACAGAATACACTCTTGAAGTTATCCTTTCCACTGCAATCCACCAAAAATAAATCTTTTATACTTGACTGGGTTAATTGATACTTTAAAGGGATTGACTGAATTCTATTTGCTGAATATGTTCTATTTCACCAGACACCAGGTATTTTTGTACTAATGGAAGACAAATTGCAGCAAATCTATCTAAGACAAGTTAATGGCCTTATATAAAGTGGCAAATCAGAATAATCTTGAAAAGGTCAAATCTCTTGTCACGATATCTTTCCTCATATTAAATCCATAGAAATGAGCTGACTATATTTTTCTAATAGTACTGATAAAACACTCTCACCTCACTGCTTATACAATGAGAAAAATGAACATATAAAGTACACAATGTGATAAATTAGAAATAGTACTTTTTTGGTCATGGAATAGTCATGACTAATGTAAAGTGCATGTTGGATTTTTTTGTAGCAGGGAACAAAAGGGTTTTACATTCTCTTTTTACATTCTATTTTTCACAAAATACATGTTAATTTTGATACAAGGAATATTGAAGCTCAATTCACGCTCATAGCTGTGTAAAAGGTTATCATGTGAAGGGTTAGAAACATAGAAAACCGACAGCACCATACAGGCCCTTCGGACCACAAAGCTGTGCTGAACATGTACTTACTTCAGAAATTACCTACGGTTACCCATAGCCCTCTATTTTTTTGAGTTCCGTGCACCTATCCAGGAGTCTCTTAAAAGACCCTATCGCATCTGCCTCCACCACCATTGCCAGCAGCCCATTCCACGCACTCACCACTCTCTCCTCCCTACCTACTTCCAAGCACCTTAAAACTGTGCCCTCTCATGCCAGCCATTTGAGCCCTGGGTTCTCAGCTTCCTATCAGAAGGGTAGGGTTGTGTGCCCACCTTTAATAGCACATGTCAATTAGGGTATGGAAGTCTGGTTGTTGCATTAATTGGCTGGTAATTTGGATCTTTATCTAGAGATGTGATCTCATCCCACCACACCAACTGGGGAACTTTAACTAGCTTGTTAAAAAATATAGTATTAAAATATAAAGTCAATACTGCAGTCTGCAAAACCACAGGACTGTCATAAAAAAAACTTTTGCTAAAGTACTTTGATGAAGGAAGTCTTGCATCCCTGCATTTTAAATGAAAGGGCCTCTGTGTTGCCTGCCTTGCCACACAGTTCAAGGCCAATAATGGGTGGGAAATCAATGCTGCCCTTGCTGGAAATATCCACATCTTCTAGTTAAAAAATAAAATAAAATTTGAGGTGCAAAGACACCTTCTTCCTAATCTAAGTAATTATAGCAAGATTTGACTGCTAGTGCCCTCCAGTGCAGACCTTGCCAGAGTATGAAACATCAGTGAGAAAATATCTCATTTGCCTGAGGCCAGCAGATCCCACATAACTAAAAGTGAAACTCTGCACTGTGGCACCATCTGGTGAGGAAGGTAGGCTTGTTACCCCCCCCCCCCCCGCCTTCCAGCACTAAAGCACTAACCCTTCACTTCCCCCCCCCCCCTCCACCACCCCAGGAAGCATATTTTCTGTCTTTCTACTAAAATATAAGTTAGATCAATTGAAGGGGTAAAAACACACCATGGTTTAAACCCTCCAACTGAGGCTAATATTCCAGCATTCTGGAGACTAGAACACTTTCTCTGATTGATCAGGTGGGAAGAATCTCATTTACTGGCTTCCGAAAACATATCTGGTGCCTTGGCTGTGGAAGAAGCAAGAATCCTAGTTCAGGCTCTCCACACCAGCGAATTTTGAAGAAGCTTGCTAAACAAAGCAAAGCATCTCCTATTCAAATTCAAGATCATATGAGAAGTTCTGGTTTGTCTCCCATTAGAGTTAATATGAGATGGAACTTTGTTCAAAAAAGTCAAATGATTGCATTTATTCTGGTTTTATTATATGACTTTGAAGGGAAATTATCTGGACAGAGACATATAAAATTATAGATATTTCTTCTAACATTAAATGACATTGAAAAGAAAATAATAAATTTCTTTTCCTGCATTCACAGGTGGCAGGCATTTACAGGTGGCAGTTTGACACACTTTTTAAATAGCTTTAAATAACATTTTAAACAATATGAAAACATGTATTATTCACAAAAATAAGGTTAGGCTAAGTTTGTTATGGACAGCTATGTTTTAGCATTGGTGTGTATTTTAGAACAATGATATTTGTTGTAAAATATATACGTATACTGTAACTGATCGGGACCATTTTCTATACACAATGCAAAAAAAAATGCACCTTTTGTTTTCTGATTTTAAACCTAGATGAACTAGACAGTCTTCATTAATGTTTCATTCTGAAGCAAACTTATGCTTACCAGAGGACTAGTTACAGCTCACAGTAGTTTACCATAAAATTGATTATCTTTCCATTTTCTGGTTTCTACAGCAAAAGCATGCTCAAGTAGCTACTTTTGTTTCACTCTCAATCTAGTTCCATAGGTAGGATATTTGAAATGCAGATCCTTTGCCAGGAATGTGTCAACACAGATCCTTAAATGAGAGAAAACTGCTTGCTTTTCCCGACCTCCATCTGTTTGTTTATTCATGTCTTAAAATAAAACTGAATTTGGTGAAAATCACTATTACCTTACAACCTACAATTCTGTGTTCAAAGGAATAATGCTTTCACCATGGTTATATTGTGGTGAATACTGTATATACACTATAAAATATGTCAATGAAACCACTGACTGAGGCTCGAGGATTTATTAGGATAGTGAATGTTTCCTATGACTCCTAAAAAAATGTGATCTATGCTCAAAATTATAGAATGAAAACAAATAAGTTTTCTGTATGTGTAGATCTTAAACTAAATATGACATTCAATTTGTGTAGTACATTAATTTATTTTGATTATGTAATGTGTTTTCGAAATTCTAATTAGCAAAATCCTAGAGGTTCCTTTGGTGTCAGTTATGATACTGTCATTATAGTAGTATGTTTAAATTGTGTTTTCTTGAAATATTTCTCTTGCTTATTTACATTAAATACATACTTTTATTAATATGCTAGTCTGAAAATTAGCTAAGTTTCCACAATGCCACATCAAATTTAAATTCATGGAGGGTCTGAAAGTGGCAGTTTTTCATTATATAGCCATAACCATGTAGTAGCAAAAGCAATGATTATTGATTGGGAACCAGTTTCACAAATGGTGTACTTGACTGTTATTGGCTCACATCACTCTCTCCCAGGGCTGGGGTGGCAGCTGTCAGCTGGTCCTTGTAGACATGCTCCTTTCCATCTGTACTGCTATATTAGCAGGGTCACAAGGGGTTTATCCCATGCTGGATCTCAAGGGGACAATAACATACTAGTTGATTTGGCTGTGAAGTTATATGTATGATTAATAGATGGGATAACTGGTTCTTGCTCTGTTAAAGCATTTTAGCAGCAATTATCCAGTTTGATCCGTGCAGTTTATGAACCAGATATCCATACAACATCACAATTGTGATAGCAGCCAAGACTTTGGCAGAACCCACTGTCTAGTTTGTCCTGTGGTTGAATAGAGTGTTTTGGCTGATTAGTGGGTGTGTTTTACAGGAACATCGATAATGAACCATATAATTTTACTTTCATCACAAATGAGTCTTATTCATCACGTGCTGTATGGTTTGCTAATTGTCTCAGAATGTTGCATCACATAATGAGTGATTAGCTGTTGGCAGATTTTTTTATTGTTCACTAAAATCTTGGCACGCTTAGCCTGTACTGAATAATTTAGTGTGCACGAAAGTTGGCAGCAACAGTGACAGAACGTGCACTGAAACAGCAACTGCTACCTAAATTCTTTGTGCTGCAAGGTTGCAGCGTCATAAACACAACAAAGTGTGCAGATGCTGGAAATCCAAAGCAACACACACAAAATGCTGGAGGAACTCAGCAGGTCCAGCAGCATCTATGGAAATGAATAAGCCGTCAGTGTTCGGGCTGAGACTCTTCTTCAGGACTGGAAAGGAAAGGGGAAGATCCCAGTATAAAAAGGAGGGGGGAGGGGAAGGAGGATAGCTAGAAGCTGAGAGGTGAAGCCAGGTGGGTGGGAAAGGTCAAGGGTTGGAGAGGAAGGAATATGAGAGGAGAGGAGCATGGACCATGGGAGAACCGGAGGAAGGAGAGGCACCAAGGGAAGTTGAAAGGCAGTTGAGAAGAAGTAAAAGGCCAGAGTGGGAAATAGAAGAAGACGGAAGGGGAAGGGAATTTTTTTTTACTGGAAAGTGAAATTGATGTTCAGGTTGGAGGCTGCCCGGCCGGAATATAATGTGTTGCTCCTGCACTCTGAGAGTGGCCTTATAGTGGCACAAGAGGAGGCCATGGACTGATATGTTAGAATGGGAATGGGAATAAGAATTAAAGTGTTTGGCCACCAGGAATTTTTGTCAGGTCTCACCAAAGTAGAAGAGCCTTCAGGAGCACCAGACAGAATACACGACCCCAAAAGGTGAAATGTTGCCTCACCTGGAAGGACTGTTTGGGGCCCTGTATGGAAATGACAGAGGAGCAGAAGGGGTAGGTAGTACTTTGGCCATTTGCTGGGATAAATGCTGGGAGGGACGAATAGACAAGGGAAACACGGAGGGAGGGATCCCTGTGGAAAGCAAAGAGTGGGGGGAGGTAAAAATGTATTTGGTGGTAGGATACATTTGAAGGTGGCAGAAGTTGTGGAGAATAATGTGTTGAATACAGAGCTCATCGGGTGGTAGGCTAGGACAAAAGTTACTCTAACCCTGTTTTGGCAGCAGGAAGATGGGATGAATGTGGATATCCGGAAAATGGACGAGATGCTGGTAAGGGCAACATCAATGGTGGAGGGAGGGAAACCCAGTTCTTTGAAAAAGAAGGGCACCTCTGATGTCCTAAAAAGGAAAGCCTCATCCTCGGAACAGATGCAGCTGAGATGAAGGAACTGAGAAATGGGAATAGTGTTTTTACAGGAGACAGAGTAGAAAGAGGTATAATCAAGATACCTCTTGATAGGCAAGAGCCATGAGAATCAGTAGGTTTATAAAAGATGAAGAGATTGTGAGCATGTGAAGTGTTGCAGAAGTAGGTGGTAAGGGACAGAAACAAGGGGGAATAGAATGGAGTCGAGATATGAGGGTATGAGTTCAGTGGGGCAGGAGCAGTGGGCAAGGCTGCAGTGTATTCGGCAATTGTTGGCTTGGATTTACTCAGACATCACTGATTTACCGTATTTTTGTTATTTTTGTTATTTTTCTCTCTCTGCCATGTTATCTGGAGCGATTCATTCATAATTTTACTTCAGCCACAATTTTAATGTTATATTTACCATCTACAGCCACAACATGTAAAATCTATTGGTCAGTATTGATTCAAAGTTGTAAGCCAGGCAGGTAACCATATATATGTTATTGTTTAGGTTCTGGTGATGGCTTTCAGTCTGATTCCTCTGTGAAAAAAATGTTAATCTTGAACCCTAAAAATAAATAACTGTTAGTCAGCTGCTGATGAGAAAAGTAAAGGATCTGAAAACAGTGTAATGCTCCTGAGGGTTCATTACAGCACATGTTCAAACCTGAAGTATGTAACGTTAACTCTTTGCTTTTCATAGGCTTGGGATTTATGTAGTTAGATGTGATCTAAGCCTTTGAAATATCATAATTTAGCAAATAATGAAGATAATCTATATTGCAAATGGCATGTTAACGTCCTTATACAAACCTCAAAGTATAGATTCTAGAGAAGATTGTTCTCTTACAATTTGCCTATTTAAATTAATGGATGTAAAATCAAAAACTTGAAATAGTCTTGACCCTTTATTTGGACCACCCAAGGAAAGCCAAGCACTCCAAAAAAACATTTTATTCAGCTGAATATGATGTTGAATTAACTTCAATTACATTTTTCAAGCAAGATAGAACCCCAAGCCTTTGTATTAAACTGGATAATTCAATTTATTTTCAAGTTAAATGTTACTGAATCTACACCTGCAAATTGTATTGAATACATAATGATGAAATGCATGAAAAGCATATTAAAGATGGCAACAATGTTTTAGGCTTGTTTTGAATGTTTAACATATAAAGAAAGAAAATAATTGATTCACCCTACTCTAGATTCTACATACATCTAGACATAGGAAGGAAAGCAACAACTCAGCAATCACTAAGTTTATTGTTTTGCTATCAGTTTGCGTCGTGGTGAGCAGTGACAGATGGCTGGCATCTGTGGTCAAATCACGTGACTGAAAATATAGTTCTATTGTAGCATGTGATTTGGACTCAGTGATATCAAGTTATATTTTGTTGTGTAAAATGAGGATCAGCAGTCCCAGTGTACGTTATACTGTCATTTCTTCAATGATATGCTTATCTTAAGACCATCAGCACCACAGTCATTTAGATTTTGTTATGCTCATTTTTTTATTTTATAACTCTGCCTCAACAGGCAAACAGCTAAAGTAATAAAATCCCAAACACTATAGCAATTTAAGTTTCATGTAATATTTGCAAGCTGGTCAATATTGGGTTTTACCTTTATGTGCCATATAAATAATAATCTTTAATTAGAAACGTTTTACAAATGGTGTAATAGATTGGTGTTCCCATATGTCTCCTACAGGGCTGGATTTAGTGGCTAGTTTTCAATGAAGTGATTACTTTTACTATTGAATCAGAAGAATAAGAAACCATGGAATTAAAATCTGATTGCTATTCAACTGAATTATTTTCACTTACTCTAGTTATTATTCTCCTATCATACCATTTTAAACGCAGGTATTCCATCTGAGTTATAGTTTTACAAAGACATTGTAAATCTTTGGGTGCAAGGATGGTTTTCCTTATGTGATTCACCCTCAGCAATAACATGGTACTGTTTGAAATATTTACAGTCACAATACAATACATCAGGTATACAGCCATTTGGCTCCACAAGTTCACGCAAAACATGGTGCCCACCCATCTAGTCCCAATTTGCTGCACTCAGCCCACATCCCACACTAAACATTGCTCTTATGTGTATTTGTCCAAGTGTTTCTTAAAGGATACCAATACACCTGCCTCTGACTTACCTTGGGCAGCTCGTTCCATATACTCACCACCTTCTTCATGAAAAAGTTTCCCATCAAATCCCTTTTAAATCTTTATTTGCTCACCTCAAATGTATGTCCACTAGTTTTGGACTCCCCTACCCTGGGGTAAAGACTTATCCACTATATATGCCCTACATGATTTTATAAACTTCTTTAAGGTCACTCCACATATTCCTACCTCCAAGGAATAAAATATTAGCCTAGCCAACTTGTCCCCTAGTCCTGGCAACATTTTCATAAGATTGACCAATAGAAACAGATGTTATAATCAGAATCAGAATCAGAATTAAAATCAGGTTTAATATCACTGTCATATGTAATTAAATATGCTGTTTTGCAACAGCAGTACATTGCAATACATAATAAAAATGCTATAAATTACAATATGAAATATATATTTGAAACCCTGCTGGTTTCCTTGGCTATGGAAGTCTAGGAAAGACACATTCTGTTCCCACCAAACCCGTGAAATTGGGACAGCTCTTCCACCCCAAACTCCAGTTTGTGTGGATGCTGTGTAATTTGCAACTCAGTGCCAAGAAACAACAGACAGCACACTGCATATGATTAAAGGAATTATATTTATGAATCTTAACTAAAGGGTTAGTAAAGTAAAGGAAGAAAAAACAAAAAGTGCCCATTATAATTAAACAGTCAAATATGCACCAATTGGAGCTCAATTCACCGAACCTCAGTCGATCTCGCCATCTGGCTCCAATGAACCACGATCTCCCCACCGGGTTGTATCCTACGACTAGTCTCTCCACTGTCTTCTTTCCTCACCACACACTGAACAAAGACCCCAGATCACATTCCAAATCATCTATAATCTCTAACCATAACCCAAACAGGACTTCTACAGAAAGACCATTATGTTAGCAGTGAAACCTTTCCCAAGGTGTTACACTCTTCTCCCCACCAAAATTAGTCATATCCTCATGACATTGAGATAATTTATAACCCCTTCATACAAAGCACCAAGTCCAATCCAGGTGTAAATAGCAGTGACATAGCTCACCACACTCCGTTCCTCTAGTGCAACAAAGGCCAGTCTGTCTGGGGGTCTCCTAACTCTTTGGAACCTCCTTACCCCGTAATCTACTTCTTCAGCTTCAGACACTGACTGGGCTCTTTCCTGTCTACCTGGGGATGTTCCTTCCTGTCCATTACTCGTGCCTTCTGACAACTCAGGGCCCCTCCTCACTTGGCTGTGTTTGCCTTCATGCCCAGTTACTTTAGAGTCTAGCCTCCCATTACCTTTTAACCAAACTGTCCACTGCTAGTTCCCCCCATTTCACCCGCCTCCCGCCTCCCGCCTCAGTGAGAAGGGTTGGGAATCTCTTCATCCATTACTGGAGAGTTTACAAAGCGCAGCATATACCACACTCCTCTTTCCTCATCCTACGAGTCCGTACCATATTCAAGGGTAGGGTCCAGTCTAATCCTTCCCGCTGTTGGTCCTTCAGTTGGCTTACATCACTGCAGAGTCCTCTTACTAGGCATAGGGTCCAGGTCAGGTTCTGGATCAACACATACCTCTTGTCCCAGAGGTAGGAGGTGGTTCTGATGGAGAATCTTGACAGGCCCAATCATATCCTCTGGTTTCACCCAGGAAACTGGGACATTTGGCTCTGACTCTCCACTACATGGGGCATAGCCATCCAGTGGTTAGCCAACTTATGCTTCCCAGGTACTGTAGCCCAAATTCTTTATGAGGACTCAGTCTCCAGGCATTAGTTGGGAGAACCTAATTTTTTGATCATACCTCCTCTTATTTCCTTGACTCTGCTTGGTAGCCAAGACCTCAGCTAGTTCATAAGACTTTTTCAGCTCCATCCTCATATCAGACATGTACTCAGATAAGTCTTCTGTTGTAAATCTTCCCCACCAGTCCCAAAATAGAGGTCAACGGGCAACCTCACTTCGCGCCCAAATGTCAGATAATATGGTGAGTACCCGGTAGCTTCATTCTGTGTACAATTGTAGCAGTGGACCAGATGTCCAATATGTTGACTCTAATTGTTCTTTTTTACTGATCCTCAGGGTTCTAATCATGTCTAGCAAGGTCCAATCGAACCTCTCGGGCAGCGGATCACCCTGCGGGTGATAAGGCGTAGTCCTCAACTTCTCGACTCCAAGCATGCTCAGTAACTCATGTATGAGCCTACTCTCGAAATCTGGTCCCTGATCACTATGTATCTGCCTGGGGAGCCCATAATAAATGAAATACTGTTCTCATAACACTTTGGCCATGGTGGACGCCCTCTGCTCCTTGGTAGGGAAGGCTTGCGCATATCTGGTGTAGTGATCTGTAATAACCAAGAAATTTGTCATATTGCTGGCATCTGGCTCTATTGATAGGAAATCCATACACAGCAGATCATGTGGCCACGCACTCTGCAAATGGGATAATGGAGTGGCCCTCGTAGGTAACGTCTTCCTCCATATACATGGAATGCACAACTTGCAGTACTCTGCTTAGTCTGTCCCCTCAGGGCATCTGACTCCCTGTCAGCTTTATCATGTGGGGTGGGTGCACCCACCGATAACAACCGGGACATCTCAGTCCTAAACCCCGCCCGAGCTCCAGGGTGGGCTATCAGTGGTCACTTCAGCCAAGGGAGCCACTACCAAGGACTGTACCCAGCTGATGGAGGCCTCCCGTGCCTCCATCATGTTCTCCTCCTCTCTGACTTCTCTGATCAGCTTGACAAATGAGAGAGGGGGGCACAACTTACGAGACATTTGGAGACCCCAAGCGATCAGGTCCAATGACTGAGTGTCTTTCGCCACTTGGTCAATTCTTAATTAATTTACCTAAGTCATTTGAATGCTGCCCCCACCCCCCAACGCTGCAAGCAACTCAGCTGCCTCTCTAGCTGAAAAATGTAGGCGAAAAGTTTCTCCCCCCTTCTCCTGAAACATGTTCTGAAACTTTGTCATAAGCTCCATTGGGATTCCCATCAAGCCAAAAGCATTTTCTAGTGCTTGCATATAGCCTGCAGAAGTAGCAAAGGGGTTCTGTGCCTTTAAGGATCTCACTACAACAGAGAATGGTCCCTCAAACTCTCTACCAATTGCTGTCTTTTCATGTAATCAGAACACTGCCACTTATCCAGCATCTGAGAGGTTGGCTCCATCCAAGTCTCATACTCTTCTTCCCTTTTAGGGATGGGCTTCATTCCTGAGAACATCCTGACCCTGTGGTAGCTGGGGTTTTGAACCTGAGCATTTTGCCATTTACTCGCCAGGGAGGTAAGGGCTGCTACCAACTCAGAACGCTTACTCCTTGCTGGAGGACTGGACCTTCCACAACAGACCACTCCTTCTCCTCACTTCGCAGAAACAAGAGCAACTTGTCTTTAAAGTCTCAGCCCCCAGCTCTGGGAAACTCAGCTTCCAACTCCCCATGTTTGCCTTCACTCCTCTCTTCCCGGAAAGTATGGACAGCACACGGCTCCCCACCACCCCCCGGATCCCAATAGTACCAGGCAGTTCCACTGCTGTTACGTCAACACTAGTCTGTACAAAATGAAGTCCTTGCCTGACATTTTGGCAAACCTCTACTCCATGATCATAACTGTTCCTAAGGCTTTAACGGTACTTAAAGTCCAAATTAACAATTCATTGGGACTACGAATGTCTACCCCACTCAATACACACGCGGATTCGCACCAGTGCTCAAACCCTGCAGTGTCCATAACCACATATCTTAATCACTTTACCAGACGATAGTTCAACACAGGCTGCAACACACAACCCACCGGATCAATGCTCAGGATAATCACACAGCATTGAACAAAATTGATCCGGACAATACACCCACAAACGAAACCCCGCTGGCTTCCTTGGCTGCATAAGTCCAGGGAATGCACACTCTGGTGCCAAACCTGAGAGATTGGGACGGCTCTCCCACCCCAAACCCTGGTTTGTGTGGATGCTGTGTAATTTACAACCCTGTTATAACTCAGTGTCAAGAAACAACAGACAGCAAACTGCATACGATTAAAGGAATGATATTTATGAATCTTAACTAAAGGGTTAGTAAAGAAAAGAAAGAAAGAATAAAAAGGGCCCATTATAATTAAGCAGTCAAATGTGCACAGTTGGAGCTCAATTCACCGACCCTCTGTCGATCTTGCTGCCCGGCTCCATTGAACCACAATATCCCCACCGGGTCATATCCTACTACTAGTTCTCTCCAGCACCTTCTCTCTTCATCTCACGCCAAGCAAAAGCCCCAGTTCACATTCCAAAGCATCTGTTATCTCTAACCATAACCCAAACATGGCTTCTACAGAAAGATTATTATGTTAGCAGTGAAATCCTTCCCAGGGTGTTACATATACACACTGTATATAAATAAATTGAATAAGTAGTGCAAAAACAGAGAAAATAAGTAGTGAAGAAGTGTACATGGGTTCATGGTCCATTCAGAAATCTGATGGTTGTGGGGAAGAAGCTCTTCCTAAAATGTTGAGTGTGTCTTAGGCTCCTGTACCTCCTCCTTGATAGTAGCAATAAGAAGAGATGATGGGATTCCTTAATAACGGATGCTACCCATTTGAGCGATCACCTTCTGAGGTGTCCTCGATGCTGGGGAAACTAAGTGTCCGTGTTGGAGCTGGCTGAGTTTTCAGCTTTCTCCAGCCTTTTCCAAACCTATGCAGTGGCCCCTCCATACCACTATTGTTGGCAGAATTTCAGATGTGAATGAGGAGGTGTACAGGAATAAGATAGATCAGCTGATTGAGTGGTATCAAAACAACAACTTTGTACTCAACATCAGTAAGGCCAAGGAATCGATTGTGGACTTCAGGAAGGAGATGTTGAGGGAACACACACCGACCTTCATCAGGAGATCATCAGCAGAAAGCGTGTCGACATCTCTGAAGATCTATCCTAGGCCCAACATATAGATGTAATTACAAATAAGTCACTACAGCGGATGTATTTTATTAAGAGTTTGAGGAGGCCTGGTATGTCACCAAAGACTCATGCAAATTTCTACAGATGTGCAGAGCATTCTAACTGGTTGCATAACTGTCTGGTATGAAAGGACCACTGTACAGGATCGGAAAAAGCTTCAAAAACTTCCAGACTCATTCAGCTCCATTATGGGCACTAGACTCCCCAGGATTGAGGACAAATTCAAAAGACGATGCCTCAAAAAGGTGGCATCCATTATTAAGCACCCCCATCACCCAGGACATGTCCTCTTCTTCTCTTTGCTATCATCAAAGGGGTGGTACAGGAACCTGAAGACACACACTTGACATTTTAGGAACAGCTTCTTCCCCTCTGGCATCAGATTTCTAAATGGACAGTGAAACCCTGTACACTAGTTCACTATTTTTTCATTATTTTGCTGTCTTTTGGCACTGTTAATTTAATTTATGTATATGTGTGTATATATTTCTTATTGTAATTTATAGATTTCTATTATGTATTGCATTGTATTGCTGCCACAAAACAATATACTTCATGACATATTGCAGTGTGTTATCAAACCAGATTCTGATTCTGATTCTGAAAGCACTTCAACGCAGTAGATGTGATCGGAACCGGGAGATAGTCATTGAGGCAGCTCACCCTGCTCTTCGTGGACACTGGTATGATTGCCGCTTTTTTGAAGTAGGTAGGGATCTGCAGCAGTAGAAGATTGAAGATAGCGTGAAAGATCCTGCTAGAAGGTGGAAAAGGGCAATCGTGTACTTATTTCAGTTGTGGGACATGAGATCTGATGAGATACATCAAGTTCCCTGCTGATGTTAAAGACGTAGATGGTTTTGAGGCCAGATAAAAGGACAGCAATATGGATAATCTTCCTGTGGTAATTGTTTTCACCTCATCTGATGAGCATTGGATAAAGCATTGGCTGATTGTCAGGAGGCAAAGAGTGGGAATAAAGGGATCCTTTTCTGTTGGCTGTCAGTGACTAGTGGTGTTTCACAGGGGTCTGTATTGGGACTAGCCATAGTCATGGTCATAGTCATACTTTATTGATCCCGGGGGAAACTGGTTTTCGTTACAGTTGTACCATAAATAATTAAATAGTAATAAAACCATAATTAATTAAATAGTAATATGTAAATTATGCCAGGAAATAAGTCCAGGACCAGCCTATTGGCTCAGGGTGTCTGACCCTCCAAGGGAGGAGTTGTAAAGTTTGATGACGCTCTGTGTTACATCTTGGTGGAATGAGTCTCTGGTTGAATGTACTCCTGTGCCCAACCAGTACATTATGTAGTGGATGGGAGATATTGTCCAAGGTGGCATGCAATTTGGACAGCATCCTCTTTTCAGACACCACCGTCAGAGAGTCCAGTTCCATCCCCACAACATCACTGGCCTTACGACTGCTTCTTTTTGTGTTGTATGTCAACAATTTAGCTGATGAAATTGATAGTTTTGTGGCCAAGTTAATGGATGATCGGAAGATAAGTGGAGGGCAGGTAGTGTTGAGGAAGCAAAGAGACTGCAGAAGGACTTAGACGAATTCGGAGAATGGGCAAAGAGGTGGTGAATGGAATACAGTGTCAAGAAGTGTATATCATGCACTTTGGTAGAAGGAATAAAAGCATAGACTATTTTCTAAATGGGGAGAAAATTCAAAAATCCAAGGTGCAAAGGAATTTGGGAGACCTGAAGCAAGATTCTGTAAAGGACAATTTGCAGGTTGAATCAGTGGTGAGGACAGTGAATGCAATGTTAGTTCTCATTTCAAGAGGACTAGAATGTAAAATCAAGGATGTAATGGTGCGGGTGTCTAAGGCACCGGTGGGTATTGGAGTATTGTGAGCAGTTTTGGGCCCCAAATCTAAGAAAGGACGCACTGACATTGGAGAGGGTTCAGAGGAGGTTCATGAGAATTACCTTGGGGATAAAAGGGTTATCAGATGAGCAGAAATTGAAGGCTCTGGGCCTGCACTTGCCGGAATTTAGAAGAATTGAAACTGAATGTTGGAAGGCTTAGATAGAGTGGATTTGAAGAGAGACAGAGTGGATGTGAAGAGGATGTTTCCTTTGGTGGGGGAGTCTAGGACCAGATGGTACAGCCTCAAAATAGAGGGGTGTCTATTTAGAACAGAGGTGAAGAGGAATTTCTTCAGTCAGAGCGTAGTAAATCCATGGAATTCATTGCCACCAGCCGCTGGGGAAGCGAGATCTTTGGATACATTTAAGGCAGAGGTTGATAGGTTCTTGATTAGACAGAGAGTGAAAGGTTATGGGGAGAAGGCAGGAGAATGGGATTGAGAGGGAAATGGATCGGCCATGATGAAATGTGAAGCAGACTCAATGGGCCGAATGAACTCTTTCTGTTTCGATGTCTTATGGTCCTATGATAAGAAAATGAATAAATGTATGTATAAACGTGTAAGTGTATATATAAATGTGTAAGCACATAAAGCTCAGGAGAGAAATGTGGTTGAGGAAGAGAATATTCAGAGCCATAGTATTACACCTGAAACTGACAGAGGAGCATTGTCTGCAGAGAAAGTGTTTCTCCAGGGAAGCAGTTATGAACTACGTCAAATGATACCCTGGAAGATTTGAGAATCTGCTCCCTGATGAGAACTGTTCTGTTTGTATTTATGAATGTCTCATCTGCAATATTTTTTTTCTGCCATTGCAACGTTCTGGTTACCTAAAATGAGTACTTGGGTCCCTTAGTCATAAGCCCTCGGTCAAATGCATTCAAGGCAAGGATGGTACATTGAGGGTAGCAGGTAAACTCATATTCCCAAAAGGCATAGAGCAAGTAATAAGACGAATACCCATTGAGTCTGCTCTGCCATTCAATCATGCATGATTCTTTTTTCCCTCCTCTTCAACCCCATTTCCCAGCCTTCTCCCCATAAACTTTGATGCCATGTCCAATCAAGAACCTATCAATCTCTGCCTGAAATACACCCAACAACCTGGCCTCCACAGCTGCATGTGGCAACAAATTCCACAAATTTAACACCTTTTGGCAAAATAAATTTCTCCGTATCTCTGTTTTGAAAGGGTGCCACTTTATCCTGAGGCTGTGCCCTCTTGACCTAGACTCTACCACCATGGGAAACATCCTTTCCACATCTACTGCCTACTCCTTTCAACATTCAAAAGGTTTCAATGAGATCCTCCCTCATCCTTCTGAATTCCAGCGAGTACAGTTGCAGAGCCGCCAAACGTTCCTCTTATGATAACCCTTTCATTACTGGGATCGTACTTGTGAACCTCCTCTGGATCCTCTCCAATGCCAGCATATCTTTTCTAAGATTTTTGGATTTTCTCCACGTTTAGAAAAAAATCCATACATTTATTTCTACTACCAAAGTGCATGACCATGCAGTTTCCAACATTATATTTATTTTGCCACTTTCTTGCCCATTCTTCTAATCTGTCTAAGCCATTCAGCATCCTACCTGTTTCCTCAACACTACCTGCCCCTCCACCAACCTTCGTATCATCTGCAAACCTGGCAACAAAGCCATCTATTCCATCATCTAAATCATTTATATACAGCATAAAAAGAAGTAGTCCCAACACCAACCAACCCCTGCAGAACAACACTAGTGACCGGTAGCCAACCAGAAAAGGATCCTTTTTTCCCCACTCACTGCCTCCTACCAATCAGCCAATGCTCTAACAATGTTAGTAATTTTCCTGTAATACCAGGAGCCTCATGTGTGGCACCATGTCAAAGGCCTTCTGAAAATCCAAATATACAACATCCACTACATCACCTTTATCCATCCTACTTGCAATCTCCTCAAAGAATTCCAACAAATTTGTCACGCAGGGTTTTCCCTGAAGGAAACAATGCTGAGTTTGTACTATATTGTTCTGTGTCACCAAGTACTCCATCACCTCATCCTTTACAATTGACTCTAATATCTTCCCAACCACTGAGGTCAGGCTGAATGGTCTATAATTTCCTTTATGCTGCCTTCCTCCTTTCTGAAAGAGTAGAGTGACATTTGCAAATTTCCAGTCCTCTGGCACCATGCCAGAGTACAATAATTTCTGAAAGATCATTTCTAAAGTCACCACAATCTCTACTTGTACCTCTTTTGGAACCCCAGGGTGCAGTTCCTCTGGTCCGCATGACTTATGTACCTTTAGGCCTTTCAGTTTTTTGAGCACCTTCTGTCTTGTAATAGTAACTGCACCCACTTCTCTTCCTTCACACACTACAACATCAGACATACTGTTAGTGTCCTCCACAGTGAAGACTGATGAAAAATACTCATTTAGTTCATCAGCCATCTCCTTGACCCCAGTTATTATTTCTGCTGCCTCATTTTCTAGCAGTCCTATGTTCATCCTCATTTTTCTTTTATTTTTAACATACTTGAAAAAAATTACTGTCCACTTTGATATTATTTGCTAGCTTGCTTTCATATTTCATCTTCTCCCTTCTAATTACTTTTTTTAGTTTCTCTCTGTAGGTTTTTAAAAACTTCCCAATCTCTTTATCTTCCCACTCATTTTTGCTTTGTTGTGTGCCCTTTCTTTTGCTTTTACAATAGCTTTGACTTTCCTTGTCAACCATAGTTGCACTATTTTACCATTTGAGTATTTCTTCATTTTTGGAATACATATATCCTGCACCTTCCTCATTTTTCCCAGAAATGCACATCATTGCTGCTCTACTGATATCTCTACCAGCAGCACTTCCAATTTACTTTGGCCAGCTCCTCTATCATACCACTGTAATTTCCCTTACTCCACTGGAATACTGCTACATCAGACTTTACTTTCTCCCTATCTAATTTCAACATAATCATATTGTGATCACTGGTTCCTAAGGGTTCTTTTACCTTAAGCTCCGTAATTACCTCCGGTTCATTACAGAACACCCAATCCAGTATAACTGATCCCCTAGTAGGCGCAACAACAAACTGCTCTAAAAAGCCATCTCTTAGGTATTCAACAAACCCACTCTCTTGAGATCTATTACCAACCTGATTTTCCCAATCGACCTGCATATTAAAATCTCCCATGACTATCATAACATTGCCCTTTTGACATATTTTTTTTCAATTTCCTGTTGTAACCTGTGGTTCACCTCCCAGCCACTGTTGGGAGGCCTGTATATCACTACCATTAACGTCCTTTTACCCTTGTAGTTTCTTAACTCCACACACAAGGATTCAACATCTTCAGATCCTATGTCACATCTTTCTACTGATTTGATGCCATTCTTTACCAGTAGAGCCACACAATCCCCTCTGCCTATCTTCCTATCCCTCCAATCTAACATGCAACCTTGGACATTCAGCTCCCAACTACAACTTTCCTTCAGCCAGGATTCAGTGATGGCTAAAACATCATACCTGCAAAACATTCAAGACAGCAAACAAACATTCAAAAATATCAAGCAAAGAAGCATATTCACTCAGAAAACATTCATATATTTAGTCCAAGACACTGAGCCACGATGTCTGGCAATTGACGGTACAGTCTCCCGGCAGTGTGCAGATACAACCCAGCCTGCCACTCCATCCTTCGAACACGGGTGGGCAGCACCAATGGAAGAGGCTAGCCCCAGCCAAGCTTGGACCACAGTGTAATGCTTCCATGTCTCTCACCTGGTTTGCAGCAGCCGACACCTTGTGGCCTAGTTCTCGCTATAATTTGGACTACACAGCTCCCATGTCATCTGCCCCATCCACCAGACAAGGGTAACAGGCCTGTGGTAACTTACATTATCACTGTCCAACAGAGTCTTGTGATTACAAGTGAAATGTCCGAGATAATCTCCCATGGTTATACTGCACCAACTTCGATACTTTCAAGTAACGGACAGCGACACGGTCTTCAGCCAGGTCAGCCCCTCTGAAACCAAACCGACTCATCTGACATCCTGACTGGCTCATCCGACACCTCAACTTTGACTCCTCAGCCGGCTCCTTCTCCACTATCTTCACCGGCCCCTTCAACACCTTGTCTGGCTCCTTTGCCAACATCTTGCCCAGCCCCTTCTCCAACATCCCGGCCAGCCCCGTCGACACCTCGGCTGGCTACACCAGTCCAGCTACTCCGATTAACGAGCTGTTGGAGTAACCGTGCAGTACCCAATGTTCTTGGAGTAGAATTGTCTTTGGGTTATAAAATACAAATTTTACAAAGATAAAAGCACCTTCTTTTGCTCTGAGAGGTCACTGCGTTTGCATGTGCTGCCATCTCACCAGAAGATAATTTGAAATATTATTCAAAAGTGTTCTGAATGCCATATATTATAGATACACATGATACATTCCAATAAATCATGACTCCCTGCCATTGTCAAAAGTACCGTTTGCGGTGGCTGTGATCCAGTATCAACAAAGAACCTCAGCAGCAGTTACTGAGTAAGACCAAGGAAAGAATGGAAATAGAGAGAGAAAGGTTGATTAATGTTTGCAAATCAAAATATTATATAAAGACAGATGACACGAATGGAAAATAGGTTTAAAAGACATCTGTGTGCCCTCATCTAATTATCCCCAATTCTCTAATCCAATTCACCTGCAGAGCCTACTCAATTTTGGCACTCTATGTACAGCAGAAATCAACTGGTGTACATCAAAATAATTTTTAAAATCTTTCCCTGTCTTACATTGTCTACAAACATATCCTAGAAAATGAGTGTTTACTGGATCACTGGTTTGCATCAAATGTCAGAAAATTGAGAAGCTTATGTTCTTCGATTCAAGATAATGTGGGAAATATAAGATATGTTCCAATACAAGATGCGCACTAATTTTCTTTTATTTTAAACAGATCTCTTACTCAAGTGATCAGCGAGTCAGTAAACATTTTTCATAAGAACAGTTTGGAAAAAAATAAATACACTTACCAAAACCACAGCAAGAAATAAATGCCTTTTGCCACCTCTCAAGAATTTTCAAGTTAAATAACTCTACAATAAAGCTGAAAACATAAACGGCCCTGATTCTAAGTTTGTTTTGTCTGAAATAGAAACATAGAAACATAGAAAATAGGTGCAGGAGTAGGCCATTCGGCCCTTCGAGCCTGCACCGCCATTTATTATGATCATGGCTGATCATCCAACTCAGAACCCTGCCCCAGCCTTCCCTCCATACCCCCTGACCCCTGTAGCCACAAGGGCCATATCTAACTCCCTCTTAAACATAGCCAATGAACTGGCCTCAACAGTTTGCTGTGGCAGAGAATTCCACAGATTCACCACTCTCTGTGTGAAGAAGTTTTTCCTAATCTCGGTCCTAGGAAAAACTTCTTCACACAGAGAGTGGTGAATCTGTGAAAATGTACAATTAATGGATGGGTTGTACTGAACTCCTGAGTCCGTATGAATCTGAATTCAAATCTCACTATATGAACAGACAAATATATAGAAATTAGGAAGAGCTGAAGGCTATTCAGCCCCTTAAGCTTACTTTCCAATTTAATATAATCCAGACTGATATGATTGTGACCTCAACTCCATTTTGTCCTATCTGTAGTAACCTTTCATACTTGCTTTTCAAAATACTCAAAGATTTATTTCATTGTCTGTGAAAATAAATTAATCCTGCCTTAAACGGATGACCCCTTATTTTTAAACAGTGACCCATAGTTTTTGATTCTTCCACAAGCAGAAAAGTTCCTTTCATATCTATCCTGTTAAAACTCCTGAGCACCTTATGTGCTTCAATCAAGTTCTCACTCCCTCTTCTAAACTCCAGCAGATACAAACCTGACTTATCTAACCTTTCCCCTAAAACAACTTGTCCAGTCGAGGAAATCTTTTTCAAACTACTTTCAATGCATTAAAATCCTTCCTTAAATTAAGAGACTAAATATGTAATTATAACATAGAAATTCTGTAGATGCTGTAATCCAAGGAAGGGGGAAGAAGTACCCACTTCTTTCCTAGTCATGATGAAGGTTTTGGCCCAAAACATCAACTGTTTAATCCTCTCCACAGAAGCTGCTTGATAAGCTGATTTCTGCCAGCATTTTGTGTTTGTTGCTCAAGTACATAATCATATTTGTGAAGATATTGTAGAGCTCTTTAGAGAATGAATGGGCATAATATGGTATCTTGCAGTCTTTTATTTCCAGTTAACAAGTAATTTTTTAAAAAATTCTCAGATTTGGTTTTACAAACTATTAGTTAAGCTTGGAACTTAACTAAAATGTCAAATTTCTTCATAATGACTGAAGGAAGAGAATTCCAGAATAGAGCTTTTATAAATGTTTATTGTTGTGCTATCTATACATTTTGCAGAAACAAACATAATATTTGTATACTAGACGATTCTAATTTGGTGATAACCCTGATTTCTGGAGGCATTAATTAATAGCCCTGAAAAATATTACAGGGGGGCCGAAATCAGTGTGAAAGATCATTTGCTGGTGACACAGTGCAAGGTCCAAAAAGAAACTCTGGTGATTTCAGCTCTTTTTGCTGGGCTAAAGGTAGCATGAGAGGTCATTCTTTGGTGACACAGTGCCTTCTGCTCTTTCCAGCAGCTGAAATCAGCACGGGGCCAATAAGAGGAAGGGAGGTGTAGGCAGAGCAGCTTTTGTGTGAGTAGGCCAGTGTTAGAGTGGTCAGGCCTTGGCTCTACAGGCTTCTGCAAGAACAGGTTTGGGCAAGCATAGGTGGAGGTTTTACACTAAGTAAGTAATGAGGTTTCTAGTAAGTAGTTTTTTTGTTAGTATATAGTTAGTGTGCTGAAAATAGGTCTGGAGGTAGTGGTATGTTCTTCATGTGAGATATGGGAACTCTGGGAGAGCAAATTGGATAACTACATCTGCGTGAAGTGCACAGAGCTACAGCTCCTTAGAGACCATGTTAAGGAACTGGAGCTGCAGCTGGATGATGTTCACCCCATACGGGAAAATAAGGAGGTGATAGATGGGAGCTACAGGGAAGTAGTCACCACTAAGCTGCAGGAGGTAGGTACCTGGGTGACTGTCATGTGAGGGAAAATGAATAGGCAGCCAGTACATAGTACCCTTGTGGCATTTTCCCCTTAATAACAAGTATACCGCTGTGGATACTGTTGGTGCAACATATCTGCACGGGGAAGCTGTAGCAACTGGGTCTCTGGTACTGAGCCTGGCTCTGTGGCTCAGAAGGGAAGGGGGTAAGAAGAGGAGTGCAATAGTGATAGAGGATTACAAAATTAGAACGGCAGATAGCAGAGTCTGTGCATGTGAAAGGGACACCCAGATGGTATGTTGCTTTCAAGGTGCCAGGCCAGGGATGCCTCGGATCAGGTCCATGGCATTCAAGGGCGAACAGCTGGAAGTTATGGTACCTTGGTAGCAACAACATAGATAGGAAAAGGGAGGGTGTCCTGAAGAAGCAAAATAGGGAGCTAGGTAGAAAGCTGAAAAGCAGTAACTCCTGGATAGTCATCTCTGGATTTCTGCCTGTGGCACGTGCCAGTGGGATCATATGGCAGATGAATACATACCTGGAGAATTAGTGCACAGGGCAGAGTTTCAGATTTCTGAATCATTGGGATCTCTTCTGAGGAAGATATGACCGAACAAAAGGAACGGGTTACACCTGAACCAGATGAAGACCAATATCCTTGTTGGCAGATTAACTAGAGCTGTGGGGAGGGTTTGAATTTGGTAAGGGGATGGGAACCAGAGTGATAGGGCTGAAGAGGGGGCAATTGATATACAACTAGATTCAGTGTATAGTGAGATTGTGAGGAAGGACAGGCAGGTGACAGGGCAAAATTGAGGTAAATGGAATGACCTAATTTGTAACAGGAGCAAAAATCGAAACGGGTGATGAATACAGGACTGAACGTGTTATATTTGAATGCATGCAGTGCATGGGATAAGATAGATGATCATGTAGTGCAGTTAGGGATTGTCGAGTATGATGTGGACATCTCTGAGTTGTGACTGAAAGGAGATCATAGTTGGGAGCTTAACACCAAGGGCACACTTTATATTGATAGGACAGGCAGGTAAGTAGAGGGAGTTGGGTGGCTCTGTTGGTAAAAAAATGAAATCGAATCCTTAGCAAGAGGTGACATAAGATTGGAAGATGTAGAATTCTTGTGGGCAGAGTTAGGGAAGATCAGGAATATGTACAATGCCTATCAGATGGCTTCATCAAGAGTCCTGTTGAAGGGTCTCAGCCTGAAATGTCGACTGTTTACTCTTTTCAATAGATGCTGCCTGGCCTGCTGAGTTCCTCCGGTATTTTGTGTGTTATTTCCAGCATCTGCAGGTTTTCTGAGACTGTGATTAGTGGTGTGCTGCAGGGACTGGTGCAGGGTCTGCTGTTGTTTGCATCTATATCAATATAATAGATGATAATGTGGTTAACTGGATCAGCAAACATGCGCATGACACCAAGTTTAGGGGTATAGTGCACCGCAAGGAAAGCTATCAAAACTTTTATCAGAATCTGAACCAGCTGAAAAATGGGCTGAAAATGGCAGATGGAATTTAATGCAGGTAAGTGTGAGGTGTTGCAATTCCATAGGACCAACCAGGGCAGGTCTTACAAGAGTGTGATAGATCAAAGGGAGGGAGGCAGGAGAAAGGAAATTGTAGATCATCTAGCCTAACTTCAGAGGGTGGAAAGATGTTAGAGTCTGTTATTAGGATGAATCAGCCAAAGTCAGCATGGTTTTCTAAAGGTGAAATCTTGCCGGCAAATTTGTTGGAATTCTTTGAGGAGAAAACAGGCAGGATAGACAAAGGAGAATCAGTGAATGTTATTTATTTGGATTTTCAGAGGCCTTTTGATAAGATGCTGCTCATGAGGCTGCTTAAAAAAATAAAAATTCATCGTATTATGGGAAGGGTACTAGCATGGATAGAAGATTGGTTGACTGACAGGAGGCAAAAAGTAGGAATAATTGGGGCCTTTTCTGGTTGGCTGCCAGTGACTAGTGATGTGCCACAAGGGTCGGTGTTGGGATCACTTCTTTTCAGATTATATATCAATGATTTGGATGAAGGAGTTGATGGCTTTGTGGCTAAATTTGCACATGATACGAATATAGGTAGAGGGGCAGGTAGTGTTGAGAAAGCAGGGAGTCTTAAACAGATTGGGGGAAAGGGCAAAGAAGTGGCAGATCAAACATAGTGTAGGAAAGTGCATGGTCATGGACTCTGGCAGAAGGAATAAAGGTGTGGACTATTTTTGAAATGTGGAGCAAATTCAAAATTCAGATGTGCAAAAGGACCTGGGAGTCCTCATGCAGGATTCCCTAAAGATTAACCTGCAGGTTGAGTCCGTGGTAAGGAATGAAAATGCAATGTTAGCACTTATTTTGAGGGAACTAGAATACAAAAGCAAGGATGTAATGCTGAGGGTTTATAAGCTATTGGTCAGACTGCATCTGGAATATTGTGAGCAGTTTTAGGCCCCTTATCTAAGAAAGGATGTGCTGGTATTGGAGAGGGTCCAGAGGAAATTCATGAGAATGTTGCCAGGAATGAAAGACTTAACATGTGAGGCACGATTGATAACTCTGAGCCTTTATTCGTTGGCGTTTAGAAGAATGAGGGGTATCTCATTGAAACTTAACAAATATTAGAAGGCCTAGATAGAATGGATTTGGAGAGGACATTTCCTATAGTGGGGGAATCTAGGACTAGAGCGTGCTGCCTCAGAATTGAGGGACATCTATTTACAACAGAGATGACAAAGAATTTCTTTAGCCAGAGGGTAGTTAATCTGTGGAATCAGTGCCACAGGAGGCTATGTAGACCAAGTCATTGGGTATATTTAAAGCAGAGGTCAACAGGTTCCTGATTAATTAGGATGACAAAGGTTAGTGGGAGAAAGCAGGAGAATGGGGTTGAGAGAGATATTAAATCAGTAATGTCAGAGCAGACTCGATGGACTGAATGACCTAAATCTGCTCCTACAGTATAGCTTATGGTCTGATTGTCTTATGTGTGATTAGCAGCTGCTCTTTAAAATCATAGCAGGCAGCATACATCAAGATGGTTCTACTTGGTCATGAAAATAACTTTATTGTGCAACTGACTCTAAGTCCATTTTTATTCACTGAAAGGCCAATTCCTTGAGTGGTTAGTGACAGTTAAATCTAGTTTCCAATATGGGAGTATCAGGGTGCTGACGGGTGGTCTGTGATCTATTCTAATCTGGTAGACATTTAGAACTGATATGAAATGCAATAGAGAACATGCAAATGTCTTATTTTCCAATGTTACATTGGATGCCTTGATGGCAAAGGTAACGAGAGGAAGAGACTATTTGTTTCTGTGACTTCATAGGGATTCTCAACATACACGGTGTAAAGGCCATGAGAAGAGATAATACTGGTGATTAATGCCAGGCGTCAGGCACCATGAATTTAGCTACAAGCTGCTAAAAGCTCAATAAGCTCACATATGTGATTAATATCAGTGAAATTATCAGCTGATGGCAACTCCCACCAACTGCCCTACTACCCGAGACATTTCTCAACGTATCATGTACCCTTCATTTGCTTCTCAGCAGTACCAATTAATCTGTATTGGCTCAACTTGTTCTCATACAATTTGCAGTGCTACAAATGCCACATTTACACTTCAGAGCTACCTCATACTAATATTTAGATAATCATGAAAGACACATCAACGTAACAAATTCCATTGAGATATTTCCTTCTCTTTGCTGGAATAAGGAATATGAGGCCAGAGATTCTTGCAATCGAACTGTGAAGGACACATTTCTGTCTCACTATGGAGCAGAGTGCTGACCATAACTTGAGTTATCAATATAGTGAAGGGCCATAAGAACAGGGCATCTTCAGAATAATTCTCCTCTTCACATCCCACTTTCTCTATTCACTTTGATTTGTAGTATCCAAATCTTGCAATCTTAACCCACTGCACTCTCCCACACCAACACAGTACCCTGGCATTTTTAATTTAACTTTATCTTAATTAGAGATACAGAACAGAAAAGGCCCTTGGATCTGCACCACCTAGCAACCCCCGACAATCCCAATTTAACCCTAAGCTAATCACAGGACAATTCACAATAACCAATTCACCTACCCGATACAGCTTTGGACTGCGGAAGGAATGCAGAGGACCCGGAGGAAACCCACACATTCCTTGAGGCGTAGGTACAGAGACTCCTTACGGAGAATGCTGGGATTGAACTCCGAAATCCGATGCCCCAAACTCTAACAGTGTCAAACTAACTGCTACACTTCCTTCTTTTAGATATGGAAAACCAGTATGTCTGGTGGTAATGGAAGAGGAAGAATGAAGTGACAGGAAGGTACACCAATACTCAATTCAAGATTAACGTAAAATAACATGGATAAAAATCAGAAATTCTGCATGTGTTTGGAAGCCTTCTCAACATTTACAAATGTAAAGCCATCAAACTTTACAACTCCTCCTTTGGAGGGTCAGACACCCTGAGCCAATAGGCTGTTCCTGGACTTATTTCCTGGCATAATTTACTTTTTACTATTTAACTATTTATGGTTTATTACTATTTATTATTTATGGTGCAACTGTAACGAAAACCTGTTTCCCCCGGGATCAATAAATTATGACTACTATGACTATTAGTTGGGAGAGAAATTCAGTTACGATTTCAGGTCAATGGCTTTTCAGAATTTTTCCGATGAAAGTTTATTAACTGGTCATTGAAATTATAATTGCCTGCTGGTAATTTTAGCTTTGTCTTTTTACTATCTACTTGTACACTGACTATTATGATCTGCCTAATATTACTATGGAATGCACTGATATTTAAAACAATATAGCAATTGTAGCAATTCAAGATACATGCCTTCAGTGGTTGCCATATTGGAAATGATTCATCACCATCATGGCCAAACAAGATGAGCCTCAGTACAACCTTATAGTGAGTTACTGGCAGATATGACAGGTTAATGTGGGCAAACAAGGGTGTGTGGACTCAGAAATGCCATGATGTCCTGTGGAAAGCCACAGCTAATAATTTCCATTGGCTGTGCTCAGTGAATAGAATCTTATAGAGCTGACAGATGGGTAGAAAACATCAGTATTTCATGCTGGCTTGGATGGGTATGAACCAGTTTAATAGCTCTGAGGGCTTTGTTGAAAGAGTAAACTAGCTGTATTAATAATCAGTGGCTAAGGCATGACCAAGATATGCCTGCTCCCTACAAATGTTGATGGTGGCTTATGGCTTTCAGTTAAGTAGCAATAGAAACTAACAATATGTAAGCATGTTTTCAGAACCATATCTACTCAATTAATTGTTTAATTTTGCTGTGGAAGATAGGTGGTGAGAGTATACTTTATTCATCATCTTATTTTTGTAATGCTATATCGATTCATTATATATTTTAATCTATTTGATTGGAAAATATATTTACTGACCAAAATTGATGCCTATATATACAATTAAGCTTCAGGCATGTGGTACAAAAGAGCGGAGTGATATGAAAACAAAGTAGACATGGAAATAAATTTGCACCTTAGTGGAAGTAATGAGCAGAAATACCTTGAAATTCAGACAGATTACGAAATGCAAATGAAATACAGCTACAAAATACTTCGTGTAACACATCATTAGAGCCTAGAAAAGAAATTCTGCTCTCCCTCCACCAGTGACCTTCCAACTCTGATTTCAGTCTAGCTGGGAGATCTCCATGTATAATCTATGAAGACTGTTCCTGAAATATTTGTGGGAACACAGTGAACACCGCAGCTGGAGAACTTCATGTCCACCACTTTAGTCAAATATTCCTGTCAAAGCAACATGCAACAATAACCATTGGCTAACTACCAACTGTAAGTATCTCCCTGTCTTGAAACTTCTCTAAGTTCCAAGTTAAAATGGAGTAAGGGCTTTGATTTTGCTATTAGGTAGTATTGATGATTGGCATTAAGATATCCTGTCTTACAAAAAATTGTTTTAACTGACATTTTCTAATATCCATATACTGTAAAGTGCACAATTGCTGAATGTAGGAAATATTTATTACTGTAGGAAGTAATTATAGCTTCCTTTTTTTAAATTAATCCTTCAATAGAATGAGTGTCAAAATTTAAAAATCATTAAATGCAAATGATGATTGATCAAAGAATTTTGTAATTACACTAGTGAAAAGATCAACGAATAATGGAAGCTGACTCTTTTATTCATTTTGAAGAAAATAATAAGACTTAGTTCCAGAAGCTAACATTGTGCCCCATTGCACAATGAGAAAAATACAATGAGCTAAAGTAACAGCAATAACTGATTGTGATGTCAAGAGAAGAAAATAATGATAGATAAAAGTTATTATTAAATTAGAACTTTGTGTCAATCCCTGTACAAACAAACAAAGGCTAAATCAATCAATGGTGGTGATGAATCAGTATAATAGAGGGTGATTAAAAATCTAGTTGATTAGTGCTACAACAACAACCTTTTACCAAAATCAACAAAGCAAAAGAGCCGATTATCAACTGCAGGTGGAAGAAACCAAAGGTCAATGATCTACTCCTCATTAGAAGCTAAATTCAGATGCATCCCTATTACAGTAGAGTAAAGGGAATTACAGAGGCATGAGAGAGGAGTTGGACAGAAATGATTGGGAAAAAAACACTGGCAGGGATGACGGCAGAGCAGCAATGTCTGGAATTTCTGGAAGCAATTCGGAAGGTACAAGATATATACATCTCAAAGAAGAAGAAGTAATCTAAAGGCAAGTTGACACAACCAGGAGAAGTCAAAGCCAACATAAAAGCCAAGGAGAGGGCATATAATAGAGCAAAAAATAGTGGGAAATTAGAGGATTGGGAAGCTTTCAAATACCAACAGAAGGCAACTAAAAAGTCATTAAGAAGGTAAAGATGGAATATGAAAGTAAGCTGGCCAATAATATTAAACAGGATACCAAGAGTTTCTTAAGATACATAAAGTATAAAAAAGAGGTGAGAGTGGATATCGGACTGCTGGAAAACATTGCTGGAGAGGGAGTAATGGGATACAAGGAAATGGCAGACAAGCTGAATAATTATTTTACATCAGTCTTCACTGTGGAAGACATTAGCAGTATGGAGGAAGTTCCTGGTGTCAGGAGTCATGAAGAGTGTGAAGTTACCATTACTAGAGAGAAGGTTCTTGGGAAACTGAAAGGTCTGAAGGTAGATAAGTCACCTGGACCAGTTGGTGTACACCTCAGGCTTCTGAAAGAGGTGGCTAAAGAGATTGTGGAGGCATCTTTCAAGAATCACTACATTCTGGAACGATTCTGGAAAACTGGAAAATTGCAAATGTCTCTCCACTCTTCAAGGGAGAAAGGCAAAAAAAATATGTACATACACAGTGGATTCAGGTTTATTGGGCCATTAGTTAATAAGCAGCAGCTTATTTGGGCTCACTCTTAAAGAACAAGGAACTAATAGAGAAAACAGTTGGTAATCTCTTCATTTCAGAAACTAAGCTATTTAATTGAGGCAGGAGAATAGCCAAACAGTTTTTAACTAGTGCCAGTCATGTGCACTTGTGCGCCAGTTGGACACTACACCACGCTTAGAGCAAACAGGTTTTGAATAGCATCACAGCGTATGCTTATGTTCAGAAATCAGTGATTTTTGTCACTGACATTTGGTGAGAAATAAGCATTAAGACAAGTTAGAACCGTTTTGCTCACTGTGGTTTCAAGCATCCTGGCTTGGAGATGCTAGAAACGGCAAGGAGTGAAAATGAGACGATTTCACTACTTCAGTAAGTTGAGCACTATAAAGAATTTGAAGATCTCAACAATAATCTTGAATGTTACAAAACTGAAGCTTTAGAAGATGCAATTGTCAAAAGGATTGTACAAAGGCAGTCCATGATTTACACCTGCTCTCTGCACTGATTTTGTTCATCATAGCCAATCAAAAGAACATGGCAGTGTACACCGGATTAATTCCTCCATCAATAACCATTAGGAACTAAAACACAGTTTATAGTACTATAGTAGTATTGACAGTGTTCTAAACAGAATTAGAATCAGAATCAGGTTTATTATCACCAGTATGTGTTGAGAAATTTGATAACTTAGCAGCAGCAGTACAATGCAAAACATGATAATATAGAAAGAAAAAAATAAATAAGTCAATTACAGTAAATATATATATGTATTAAATAGATTAAAACTCGTGCAAAACAGAGATAATATTAAAAAGGTGAGGTAGTGTTTGTGGGTTCAATGTTCATTTAGGAATCAGATGGCAGAGGGGGAGAGCTGTTCCTGAATTGTGAGTGGGTGTCTTCAAGCTTCTGTACCTCCTTCCTGATGGTAACAATGAGAAGAGGGTATACACAGGGTGATGATGGTCCTTAATAATGGACGCTGCCTTTCTGAGGCACTGCTCCTTGAAGATGTCTTGGATACTATGGAGACCAGTGCCCAAGATAGAGCTGACGAATTTTACAACGTCTGTACTTCCTTCAGGCCTGTGCAGTAACCCCTACCCCCATACCTGACAGTGATGCAGCCTGTCAGAATGCTCTCCATGGCACATCTGTAATATCTATAGAAGTTTGCTAGTGTTTTAGGAGACAAACCAAATCTCCTCAAACTCCTAATGAAATATAGCCATTGTTTTGCCTTCTTTATAGCTGCATTGATATGTTGGGACCAGGTTAGATCCTCAGAGATCTTGACACCCAGGAACTTGAAATGGCTCACTCCCCCGACTCCCAATCCCTCTATGATGATTGGTTTGCGTTCCTTCATCTTAACATTCCTGAAGTCTACATCATGTTCTTGGTTTTGCTGAAGTTTAGTGCAAGGTCGTTGCTGTGACACCACTCAACTATCTGGTATACCTCACTCCTATAACACCCTCTCACCTCCATCTGAGATTCTACCAATGGTGGTTGTATCATCAGCAAATTTATAGATGGTATTTGAGCTATGCCTAGCCACATAGTCATGGGTATAGAGGTAGTAGAGCAGTGTGCTAAGCACACACCCCTGAGGTGCACCAGTGTTGACTGTCAGCGAGGAGGAGGTATTAGTTCCAGTCTGCACAGATTGTGGCCTTCTGGTTAGGAGGTCGAGGATCCAATTGCAGAGGAGGTACAAAGGCCCAGGTTCTGTAGCTTACTGATCAGAACTGTGGGAACGATGGTGTTAAATGCTGAACTATAGTCCACAAACAGAGGCGATTATATTGTCCAGGTAATCTAATTTATTCTGTATTTCATTTAAATACATCATTTACTCAATTAAATGGTAGTTCATTTGTAATACCCTTTTAACTATATGCATGAAACTTCAGCTAATTGTGCCAAAATGTACTGGTCCTGATGCATGCCAATTAACTGGAATTTGCTGTGAATATTCAGTATAAATATAAATAAATAAATATACTGTATATATGCTAACAAAACATGTGTTTTAAAAAATTGATCTCAAGGTTTTATATGATGACATACATGTACTTCGATAATAAATTTTCTTTGAATTTGAAGCAGTTTCACTACTAAATATCTGGCAGTAAATGAAGAATGGAGGTCGTTTATAGCAAATGTGGATTTTTTGAATTAATTGTTGTCAGAGGCAATCAGAAAAATTCAATATTTGGACAATTTTCTCACCCCATATAAAGAAAGAGTGCATTTCAACTAGCAAAAAAAGATTTTCTCAGTTACCTCATGAGAAGTGAAGATGAGGGGTACTGGGGTGGGGGTTTCCTGTCATTTTACAGCATTGTTTTAAGGAAGGTATTGCCACTCATAACCTGCAGACTGAGTATCTAATCAGTTTGGAATTATAAACCTACAAGACTGAGTCTTCGAAAGATAAGTGTGTATTTACTATTTAAATTTATTAGCGAACATATTCTGTATGAAGATAGGATTGAATCAAGGAGATTGAATGTAATATTAGAAATATTGAGGATTAGATGAGCAGGGGTTAAGAAAATTTTCTTTTTGGTTATTATCAGATGATATCACCCTTTTACAAGATATTTCATTTCCAAACGTGGTTTCATATAAGAACAACTTCCCACCTATCATGGGCCACAGAGATAGAAGATCAAGGAGCAATTTAAATGGTTCTAGACTGAATCATGGTCATCATATAAAGTACACCCTCTAGTCTCTGTTCACACATTTTCAGGCATGATCAAAATTCAGGATTAACATTTGAAACATCCCAGCTTCCTTTGCTATTCCTGTCAAGTATTAGCTCAACTTATGTAATGATACCCTGGAAACACAGCCCTCTGATTTAAGGTGAAGTTGTTATTGAGCCAACAAATCTGGAAGAGCTAAGTCTGGTGTGACATAAGGTGACACCAGTCCCACCAGAGCAGCTATTTGTTCAGGACAGGTACAACCGGTGTACTTCAGAATCAGAATCAGGTTTACTATCACTGTCGTGGATTTTGTTACGCAAACACGAGGAAATCTGCAAATGCTGGAATTTCAAGCAACACATATATGTGTGTGCGTGGATTTTTTTTTTGGTAGCAGTAAACTGCAAGACATGAAAAAATTACTATAAATTACAATATGTCAAGGTCCGGTCCATGAAATCTGCATTCTAGTTCACTGTCCGGTCCGTTGATTCAGGACTCTGGGTCTTCCAGCAGTCCCTTGTTTGAGTTAATCACAGGCACCTGATTCCCATCTTGGGGCTTGGAATATAAGCAGCCTTGAGACTGAGTGTGGGTGGCTGGTTTGTCTTGTCAGTCCCCCTTGGAGCAACCTGCTGATGGAAGGCTAGTGAAACCACTTGTGATCTCTAGGCCTGGTTGGAGGACCACTGCTTCATGGAGCCTTGTTGCCACTTGTTGGAGTAGTCTTTGTGGTATGGATTTGGCTGTTTCCTGGGCCAGCAGAGTGGCTGCCAGCCACTCTGAGCTAGGTAGGGATCCAGCTGTTTCTGTAGCCAGCTGAGGTTGCTGGCTGAACTGAGATTTGGAGCTACCCTGGAGCAGAGATAGAACTGTCTGTTGATCTTTGGTGTTTGTCTCTTCTTGTCCTCGCCTCTGTAGGGTAAGCCAGGCCATTTTGCTGTTGCCCTGCGGGGGGATCTGTCTTGTCTTGTCTTGCCCTCACCTCTGTTGGGTAAGTCCAGCTGTTCTGCTGTTACCTGACAGAGGGACCTGTCCCACCTTGGTGTGGAGATAAAGTTAAGTCCTGGCTTGTCTTAGGATAAGTCCTGGCTCTATGTCTATGTTCTGTCCTGTCTCATGTTAGTGTCGTGTTGAAGATGAGTCCTGGCTTTTCAAAGGACAAATCCTGGCTCTATATTGATGTTCAGTTCCCAGTTGGTCTCTCAGCTCCAGCCTCCGAGTTATCAGCCTCTGCACTTCAAGACGAAGATCCCGCAGCCAAGCTCCCAGAACCCAAGCCTCGAGGATCCCGCAGCCAAGCTCCCAGAACGCAAGCCTCGAGGATCCCGCAGCCAAGCTCCAAGAACGCAAGCCTCGAGGATCCCGCAGCCAAGCTCCAAGAACGAAGCCTCGAGGATCCCGCAGCCAAGCTCCAAGGACCCAAACCCCAGCCTGTCTCCAAGCTCAGGCCTCTAGACCCCAGCCATGTCCTGTCCTGAAGCTATGTCATGTCCTTGCCTTGTTCTGGGGTCCACGCCTGAGGCAAGACGCAGGTTATGAATCCTTGTCCAGTCTCGGGCTCAGAGTCCAAGCCTTGTCTCCTAATCCATGGTTTCTAGTCCTGGTCCCGCTGAATTCTCCGTAGACCTGTTGTGGCAGTTGGCAGATTGAACTGGGTCCAGGTCCTTGTTCAGGCAGGAGTTAATTCTAGGCATGACCGACTTCTCAGGACACTTCATCGCAATAGACGTGAGGGCTACCAGGCTATAGATGCTGAGGCAGCTCACCCTGCTTTTCTTTGGCACCTGTATGATTGAGGCCCTTTAGGAGCAGGTGGGAACCTCCAACTGCAGCAGTGAGAGAACGAAGTTGTCCTTGAACACTCCAGCCAATTGATCAGCACAGGTTTTCAGTATCCTGTCAGGCACATCATCAGTGGATGATACCTTGAAAGGGGTTAGCTGCCTTGAAGGATGTTCTGATGTCAGCCTTCAAGAAAGAGATCATGGGATCACCAGATCCTGTGGGGATTCACACACGTGTAGAGGTATTATCCCTTTCTACGAGTGCATAAAAGGCATGAATTGATCTGGGAGTGAAGCAGAACACAGACATTATAGTGTTCTGGATCACCAGTTTTGAATTCCATGAATCTAGTCCTCAGCTCACTAGGAATCTTCTGGTTCATTCACAGTTTCTGGTTTGGATATGTCTGGTAAATGCACACCTTTATCTACACAGGTCTTGATGACTGTAGCATTTTTGTCACATCCAAAGATGGATACTTAAATATGGTCCAGCCTATCGATTCAAGGCCCTTCTGCTTCCTTTAACCATATATTCGTTGTCTTCTGCATTGGCGTTGCATTCCTCTGTCTTTGCCCATTGTAACTTGTCAATCTGCAATATGGGGAGCACTGATGTTACCTGCAGTATACTTTCCCATTTCTCCCTGTACATACTGAATTGTCCTGTGTACTTGTCCACAGTTTTTCTCCAAAATGTCCAATTCCATGTGCAAAGAATTCAAATCGCTAATCAGAATGGTTTGCTGTTCTAACATCCCTCTGAAAACCATTGCTGTATCCCTACAGAACTCAGCAGGAGAGCTGGGCTGTACTCAAGTGTCTCATTTGTCATCATCACTGCTACTCCTCATCAATATCTGCATCCTTTGCCATGTCTTTAACTGCTCTGGCACCCATTTCATATAAAGGGAATTATTGTATTCACTTATGAGCTGCTTTCAGCACAGCTGATAGTTTGTCATGTTTGTTTCTAACTATATGGAAAAGGAGGGAAGGAAAGAGAGGAGAAGGAGAGGGCGAGGGAGAGGAGGAGAGAGAAAGAGGGAGAGAGAAAGAGAGGGAGCAGATGGTATATTATGAATGTATAAATCTATTTTGGGCATTGTGTAGTAGTTGCATGTATTATTATGCACTTGTGAATAATCAATGTGTATAAGTAAAGTTTGGAGCAATTGGTGTAATTTGCACCATATGATTAATATTTCACATAGCATTAGTTCCATTTTTTCCACTGCTTTCCATGTGGCCAAACTTTGCTTTCTACCATCATTACATCAAGTATCCCCGTTCCACCTGCTGTTGAGGCCAGAAGCAGAAAGACATGGCTAAAGGGGTTGGTGCAGGATGGAGGCTTCAGATTTTTGGATAATTGGGCTCTTTTTCAGAAAAGATAGGACCTGCACCGAAGGGATGGTTTGCACCTGAACGGGAGGGGGGCTAATATCCTAGCGGGAAGATTTGCTAGTGTTGCATGGGGGAGGGAAGGTATCATCGGAGATGTCCTGCTTCTTTACATCAGAGAATCAGTGGTGTCCCCTTTCTTTAAAGAATGAGGTTTCCCTCCCTTTATTATTGATGCTGCCCTCACCTGTATTTTCTCCATTTCCCATTCATCTGCACTCACCCAATCTTCCTACTGCCTCAATAGTGATAGAGTCCCTCTTGTCCTAACCCACCAACCCTTTAGCCTCCGCATCCAACACATTACTCTCTGCAACTTCCGCCATCTGCAAAGGGATCCTACCAGTAAACGTATCTTTACCTCCAGTGCCCCTTTGCTTTCTGCAGAGGTTACTCCCTTCGTGATTCCCTTGTCTATTCATTCCTCCCCTCCAATCTCCCTCCAGGCTCATCTCTGCAAGCAGCATAAATGCTACACCTTCCCATTCCCCTCTTCCCTCACCCTGTGAATCTACTGGGGTCTTCTATTGTGTCCACTGCTCCTGATACGGCCCGCTCTACATCAATGAGACCTGTCGTAAATTGGGGGACTGCTTCACTGAGCCCATCCAAACCATCTGCCACAAGCATGAGTCCCCAGTGGCCAAGCATTTTAATTGCCATTCCCATTCTGATGTGTCAATCCATGGCCTCCTCTTGTGCCATGATGAGGGCTACCCTCAGGATGGGTTCCCTCCAATATCAACTTCTGCTTCCGGTGAACAAAATTTCCCCCCTCCCTCCCTATTCCCCACTCTGACCTTCTCACCTGCCAATTACTTCTCCCTTGGTCCCCTCCTCCCTCCATTTCTCCTATTGTCCACTCCCTTCCCCTATCAGATTCTTTCTTCTCCAGCTCTTGGCCTTTGCCACCCACCTGGCTTCACCTATCACCTTACAGCCTGCCTCTTTCCCCTCTCCCCACCACTTAATTCAGTAATCTATTCCCATTCCCTCTTCTCTTCCTTTTCCTTCTAAGTGCTGAAGAAAGGTCTCAGCCCAAAATGTCGATTGTTTACTCTTTTCCATAGATAGCGCCTGACCTGCTGAGTTCCTGCAGCATTTTGTGCATATTGCTTTCCAGCATCCACAGATTTATTCATATTTTAGATTAGATTGGATTATACTATGAGGACACTCTGTCCTCTTTTACTGTCATTTAGTAGTGCATGCATTAAGAAATTATACAATGTTTCTCCAGAATGATATCACAGAAACACATGACAAACCAACTGAAAACTGACAAAAACCACATAATTATAACATATAGTTACAACAGTGCAAAGCAATACCGTAATTTGATAAGAACAGACCATGGCATGGTAAAAGTCTCAAAGTCTCTCGAAAGTCCCTTCATCTCACGCAGACGATGAACCTCCAGCACCGTAAACTTGCCGATGCAGCATCCCGGAAGCTTCCGACCACAGTCCGACTCCGAGTCCATCCGAAAACTCCGAGCCTCCAACCGGCTCTCCGACACCGAGCACCGAGCACCATCTCTGCCGAGCGCTTCAACAGGCAAAAGGAAAGCCGAGGATTTGGGGGCTTCCCCTCCTGAGATTCTCGATCGCACAGTAGCAGCGGCAGCAAAGTGGACATTTCAGAAGTTTCTCCAGGCGTTCCTCTGTGCTTCTCACGGCTGTCTCCATCAAATCAGGAATGTGCACAGCCCCTAGTTACACATACGATATCATTTGGAACAGCCGCGCGCACTGCGTTCTGCCGACATCTTCTCCTCCCTCCTCCTATTTTTGGTATAAACTAGAGATGCAGCAGGATAGGAACCAACACTCCAGGTCAGATAGAAGAGTGGTTGTAGAGAAAATTGTTTGTTAAGACTACAAACAAAGTCAGGAATCGAAAGGCTGTGCACAGTTGGTCTAATTTTCTGAGTTGCATATATTTCAATGCCAGGAGTACTGTAGGAAAGATGGATGAGCTTAGGGCATGGATCAGCAAGTGAAATTATGACATTGTAGCCATCAGTGAGACTTAGATGGAAGAGGGGCAGGGCAGGACTTGCAGCTCAGTGCACCGGGGTTCCGTTGTTTTAGATGTGACAGATCTGGCAGGGATTAAAGGAGGAGAGGTGGCATTACTAGTCAGGTAACGTCAAAGCAATGCTCAGTTAGAACAGCCTGCAGAGTTCATATAGTGAGGCTTTATGGGTAGAACTGAGGAATAGGAAAGCTATGACCATGTTAATGGGATTATATTATAAAACACCTAACAGTCTGTGGTAGTTAGTGCAGCAAATTTGTAGAGAGGTTGCAGACTGTTGCAAGAAGGAGTCTGATAGACAGACTGTTGTGATAGAAGATGATTTTAACTTTCCACCCACGTATTGACTGGGGCTTCCATACTGTAAAAGGGCTGGATGGGAAAGAGTTTGTCAAATGTAGTCAAGAAAGTTTCCTTAATCAGACAATAGAAGTCTGAGCTAGAGAGAGTGTGATACTCGATCTCTTATTAGGAATGAGACAGGATAGGTGACAGAAGTTTGTGTAGGGGACTTTTTGCATCTAGTAATTATAATGTCAGTAGTTTCAGGGTATTTAAGGAAAAGGATAGATCAGGTTCTTGGGTTGAGATTCTAAATCGGAGAGAGGCCAATTTGATGGTATCATAAAGGATTTGGCTTGGGACAGGTTGTTTTCTGGCAAAGTTGTTCTTGGTAAACGTAAAATCTTGAAAGTGTGGAGTTTGTATGTCCCTGTCAGAATAAAAGGCAAGGATAATAGGTTTAGGGAACCTTGGTTTTTGAGAGATATTGAGGCCCCGGTTAAGGAAAATAAGGACGTGCCTAGCACATACAAGCAGGCACTTGGGGAGTATGTAATGGAAGAGAACACTTAATAAGGAAATCAGGATGTCTAAAAGAAGACATGAGGTTGCTCTAGGAGGCAAGGTGAAGGATATTCCTCAGGGCCTCTACAGCTATATTAAAAGCAAAAGGATAGTAAGGGACAAAACTGGTCTTCTGTAAGTGTGAAAACAAAGGAGACGGGTGAGTATTAAATAGATCTTTTGCATTTGTATTTACTTGGGAGGTGGACACAGAGTCTATAGATGTGAGGCAATGTAACAGTGACGTTATGGAAATTATACAGATTACAGAGGACGAGTGTCTGCTGTCTTGAGGCAAATTAGAGTGGTTAAATCCCCAGGGCCAGACAAGGTTGGGAAGCAAGTGCAGAAACTGCAGGGGCCCTAGTAGAGATATATAAAACATCCATAGGCACAGGTAAGGTGCTGGAGGATAAGAGGATAACTAATGCTGTTTCGTTGTTTAAGAAAGGCTCTAAGAATAAGCCATGAAATTATCAGCTGGTGAGCATCAGTATTGGGGTAGTTATTGGAAGGTATTCTAAGGAACCAGATAGTCAACATGGTTTTGTTTGTGATAAGTAATATCTAACCAATATTATAGAGTTTTTCAAGGAAGTTATCAGGAAAGCTGGATGTTGTCTACATGGACTTCAGCAAGGCATTTGATAAAGTCCCATATGGCAGTTGGTCAAGAAGGTTCATTCACTTGGCACTCAAGATGAGGTAATAAATTGTATTAGACATTGTCTTCGCGGAAGTATCCAGAGAGTGGTAGTAGATGGTGTTGCCTCTCTGACTGGAGGCCTGTGACTAGTGATGTGCTGCGGGGATTTATGCTGGGTCTGTTATTTTTTTGTCATTGATCTGGATGATAATGTAGTAAATTGGATCAGCAATTTTGCAAAAGACACCAAGATTGGGGGGTATAGTCAAGTGGACAGCAAGGAAGACTATAAAAGCTTGCAGCAGGATCTGGGCCAGTTGCTGAAATGGGACTGAAAAATGTCAAATGGAATTGAATGCAGACAAGTGTGAAGTGTTGCACTTTGGGAGGACCAGCCAGGGTAGGTCTTACACAGAGAGCTGTAGGGCACTGAGGAGTGCAGTAGAACAGAGGGATCTGGGAATACAGATTCCTAATTCCTTGAAAGTGGCATAGGGCCATAAAGAAAGCTTTTGGCACATTGGCCTTCACAAATGAATGTATTGAGAACAGGAGTTGGGATGTTATCTTGAAATTGTATAAGACGTTGGTGAGGTTTAATTTGGAGTATTGCGTCCATTTGTGATAATTTACTTACAGGAAAGATGTAAATAAGATTGAAAGCGTGCAGAGAAAATTTACAATGATGTTTTCAGGATTTGAGGACCTGAGTTATAGGGAAAGGATGAATACGTTAGGATTTTATACGTTAGAGTGTAGAAGATTGAGGGGAGATTTGATAGAGCTAAAAAAATTAAGGGGTATAGGCAGGGTAAATGCAAACACTGAGACTAGAATTAGAGATTATTGGTTAGGAGGGAACTTCTTCACTAAGAGGGTGGTGAGAATGAGGAATGAGCTGCCAGCACAAGTAGTAGATGCAGAATTGATTTCTACTTTTAAGGAAAATTTGGATACATACATAGATGGGAGGAGTATGGAGAGCTATGATCCAGTGTAGGTCACTGGGACTAGCCAGATTAATGGTTCGGCACAAACTGGATGGGTCAAAGGACCTGAATCTGTGCTGTAGTAGCCTATGACTCTAAGTGGTGTGAATGTTTTTAAATTTGAATGTTGTTTGTTCAAATTTTTGTTAATTAAATTCAAAGTCTTCCTTTAAGCAAAAAATACTGGAAGGATTCTAATGCTCATATAGTCCAATATTTTTGTGTCACTTTGAATAAATATTGTGTTGTTGTACAATTTCTTCTATATCCTGATTACTTCAACAGGAAAGTTAAAGCTTTACTGACATCATTCATTTTAAATTGTTCATCATTTGCTGAAGCCCCTTTCAAGCTCCTCATTGTACAGACCATGTTAAGGCTGACATGTCTTGGCATAAACTGTCTCATCAGCTGCTGGGAAAGGTTCACCGTGTTCACTATTGTTTATAAAGCCACATTTCTCTTAGTCCATACATTCTACGCTTCCTCCTGCTTCAATTGACATCTCACTAAATGGTTTCATTTGCCAGAACAATGTCATTCTTCATATCTACGCCTGACAAAAAGGTTAATTTTCTACTTTGTGGATACTTTTTGGTAACTGGAAAGAAATGCCAGGGAATAGATTTTCATTTACATTTACTTTTCTATATTATTTAATTTATTGCCAGTATAATAATTAATCACTTTAAAATTACATTATGTTAAAACAAAATTGTGATGGAAACAATTAGTCTTTTAGGAGTAGCCTTATCTAATTTATTTTTTTATGTAGGAAGCTACCCTGAATCCTCTGTGCTCCACCGGCTTATTTCTCTGTATCAATATCTTGATTGAAAGAATTCAAAAATCAAAGATTTCAGTCAGAGTATAGATGTTACTTTGCAGTGACTTCAAAGTGCTTTGCTGATTAACAGGATTGTTGCATTGCATTGTAATGGAAGATTCATTCGTTTTATGAAGAGGATCAGCATGTTTGCCCCGACCATATGTTCCTTGCACTTTGTTAAATTAGTCTGGAAAAAGAAGTAGTGATGGTACTGTTAGTAGAAAATATCTTTTTCAACCTTACACTAGATGTCTTGTCAGTTTCTTTATCAAGACCACTGAAGCATGAGAAGAATTTAATAGAGTAGCCAGATCTTCATCATAAATCAATCACTGCACAGAGATTCTTTTTAAAAAATTGGCTAGAATTGTTTAGTTTGATGAATTTCACATTGCAAAGGTTTAATGATAGGTTCGTGAAAGGTTATGGTTCCTCTTTCTTGCCCAGAGGCATACTTCATTGTACATGCAGCTTCAGTGGTCTCAGTTAGAAATACAAAAGGTGAGTGGACAGAGGATTAGAGTGTTACTGTAGCTATTGATTACCCCAGGCTCTGGGGCTCTACCTTGGAGGTATCAAAGAAAGCACAGCTCCCTGTCAACTCAGCTGAACTGCCATCACATCGTGACATAGTTGTACCTTTCTAAAGTTTTTTATTCCCCACTGATATCAGTGTGGTTAACATCCAGTCACATATGGATCTTACAGCTGACACTCAGGGGATGCAAAGTGAAGTGTGGAGACAGCTGGTGTCCTAGGCTGCTGTCTTTATAACGCTCTTCTTTCTGCTGTCTTCTTGTGACCTTTGACGGAGTTAAGTGCCTGCTGCTTTTGCCTGGCATATGTCTTAGCCTGAACATATGATGACTCCAAGTGTGTTACATTGTTGTTCAGTGCATGACCATCTTCGCACAGTACGTGTGCAACCCCACACCAATTTTCATCTTCTGAGAGTTACTGCTCTAGCTATCTCTACGCTTGGTGAGTTCTCCTTAATAACAACATTTCAAATTGTGTTATTCTGATAAAAATTGAAAAGATTTGGTGTTTGCTTGATATATTAACAGCTTTTCTGGGCAAATATTAATTTTGGATCGAGTTCATTAACACACAATGATTTGTGCCAATAGATATTTTTCAGTGAAACTGCCATGTACGAAATAAACATTTTAGAATCAATAATGAGCAGTTTCTGACTCTATATTAAATAACTGCTCATTATTGATCCTAAAATGTCTATTTCGTACATGGCTGTTTCACTGAAAAATATCTATTGGATGCCACATCAGAGACTGTGATACATCAGAATATTCTAACAATAGGATCACCATGTTTGCCAGTATGCAGCCATCATTCTATATGGCACATCAGTTTGTAATAAAATTCATTGAAATGTACCATTATTTTCAGGAAGTATCAAAATATCTTGGCTGCTTCTCCTTTTGTTTACGATTCCCAAAAAATGCCACTATTTTTTCTTTTCACTCATAAACTTTCCATAGGTGAATGCTGCTCAGAAACACTGATTAACTGTTTGCTGTTGCTTAATCTCCACATTGTTCTGTTACGGGAGAGGAAAACATACAGTATGATATGGGGCCACATTTCTGCTGTGCATTTCCCTGAGAACATCTGCTCCCAATTAATGGTCCCAAGCTTCTGCCTAATAACATCATTTTATTCCTTACTCCAATTATATGTTTTCCCAAATTGTCTGCTCCTATCCCTCTCCTGCGCTATGGTGAAGGAGATAGAATTGTGATCACTACCTTCAAAATGTTCTCCAACCAAGAGATCTGACACCTGACCAAGTTTGTTTCCCAATACCAGGTCAAGTACAGCCTCTCCTCTTAATTGGCGTATCTACATATTGTCAGGAAACCTTCCCGAACACACCTAACAAACTCCACCCCATCCAAACCCTTTGCTCTAAGGAGATGCCAGTCAATATTAGGGAAGTTAAAACCACCCATCACAACAACTGTATTATTATTGCACCATTCCAGAAGCTGCCCCCCTATCTGTTGCTTGACGTCTCTGTTACTATTGAGGTCTATAAAAAGCATCCAGTAGAGTTATTGCCCCCTTCCTATTTCTGACTTCCACCCACACTGACTCAGTAGGAGATCTCTCCTTGACTTCTTCCTTTTCTGCAGCCGTGATACTATTCCTGATTTGCGATTGTATCCCCTCCCTCTTTTGCCTCCCTCCCTCTCCCTTTTGAAACCCTAAAGCCCAGCGTACTCAGCAGCTATTCCTGCCCCGGGACATAATGGCCACAACACTATGGTTCCACATATTGATCCATGCTCTTAACTTCTGTCTTGTTTATGACACTCCTTGCGTTAAAATTGACACATTTCAAACCATCTGGCTGAGTGCACCTTTGCTCTGTATCTGTCCATCCTTCCTCACAAACTCCCTACAAGCTGGCTCTGTTTGTGAGCCAACCACCCCATCCTATTCTTCTTCACTTCAGTTCCCACCCTTCTGAAAGTCTAGTTTAAATGCTCTCCAAAAGCATTAGCAAACCTCCCTCCCAGGATATTGGATCTCCTCCAATTCAGGTGCAACCGTCCCACTTGCATCGGTCACCCTTTCCCCAGAAAAGGTTTCAATGCTCGAGGAACTTGAAACCCTGCACCATCTCTTCAGCCACTCATTTGTCTGCACTATCTTCCTGTTCTGACCTTCCCTAGGTCATAGCACTGGGAGTAATCTGGAGATGACCACCTTGGAGGTCCCACTCTTCAGCCTCCTTCCTAATTCCCTGAACTTACTACCCCTCTCCTGCCTATGTCATGGGTACCAATACGTACTACACCTCTGACTGCTCACCCTCCTCTTCAAGGATATTCTGCAACTGCTAAAAGACATCCTGGACGTTAGTCTGAGGAGTCAACACCCTATCCTCATGTTTCTTTTGCTGCCACAGAATCTCCTACCTGTCCTCCTAACTATTGAGTCCCCTATGACTATTGCTTCGCCTGACTTCACCCTACCCTTCTGAGGCTCGGAGCCAACCACAGTGCTATTGGTCTGGCTGCTGCTGCCTTGCTCAGATAGGTCATCCCCCACAGCAGTATCCAAGGGGATATACCTGTTGCTGAGGAGAATGGCCACAGAGAGAACCTGCACTGACTTTTTTCTCCCTTTACCTCTCTTGGTGTTGACCCTACTTCCTGAATTCTGCACTCTGGTTGTAACCACCTGCTCATAAGTCTGATCTACCAATTGCTCTGCCTCCCAGATGATTCTCAGTGCATCCAGCTCCAGCTCCAGCTCCTTAATGTGGTCTTTCAGGAGCTGGAGTTGGCTGCACTTCCCGCAGATGTAGTCATCGGGGAGACCATCAGGTTCCGTGAATTCTCACATCCTACAGGAGGATCATTCCATTGCCATGTCTGCCATCCTGCCTGCACTATACAATGGACAAGCAAGACCAAATCAGCAATAATGAATGGAAAGACCTACCCTTCCTACCTGTTTCTTTGGCCTCAGCCTCTTCTCATTGAAGCCTCTGCTTTCCACCTCTGACTCTAGCCCCCACTCCAATGATGGCCGCTCTAACACTGGCCACTTCGCTAGACCCTGTCTCGCTATTATGGTTTAAAAAATAAGAAAGAAAACACATAAGAAGAAAGAACTTACTGCGTTTGGTGGTGTTCTGCCCGCCTTGCTGTGCCACCGATGCCTCTGACATTTCCTGCACCTGCACTCTGGCTACTGTACTTAAGGAAAATCGCCCACGCAAGGAGAAAGAACTCATCGCGTTTGGTGGTGTTCTGCCTGCCTTCCGCACTCATGATGACTCTGACGCCTCCCACACCTGTGTACTGGCTACGGTTTTTAAGAAAAACCCCAATGCAAGGAGAAAGAACTCACCTTGTTATAGTTATAGAAATATAATTATAAAAGCAATCCTTAAAACTCAATGTGCTATTGAGTATCGCCATACATATATGATTAGCTTATAGACATAAACTGCTTGTATGTACATAAAGTGATGCTAGATGCAGGAGTAACTGAACATTACGTGACTCTGACCGGAAATAATAAGTGACAAAGTGACTCTTGGCAAGAGGACCTCTCTGGGTAGCAGCAGGTTGTAGGAAAACACAACAGGACAGTTACTACCACTGTAGGTATAGGTATGAAGTGTAGTGTGTAAGAGTAAGATGGCAATACATGGGAGAGTGAAGGTTTCTGAGGGGCTGTGGAGAGGAATGGCTGGTATGAATGGAGTGCTGTTGGATGGTGGTGAGTGGGTTAATGGGTGGAGGTGTTGATCAGCTTGATGGCTTAGGGAAAGTGACTGTTTTTGAGCCTAGTGTTTCTGGCATGGGTGTTGTGTAGCTTCTTCCCTGATGGCAATAGGACGAACAGTGTAGGTGGGATCCTTCGTGATATTGTAGTCCTTTTTCCGCACTTTATGAATGTGACAAGCATTCTTTGATTTAGAGCAGGTGTTGATAAATCAATATGGATGTTTTGGTACAACGTATTTCTGTAAACAAAGTCTGACTCACTTTGTAGACAAGTGTCCAAAGTGTAAGTTGTCTTATAATGAAAATCCATCAATCAAGCATTCATAATTTGAAGAATCCCTGTACAAAATCTCCAAAGTGTGCAACGTGCCAAGGAATTTTGTCTTCATTTCAAATCTTTTACAAAAACTGCTTGTTTCTTGACATACTGCTAGGAAGAAGGACCTGATAACAGTGTCGAGGCAATAGAAGTTGTAGAAAGATTTTCCTCACTTAACTATTTGGACTACTTCAGAGGTCAAAGCAAACCACAATGAGGCTAACATTTCACACCTGAGTCTTTCCAGAATGGAACTAAAGACTTAATAGATAATTGGGAGATGACCAATACTCTCAGCTGCAAAAAAAAGTCTGTGCATGTTTCATTCTCTCTAATATGAAAACAATATTTGAGACCAGTACACAACTTCACAAGAATTGCAGCTACCATTCTTTGCAGGCAATGCATTGTGATTTGGAGGTGTGTTACCACCTGGGTCGCCCAGAGAGGGACATGTGTGTAGCCATACCCTCTGGATGTCTGGCAGTAGCACAATCTTTCTCACCAGATGCCACAGGCCACTTATACCCATTGAACCACCTTGTGCAGATCCCACCTCAGCCAGCTCCAACTGACATGCAGCTTTGATATTGTGTCAAATCAAATGACGACTGCCTTCATCTTCACTCTTGTCTTGGGCTTCTACCACTGCCTGGCCAGGTCACAGGCCCTAGCTAACTAGAAGAATATAGACATAGGAATTTGTTAAGAGAAGTGGTGCCTCTGTACATTATCTGTCCCGATTGTTTAATCATAGATATATAGAATTGTTACAGTATAGAAGATGCACCTTTAGCAAATCCAATTTGAGCATGCTCTTGATCAAGTTATCCAGTCAGCCCCATTCCCCCGCTCTTTCCACAGAAGCTTACAAATTATTCCATTACAAGTATCTCTCCAACTATTCTTCAAAAACTATGTTTAATTCTATTTCCATCAAAAAGGACATGAGTCCAGATCAGAAACAATGCCTATACAAATAAATTTTACCTTGTATTCCGTCACCATCTTTTATCCACGCTTTAAATCTGTGCTCTAGATCAGAATTGGCAGCAATGCTCCAATGGCCTTCCCCATGTTTCTACACAACCTTTCTGATTTTCTAGATGATATCTCTGTTTAAGAAGATCATAGACATACCATTCACACTCATCATATCCTGCCACTTGCAAATATTGATGCACAGATGCTTTAAGCCCTTCCGTTCCAGCTTCCAGTACATCATTTAGAAACGTGCCATGTACTTTTTATTGACTTATCAATCTTTCTGCTGAAATGCATCACGACCTCTCTAATTTCATCTGCTATTCCTTTGCCCGTTCTGCCAGACTATCCATGACTCCTGATGTATATTACTGTTCATTATTTAGCTCTCCACAAAGTTTTCTACCCTCTGAAAATGTTGAAATTTGACTCTGCATCCTCATTGACATAGAGCATTATATAAAACTAACCCCTTTTGTCTGCTCATGATCCGTATCCTTCTATTTCCCAGATATTCATGTGCCTCTATAAAAGCCTTACTACTGTAGCCTTACATTAAAGCCTTAAGCATCACTACTGTATCGGATTTCACCAGCTTTAGCAGAAGGTTCCAGGCATCCATCACCCCCGTGTAAAAAACAAAAAAATACTCGGCCCACTCATCTCCTTTAAACTTTTCCCCTATCAACTTAAACTTTGTGATGGTATTGGGTTTGCTAACCACAAAGTTTTAAACCCAAACAAAGACCTTAAGCCCTATCAGATATAAATAACAATGTGTACTCTCACTAAAGAGAGATTAAACTGCAACTACCCAATCGTCAAAGATTAGCTCACTTCCCTGTTTATTCTCTGCAGCGAGTTTAGCTGCTAATGCCCACTATATGAGTGGTGGGTCCCCTCTCTCTTTACCAAAGAGAAGATATTTCCAGCTAACATAGTTTAAAACCAGTTCATTTATTTTCAATGATACACATTTAAATCTAAACGTTCTAAAAACACATGTAAAACTCACAAAGGATTTCTATCTTAAACATTTTCAAATTACAAACCATTTATAAAACACAAAGCATTTTTCACACACAAAGGATTTCTAAAACACATGTGTAACTCCTATAAACTAAAAAGTCATACCAACGATGCATATGAACGAATTGTCCATTACAGAAACCAAAGCCAGAGGAATAGATTCTAGTTCACCCCATGTTTCTTCCATGCTGCTTGATGTTCTTTTTTCCCATTTCTAATAAGCCTGAACTTCTGTCTAAATTTATACTGTTTCTTTGCCACATGGGTGACCGTATGGATATGATAATACTCTTTTACAAAACAGTCTAAAAACTTTTTGAAGACATACAGTAGATCTCAGCTTTCCATTTCCATTTTAAGAACTGAAGACTGACTCCCATTTATGACAAGATTATAAACAAGGAAATATTAGTTGGGAGCTCACTTACATTTGTTTGATCTTACAAGTGACATCTGCTAGGTTTTGAAAGTGAGTTTAGCAAACATAAGCATTGACCTATCTATCACAGCTTATGCCCACTAGTATTTTGCACTTCTATCCTAGGAAAAAGATTCTTACTATCTATTCTAGATACTGTATGTCTGTTATGAATTTTATAAATATCTATCAGGTCTCCCATCAGCCTCTGATACTCCAGAGAAAACAATGCAAGGTTGTCCAACTTCTTGGACCAAAAGACCATAAGACACAGGAGCAGAATTAGACCATTCAACCCATCGAATCTACTCTGCCATTCCAACATGGTTGCTCTATTCCCCTCTCAACTCCATTCTCCTGCCTTCTCCCCATAAGTTTTCATGCCCTGGATAATCGAGAACCAGTCAATCTCCACCTTAAATACACAATGACCTGGCCTCCACAGCCATCTGTGGTAAGGAATTCTACATCTTCACCACCCACTGGCTGAAGAGATTCCTCCTCATCTCTGTTCCAAATGGATGTCCCTCACTCAGGAGCTGTGCACTTTGATCCTAGACTCCCCCACTATAAAAAAATCCTCTCAACAGCTAGTCGTCAAAATCTTTCAGTATGCAATAGGTTCAATGAGACCCTACTTATCCTTCTAAACTCCAGCGAGTTCAGTCCCAGAGCCATCAAATGCTCCTCATATGATAACCCTTTCTTTCACAGAATAATTTTCATGAACTTCCTCTGAACCCTTTCCAACAGCAGCACATCCTTTGTCAGATAAGTGGCCCAAGACTGTTCACAATACTCCAGGTGAGGTCTCGCCAGTGCCTTTTAAAGCTTCAGAATTACATCCCTTGTTTTTATATTCTGCCGGCTAATGGTGTAGTGGCATTAGCGCCGAACTTCGGAGCGAAGGCACCCAAGTTCGAATCCAGCTGAATTCCTTGTATGCTTTCTATCCGTGCTGGGTTGAGCGTCGAGCTAGCAAATCGACCTCATAAAAGTAAGAAAGCCTGCTGAAAAACACAAAACACACCGTCATGACAGCGTCCCGATGACTCCACTCGGAGTTAAGGACTTTTTTCTTCTTCTTCTTCTTCTTCTTCTTCTTCTTCTTCTTCTTCTTCTTCTTCTTCTTCTTCTTCTTCTTCTTCATTGGAAATTAATGTTAACACAGTATTTGTCTTCCTCACCACCGACTCAACCTGCAAGCTAATCTTCAGTGAATCCTGCACGAGTACTTCCAAGTCCCTTTGTGCCCTGGATTTTTGAATTTTCTCCCTGATAAGAAAATAGTCTGCAAGTGTGGCCTAACCAAAGTTTATATGAGAAAATGCAATGGTCCCAGTACTGACTTCAGAGAACACCTCTGTGTACCTTTAGTAAACGGCAAAGCAATTGTTTAGCACACTTTCCCCTTCTGTCCCAATTCCTATTTATTTTTTTGCTATTCCATGGGCATCATATTAGCTAACAGTGGCACTTTATCAAACAAACTGAAAATACATATAAATTCAATTGACTATATTCCCTCAAAAACTTCCTCTGTAGCAACATAGTATTATTCCTAGCTATGCTGTGACTGAAGTATTTTAGATGGAACAGTAAGCTTCAATTTATAGGGAGGAAATAAGCAACATACAATTTGTGAAGTCATTAGGTGTACAACTGACCCAGGGAAATTAGGACTGATTTCCTGACAGACAAAATTCCAAAGGAAGGTAAAAACTAAACTTTATCCACCACTGGATAAGGTGCTTTTATTAAATTTATAGAAACAGAGAAAACCTACAGCACAATACAGGCCCTTTAGCCCACAATGCTGTGCCAAACACATACTTACTTTAGAAACAACCAGGGGTTACACATAGCCCTCTATTTTCCAAAGCTCCATGAATGCAGGAGGAGAAGATGGCGGCGCGACACAGCGCGCACAGCCTCTCCGGTGAAATGATATCGTATTTGTTAAATAGGGTATCGTGCACAATTCTGATTTGATGGAGACAGCCGTGAGAAGCATGGAGGAACATCTGGAGGAACTTCTGAAATGCCCGGTTCTCTGCCGCTGCTACTGTGCAATCGAGAATCTGCGGAGGGAAGGCCCCAAAATCCTCGGCTTTGCCTGCTGCTGGCAGCCGGGGCTGGGGTCGAAGCGCTCGGCAGAGATGGTGCTCGGTGCTTGGTGTCAGAGGGCTGGTCGGAGGCTCGAAGTTTTTGGCCGACTCAGAGTCGGACTTTGGTCAGGTATGACAGGAAGAGTTTTCTTCCTTCTCCCATCTGTGTGAGATATGGGACTTTCGAGAGACTTTGAACTTTTTTTACCGTGCTCATGGCCTGTTCTTCATCAAGTTATCTTACTGCTTGCACTGTTGTAACTATATGTTATAATTATGTGGTTTTTGTCAGTTTTTCAGTCTTGGTCTGTCCTGTGTTTCTGTGATGTCACACGGGAGAAATATTGTATCATTTCTTAATGCATGCATTACTAAATGACAATAAAAGAGTACTGCGTGTCCTCATAATCTAATCTAATCTAATCTAACCTATCCAGGAGTCTTTTAAAAGACCCTTTCATATCTACCTCCAACACCGTCACTGGCAGCCAATTCCACGCACTCACAACGTTCTGCGTAAAAAGACTTACCCCTGACATCTTCTCTGTACCTACTTCCAAGCACCTTAAAACTATGTCCTCTCATGTTCGCCGTTTCAGCACCTGGGAAAAAGCCTTTGACTATCCACACAATCAAAGCCTCTCATCATCTTATACACCTCTGTCAAGGCACCATTCATCCTCCATCGCTCCAAGGAGAAAAGACCAACTTCACTCAACCTATTTTCATAAGTTATGCTCCCTAATCCAGGCAACATCCTTGTAAATCTCCTCTGCATACTTTCTATAGTTTCCATATCCTTCCTGTAGTGAGGTGACCAGAACTGAGCATAGTACTCCAAGTGGGGTCTGACCAGGGTCCTACATAGCTGTAACATTACCTCTCGGCTCTTAAACTCAATCCCAGGATTGATGAATGCCAATGCACCTTATGGCTTCTTAGCCACACAGTCAACCTGCGCAGCAGCTTTTTGTATCTAATGGACTCGGACCCCAAGATCCCTCTGATCCTCCACTCTGCAAAGAGTCTTATCATTAATACTATATTTTGCCATCATATTTGACCTACCAAAATGAACCACCTCACACTTATCTGGGTTGAATTCCATCTGCCAATTCTCAGTCCAGTTTTACATCCTATCGATGTCCTGCTGTAACCTCTGACAGCCCTCCACACTATCCACAACACCCCCAACCTTTGTGTCATCAGCAAATTTACTAACCCATCCCTCCACTTCCTCATCCAAGTCATTTATAAAAATCACAAAGAGTAGGGGTCCCAGAACAGATCCCTGAAACACACCACTGGTCACCGACCTCTATGCAGAATACGACCCATCCACAACCACTCTTTGCCTTCTGTGTGCAAGCCAGTTCTGAATCCACAAAGCAATGTCCCTTGGATCCCACGCCTTCCTACTTTCTCAATAAGCCTTGCATGAGGTACCTTATCAAGTGCCTTGCTGAAATCCACATACACTACATCTACTGATCTACCTTCATCTATGTGTTTAGTCACATCCTCAGAAAAATTCAATCAGGCTCCTAAGTCACGGCCTGCCTTTGACAAAGCCATACTGACTATTCCTAATCATATTATGCCTCTCGAAATGTTCATAAATCCTGCCTCTCAGGATATTTTCCATCAACTTACTAACCACTGAAGTAAGACTCACTAGTCTATAATTTCCTGGGCTATTTCTATTCCCTTCCTTGAATCATGGAACAACATCTGCAACCCTCCAATCCTCTGGAACCTCTCCCGTCCCCATTGATGATGCAAAGATCATTGCCAGAGGCTCAGCAATCTCCTCCCTCACCTCCCACAGTAGCCTGGGGTACATCTCATCTGGTCCCGGTGACTTATTCAACTTGATGCTTTCCAAAAGTTCCAGCACATCACTTTCTTAACATCTATATGCTCAAGCTTTTAAATCCGCTATAAGTCATTCCTACAATCGCCAAGATCCTTTTCCATAGTGAATACGGAAGCAAAATATTCATTAAGTACTTTTGCTATCTCCTCTGGTTCCATACACACTTTTCCACTGGCACACTTGATTGGCCTTATTCTCTCATGTCTTATCCTCTTGCTCTTCACATACTTCTAGAATGCCTTGGGGTTTTCCTTAATCCTGCTTGCCAAGGCCTTCTGATGGCCCATTCTGGCTCTCCTAATTTCATTCTTAAGTTCCTTCCTGCTAGCTTCATAATCTTCTCGATCTCTATCATTACCTAGCTTTTTTTTCTCTTGATTAGATTTTCAACAGCCTTTGTAAATATGGTTCCTGTACCCTACCATCCTTTCCTTGTCTCATTAGAACATACCTATGCAGAACACCACACAAATATCCCCTGAACCTTTGCCACATTTCTGCTGTGGATTTCCCTGAGAACATCTGCTCTCAATTTATGCTTCCAAGTTCCTGCCTGATAGCTTCCCCTTACTCCACTTAAACACTTTTCCAGCTTGTCTGTTCTTATCCCTCTCCAATGTGATCACTATCTCCAAAATGCTTTCCCACTGAGAGATCTGACACCTGACCAGGTTCATTTCCCAATACCAGATCGAGTACAGCCTCTCCTCTTGTAGGCTTATCTACATAGTGTGTCAGGAAACTTTCCTCAACACACCTAACAAACTCCATCGCATCTAAACCCCTTGCTCTAGGGATATGCTAATCAATATTTGGGAAATTAAAATCTCTCCCACCATGACAACCATGTCATTATTACACTTTTCCAGAATCTGTCTCCCTATCTGCTCCTCGGTGTCCCTGTTACTATTGGGTGGTCTATAAAAAACACCCAGTAGAGTTAGTGACCCCTTCCTGTTCCCAACTTCCACCCACAGAGGCTCTGTAGACAATCCCTCCTTGATTTCCTCCTTTTCTGCAGCCATGACACTATGTCTGATCAGCAGTGCCACACCCCCACCTATTTTGCCTCTCTGACTGTCCTTTCTGAAACTTCTAAAGCCTGGCACTCTAAGTAACCATTCCTGCCCATGAGCCATCCAAATCTCTGTAATGGCCACAACACCATAGCTCCAAGTACTGATCCAGGCTCTACGCTCATCCGCTTTGTTCATGATGCTTCTTGCATTAAAATAGACACATCTCAAAACATTGGTCTGAGTGTATCCCTTCTCGATCACTTGCCTATCCTCCCTCTCGCACTGTCTCCAAGCTTTCTTTATTTGTAAGCCAACCGCCTCTTCCTCCATCTCTTCAATTCGGTTCCCATCACATAGCAATTCTAGTTTAAACTCTCCCCAACAGCCTTAGCAAACCTCCTTGCCAGGGTTGTGGTCCCCCTCGGATTCAAGGGCAACCCATCCTTTTTGTACTCGTCGCGCCTGTCCTAAAAGAGGTTCCAGTGATCCAGAAATCTGAATCCCTGCCCCCTGCTCCAACCCCTCAGCCACGCATTTATCCTCCACCTCATTCTATTCCTATTCTCACTGTCGCGTGGCACAGGCAGTAATCCTGAGATCACAACCTTTGTGGTCCTGTTTCTCAACTTCCTTCCTAACTACCTGTAGTCTGTTTTCAGGACCTCCTCCCTTTTCCTACCTTTGTCATTGGTACCAATATATACACAATATGCATAAAAATGGCTGCTACTTTCTAGGATTCCACTCTAGGTAATATCACAATTGCTATACGGGGCTATTCTTTGGGTAGTAGCTTTCTACCAAATGATTTAGGTGACGCAAAAAGACTTTTAAACTTTATTGTGCTCATTAATTCAATTTTGCACACTTCACATTGCTGGTTGTGTATAATTAAATCTGTATGATTGGCCTTTTATTCGTCATACCCGCCATCAGTTTAATTATAGAGGATACTGCTCTGTCATGTAAGCTCTACAATGAAACACAATTTATCTGTCAAATACAGAGTATTCTTTAAAGGGGTCTGCTTGCTCCTTCAGGTATCTGTCATTCAGATTTACTACACAGTGTGGTAGCAGAGGCCATAATGTTTCATTTGTCATCTTCATTGCTGTACTCAGTTGGATATGACTTTTGAAACAACCAGGAGGGATCATCTTAACCCTTTGTTCTGACACCAACTGATTTATGGGATCCAACTATGTTCATTCATATGTTGTTGATAACAGAGCATCTGGTTAGTATTCTAGATGTTTAGACAATAGAGGGTAGAACGTAAGGCTGACTGTGTTATCAGGCAGTGCTAAGCTGTTCATTTGGCATTCATGTACTATAATACTGAAGGTATTAACCTGTTTGTTAACACTTCAGTTAAAATAGTAGGCAGCAGATTCTCAAATCATTCTGTTAGTGCTTGTAGCTGTAATCAATACTAATTTCTAGTCGTCTTTCCTTCTCACCTTTTGTGTAGCTGGTTATACCATTTTTAGCTTGATTTAGAATTTGGTATTAGTGAAACACAACTTAATTCCACTTTCCAAGATTTAACAGAACACTCCCCTTCTTGCTAATCAGTGATGCCTCATAAAGTTATATCTATATTGATCTATTACTCACATGGATGCAGACATTGTTAGAGGAAGCTATAGTGCTGCCCTTCATTGTTTCTGTTCTGACACATCTCCCTCCTGGGGGGGGGGGCGCGTTAGAGATACAGTACATCTCCACCAAAGGAGGTGAAAGGCACTCCTTCCCTGCACTAGCCTGCAGGTCTCCCTTGGGCAAGGTGCAGCACCTGCTTAGCCCCATGATCAGGGTCACGGGAAGCCATAGCAGCAGGTGGTGAATGGTCGTATGAGCAGCTGGTGCATACCACTGGTACTCGTTATGTTACCATTACCATGCAGAAAATCTCAAAAGAGTTTTGATAAGGGCTGGGATCACACGTCTTGTAAAGACACTGCCCAGAAGAAGACAATGTCAAACCACTTCTGTAGAAAAATTAACCAAGAACAATCATGGTCATGGAAACACCATGATCGGCCTTGTCATACGAAATGGTATGTAACAAACAAACAAATGGACCCTCCTATCCAGTACTGAAGTATTAAATGTTGTTAATATACGTGCCTCATCCACTTCCTCTGGCAGATCATTCCATCTACTACCAACCTCTGGGTAAAAAAACTGCACTCATGTTCCAATTAAATCTTTTCCCTTTTTACCCTAAACCTATGCCCTCTAGTTCTAGTTCATCAGAAAAAGTTTGAGTGGATTCATCTTATCGATGTATGACCTCTTTATTTTATACATCTCTATAAGTTCACCCCTCGATCTTCTACACTGAAGTCAATAATATCCAGCCTATTCGACCTCTCTTCACAACTCAGTTACTTGAGTCTGGGCAACATCCTTGTAAGTCTCATAGAACAAGGAGCATAGAATACAGAATTGTAGAGCACAGGGACAGGCACTTCAGCCCTCTATGGTTGTCCCAAGTAATTAAGCTAATAACATCTAATTAAATTAATCTTTCTACCTGCACATGGTAAATATCTCTCCATTTTCTTCAAATACTTGTATCGAAGAGCCCTGTAAACGTCTTTGTGTTATCAGTAGTAGCAAAGCTGCTTTGATGGAGACTGTAAACCCCTGCAGCCCCTCGTTATCCTCTGCATTGGAGCCTCCAAACTAGGCTGCAATGCAACCAGAATCGTTGAGATATAGTGAATCTCCTCAAACTCCTAATGAAGTTGAGGCACCAGCAAGCCTTCTTCAGAATCAGGTTTATTATCACAGGCATGTGACGTGAAATTTAACTTAGCAGCAAAATTTCAATGCAATACATAATCTAGCAGAGAAAATAGAATAATATAATAAATAAGTAAATCAATTGCTGCATAGGTATATAGAGTAGATTTTTTTAATGTGCAAAAACAGAAATACAGTATATTAAAAAAAAGTGACATAGTGTCCAAAGCTTCATGTCCATTTAGGAATCGGATGGCAGAGGGGAAGAAGCTGTTCCTGAATCGCTGAGTGTGTGCCTTCAGGCTTCTCTATCTCCTACCTGATGGTAACAGTGAGAAAAGGGCACGCCCTGGGTGCTAGAAGTCTTTAATAAGGGAAGCTGCGACACCACTCCCTGAAAATGTCCTGGGTACCTTGTAGGCTAGTGTCCAAGATGGAGCTGACTAGATTTACAGCCCTCTGCAGCTTCTTTCGGTCCTGTGCAGTAGCCCCTCCATACCAGGCAGTGGTGCAGTCTGTCAGAATGCTCTCCATGGTACAGCTATAGAAGTTTTTGAGTGTATTTGTTGACATGCCAAATCTCTTCAAACTCCGAATAAAGTATATCGGCTGTCTTGCCTGAGACAGCGACAATCTGGCTCATAGCATTACAGGCTAGCCTGAGTCATGGGACCGTACAGCACGAGATTAGCTCCCTCAGCACACAAAGACCACCTGACCATCAAAAATGTGATTATACCAATCCTACTTCATTCTCCCCTCATTCGCATCAGCATTCCCTAGATTCTGCCAGTTATTTACATACAAGGGGTGCTTTACAATGGCTAATTAACCTACCAACCCACACATTAATTGGATGCAAGAAGAAAGCAGACCACCCGCAGGAAAATTGCCAGCAGAACATGCACACTCCACACAGACAGCTCCAAAGCTTGTGATTACACCAGATTGCCAGCCACTCTGCTGCCTTTCCAAGCAGGGGTTCATTGTTAAAGGATCTGATATTGAGATAACCAATGAAGTTGTAAGCATTTCTACTCACCTAGGAAAGATCCTTTGTATCACCTGTTAGAGAGCAGAGACGTTCTGTTGTCACTGACATGTCTACCTTTGGCTTCCCCTACTGCCGCAATGAAGCCAGATACAGTTTGGAAGAGCAACAACTCATATTTTATCTTCAACATCTCCAACCTGACAGCATGAACATCAATTTCTCCGACTTTCGTGAACAACTCCCTTTTGTTTTCAGTCATTCCTGTTGCCCTTTCATCCCTTCTCTTTCCCTCTCCCACCCTCATGATCTGTCTATCCACTCCGTCTGGTCTCCCCACGTCCTTCAACTTTGTGGTCTACTGTGCCTATAAAAAGTATTCACCCCTTTGGAAGTTTTCAATGTTTATTGCTTTACAACATTGAATCACAGTGGATTTAACTTGGCTTTTTTGACACTGATCGACAGAAAAGGACTCTTTCACTCAAAGTGAAAACAGATCTCTACAAAGCGTTCTAAATTATTTTCAAATAGAAAACACAAAATAATTGTTTGCATAAGTATTTAACCCCCCTAACAGCGACTCCTTTGGCGCCTAATGGCAACTCCTTTGGTGCCTAACGTCGACTCCTTGGCATCTAACGGTGACTCCTTTGCCTGCATCTTCAGAAACAGCTCTACTTCTATCTTTGATATCTCTTGTTTTCCCTTTCAAGGTTCTTTTGAAGACCCTGACCTGGCGGTACATGCTGACTTTGGTTCTTTGCAGAAATGGGACCCATTCTCAGGGTCTACCAACTGGCCGCTTTTGGATATGCCGAGAATGCAGCCTGGAAGGCTAGCGCGCCTTCAGGGTGCCAGATTTTCATGGCTCTGGAGGTGGGCGGATTCAAGGCCGGTGTCGATGGTGCAGCTGCCTAATGCGTCATGGGAGATGGAAGATCGTAAGCAGCGAGCTGGCTGCTGGCTGTGTGCCCAAAGACCCGAGTTCTTTGCGCATAGAGCTCGGAAAAAGCGACACTGCAGACTTTTAGCACCGTAAATGAGCGAGTTGTTTTGTTATGTCTCCCCTCTAGCTGTGAAATGGTGACACCTTTTTTACCCTTATTAGGTAGAGAGAGAGAGCCTGTGGTATGTTGAATTACCGGGTGAATGAGTAGTCTTTGGGGTACTGCAAGTCTGTGTCTTTATTGATGCTTTGCTGCACGCTTGAGTGCTCGGTGGGAGGTGAGATGCTTTTTTGCTTGTGGGGGAGGCTTTGGAGTTCTAACATTTAACTGCCATTCATTCTTTGGGGCACTCCTCTGTTTTTGTGGAAGTTTGCAAAGAAAAAGAATTTCAGGATGCATATTATATACATTTCTCTGACATTAAATGTACCTATTAAACCTATTGAACCTTTAATATGACACATCAAATCATCACTGGTGTAGCCAATTGGTTCAAGAAGTCACATAATTTGTTAAATGGAGATATCTTTTTGGAGACCTGTGTGCAGTCGTTGTTTCAATTGATTGTAGTAAAAGTACACCTGTATCTGGAAGATCCAACTGCTGGTGAGTCAGTACCCTGACAAAAACTGCACGATGAAGAGAAAAGAACACTCCAGGCAACTTCATGAAAAGGTTATTGAAAAGCACAGGTTAGGAGATGGATACAGAACATTTCCAAGTCACTGAATATCCCTTGGAGTACAGTTAAGTCAATCAGGAAATGGAAAGAATATGGCACAGCTGTAAATCTGCCTAGAGCAGGCCATTCTCAAACACTGAGTGACCGTGCAAGAAGGGAACTAGTGAGGGAGGCCACCAAGAGACCTATGACAACTCTGGAGGAGTTACTAGCTTCAGTGGCTGAGATGGGAGAGACTGCGCATACAACAACTGTTGCCCAGGTGTTTCACCAGTGGCAGCTTTATGGGAGAGTGGCAAAGAGAAAGACACTGTTGAAAAAGACTCGCATGAAATCTCGGCTGGAGTTTGCTGGAAGGTATATGGGAGACTCTGAAGTTGGCTAGAAGAAGGCTCTATGGTCTGATGAATTAAGCTTTTTGGCCAGCAGACTAAAAGCTATGTTTGGTGTAAGCCAAAGACTGTACATCATCAAAAACACACTGTCCCTACTGTGAAGCATGGTGGTGGCAACATCATGCTGTGGGGATGCTTTACTGCAGCAGGCCCTGGAAACGTGAATGTAGAGGGTAAAATGAATGCAACAAAGTACAGGGAAATCCTGGAGGAAAATCTGATGCAGTCTGCAAGAGAACTGAGACTTGGGAGAAGATTCGTTTTTTAGCAAGACAATGATCCCAAGCATAAAGCCAAATCTATGCAAAAATGGCTTAAAAACAACAAAGTTAATATCCTCGAGTGGCCAAGTCAGAGTCCAGACCTCAATCCAATTGAAAATATGTGGCTGGACTTGAAAAGGGCTGTTCACTCATGATCCCCATCCAATTTTACAGAGTCTGAACAGTTTTGTAAAGAAGAAAGGAGAAAGATTGCAGTGTCCTGTTGTGCAAAGCTGATAGAAACCCACCCACACAGAGTTAAGGCTGTAATTGTTGCCAAAGTTGCATCTACTAAATTCTGACTTGAAGGGGTTGAATGCTTTTGGAATCAATTATTTTATGTTTCATATTTGAAAGTAATCTACATCACTTTGATATGGAAGAGTCTTTTTCTGTTGATCAGTGTCAAAAAAGCAAAATTAAATTCATTGTGATTCAATGTTGTAAAACAATGAAACATGAAAATTTCCAAGGTGGGGTAAATAATTTTAATAGGCACTGTACTGCCCTTTCCTATCAGATTTCCTTTTCTGCCCTTTGCCTTTTCTCCATCACCTCCCAGATTCTCACATCAATGCCATTCATCCTCTCCCCCCCCCCATACACCTACCTTCCCCCTCACCTGGACTCTATTATTTCCTCTCTATCCCTTTACTTTGTCATTCTAGCTTCTGCCTTCTTCCTTTCCAGTCCTGATGAAGAATCTCAGCCCGAAACAGCAACTGTTAATTTTCCTATATGATGCTGCCTGACCTGCTGAGTTCTCTTAGCATTTTGGGTGTGTTGTTCAAGATTTTTTGCTGTATTGGCTGATATCAAGGACCATCAAGGACCTACATCATCCAGGCTATTCTCCCTTCTCACTGTTACCATCAGGCAGAAGGTACAGGAGCCTTAAGTCCCTCACCACCCGGTTCAGGAACAGTTATTACCCAAGAAATATACCTGAGTTATTACCTGAACTATACCTTGCTTACCTCAATGCTGAACTGACTCCACAATCTGTAGCTTGGCTTTCAAGGGCTCAACTCCGGTTCTTTTACTTTTATTAATATTTGCGCGAGTTGTCATCTTTTGCACATTGGTTATTTACCAGTCTTTGTTATGTATAGTTTCCATAAATTCTATTTTATTTCTTAATTTTCCTGTATATGCCTGCAAGAAAATGAATCACAGGGTAGTATATGGTGACGTATTACTTTGATAACAATACATTTATTAATCACTCAAACATCAAAACTCACCTTACTTTGTCACTGCTATTTATGACATATTGTTTGCAAAAGTTAACATATTTCCATAGAACACTGTATATAGCTGAGGAACACACACACACACACACACAGTGTTGGAAGAATTAAGCAAGTCAGGCAACATCGATGGAGAGGATTAAAGAGTTGATGTTTTGAGCTTAGACCCTTCATCGGGACTCCTTATATCTGTACAAGAGTTATATTCCTGCCACTGACCTGGGTTCAATTCTTGCCGCTGACTGTAAGGAATTAGTATGTTCCCCCTGTGACTGCATGGGTTTCCTCCAAGTGCTCCAGTTTCCTCCCACAGTCCAAAGGCGGTAGGTTAATTGGTCGTTGTAAATTGTACCATGAATAGGCTAGAATTAAATCAAGAGTGGCTGGGCAGTGCAGCTTGTTGGGCCAGAAGGGCCTATTCCACGTTGTATCTCAATAAATAAATCTGTATGTAACTAAAAGATCACTTGATCTATAGCTTCTTGGGATAGCCTGTGATGCTTCTTTTTATTGGGGTTTCCACAAACAATGCCTCTGTTATAATTCTTTTTATCGAAACATATGACCTCTCACTATCAAATTATTTGTCGGTAAATATATAATTTCCTTTACAAATTTCTGGGTGAAAGTGGCAGCACTTCTTCATTCTAATTATTACATGAATTTGTTAAAGCAGCATTCCCTTAATTTTCTCTCAGTTCTCTATCTTGTATTGATGTTAATTGTATTAATATTTTCATTTTCATGGTTTTGCAAACTAATATTTCAAGTGTGACCATTCAGTATTTGGTACTTTGGTATTTTCTTTCATCATATATGTTGGCAACATGAAAAGTCCATTACAGATTTTGAATGTTGATGCAGAAATGCTGCTCCTTAGTGACTTGCATACAAATGAACAGTTTAACTGTAATTATCTTGGAACCAATTAAATTTGCATATTGAAGATCTTGCTCTAAGATGGTGGATTATATTTAACACTGAAGACAAACCTTCAAAGAAAAATACTCATAAATTAATTTAACAATTCCAACTTGTCTGATACTAAACCATGACTGTTAATTTTCATTCCATATATTTATTCTGTAAATGACAGTAATTATTTTTATATATTTAAACAGTATAATGCAGAATAAAGGAAGATTTCATAAACTAGCCTCTTTTAGCAGCTACCATTTTGAAAATATCTAAATCAAAGAAATACATATAAATTTAATTTCCCTTTTTGTTTTTGTGCTAGAAAGCTTCAATATTTGTTTTGAAATACATATTCCATTTTCATTCTGAATCCAAACAAGTTTGGGTGAAGTGTTCCAAATATAACTAATCTTGACTTTCAATTTCTATGGATACTTACACTATTGCTGCCTTTTTAATGTACAAATCTGCAAATTTTGTGTAGGTTTTCGTGGCTGTTTCCTTGAACTCCTGCAGTTGCACTCATTTAGCATAAAACCATATGCTGCTGTTCTACTCGTACCAAAAAAATTCTTCTGCAGGCTTTAACAGTTTAGCATGAACTATTTAGTGGCAGCTTAAGGGAAGAAAAGATTAAAAAAAGGAACAATTTTTAACTGTCATTCAACTACACATAACTTCAATACATTATTTTGACTGCATTTGTACAGAAGTGCATGTTGATTGGCTAATATTAATTACCCCTGGTGTAGATGGGTGGTAGGAGGGGATTTGATTGAGATGCATTAGAGAAAAAAGTTACAAGGAAAAAATGGGGGAATGAGTTTGACAAGATATTTCTGAGAGCTAGAGTGGGCTTAATGGCCTCCAACACTATGAGGAAATAATTGAAAAATAAAATACTCCAGAACAGTGGATCCCAAACTTTATTATGCCATTGGACCCCCTGCTTTAGGCTAAGCCTATTTTCATTTGCACAGAACCTCTTTTTAACATTATGGAAGCAAATATTAGGCCTATATATAGTAGAGACTGGTATCACATCCATAGGTGTTAAAGGAACCCCTGTTATGTGACAATTGCTGTATGTTGCATAGAAGCTGGATTTATCTAAACATCAACAATTGAAGGGTCTGCACTGTCACTTTGAAATCTTTCACACTCTTAGCCTCACTTTTCAGTAGCTAAAAGTGTTAAATAATTTGCTTTAAATTCCTTTCATTGGTATTATTAACATAAATCAGAGGTGAGCTGTAGATTGTGATCACTGTTCAATTGATGAGCCCACAGATGGCCATACTTTGAGATTTGTTCAGCTTTGGTTGTGTGCCCAGACACACTGGAGAACAGTTTTCCCCTTACTTTGCATTTTCCTTCAACTCTAAGGCAGTCATTTTAGTTGGTTTTCTCTGGCCACTGTGGGAAACGTTCATTCAGCTCTGCCTTGCTTCACAGCAGTTAATGGTGCCATGACACACACAAAAAAGAGTTTTCATTTAGGTCTCAAAGGGAGTCGCCGAACTCCCATCTTGCCACTTGAACCCGTGCAGTAAATACTAGAGTGCTACTTCCAATGCATTTTTTTCCCTATTGTTTGTGAAGTTCACATTAGGCATTAGTGCTCTAAATATATGCACACTAAAAGACGATGCGCCCCTGTTTCCAGAGATATGCCCTCTGTTGGATTAATGGCCAGTGGACAACAATATCTATGAACAATGTTGACTTTCTTTAGCTCTCATGTGCGCTTTGCTCTGCACTGATCATGGCATCACATGGTGGCCCCATTCAAAAAGCTATAGCTGATCATGAAGTTCTACTTGAAGCTGCTGAAAGGGAATTACAAATTCCTTTTGATGAGCAAAGCATGGTAGCCAATCAGAGTCAGGTGCAGGTATCACCTGAAAAAGTGATAGGAATAAGTTGAAACATGTTTAAGTCACTCAAATAATGGTAACAATATCCTTCCAGTTCATCACTCCTTCTCTATCCTGGCCAAATACCCTTTGCTGTGATTGTGGTCTATAAATCCCAGTCTAGACTATTCTGAGTACAAAAGCAATGGCAACAACAGAAATTAATAAATGTTCTATTAATGATTCTAATCCTGTTAAAATGCTGGTGAAGCTATTGAAAAACATTAGACATAGTTGGAAGTCTCAAAATCACCAATGAAACTTATAGGAAGTGTTTTAAATCTCCTGATTTCCTTTCTATGAAGTTTATATATTCAGCAAAAAAGGAAAATTCACATCCTTATCTCCACTCTCCCCATTCGAATAAAGGAATTTGACTCTGTTTTATATGTACAGTAATGGTATCAATAGTGCCAATTCTGACTCATGGGTCACTTGATAAAGTGTTTTTTAAAAATATTTTTCTCATCAGGTCATTAGTTTCATTGTTAGATGTTATTTGCAAACCTGCAAATTTATCTTTTATGTAGAGAGTAAAGAATACAGAAAACATAGAATGATTATTATCCTGTAACAATTAAAGACATTGAACTGTTTGTTTACTGTTTATTATGATGACTGAGTTCAATTACTTCGGAATTTTAAACACCTGTTCAGGATTTCTGCTGACTTTCAGCCAAAGCTACACTGATTTTATATACAGCTCCATTTCTACCATTTACAATTAAAGTCAGAAGCTGACATACACCTTAGCCAAATACATTTAAACTCAGTTTTTCCACAATTCCTGACATTTAATCCTAGAGAACATTCCCTGTTTTAGGTCAGTTAGGATCACTACTTTATTTTAAGAATGTGAAATGTCAGAATAATAGTAGAGAGAATGATTTATTTCAGCTTTTATTTCTTTCATCACTTTCCCAGTGGGTCAGAAGTTTACATACACTTTGTTAGTATTTGGTAGCATTGCCTTTAAGTTGTTTAACTTGGGTCAAACGTTTCAGGTAGCCTTCCACAAGCTTCTCACAATAAGTTACTGGAATTTTGTTCCATTCCTCCAGACAGAACTGATGTAACTGAGCCAGGTTTGTAGGCCTCCTTGCTTGCACATACTTTTTCAGTTCTACCCACAAATTTTCTATCGGATTGAGGTCAGGGCTTTGTGATGGCCACTCCAATACCTTGACTTTGTTGTCCTTAAACAATTTTGCCAAAACTTTGGAGGTATGCTTGGGGTCATTGTCCATTTGGAAGACCCACTTGCGACTGATCTATAACTTCTAGGCTGATGTCTTCTGAAATTCCCATTCTTGTGCACTGGCCAGGTAGTGATGCTGTGCAGACAAATGTCAATATTCCAGATGCTGAAAATCTGAATTAACGTTAGACACTGTTGAACACCTTTGGCATCAGGGAAGAGTTGTGCACAATTTACAATATGGTGAATGGCTTTTTATCAGAAGTGTTGATCTACATTATGGAATTAATGCAGTTTCTCAAATTTCTCCAGGTTTGAGTTTGGTGCTGGTTTTAACCTAGCAATCACACTTGGTATATTCAATAATGGATAAGGAGAAAGAACACGACCTTAATCAGCAGATCATGACCTTAATCAGCACTGCCCTTTTGGAGGTCAAAGCTCTAGTCAATCTTTTAACCCCACATGGCTGAACACATATTCAACAGCAGCAATGTTTTTCTTAAAGGGATTTACCCACTACTTACAGATAATTGCTGGCTGATTTCTTCTGGCTGTTGCTACACATGATGCTCCCTTTAGTTCCTTCAATTTGTGAAAAAATACACTCTGACAATTGCTGACTGAAGGGTTTAGGCCCAGAACTTTTTGATTACTCCTAGGCATAGGTACATTTGAAGGAATTCCTGAAGAAATGCCTCATTACTGAAAGAATAAACACATTTATGTAAGAGCTACTGGCAAGCAGATGACTAAGGAAAAAGAGATGTCTTCATGGAGATGTTTTCTCTCCAGGTTAGTCACAGAAGAATATCTGATCATTTCAACGGAACACCATAGAAGACTGCAACTGCTGAAGCTGAAGGGAAACTATAGGTCAGAGAAGGAGAAAGATGACATTGACAGTAGCTTTCATTCTGAGAGCAGTAATGAATGTTCATTTATCTGGCTCCTTCCAGATTCAAACTGGGGTGTGGGGGGAATGCTCTACTTCATAAGTTACAGTCTGTGAGTGTGAAAGCTGCCTTTCTAATGAAGGGAAAAATTAATATGTATTACATATGTAACCTTCCCTGATGGGGTGGTCTGCATTCTCAGCAATCTGTTGAAGGATAGATTCATGATCTGATCTAATATATGCACAGCAACTTAAAAGATACAAAGCTTATTGACATTCATGATACAGTCAAAAATTATGTAGCTGAATACGAACATTTTGTAGATACTTGAAATTGAAATAAAAACATAAAATTTTGGAAACACTCAGTAGGTCAGGCACCATCTGCTGAAACCAAAGCAGTTAGAACTAGAAAAGAGAGAAAACAATTTGTTATTTGCAGAAAGAATAGCGAGAAATAAATGGGACAAAAGTTGAGTGTTGCCGTAGAGATAAGCTGTCGATAAAGTTACTTCTTTAATAGGTTAATGAGAAAAGTTAAAGGAACTGAATGTGAACAAAGGAATACCCAGCAGCATAGGCTATGCTAATAGAGAAGGAAAACTGAGCAGATATGACCGATGCAAGACCTGAAGCAGAATTGACCAGTACTGATTGAAACTGAAAAATAATGAATTAACTGGAAGATAACTGGAAGTTTAGCATCAAACTACACTGAATGCAGGTACCCTGCAAAACAGTTAGCTAATCTGCATTTGGTTTCTTCAGTATTGAGGAGACAACTTTGTGAGCTCTAATTGCAATACACTACATTGGAAAGAGTGTAAGTGAATCATTGCTTCGCCTGGAGCACGGACTAGATTTCTGAATAGTGAGAATGGAACAAATAAGAAGAAAGGTGCTGCACCTTCAGTGGTTATGTAGGATAGCAATATCATAAGAGGAACGGATATTGGAGACAAAAAAGCAGATGTGGGAGTTTCAATGACAGAAGTCTTTTTAGACTGTTGTAATGAGAGATGAGTGGAAGAATTAAATAATTAATTGTAATTCTCTTCGAAGATGGCAGAAATTGCAGAGTATGATTCCTTAAACATTGAGGCTGGCAGAAAAATGAAGACTATTAGTGTTCTATTCAGGAAAAGAGGAGTCAAATGCAGAGGTGTGGGAAATAAATTCAAAGTAGCCATTGGGCTCTGTCAGGCATAGCAGCGGTGAAATTATGGGTCAGGAAAAAGGTAGACATTTCAGAAGCATGTCTGGTAAGTCTTGTCAGGAACACAGATACAAAATGTACAGTGGAATTAGGAGAAATCAAGATGTAGGAGTTTCAATGGGAAATGTCTCTTTAGACTGCTGCAATGGGAGAGGAGTAAAAGAATTAAAGATTTAATTTTAAGTCTCACTGAAGATGGCAGATATTGCAGTATATGATTTCTTGAATGTTGAGCCCGACAGGAAGAAAAATGAGAACTATTCTTGTTCTATTCAAAAGCGTGGGAGAAAGTTTAGTCACTGTAGGAGTCTGTGTTTTTGTAACAAATGTTTGTCACTACCCTGGTCCAGAGACGGACACACAAAGGTGTAGGAAGGGAAGCAATGAGGCAGAAATGGACCATGTAATAGTGAGGGAGGAGTAAAAACTAGTATCAAAAGAATACAACAGTCTGAATTCCACATTCATGGAAAACATTTCTCTACACAATGACATGAAAACCATATATAGCTACTGTTTCAAATTGAATATTTGCCACTGCCTGTGACAATATTATTGCTGCAAAGCATTCTACACTACAAGACTCTGCTATCCAGTAGAATCTCAAAATGAACTGACTGGAGGGAATTGCTAATCCTGTGTTAAAAATTACCTTATAAAATCCAGATAGGCTTTCCCCATTCAGCCGATTCTTGCTGCTTCCAGTTACGTGTCATCTTTTCCTGTGTTAGTGCATGATCTTCAATATTCTAGGGTGATGAGGCTGTCATGTTTGAAGAATTGTCAAGTTATGTAAGTTTCTAATGTCAGGATAAGACCTGTAACATTGGTAAGTGGAAAAGAAACCAGTGTAAAACATAAATGTCAAGAATGCTTCTTGGTGACTAAAGGTTTATTGGTAAGTGAATCATGAAAGTGCAATTCATTTGAGGAACACTGAAATTGTTGTTGCTTTAAGAATACACCTTGGCCATGCAGGGGACAGTATTAATCTTCTTGGCTACCTCCTTCAGATCCTGACATTGACTCCATTGACCTCTTGCCATATGAGTTTGTGTTTGGATGCTTTTGTGGAAAAAGGATATTTGCATCTTATCTTCTTCATTAAGGTTTCTTGTCAAAAAAAACCTAAAGCCAAATTCCTTTCATGATCTTTATTCCTGTTCTTTTTCGAATCAAATTCACCTGGAAAACAACTTCCAACATTATTTCAAGCTACAATGCACTGACCCTTTAAGAGTTCCAGCCAGGGTTAAACAGCACAGATGATCTTTAATGGATGTCAGCTGCTCAGGATATCAGCTCCCTAATACTGCATCCGGCCAATGAACAGAACAATTAGTACTGGCCGGATACTGTAATTCTTCAAATATGGAGTCAGCCCTATGTTGGCAAGTTGCCTGTTTTGCGAAGAACTGACATGGGTTAATCATACTCTAGGATCCATATTTCAGATTTAACCAACCGAGCCTGCCTCAGATCCATATAAAACAACCTTGTCAAAATGTCATTTCCAAAGTTTTACAGTGAAAAGATCTCTCTACAGCTCAGACTAAATAATTGAATTGATATGTTGAAGCAAGAACTATCTTAAAATATGAGTTATTTAAGTTACGCTGCCTTAAATCTAAGAAGAATGGATTGTATTCAAGATAAGCATTAAGATAGGTGCTTGAAAATTGAGATTTCCTGGTTTTATGTGGAGAATGAGGCTGGAAGAAAGGTCTCAGCCTGAAACGTCAACTGTTTGTTCATTTCCTTGGATTCTGCCTGGCCTGCTGAGTTCTTCCAGCTTGTGTGTGTGTTGCTTTGATGGTTTTATATGTTGTTCTGTCTGTCTGTCTCACACACACACACACACACACACACACACACTCGTGTGTGCGCACACAGATACGCACACTAGCTCTCTCTCAATCAGCAGCTGTTTTCACAATTAGCATGTTGATTTTGACAGATAATGAATGTAAATTACTGCCTTTATCTGGCAAGTTAATGTGACAAAAATTATCAATTGACTGGTTAAGCATTCTTAGAGTCAAAAGTTCAATTTCTTTTTTCACTTGGAAACCTTATCACACTTTACAACAGGTCATTTAGTAATTTTTTTGAGAAATACAGAGAAATTTACAAAGGTTTGCTGAGTCATGAGGACAAAATCTAAAGTAATTAGCAAGGCATTTTGGAACCACAATGGATAAAACATTGCATCTGATAAGAGTTATTTATGAGCATAGCTGCTGAACGCACATGGAAAATTGAAAACAAAATTTGGAAGATTAAGCCATTTTTAGAGCAGTTATTTTTAGAATGGACCAATGTAAGAGTGGGGAGCTAGAGTCCAGCTAGGGAGGCTTTGGGGAAGAGCAGGACAAGAACCAGGAAATGTTTTTATTTTACTGTTAATCTGTGTCTTTTGATAGTATAGATAAAATGGCAGTCAGGGCAATGAAATACTCCTGCTACAAAAGTGAAGTTCAGGGCACCTCACAGTCTGCCTGACAACACCTGTGGGAAGTGAACCCAGCTGCAGCTCCTAACCGACCAGGTGAAGGAAAAAAGAAGGTATAGTTAGAAACACCTAGGATCATCTGAGATTCTGAGGATTCCATAGATGGCAATTTTAGTGAGGTGATAGGGGAGTAGGCAGACTGTGGCCTTTCCCTTCAATGACCTGGTATGTCTCTTTGGACACTGCTGGGCAGGGAGAACCTTTCAAAGACCAGCACCAGTAATGGGGTTAGTGCTACCATGCCTGACTCTGAGGCAAAGAAGAGAAAGGTGAAGTCAATCAGCGTGATCGTATTGGTATTGGGTTTGGTTTATTATGTAATAGGTTTATTATTGTCACAGGTACCAAGTTTCCAGTGAAAAGCTTGTCTTGCATACTGTTTATACAGATCAAATCATTAAACAGAGTGTTTATAGTGTTTGTGGATAGTCTGGAGGGTTGTCAGAGGTTACAGCGTCAACATCAATAGGATGCAGAAGTGGCAGATGAAGTTCAAGCCAGGTAAGTGTGAAGTGGTTCATTTTGGTAGGTCAAATTTGAAGACGAAATATCATATTAATGGTAAGACTCTTGGCAGTGTGGAGGATCACAGGGATCTTGGGGTCTATGTCGAAGGGGCACTCAAAGCTGCTACGCAGGTTGACTGAGTTGTTAGGAAGCCGTATGGTGTGTTGGCTTTCATCAACTGTGGGTTTGAGTTCAAGAGCCACGAGGTAATGTTACAGCTATATAAGAACTTGGTCAGACCCCATTTGGAGTACTGTGTTCAGTTCTGATCACCTCATTACAGGAAGGACATGGATGTTATAGAGAGAGTGCAGAGGAAGTTTACAAGGATGTTGCCTGGATTGGACAGCATGCCTTTTGAGAATAGATTGAGTAAATTTGGGCTTTTCTCCTTGGAGCAGTGGAGGATGAGAGGTGACCTGATAGAGGTGTATAAGTTGATGAGAGGCATTGATCATGTGGATAGCCAGAGGCTTATTCCCAGGACAGGAATGGCTAACACAAGGAGGCATAGTTTTAAGGTGCTTGAAAGTAGGTACAAGGGGGATGTCAGAGGTAAGTTTTTCACACAGAGAGTGGTGGGATTGTAGAATGCACTGCCAGCGATAATGGTTGAAGTGGATACAATCGGGTCTTTTAAGAGACTCTTAGATAGGTACATGGAGCGTAGAAAAGTAGTGGGCTATACGGTAGGGTAACTCCAGGTAGTTTCTACAGTAGGTTACATGGTCAGCACAACATTATGGGCCAAAGGGGCTGTAAAGTGCTGTAGATTTCTATGTTCTGTGTTTAGCTAGAGTAAGGTAAAACAGTAACAATACAGAACCAATTGTAAAAGTTACCAAAAAAGTGCAGTGTAAGTAAATGACCAAGTGCAAGATCATGACAAATTGTGAGGCCAAGAGTCCGTTTTATTGAACGAGGCCCATTCAAGAATCTATTAACAGTGGAATATAATTTATCCTTGAGCTTGGACATGCTTTCAGGCTTTTTTATTGTCTATCCGATAGGAGAGAAGAGAAGAGAGAATGTCTGGAGTGGGTGGGGTCTTTGATTATGCTGGCTACTTTACTGAGGCAGCAAAAAGTGTAGACAGACTCCATAGAGGAGCGGCTGGCTCTCGTGATGTGCTGTTAGGGGCCGGATAGTAAGGAGCACAGACAGGCATGTCTGTGGCTGCAGTCGATACTCCAGGATGGGGAGTTGCCTCCCTGCTGCCAGAGTCAAAGCTGTCCTGCAGTATTAACAAGATATTCTGACAGACGATGGTGAGCAGCCAGAAGTCTTTGTCCACTTAGTAGCAACGATATAGGCAGGAGCAGGGATCAGGTCTTGCAAAATGATTTTAGGGAGCTAGGTATAAAGTTGAAAAGCAGAGACTTCCAGGATTGTAATTTTGGAATTACCACTCTTGACACATGCTAGTAAGGCGAGAAGTAAATGCACAGTGAAGTTCCACATGTGGGTAAGGAGCTACTGCTGATGGGAAGGCTTCAGATTTATGGATCATTGGCCTCTTTTCAGGGCAGGTGAGATCAGTACAAAGAAGACAGTTTACATTTGAAATGGAGGGGAACCAAAATCCTCTTCAGAGGTTTGCTAGTACTATTTGGAAAGGTTTAAGCTAGAGTGGTGAGGGTCAGGGAACATGCAGCCAGGCAAGAAAGGTGGTGTGACGAGACTGAGGAAGGACAGACAGAGAAAGATGGTATGACGAGACTGAGGAAGGACAGACAGGGAAAGGTGGTATGATGAGACTGAGAAGAAGGACAGCCAGGGATAGGTGGTGTGACGAGACTGAGGAAGGACAGACAGAGAAAGATGGTATGACGAGACTGAGGAAGGACAGACAGGGAAAGGTGGTATGATGAGACTGAGGAAGGACAGACAGAGAAAAGTGGTATGATGAGACTGAGGAAGGACAAGACAGGGAAAGGTGGTATGACAAGACTGAGGGGAAGGACAGCCAGGGAAAGGCTGTGGGATTGATTCAGAATATGAATCAGGTTTATTTCTTATTTCCTGAGGAGACTGAGATCCTTTAACATCTGCTAGACGATGCTGAGGATGTTCTACGAGTCTGTGGTGGCCAGTGCTATCATGTTTGCTGTTGTGTGCTGGGGCAGCAGGCTGAGGGTAGCAGACACCAACAGAATCAACAAACCCATTCGCAAGGCCAGTGATGTTGTAAGGATGGAACTGGACTCTCTGACGGTGGTGTCTGAAAAGAGGATGCTGTCTAAGTTGCATGCCATCTTGGTCAATGCCTCCCATCCACTACATAATGTACTGGGTGGACACAGGAGTACATTCAGCCAGAGACTCATTCCACCAAGATGCAGCACAGAACGTCACAGGAAGTCATTCCTGCCTGTGGCCATCAAACTTCACAACTCCTCCCTTGGAGGGTCAGACATCCTGAGCCAATAGGCTGGTCCTGGACTTATTTCATAATTTCCTGGCATAATTTACATATTACTATTTAACTATTTATGGTTCTATTACTATTTATTATTTATGATGCAACTGAAACGAAAATCAATTTCCCCCGAGATCAATAAAGTATGCCTATGACTATGACTATGACTGACATATGCTGTGAAGTGTGTTGATTTGTGGCAACAGCAAAATACAAAATATAAAATAATTGCTGTGTTTCAATAAGAAATACAGTGTATAAAAATAAATACGTAGTGCAAGTAGTGCGGTGATGTTCATGGTTTATGGACCATTCAGAAATCTGATAGCAAAGGGGAAGAAGCTATCCTTAAAATGTTGAGTCTGTGTCTTCAGCCTCTCGTACCTCCTTCCTGATGATACTGATAAGAGAAGGCAATGGCCTGGATGGTGAGGCTCTTTAGCGCTGGATGCTGCCTTCTTTTCTTTCTCCATTTTCTGTCTTAAACAGTGAGTTTACATTTGCTACTTTCCACTCCACAGGAATCTGTGGAATTTTGGAAGATGACAGACAGTGCACCCATTATCTCCATAGCCTACTCTTTCAAAACCTTGGGACAAAGAGTAATGGGACTGATTGTTCTGAAGGGAAGTATCAGCTGTTTGCAATGATGGACAGCAGTAGATGGAAGACGGGAGGTCAGATACCGGGACATCCTACTTTCTTCTCTGCCATACACTCTTCACTGAGTCCAGTGCAGGAGCACAATATGTTAAGCCTTCAGCTTTATGCCAGAATTGGCTGGTGTACGAACAGCGGCCCATTCATTTGAATGGCGTGACCAATCCTGTGGAAAAACATTTGTGTAAGTGTCTTAATTAATTTGTTTGAAAGTTTTCTGACTATTGTTGTATTTTAATGGACTTCAATTAGATATTTTAATTGTTTTTTTTAATTACTTGGACGCCCCCGTCATGCACTTGCTGTCTCTGCTGATGACTGGGGAGAACAAGCAGTGATTGTCAGCAGCAGGCTGGGTCCAGAACAATTCAACCCTTTAGTTTTGTGGTGCAGAATCTCCTACAATCACCTTTTTTCTGATTCATTTTTCATAATCTGGTCATCAGGACGGATAAGACAAAGGAACACATACCAATCCTCATAGAGGGATCAGAAGTGGAGAGAGGGAGCAGAGGGTGTCAAGATCTCAGAGGATCTAACCTGGTCCCAACATATTGATGTAGTCATAAAGAAGGCACGACAGTGGCTATATTTTATTAGGAATTTGAAGTGATTTGGCATGTCAACAAATACACTCAAATGCATTTTGACAGGCTGCATCACTGTTTGATATGGATAGGCTACTGCGCAGGACCAAAAGAAGCTGCAGAAGGTTGTAAGTCTAGTTAGTTCCATCTTGGGCACTAGCCTACAAAGTACCCAGGACATCTTTAGGGAGTGGTGTCTCAGAAAGGCAGCGTCCATTATTAAAGGCCTCCAGCATCCAGGGCATGCCACTTTCTCACTGTTAGCATCAGGTAGGAGATACAGAAGCCTAAAAGTACACACTCAGCGATTCAGGAACAGCTTCTTCCCCTCTGCCATCCGATTCCATTTAGGAGCTTTGGGCCTTACCTCACTTGTTTAATATACAGTATTTCTGTTTTTGCTCATTTTTTAATAATCTATTCAAGATACGTAATTGATTTACTTGTTTATTTATTACTACTTTTTTTCTGTCTCTGCTAGGTTATGTATGCATTGCACTGCTGCTGCTAAGTTAACAAATTTCACATCACATGTCAGTGATAATAAACCTGATTCTGATCACCAGCAAGCTCCTCCTCAATTGTCTTGATAAGGTTGTGGGAAATAAATTTCTTAAACAGCAGCAATCCTCTGGTAAATGTACGTCCACAACACAGCTGGGAAGAGAATTCCAAGATTTAAATTAAAAACAAAGAAAAACATGGAATTAGCTCAGTGGTGAAATGTTAGGAGGCGGCAATCCCTGCCTCTGATGTAATTTTCCTTCTTGGTGGTTGGGGCCATGGGTTCAGAATGTGCTGTTGGAATAGCCGAGGGGAGAAGTTCCAGTGCATTTCATTTCATTTTGCAGCCATTGTGAATTAGTGATAGAGTGAATGAATACTTAAGATGGTGAAAGAGGTACCAATCAAGTAGGTAGTTTTAATCAGGGTGGGCCTGAGATCTTTGAAAGGTGAGTGAAGAGTACTCTATCACAATTCTGTGACTTGTAGATGATAAATAGTGTCTGGTTTCTTCTTAGTGATCACACCTTGATGTAATGTCATGGGAATTGACAATGATAATGACAGTCAAGGGTAGGTGGCTGCATTCTCTTCTGTTGGAGATGGTCACTGTATGGCAATTTTCCTTTGTAGGTAATATGTCACTTATCAACCATGCCTGAATCTTGTTTTGATTTGCTGTATGTTTCTGTCAACTCCTTCGTTTTCTGAGGCAATGCAAATAGAATTGACCACTGTGTAATAATCAGCAACTCTCCCCACTTCTGATCTCATGAAAGAAGAATGGTTCTTGGAGTGAAGTTCAAAGGTTCAAAGTAACTTAGACTGGTTGGGCCTATGAACCTCATCCAAGAAATGCATACAGCTGTGGTCTGGGGCAGGATGATTGACCCTCTAACATTGATTACCATCCTCCTTCATGGGATGTTTGGCTCGACTATTGACATTTATTGCCATTACCAGATCATGATCACCAGCCACATAAACATTATTAGTTACAAGAGAGATACAAGTCTGAGTATCGTGCATTGAGTTATTCGCCTCTTGACACCTTCATTCTTTATTATTTACATCGGTTTTACCATGGCTCTTTGATGTCACATTCACTCACATGCTGACGTCACTCACACCTCACCTCTGAGATTCAGTTCCTTGATCAATGATTGGAACAGGACTCTAAATAGGTCAGAAGCAGAGAAGTCCAAACTGGGCACATTATTGGTGAATAAGTGCTGCCCCATTGCACTGTTGAAGACGCTGATGATTAAATTTAGACCAGTTGGGTAGTAATTACTCAGAAAAAATTAGTCTTTCTTTGAGAACAGGAAATGCCTGCGCAATTTTCCACAGTGTCAGATAGATGTTGGTGTTGGAACAGCCTAACCAGATGTGTGGATAATTCTGGAGGAGAGATCTTCAGTCCTGTCGTTGGAAGATTTATTGATCTCATTTTCTTTGCTGATCCAGTGGTCATAATCATTTCTAAATATCTGATGTTGGTCAAGAGTGATTTCTGTGGTGGTTGGAATGGCAAGGAATGCAGTCTGAATCTCTACTTGCCATTTCTGCCTGAAGAAGATTGCAATTGTTTCTGCTTCTCTCTAGGCTCACATGCTGGGCACCACCCTTAATGCAAATGGGGTGTTCTTGGCTCCTCTTCCTTCCATTAGCTGTTAACTTGTTCACCACCACCATTTGTGCCAGGAAAGCACATCTTCAATGTGAACAATTAACAGTGACATTGCTGCGCTCTGTCTATTGCAAGATAACGTTTCTACTTCATGTGCACGAGTCCTGTGTTATATTAACAGCAGATTGGAGACTCAATTTTAAGTACATTTGGTTCTGACCCCTATCACCCCTCCCACCTGCCACTCCCCAGCATATCCTTCTTCTCTCCTCATCAAACAGATTTGGGGTTCTGGTAATGGTAGAGGGAAGGATAAGCTGAGCAAGGAGTTTGACAAGCATGGAGTTGCAGATCTCTGCTGAAGATGATTGCACACAGCCCTGTTATAAGTCTCTTCCCATTAGCAGGACTGTTGTGCCACACAAACTGATGGAGAGAATGCTTGTTTTTTGCATCATCTAAAGTGCTCTTGCCATGCATTATTTGAATCACTACATTAGTGGCATTTATTTAGACAATAGAATTCACAATTTTTCTATTTTGTAAAGCTACAAGCCTTCTCAAGTAACCACTTGATCATTCTGGGTCAAATATTCTAAAATAAGGCAAAGCCAGGACAAACATTTGCAGATTTTAAGTAAAAAAATTGCATTCAATGCAAATCAAATTTATGCGACCAATTTCTAGTTTATTTTTCAAAATTGCTTGAAACAATAAATCTGGGCATGCTTTGATATCAACAAGTAGCTATCACCAGGTTCTGCTAATCACACATGATTGAAGCCTTTTTATTCACTACACAATGTGGATATCAACTAAAATCATTGCCCATCCTAACTTTCCCCTGAGTGGTATTACTTGGTTGACCATTTCAGGATGCAGTGGAAGTTAATCACATTACTTTGGGTCAGATATAGAGTATTGTTTTCTTCCACCCCAGGCTTCATCATCTCCAGAGTCCAATCTTGAACTGATAGTGGAGGGAAAGAAGCTATTCTTAAAACATTGAGTGTGTGTCTTCAGGCTCCTGTACCTCCTCCTTGATAGTAGCAATGAGAAGAGGGCAAGTTCTGGGTGTTGGGGTCCTTAATGATGGGCATCACCTTTTTGAGGCATTGCCTTTTGAAGATGTTCTCAGTGCTGGGGAAGCTAGTGTCCATGAGGGAGCTGGCTGAGTTTGCAAATTTGTGCAGTGACCCCTCCATACCAGACGGTGATGCCACCAGTTAGAATGCTCTCCATGGTACATCTATAGAAACTTGCAAGAGGCTTTGGTGATGCACCAATTCTCCTCAAACTCCTGATGGAATATAGCAACTGTCATGCCTTCTTTGTAAGTGCAACTATATGTTGGATCCAGGATAGATCCTCAGAGATGTTGACACCCAAGAACTTGAGATTGCTCACCCTTTCCACTGCTGATCCCTCGGTGAGGGTAGTCTGTGTTCCCTTGACTTCCCCTTCCTGAAGCCTACAATCAAATTCCTTTGTCATACTGACGTTGAGTGCAAGGTTGTTGTTGTGACACCACTCAACCAGCTTATTTATCTCACTCCCCTAAGCCTCCTCATCGCCATCCGAAATCCTGCCAACAATAGTTGTGTCATTGACAAATTTATAGATGCCATTTGAGCTATCCCTAGCCACACAGTCATGAGCAGTAGGCTAAGCACATATCTTTGAGATGCACCAGTGCTGATTGTCAGCGAGGAGATATTATTTCAGATTTGCACTGACTGTGGTCTCCTGATAAGGAAGTCGCAGATCCAGTTGCAAAGGGATGTTCAGAGGCCCAGGTTTTGGAGCTTGTTGATCAATGGAACAAAGTTTTGTCAGATGGAGTCACAGAGCTGTTGCACAGAGTGTAATGAGAAAAAAGTCTTTAGACATCAGCAAACATCACAGTATTGTGAATATAATGGTAATAGCCAGAAGTTCAGTTAACTGACTGGGATTAGACAAAGATCCTGAAGATCTTGAGGATATGTTTACTCTCTGACGATATTGCAGACCTGAACAGCAAAGGCACCTTCACAAAGAGTTCATATGGATTATTGTGGGAAAAAGATTGATAACTTCTAGGCTCATTGATGGTCACTCACAATTGATCAAAGTGAAGCATTATACACTATTGAAGAACGGCGATCCATTTTCTCTAATTAATGGAGCTCTCACATTATGTCTCTCAGTTTTGTTTATGAAACATAAAAACTATTAAGCACACACTTATTTCAAATGACCCATGTCAAATGGTGAAAGATCAGTGACAGTTGCCAAATAAACACAGCAGAAGCAAGTGTTACAAAGCTGATCAAGTTCAACTGTATGATGCCACCCTGTACACAAATTATATTCCTGGTAAATTACTGATACATAGAGTACTCAAAGTTGGTTCAGCCAAATCATGAAGGAGAGCGAGAGAAAGGCATTTTGAACAAAAATCTCATCAGGACTAAGACACAGAAAGAAACAATTCAAAGAACATGATGCAATTTGTGCATTAGCTTCACCTAGTAAATGTGATAATCAATAATAGGATGTTAGAATGATAATTGAATTGTGTGCAACAAATTATATCTTATAGAAATGAAGTATAAAGTGTACATGTTATTTAATTCCTGAGTTATGCACAAAATATCTGGGTCATGTGATCATGAATGCTTTTGAGAGGTTGATCCACTGGAGGATATGAAAGATTTGACATGAGGTTCTGCTGAACTTGGTCAAGATATTACACTTTCTTCAAGTCAGATCTCTTTCAGTTTATAATTAAGTTGCACACTGGTGGTAGAGTGGATATTCTGAATAAGATAATTGTAGTATTAAACTCATCCATAGGTACAGTATGTTAATGAGATTGCATGAAAATACCATTCAAACCTCACAAAGAATGCGTCTTAGTCATTTTTACCTGATAATTAATTTGCTTTAATTTATAACAGATTTCTATTGCTAATAGACTTATGCAAATTTCTTCAAAAGGAAACTTTTCCAAACTAAGTGCAATTTTGGGTTCCAGGTGGGGTCCAATCAGTGATTGCACTCAAAATAGGAACACTGTTGCAGTGTTGAAAATATAACCAAAAGTTATTACACAAGTTTTGATTCCTTCATTCTTCATCCTTCTTCATCTGTCAACATCCGTTTCCTCTAAATTGAGGCATACTTTTTGCTTAAATTCTTAGAAACAAAAGGTCTTATTTTTAATGCCAAGTATTGACTCTTAACTCTCCACATTCCCTATGATTTTTCAAGAGTTGAAAACTATGTGACAGATTTTCTATGTCTAATATCAACTAGTATGCTTCCTGTCAACATTATGAAATGAATGCATTAAAACCACACAGAGCATTCAGTCAAAGTGGCTGATCTTGCCAGTTTTGTAATAAGCTTAATTTGAACACAGTTGTCATGAAACATTAGGTTTGTAACTTCAGGTTCAATTACCTTTGAAGATTCCGTGCATGTTTTACTTTAGGGCAGGGAGAGCGGACATGGAAAGCTTAACTAAGAATTCCTGCAGATGGGTATCAGCAAAAAATGTATGTTTTTCTGGAGGCAGGGTCTCTTCTTCTGAGCCTATTCTGAGTAAGCACAATGTTACTGGTCAAATATTTTAGATGTGTGCTTAATTTCCATTAGTCAGAGTCTGAAGTGCTTCTTAGGGGCTCCTAACCAAATTTGTCCTCACTAACGGCATTGGTCTGCACTAAGGTGGAACAAGGCCGTCAGGCTTTTCCTGCCTGATAATACTGCAAACAGATGGCAAAAGCTATCTAATGTCCCCAAAACTATCAGAATATGATATAATAGCTGCATTTTCTCGTTACTGAGATATTTTCAGGTTTTTCTTGTATTAGGAACTTAAAAGGAAACATTTATTTATTATGCCAACTAACACTTAACTGAACCTGAAACATGATACAGTTGATATCACAATTGTTAACCACATGACATGATTTTATGAGGTAGAAGTGACCCATCATCCATAAGTAACAGTTGCTCTTAACGGCTAATGTACATATTCCATGAACCAATATACCATGTGCCATAACATTTGTGAACAGGTTATTCAAATAAACGGATGCACTCTGGATTTAATTTTATTTTTTGAAAATCAAGAAAAGGACTTCTATTTCAGTTTATCATTTGAACAAAATGAATTCCACGCAAAATTATTTTTATCAAATAAAGTATTTTATGTAAAGTATTTGTTCTAAATTTTACTTGAGATGGTTGTTATGTTATGTAAATTAGCTCAAAAATGGGTTACTCCATCGGTTCTAAATATCAGTTGTAGTTTGAGATATTAGCTGATAGCACATCTTCTCTAAAATGTGGGCAAGGTTTGTTGTTAGTCAAATAGAAAATGCAACACACTGCACCATTCAAAAACCCAGAACTCATAATTCAGGAAAATCTTTCAAACCACAAATTATGCTACAATAAAATGTTTTTATTTGATTATACAGGCACGAACATGTTTTAATATACCATTATTAATATCAAGGCAAACTAACAAATATGTTTTTTCTGCTTAGGTTAAAAGTTTAAGTGAAATGGTAGCTGTATTAACCTGAACATAGATATCATTCTAACTATTTGCAACCCTGAAGAAAAACAATACATTATTTGCATAATCTGGAAACCGTGGAAACAATAATATTTCCATGGTTACCGCAAAATGTACAGCTCATGAGCTAATCAGGCCAGGAACTGGAGGTGAACATAAATGTGTCTTTGTGTGGGAAATGGCCACCTGCTGGGTAGGTTTCTACTGAACAAAAAAAATCATAAGCTGCACAGATCTGTAAGAACTGCAGAATAAACCTACATAATTGAAAATATAAAATAAGCCTTGAACACCTTGGAATGGAATTCAAACATGATGCAAAAGCCAGAAATTGTTGAATCTTCAGTGAAATTTGCTCCAGCATAGGACTAGCCAACTGATTTGGAAGGGCTTAAAATTGGTCTTCAATCTCAACATATATACTGTATCCTAACCTCGATGTATAGGAAAAGTGGGAAAAATGGAAGAGTGGAAATGGTTATGCTGAATTTTACCAGTGGGTCTAAAAGAAATATTTTAGCACTGTTGTCCACACTAAGGATAACCACAGCCAGGAGAGGGGTCAAAGGAGGGAATGATTAGACACATAAATGACTGCAGATGTTGAAATCTGGAGCAAAAAAAGAATCACACACATACTGGTGTGGGGATACAGTGAATTACGCAACATACGTGGAGGGAAATAGTCAGCTGACATTTTGGGTCCAGACTCTTCACCTGCATGTTGAGAGGAAGCAGGGAGACAGCCAGCAGTGGTAAATCTGGGTTAGAAGATGATTGAAAAGTAGAAGATCTGAAGAAGAAGATTTTGTTTTCAAAGTGGAAATATTTAAAGAGTAGAACAGCACAAAGGCAGGCATGCTGATTGTTGGCAGGGAGGCAGTAGACTGGCAGTGTTTAAGGGATTTCAACCAATATGCAGATATTTGAGAGAGGGATTGTAAAAACAATAATAATCTTGAAAAGGACTGGAGATCAGAATCAGGTTTATTATCACTGGCATGTGACGTGAAATTTGTTAGCTTAGCAGCAGTAGTTCAATTCAATACAGGTTTCCCCCGCCATCCAAAGGTAGAGCGTTCCTATGAAACGGTTCGTAAGCCGAAATGTCGTAAAACAAAGAAGTAATTACCATTTATTTACATGGGAAAATTTTGTGAGCGTTCGCAGACCCAAAAATAACCTACCAAATCATGCCAAATAACACATAAAACCTAAAATAACAGTAACATATAGTAAAAGTAGGATATGATAAATACACAGCCTATATAAAGTAGAAATACTTTTCCACAATCATTGCCGCACTGTTCTCCGTAGCCAAAATCTCACGCAAGCGCCGTTGGCAGAAAATCTCACGCAAGCACTGTTGGCAAGAACACTCTCTCCAGTAACCTTTAAACTATGAAGCTGCCAAATCATACGAAATAACACGTAAAAATACACAGCCTATATAAAGTAGAAATAATGTATGTACAGTGTAGTATCACTTACCGGAATTGGGACAGCGCCGAGCACACTGATGATGGTGTGTTAGGCTGAGTCGGAGTTCGGGTGGTGCAGTGGCCCCCCACCCTCCAGGCCGCCGAGTGATACATTGCCGCGAAGTATGCAGGGGTCCAGCGGTAGCTGGGAGGCACACAGCACATTTTTAAGAAAAAAGCCGAAATAAACAAGCTAATTAATTAGGTGCCGCCCGACACGTAATTGTTGGCCCAGATCAGTGTCAATTTCCGATTGCATCATCTCTGATATGGGCCGACAATTACGTGTTGGCGGCACCTAATTAATTAGCATGTTTATTTCGGATTTTTTCTTAAACATGTGCTGTGTGCGTCCCAGCTACCGTTGCATTTTCCGCGAATCGGTATCTGTCCGTAGCCTGGGGGTTGGGATGGTGGGACACTGGTGTGTCATCTGTCCCTTTCCATTAGAGCAGGCAGCTCATCTTCTTCTATCTCTGCCCGCCTCGATGTCGAAGGTCGAGGTTCGCCGTCTGCTGTGGCTGATGTGGAAGGCTTGCTTGACTGCTGAGCCTCGCGCATTTTTCTATCACACAGGTCTTTGTAAGCACTCAAACCATCCTGCAAATATCCCCTAAACCGACGTACCCTTTCAAAATTAAAGTCATACTTTATCATTACTCATTCAGTTTCGATTGTTATCCTTTTTTCTTCCAATTGCATCAGCTCTTCATCTGTCAGTTCTTGGTGATGGGATGCCAAAACCTCTTCAACATCATCTTCATCAACTTCCACAGGCCAAACTCACATTGTCGTTACTTCGTTCACCACGATCAAAACACTTAATTATGTCTAGTTTTACCCTAAGTATAACACCCTTACGAGCTCTTTCAGGCTTTTCCAACACCTTAGAACTCATCTTGCAAACGGCTGCTCACAGGCACGTGTTTCAGCAATGCCAGTGAGAATGCCATTCCGAATCCAGGGTAGAGCGGCTGCTCGGGGCACGTGCTGCTTTTTATCACACGCTGATTTTTTATCGCATGCTGAATTTTTTTTTGTAACAGTGAAAACACCTTCTGAAAGCGAAAACAGGGTACTAAAACAACAGGAATTCTGCAGATGCTGGAAATTCAAACAACATACATCAAAGTTGCTGGTGAACGCAGCAGGCCAAGCAGCATCTGTAGGAAGAGGTGCAGTCGACGTTTCAGACCGAGACCCTTCGTCAGGACTAACTGAAGGAAGAGTGAGTAAGGGATTTGAAAGCTGGAGGGGGAGGGGGAGATCCAAAATGATAGGAGAAGACAGGAGGGAGAGGGATGGAGCCAAGAGCTGGACAGGTGATAGGCAAAAGGGGATACCAGAGGATCATGGGACAGGAGGTCCGGGAAGACAAGGAGTGGGGGGTGACCCAGAGGATGGGCAAGAGGTATATTCAGAGGGACAGAGGGAAAAAAAGGAGAGTGAGAGAAAGAATGTGTGCATAAAAATGAGTAACAGATGGGGTACGAGGGGGAGGTGGGGCCTTAGCGGAAGTTAGAGAAGTCGATGTTCATGCCATCAGGTTGGAGGCTACCCAGACGGAATATAAGGTGTTGTTCCTCCAACCTGAGTGTGGCTTCATCTTTACAGTAGAGGAGGCCATGGATAGACATGTCAGAATGGGAATGGGATGTGGAATTAAAATGTGTGGCCACTGGGAGATCCTGCTTTCTCTGGCGGACAGAGCGTAGATGTTCAGCAAAGCGGTCTCCCAGTCTACGTCAGGTCTCACCAATATATAAAAGGCCACATCGGGAGCACCGGACGCAGTATATCACCCCAGTCGACTCACAGGTGAAGTGATGCCTCACCTGGAAGGACTGTTTGGGGCCCTGAATGGTGGTAAGGGAGGAAGTGTAAGGGCATGTGTAGCACTTGTTCCGCTTACACGGATAAGTGCCAGGAGGGAGATCAGTGGGGAGGGATGGGGGGGACGAATGGACAAGGGAGTTGTGTAGGGAGCGATCCCTGCGGAATGCAGAGAGAGCGGGGGAGGGAAAGATGTGCTTAGTGGTGGGATCCCGTTGGAGGTGGCGGAAGTTACGGAGAATAATATGTTGGACCCGGAGGCTGGTGGGGTGGTAGGTGAGGACCAGGGGAACCCTATTCCTAGTGGGGTGGTGGGAGGATGGAGTGAGAGCAGATGTACGTGAAATGGGGGAGATGCGTTTAAGAGCAGAGTTGATAGTGGAGGAAGGGAAGCCCCTTTCTTTAAAAAAGGAAGACATCTCCCTCGTCCTAGAATGAAAAGCCTCATCCTGAGAGCAGATGCGGCGGAGACGGAGGAATTGCGAGAAGGGGATGGCGTTTTTGCAAGAGACAGGGTGAGAAGAGGAATAGTCCAGATAGCAGTGAGTCAGTAGGCTTATAGTAGACATCAGTGGAATGTAGGTCTTTCGTAACAGTGAGATTTCGTAAAGCGAACGTTCGAAAAGTGGGGGACACCTGGTATGTAATAGCAAAGAGAAAAAAAATAATAAAATAATAATAATAATTAATTAATTAGTAAATCAATTACAGTATATGTATATTGAATAGATTTTAAAACATGCAAATAAAATAGAAATACTGTATATTAGAAAAAAAGTGAGGTGGTGTTCAAAGGTTCAATGTTCATTTAGGAATTGGATGGCAGAGGGGAAGAAGCTGTTCCTGAATTGCTGAGTGTGTGCCTTCAGGCTTCTGTCCCTCCTACCTGATGGTAATAGTGAGAAAATGGCTTGCCATGGGTGCTGGAGGTCCTTAATAATGGACACTGCCTTTCTGATTCACTGTTCCCTGAAGATGTCCTGGGTACTTTGTAGGATAGTACCCAGGATGGAGCTGACTAGATTTACAACTTTCTTCAGCTTCTTTTGGTCTTGTGCAGTACACCCCCGGACCCCTTATCAGATAGTAATGCAGCCAGTCAGAATGCTATCTACAGTAAATCTATAGAAGTTTTTGAGAGTATTTGTTGACATGCCAAATCTCTTCAAACTCCCAATAGCTGCTGTCTTGCTTTATTTATAACTACATCGATATGTTGGGACCAGGTTAGATCCTCAGAGATTTTGACACCCAGGAACTTGAAACTGCTCACTCTCTCCACTTCTGATCCCTCTGTGAGGATTGGTATGTGTTCCTTTGTGTTACCCTTCCTGAAGACCACTATCAGCTCTTTCATCTTACTGAAGTTGAGTGCCAAGTTGTTGCTGTGACACCACTCCACTAGTTGGCATATCTCACTCCTGTACACCCTCTTGTCACCACCTGAGATTCTACCAACAATGGTTGTATCATCAGCAAATTTATAGGTGGTATTTAAGCTGCACCTAACCACACAGTCATATGTACATAGGGAGTAGAGTATTGGGCTAAGTACACACCCCTGAAGTGCACCAGGTTTGATTGTCAGCAAGGAGAATGTGTTATCACCAATCCACACAGATTGTGGTCTTCCGATTAGGAAGTTGAAGATCCAATTGCAGAGGGAGGTGCAGAGGCCCAGGTTCTACAACTTCTCAATCAGGATTGTGGGAATGATGGTATTAAATGCTGAGCTATAGTCGATGAACAGCATCCTGACATAGGTGTTTGTGTTTTACAGGTGGTGTAAAGTTGTGTGGAGAGCCATTGACCTATTGTGGTAATAGGCAAATTGCAATGGGTCCAGGTCCTTGCTGAGGCAGGAGTTCATTATTGATGGAGTCATTTCTACTTGCTATTTGTTCATAAGTTCATAGATATACAAGTGAGAGAGAAGAACTTCTCATGAAAAAATTTGGGAACAGCTTGGAAAAATTTGGATCTAATGGCTATCAACCATTAGTGTTTTCACTGGTTCCTGAAAATCTAATGAAATGTTTTCCTTACATGCTGTAGCAATGATTATGCACTTTCCTATCTGTGAACTTGCAAATATTGTTTCTGTTAAGATTTATATATACCGTAATGCAAACACAGTATTTTCAACTGACCTTAGAGCAGTGACATTACTTATTTCTTAATTCCAACATATCTTTGAGCTTTACACTAGCTATTTATTTTTGTTCAATTCTTTTCAGTGGATTTTCTCCCTATTACCCAGAATCTACTCAATATCTGTATATACAATATCCAATTCCTAATCCAATCATCATGACAGTGAGCCTTGAGACCACATATTGTCAGTGAAGTATTGCATTAGCACCAGGTAGATTTTATGTTTCATGTGGTGAACTGAAACTAAGCACATTTCTTTGAAACTGAACACATTTTCAAACTAGTAATGAGTTTCTAAGTCTAAAGACACACTTTTTACTTTTTTATAGAACAATAATTTCTCATAGGCTCATGTATGAAAAACAATGCAGGTGTAACTGATAAACTCATAGTTTACATTTCACAACTAAAATTCCTGGTAAACTGGTTCACACTTTTAAACTATATTGATTGCCATTAACTCACATATTCTGGGCCTGAGTGAGAAAGCACAGATCATTTTAAGAGAATGCACCAGCACTTTGGAATTCCACTGTGATAACTGATTTGTTTGATATGGAGCAGAAGGTTCTTATATGTTCACATTGCTGAGGTATGTGTAACAGTATGTGTTGACATTCTGGTGTTAGAATGATCCATCTTCTTATAACTTGCCAAAATGTTAAAGTTAAATGTTGAAGGTGTATGAAATTGATTTTCCTTTTGAAAAATTATAATCAGCACGATTCAGTGTGTTTTCGCCTTAGGAAAAGCTATAAGAGAAATATTATTAATAAAAATTAAGGGAGAGTCTCAGTCTCAATTTATACCCTTCTGGTTTGAAAAAAAGCTAAAAACTTAAATGTTCTCATCTTTGCCAATATTTTATTTCCATTGGATTGGCCAAAAAATTTAGACCTATCACACAAAAAAGAAATGTTATCTTTTATTTTACAAAATATAGCCTGTTTTGTAGATTCTACTGGTAAGATGATGGTGCAACAGCTTCTACAGGGTCAACCACAGGTGTCATTGTCTTTTTTAACCATATTTTTTATGGTTGCAAGACCCTGACTGACATTAAGAACATGAAGTACTATAGGTCTATCTCATCAGGAAGCTGCTTGTTGGTGGAGAAACTGAAAGAACTGGTTTTGATGCGGACTGTGATGCTGCCGATGACAATGAGGCATCGGTGCACAAAGGAGATATGCAGTTAAACAGTAAGCGATAGTTTTAGTCCAAGACCCTATCGGACCTTGGTGGTGTGGAATGTTGCAAGTCCAATTCATTGATTTATTGGCGAAAGGTGGGGAAGCTGTGTGGCCTCAGTTAAAGTGAGGACTAGGCCTCCTGTTTAGAGCCACCAGGCGGAGCTGGCACATTCGGGCCCTCCACCAGAGTGTCAGAGGCAGTGTGGTAGAACATCCATGCTGGAGTTGCTGCTGCTGTCCTGTGTTTGCTTGGCAGAAGACAAGATGTATCATGTTCAACTGCTTGCTGCAACATTCATGGATTCAGGGACATGGACTATTTTTTCTCGTCAGATTGTACTTTACTGCTATCTTATATGAGCTGTTTGTGCTTTGCGCTGTGTATGACTGCTGGCATTGTATTTTGGATTTTGGCCCCTGGAGTAATGCTGTATTTGGGTGTATTCATGGGCATTCATGTATGGTTGAATGACAAATAAACTTGAACTTTAAATGTTTTGCCTTCTTCCAACCAGAGGAAGTTTTCAATTATTCACCTATGTATCTAAAGCAGTCGATACAGGAGATTATGGATTTATTTAGTATGCCCATAAAAAAATTGAATTTCAAGGTTGTATTTGGTGACATAAATGTATTTTGATAATAAATTTGAACTTTTGAATTTTGATAAGTCACTACTAATGTTTGCTCGATGGAGTGAGCCATTGTCCTTCTATCTGCTCAAGGAACAGACAGATAGAAAATATTGCAAGCATCGATTTGCACTTTGCTTGACTCCTTCAGGTTCAAAGTGCACCTGATGACAAAGCAGTGAGATTGTTTGAAATAGTAGAACTGGGGCACAGAGCATGAACAGATTTCCCCTTTTCCACCCTATTTATCATCATTCCCTGTGTGGAAGGTGGAATTAAACATTTTCTTCAATCTTTCAATGTTTTAGCTCATGACATGAGAGTATTTTACTTATTTTGTATAGACATCGTGCACTTCTGGAAATACAATCCAGGTTCTCAGTGTCATGTGCAATCTCATTTGTGCAGAGATTATTGGGCATATGACCTGGCATTAACTGGTGCATGATACAAGACTAAAATCACCTGCACAATATTTTGTCATGCATGTGAAGTGTGGAAAAGTAATCAGTTCCAGTGCCACTTGAAAGACCTGTGCCTTTGCGTTCCTGCCAGAGTTGAAACATTTTCATTCCCTACGTTGGGCTCCTTTATTTTAAATTTCTCAACTGCAATAATCACAACCCAAAATCTTACAGATGGCCTCCACTCTCTGCCGATGTGCTCATGACCCTATGGCTCTTTTCCCTTCTTTTCCCTGAATCCCAACTGAACTCCTTCATTTTTCCATAACTTTATCAACTTACAAACCATTTCTGACACCAATCTTGGACTGTTGTCAGTGTCTTCCTTCCCATACACTTATCTCTCCATATTATCCTAGAGTTTCTACCAGTCACAATCCTGTCTTCACTGAGAATATGCTGAGCAACTTCAACGTCCCTCAGCAAGAAGATCTTGGAAGCATTGCTATAACTGTATTGCATGAGAAAATGATGCCATAGCTTCCAGAATAGGCTTGAAGCAACTATGAAAGAACTAAGGGAAAAAATGTCCTTGGCTTCCTATCCATGAACCTATCTATTGTAGATGTTTTTGTTCCTGGCAATAGTGTTAGGAGTGACTATGAACTGTCCTTGGGAAGACGTCAAATCTTCACACTGAGGATACACTCCATTGTTTTGTATTCCACATTCTCCATAATATATATTGGATAGATTCAGAAGATACCTGGCAGCTCAAAACTGGATATCTATGAGGTACAGTGGCTATTAGAATTCATGCAAGAGGTACCTTCAGGGCACTCTAACATTATCTTGAAGTGGGATGACAAATTTTTAATTGACTGAGAGGCAGAGTGCAGCAGGAATGGGGCCAGTCATAGCAATGTCAGGATGCCAACACTGGACAAAGCTAACTAGCTCCAGAATTAAGAGGTTAAAGTGTTTCAGCTCTGCTACAAGCATTTGGGCACAGTGGTAAACAATTAAGTATCCACGAGGAGGAGGCTCCCAGGAACATCCCTATCTCGGTGGCTGTAGAAACCAAAACTTACAAAAAAAAAGTCTGATTATTTATAACTGCCTTCATCCAAAAGTGCTGAACAGATCATCCATCTTAGCCTCCTGCTGAGCATTAGTATTATCACAGAAGCCACTTTCCTGCCAATTCAATTTACTTCACATGATGTCAAGAAATGCTTGAGTGCACTGGAGACAGCAGAGTCAGTAGATCCCAGCAACATCCTGGCTTAGTGCTAAAGATTTCCACTTCAGAACCAGATGTAGCTCTAATCAGGTTCTTTCAGCATAGCAATAGCATTGGTATCCACTTGCCTGTATACAAAGTTTTCCCAGGTATGCCCTGTTCACTAAACTGGGACAAATCCTATTCAGTTTATCACCATCTCTCTGTCATTAACTCTACAATCTAGTCATCAGCAAAGTGATGGAAGCTTTTGTTGGTCCTGTTATCACTCACCACTTAATTACTTACTAAATCTTGGTCACTGTCGCTCTGTTTGTGATCTCGAAGGTACATTTGATAATATACGTTATTACAGCCCTGATACAGACCTAAAGAAAATTATTGAATTTCAAAGGTGAGGTGAGAATAATTACTATTCACATCAAGGCAGTAATTGAATTAGTGTGGTAACAAGACCTAGTAAAATTAGAATTGATGGGAATAAAAGAGGAGGCTCATTTCTGAATGAAGTGATATGAAAATCAAAGGGAAATAATTGTGATTGCCGGAGGCCATTTGTCGCAGTCAAATGATGTTGTTGCTGGAGCCTCTCAGAACGTTGTCCTGGGCCCAGCCATCTCCATCTCCTTCTATGACTTTTCAATGACTGGATTTTTGTTTACCTTACATGCACTGTCTATAAGTAGCTCATATATTCTCTTGGCTGTGGGAGGTTTCCTCCCACATTCCAAAAGCATAGAGTTAATGTTAGTGAGTTTTGCACATGTTGGCACTGGAAACGTGGTGAAACTTCCAGGCTGCTCATAGTACATCATATAAAGAGAACAGTGATGAAAAAAATGAACTTTACTGTATGTTTTGATGTACATGTGACAATAAAGCTGACCGTTTCTTTATTTTTAAAATAATATGAAGTTTCCCTCTAGTTACTTATTGGTAGAAATAAGCTATTAATTATACACTCAGCCATCACTTTAGACAGAAACTCCTGTACTGAGTAAAGTGGCCACTGAGTGGTTGTTTATGGCCTTCTGATGTTGTAGCCTATCCACTTCAAGCTTCGATGTGCTTTGTGTTCAGAGATGCTCTTCTGCACACCGCTGGTGAAACATGTGGTTATCTGAGTTACTGCCACCTTCCAGTCTGGCCATTCTCCTCTCACCTAACAAGGCATTTTCACCCACAGACTTGCGGCTCATTGGATTTGTTTTGTTTCCCCTGCCATTCTCTGCACAGTCCAGTGACTTTTGCACATGAAAATCTCAGGAGGTCAGCTGTTTCTGAAATACTCAAACCATCACATCTGGCACACCCACAGTCACTCCATGGTCAAAGTCACCTAGATCACATTTCTACCCCATTCTGACGTTTGATTGGAACAGCAACGTAACTCTTGACCATGTCTGCAGGATTTCATGCATTGAGTTGCTGCCACATGATAGACTGATTAGATATTTGCATTAACAAACAGGTGTACAGGCGTACCTAATAAAATGGCCACTGAGTGTACATATAAAGAAAAAGCACTGAATGCTGATGCAGAGTTTCATCCCAAAACATCAACAGCTCTTTGCCTTCCACAAATGCTGCATGACTCTCTGAGTTCTCCCAGCAGATTATTTGTTGCTCCAGATTCAAGCATCTGCACTCTCAAATCTCCAGCTTATTGATAGATATTATTAGTGGATTAATATGAAAGTATTGTTTACTTTTTCTTATATATAATTAATATATTTTATAAATTTTAGATATTCAAACTGCTTACACCAGTTACATGCTGTGTTAAGAACTACTGTATTATAATAACGTAGCACAGAAACAGGATCTTTGCTCTCTACTAATTAACACCTTTTACATTAGTGGTGTAATCCTACACCAATCCTATTTTATTCTTCCCACATTCCCATAAATTCCCTCATAGATTCTACCATGTATCTACATACCAGTAGCCAATTGACCTATCAACCAATTGTCTTAGTTCGGGTAGAAGGGCCGCCAATTAGATTAAGGCTTGCATGTTGCTGGGCTTTGCTCTGTAATGAAATCCCCAAGTAGTCCTGAAAGAATTGGTTTGACCTATTTCTTTTAAGATCACAGTGATATAAAAGAAATTGATACATTTCATTGTTCCCATGTGCCTGAATGATTATCAGAGATGCTTATTAAGCTCTGTCAAGATGGGATATCATCTTATCAGGTTTCACCTGCTGGCCTAAGCCAGATACTTGGTCTTGATCCCTAAAAAGATTTTAAAAAGTGTCAAAACTGTAACTTCATTTTCATGACTTAAGCAACTCCAATCCAGATCTGGCACAGAATATCTGAGCTTCCATTTTATGAAGCTGAGAGTTATAAACTCAGAGAAACAGGCCTTTTGGCTAACCCTGTCAATGCCAACTATCAAGAATCCCCAGTTATACTAACCTCATTTAATAGAATTTGGTCCATCACCTATTACATCTTGAGGCCTCTCCAGATACTTCTTCAATGTTGCAAGAATGCTTGTATTTATTTATTTATTTATTTTTAGCGGTATAGCACAGTAACAGGCCCTTTTGGCTGCCTAATTTCACTCATGATGCTGATTAACCTATTAACCCATTTGTCTTTAGACTGTGGGAGGAAACCGGAGATCCCAGAGGAAGCTCACCAGTCACAGGAGTAGCATACAAACTCCATACAGAGAGCAGCAGAATTGAACCAGGTTTCTCGCACTGTAACAGTGTTACGCAAACTGCTACACTGCCATGTTGCGCTTTCTCAATATCTTTACCTTAAGCTTATGCCCCTGTGTTTTAGACACTATGCTATTTGGGAAAAATTTCTTACTATCAGATCTCTCTGTGTCTCCAAACTTTGTGTACCTCTTTCCAGTCCCCCCTTACCTTCCAGTAGCAGTGTTATACTATATTATCCCACTCTTCAATTAAGGACTGTCTGTCAGAGTGGAGGCTTTTGGTGACTCCGTTCCTTGTGCACTACACAGATCACAGGCTCACGGAGTTTGGATCAAAGAAAGAGGAACTGCAGAGGCAGTAGGTCATCTGAGCCTTCTGTATCTTTAAATCTTGTAGCTATTAAATTATATAATCAGATGTAGAATGATTTAATCATGTATGACTGAGGGAAGTGAAAAACTTCATTTTTGCATGCCATCTATTACAGTTCGTTTTATTACAACAGAGCATTGCAGTCGTTCAAGGGCAAACAACAAAAATATACACAATAAAGTGCTGTAGTTGCAAATAAAGTGCAGTACAGTAAGATGCAAGGTCATAACAAGTTCGATTGCGAGGTCAACAATCCATCTTATTGTACCAGGGAATAGAAGATGTCCTTGAGCCTGGTGACACGTGCTTTCAGGTTTTTGTCTCTTCTACCTGATGGGAGTGAGGTGTGGAGAGGGAGAGAACCGAGAATATCTGGGGTGGGTGGGTCTTTGATTATGTTACCTGAATTTTCTGAGGTAACAAGAAGTGTAGTCAGAATCCAAGGACGGGAGGCTGGTTTCTGTGTTGTGCTGAACTGTGTCCAGAACAGGCCATAAATTGTCTGGATATCAAATTTGTTGGCAATTATGCAAAATAACAAGGCAAGATCTAACCAAATTCTATAAAAACATCTCAGGGAATTTTAGGAATAAAAATATAATACATTTTCCCTGTCTGTAAATACTAAGAAATTCTGCAACTTCAAAAAAGATTTTAAATCAAATAAATGAACTGAACAGAACTAAACTGAATACCCCTGGACTCCTGGTTTAATGTTGATATTCTATGAGTAGTTCGCTTGCTTTTTGCTATTCGTGCAATTTGTTCTTTTTTCCAATTGTTCGGTGTTTGATGTTTTTCTCAGAATGGGTCCCAATGTGTTTCTTTGTTATGTGGCTGCCTGTGGGAAGATGAATCTCAGAGATGTATTCTCTGTACATACTTTGATAATAAATGTACTTTGAACTTTGAAATACAGAATCAATTCAGTTAGCTTTGAAACTTCTCTTTAAATAATTTTATTTTTTTTATCAGAAACTGGAAATCTTCTGGCTAACCATGGAGAGCAGTGGTGTGGCATATTACGTTCCATTATTTTTAAAGAATCTGCTTCAGTTTTCAATTATTTTTGTCCCCTCCCAGTTTGTCTCATTCTTTTACAGAGTAACCAAATGATTTTCACCAAAACTTTTGACAATATTGCTGCAGAGAGAGCTGCTGAGTTCTGCAGAAGACTTTTTGCTTTATCTTACTTGTTGATTTGGTATTTATTTTCAAGTAAAGCGTTAACACTAACTTCAGCAACTCCAAGTTTATTAGTTTTGCTTTTGTAATTGGCAAAGTAACAGAATTGATGATGCAGCATATTATTGTGGAGCATTTGTAACATTTAGGATTACCAAGTGGTGCATCTTGTAGAGTTGCTATTTTAGACCATCAGTGACCTAAGTTCTATCTTTACCTTGGGCACTGTTTGTGTGGAATTTACATGTTATCTATGTAATTGGGTTTCCTCTGAGTGTTCTAGTTTCCTCCCACCTCTCAAAGACATACTGGTTGGCCCCTTCATTGGTACCATCATATTCCTGATCATAAGAAGATGAGGAGCAGAATCTGGGAAGAGTTGATGGGACAGTGGATCGAATAATATAGTAATACTATAGTGTAATATAATGTAAATGGGTGCTTGATGGGCAGTGAGCCAAAGGACTTGTTTCCTTGATGTACAACTCTATGACTCTGAATGTAACCTTGAAATTGATCTTGTGAAATTTTGTTAGAATGATAGATTTTCAGAAGACTTGCATTGTAGCCCATGTGAGAGACACAAGCTTATGTCAGCAGGTAGAATCTGTGGAAAGAGAAACAATGAACAATTCAGGTCTGTAACCCTTGGCTCTGACGAAAGGCTCAGGACCTAAAATGTTAACTGTTTCGCTTTCTATAGATGCTGCTTGACTTGCTGTGTTTCTGGAAATTTTGGTTTCTTGTTCAGAATTCCAACATATAATTTTCACACAATATCTTTGAGGTATGGCTTCCCAACTATTGGTGAGTTACAAAAATAAATTGTAATATGTGATTTCACCTTCCCCTGCTCATATATACCAGAAGATTAGGTAGCTAAATTTTACAGGATTCATGAAATGGTACATATCTAAAAAAGGATCTAGTGCTTTACTAGCTTATATGACGAATAAACTCTTCTTGGGCTTCCAGCCGGGTACTAGTATTGATTTTAACCAAAGTTTCAATGACAGACTCTGCCATTTTCATCAGGGGTGATGCCAGGGCACATCTAGTTTGGTGGTATTTATATTCCGTTATCCATCCCATCTAATTGGTTAGTCCTCATCCAATCAGATTTCTGGTAACGATGGTAAGCCGTTAAAGATGGCGCCGGTAACTGGCGACTTTGCGCGTGCTCTCCCGAGCAAACTGCCCTCTCCACTATCCTATACCCGAGAAACCCTTCTAAACCTCCAATTATCAAGATCAAGATCAACAACACCCAGGCGAAGCAACTGACCCAGCTGGAGACCACCGCGCCAGAACTGCCAGACCAACGAAGCGCACCACGTTCCCAGAGATCCGCAGTCTGCTACCGTGCCAGAGCGCTTGGAGACACGGCCCATTCCGACCAGCACCTCTCCGGAGCAGATGACCACACAGAAGTGACGGCGGAGACCTCAAGGTCCCCCAGACGCTTCCCCGGAGCGACCACCGTAAAGCCCCGTTGGTGGTCATCCACAGCTGCCGGAAGTGAGACCTCCGCCGCCGACCTTGGAAATCGAGCCCGAGGCTCAGCTGGAGTGGAGGCCTCCACAACCGTGACTCGGCTTAAGGACTTGTTTCAGCAAGGAGCCCAGCCATCCGGGATTAAGTATCGGCTTTGGGGCCCACCCCAATCAACAGCCCGGGCCCCCAGCAGCAGGAAGTGGTAGTGGAGCCTCCCCCGTTACTCAGCCCGACCCGGAGCGCACAATGATGCAACCCGCCGATCGATTCCCGCGGGACGTGTGCACCAACCTCAGAGCTGACAACAACACACTGTATCGATGGAAACCTGGAAAGATGCACTGTTTACTGAGGAAGCGTGGGAAAAGAGCTGGGCTGCTGGACAGATTGAAGCTGAGGGGCTTCAGGGTCCCTATGCCCACCATCCTACTAGCTAATGTGCAAGCCATAGAGACCAAGGTGGATGATCTTAAAGGGAGACTCACCTACTGCAGGGAGATGCAGAACTGCTGTGTATTCTGTTTCACTGAGACGTGGCTCTCCCCTGCCACCCCCTACTGTGCCATCCGACCGGAGCGATTTTTGATCCATCAAATGAACCGCACAGCATCTTCGGGCAAGACAAGGGGAGGTGGTGTCTGCCTACTGATCAACACTACATGGTGCTTGGACACAGTGGCACTGACAGGCTCCTGCAGCCCAGACCTGGAAGTGTCGTCCCTACTATCTGCCATGGGAATTCACCTCAGTCATACTGACAGTGGTCTACATTCCCCCCCAGGCGGACATAGAGTGTGCTCTGAACATACTGTATACCAACATCAGTGAACTTGAGACCAGGTATCTGGAGGCTTTGCTCATTACAGCCGGGGACTTTAACCAGGCCAACCTCAGAAAGGCGCTGCCAAAGTTATACCAACATGTCTCCTGCCCAACTAGAGGCCCAAATATACTTGACCACTGCTACACAGCAGTCAAGGATGCCTACCGTTCCATCCCACGGCCTCACCTCAGAAAATCCGACCATCAGGCCGTACTCCTCCTCCCGGCTTACAAACAGAAACTGAAGCGGGAGGTCATGGTGTCAAAAATAGTGTCGTATTGGACAAAGGAAGCAGATGAGGTCATCCGTGACTGCTTTGAATTGGTGGACTGGTTAGTATTCAAGGACTCGGCAGCTAACCTTAATAAGTATGCCTCAGCTGTCACGGACTTTATTTGGAAATGCAGGGAGGACTGTGTGTCTCGCAAGACGATCCGGGTATTCCCTAACCGGAAATCTTGGATGAATTATGAGGTCAAGTCCCTTTTAAAGCCTAGAGCTGCGGCTTTTAGGTCCGGGGACACCAGTCGCTACACGGAATCCAGGTGTGAACTCTGGAAAGCCATTAAGGGCGCCAAGAGGCAATATCGAGCCAAGTTGGAAGCCCAAGCTAACCAGAGGGATGCCAGTAGACTATGGCAGGGTCTAAATGAGATCACTGGGCGCAAAGAAAAGGCTGGGAATATCAATAACTGTGGCGCTTCTCTTCCTGACGAACTTAACGTATTCTATGCAAGATTCAAACAGAAGAGGAGCGTCCCGCTCCCTCCGGATGAACCGGACCTGGTGGCATCGAGATTCATAGTCACCGAGGAGGACGTTAGAAGGGCCTTCCTGAAGATAAATCCAAGGAAGGCGACGGGCCCAGATGGTGTCCCAGGACGGGTTCTCTGGGCCTGTGCAAGCGAGCTAGCTGGAGTGTTTACTGACATCTTCAACTGCTCCTTGCTTCAGTCTAAGATCCCCCCGTGTTTCAAGAAAGCAACAATAATCTCAGTGCCGAAGAAGAGCAAGGTGGCATGCCTGAATGACTATCGACCTGTGGCTCTGACATCAATTGCTATGAAGTGCTTCGAGAGATTGGTTATGGCACACATCAACCACAGCCTACCGGTCAACCTCGACACTTTGCAATTCACCTACCAAAGCAACAGGTCAATGGCAGATGCCATCTCTCTGGCCCTACATTCCTCCTTAGAACACCTGGAGAATAAAGACGCATACGTAAGGCTCCTTTTCATTGACTACAGCTCTGCCTTTAATACCATTATGCCAAATAAACTGATTCCTAAGCTCCGGAACCTTGGCCTTAGCGCTCAGATCTGCAGCTGGATCTTCAACTTCCTCACAGACAGGACCCAGGCTGTAAAAATAAGGGACAAGCTCTCCTCTACAATCACTCTGAGCACCGGTGCCCCACAAGGCTGTGTACTCAGCCCCCTGCTGTACTCACTGTACACCCATGATTGTGTAGCCAAGTTTCCATCAAACTCAATATATAGGTTTGCTGATGACACAACAATTGTAGGTTGTATCTCAGGTAATGAAGAGTTTGAGTACAGAGAGGAAATTAAGAACCTGGTGGCATTGTGCGAAGACAATTACCTATCCCTCAATGTCAGCAAGACGAAGGAATTGGTTGTTGACTTCAAAAGGAGTAGCGAACCGCACGACCCAATTTACATCGGTGGTGCGCAAGTGGAACAGGTCAAAAGCTTTAAGTTCTTTGAGGTCAATATCACAAATGACCTGACTTGGTCCAACCAAGCAGAGTCCACTGCCAAGAGGGCCCACCAGCGCCTTTACTTCCTGAGAAAACTAAAGAAAATTGGCCTGGCTCCTAAAACCCTCACTAATTTTTATAGATACACCGTAGAAAGCATTCTTCTAGGGTGCATCACAACCTGTTATGGAAGTTGTCCTGTCCAAGACCGAAAGAAGCTGCAGAAGATCATGAACACGGCGCAGCACATCACACAAACCAATCTTCCGTCCGTGGACTCACTTTACACCGCGCGCTGTCGGAGCAGTGCTGCCAGGATAATCACGGACACGACCCACCCAGCCAACACACTATTTGTCCCTCTTCCCTCCAGGAGAAGGCTCAGGAGCTTGAAGACTCATACGGCCAGATTTGGGAACAGCTTCTTTCCAACTGTGATAAGACTGCTGAACGGATCCTGACCCGGATCTGGACCGTACCCTCCAAATATCCGGACCTGCCTTTTGGTTTTTTTGCACTACCCTACTTTCCATTTTTCTATTTTCTATTTATGATTTATAATCTAAATTTTTAATATTTACTAATTTTTACAATTTTTAATATTTTTAATATTTACTATTTGTAATCCAGGAAGTGGGAAGCACAGAATCAAATATCACTGTGATGATTGTACATTCTAGTACCCATTGTTTGGCGACAATAAAATATAGTATTTCACTTTGTTTATAATCGAATTCCAGTTCTTACTTAGAGTGAGACCTTCGTCTTTGTTAAAATTCTTTCCCCCGGTTTTATTCAATGGCTTCCTTCACCAGGTGATCCGAAAAGCCATTGGCACAGAACAATAGTTTTGTGCCATTGAAGTCAGTCCTATGGCCGTGAACAACTGTTGTGCACAAACGAACAGAATTGCCGTCTTCATCGGCTATTGCTAATTTCTACATTGAAGACTTTGAAGAGAGGGCTCTAAGTTCACCGCCATTACACCCCCAATGCTTCTTCAGACACGTCGATGACACCTCTGTAGTGTGGACTCATGGACTCCAGGCACTCCAACAATTCCCGGACCATCTGAACGTCCAAGCATTCAACTTACAATGGAGATGGAGAAGAATGGTTGTCTCCCGTTCCTAGGCATTCTAATATGACAGAGACTGGACAGTAGCCTCAGACATTGCGTCTCTTGGAAACCCATTCAAACGGACTTATACATCAATAATAACAGCCACCATCACACCTCCCAATGTAGAGTGGTTCTTTCTACAAACGTACTTTGATTAACTATGCAAGAACTATTTCGGACTAGAAGAGCCCCCACGAAGAAATAAAACGATTATGCGCAATGTTCCAACAAAATGGATACAAGGTGAAGGAAATCAACTGGGCCCTTAAAATGGCTGATGGAAAAATGACTCAATCATTAAAGTACTCAATGGCAATACTGGGGTATTTACAGTGCTAGAAAAAGTATTTACCCCCCTTGGAAATTTTCATGTTTTATTATTTTACAACATTGAATCACAGTGGATTTAATTTGGCTTTGTTGACCCTGCTTAACAGAAAAATATTCTTTCTTGTCAAGTGAAAACAGATCTCTACAAAGTGATCTAAATTAATTACAAATATAAAACAGAAAATAACTGATTACATACATATTCACCCTCTTTAATATGACACAACAAATCATCACTGTTGCAGCCAATTCATTTTAGAAGTCACAAAATTAGTTAAATGGAGATCATCGTGCATGCAGCCTGGTACAGCCGTTCCGATCTATTCTTACTTTCTTCTTCTTATTTTTTAATTTACGTTATTTTTTTTTTCTCACGGTAACATGTCGAAGCTGCACCCTCTCTAACATGCTAGTAGAGAGAGTTTTATGTCCTCACCTACTACCCCACCAGCCTTCGGGTCCAACATATTATTCTCCGTAATTTCTGCCACCTCCAACAGGATCCCACCACTAAGCACATCTTTCCCTCACCACCTCTCTGCTTTCTGCAGGGATCGCTCCCTACGCAACTCCCTTGTCCATTCGTCCCCCCCATCCCTCCCCACTGATCTCCCTCTTGGCACTTATCCTTGTAAGCGGAACAAGTGCTACACATGCCCTTACACTTTCTCCCTTACCACCATTCAGATCCCCAGACAGTCCTTCCAGGTGAGGCGACACTTCACCTGTGAGTCAGCTGGGGTGATATACTGCGTTCGGTGCTCTCGATGTGGCCTTCTATATATTGACGAGACCCGACGCAGACTGGGAGACTGCTTTGCTGAACACCTAAGCTCTGTCCGCCGGAGAAAGCAGGATCTCCCAGTGGCCACTCATTTTAATTCCACATCCCATTCCCACTCTGACATGTCTATCGATGGCCTCCTCTACTGTAAAGATGAAGCCACACTCAGGTTGGAGGAACAACACCTTATATTCCGTCTGGGTAGCCTCCAACCTGATGGCATGAACATTGACTTCTCTAACTTACGCTGATGCCCCACCTCCCCCTCGTACCCCATCCATATTATTTATTTTTATACACACATTCTTTCTCTCTCAATCTCCTTTTTCTCCCTCTGTCCCTCTGACTATACCCCTTGCCCATCCTCTGGTTCCCCCCCCCATCTTTCTCCCTGGGCCTCCTGTCCCATGATCCTCTCATATCCCCTTTGCCAATCACCTGTCCAGCTCTTGGCTCCATCCCTCCCCCTCCTGTCTTCTCCTATCATTTTGGATCTCCCCCCCCCCCCACTTTCAAATCTCTTACTAACTCTTCCTTCAGTTAGTCCTGACGAAGGGTCTCGGCCTGAAACGTCGACTGTACCTCTTCCTAGGGATGCTGCCTGGCCTGCTGCGTTCACCAGCAACTTTGATGCATGTTGTGAGGGTTTTATTTGGGTTTTTTTTTAGCACTGGAAATGGTTACATCCCGACACACAGGACAGACGCAAGGTTGCATTGTGTATTCCAGCTAATGCCGGCCGGTTTAGCGAGCAGAGCGGCGGACACCCCTGCTGAAATCCGGAGGAAAACACACAGAGGATGCAGAGGGGGATCACAAAGTCGAAGAAAGAGGACCGGGTCGAGACAACAGAGTCTTATGGAGAAGAGGAGTTCGGTGGGTAATACCATTCTGGCTGACCGGAAGTGCACTGAGAGCAGAAAGCGTAAAGGAGTTGGGTGCTTGCTGATCTGGTTAACAACAGATAGTGCAATCCGGGTCATATTATGATCGAGGAACATGTTTGCAGACTGGATATTGAACTTTTTACTGTTGGACTTCAGCCACATTCCACCGTGATACAACACTCAGCGGCACGGGAGGTAGTTCCTGCCTGTGGCCATCGAACGTGCAGCTCCTCCTGTGGAGGGTCAGACACCCTGAGCCACTGGACTGGTCCTGGACTTAATTTCCATCTGGCGTAGTTTGCATTTTACTGTCTGATTGTTGGTGGTTTTTGTATTGCTATATTTACGCTCTATTCTTGGTTGGTGCGGCTGTGACGAAACCAAATTTCCCTCAGGATTAATAAAGTATATCTATCTATCTATCTATCTGTGGACAGTCAAGGTGTTTCAATTGATTGTAGGAAAAATACACCTGTATCTGGAAGGTTTAACTGCTGGTGAGTCAGTATCTATCAAAAACTACACCATGAAGACAAAAGAAAAGTCCAAGCAACTCCGTGAAAAGGTTATTGGTCAAGAGATGGATACAAGAAAATTTCTAAGTCACTGAATATCCTTCAGTTAAGTCAATCATCAAGAAATGGAAAGAGCATGGCACAGCTGTAAATCTGCCTAGAGCAGGCTGTCCTCAAAGACAGAGTGACTGTGCAAGAAGGGGACTAGTGAGGGAGGCCACCAAGAGACCTATGACAACTCTGGAGGAGATACAAGCTTCAGTGGCTGAGATGGGAGAGATGGTACGTACAACAACTGTTGCCCGGGTGCTTCACCAGTCACAGCTTTATGAGAGAATGGCAAAGAGAAAACCACTGTTGGAAAAAGAACTCACATGGAATCTTGGCTAGAGTTTGCTATAAGGCATGTGGAAAATTCTGAAGTCAGCTGCAAGAAGGTTGTATGGTCTGATAAAACCAAAATTGAGCTTTTTGGCCATCAGATGAAATGTTATGTTTGGTGTAAGCCAAACACCACGCATCATCAGAAACACACCATTCCAATTATGAAGCATGGTGGTGGCTGCATCATCTGTGGGGATGTTTCACTGCAGCAGGCCCTGGAAGGCTTGTGAAGGTAGAGGGTAAAATGATGCAGCAAAATACAGGAAAATCTTGGAGAAAAACCTAATACAGAGAATGGTGACTTGGGAGAAAATTTGTTTTCCAGCAAGATAATGGCCCCAAGCATAAAGCCTAAACCACACAGGGATGGCTTAAAAATGACAAAGTTAATGTCCTAGAGTGGGCAAGTCAGAGTCCAGACCTCAATCTGATTGAGAAATTGTGGCTGGACTTGAAAAGGGCTGTTCACCCACGATCCCCATGCAATCTGACAGAGCTTGAGCAGTTTTGTAAAGAAGAATGTCTTTTTTGTGTGTGTGAACACAGCTCAGCACATCACAAGAACCAGCCGCACCTCTATGGACTCTATCCATATTTCTCGCTGCCTCTGTAAAGCAACCAGCATAATCAAAGACTCCAGCCAGCCACCTCAGACATTCTCTCTTTTCTGCACTCCTATTGGGCAGAAGATACAAAAGCCAGGCTCAGAAACAGCTTGTATCACACTGTTATCAGCTATTTGAATGGATGTCTTGTACAATAAGATGGACTCTTGGCCTCACAATCTATCTCGTTATGACCTTGCACTTTGTTGTTTTCCTGCTCTGCACTTTTTTTGGTGGCTTTTAACTTTATTCTGCGTGATTATTGTTTTACCTTCCACAAGCTCAATGCACTGAGTAATGATTTGATCTGTACGAACAATATGCAAGACAAACTTTTTCACTGTACCTTGGTACACAAGACAATAATAAACCAATATCAATAGTATTTTAGGTAAGTTGGGAACAATGTTTGTATGTGCGGATTTTAACAAGAAGAAGCAATCTTTTAAGTGCAGCAGAAAAGGTTGTTGCACAAAACAGGTGGTGATGAATTTGGGAGAAATATAGGATGATGCACAAAGAATTTATCAAAATGCAGAATACAGAAAGTGAAAATAAGATGGTGTTTACACACGGATGGGTAAATGAGAAGAAATTGCTTCAAAAAGCAAGGGACATCTTTGGAAATTTCTTCCAGTATTGTCCAATCACGGAATATATTCAAGGTTTGGTTGGATTTTTGGACTCTCAGTAAATCAGATGTTATGTGGTTTGGGTAAAGATTCTGAGTTGAGATCAGTGATCGACCATGATTTTTTTGAAAGTTGGAATAGGCTTGAGAGCTTCATGGACTATTTCTTCTCTAACTTCATATGTTTAATGGAATATGAAGTTATGTTGCCAGATCATTTGAACAAAATTTGTACTCAGGCCACTTTCTGGTTTGTCTGGCCAATTTTCTTTTCTTTTTTTACCAACCTCGATTTAAATTGTAGCTTTTTCTTAATAATTGTGATTGAAAGCAGGTCTTGAGAAATCATGACAAAATTCAAAAGTTATATTTGAAAGAAATGTTCTGTTCATTACAAGAAAGATTCACAATCCTTTCTGTCTGTATCAGCTTGCAACAGTGGAAACAAGGTACTCATGCATTTTTGAAATATGGTGAAGTAACTGAATCATTTGAGGATGTAATTAATTTGCTTTACAGAATCATTGAAGAGTCTTTTTTGGAAACTACATTTAAACAGAAGTTTAAGTTACAAGCTTGATGGATTGCTAATGTATTTCTGACAAGGACAATTGAAGTTTAATATCAAGTACACAATGCTCTGGGCAGAGTGAATGGATATTAATCTAAGCTCACTACCATCAGAGATATATTGCAAAGCATTAAATAATCCACTGAGCCAAAAAAACATGCAGACTTCTTTTGTAGATAATATCCATGCTTCATTATTTCTGATGTTTACTTGGTGTCAATCACATACCATGTGCTCTTACAGTGTGTTTCCGTACTCTGGGCAGAAATTGGACTTTCTAAGTTTGCTGATCACTCATGAATAAACTGGGAACACATCACATATGGATTAGAAATGAGATAGTCACTATGACATATTGTAGATGTCTTGATTGTACATCTGCTAGCTTCACATCGTAATGGTCAGCGTTAAGTTAAATGGTTCAGGGTGTTCCTTTCACTGTTTATAGTCTTCTTACTCAATTCTGAACTGTATTCTGAGATGACAAGTCCTTCAATCAGTTTGTAATGACAAGGAATGACGTATAACAGCTATGTGAAACTGAAAATGTCCAGATACACAGGAGAGTGCCATGGCCTCTTCCCCTTCATTTCCCTTCACTTTCATGACAGGCCTTTGTGCTACTGAACTGTAGCTGCCTTGAGAAACTTCTTCAAGTTCTGCCTTCCCTGTCATGGATGATCAGGCAACTGTGAGCTTCTTCGACAGTGTAAGCAAGATCTGGAGAATAAAGATAAAGGTTTAAAGATTAGCTTTATTCACCACACGTACACCAAAAATCTCAGGGCTGTATATGAGATATATATATATTTTGATAATAAATTTACTTTGAACTTTGATGCACTGTCACACTATCCATGATTATTTATGAAAAACATCATAGCACTGCTTTTAATTGTATTTTACTCATTTTCACAATTTTTTGATGATAGATTTACAAGAACTTGAAACCAGATTTTTAGATAAGTAATTAGACTTCTACCAGGAGATCTTGGTAATGGCAATAATCATTGAAGAAAATAGTCAGCTTTATCTTCATAGTAAAATAAATGTGAATCAACAACCTTTCTACCTTTTTCCCAACTTTTGTTTCATTATCTGAAGGTTAGTTGTATTTTATGATTAAGTTTAGCATGCTTCAATGTACATTTTTTTCGGAGTCTATGATTAAAGTAACATTATTTTATCTGAGCAAATAGTTCTCTTTTTATCTTTGCCTATATGGGAAATAAGAATGTAAGAGCATATGTAATAGAAAAATGGCATTGTCTGTAGATTAGGCACAAGCTAATGTAACTTTCCTGGGCTAAGTTCTATGTAAATACTCCCTCATATCCACAAGCAGTCAGCTCTACTTGGTAACTTGGTTGACTTGATAACTTCATTCACTGTCCAGGCCCCCCATCCCTTTTTTTGTCAAGCTCAGCTTTCTAACAAAGCAGCTGGCACACATAGAGATCAAAAAGTTATTTTTGATTGAGTTAAAATTCCAACCAATATTCTTTGTTCAGCTTCTTATCATAAATGGGAACAGGTCTTCAGTTCTTATTGTTAATAGCAAGCAAAAGACAGTCTGAATTTAAAAGGACAGCTTTGCAAACAAACAACACTGTCTATAGAACACAAGATACTGGCCCACAGCATGGTGCTGGTTGCAATGTCAGACAATGGAATTGTGTTAATTGGCCCGATTCAAACCAGACAATGCTAGTTAAATTATTTAGTTCAAGGAAGCTTGCAGACCAGATTGATACTACCGCTTAGCATATCAAATAGCTAATCTATTAATAGTTAGAAGCTACATGTACTCAGAGAATCAGCATTGGGTATCTGGGAACTCTGTCTTCATGAGCTTTCAGACCACTGGTGTGAAAAGGTATCTGAAAAAATATCATATGCTGTTTGAAAACACCAAAAAAAACTGTATAAATGTGAGAGAGCGGTGAGGCTGGTTTGGAATGGTCAAGGGATAACAAGAAGAATGACAGAAAGTAGAGGTGACTAGAATCCATTCCTCTGCCTTTGCTTTCTGTTGCAGACAATTTGTTCATTTGTACTCTTGTTGGTATGTCTTTTTAGCTTAGAGAAATTGTATCTGTGCTTTGAAACTCTTTTGTGTTTTAGAGATGATTGTAATTTGGAAATCTTTTATAAGATAGAAAATCTCTGAGTTTTAAATGTTTTCAAGAATTTTGTCTGGATTTAAATGTGTATCACTAAAAAAAATGAACTGGGTTTTAATTACGTTGTTAAATGTAAGTTTCCCCACCTTGGTAGGGAAGGGCGACCCATTGCTTAAACAGTAGGTATTGGTGGCTAAGTTCATTATGGATAAACCAGGAAGTGAACTAGTCTTTGAAAAGTAGGTAGCTACAGTATAACCTTCCATTAGTGATGGTACCCAAAGCTATCTATATCAGGCAGGGGTAAAGATCTTTGTTTGAGTTTAGAAATTTGTGGTCAGCAAAGCCAAACCATCACACCTTTCAAATACAAAATTCATATCATGTTCTCATACCTCAAAGGACATCAATATGTCCATTGTGCATGTGAGCAACACTGACTATTCCCAGTTCTATAACTCCAAATCTGGCTTCCATATCCTATGGGAACAGAAAATGTACTCTAAGTACATAAGAAACAGGAGCAGGAGTTGGCTAATTGGATTCTGAATCCCTTCGGAATCTTCAATAAGATCATCACAAAAAATCAATAGGAATAAGGCCATTAGCTTCTCCAAATCTTGTTCCTTAAATTCAATATGAAAGCTAGAATAGGTAAATTAAGTTGTTTGTATAGTTTTTGGTGGGTTCTGTGATCTTTCACTTAAGAAAGATCAAAATATTTCAGTAAATAAATATGCAAACTAAATGCATCAATTCTTATGCTCATCACTTAAAAAATAAATAAATGAACTAAAACAATGGAAATTTAACAATGTATAGTAGGTTATCAATTACGTCTATACAGGTAGGTAAATAGTCACATGTTTTCTCCGTGAAGTATGACTACACCAGCATCACTTGAATATTATTTTGCAAGAGACTGCATGCACTTACTATGGAGAAACACATTTGAAGACAGGCATCTGAGACATTGCTGATTCATGTACAGGATAATGGGAGAAAAGGGACTTTATAACATCAACAAAACTGAGATCCTCTATTGAGCTGTATCTCCTGCAGTGCAACCCAACCCCAACAATAAAGCTTCACATCTGAATTCTACAGGATGTAGGTCACTTTCAATATCTTGTGAGCCAGCTGTCACGTGAAGTGAGCTGTCAGTGAAGAAATTCACTCCAGTGCATTAGCATAGCCTTTGACTATCTGAGGAAAAGTGTGTTTGGTGATCAAGACCTTAAATGTGATGCCAATCTCGGTCTGCCGAGCAGCAGTGATCCCTTCTTCAATATATTAATCAGATTCATGGATTATGTGCAGTAGGCAAGTGAAAGTTCTGAAGCAGTACCATTAATGCTGATTCCACAAAATCCTCCAAATCCTTTGGCAGGACAGGTTAATCAATATCAGCATCATACTCTGGCCAAATTCTCCAGTTGCATGGGTGTAATTACCCTCTTCTTCCTCTGATGTTAGACATGCAAATGATGTGCTCTGTGCACCAGAATCCTGATGTAAGCACGTGACTCCAAGCTTTGTCAAGACAACAGAATCATAAGGAGATAGAGAAAATAATTTAAATGTACAAACCAGTTGTGCTTGACAATAAAAATGTAATCATCCTCACTGCTTCCCTGGAATCCCTGGCCCATGACCACTCAAAATGGAGAAGGAGCATTTAGGACAAACTTCAAGCCTCTTCATCAAGAGCAAGTACAAACCCAGTGAAAACAGCAGAAGCAGGTGACCACCTGCTTACCCCATGGTAGCAGAGATTATGGATCCTAGATTTCCCATATCAGCCACTTCCAAAACCAGTGAGCTGGTGTGAAAACGTGTAACCCGTGAATCTGAGGGAACCCCTGCCAAGAAGAAAAGCAACAATTCTATTTCATAGCTGATGCGTGGTGCTCATTAGCAAACGTGGAGCTTAATCTCATGACCTATTTTTAGAATGGCTAAAACTGAAAAAGAATTACTCATTCAAGAAATTGTGTGTAACTTAGAATTTACAGATATTACTTTCTTCAGTAATAGTCTTGTATATCACTGAGTCAAAGATGATCCACTTATAAATTACTGGAGTGCTAATATATTTTCAAAATGACTTAATGTATAACAAATGATCCTGAGACATAGAACTGTTTCAACCAGATATGATTGATGGTCCATCATTCCTAATTCAGTATTTATACTGCTGGCTAGTCCGTTGGGAATATGCATCATCCATCAGGGTATTATTGAATTCAAAGAGTGTATGGCACCTTCATTTTAACAAACTAAACGGAAAAGCTAAATAGAAAAAAAAATTGACAATCAGCCATGATTCTATGATAATGCAATTAAGCCTTATCTCTCCTGAGATAAATGTAATTGTCAAAACCACCACAGCCTGTAGGTCATATATTTTGCACATTCAAAATAATAATGATGGATCTATAATTTGTTTTTTTTTAACTTATTCATTCAGAAAATGTGCTGTACATTCCTAATTGCCCTGGAGATGAGGAGACAGATAAAGGTCGATCACAACGGTGGTCTGGAGTCGCACATAGGTGAGGATGGCAAATTTTCTTGCCCCGAAGGATATTGATGAAACAATTGGGATTTTTACGGCATCCAATAGTTACATGGTTATTCTTACTGTGACAATGTTTAATTCCAGATTTATGTAATTATTTGAATTTAAGTTCCACAGCTGCTGTGGTGGTATTCAAACTTTTATTTTGGAATTAACGTTCCAAGCCTTTGGCCTTCAGTCCAGTAACGGAAATACTACACCAATAATCCTTATCTGAGGACAATACCATTAAAGCTTTTCTGAGGTAAGATATGATGTAGGGATTGAGCCAAGCAATAGATTTTGTCCTTAACTTTGGAAATTGGGGGAGTATCCAAAGCAGCCAGTTGGACTGATGCTTTCTTTCTCCTAAAGACAGGGGATTGTCACATTAGTACTAATGTCCAGGTAGGAAAATAGATGAATGGAAATAAGCGAACTTGGCTTTATATTTTTTCATTGCTGTTTTATGCTGGGGGCAACCAATAATAAAATTACTCTACTGTGGGAGTTAAGGGGAATAAAGCATAATAGCTTATTTATTACAATTATAGCCAAATAAGACCATAAGAAATAGGAGCAGAATTAGACCATTTGGTCTATAGAGTATGCTCTACCATCTCATCATGGCTGATCCATTTCCTTCTAAACCCCAATTTCCTTCCTTCTCCCCAAAACCCTTCATGCCCCTGACTAGTCAAACAACCTTTGCCTTAAATATACCCAATGACTTGGCCTCCACAGTCACCTGAGGTAACGAATTCCACAGATTACCCACCTTCAGGCTAAAGAAATTTCTCCTCTTCTCCATTCTAAATGGAAATCCTCTTCTCCTATTATCAGGCTGTGTTCTCTGGTCTTAAACTTTCCCATGGACTGTCAATGTTCTCTTCATTGTGCACTGGCTAAACATAGAACATAGAACATAGAATAGTACAGCACAGTACAGGCCCTTCGGCCCACAATGTTGTGCCGACCCTCAAACCCTGCCTCCCATATAAGCCCCCAACTTAGATTCCTCCATATACCTGTCTAGTAGTCTCGTAAACTTCATTAGTGTATCTGCCTCCACCACTGACTCAGGCAGTGCATTCCACGCACCAACCACTCTCTGAGTAAAAAACCTTCCTCTAATATCCCCCTTGAACTTCCCATCCCTTGCCTTAAAGCCATGTCCTCTTGTATTGAGCAGTGGTGCCCTGGGGAAGAGGCGCTGGCGATCCACTCTATCTATTCCTCCTATTATCTTGTACACCTCTATCATGTCTCCTCTCATCCTCCTTCTCTCCAAAGAGTAAAGCCCTAGCTCCCTTAATCTCTGATCATAATGCATACTTTCTAAACCAGGCAGCATCCTGGTAAATCTTCTCTGTACCCTTTCCAATGCTTCCACATCCTTCCTACAGTGAGGTGACCAGAACTGGACACAATACTCCAAGTGTGGCCTAACCAGAGTTTTATAGAGCTGCATCATTACATCGCGACTCTTAAACTCTATCCCTCGACTTATGAAAGCTAACACCCCATAAGCTTTTACCCTATCCACCTGTGAGGCAACTTTCAGGAATCTGTGGACATATACCCCGAGATCCCTCTGCTCCTCCACACTACCAAGTATCCTGCCATTTACTTTGTACTCTGCCTTGGAGTTTGTCCTTCCAAAGTGTACCACCTTACATTTCTCCAGGATGAACTCCATCTGCCACTTCTCAGCCCACTTCAGCATCCTATCAATGTCTCTCTGCAATCTTTGACAATCCTCTACACTATCTACAACACCACCAACCTTCGTGTCATCTGCAAACTTGCCAACCCACCCTTCTACCCCCACATCCAGGTCGTTAATAAAAATCACGAAAAGTAGAGGTCCCAGAACAGACCCTTGTGGGACACCACTAGTCACAATCCTCCAATCTGAATGTACTCCCTCCACCACCACCCTCTGCCTTCTGCAGGCAAGCCAATTCTGAATCCACCTGGCCAAACTTCCCTGGATCCCATGCCTTCTAACATTCTGAATAAGCCTACCATGTGGAACCTTGTCAAATGCCTTACTAAAATCCATATAGATCACATCCACTGCACTACCCTCATCTATATGCCTGGTCACCTCCTCAAAGAACTCTATCAGGCTTGTTAGACACGATCTGCCCTTCACAAAGCCATGCTGACTGTCCCTGATCAGACCATGATTCTCTAAATGCCTATAGATCCTATCTCTAAGAATCTTTTCCAACAGCTTTCCCACCACAGATGTGAGTCTCACTGGTCTATAATTACCCAGACTATCCCTACTACCTTTTTTGAACAAGGGAACAACATTCGCCTCCCTCCAATCCTCCGGTACCATTCCCGTGGACAACGAGGACATAAAGATCCTAGCCAGAGGCTCAGCAATCTCTTCTCTTGCCTCATGGAGCAGCCTGGGGAATATTCCGTCAGGCCCCAGGGACTTATCTGTCCTAATGTATTTTAACAACTCCAACACCTCCTCTCCCTTAATATCAGCATGCTCCAGAACATCAACCTCACTCATATTGTCCTCACTATCATCAAGTTCCCTCTCATTGGTGAATACCGAAGAGAAGTATTCATTGAGGACCTCGCTCACTTCCACAGCCTCTAGGCACATCTTCCCACCTTTATCTCTAATCGGTCATACCTTCACTCCTGTCATCCTTTTTTTCTTCACATAATTGAAGAATGCCTTGGGGTTTTCCTTTACCCTACTCGCCAAGGCCTTCTCATGCCCCCTTCTTGCTCTTCTCAGCCCCTTCTTAAGCTCCTTTCTTGCTTCCCTACATTCCTCAATAGACCCATCTGATCCTTGCTTCCTAAACCTCATGTATGCTGCCTTCTTCCTCCTGACTAGATTTTCCACCTCACTTGTCACCCATGGTTCCTTCACCCTACCATTCTTTATCTTCTTCATCGGGACAAATTTATCCCTTACATCCCGCAAGAGATCTCTAAACATCAACCACATGTCCATAGTACATTTCCCTGCAAAAACGTCATCCCAATTCACACCCGCAAGTTCTAGCCTTATAGCCTCATAATTTGCCTTTCCCCAATTAAAAATTTTCCTGTCCTCTTTGATTCTATCCTTTTCCATGATAAGGAAACATTCCAATCCATATTGAGCATGTTTTTCCCATTCACAAGATAGCTCTTTTTCAGCCATACAATATTTGCAATATTAAAGTCATCTTGGTTGTGGGTTCCTTAATCGGCCTTTTCCCAGCACCACAATGCATGCTGCTGTCATGAGATTCTGTCTCGCTTATTCGTCATTCCCTTGGGCTCGACCCTCGAACACCACAATCAATCCCATCTATGATGAGCACATCCTTCAAATCTGTGAAAATGTAGTTACCTGCAGTCTGTTAGCAGGTATGTCAGAGGATTCTTCCTGCTTTGATTGCAAGTAAAGGCCTGGTAGTTGTTAATTGTAGTGTTTCTAGAGGGACTGAAGTATTCTTATAATGCACCTGACACTTACACAGAGATTTCATTTGAGGGCTTTATTGTACAATTCTCTGTCGCTGTGGTCAGTGAGATAAAACAAGATCTTTATTTTTGTCTCTTCTGGTTTGTTTTCAATACCTACAATATATAGTGTGAAATTTTCTCTCCACTGTCCCCATTCTTGAGAGGATGTTACTTGCCAGAAAATCCAGTGGCTCTGACATTCTAATTTATTCTATAAATCATGGAGCATGCTGTCTCGCAGTGTATATGCATATGCATTATCTAACTCGGGAGTGACCGTGGCCAGAATTTAACATTCACATTCAAGTATAACATAGTCAACCAGCACATCAGATATCAGCACTCTAAAATCCTGGGTGTCAGTTAAACTTTTGAACCATTTTATTAAATACACAGGAAAATATACATTACTGCTCTGTGCCTTCTACATACAGACAAGCAGGCAATCTCCATACAAAGAGTGGGACCTTTTGCAACTTTCTCCTTAAATATAGTAGAGGTATGTACCCGGAGAGATATATGCCCATGTACTATAAACCTCAAAGGGGTTCACACATGCATATTTGGTATATGTAAAATGATATCTTGTTTATTTGTAAATTTTAACCTGGGAAAGGAGAAGACCATCCTGTGATTTGTTGACCCTCCTGTGATTACTTGAAGTGGTAGCGTGATGGAATCTTTTTGGAAAATCAACAGTTGTAGTAATTTGCAACAAATTAATAACTTGACAACTTAAGAGAGCACTTAAAAAAACACCCTTGGGTATGGCAATGGAGTCATATATAAGGCAGAAATGTAATTATTAATTGACTATAATGTAAATCAAAAAGCTCCTGGTCGTTTCTATCATTTCAGGAAATGGGGAGACTAAGACCAGAGGACGCAGGCTCAATATAGAGGGACGTTCTTTTCGAATAGGGGTGAAGAGGGATCTCTTTAGCCAGAGAGTGGTTAATCTGCGGAATTTGTGCTGCAGGCCAATGACTGCCAAGTCATTGGGTATATTTAAGATAGAGGTTTATAGTTTCTTGATTAGTCAGTGCATGAAGGGATATGGGGAGAAGGCAAGAAACTGGGACTGAGAGGTAAAGTGGATCAGCCATGATGAAATGGCGAAGCAGACTCGATGGACCAAATGGCCTAGTTCTGCTCCTGTGGTCTATATTTTGTAAAGGATATAGATTTGTAGGATATCAATGCTTTCACCTTTAATGTTTCTGGGTCCTTGGATGAGTTCACTGAATTCAGGGTTTAACTCCGCAGGACCCAGAGACCAAGAACCACAAACAAACTGATCACTTCTCTAAATTTACCAGCCATGTTGGTTTTGCCTGTGTTCCTCTTGACTCAAGTATTTCAAGTCACAGTTCAGAAATGAGGATAACATTGAATTGAGTAGCATTGGTTCAAGTGCCAAACTGTTGGAGGAACCAGCTTTTGAATGAAATGTTAAACTGAGTTCCCATAGGTACATGCAGGGGACATAGGCAAAATTTACCCTTTAAGTAATAATATTGAACACTTTTGTCATGCCTCTATTAATGAAATCTAATAATGCATATCACCAGGAATAGAATCCCAGGTAAAGACCTTATAGAGTGGACATATGGTAATACAAAACGACGGTATTACTTTCAATGCACAAGGTTAAAATATCTGATAATGTGCAGATAGGGAGAAAATACTCATTATCAGAATTGGCAAAAAATATTTTAAATGATGAACAATTTTTTGTATGTCTACCAAATTTGTCTTTATCTGTCCGCATTAATTTGCAGTCTTAACAAGGATAACTATCTAGGAGAGTCATTTTCTCAAGGGTTATCTGGCTTGCCTATCTGTACTTCAGACAAAATCCCATTTTATGTTACTTGTCATGTACCCCGTGACGGGTTCAAGAACCAGCAGAAATGGAAAACACTTTGGAATCCAGTATTGCTATTAACTAATGCTATTTATTAGTAACTAAGCAACACAGTAATATAAAATCAGATATCTAAAACAGGTTAGCAATGATTATATATAAGTAAGTGTGGAAATATATGAAAACCAAGCTTCTTCAAGTCTAGGGGTAAATAGATAGTTTTATGATGATGAGTAAAGTTCAGTTCAGTTCGTGGTATTGAGTTGAGTGGTGATGGAGAGAGAGAGAGAGGGAGAGAGTTGAGTCTTCAGGTGAGCTGATGCTGTCAATCTTTCTGTTGTCCTCCGAAATCCTTTAGAAGTCACTGACTGTGACCACAACGAAGGGTTCCGTTCTTCAATCTCAGCTCTCTGGGTACACAGCCATAGATCTTCCGACTCCCACGACATACCGAACTTCAATCCGCCCCTCTTCAGAGCCACAAAATCTCAAACCTCCGAAAGCAAACTAGGCTCTTGGGTCACACACACAAAATGCTGGTGGAACGCAGCAGGCAGGCCAGGCAGCATCTATAGGAAGAGATATAAATGCTTCCTGGCCGCTGCATCCTACCAGCATTTTGTGTGTGTTGCTTGAATTTCCAGCATCTGCAGATTTCCTCATGTTTAAGCTCTTGGGCCACATCCTTGGCATGTCGAATAATGGCCAGTCGTGAAACCCCGAGAGCAGGTCCCATTCCTGCTAAGAACCAAAGTCAGCATGTAACTCTAGGTCAGGTTCTTCAAAAGAACCCTGAAAAAGGAAAAATAGATATTAAAGATGGAAATAGAGCTGTTTCCAAAGCAAGCAAAGGAATCACCATTTAGCGCCATCATGACTAAGCTCCTGTCATGATTTATGTCTATGCTTAGCACACATGTGGGGGTAAGAGGAGGAGTAGGATTTCCTAAGCAGCTGCATTGCCGGTCTATAGTTATTTATTTATCTATTTATTTATTTAGTGAAACAGTACAGAGTAGACCCTTGCAGCCCTTCGAGCCATGCAGGCCCAGCAACCCCTGAACCCTGATTAACCCTAACCTAATTATGAGCCAATTTACAATGACCATTTAACCTACCTGGTGTGTCTTTGGACTGTGGGAGGAAAGCCATGCATTCCATGGGAAGGACGTACAGAGACTCCTTACAGTATGGAGCCAGAATTGTACTCCAAACTCCAGAATGCCCTGACCTGCAATAACATTGCACTAACTGCTACACCTCCATGGCAAAAAAGAGACTCTGAAATTAGACATTTTCATTGTACTGAGATGAACCAGGGGTGTCCAATGTCTGGCAAGAGTTTTGTAAACAAATATTGCAACAATAAAGCTAAAAGAAAACAAAAGTGGAGAAATATTATCTCAAAAGTAAAATCCAATGTTATAATCAAACTAAAATGGGCTGATTGCTAAAAGCCAAAACTAACATCATCAAAATGTTAGGATTAGCAGATTCAAAACTATATTCAATGTTTCCAATGTAGGCATGTGTTCCTTTCACATTTAAAGGTAAATTTTAACCCGTGGAAGGAATAGCACACTGCCCAATTAAATGTGCATCACAGAAAACTTCTTCTCTCTGTAATCTTCATAGATTCTTTCTTAAAACTGGTCAAGGAACAAATCCAAACACCATTATATATTTTCCACAAACATAATTGGAACTTCATGTTTCATGGAATTTCATATTTTCTAAAACAGAACACAATATCGACTTTACTGATAAATTTTCAGTTCAAAGTTCTTTTTGGCACTGCCACAGTACGGGCTTCAAGCTATATTGAAGATGAAGGATTTTTTTTGTCATTCATCACTTAATGCTGTGACATCTCTTATGTTACTATAGTATTCAGCTTTGTTTTTCTTGATGCATTTGTTCCTGATGCTTTCACTTTTTTAAAAATTTTCAAATACTTATAAATCTTCCCACAGCTGAGAAGTGGACAATATAGAATGGTCTTCCAGTAAAATGCCCAGCTGCATTGGATGCACGAGGCTCACTTATCTGTGATTGTGATTTCCTCTGATATTTCTTCATCAGTGCCAGAAGTCTCAGGTGTTCAATCACTTTGCACTCATTACTTGTCGAGATATTACAAGCAGTAACTTATTCAAGGCTATGGGAACTGTAACTGACATGTGGCTGCTCTTTCCTTCTGGACAGCTCTGTTATTCCACTTAATGGAGAACAGTGATCTTCTGAATCCATCTGTCATTGCTGTATCTATGTGAATATCAGTCAGACTGTTGAAGTCAGTGCCTACTTGTGACAACCTTCCAGCTTTCAGTACTATAGATATGAATATTATGAAGATTACCTAGTGACATCCTTGTATTATAATATCTGTTGTTGACACCCAGGTCCAGTAAGATATGCAGTATTAATGTCAGGAGGAACACCACCCTTACAAAGGATTGCATCTCTTCCGTTCATTCATCAGCTGTGCCATCCACTTCACCGTGTGCTTCTTTTGGAACATTATTTCTAAATGATGGCAGATGTCTGTATGTGATGCTTAAAGCAAGTGTGAACAGTGCCAGGTGCAGCTGGCTTCCTTGGCACAAGAAGCTAGTTGATTCACTCTACCTAAAAAGGATTTAAGGGGAATTCTGAATATTTCATAACACACTCTTTAAGAAACTGAATTACCACAATATAGAGAAGGATACCATTTTCTATAGACACAGTGATGTAGGATGAAGCAACGTATAGGACTCAGTCGAACAGAATTAAAATCTTTAACAATGTCTCCTAATATGGAAGGTTGTGCTTGTATGCTTATATTGGTCTCTCTTGAAAGCTTCAAGGGTGTTTCACTCGGGTTATTTTGCACATTTGCATCCAGAAAGATGTAAGATTAGATTAGAATGTAGTAAAGTGGCTGGTTGTAAACTGCAAATATTTCAGCGTCAACCAAAGAGTAACTCTAAATTTAAAAAAATTACACGTCTATCTACCTGTGCTGACAGTCAAATTCATTGAGTAAAATTTGGAAAGTTCACTTTCCGTGGATTAGCTTAATATCCGAACTTGATAATGAATGGAATTTTGCTGTCTTCCAATTCACTCAGTCGTAGACGTGCCATGGAGTGAAATGTACTTCTCTTTGAATGGCTAAACTTTAATTGCTCCCTTTAGTTCTGCTGGCCACAGTCAGCACAATTCTCCATTTCTGCGCCATTCATACCAGGTGCTGCAGATGAGATTCCACTGATTTTAATGGAGAGCCTGGTCCTGCAGATGTTTTTTTTTAATTACTTTGCTTTAATATCATGTTTTGGATCAGTCCTCTGCATTTTATTAACTATATGTTTATCTCTTACTTTTAAGAATCATTTTATTTTTAACATTATTTACTTCAGTTTCAATAGTTTTAACATATCTCTGACTGTGATTTAATAATTATTAAGGATCTGTCACAGCCTGATTAAAGGCAAAATTCTATTACGGGTTTGTCTGAGGTATTATCCTAGTCTGTGGCCTTTAAATCATAGAGTGGGCCAGGCAAGCAGAATTACCCCTCCAAAACTGGCTGGCGTAAGTATGACCACTGATGGCAATCTGGACTAAAACATGATACAGCCAATATTTCATAAAGCTTTCCAAACTCGTCCTTTTAAGAACAATTTTTTTATTTGATTGAAAACTGATCATGTCCGTAACCCAGTGATTTATTTTTGTAAGTGGTTTTAGCCATCGATATTGTGAATAATTTACTCACTTTCGAAAACTGTAAGATTGCCAGGATAAACTTTGCTGTGTGTTTACTAATTAATAAAGGAATGTAGAAGAATACATTATGTTTGTTGAGCTTTCTGTCTTTACCCCCATTAAATTTGTGTTTTGTGACTGTATCAACATTCACTGTGGCAAGTTTTCCTAAGTTTCATTAGCTCTGTGTTCCTCATTCTTTTTTGAACACAAAGAAACATAATGCATAGAAAAACTGAATTCATAGTCCAGGTGAATGAACTTCCATAATCCAAGGACATTTCAATTTATCTCTTTCACTATGCTCACCTTTATTGTTTACTATCTGTCTTCTAATTACGCTGACACAGCTTCTCCTTCCATTTGTGCTGTGCAGCTTGCTAAGTTTTTGTTCCCCAACACTTTCTGTTTTATCTCAGGTTTTCAGCATTTGTGGTATTTTGCTTTCAGTGCTTGCTCTCTGGGGCAACATTTCAGGAGTGAGAGGGAACAAGGCAGACTGGTATAGCAGGGTTTTTTGAGAGATTAGGAGCAAGGCTGATGAAATTACAATTGCTGATATTAAAGTGATTAAAATTGAGATGTGCAGAAGGTTGAGGATCTTTGGGGACTGAAGATGTTAAGAGAGTTAGGGAGGGATAAAGCCACAGAGGGATTTGATAAAATGGATGATAATTTTAAAAACTGAGAGAGTAGTAATCATTAGCAATTTTAAGAGGGTTACACATTGGATGAAAATTTAATTAACCTATTATGTGGAAACATTGCTTTATATTAAAAAAAATTCCTTCTCTTTCTTTTTCACTTTATCACTAGCTCTTGCCACTGCTGGATAGACTGTTAGGATTTGTGGAAACATAAACTTAATAAATTTATCTCTGTCAGTATTACATGTCACATCAATTTATTCCACTGAAACTGTTTGTGTTTTATGACAGCTGGATTTAAAATAAAGGGGACTGAAGATGTATTTGTTCAAAGGTATACAGCACAGAATGGAAACTACAGGGCCTATGCTGATTGGCATTGTCACTTTATCCATTCATCAAGCAGACCAGACTTTCAGAATCATTTACCAGATGGGTCGACTCGTCAGTTTAAACACCTGATATGAAGCCATCCGTCATCTGATAACACGATCGTTTGTAAGCAGCTGGCTCCACACTCACAGCCTGACTGCACATGTGATGGACTTGAGCCAACAAACAGGCTTGGCTGTGCTGCAGTCCCTTGATAGGATTTGCAGTCCTCCACTGGACCATGGAACAGGTGGAAGCAGAGAGAATGAAAAAAATTACCATGTGTTGCAGGGATTAGAACACACTCACCACTTCATGTGAATACCAATGAAAGAACAACCTTGATCCTGATGAATGTATGGCTCCCATATAAATGACTACAGATAATTAAAATCAGAAATAAATTATAAAATTATACCATCAAACAAGGGATTGAACACATCATATACCTTCAAATACTTTAATATGCATTTTTAATTTTGCTGAAAAGCATAGGAGAATTCATAGCCAAAGAAATCTGTCAAATTTTCCAAACTATCATTGTAATATTAATTTTCATCAAAAATGTTATTTCAAATGACATTCAAATACAAAACATCTTACTCTGTTTCTTTTCTGAGGATTCAGGGGTAAAAAATCCATCTGGGTCCATGGAGGCCTGAAATTAAGCCGTGGGCCTCATTAACATTTCACTCACGACCTGCCGGCGCCTGTCATGTCTTTACTGGATATGAGCAGCACGTATGTCAGGCTGTTTGTCTCAAAGCATCTGGCCAGAGACATGTTCTGGGAGAAAGGCTGGGACAGGCAACAGCTAGGGTGGCGATCATGTCGACAGCGAAGTCGTGGGAACATTCCTGCTCGTTCTCCTTCCACTGGAAGCTTTCTGTTTTCATTTTGTTTTGAAATAAGCAGCAATTTCACTGGGGGCTCCGGCTGCTGATTCATCTACAATGGCTTAAGAATTCTGATGGTGACAGTTTTCTGCTGCCTACTCATTGATACCTTTTTTGTGTGAGGGAAGTCAAAGGATGTAGTAATAATTTAAGAGTCCAGCAATTCATCCCTAGTCACAGTTAAATGTTACCTTGCAGTTTCAGTAAATTGTACTCTGATTTTGATATTTGGAGAAATTATGCAGCACATCAATACTCCTTCGTAGTATATTTAGCACTACAAACAGGGACGAATTTCCGGACATTAATGCATGCTATCATCTGTCACTTAAATGCCTGAAAAATAACTTGATCCAGATTTTGTTTAAATAGTTCTCAGGCATCCATGGGGTGCGGGATTTGGAAGAATTTATGTGCAGTGAGTTCCAATTAACTTTAGCAATCTTTGTTGTGGGGACTATTGGGAAGACTGATACATATTGGTGTTTTCCCTGGGACATTATCTGATCTCCTTGAACCCGAGTTGATTGCATTGGGATTAAAGCTCAAAGGTCGAAGTAAATTTCTTCTCAAATTTTATATATGAAACATTGGCTAGTGTTTCTTGCAGGTATTTACAGGATAAAAGAAATACAATAGAAATTCATGAAAAGTACATTAGAAAAATGATGAATTCATGAGTAGACAAAGACCCTCAAACAACCAATGTACAAAAGAAGACAAGCTGTGCAAATAAAAACAACACTGAGAACACGAGTTGTAAACAGTCCTTGAAAATAAGTCTGCAGTTCAAGAGTTGAGCTAGGGCTTTACTCTTTGGAGAGAAGGAGGATGAGAGGAGACATGATAGAGGTGTACAAGATAATAAGAGGAATAGATAGAGTGGATAGCCAGCGCCTCTTCCCCAGGGCACCACTGCTCAGTACAAGAGGACATGGCTTTAAGGTAAGGGGTGGGAAGTTCAAAGGGGATATTAGAGGAAGGTTTATTACTCAGAGAGTGGTTGGTGCATGGAATGCACTGCCTGAGTCAACTTGGAGCAGATCCAATTTGCACCTCAGGCATTAGTTAATGTGCTTCATGACCAACCTCTCGAAGCACTCCTTCATGGTGGATATAAGTGCTACTAGAAAATAAGGCAAGTTACCATGATTGATGCCTGTTTGAAGCAGGTGGGTACATCAGACTGCCAGAGGAGAGGTCTATGATGACTGTAAACACTCCAACCAGTTGATTAACACAGGTCTTAAGTGCTTGGCCAGGAAAACTGCTGGGCCAGATACTTTTCTTGGATTTACAACCTGAAGGATACCCTCACATCAGCTGTCAAGACTGAGATCATGAAGTCATAAGGGGCTTTGGGAATTTGTGGAAGTGCCTCCTTGTTCTCTCCATCAAAGTAAGCATTGAAGACATTGAGCTCATCTGGGACTGAAGTCTCATTGCCATTCATGTTGTTTCATTTTGCTTTGTAGTAGGGAATGACATTCAATTCTTGCCAAAAGTCATAATCAACCAAGGACTAGTCGATAGCATATAGGACTGGTGACCCAAGGAAGTATAAGCGGTCCAGGTATGACCTCCAGTCGGCCATCTCATGTGCAAAATGACAATAGTGGACAAAATTTGAATCACAGAGGGATGTTCTATTGGAGTTCCACAATGCCGCTCCTATGGCTTTCCAGTATCTTCACCCAGCAAGACTGGTAAACTGTTTCAATTTAGGAAGTAAAAACTTCGAAAATTTTTGTTTGTTTCTGGAGTCTAAAGGTTGCAGACATGGAACATTCTGCTCAAATAACTTTGGTGAATTACTGCAGAACTTTCAGTAGCCATGACCTGCCAATGATGGTGGGAGTAAATGTTGAAGGTTCCTTTAAATTCAGTGGCTACCTGTGCTGAGCCACTTTCACCACCTTCCATTTGCTGAATTTCCAGTGCACTTCATGGCATTAAGAAAAATCACAAGCATTCCCAAGTCTACCATTCACCAGGTCCAGGCAACACCATTACAAAACAATCAGCAAGTCTCATCAGATTGCTGTATTTGGAGACTTGTACAGACATTAAAGGTAATTCCTTGAATTTTAGCTGTGTGGCCTGATCGTCATGTGCACTGTGACGTACATTCTTTGAGATTTTAATGTTCTTTTAAGTCAAAATTACTCCTCAACAAAATATCTCACTCTAAAAGAGTATACCTAAATACTACTTCTTTGCATGTTTCAAAATATCAGGTATTTTAATAAAACATTTATTTATTATATTTTAGCTACTATTATTATTATTATTATTATCATTATTCCTTTTTTATATAATTGTTTAAAAATTGTACCCCTTGTTACCTGGTTCTCTTTCTGTGAAAATCCTTTCACTTAATTGGCTGCTTGATAACAGCACAGGTTTTGGGCATCTGTACAATATGCCTGGTAGTTCCCTGCATCAGAAAAGTGGAGATTCTTGCAGTGAAAATCACCAGATCTTTGTCAAAAGTGTTTTTCAAGGTCAACAGCCATTAGAATTGCTTTGCTAGAGCCTATCAATTTTGAGACTCTTTTGAAACTCCCCGTGGACCCTCATCCTGGCATCTTTTCAGCTATTGTGTTCTAAAGCATAACTTCACTATCTATTAAAACAATTCTCATTTTACTTCTGGTTCTTTTGTCAATTATTTTAAATCTGCGATCTGTAGTTCCCAGACAATTTTAGAAGATACTTGTACTATTGAAGCTTATTATTCCTGTCTAATCTTTCATCTCAATTCCTCCAATATCTTTGTGTAACTTGTTTCCCTTGCTAAAAGTCTTCTGCATTCTCCTTGGAATCTTAGCTGAAGTGTAGTACTCTGAAATGTGCGCAGGGTTAACCAGTTATTTGTAAAGCTTTATCATGAATCAGTTTTTAATTAATTGCTGTTATGTACAAAATCAGCTGCTCCAAATATATTCCCAATTATATTATCAACATATCCCATTGCATTTAAAGATTTGTGATTTACAACTATAAGGGTTCTTGTGCTTCAGTTTTGTATTGGTTAGGTCATTCCTTTTCTCTATTGTTACATTAAACTTATCTGCATTAAATTGCAACTGCGTTTGTCTGCCTATTTCATCAAGCTGTCCAATTCCTTTGGCACACTGCTACTAAATATTTTCTTTTGTGGCAGTATTGAGTCCTTATTCACTGGACCACCACCATAAACTCTTATTTTTCTATGTCAAGGAATTCTGACATTAGGCACATATTATTTGCCTTCAGCATATCTGTACTACCTCCTCCTATTTCAAATGAGAGATAACTTTGACCTTGGTATATCATGAGTGTATTTCCTAACAATAGTGTTAAACTGACCTGTTCTTGATAAGATTATTATTGACTATTTTTCTGAGCAAGATGAGCGCCACATACACTTTTCAACTCTTCAAGCTGAGTGTGTGTGTGTGTGTGTGTGTGTGTGCGCGCGCACGCGCGTACGCACGCACTTGCACACTATGTAATATGATTATTCATGATTATTACCAACTAAATGCTTCATATCCCATTTTCAATTTCTCCATGTATTAATTTGAACTCCTATTATGAAGACGTGAAGTACATGCTCAGTTCAGCAGTCATGTCTTTTGCCTGCATAATATTTTCTCTGTGGCCTAGCCACTCCTTTAACTCTGCTTCTACTTCTTAAATATATCTGAAAAGTGTGTTTGAAATCCCTACTATACTAGACCACAAAGACATAAGACATAAGAGCAGAATTAAGTCATTCAGCCCATCTAGCCAGCCTCACTATTTCAACATGGCTGATCCATTTCCATCTCACCCCTATTCTCCTACAATCTCCCTAGAACCTTTCATGCCCTGACTAATCAAGAACCTATAATCATTGCCTTAAATGCACTCAATGACCTGGCCTCCACTGTCATCTGTGGCAACAAATTCCACAGATTCGCCACCCTCTGGCTAAAGAAATTCCTTCTCATCTCTGTTTTAGATGGATGTCACTCCATCTTGAGGCTGTTCCCTCTGGTCCTAGACTCCACCACCAAAGGAAACATTCTCTTCACATCCACTCTATCTAGGCCATTCAGCATTCGATAGGTCACAATGAGATCCCCCTTCATTCTTCTAAATTCCAACAAGTACAGGTCCAGAGCCTTCAATAACTGCTCATGTGACAAGCATTTCACACCCAGATCATTCTTGTGAACCTCCTCTGAACCCTCTCCACTGTCAGCACATCCTTTCTTAAATAACGGCCCAAAACTGCTCACAATACTCCAAGTGAGGCCTCACCAATGCGTTAAACAGCATCAGCATTGCATCTTTGCTGATCCTCTTGATCCTCTTTCAAATCCTCTTGAAATGAATACTAACATTGCATTCACATTCCTCATCACTGATTCAACCTACAAATTAACCTTTAGGGAATCCTGCATGAGGACTCCTAAATCCCCTTGCACCTCAGATTTTTGAACTTTCTCCCCGTTTAGAAAATAGTCTATGCTTTTATTCCTTCTACCAAAGTGCATGACTATACACTCCCCAGCAGTATATTCCATCAGACACCTCTTTGCCCATTCTCCTAATCTGTCAAAGTCCTCAACACTACCTGCCTCTCCACCTACCTTCATATTGTCCACAAACTTAGCCACAATGCCATCAATTTCATCAACCAAATCATTGATGTAAAATGTAAAAAGAATCGGTCCCAACATAGACCCCTGTGGAACACCATCAGTCACCAGCAGCCAATCCAAAAAGGATCTTTTTATTCCCATTCTTTGCCTCCTGCCAATCATCCAATGATTTATCCTTGCTAGAATCTTTCCTGCAATACCCTGGGCTCTTATCTTGTTTAACAGCTTCATGTGCCGCACCTTGTCAAAGGCCATCTGAAAATTGAAGTACACAACATCCACCTTTGTCTATTCCACTTGTTCTTTCTTCAAAGAATTCCAACAGATTTGTCAAGCAATATTTTCCCTGAAAGAAACTATGCTAACTTTGGCCTATTTTTTCATGTGCCTCCAAGTACCCTGAAACCTCATCCTTAGCAATGGACTGCAACATCTTCCCAACTGCCCTAGAACTTCTTTTCTTCTGCCTTCCTCTCTTCTTAAAGAGTGGAGTGGTATTTCCAATTTTCCAGCCCTCCAGAACCATTCCTGAAACTATAGATTCTTGAAAGATTATTACTAATACCTCCACAATCTCTTCAGTTACTTCTATTAGCCCTGGGGTGTAGTCCATCAGGTCCAGGAGACTTATCTACCTGCAGACCTTCCAAGTTTTCCAAGCATCATCTCCCTAGTAATAGCAACTGCACTCACTTCTGCCCCTTGATACTCTGGAACTTCAAGCATACTACTAATGTCTTCCACAGTGAAGACTGATGCAAAATACTTATTCAGTTCATCTGCCATTTCCTTGTCTCCTGTTACTATCTCTCCAGCTTCATTTTCCAGCAGTCCAGTATCTAAGCTCACATCGTTTTCACTCTTTATATATCTGAAAAAAACTTGATATTATTAGCTAGCTTATCTTCATATTTCATCTTTTCTCCCCCTATGGTTTATTTTTAGTTGCCTTTTATTGGTCTTTAAAAGCTTTCCAATGATCTAACTTCCCACTAAACTTTTCTTTATTATATGCCCTCTCTTGCTTTTATGGTTATTTTGACTTCCCTTGTCAGCCATGGTTGTGCAATATTGCTGATAGAATACTATTTCTTATTTGAGATATATCTATCTAGCGCCTTCTGAAGTACTCCCAGATACTCCAGACATCGCTGCTCTGCCATTATCCCTTCTAGTGCCACCCTCCAATCAACTTTGGCCAGCTCCTCTCTTATGCCTCTCTAATTCCCTTTTCTCCACTGTAACACTGATACATCTGACCTTAGCTTCTCCATTTCAAACTGCAGGGTGAAATTTATCATATTATGATCATTGTTTCCCAAGGGTTCCTTTACCTTAAGTCCCTAATCATAGCTGGTTCATTACACAACACCCAATCCAGAACTGCTGATCTAAAGAGCCATCTTGGAGGCATTCCACGAACTCCCACTCTTGTGGTCCAGCATCAATTTGATTTTCCCAATCTATCTGCATATTGAAATCCCCCATGACTAATGTAGCATTGCCTTTTGGACATGCTTTTTCTATTTTCTGCTGCAATTTGTAGACCACATCCTGGTTAATGTTCAGAGGTCTGTAAATAACTCCCATCAGGGTTTCCTTACACTTGCATTTTCTTAACCCTATCCACAAGAATTCTTCATCTTCTAATTCTATGTCACCTCTTTCTAAAGATTTGATCTCATTTTTTACCAGCAGAGCCACTCCTCCCCCTCTGCCTACCTGTCTTTCCTTTCAATAGATTATATATCCTTTGGTATTAAGCTCCTAAGTACAATTGTCCTTCAGTTATGACTCAGTGATACCTACAGCATCATATCTGCCAATCTCTATCCATGCTAAAAGATTATCTGACTTATTTTATGTACTGTATGCATTCAAATATAACACCTTCAGTCCTGTATTTGTCACCCTTTTTAGTTCTGTCTCCCTGTTACACTGCAACCCATCCCACTAACTGCAATTTTGACTGTCATCTGCCTGTCTTTCTGGCAGTCTTATTATACACTACCTCTGCTTGTAAACCACCATGAATATCCTCAGTCCTATCATTCCAATCCCCATCCCCCTGTCAAATTAGTTTAAACCCACCCCAAAAGCGCTGGCAAACTGTCCACAAGGACATTGGTCCTCCTTGGGTTCAGATGTAGCTAGTCCCTTTTGTACAGATCATATTTTCCCCAATGATCTATAAATCTCAAACCCTGCCTCCTACACCAGTTTCTCAGCCACACATTCATCTACCAAATCATCCTATTCTTACCCTCACTGGTATATGACACAGGCAGCAATCCAGTGGTTGATATCCTGGGGGTCCTGTTTTTCAGTTTTCTACCTTTATCTCTAAATTCTCTCTTTAGGATCTCCTCTCTTTTCCTTGCTATTTAATTTCTACGAATATGTACCAAAATTTCTGGCTATTCACTCTCCTACTTTCGAATGTTGTGGGTACGATCCGAGATGTCCCTGATCCTGGAATCTGGGAGGCAACATGTCATCTGAGCCTCTCTGTTGCGTCCATGGCCTCACCTATCTACTCCTCTAAGTATGGAATCTCCTTTTACCACTGCATTGTTCCTCTGGCCCCTTCCCTTCAGAGCCACAGAACCAGACTCAGTGCCAGAGATCTGGTCACTGTGGCTCCCCCCGAGTAGGTCATCACTCCCAACGGTATCCCAAACAGCATACCCTGTACTGACCGCCTATTTCCTTTTCCTCTCCTGACAGTCATCCATTCACCTGCCTCCTGCAACCTAGGGGTGACTATCTCCCTGTAGCTCTTACCTATCATCTCCCCAGTTTCCCTTACTCACCATTCACACTTGACTTTCTCTGATATTTTTTTGAATTCCCTATCCACTCCCTGTTCCAAATTAAAAAGCCCTCTGTAAATTATGCTAATGTGTTTACTTTGCTCTATTGCAAAACAAAGACATAGACCTCATGCTGTCAGTCTTAAATGGACTATGAATCAAAGTGGATCAGATTCATAAAGGCAAACTACTGTGATTTCCAGTTATTTCTCTTAAGAAAAAGCATATGCACTCACTGTGAATTGAAATTGAACAAAGCTCACTCCGCTTGAGAGACAAATGCTTCAAAAGCACTGGCAACAGGCATATATAATTTGCAGCAGAAGATCCAACATAAACTCACTTGTAGTGAGAATGAGGAGCAGAATGGCTCAGCACGTTTCAACCATGCCTGCAATTATAATATTAAACCAATGAGTGTATTTTTGTCCTTTTATGCTCCTACAGTTATCCACTGCACTCAGCTCCTAGCAGAATTAAATTCTCGGGCAAAGCACTGGCACAGTTAGAAGAGATGCATTCGCACTGTTCCACTCATCCAGGTTCAATCCTGACCTCTGTTGCACTCAGTGTGGAGTCTGCTTGTTCCCCTCGATCCCATCTGTTTTCCGTGGGTGCTCTACTTTCCTCCTACACTCCAAAAATGTGTGGAACAGGAGGTCAATTATCCCTACTGTGTGGATGGGCGGTAATATCTCTCGGGGTAGGTCAATGTTGATGGAAGGGTGAGGAGGAAAGGTTATGGGGAAAAGTATGGATCATGGGATTACTTTGTGAGTGAGCATAGACTTAATGAGCCAAATAACCTCCTTCCAGGTCATAATGAAATCAGGAATATCAAATACAATGCTCCATTCTTAATCTCTACTAATGAAAGTTGTGAAGTATTAATGTATTGAAAGAAGACTTAGAGCATTGTAGGCAATTCTTACTGATGACACTTATTTTAGAACGATGTCAATTGTTGTTAAATTATAAAAATTTCCGGTAATCTGCAAACAAAATTCCTGAGGCAAACTAGTCCCCTAGCGTGCAAGGCATTAATGATAGATAACCTATTTTCTTCCACTAGTAACAAAAAGACTTAAGTGATAGAACAGGAGTGGGCCATTCAACCACTTACACCTGCATAGATTTTCAATAAATTCCTGACTTTTACCTCAGTGCCACCTTTTTATACTAACCCCATATCCCTCAACCATCTTTCGGTTCAAAGATATTCAAAATGACTATCTGGGTATTAGAAGTAATAAAATATTAAAAAGGAATGTGATGTGTTACGTCAGCTATTACCAACTGGGAATTTTGTTGGCAAGGGAAGAAGTCATTTCTGCATATTCTTGACTATCTTTCTGATGCATGTGTAGGTTATTTTTCCAACTGTGCACAATGCCAGGGATGTAATTAATCACTCAGAGACATGGAAAGCTGCTCACTCACATGCATGTTGTTTATTCCACTCTGGCTAACTACATTGTGCATGTGTTCATACGTAATACATATTCATAACACATTTACATGCATCAGAGTCCCCAAGTTAATTTCCTAACAATGCTTGAGGGAGTGTGATAATGCCTGAGACGGACATTCTCACAAGCTGTTCTTTTTCCTTCAATCTATGAATGATTCTGAAGACCAATAAATTGATAACGAGATCTGGGCAAACTAATTTACTTTGGGTTACCTTTATGAAAAAGAGTTAATAACAACTGTCACAATGGTCATTTAAAAAGCAGATAAAAAGAACAAAGTGTACTTAATCTATAATTTAGAACATATGTATAACTATTTTAAAGTCTGCCAATGGTGGGAATGAAAAACAATAGCAGCATGAAACATGATGATATGAATCCAAATTTTGAAAGAATTTATGGCACAATACATACTTAGTACTACGACTTTGGAGAAAATAACATTGTATTCAATGTTTAAGCATTTAAATAAAAGGCACAACTTGTAACTATCAATATTATTCTCAAGACTGGGCTTGCTTAGACAGTCCCCTTAGATCGAGGATGATTTCTACTCTAGCTGTGTGAGTTCTGAATTGGTTAGTGAGATCAATGTGAGAACTGGGGAATTTTTTATGGATGGAGCATGTGGTGGCGTACGGGATTGATGGATAGTTTGTGAGAGTGTTCTCTGCTTCCGTTTATTCCAGGCCTCTGTGTACTCCCCTGACATAGCCTGACGTTCTCTGAACCACACTGAATGATCCTTCTTCATTGAGTGTGGTCATGGGCAGGAAATTCTTAGGAGTCAATGGGAATATTGCATTTCATAAACGAGGTTTTGTGTACATCTTTGAATGTTTTCATCCGTTCTCTTGGTAAGCTCTTTTTATGAAAGGGCTTGGAATCAAGTCCAATGATTCTATTTGACACAGCTTAATGAGTGTAAATAGAATCTCCAGACTGGACATGGTGATCTGGAGAAGACACATACATTGATTTGCTTGTAACTATACTGAACTTGGATGAATTTACAGTGACAGACGGCATTGGTGGTATTTGTACAATGCCTTGAGACTTCTTTCCTTCATTCAAGCATCTACACTATCTAGAATCCTAGACAGGTACATAGAGCTTAGAAAAATAGAGGGCTATGGGTAATCCTACAGAATTTCTAAAGTAAGTACATGTTTGGCACAGCTTTGTGGGCCGAAGGGCCTGTATTGTGCTGTAGGTTTTTTATGTTCTATGCTTCTATGCTAAATGGGAATACAGTGATTATAGACTCAATTCTAAAGTGTGAAAACATTTTCAAATTTATTGTTGTATAATACACATTTGTAACAATGGAATATAATTTACTTACAATTATTTCTCAAAAATAAAATGGAGCTATTGTATCCAATATATGCTCTAGTGACCTAGAAACTATTCAGCACTTGTAAGATACACTGAACATTAAACAAGTTATAAAGCGTTTTCAAGATTTTGGCATTGCAAGAGGCCTCTGGGTGTGTGTGTGTATATATAACAGCCCTTAAACCTAGAAGACTTCCTCTGCACTGTCTGAAATGCTGGAGAGAACCAACAAAAACAAACAAGGTTCTGGTCTGGATCACTGGACAAATTTCCAAGAGTTGTAGGAGAAAGAAGACAGAGCCTAAGTAATCATTTTCATGTTTCTTTTTATGGTGGGACATTAACACAAAAGGGCACTTGCTGTTGTAATCTCCTGCTGAGATAGCTGGTGTTGTGGGAAGAAGATGGTTTTGTTGCCAAGTTTGCAGATGATATAAAGATTGGTGGAGGGGCAGGTAGTTTTGAGGAAACAAGTAGAATGCAGAAGGACATAGACAGATTAGGAGAATGGGCAAGAAAGTAGCAAATGAAATATAATTTTGGAAAATGCATGGTCATGCACTTTGGTAGTAGAAATAAATGTGCGGGCTATTTTCTAAATGGGGAGAAAATCCAAAAATATGAGATGCAAAGGATCTTGGGAGTTCTTGTGCAGACCACCCTAAAGGATAACTTGCAGGTTGAGTTGGTGGTGAGGAAGACAAATGCCATGTTAGTATTCATTTCAAGAGGTCTAGAATACAAGAGAAAGGATGTGATGCTGAGGCTTTATAAGGCACTGGTGAGGCCTCACCTTGAGTATTGTGAACAGTTTTGGGTCCCTCATCTTAGAAAAGATGTGCTGGCATTGGAAAGTGTCCAGAGGAGATTCACAAGGATGATTCCAGGAATGAAAGGCTTATCATACGAGGAACATTTGATGGCTCTGGGCCTGTACTCACTAGAATTCAGAAAGATAAGGGGGGATCTCATTGAAATCTTTCAACTGTTGAAAGGACTAGACAGAGTAGATGTGGAAAGGATGTTTCCCATGGTGGAGGAGTCTAGGACAAGAGGGCACAGTCTCAGGATAGAGGGGCACCCTTTCAAAACAGAGATGCAGAGACATTTCTTTAGCCAAAGGGTGGCGAATTTGTGGAATTTGTTGCCACATGCAGCTGTGGAGGCCAGGTCGTTGGGTGTATTTAAGGCAGAGATTGATAGGCTCTTGATTGGAGATGGCATCAAAGTTTATGGGGAGAAGGCAGGGAAATGGAGTTGAGAAGGAGGAGAAAAAAAGGATCATCCATGATTGAATGGCGAAGCAGACACAATGGGACAATAATATTGTCTTATTATTTGCTCTATGCCTTTTGGGAATATGAGTTTACCTGCTACCCTCAATGTACCATCCTTGCCTTGAATGCATTTGACTGAGGGTTTATGACTAAGAGCCCCAAATACTCACTTTAGTTAACCAGAATGTTGCAACGGCAGATCAAAGTCCTATGGTCTAATGGTCTTATGGAAAGTCATGGTAGGTGTGAAGAAGGGATTGTGGGTGAAAAGGAGGGTGGAGGTTGACCTGGCACAGTGCTGTGAGTGGTGAGATTTTAAATGAAAATGAACTACTTGGAGCCAATCCCCAGTACTGGACTCCGCAGGCTGTAGCCTTTTAAATTTGATGAAACAGATATTTTGCATGATTAGCTCATATGTTCTGTATGTTTGAATGAAGGTTATGGAAGAGATGTCCAGATATCTACTTCACATATTAAATGACACTCCCCATTCTCTGGCACTGCTATATCTTGGTGCATCAGACTCAAATAAAACCTAAAGCAAAATCATGGAATATCACAGTTTGTTAGACTCCTGTCCTTTGGGTGAAATATTGCTCTGAAAATCCTTGTTTCCTATCCAGTGACTGTCAAGCTACAACCACCTTCTTTCTTGCCTCCCCCAATAACTTAGGTTAGAACCCATCAGGACCTCAGGACATAACCTCCTTAACATAATTTAAAAGACCCAATACCTCTTCTTGATATTAAATACCTCTTCTTGATATTAACATGCAGTAAAATATCAGAAGCTCCTTCCCTGAACTCTGTATCATGCAGGTCCTTCTCTTTGGTGAATATAGATGTCAAGTACTCATTTACTACTGCAGCAACTTCTCCTGGCTCCAGGTGTAAATTCTTTCCTTTGTCCTTGAGTAGTCCTGCCCTTTCACTAGCTACCCTTTTGTTTTTAATGTATGTATGAAGGGCTTTCAGATTTACCTTAATCCTACTCACCAAGGACAATGGACAGCCTTTTATATCCCTTTTTGTTTAGGTTCTTTCTTGTCACAATCAAGAGAAAATGTACAGATGGAAATCCAAGCAACACACAGAAAATGCTGCAGGAACTCAGCAGGCCAGGCGGTATCTATGGTAAAGAATTCAGTCGATATTTTGTGGGTATTGCTTAGGTTCTTTCCTGCTTCCTTTATAGCCTTGTTTGATTTCATTCCTAAACACTGCAAATGCTTCCTCTTTTCAACTAAATTTACAACATCTCTCATCATACAAGTTTGCCGAAATTTTGTGTTTCTACCTCACAAGAACATGCTTTCCTGAGTTCTGAAGGGTCTTGTCCAAAACTGTCAACTATTCGTCACTGAATTCTGATTAGCTGGCTTTTATACAACTTCCACATGTCAAGTGTTAACATACCCAGTGACAGCTGTTCCCAATCCACTCTCCCGAATAGCTGTCTAATACCGCTGTAATTAGACTTACCCAATTTAGCATTTTACCAAGGTCCAGTCTTATCCTTATCCAGAGCTCCTTTAAAACGTGCATAGTTATAATTACTGTTCCCAAAATGGTCTCTCACTAAAATTCCAATTACATCAACAGGCTCATTTCTTATTTCCTTGGTTAGACTATTTGTTTCAAGAAACCCTCCTGAATGCACCTAGCAAACTGTGCCTCATTGAAGCCTCTGACATGAAGTGGAAGTTGGGGGAGGCCCAGTCAATCTTGGGGAAATTAAAGTCACCCACTACAACAACTTGTTGTATTAACACTTTTCCACGATCTGCTTACATATTTGCTTCTTCCTCTACCATTGGCTGTTGGGTGGCCTATAGTCTAAACATATCATAGTGACTGCTCCTTTCTTATTCCTGATATTAACCTATATGACCTCATTGGTTGAGGCCTCCAGGATGTTCTCTCTAAGTGTAGTTGTGATATTCTCCCTGATAAGTACAACTCTCCCACACCCTTTATCATGTTAGAAACACCTAAACCCTGGAACATTGAGCTGCCTCTTTCAATCAAATCTCTATAGTGGCTATAGCGTCATTGTTTTATGTATTAATGCAGGTTCTAAGTTCATCTGCCTTGTATTATCTCACATAGAAATAAATACACTGCACACCATCAGTCTCACTGTGTTCATTAACCTGACCTTGCCCATCCTTTCTTTCAGATTAAATGACTTAAACTCTACCTTCTCCTCAATCCCTCCACTTGCTGACCCACCACTCTACACTCCATTTCATTGCCAAATTAATATAACCCTTCTTATTAACACTAGCAAATCGCCTGTGGAGATATTTGTACTCCTCCCGGTTGGATACAACATGACCATCTTGTAGAGGTTGCAACAGCCCTGGAGGAGAACATAATGATCCAAAGATCTGAAGTGCCCCCTTTTGCACCAGCTTGTTAGCCATGTATTCAACGCTTGGCACAGGATGTAATCCAGTTATTACAGCACTAAAAGCCTATCTCTATTTGAACAGAATGGAAAACTGCCATATTAATGAGAAAAGGAAAATTTCATAAAGTATAAATTCATGAAGGAACACATTCTAAAGTAATTAAACTGTTGCAACATTTTCCAGCAGCATTAAACTATCAATCTATCCACTGTTCTCAGGAGTGGACTAATGGCTATTAATATTGACTCTATTTCAATTTTTTGGGAAATATTATGATAAAACAATTAAAGTTTTAAAAAATTAAAGCAATAGCAGAACTTTACTCTGGGGCTAAATTTTTATTATTACCTCTCTCCTCATGCACATTGAAATGGAGGATGGAAGTTTTTAAACACATTAACTAGATTTTGTTTTGCGAATTGTTGTGCTTGTTGGTCACTTTATGCAAATCACATACGTGTAATAATGCCTCTGAGTTTAAAACAAGGAAATGTCTTCCAGCTGTCAGTGGCTTTGTTCTCAACTGCCAACACCTGAAGCCAAGAGAGCAGCATGGAAAGGTACAAACATTTATGAGGTCTTTGCTTACATTACCTTGTGTGTATATAGAAAATATAAAACATGGTAATATGCCTCACAAAAATTTGTTAACATTTTTTTCTTAGACAAATGAAACTTCTTAATATCAAAGTTAAATAGATGAAGTACAATTTTTGTTCAAAATGCAGCTGATTAATGACAAATCCTTTTCTGAAAGTTATTTCCAAAATGCAGGATAAACAACAAGGGAACAGACCCTCTGACCCACAAACCCATGCCAACCTTTATCCACACATGTACAATATTACTTTGAGTCTGGAACAAGTACAAGATTTTTATCTTGCTGTACATCTTGGCTGCACTACCATCCAGATGGAAAAAGAGGGAAGAAATATCATCTTAAAATGACTGTCTTAAAGCTTGAACTGTTTCAATTGGACCTGCAAAATCTCTGCTGAATTATCATTTCTTTGGGATTTGGTTTTCATTTCATTACAAATTAAAACTGATCTGTGAAATAGATCATTTGTGCCATCTCGGCAAGAAATTCTTTGTCTCTGCACCATACCCACTGAGTGAAATAGCTGGTGTTTTCAAAAAAGTGGTCATTTGCTGCACGCCACACAGTACTATACAGGAGCTCTGGTTGTTAGTACAAGCTGGAGAGGATGCATGCTCTTAGAATGCAGAGAAACAGGAGGAAAGTGAAGTAATATGAGAGGAGTGGTGGACAGTGCAGTCCTCATTAACTGGGATCTTCTCATCCTTGTTGTTTCAGCTATGATCCAGCTCTCCAACCACCTGTTATCTCGATGCCAAAAGTGATCTCTCATCAGTTTTACTTATGCAAGCCCATTCTGCTGTATAGTTTGACACCTAGCTCTTGCCTTGCCTTACCTTGCGCCCTTAACTCCTGGTTGAGTCGTCGGGGCGCCGTCATGACAAGCTTTGCACCAGTCCGTTCCATCTGTTGTGGTTCTGTGGCAGAGCCTGGGTCACCGCAAATGTCTTCCCTGTCTAGTCTCTAATATTGTCCATCCATCTTTTCCTCTGTCTACCTCTCCTTCTTTTCCTCCACAGTTCCTTGTAGAACGGTCTTTGCAAAGCCACTGGATCTTGTTACGTGGCCGTACCATCTCAGCTTTCTTTTCTTCACCATTGTGAGAAGGTCTTCATGGGGGCCAATGTGGTGCTGGATGGTCTTGTGGACCTGCTCGTTTGTGATGTGGTCCAAGTATGAGATGCCCAAGATGTTGCGATAGCATCTCATTTCCAATGCCTGTATCTTCCTCTGTAGCTCTGCTGTGAGGGTCCATGTCTCACATGTGTACTGGAAGATGGAGAATACCAATGATCTTGTACTTCATGGTGATGTTTCTGTCCCTCCATATTGTCTTGAGTTTGGATAGTGCAGTCATTGTCTGTGTTGTTCTTGCCAGGACTTCTGGTCTTGAACCTTCATCACTGATGATTGCCCCCAGGTATTTGAACTGCTGCACTGTCTCAAATTTCTAATCATGGACTGAAATGTCTGTTTTGATGGCACCATTGGCATTTGCCATGAGCTTGGTTTTCTCGGCACTTATTTCCATTCCAAACTTTGTGGAGGCTCTGTCAAGATGGATGATCAGGTTGGCCAGTTTGTCCTCTTTTCCTGCAAATCCATCAATGTTGTCAGCAAACCTTAGGTTTGTGATGTTCATCCCTCCGATGCTGACCACATGATCTTCAAGGGGAACCCTCATGATTCGTTCCAGGAAGATATTAAAGAGAGTAGGGGAGAGGAGGCAGCCCTGACGGATTCCTGCAGAGGTACAGAACCATTCCCCGATGGTGCCCTGAGTGAGCACTGCACTGGTTGCCTTGGCGTAAAGCTGATGGATTGTATGAATCAGCTTCTGCCCCATGTTGAATTTATTCATGGTGGCCCATAAGGCATCATGCCAGACTCTGTCAAACACCTTCTTGAAGTCTATGAAGACATGGTAGAACTCTCTCTGGTGCTGAAGGTGTTTCTCACAGAAGGTGCGGAGGGTGAAAATCTGCTCAGTGGTGCTTCTGCCCTTACGGAAGCCTGCTTGTTCCTCGGCAATGATGTCTTCTGCCTGAGGCCTCAGTCTGTTCAAAATGATTCTGAGCATTACCTTGTTTACGTGGCTGATTAAACTGACGGTACGGTAATTCTGGCGAATTTGGAGATTGCCCTTCTTGGGAAGCACAATGATCAGCGACTGAGTCCAAGGTGTCAGCCATTCACCTGTCTGCCAGATCTTATTGCAGATGGTGGTAAGCATGTTTATCGTGGCCTCTCCTCCAAGCTTCAGCAGTTCAGCAGGGATGTTGTCAACTCCTGCTGACTTCCCGCACTTCAGTGATCATAATGCGGCTTCAACTTCTTCACGCGTCTTTGGATAGTCATCCTCACTGGAAGATTCCTGCACATTCAGCATGCTTGGATCCCCTTTGCTCTGGTAGTTGTACAGTTCTAAACAGTCCTCTGTCCACCTTTCCATTAATTCCTTTCCTTCTGTGAGACTTTTGCCACCTTTGTCTTGGATGGTGTTCACTTTGGCTTGTTTTTCTTTGGTAAGATCTTTCACCAGTTGGGATGCCTTTTTTGTGTTGTCATTGGAGAGGCTGTCTTCAGTGTCCGCACATTGTTCGGCTATCCATCTTTGCTTTGCTTCTTTCATTTCCCTCCTGATATCCTGTTGATTTTCCTGTATTCTGTTCTTCCCTCTGCTGCGTTTTTATCTTTCTTTAATTTCCTTCTTGTGTCACGTATACCCAGTATCTTGTTAGTGACCCATGGTTTAGACTTCCGGCGGCTTTTTCCCAGAATCTTGCTTGCTGTTTCCATCATCACTGTGTTAAAGTTACTTGTGGTGGTCTCCAGGTCTTCTTTAAAGAGGAGTATTGGTGCAAACTTCCCCCCAATCGCTGCCTGAAATTCTTCAGAGATGGCAGGGTCTTTCAGTTTTTCAAGGTCGAATCTTAGCCAGCTGTTTTTTGGCTTGTTGATTCTCCTCAAGCGCACTCTGATATTCATCATGACAAGGTCATGGTCACTGCCCACGTCTGTTCCTGGGAATGTTCTGGTCTTCGGTCTGTTCACACCAGATTTGTGCTGTCTTTGCACCAGGATGTAGTCAATCTGGAGACGTTGACCACTGGGGCCATGCCAGGTCCATCTTCGGATGCTTTGTGCTCTCCAAGTGTGTTCGACAGCACCATGTTCTTATAACTGGCAAATTCCAGCAGGCGTAGTCCCCTCTCATTGGAGGTGTCATTGCATGAAGGGCCGAGGAGATCCCCCCACTCATCTTGTGCGTCTCTGCCCACCTTGGCATTCCACTCACCCTGAATGATCAAAATGTCTTTTTTGTCCACCTTGTCAATGACATCTCGTAGTTTCTTCTAGAATTCTTCAATGTGTTCATCGTTGTAGTCTGTTGTTGGGGTGTAGACTTGTGCCACTGCGATGTTGAATGGTTTTACTCGCAGGTGGATCGTCATGAGCCTGCTTGACACTGGTTGGCATCCTAGGACAGGGTTCTTGATGGATTTGTTGACTAGGAATCCCATGCCAGTGGTCCCCAACCTCTGGGCCGCGACTGATACATTGCTGCGAAGAATGCAGTGGTGCAGCGGTAGTCAGAACGCACCCAGTATATCTTTAAGAAAAAAAGCCGAAATATACAAGCTAATTAATTAGGTGCCTCCCGGCACATAAATGTCGGTGCAGATCAGAGGGGGCACAATCGGCAATCGCCTATGATTTGAGCCGACATTTACATGCCGAGTGGCACCTAATTATTTAGTCTGTTTATTTCGGCTTTTTTGCTTAACGATATGCTGGGTGTGTTCCAACTACCACTGCACCACTGCATTCTTTGTGGCATTGTGTCAGTCGCAGCCTGGAGGTTGGGGACCACTGCCCTACGCCATTTTCATGTCTGTTCTCTTCTCCACTATAATAGAATACATGTCCTTCCTCAGTACGTACTTCTCCAGCGTTCTTCCAACTGGCTTCACAGAGCCCGAGGAGGTGCCAGTTGTATCTTTCCATCTCATGCGTGAATTCCTTGAGTTTCTCTGCTTGGTTCAGCGTTCTTACATTCCATATGACGATTGTGATGTTCCCTCTGCCACGGATCTTCTGTTTCGAATCACCAGTAGCACCTTTATCCCGTCCACCCTGGTGTGAGACGAATAGCGCGGTCATTGGTAACCCGGGCTGCGACCGATCTGGTATGAAGTTGCTTTTTGGTGTGCTCATCATGCGGCGTGTCTTGGCAGCTGAAACCCAGCGGAGCACATCCCTCTCCAGGTTTGACCACAACCGATTTCTTCCAAGTAGGTGGCTCACCTTGGTCGTGAACACATGGCCGTTACAGTTCATCTGAGAAACTTTCCGCCCCGGCCAGTGACTTCATCGTGGAAGTCATTCACCCAGTGGTGCCGTGTTAACACCACCCCCTCATATGGTTTAGCCCACAGCTGAAGGGGTTTACCAGGGTATGGCGCTTGGAGCCAACACGTGAGAGATTTAGGAGATGGATGATGGGCTGGTGATGCCCGTCCACCCTGTCTGGTAGAGAGCCGCATGCCAGATATCAAAGGTACTACCTCTATCCAGAGCCCCCTGTACCTCACCTAGCACTAACTACAGTCAACCCACACAAATGCCCATGTCCTGGCCATAGATGATCTACATCAAAAAATGGCTAATAGCATCAAGAAATAATACTTACATTAGTCCAGGCAGAAGGCAAACAATTTAAACTTGTGTAAAATGTTTATGCAACAATTATGTTCTCTACCCCTTCCTAACAGTCTTTGTGGCTTTACAAGAAGGTTGCTGAGATTTCTACATTCAAAGCTGATTTCTCTTGTTGGTGTTTTGGTGCCAGCAGGCCCTCTGCTGAACTCACAGAGAGGCTGGCAAAAGGGACTGGGGTGCTGGGAGTGGGATGACACTATAAAATATAAGCATGGAAGTGTTTGATCAAAGCACATGTCACTTTCAGCTCTTCCACAACTTACCTGCATTTTGATGTTGATTTGAGGGTCTTGGGTGGGCAACATAGCATTCAAAATGTGCACAACTTCAGTGACAGACTGCACATAAATGATTCACTCAACACACAGGTGGCCAGTCTTTCCACAGTCAAGACATTATTGTAAATATAAAAAATATCAAACCACTCGTGTTCAAAACAGGTTCTTCCCAGCTCTCTGCAAATATTCAGAATATGGCCGGGAGACTTATCAAAACATCTAAAATCCTTTGTTGCTGCTCCAGAAGTATTCAAATGGTTAACAGCATTAATTGTGTCTAGCTGAACAATTGGTATTTTATATGAATGCAGCTGACTTAAAGTCCACTTGAGTGCATACTGGAAGACATTGAATTCTTTCACATACTGGCAATATTTGTTTCTGCTCTCTCAAGGCTATAGATTCACTCTCTCCAGGTATCACTGCAGATGTGAAGTGCACATTCTTGCAGGCAAGAAAGAAAATAAGGAATTTATAAATGAATGCAGTGAGTTGTACTGAAAGGGATAAATGGAGGATATGTATTAATGCAAATATGTGGTTGAATGTCAATAATGAATAGATTGATGACGATGTTATTACATGCTGTGATATTTTAGTGCTGACAATACAGTCTTGTTGGAACAATTCATAACTTGGTTGGTGAATATTCCAGTGTGCTATTTTTCCAGGTCTGATGAGGGCATTAAAGTATATAATGCAGGGGACTACATTATCACTACTAATATCTGCTTTGGCTTTTAAATGTCATTGGCAGGATTCTTCTAATCATTAGGAAATAAGATATGATTGTGGAGCATTCCAATCCCTAACATGACATTCACTGTGTCTTGGGAAGCAACTCAGTATATCTGTGATCTTGCAGGTGCAGCCAACGTCTTGAATCTATTGGATGTTATGTTTGCAATGTGCAATGTGGCCTTAAATAATGCAATTAAAACTGAATTGTCTGCTTTGTCACCACAATTTTTTGAGCGTAACTGATGGGTTATCGGGTGATGACGTCAATGCTTTGTCTGTATTAAAGCGTCTCTGACAAACGCTCTGCAGGCTCTTTGGCTCTGCTGAATGTTGGCAGCCCCTTCCCCACCCCTAATACATTGGTAGGATAACAGGGATATCGAGGAGTAGATAGGGAAACAGATCCTGGAAAGGTGTAATAATAACAGAGTGGTCGTGATGGGAGATTTTAAATTCCCAAATATTGATTGGCAACTCCCTAGAGCAAAGGGTTTAGATAGGGTGAAGTTTGTTAGGTGCGTTCAGGAAGGTTTCTTGACACAATATGTAGAAAAGCCTACAAGAGGAGAGGCTGTACTTGATTTGGTATTGGGAAATGAACCTATTCAGGTATCAGATCTCTCACTGGGAGAGCATTTTGGAGAAAGTGATCATAATTCTATCTCCTTTACAACAGCATTAGAGAGAGATAGGAACAGACAAGTTAGAAAAGCGTTTAATTGGAGTAAGGGGAATTATGAGCCTATCAGGCAGGAAATTGGAAGCTTAAATTGGAAACACATGTTCTCAGGGAAAAGTACAGAAGAAATGTGGCGAATGTTCAGAGGATATTTGTGTGGAGTTCTGCATAGGTACATTCCAATGAGACAGGGAAATTATGGTAGGGTACAGGAACCATGGTGTACAAAGGCTGTAATAAATTTAGTCAAGAAGAAAAGAAAAGCTTACAAAAGGTTCAGAGAGCTAGGTAATGTTAGAGATCTAGAAGATTATAAGGCTAATAGGAAGGAGCTTAAGAAGGAAATCAGGAGAGCCAGAAGGGGCCATGAGAAGGCCTTGGTGGCCAGGATTAAGGAAAACCCCAAGGCATTCTAAAAGTATGTGAAGAGCAAGAGGATAAGACATGAAAGAATAGGACCCATCAAGTGTGACAGTGGGAAAGTATATAAGGAACTGGAGGAAATAGCAGAGGTACTTAATGAATACTTTACTTCAGTATTCACTATGGTGAAGGATCTTGGTGATTGTAGTGATGACATGCAGCAGACTGAAAAGCTTGAGCATGTAGATATTAAGAAAAAGGATGTGCTGGAGCTTTTGGAAAGCATGAAGTTCGATAAGTCGCCGGGACCGGATGAGATGTACCCCAGGTTACTGTGGGAGGCGAGGGAGGTGATTGCTGAGCCTCTGGCAATGATCATCAATGGGGACGGGAGAGGTTCCGGAGGATTGGGGGGTTGCGGATGTTGTTGCTTTATTCAAGAAAGGGAGTAGAGATAGCCCAGGAAATTATAGACCAGTGAGTCTTACTTCAGTGGTTGGTAAGTTGATGGAGAAGATCCTGAGATGCAGGATTTATGAACATTTGGAGAAATATAATATGATTAGGAATAGTCAGCATGGCTTTGTCAAGGGCAGGTCATGCCTTACAAGCCTGATTGAATTTTTTTGAGGATGTGACTAAACACATTGATGAAGGAAGAGCAGTAGATGTAGTGTATATGGATTTCAGCAAGGCATTTGATAAGGTACCCCATGCAAGGCTTATTGAGAAAGTAAGGAGGCATGGGATCCAAGGGGACATTGCTTTGTGGATCCAGAACTGGCTTGCCCACAGAAGGCAAAGAGTGGTTGTAAACGGGTCATACTCTGGATGGAGGTTGGTAACCTGTGGAGTGCCTCAGGGGTATGTTTTGGGACCCTTATTCTTCGTGATTTTTATAGATGACCTGGATGAGGAAGTGGAGGGATGGGTTAGTAAGTTTGTTGATGACACAATGGTTGGAGGTGTTGTGGATAGTGTGGAGGGCTGTCAGAGGTTACAACGGGGTATTGATAGGATGCAACATTGGGCTGAGAAGTGGCAGACAAGTGTGAGGTGGTTCATTTTGGTAAGGCAAATATGATGGCAGAATATAGTATTAATGGTAAGACTACAGTATTAATGGCAGTGTGGAGGATCAGAGGAATCTTGTAGTCCATAGAACACTCAAAGCAGCTGCGCAGGTTGACACTGTGGTTAAGAAGGCATACAGTGTATTGGCCTTCATCAATTGTGGAATTGAATTTAGGAGCCGGGAGGTAATGTTGCAGCTATATAGGACCCTGGTCAGACTCCACTTGGAGTACTGTGCTCAGTTCTGGTCGCCTCACTACAGGAAGGATGTGGAAACCATAGAAAGGGTGCAGAGGAGAATTACAAGGATATTGCCTGGATTGGGGAGCATGCCTTATGAGAACAGGTTGAGTAAACTTGGCTTTTTTCTCCTTGGAGCGACGGAGGATGAGAGGTGACCTGATAGAGGTATGATGATGAGAGGCATTGATCATGTGGATAGTCAGAGGCTTTTTCCCAGGGCTGAAATGGTTGTCACAAGAGGACACAGGTTTAAGGTGCTGGGGGGTAGGTAGAGAGGAGATGTCAGGGGTAAGTTTTTTACTCTGAGAGTGGTGAGTGCGTGGAATGGGCTGCCAGCAACGGTGGTGGAGGCGAATACGATAGGGTCTTTTAAGAGACTTTTGGATAGGTACATGGAGCTTAGAAAAATAGAGGGCTATGGGTAAGCCTAGTAATTTCTAAGGTAGGGACATGTTTGGCACAACTTTGTGGGCCAAAGGGCCTGTATTATGCTGTAGATTGTCTATGTTTCTATAACATTCAACCCAGACTACTGCACAAACCTGGTTTTCCCAGAAACAGAAGCTTTCCCCTTTCAATTCAGACTGGGAGAATTGTTTGATATAAAGCAGAAGAGCACAACTTTTGGAATTGAGAGCAGGAGAAGGGAGGCAAGCAGCAACAGTTCAGAGCGTTTTCATAGGAACTTTCTCCTATCCTTGTTAAGATGCTATCTATGAGACAGATGTACTTCACTGAGGACATCCACAGTGACACCTGCCACTCCAGCCATTTGAGAGATACAGAGTAGATTTAGTCATGCAGGCTAACTTTATGCACTGCTTTTCCCTCATAATATTGGCCTTCTGCTGAATCGTCCAGTCACAGAATGCCACAGTTAGTATTGGTTGTTATTTTGCATTTACTGAATGGGCAGGGGTTCAACAGCCAGCAGCCTCCGTGCACCTTTTACAAGATTATCATTTCTCAACGTGCTGCACTTTCAGAGCACCAAGGCTTTCTGATGTTTTCACTACAAACTCTCACTCAGAAGTGAGAGTGTAAAGGAATTGACATTAGCCAACAGCAACACAAAAGTGAGACAATTTGGAACCAGCACATGTGTCTTTCAAGTGCTGACTGAGGACAAAGAGCAAAACTAATCCCCCTGACTCACCAGAGAACCTGCTTCTTCTCCCAGGATTGCCCATCATTCACCTCCCTTCCCTGCTCAGTTGACTTTTCCCCTTGTTGTTTCCTGTGCCATTGTGATAGGCCCTTCCTAAGAGGGCAAAATCACAACACAGCTGGGCAGTACGTTTGTGAGCTGGTAGAGGTGCTGCCTCACAGTACTTCTGGCTCGGATTCCATGCTGGTTTTGATGCTTTCTGTGCAGAATTTGTATCTTCCCTCTGTGACTGAGTGTGCTTTCTTAGCTGGAGGTTGGTGGGTTAAATTGCTCATCGTGCATAGGCAAGCACAAGAAACTGGGGGTATGTGAAGTAGAGTGAATCTATTGAGGGGAAAATTAATGGATGAATAGGATTGCTTGATAAACCAGCATTGTTTTGATGGACTGAATGTCCTCCTGCTAAGGAAGTCTGAAAGATACAGAAATCACAGTAATAAACTCTAATATCATCCCTAGTTATAATAATTTCTTGCATTATGGTCCACCAGAAGAGAAACGTTTCAGATCGACGGGTTTACTATACACCGTCAGGATAGATCTATAGAGTCTCTCAAAAGCAGAGGTGGAGGAGTATGCCTCATGATCAACTCTTCATAGTGCACAAATATATCAGTGCTGACCCAATTCTGCTCACCAGACCTGGAATATCTAGCAGTTAAGTGCCGTCCTTTGTACCTACCACAGGAGTTCTCCGGGGTCATTTTGGTAACAGTGTACATTCCACCTCAGGGCAATGTCAATCAGGCTTTAGATTATTTGAGCAATGGGATCAACATGCATGAAACAGCACATCCTAATGCCTTCATCATTGTTTTGGGAGATTTTAACCAGGCCAGTCTGAAAAAAATCACTAAGCAACTACCTACCATCAACAGATCAATTGCAATACTAGAGGAAACATCACACTGGACCATTGCTACACCACCATCAAGAATGCCTACCATACTATTCCACACCCTCACTTCTGAAAGTCTGATCACCTGGCTGTACTTCTACTCCCTGAGTACAGGCAGAGACTGAAGTCTGCAGCACCAGTAGTGAGGACCAAGCAGGTTTGGACAAGGAAAGCACAGGAGCGCCTGCAGGACCGCTTTGAATAGGTGGACTGGACTGTATTCAGGGATTCACCTTTGAACCTGGATGAGTGTGCTGCAGTTGTTACCAACTTCATTAAAACCTGTGTGGATGAGTGTGTGCCTACAAAGACTTACTGTACATTCCCAAACCAAAAGCTGTGGACAAACTAGGAGGTACATTGTCGGCTGAAGGCTGGATCTGTGGCATTCAAGTCTGGCAACCCAGGGCTGTACCAGAAAACCAGGTATGATTTCCAGAGGGCTACTTCAAGGGTGAAGAGACAATTTCAAGTGGTGTTGGAGGTGATATCAGATGTACAGCAACTCTGGCAGGATTTGCAAGACATTACTTCCTACAAAGCGAAACCCAATACCATGAATAGTAGCGATGCTTCACTACCAGATGAACTCAACACCTTCTATGCACGCTTTGAAAGGGAGAGTACAACTACAGCTGTGAAGATCTTTGCTGCACCTGATGACCCCTGTGATCTCTGTCTCAGAGGCCGATGTCAGACTGTCTTAAAGAGAGTGAACCCTCGCAAGGCAGAAGGTCCCGATGGAGTACCCGGTAAGGCTCTGAAAATCTGTGTCAACCAACTAGCAGAAGTATTCAAGGACATTTTCAGCCTCTCACTGCTATGGCAGAAGTTCCCACTTGCTTCAAAAAGGCAAAAATTATTCCAGTGCCTAAGAAGAATAATGTGAGCTGCCTTAATGACTGTCACCCAGTAGCACTCACATCTATAGTGATGAAATGCTTCGAGAGGTTGGTTATGATTAGACTGAACTCCTGCCTGAGCAAGGACCTGAAACCATTGCATTTTACCCATCGCCACAATAGGTCAACGGCAGACACAATCTCAATGGCTCTCCACACGGCTTTAGACCACCTGGACAACACAAACAACTATGTCAGGATGCTGTTCATAAATTATAGCTCAGCATTTAATACCATCATTCCCACAATCCTGATTGAGAAGTTGCAGAACCTGGGCCTCTATACTTCCTCTGCAATTGGATCCTCAACTTCCTAATCAGAAGACCACAATCTGTGCGGATTGCTGATAACATATCCTCCTCGCTGACAATCAACACTGGCACACCTCAGGGGTGTGTGCTTAGCCCACTTCTCTACTCTCTATATACACGTGACTATGGGAATAGGCGTAGTTCAAACCCCACCTATAAATTTGCTGACAGTACAATGATTGTTGATAGTATCTCAGATGATGACGAGAGGGTGTACAGGAGTGAGATATGCCAACTAGTGGAGTGGTGTCGCAACAACAACCTGGCACTCAACGTCAGTAAGACAAAAAAGCTGATTGTGGAGTTCAGGAAGGGTAAGATGAAGGAACACATACCAATCCTCATAGAAGGATCAGAAGTGGAGAGAGTGAGCAGTTTCAAGTTCCTAGGTGTCAAGATCTCTGAGGATCTAACCTGGTCCCAACATACTGATGCGGTTATAAAGAAGGCAAGACAGCGGCTATACTTTATTAGGAGTTTGAAGAGATTTGGCATGTCAACAAATATACTCCAAAACTTCTATAGATGTACCGTGGAGAGCATTCTGATAGGCTGCATCACTGTCTGGTATGGGGTGGAGGGACGACTGCACAGAACCAAAAGAAGCTGCAGGGGGTTGTAAATCTAGTCAGCCACATCTTGGACACTAGCCTGCATAGTTCCCAGGACATCTTCAGGGAACGGTGTCTCAGAAAGGCAGTATCTATTATTAATGACCTCCAGCACCCAAGGCATGCCCTTTTCTCACTGTTACCATCAGGTAGGAGATACGGAAGCCTGAAGACACACACTCAGCGACTCAGGAACAGCTTCTTCCCCTCTGCCATCCAATTCCAAAAGGACATTGAACCCTTGGACACTACCTCACATTTTTAAATATACAGTATCTCTGTTTTTTGCACGTGTAAGGGGATTCTTCTGTTATGTTACTGCAAAGGTTAACAAAATGGTTAGTCCCAGGTGGCGGGTCAAGGGGGTTGGAGGTGATCCAGTGGTGGTTAGAAGACTCCCTCACTTGAGCTCCAATGTTGTGCATGAAGTGCTTGAACTTTGATAAATTTGGTACCTTTTATTTTCGTTTTATATTTTATCTCTATTAATTTACATAGTTCCAGTAAGACCCATAAAGTGTAATCATTTAATCGCATATGGTGTATTGTCTGTTATTTGGTGGGGTGGGGTAGGTCACACAGCATCCACACAAACTTGATTACCCAGTTTGGCGGGGCCAAGGGCTGCTTCCCCTAAACGAAAGCGAGTTGAGAGAGCCTGAGGCTTACCAGGGGCTACACACGTTTTTAAAATCTATTCAAAATACATATATTGTAATTGATTTACTTACTTATTATCATTATTTTTCAATTTTTTTCTCTTCTATGCTATGTATTGCATTGAACTGCTGCTTCTAAGTTAACAAATTTCATGTCACGTGCCATTGATAATAAATCTGATTCTGATTCTGAGCTATTGAGGCAAAATTTAAATTCATTGGCAACACAGACTGGGGAGATCAACTATCTATTTTCCATCTTCCATTTGTTCCTTTGCTGTTGAGTTTAGTGCCTGAATGGAGCCTACCATAATATGGGTAAAGCAGATGGACAAATCACTTAAGCAGAGGTAACAAGCCATGGACAAGAAAAATTTCTATCCTTAAAAAGATGTGCAACCTTGCACCTTTCAGGTAACTCTACTGCCACTTGTGCCCAATTTCCAATCATTTTCCAAACACAGCAGTGCACAAGCATATTTAGCATACGGTGCAATGTTTTCCAAATGATTACACAATAAACATTCATTAGTAAAGCAATATCGCAGGGAAGGGAAGCCTTTATGATATCAAAACTGCAGTTCTCAGAGACTGAAGGACATTATGGCTGGAAGTATTTCACAAGCTTTGTGGCTACATGACAGCAGTATCTATTCAGTTGGACCACCAATACCTTTAGAGCTATTGACTGCAATATGCTTGCTAAGAGGGCGGAGAGGAGCTGGAAAACACTTTACCACAGGGATGCCGGGAGGCCTCACCACACACAGGGGTTGGGGGGCTCAAAGGAGATAACAGCAGAACTGAGTGTTCAGGGACAAGCTGAAAGAAATTTCTAAGTGGTCAAGTTTCGTCCAGCATAAAATGCAACATTGTAACATTGGTACTGCTGCAACTTTGAGAGACATACACTCAGTGGCTACTTTAAGGTTTAAAAAGAGAAATTTTCAACGGTTCTTGTTTCAGTCGAAGCAAGCAGCTGATAAGAAGGGAGTGAAGAAATCGGGTAGAAAAAGTCCTTTTTTTTTAAACACTTCTCGGGGAGAAGGGTCTGCACTGCGCAGGCGTATGACGTAGCGCGCCAAGGTTTAAAAGCAGACCTCCATATACAGCGGCCATCATTGTAGCGGCCATCATCGGAGTGGACTGAGTCAGAGTGGGACGGCTTTGGCTCAACAGGCTTCGGCAAGAACAGGCAGAGGCCAGCGTAGGTTCCGGTAAGTTTTTTGTTCAGATTGTTTAGTTCAGTGAGAATGCCAGGCAGGATGTTGGAATGCTCCTCTTGCAGATGTGGGAAGTCAGGGAGCCCTCCGGTGTCCCTGACAACGACACCTGCAAGAAGTGCATCCAGCTGCAGCTCCTAACAAACCACGTTAGGGAACTGGAGCAGGAGCTGGATGACCTGCGGATCATTCGGGAGAATGAGGAGATTATAGATCATAGCTACAGGGAGGTAGTTACGCCAAAGGAGCAGAGGACAGGAAATTGGGTCACTGTCAGGCGAGGGAAGAGGAAAGGGCAGGCAGAGCAGGGTTCCCCTGTGGCCATTCCCCTCAACAACAAGTATACTGCATTGGATACTGTTGGGGGGGATGACTTACCTGGGACAAGCTGCAGTAGCCGGACCTCTGGCACTGAGTCTGGCTCTGCAGTGCAGAAGGGAGGGTGGAAAAAGAGGAGAGCGGTAGTGATAGGGGATTCGATAGTTAGAGGTGCAGATAGGAAGTTCTGTGGTCATGACAGAGAATCCAGGATGGTTTATTGCCTCCCGGGTGCCAGGGTCAAGGATGTCTCTGATCGCTTGCATGACATTCTGAAGTGGGAGGGTGATCAGCCAGATGTCGTGGTGCACATCGGTACCAATGACATAGCAAGAAAGAGCGAGGAGGTCCTGGAGAGTGACTATAGAGAGCTTGGTAGAAAGTTGAAAAGCAGGACCTTAAGGGTGGTAATTTCAGGATTGCTACCTGTGCTATGTGCCAGTGAGGGTAGGAATAGGATGCTCTGGAGGATGAACAAGTGGCTGAGGAACTGGTGTAAGGGGCAGGGTTTCAGATTTCAGGATCATTGGGACCTCTTCTGGGGCAGGTGGGACCTGTACAAGAGAGATGGGTTACACTTGAACTACAGGGGGACCAATATCCTTTCAGGGAGGTTTGTTAGTGCTGTTGGGGGGGCTTTAAACTAGATTTGCAGGGGGATGGGAACTGGAGTGCCAGAGCTGACAGTATGGCTCGGGTGAAAATAAATGGTGTTAAAAGTTCAAGCAAATCCACTATCATAAAGGTTGTGAGTAGTGGTAAAAATCTTCTGAGATGTATATATTTCAATGCTAGGAGTATTGTGGGGAAGGCGGATGAGTTGAGGGCGTGGATTGACACGTGGAATTATGACGTTATAGCAATTAGTGAAACTTGGCTACAGGAGGGGCAGGACTGGCAGCTTAATATTCCAGGGTTCCGATGTTTCATAGAGTAGTACAGCACAGTACAGGCCCTTCGGCCCACAATGTTGTGCCGACCCTCAAACCCTGCCTCTCATATAAGCCCCCACCTTAGATTCCTCCATATACCTGTCTAGTAGTCTCATAAACTTCACTAGTGTATCTGCCTCCACCACTGACTCAGGCAGTGCATTCCACGCACCAACCACTCTCTGAGTAAAAAACCTTCCTCTAATATCCCCCTTGAACTTCCCACTTCCAGGGTTCTGATGTTTCAGATGTGATCGAGGCAGAAGAATGAAAGGTGGGGGAGTAGCATTGCTTGTTAGGGAAAATATTACAACATTGCTCAGGCAGGACAGATTAGAGGGCTTGTCTACTGAGTCCTTATGGGTGGAGCCGAGAAACAGGAAAGGTATGGCCACATTAGTGGGATTGTATTACAGACCACCCAATATTCAACAAGAATTGGAAGAGCAAATCTGCAGAGAGATAGCAGGCAACTGCAGGAAACATAAAGTTGTGGTGGTAGGGGATTTTAATTTTCCATATATTGATTGGGACTCCCATACTGTCAGTGGTCTGGATGGTTTAGAGTTTGTAAAATGTGTTCAGGAAAGTTTTCTAAATCAATAAATAGAGGGACCAACTAGGGAGGATGCAATATTGGATCTCCTGTTAGGAAACGAGTTAGGACAAGTGACGGAAGTCTGTGTAGGGGAGCACTTCGGTTCCAGTGATCATAACACCATTAGTTTCAACTTAATCATGGACAAGGATAGATTTGGTACTTCTTCTGAACTGGAAGAAGGCCAAATTTGAAGAAATGAGAAAGGATCTAAAAGGCGTGGATTGGGACAGGTTGTTCTCCGGCAAAGATGTGATTGGTAGGTGGGAAGCCTTCAAAGGGGAAATTTTGAGAGTGCAGAGTTTGTATGTTCCTGTCAGGATTAAAGGCAAATTGAACAGGATTAAGGAACCTTGGTTCTCAAGGGATATTGCAACTCTGAGAAAGAAGAAGAGGGAGTTGTATGACATGTATAGGAAACAGGGAGTAAATAAGGTGCTTGAGGAGTATAAGAAGTGCAAGAAAATACTTAAGAAAGAAATCAGGAGGACTAAAAGAAGACATGAGCTTGCCTTGGCAGTCAAAGTGAAGGATAATCCAAACAGCTTTTACAGGTATATTAAGAGCAAAAGGATTGTAAGGGATAAAATTGGTCCTCTTGAAGATCAGAGTGGTTGGCTATGTGCGGAACCAAAGGAAATGGGGGAGATCTTAAATAGGTTTTTTGCGTCTGTATTTACTAAGGAAACTGGCATGAAGTCTATGGAATTAAGGGAAACAAGTAATGAGATCATGGAAACTGTACAGATTGAAAAGGAGGAGGTCCTTGCTGTCTTGAGGAAAATTAAAGTGGGACCTGACAGGGTGTTCCCTCAGAGCTTGAAGGAGACTAGTGTTGAAATTGCAGGATCCCTGGCAGAAATATTTAAAATGTCGCTGTCTACAGGTGAGGTGCCGGAGGATTGGAGAGTGACTCATGTTGTTCCATTGTTCAAAAAAGGATCAAAAAGTAATCCAGGAAATAATAGGCCGGTAAGTTTGACATCGGTGGTGGGTAAGTTATTGGAGGGAGTACTAAGAGACAGAATCTACAAACATTTGGATAGACAGGAACTTATTAGGGAGAGTCAACATGGCTTTGTGCGTGGTAGGTCATGTTTGACCAATCTATTGGAGTTTTTCAAGGAGGTTACCAGGAAAGTGGATGAAGGGAAGGCAGTGGATATTGTCTACATGGACTTCAGTAAGGCCTTTGACAAGGTCCCGCATGGGAGGTGAGTTAGGAAAATTCAGTCGCTAGGTATACATGGAGAGGTGGTAAATTGGATGAGACATTGTCTCAATGGAAGAAGCCAAAGAGTGGTAGTAGAGAATTGCTTCTTCGAGTGGAGGCCTGTGACTAGTGGTGTGCCACAGGGATCGGTGCTGGGTCCATTGTTATTTGTCATCTATATCAATGATCTGGATGATAATGTGGTAAATTGGTTCAGCAAATTTGCTGATGATACAAAGATTGGAGGTGTAGTAGACAGTGAGGAAGGTTTTCAGAGCCTGCAGAGGGACTTGGACCAGCTGGAAAAATGGGCTGAAAAATGGCAGATGGAGTTTAATACTGACAAGTGTGAGGTATTGCACGTTGGAAGGACAAACCAAGGTAGAACATACAGGGTTAATGGTAAGGCACTGAGGAGTGCAGTAAACAGAGGGATCTGGGAATACAGATACAAAATTCCCTAAAAGTGGCGTCACAGGTAGATAGGGTCGTAAAGAGAGCTTTTGGTACGTTGGCCTTTATTAATCAAAGTATTGAGTATAAGAGCTGGAATGTTATGATGAGGTTGTATAAGGCATTGGTGAGGCCGAATCTGGAGTATTGTGTTCAGTTTTGGTCACCAAATTACAGGAAGGATATAAATAAGGTTGAAAGAGTGCAGAGAAGGTTTACAAGGATGTTGCCGGGACTTGAGAAACTCAGTTACAGAGAAAGGTTGAATAGGTTGGGACTTTATTCCCTGGAGCGTAGAAGAATGAGGGGAGATTTGATAGAGGTATATAAAATTATGTTGGGTATAGATAGAGTGAATGCAAGCAGGCTTTTTCCACTGAGGCAAGGGGAGAAAAAAACCAGAGGACATGAGTTAAGGGTGAGGGGGGAAAAGTTTAAAGGGAACATTAGTGGGGGCTTCTTCACACAGAGAGTGGTGGGAGTATGGAATGAGCTGCCAGATGAGGTGGTAAATGTGGGTTCTTTTTTAACGTTTAAGAATAAATTGGACAGATACATGGATGGGAGGTGTATGGAGGGATATAGTCCGTGTGCAGGTCAGTGGGACTAGGCAGAAGATGGTTCGGCACAGCCAAGAAGGGCCAAAAGGCCTGTTTCTGTGCTGTAGTTTTCTATGGTTTCTATGGTTTATTAGGTACACCTGTACACCTGCTTGTTTATGCAAATATCTAATCAGGCAATCATGTGGTTACAACTCAATGCATTAAAGCATGCAGACATGGTCAAGAGATTCAGTTGTTATTCAAACCAAACATCAGAATGGGGAAGAAACGTGATCTAAGAGACTTTGACCGCTGAATGACCGTTGGTGGTTTGAGTATCTTAGAAACTGCTGATCTGGGATTTACATGCACAATAGTCTCTAGAGTTTACAGAGAATAGTGCAAAAACAAAAAAAAAAAAACAAGATTTAGTGATTTGTGGTTCTGTGGGTGAAAATGCCTTATTATTGAGAAAGGTCAGAGGAGATGGCCAGACTGGTTCAGGTTGACAACAAGGCGACAGTAACTCAAATAACCATGTAGTACAACAGTGGTGTGCAGAAGAACATCTCTGAATTCACAATACGTCGAACCTTGAAGTGGATGGGCTACAGCAGCAGACGATCACGAACATACACTCAGTGGCCACTTTATCAGGTACAGGAGTTTCCTAATAAAGCGGCCACTGAGTGTATTTATAGCCCTAATCAGCCAACTCATCTGGCATCCTCCTTCAACACTGCTGCAAAGCTTACTGATCTCACAGATGGCACACACACACACACACACACACACACACGCGCACGTAAATGTGCAAATACTGGTTCCCTAATGTCTCTTAGGGAAGAAAATCTGCCCCAGCCTACCCTTTATTTTCTCCAGAATAGTGAGTCTAACCAGCCATTCAGTTATACCATTAGTGCTGCATTAGAACTGAAAACGAATATAACCAGACTAACCGCCCTGCATTGATCTAGGCTCTGAATTCAAACATCAGAAAGTCGGTCTGAGTGAAATCAGTAATGATTGTGGTTGCTGACAATCATTCCTGAATGAGGACATCACTGCAGAAGTTCCTCAGAGCAGTTTAACCATTATTCTTTGTTCCTTTAATGACTTGCCTTTCATCACAGATGAGGATATTTACATCGAATATACAATTTTATCAACACTGAAGATACTGAGCTTTATGAAGGCATTGCTGTTCACCAGGTGATCCTACTCTGTTGTATTTGGGGCTTCTAAAGAAGCTGGTGCTGCTCTAACTTGCCTAAGTGTCATAAGCAGAAAGAGTTGAGATTATATCATATTTAATGATATAATTTTAATAATTCAGATAACTAAAAGCTAATTCAAAGAGGAAATTTTAAAAGATCACGTTAAGAGGACAGAGAGAAAAGGACAGATGAAGATGCTGAGAAAGGAAATTCCATTGGCACAACTGAAGTGAATCTCACTGATCATAGGGTGAATGAAGTGCACAAGTGTTTTTTTTAATTGGAAGAAGCTACAAAGACAAGGAAAGCAAAGTAGTGAAAAGATATAAACATAAGAAACAAGAACAGGAGTAAGCCAAACAGCCCCCTAAACCTAATTCACCATTCAATAAGATTACATTTGATTCAAACTTGCCCTCAACACAACTTTACCATTACCCCACATACCTATTGTCTCCCTTCTAGTTCATGTGTTTGTCATTCTCCTCCTTACATTCAATTACTCCACCCATAGATCTCCCTGATGTAGAGAATTCCTAAAGGGCACAAACATCTGAGATAAGAAATTCTTCCTCTTAACACCAGAAGAACAAGACTTTCAAAATCAACAGATGATGGTCTGAGAGGCAATGTGGGTTGGGAAGGAAAGAAAAGGTGAACAAACATAGTAATAGAAGTCTCAAGTAATGCAATTTTTAGAGCGCGAAAGTTGAAAAACTAGAAGAGAATTAGAGTTAATTGAGAAGTTATTGATCCTAAAGGATCTAATCCTTTCTATCTGCCAGATTGTCTCAATTTCTGATATCCGGAGGTCAGAAAGTCTTAAGCTGGAGATGTTTCATCTTCAATGTTTGTCTGAATTCATACCTGCTGCTAAAAGTACACTTATCCTTCAGATGTCCTTTCACATTCACTGCCTGTATTACTATTCTTTCTATAAATTTATATCATTAGAGTTAAAGCTCTCTAATTCTTTCTCACAAAAGAACCAACTTGTTCCCCTTCACCAATACACTCATCCATCTGGCAAACTATGCCTGTCTTTTCATTAGCTATGCAGAATTGTTCATGTAACAAGCCTTTCCTGGTAATGCTCCCTAACTCTTCCTTCACTACATTGATGATAGCATTGGTGTTGCTTCATGCACCCATGCTGAGCTTGTCAATTTCGTCATTTTTACCTCCAACTTTCTCCCTGCCCTTAAATTCACTTGGTCCATTTCTGATATTTCCTTCCCCTTTCTCAATCTCTTCATCTCCATCTCTGGAGACAAACAGTCCACCAGCATCTTTTATAAGCCTACCAATTTCCACAGCTATCTTGAATACTGGGTGGTGGGGTGGAGTTACGTTTCTACCAAAGGAAGTGTAAGGTGCTCCTTCCTTCCACTAGCCTGCAGATCGCCCTTGAGGCTCACGTGAAGCCATAGGAGCAGGTGGTGGATGGTCCTATGAATACCTGGTGCATATCACAAGTCCTGGTTATGCAACCACTGATGCAAGGCAGACAATTTCTGAAGAGTATTGATATAGCTGGGATCACCTGTCTTGTAAAGACACTGCCTAGAAGAAGGCAATGGTAAACCACTTTTGTAGAAAAATTTGCCAAGAACAATCATGATCTTGGAAAGACCTTGATTACTCATGTCATGCAACATGGCACATAATGAATGAATGAATCTTGACTATACTGCTTTCCAACATCTGCAAAAATGCCATCCCTATTTCACAGTTCCTTCTTCTCCCCTGCATTGGTTCTGAGGATGAAGCTTTCCTTTCCAGAACATCAGAGATATTCTCCTTCTTCAAAGAACTGGATTTCCCCTCCTCCACCACTGATGCTGCCTTCATCTCCTCCATTTCCCGGACATCTGCACTCGATCCATCTTTTTGATGCCTTAACAGGAATAGAGCTCCTCTTGTCCTAAACTACCACCCCATGAGTCTCTGCATCCAACACATCATGCTCTGCAACACCTGCCATCTCCAAAGGGACCTTACCACCATATAACTTTACCTACATCCCACTCTTTGCTTTCCACAGGGATTGCTCCTACCGTGATTTCCTAGTTCATTCATCTTCTTCCACCCCACTAATCTCCCCTCTTGTACTAGTCCCTGCAAACGGCCGAAGTGCTACAGCTGCCCATTCACCTCCATTCAGGGCCCCAAAGAGACCTTCCAGATGAGGCAACACTTCACCTGTGAATCTGTTGGGGTCGTCTATTGCATCCAGTGCTCCCAATGCAGCCTTCTCTACATTGGTGAGACCCTTAATAAATTGGGGAACTGCTTTGTTGAGCGTCTCTGCTCCATTCACCAAAAGCAGAATTTCCTGATGGTCAATCATTTTAATTCCTATTGCTAGTCCTGTTCCAACATGATGGGTCATGGCTTCCTCTTTCGCCATGATGAGGCCACTTTCAAGGTGTAGGAGAAATAACTCATATTCCATCTGGGTAGACTCCGACCTGATGACATGAACATTGAATTCTCTTTGGTATTTTTCCCCCTGCTCCCTTCCTCTGCTTCTATTCCACAATCTGGTCTCTTACCTCTTCTTATCTGCCTATCACCTCCCCTTTGTGCCCCTTTTTCTTCCATTTATCCCATGTTCCACTCACCTCTCCGATCAGATCCCTTCGTCTCCAGCACTTTACCTTTCCCAGCCACTTGGCTTCACCTATCACCTTCTAGCTATCTTATTTCCCCTATCTTTTATTCTGGCATCTTCCCTCATCCTTTCCAGTCCTGAAAAAGAGTCTCAGCATGAAGCATCAAAGCGTTATTCATTTCCATAGATGATGCCTGACCTGCTGAGTTCCTCCATCATTTTGTGTATGTTGTTTTAGATTCCCAACTTCTGCAGAACTTTTTATGTTTATAATCCTACATTAATCCTGTTTCATCTTTCTCACCACCACAACCCCACCTAGATTCTAACACTCAGTAACACACTGGTGCCAATCTACAGTGACCAATTAATCTGGCAACCAACACGTTTTTGGGTTGTGGGCAGAAGCCAACATAGCAAGAGGAAACTTGTGCAGTTTCAGACAATGTAGAAACTGCCCAGAGAGCACCAGCAGAATGAATTTAACCCAGAACACTTGAGCTTTGTGGCAGCAGCTCTTCCAACTTTCTACCTGCACCACCCAGCCTATCCAGTCTTTCACACTAGCCTTTATCTGCTATTTATTCCCTTGCAATACTACTTTCTTGTGAGCTCTACAGATGCAATATGCAATTTCAATGAAAGTAGCACTGAAATCCAACTTAGGTTTCAAAATAGAAAGTAAGATGGTACCGAGCTATGTATTAGATATTTAAGTGACAATTCAAGTCTAGGAGCTAAAATCTTCAATACACTTTGACCAATTATAAGCTATTTTTGACAGTAAGAATCTATGGGATGAATTTACTTACTACATTAGACTAACCGTACATGCTGATTGTGAATAAAAGGATGATAATTTTGTGAGTTTGAGTTAATTGAATTGCGCTAACATTTGTCTACACTCCTAAAATTTCTCCTGGGAATAAATATTTCTAATGTATTTTAACACTCAGACTGCATTAATGTTTTTTTTTTGCTTGCTAACTGCTTGTTAAGCAGCAATTAATATGGAATGTGCAAATTTGCTTACAATTTACGTAATTCCTACATTGCATTAATTTCTCATGCTTATATCTGACATTAAAATATTGGAGAAAATTGGACGATTTCCAGTGGTGCATAGAGGGAAATATTATTTAAATATTTTAATGAACTTGAAACATGGACACTGTATCATGTCTAACGTTACAAGATGCTTTTGTGAAGAGTTGCAAAGAAAGAAAGCAAGGCACCACAGGGCAGGAAATCACAGACTGTCGAAGGGAAACTTTCAGTATTACTCAGTGGTGTGTGACTGATCAATGGATCCAAAGAAGCTAGCTCTTGAACTAACTTCACTTACTAATAGGACATCATCAGACGCACTACCCCTGTCTGAAGTGAGTCCAACTGCACTGATGTCCCTCCGGTTTGTGCCAGTTTAGAGTGCTGAATTGAGAGTATAACACCAGCGTCCTCCTTTAGGACTTACTGATTTAAAAGACAATAGGATGAATGCATTGGATTTCATTACAAGTAGTTACAATATGTCTGTATAATACAGAGAATAGTTGTATTATCTTTGCATATTTTCTGGCAACATATAATTTTCTTTTCAAATGAGACTCGATATACTTGTTAGTACCAAGGAAACCTTGACCGTATCAATGTTTTAGTTCTATTGACATTCATTCAGGGCCTCTTATAGTAACAATGTGCCTTGGCTGAATGTAACCTCCAAAGTATATCAAATATTTGGGAGCTGAGCAGAGAAAAGCAGAGGGTAGGTCAACGATGTAAAATTGACAGATCTAACAGTATCACATCAAGGTAGCACTGAACACGAGGAATTCTGCAGATGCTGGAAATTCAAGCAACACACATCAAAGTTGCTGGTGAACGCAGCAGGCCAGGCAGCATCTCTAGGAAGAGGTACAGTCGACGTTTCAGGCTGAGACCCTTCGTCAGGACTAACTGAAGGAAGAGATAGTAAGAGGTTTGAAAGTGGGAGGGGGAGGGAGATATCCAAAATGATAGGAGAAGACAGGAGGGGGAGGGATGGAGCCAAGAATGGACAGCTGATTGGCAAAAGGGATATGAGAAGATCATGGGACAGGAGGCCCAGGGAGTAAGAAATGGGGGAGGGGGGGAAATCCAGAGGATGGGCAAGGGGTATAGTCAGAGGGACAGAGGGAGAAGTCATAGTCATAGTCATAGTCATACTTTATTGATCCCGGGGGAAATTGGTTTTCGTTACAGTTGCACCATAGGTAATAAATAGTAATAGAACCATAAATAGTTAAATAGTAATATGTAAATTAGGCCAGTAAATTATGAAATAAGTCCAGGACCAGCCTATCGGCTCAGAGTGTCTGACCCTCCAAGGGAGGAGTTGTAAAGTTTGATGGCCCAGAAAAAGGAGAGAGAGAGAAAGAATGTGTGTATAAAAATAAGTAACAGATGGGGTACGAGGGAGAGGTGGGGCATTAGCAGAAGTTAGAGAAGTCAATGTTCATGCCATCAGGTTGGAGGCTACCAACACTGAAATGGGAATTTCAGACTGGGAACCCTTCAGCAAACAGCTCTATCTGTCAACAAATTTTCTTCATTGATATGTGTGTCTACCTTCAAAAACTTCTAGTAAAATATCTGCAGTGTCCTCCTTAATTCTCATTTGCTTCACTTTCAGTAATGTGTTCACTAAATTTGTCTTGTGGGCATACTCAATAATCAATAGTAGATTAATAATCATAATAGACTCAAGGAAAAGACTGCACCAACGCCATTCATCCAGTGTGCAAAGGAAAACAAACTGTGCATATACAAACAAAAAAGATGTAAAAATAATAAATGAATAAGCAAAAAATAACCGGGATCTTGAGATGAAGCGACCATGAAAGAGAGTCCACAGGTCGCCGGAACATTTCAGTGATAGGGCAAGTGAAGTTGAGTGAAGTTATTCCCTTAGGTCCAAGAGCCCAAGGTTGAGGGGTAATAACGGTTCCTGAGCTTGGTGGTGTGAGTCCTGAGGCTTCTGTACCTTCATCCTGTCCTGATAGTAGCACACAAAAGAGAGCAGATCTTGGTGATGGGAGTCCCTGATGATGGATGTGGCTTTCCTATGACAATGCTTTATATAGATGTGCTCAATGGTGGGGAGGGCTTTACCTGTATTGACTGGGCCACATCCACTACTCTTTTGTAGGATTTTCCATTCGAGGGTATTGGTGTTTCCATACCAGTCTCTGATGCAGCCAGTCAATATACTCTCCACCACATGTCAATAGATGTTTGTCAAAATTTTAGATGTCATGCCAAATCTTTGCAAACTACTAAGGAAGTTGAGGCACTGCCATGCTTTCTTTGTAATCGTTCTTACGTGCTGGGCCCAGGACAGGTCCTCTGAAATAATAACACCGAGGAATTTTAAAGTTGCTGACTGTCTCCACCTCTGATCCTCTGATGAAGACTGAGTCATAGAGCTCTGGTTTCCTTCTCCTGTGTCTATAATCAGTTCCTTGGTCTTGCTGACATTGAGTAAGAGGTTGTTGTTATTTCACCATTCAGCCAGATTTTCAATCTCCCTCCTAAATGCTGATTCGTCACCACCTTTGATTCGACCTACGACAGTAGTGTCTTCAGCAAACATGAATATGGCATTGGAGCTGTGCTTAGCCATACAATCATAAATGGAAAGCGAGTAGAGCAGGGGACTAAACACACAGCCTTGTGGTGTACCTGTGCTGATGGAGATTGTGGAGAAGATGTTGTTGCCCATCCTAACTGACTCGGGTCTGCAAGTGAGGAAATCAAGGATCCAATTGTCCATGGAGGTATTGAGGTAAAGTTCTGAAGCCATCCAGCCACACAATGCTGAATGGTAATTTGCTTTGGCAGAAATATTTATTAATCCGAAGTAACTATTTATTACTCTGAAAAAGATTCATATGTAGCAATGCAAACGAACTGCTAAATCTAGGCATAGATATTATCATGGTCAAAGGCAGTGTCTATATTGTTGACCTAGTCTTTCTTTCATATCAGACATATTTTCCAACACGCATCAGTTCTCTTTGAGGTGTCAGCAGTGGAAAGAGTGAGCAGGTTCAAGTTGCTGGGTATAAGCATCTTGAAGGATCTGTCCTGTGTCTTGGGCCCAATACATTGATACAATCACAAGCAAAGCATGCCAGTGGCTCTACTTCATTGAGAGTTAGGGAGATTCAGTATGTCACAGAAGTCCCTTGGAAATTTTTAGAGATGTATGATGGAGAACATTCTGGCTGGTTGCATCACCACCTGGTATGGAGATCCAACATGCAGGATTGAAAGAGGCTGCAGAGGGTTATGGATTCCCCTGTCTTCATCACAGACACAACTCTTCCTACTATCAAGGATATATTCACGAGCTGGTGCCACAACGCAGCAACATTCCTCATTAAGGGCCCTCACCATTCAGGACATGCCTTCTTCTCATTACATCCACCAGTGAGGAGGCAAAGCAGCCTGGAGGTCTACACTCATTGTTTTAGGAAAAGCTTCTTCTCCTCCACCAGCAGATTTCTGACAGTCCAAGAACACATGCATGCTATTTCATTAATCCTCTTTTGCGGTATTCATCAACTTTTGGTAACGTAGAGTATTTTATTTCTAGTTCTATATTATTGCTACAGAGCAACCAACTTCACTGCATACTGTATGTCAATGACAATAAACCTGATTCTGATTTTTATCTGTCCCTTTAGTCAACTACAATATGACAGCACTTACACCCAAAGGCAAGGCTTTCTCCAAGTGAATTTAATATAAGAGGTGCAAAGGAACTCACTGCTTTGTTTTAAATAAGAAACATTGCACCCAAGAGTTGTTTTTATTAAGCATGATAGCCAATTAATCCTGAAACAATTTCAGCCATGAACATTAAAGAAGAAAATCCCAACTAATGGATGGGCATGTTAAGTGGCTGAATTGGTCTCTACACCGATTTAGGAAATAGTCTAACTGCAATCTTGACTAACAAAACAAATGGTTTAACAAGTTAGTTCCCAAAGTAAATAAAATTACTGACTATACATTTACATTGTGCAATAAATACATTGGGAAGACCTTTGACTGAAAGATTGTTGGGGCAAATCAAGTTCACTATGGCTGAAGATTCAGAAGACCCTGTTAGCTGCTTGAAGGTTAATTGTGTCCTAGACTTAAGTGGAGCCACTGTAAATCTGGGATGACCTGAATGACAGATGCCAACACACTTGCTCCATTGCTGATGCCATCTGGAGTCTGGTAATAGAATCCGAAGATATGGGGATTCCACAACAACATACTGGAGATCCACCTCCCTGATCCTAAAACCCAACAGACCAATTGGAGAATAAAATTCTAATGTATTTGATTGGAGTTTCAAGAACTGAAGATTAGGAAGAAACAGATCAGTTATCTATTTAAATATTTCTAATTATTCATTTGAACTTTTAACTTTTAACAAATGGTACAGGTTTGAATTTATATATGTTTGCTTTCTCAATTATTTAAAACATTTTAAATATGTATGTATATAAAGTTTCCCCACTTTGATAAAAAATGGATCTCTGTCCCGAGCTTTGTTTCCTGTCAAGAGCTGCCAGGCTATCCTGGGAGGCCTCAGTGAATTACCAGCTGAGTCTTTGTTGATGCTAAAGCCTTGTTGCAGTTTACCCCGGCTCTGGAAGCCCACAAAGACTCCGGTCATAAGTAAAAATCAGAGCTTGAGTTGAGTCTGGGTGATAGGCTATCACAATTTGGTTCAATTAATAAATACCTGTATTATTTATTAATTCTCTAGATTGTGTTGTAGTGGGTATTTTATATATTAAAGGTCTGATTTACAAAAGATAAATTACTATACATGAATTATGCATAACTTAATGGCTTGAGCAACATCTACAGAAGGAAAGGAATTGTTGACGCTTTGGGGCAAAACCTTGTATCAGGATAAATTACTGAACAAAGTCTCTTATAAAACAATTTATTTCTTTTCTTTTGGTATTCCCATAGGTTTTCGGACTTCCATTCCAGTTCACTGTATTCTGAGTTGACTGATTAGGCCAATATGTACTTAGATCGTATCACAGTGGGAAGTGTAAGAGGAGCGTGACAGGATGAATCAGTGGGCAATTTGGGAGTCCACGTACAGTACTCCCTCCGCTATTTACACCTGGCCTCTGTGTACCCTCAGTAAATGGACTCCTCATGGTTCTCAGTGCCATCTCAAATGTCCTTTCTACATTCTGAGAGGTTTTTGATCAGGGATTTCCCTGAGTTAGGGAGAATGCTGCACTTTGAGAATATCTTTTAACAGTTTCTTCTGCCTGTCTGATAATCCACTTCATTACAGAACTTGAAGCAGAGTGTGTGTTTCAGAAGTCTAGTGCTGGATATGTGAATGACATGGTCTGCCCATTGTGACACATGTGACACACACAAAATATGGTCTGTAACACACACACACACACACACACACACACACACACACACACACACACACACACACACCCCTACCTCATTGGAGCTGGCTGAGTTTAAGTATGGCCTGAATGCTGGTGAGGTTGGTTTGCTTACCCTTCCAGTGTATTTGGTGCGATATCTCCTGAGCTTTAAAATGCCTGTAGTAGATAGTAGTCTCTGAAGCAAACAGGAGGGTAGAGATCATTGCTGCCTTGTGTATGCTAGGTTTGGGGCTCTTGATCTTTGAACAGATCGTCAGCTGCTGGGATGCTACACAGAAGGCAATAATGAATTTCATCATCGATATCTGTCTTGTACTGGGAGGTTGCTCCTGAGACACAAGATGTGGTCCATGTTTATCAGGGAGTTCTCATAGATTGTCAGAGGACAGTGTCGTACAGTGGGGTAAGACTGGTCAAGGACATATTTTGTAGCTTGATGCCCCAGTATCTTGTATCCTTCAGTGATGGTCTTCAATGATGACTTTGAGCTCTCACTCTGGGTGTGTATATATGTACTGCACTTGGCTGGGAGTTTGGGTGACATTTCTGGAGTTCAGGGACAATAGTTTGAATGGTTTCCCACTTGTTCTGTAAATCAGCTCTACTCCATGAAGCAACTTGATAGCAAGTGAGCTGCAAAAGTTTGACACGAAAGAGTGAGGAGTGTGTTGGGTGAAGATGCAGCCCTGATTGAAATCAGTCTTTACTGATTTTGAGTCTGTTGTGGGCATATTGGTTAAGATCATAGGCTGCAGGGAGCAGAATGAAGATGGAGCTAAATTTCTGAAGGCAGTCAAATTTGCTCCACGGTACCTCTTGATTGACACAGTCAAATGTTACTAGGTCCATCCTTACTGCCGCTTCAGGATAACAAGTAGTCTACAAGGTTATATGCCAGTCAATAAACAACAAAGCTTCAGGAACAAATTATGTCCTGAAAATATGAAGCGAGAAACTTTAGTTACAACCTTACCTCCCACTTCTTGGAAGAGGAAAGCATATCAGAGAATTTATTCAAGGATGCAGATAATTCTGGACAAACTGCTAAAGGATACAACTGCTGTCTCCACATGCAGTATTATTAATGTGGTCTTCCACAAATGGTTCGTCTCTGGGACCAAGATGTTGCTCCCAAAACCACAGTATGGATTCCCTCCATCTGGAACACAATGGATATGTGCTTTGCCATGCAACAGCTCCAAGAGAAATGTTGGCAGCAGAATGGCCAACTCTGTAGGGTCTTTCAGGACCTCACAATAGCATTAGGTTCCATCAATCAACTAGTATTACTGATATCTAAAACAAAGCATTGAAACAAAAAGAGTTTTATAGCTTTCAAGGAAAGTATAAATTGTCTTTTAATGTCTTTATTCAAGTTTTTTTTGAAATATCTCACAAAAGCCTACGCACCGATTTAACATTATATGACCAAAGCAGAGGCCCAGATCTGAACTTGCTTTATGCAATCTGAGTGCGTACTGCGCAGTGTTTACTAGAATACATCAATGGAGTTCAGTCAGCTGCACTGATGAAAAATAACCTTTCTTCCATCTAGCCTTATTTCAAATAATTAGCAAGAAAACAGATTTCAAAAGCCTTATGGAATGCAAGATGAATGTTTCCCTGAAAAAGAGGGTGCATTATTCAAAGAAAATCAATGGCATTTTCATTTTAAGAGAGATTGAGACAAAAACCAACAGGTGTTCTAATTACACACCTGTGGTATTTTCTGTTATTTGTTGTTAGCTAAGTATTTTGAAAGATAATGAAATCAGAGAAAGGATAAGTAATTAAATTTAGGTTTAGGTGGAATCTGTGGAAGGTTATTTTTCCAGATGATGGTCTTCCATCTATTTTTTAGGATATCTCAATCTTCCAAAATGAAACTGAATTTTTATCTTTCAGCAAAAAAGTCAACGATGACTTGGAATTCTCCCTCTGACCATGCATATATGTACTGCAGAACAAAATATTTACAGGGCAAGAACTCTGTCATGATAGCTAGCAGAAGCAGGTGACAGATCATTAAATGAGGCAGGATACATTCTCCACTCCTATCCAGCCCTAATTACTGCAGTCACAGCAAAGCCTCTGGTAGGTTGCTGGCCTATTGACCTGGAGGGGATGGGTAAACAGGAAATATAAAACAGAGAGAAGAGGGCTAGGATATTGTAACTGTGAATGCAGATCACATTCTGCAACGTGTGTATAGAATAAGAAGCTCAGAAACCAAGAAATTATGGATAGTCCCAAGGGTTCAGAGACACTGGAGATTGTTGTTGAGCTGGGGATTTTTGCACCAGCAGATTAATTGGTGGAAGGGAGAGTTGGTGGTGGGGGAGGGGGGGTGGTGGTGGTTAAAATGGAAAGATTAGATTCTTGTTAGAGGTTCAAAGCTGGCAAATAAAACTAGGTGTGATCACAGTTTTAAGGATTGAGCACAGACTATGGCTGGCAGAGCTGCCTGGAGATTCAGATTGCTGGGGGTAGGGAGGCTCTTTTAATAAAGAGAAGAAGAGTGCCTTAGGGTGATCCACTGAGCGTCCAGCTTTAGGCTGCAGTTTATCTTGAGAGCACAGTGATGCTGGGTGTCACCAGGTCAACATGGTTCAAGTTTCCTCGCAATGCTCCAAAAATAATATTTTAAAAAATCATTGCGCAGAAATATTGTTATCATTGTCTCTGAGTCACAAAGTTAATGATGAGGAGAATGTTCAAACTAGCTAAGATTTCCAATGATACAAAATGCCCCAAGAAATGTCATTAACTCTGAAAATCCATATTCAGTTGCATCATTTCAAAAATGCCACATTTAGTACTGGTAGACTACCTCTTTATATTTTCTCCTGCTTGGTAGTATTACTGTAAGCCTTTTCATCAGAGGACCATCCCTTCAGCCCTAGTTACAGCCACTGCAAAAGGTTGATCTATGGGTCACTACAGCCACTCCCACTGGCTGTAGTCACCCGCAGCAGCCAGCGGTGACCCACAGATCAGGCAACAAAAATAGGACACAGTCTTAAGTCCAATCCCTTTCCATGCCTGCTTTCTCAATACTTGTCTATGTTAATGTAACATATAAGCAATCTACATTACAAAAACAATTACTGAAAGTATGGTCACAAATTAACACAACACTCATGGTTTGCCAAAGCATGTCCCTTATGTTCTGGCTCCCTCATGTCCATCAGTCCTGGATCCAGCCAGAGGGCAGGTGTTCCTTGTTCACTTTTCCTGCAATTAAATTGCTCGTGGCTGACTGTGTCCTTTGGTTTGCCTGTGAGGATGAGAAGAATATGAGTCATAATGAATAACTTGAGTCCAATGTTTCCACTGGCAGCTTCGCCAGGTCTGCATAGTCACAGGTTTCACTAATTAGCTGCACCACCTGCGGCTCGTCCACCTAGGGGAGAACCCTGCCTATTCAGGCAGTTCCCTTACCTTTGTTGCAATTAGTATTACAATTGTACAAGTCATTGGTGAAACCACACTTGAGGTGTTCTAGTCAGCTTTATGAAGGATGTCGTTAAGCTAGAAAGGGTGTGGAAAAGATTCATGAGGATGTTACTGAGACTGGAGGACTGCTTCTACATAACACCTATTGCACAGTTACCCAAGAAGACCATGGTGCCTCAATGATCACTGCCCAATAGTGCTTACATCAACTCCATTTCGAAATGCTTCAGGAAGCAAATGAACTCCTGCCTCAGAGATGATTTGTGTCTCCTTCAATTTGCCTACTGCCACAATAGGTCAACCACAGATGTGATTTCCCTGGCTCTTCACTCTATTCTGGACTATCTAGACAACATGAACTCATACGTCAGACTTCTGTTCATTGACTACAGCTTAATGTTCAACACAATCATCCCATCCAAACTAATTATCAAGCTTCAAGACCTGGGTCCTCTGTACTTTCCTTTGAAAATGGATACTCGACTTCCTCAGTGAGGATTGATAACAACTTCTCCTCGTTGACCATCAACACAAGTGCATAAAGTCTGTCTGCTTAACCCCCTGCTCTACTCTATATACACATCTGACTATGTGGTTAAGCACACAGTCATTTGCCATCTTCACATTCACCAATGACACCACCGTGTTTAGAAGAATCACCGCTGGTGATGAATTAGCTCACAAGATAGGATGCATGAATATGTGGTGCTGTAGTGATAAGCTCTCATCCAATGGTAGAGAAACTGAAGAGCTGAATGTTGACTTCAGGAAGGGGAAGGATGCTGAACAGACACCAATTCGTACTGGGGGATCGGTGATGGAGAGTGTCAGCTGCTTTAAGTTCCTGTGAATTAACATATTGGATAACTTCTCTTGGACCCAGAACATACTGTAGATGCAATGATAGCAAATGCGCATCCAGGTCTTTATTTTCTTAGGAGGTTAAGGAGAATTGTCTTATCACCAAAACTCTAACAGACTTCTACTGTTGTGCTGTTGAAAGTGTCCTGCATGATTACATCATGGTCAGGAATGCAAGAAACTGCAGACAGTAGTAGACTCCACCAAATACATTCATGGACACCGTCACTAGAATGTACAGCAGGTATTGCATCAAAAAGGCAACATCCATCACCAAAGGATCCTACCATGCAGGCCGTGCCATTTTTCTTTGTTAACATCAGGCAGCAGGTACAGAATCCTAAGGTTCCACACTACCTGGTTCAAAATCAGCTACTTCTCTTCATTCATTTGATGTTTTAACCAACCCACACAATCCTAATCAGAATTTAGCAACATGATAACCACTTTGCTCATTTTGCACTAAGTGGAATTTTTAGTTATATTTGTGTTCCTTCTGATAAAACTTCTAATAGTTAATTTATGCCTTCTCTTGTGATGCTGCAGGAAGTAATTTTTTCATTGTATCTGTGCACACATTTACTTGAGCATGTGATCATAAACTGGACTTTGGTTTTTACTTTGACTGTGACACCTTGTCCATCTCTCATTCCATCTGGTCAGCAAAGGATTGCGCTGTTTTACACTGTCTCTCAGTATTTAAGGCGGTTACAAAGGCCCAGTACATATTGTGTTACTTTTATCCCTTAAGTCCTTAGTTACCCACCACGTACTGAATCCATAAGGGAGCTGTTTTTGCTTGCACTATCATAAGAGCTAAGGCTGAGCCTGTGGTTCAGGGTCACTCACAATCTCATCTGGAATGCAGGCATTACATCAACTTATTTCCTTCCTGACTCTGCTTTAAGCATAGCTAATGTGTTCAAATTCAAAAGAACTGGTTTGTTCTTTCTGCCATTCAAGTTCTGGGGGTTGGAAAGTTCATGAAATCACTTTTAGATGCCCAGCTGGTTGCAGATTTCCTTCATTAGTTTGCTGTGAAATGTGCTCCCTGATCTGAATCCATCTTACTGGGATTCCTGACCGGGGGTGTGTTTCCTGAGCTGCAATTCGTGCTGCTGTGCCACTTGCCAAGAAAGCCTGCACCCAGCAGGTGATGTGATCCATGATCACCAGTCTTACACTTTGGCAGGAGCCCCATGAAGTCCATTGGGATGTTTTTTCCAGAGCCTTCATGGATGATTGGCTAACCAAACCTTTAATCCCATCTGAATTGTGATGGACGCATCGCCTGGAGAACTTCATCATATCCCCGTCCATCTGCAGCTGCCACTAAGTCTGCTAGAGGGACAAGACCATGCTATGCCTTCCTTGATGCATTACCATGGGTATAGTTTTAATAATATCTGTCTAATACAGACTGAGAGTACAGCTACTCCTCTTCTTCCATCATCCTGCTACCATCTGGCTTTCCCCTCACACCGTCTTCCTTCATCTACATCTCAGTATAATCTTATTTGGTTCACTTTAGTTGTTTCCTTCTATACAATAATGATCTTGGTTGATCCATGTTCTTCCACTCTGCCCTCTTCATTTAGGATCTATCCTTTATTTCACTTTCTGCTCCTTACTCGTCAGATTTGCCTTCACTACAACTACTGCTGACTCCCCAGGGCAACCATACCAGTTCTAACTACTCCTAAAATATATTCCCATGCTGAACGCCTGCAGCTGTTGAATTTGCAAATCCTTCTCATGCCCAAGATATTAGGTAATCATGCAATACCCCAGAAGTGTACCTATTATCTGTGTATATTCTCACCTGACCTTGCCATCCTGATGCCTCAATCAGAATAGCTGCATTGCCATCTTGGACCATCAAGCATAGCAGCAGCATTAACCCATTCAGCCCTTGAATCTGCGCTATCATCTAATCATGGCTGATTTATTATCCCTCTCAACCCCAGTCTCCTGCTTTCTCCCCATAACCTTTGATGTCCTTACTAATCAAAAACCTATCAACCTCCTCTTTAAAAATACCCATTAATTCTTCTAAACTCCAGTAAGTACAGGCCCAATAGTGATAAAACACTCTATATATATTCTGCCATTTTTTCCCTGGCATAACTCTTGTGAACCTCCTCTGCACCCTCTCCAATACCAACACATCCTTTCTTAGATAAAGGGTCTAAAGCAGCTCATAATGCTTCAAATGCAGTTTGACTAAAACCTCAGCATTATTTCCTAGTCCTCAGCTTTTACTTCCTAGTCCTCTTGAAAGGAATGCTAACATTGCATTTGCTTTCCTTACTACCGACTCAACCTGTAGGTTAACTTTTAGAGAATCTTGAGAACTAATGACACTATAGCCTATAATGTCATCCTGGCTCCAGTCTCTGCTAATGAGGGAAGTTGTCCCTACGTGTGCCACGATGTGCGCTCAGTGGAACAATGGATCCATTGACTTATCCAAGTAATTTTTCTCTTCCTTTAGTTTATGACACCTCCTGCCTCTCTGATGTGGAGTCTTGAACTGAAACATTGACAATTGCTTTGCAGCTGCCAATCAACTCACTGAGATCCTCCAGCAGGTTTTTGCTGATCCAGATTGCAGCATTTGCAGTCACTAGTGTCTCCCTGAGTTTACCTTTTCCTAGAATAGAACCCTCATTTTCAAGGCAGACCTAGGAATATACTGGAAGGTGGAGTTCTCCGATCTTCAGTATCTGGGTGTCATTACTTTCCCTCCTATACTCATTATGTAAATAGTCTTTACAGTAATTGATGTGTAGGACAGTTATCTGTACTAATGCACCTGCATTCACCAACATGCTTCATACTGGCTACCAAACAATGCTATTGTACACAACTGTAGGTTATCTGTACTATGAAGGGGCTGTCACCATCCATTTTTCTGACCTGGAGTCTGCTTTTACCCTTTACCACGAGGCAGAGGGAGTGATAATGGGGTAGGAGGTTTATGTTGTTTTCTGGTTTCCACCCACCTTGGTGATAGAAACCAGAGCAGAACATAAACTTGCTGCTCTAACAGACCTTTCTCCCTCTTTCCACATTGCTTCCAACTATTTCCTTTGCTCTCTTAGGTCGGGCGTGACAATCCCCTGTCAGCGCCACATAAAAGAAACTCCATGTATCTTCACAGTGGCTACCTGTACAGCAGTCATCTAGTGACCTCTCTTTCCTCTCCTTTTACCTCCTTACCATGACACTATTACAGATTAGATGGGGACTCTATTGCTGTTCTCAAGTCCATGTCCTCCTGGTGAGCTAGTTTACACCTTCCTTGAGCATTTTATTGTTCAGATTGTTCCACCCCGGATTATCCATTCTTGAGTAAACCTCAAAGCCCAATACTTTTGTTGCACATAATCTATGACTGTCTCATCGTTTCTCTGGCCAACTGACATCATCATTCCCCTAATTCTCCTATCTGCCCCCAGTCTTTGTCTTATCTCACCCTTGAAGTTGCAATATCTTTCCTCATTACAGACATTCCCACCAGTTGCCCATGTACCATTCCACCCAGCTTGGGCCATACTGTCACACATAGGGGGAATCCTAGGGGGACCAATATCCTGGCAGGGAGATTAGCAAGGGCTACTGAGGTGACTTTAAACTAGAATGGTTGGGGGGTGGGAATCAAATTGAAGAGGCTAGGCGTGAGGAGGTTAGTTCACAACAGGGGGATGGGAACCAGTGCAGAGAGACAGAGGGGTGTAAAGTGAGGGTAGAAGCAAAAAGTACTAAGGTGAAAAATAAAAGTGGCAGGCCGACAAATCCAGGGCAAGCATTAAAAAGGGCCACTTTTCAGCATAATTGTGTAAGGGCTAAGAGAGTTGTAAAAGAGCACCTGAAGGCTTTGTGTGTCAATGCAAGGAGCATTCGTAATAAGGTGGATGAATTGAAAGTGCAGATTGTTATTAATGATTATGATATAGTTGGGATCACAGAGACATGGCTCCAGGGTGACCAAGGATGGGAGCTCAACATTCAGGGATATTCAATATTCCGGAGGGATAGACATGAAGGAAGGGGAGGTGGGGTGGCGTTGCTGGTTAAAGGAGAGATTAACGCAATAGAAAGGAAGGACATAAGCCGGGAAGATGTGGAATCGATATGGGTAGAGCTGCGTAACACTAAGGGGCAGAAGACGCTGGTGGGAGTTGTGTACAGGCCACCTAACAGTAGTAGTGAGGTCGGAGATGGTATTAAACAGGAAATTAGAAATGTGTGCAATAAAGGAACAGCAGTTATAATGGGTGACTTCAATCTACATATAGATTGGGTGAACCAAATTGGTAAAGGTGCTGAGGAAGAGGATTTCTTGGAATGTATGTGGGATGGTTTTTTGAACCAACATGTCGAGGAACCAACTAGAGAGCAGGCTATTCTGGACTGGGTTTTGAGCAATGAGGAAGGGTTAATTAGCAATCTTGTCGTGAGAGGCCCCTTGGGTAAGAGTGACCATAATATGGTGGAATTCTTCATTAAGATGGAGAGTGACATAGTTAATTCAGAAACAAAGGTTCTGAACTTAAAGAGGGGTAACTTTGAAGGTATGAGACGTGAATTAGCTAAGATATTAGCAAATGACACTTAAAGGATTGACGGTGGATATGCAATGGCAAGCATTTAAAGGTTGCATGGATGAACTACAACAATTGTTCATCCCAGTTTGGCAAAAGAATAAATCAAGGAAGGTAGTGCACCCGTGGCTGACAAGAGAAATTAGGGTTAGTATCAATTCCAAAGAAGAAGCATACAAATTAGCCAGAGAAAGTGGCTCAGCTGAGGACTGGGAGAAATTCAGAGTTCAGCAGAGGAGGACAAAGGGCTTAATTAGGAAGGGGAAAAAAGATTATGAGAGAAAACTGGCAGGGAACATAAAAACGGACTGTAAAAGCTTTTATAGATATGTAAAAAGGAAAAGACTGGTAAAGACAAATGTAGGTCCCCTGCAGACAGAAACAGGTGAATTGATTATGGGGAGCAAGGACATGGCAGACCAATTGAATAATTACTTTGGTTCTGTCTTCACTAAGGAGGACATAAATAATCTTCCAGAAATAGTAGGGGACAGAGGGTCCAGTGAGATGGAGGAACTGAGCGAAATACATGTTAGTAGGGAAGTGGCGTTAGGTAAATTGAAGGGATTGAAGGCAGATAAATCCCCAGGGCCAGATGGTCTGCATCCTAGAGTGCTTAAGGAAGTAGCCCAAGAAATAGTGGATGCATTAGTGATAATTTTTCAAAACTCGTTAGATTCTGGACTAGTTCCTGAGGATTGGAGGGTGGCTAATGTAACTCCATTTTTTAAAAAAGGAGGGAGAGAGAAACCGGGGAATTATAGACCAGTTAGCCTAACGTCGGTGGTGGGGAAACTGCTGGAGTCAGTTATCAAGGATGTGATAACAGCACATTTGGAAAGCAGTGAAATGATCGGACAAAGTCAGCATGGATTTGTGAAAGGAAAATCATGTCTGACGAATCTCATAGAATTTTTTGAGGATGTAACTAGTAGAGTGGATAGGGGAGAACCAGTGGATGTGGTATATTTGGATTTTCAAAAGGCTTTTGACAAGGTCCCACACAGGAGATTAGTGTGCAAACTTAAGGCACACGGTATTGGGGGTAAGGTATTGGTGTGGGTGGAGAATTGGTTAGCAGACAGGAAGCAAAGAGTGGGAATAAGCGGGACCTTTTCAGAATGGCAGGCGGTGACGAGTGGGGTACTGCAAGGCTCAGTGCTGGGACCCCAGTTGTTTACAATATATATTAATGACTTGGATGAGGGAATTAAATGCAGCATCTCCAAGTTTGCGGATGACACGAAGCTGGGTGGCAGTGTTAGCTGTGAGGAGGATGCCAAGAGGATGCAGGGTGACTTGGATAGGTTGGGTGAGTGGGCAAATTCATGGCAGATGCAATTTAATGTGGATAAATGTGAAGTTATCCACTTTGGTGGCAAAAACAGGAAAACAGATTATTATCTGAATGGTGGCCAATTAGGAAAAGGGGAGGTGCAACGAGACCTGGGTGTCATTATACACCAGTCATTGAAAGTGGGCATGCAGGTACAGCAGGCGGTGAAAAAGGCGAATGGTATGCTGGCATTTATAGTGAGAGGATTCGAGTATAGGAGCAGGGAGGTACTACTGCAGTTGTACAAGGCCTTGGTGAGACCACACCTGGAGTATTGTGTGCAGTTTTGGTCCCCTAATCTGAGGAAAGACATCCTTGCCATAGAGGGAGTACAAAGAAGGTTCACCAGATTGATTCCTGGGATGGCAGGACTTTCATATGAAGAAAGACTGGATGAACTGGGTTTGTACTCGTTGGAATTTAGAAGATTGAGGGGGGATCTGATTGAAACGTATAAGATCCTAAAGGGATTGGACAGGCTAGATGCAGGAAGGTTGTTCCCGATGTTGGGGAAGTCCAGAACAAGGGGCCACAGTTTGAGGATAGAGGGGAAGCCTTTTAGGACCGAGATTAGGAAAAACTTCTTCACACAGAGAGTGGTGAATCTGTGGAATTCTCTGCCACAGGAAACAGTTGAGGCCAGTGGGGTCAGGGGGTAGAGGGAAGGCTGGGGCGGGGTTCTGAGTTGGATGATCAGCCATGATCACAATAAATGGCGGTGCAGGCTCGAAGGGCTGAATGGCCTACTCCTGCACCTATTTTCTATGTTTCTATGTTTCTATACCTCTCAGGAATCTTGCTTTTAAATCAGTAAATTGAATCACTTGGCTGTCCTTTTCCTACCTGCACACAGGCAGTGGATGCAGAGAAAAGCTCCAAAGATTATGACAACAAAGAGGAGGTCGCAGGAGATAAAGGAGTGGCTATGGGACTGTTTCGAGCAGGTGAACTAGGCCATGTTCAAGGACTCATCTGCGGATCTGCATGAATATGCCATGGTTGTCACGGACTTTGTTAAAACAATTGTAGATGAGTGTGTTCGCGCAAAATCATTCAGCGCCTTCCCAACCAGAAGCCCTGGATGAATCACCAAATCCGTAATCTGCTGAGGGCCAGATCAGAGGCATTCACATCTGGTGACCAAGAAAGTTACAAGAGATCCAGGCACAATTTCTGGAAATTGGGAATTCCAGACTAATCTAAAATCAATGAAGGATACTCAACAGTTGTGGCCGAGCTTAAAAACTATCACTCTTATAAAGTTAAATCAAGTGATATAGGCCACAACAGGGTTTAGTATCCAGATGAGCTCAATGCTGCTTATTCTTACTTTGACCATAAGAAACATGGAGGAACCATCATGAACTCCCACAGTCCCCGATCCTGCGATTTCCGACTCAGAGGCCAATGTGCACTCAGCCTTCAAGAGGGTGAACCCACAAAAAGCATCCAGCCCAGATGTGGTACCTGGTCAGGTACTAAAAACCTGTGCTGATCAACTGGCTGGAGTGTTCACTGGAATCTTTAATCTCTCGCTTTGGTAGACAAAGGTACCCACCTGTCCCAAGCAGGCTTCAATTATACCAGTGTCTAAGAAGAACGTGCTAACGTTCCTTAATGATTATCACCTAGTAGTGTTTACATCCAGAGTGATGAAGTGTTTTGAGAAGTTGGTGATGAAACAGTTCAACTCCTGCCTGAGAAGTGACTTGGATCCATTCCAATCTGCTTACCAGAGCAACAGGTCCACAGCAGATGCTATTTCATTGGCTCTTCACTCAACCCTAGACCATCTGGACAGTAAAGATGCATACATTGGGATGCTCTTTATCGACTACAGCTCAACATTCAAAACCATCAAATCCACAAAGCTAATCAGTAAGCTCCAAAATCTTGGCCTCAATACTTACTCGTTCATTGGATCCTCGATTTCTTCACATGCAGACCCCAGTCAGTTCGGACTGTGAACAACATCTCCTCCACAATCTCCATTAGCACAGGTGCACCACAGGGCTGTATGCTTAGACCCCTGCTCTACTCACTTTACACTTATGAACTGTGTGGCAAAGCACAGCTCCAATGCCATATCCAAGATAGCTGACGACACCACCGTCACAGGCCGAATCAAAGGTGGTGGCAAAATCAGCATATAGAAGAGAGATTGAAAATCTGGTTGAGTGGTGCCACAACAACAATTGCTTACCTAATGTCAGCAAGACCATGGAGCTGATTATTGACTTCAGGGGAAGTAAACCAGAGGTCCATGAGCCAGTCCTCATCAGAGGATCAGAGGTGGAGAAGGTCAGCAACTTTAAATTCCTCGGTGTTATTATTTTGGAGGGCATGTCCAGGATCCAGCATGTAAGTTTGCAAAGTTTTGGCATGACATTTGAAACTTCGATGAACATTTATAGATGTTTAGTGGAGAGTATATCGATTGGCTGCATCACAACCTGGAATGGAAACATCAATGCCCTTGAACAGAAGATTCTACAAAAAGTAATGGATACAGCCCAGTCCATCACAGGTAAAGCCCTCCCCACCATTGAGCACATCCACACAAAACACTGTTGTTGGAAAGCAGCATCTATCATCAGGGAACCCCAACACCCAGGATTTGCTCTCTTCTCACTACAGCCAGTAGGAAGAAGGTACAGGAGCCTTAGGGTTCACACTACCATTTTCAGGAAGTTATTACCCTTCAACCATCAGGCTCTTGGAAACAAAGGGGATAGCTTCATTCAACTTCACTTGCTCATGATTGAAATGTTCTCACAACCTATGGACTCACTTTCAAAGACTCTTCATCTCATGTTCTCAATATTTATTGCTTATTTTTAATTATTATTACCATTTTTTTCTATTTGCACAGTTTGCTTTTGCACACTAGTTTTATGCCCAAGTTGTTGTGCTCTTCCATTGATTCTGTTATGGTTATTACTCTATGGATTTATTGAGTATGCTGGCAAGACCATGAATCTCAAGGTTTTAAAATTTGAACTTTAACCAAAACATGCATCTTGAGAGGGTGCATCTGGTGAATTTCAATTGTTTTCTTTAACTCACACCAAATTTCTGTGTTCCCACAGATGACTAAGTGAGGGTAGCTCAGACAAAATGCACTATTTCTTCCCTGGTGTGAGAAGTTTGCAGTTGTTTGCCGAAATTATCCGGATTCTGTGCCTGTTGTTTCTTTTGGTACCATACCAACAGGTAGTGTGGGTTAGAAGCTTTTCTGCTGGCTGGCACATTCCCTCTAGTTGTCGTCCCAGGCTGGGGTTCCCAAATCTTACTTCATTATCATTCTCTTTGGCCATTCCTGTGGTAGCTACCCAGAAAGCAACCAGATGTTTGGTCCTATCCCATTCATCTCCATGAAGACAATTGAAGGAAAAAAAGTAAAAGAGTACGTACTTAAAATATGGGCATATGCATTCTGCCAGCTCTCCACTTTGTGCCACTGAACCAGTAAGACCTGCTATATTTCCTACTGCGTGGAACGCTAAGTATTCCTGTACTGCTGCCCATTCTAGGCTTTGAGTGAAGGATTTCTCTTGTGCACACGAACACACTTTTACAAATGCTCTGTCTTCGGTGGTCTCCTGAACAAGTATACATGCAACAGCCCCCACCAAATCAAAATAGTAGTCCCCGAACTATGATACATCCTCAGCAGCTATGCTACTCTAACACAGTGACACACCACAGTTATAAGTGATAAACTCCAGGTTTTTTTTCACACTCACACTCACACTCAGAGATAGAGAGAGAGAGAGAGATATGTGTTTACCTCTCCAGCTCTGTACTCTGTCATTATTAATATTACAAATCCAATGTTATCAACCCAAAGCAAAACACACAAGATGCGAGAAGAGCTCAGCAAGTCAGGCAGCATCCATAGAAATGAACAAACAGGCAACGTTTCAAGCCAGGACCCTTTTCTGGACTGGAATGGAAGGGGGAAGACGCCAGAATAAAGAAGTAGGGGGGAGGGAAAGGAGAATAGCTGATAGAAGATGATAGGTGAGAAAGATAAGGGGCTGAAGAGAAAGGAATTTGATAGGACAGAATACTTTCTAAGAAAGGACACAAAAAGGTGCAGGAGACAGTGGAGAGACTTAAAGAGGGAGATGTGAAAGGAAAGGATAGGCAAAGAAGATCAATGCATAAAAGTATCAGAGAAATGATAAGGAAAAATATATTCCAAACATTGTATAATGTCATGGAGAATCAATATGTTAAGGTTTACCTCTTTCACTAGGCTTAATAGGCTAAATAACTTACTGATTCTAGATCTTATGCAGAAGACTTCCTGTTCTTTATCACCATTAATTTTGTTGTTTATTTAACATTCAGATATTAATATTTTCTGATAAGATCAGATATCTTGCAATGCTATTTTTTAGAACTTAAGATTCTATGGAAAGAACAGAACAGTAAGTTTATATAGTAAGTTTAAAAATAATTTCATTATTATTTTATAATTGGTTCCATAAGGTTGTTATAGTCAGGGGGTGGTACTGGGGATAAGCTCTCACGACCTATTAAGTGCTCCCAATAGCATGAATCTCAAATAGCCTCTTTCAACCAAGTCCAGTTCCTGACCTTCACGTGTGGCTTAGTTACTTTGGGCAGATGGGGACTCATCAGCTGTGGTTGGCAGCTCGTTGAGGAGATCTCAAACCTTCACTGCCTTGTGACTATATCAACTTCGGGAGTAAGCCCCAAGGAAAAATCTGGAACTGGTGTTCCTAAGGCAGGCCTACTTTGAGTTCAGTGTTGACTGGCAGCTCCTGCAACGCTGCTGGTACCAAACTGCATCTGCCTCTGCCATTCCTTTCAATGCACTAGTTGCATGGAGAGGTGGAACCTGCCACAGGGGCAACAGGTTGCTTTCCATATCGTGCTGCCCTGACTTGTAGACAGCTGGGATGCAACAACCTCCGAAATTTCCAGACAGAGTTTAATGTTCATTATCTCGAGCCAAACCAAAGTAAGGAAGAACATTATATCATTGCACAAAAATTGACATGAATGCTTTTCATGATTGAATCATTGTGGCAGTCATCTGCTTGGTTCACCAATAAAAAATGTTAAATGACTAAGATAGCAGGGGATCAGTAATGTTGTTGTTCTGAGACTGTCCAACAGCTGGTTCACCTCAGCACAACCAGACCTAATTTCTCAGGCAGCATTCTAAGAAAGCAAGTTGCATCATTTCATGCATGTCAAATGTGAAACTTGCCAGCTCGAATTCCCAACCAGAAGTGTCATGTGAATTTCTAGAATGGCACAATTCATCACAAAATTGTTCTAATTGTGCTTCATTCTTTCGTATATGCAAAACACTGAAAAAAAACAGCACTATGCAATAGCATTGGAAACATCAAGGAAACATGCCTGAGTTTTCACAGAAGATGGACTTGAAAACAAAATAAATAATAAGGGTCTCTGGGGTATTCTAAGAACCTGACTGCACTATGTTAAAAACAGGGCAAATTTTTCCTGCTGATCTGTCCTGTATTTACCCCTTCATTTCTGTGCTAGATTTTAAATATTTTAAATACTGTTGAAAGTATTCAGGATTGAGATTCAGCCTTGACATGCATTCAGGATATGACAGCTGAAATACTCTATGAAGACTTTAAAGTAGTACTTCAGAATACTCACCATATAAACTCTTCTGTAACAATCAACAAAGACTAGAAAAATAAATTAATATTTATGCTTCCAGATACCATTGGACATTGAATGACAATAATCTGTTCCATTCTTCTGTTTACAATAAATTAACAGAACAAACAGGGAAAGAACCTGAGATCTTCCTGTTCTGTGGTTACATTGGCAAGTAATCTGGTCACATTACCATTGTTACATACTGTATTTTATAATATCTCTTATTTGCCAAAGGGACAAAGGTTCACTGTATTCTTGGTGTGGCAAGATCAGAAGTGCATTATGAATGTGCCTACAGTTTAACTCTATCTTATTCTACAACAGAAAACTCATTCTCGAATATTAGCCAATTCTCCATACCTTTAAGTTTTCTAACATTTCACAGGTCTTTGGTTGATTGAAACATTTATCTTTCTCAGAAAAATATTCAATTACATAATTAGAATGCCATGTTTACCTGATTCATAAAATGACCATTATATAGCATTTCTCATTTATTAAAAAATGTATTTTTATCCTTTTATGAGATATGTGTATCAACTAAGCAAGCATAGGATGTATAAACCTTAATTAATCTTGAGAAAGTAGTTGTAAGCTCATAACAAGAGCAAAAAAAAAACAAGAAAATAGAAATAGGAGTAGACCACAAAGCTCACCACCTACTTCACCATTCAGTGTAATCATTACTCCAGGTTTCTTCTCCTCCCTGAGTCAGGTCTCCAATGGTCCTCAATTCTCTTATCTTTCAAAAATTATATTGATTTCCATTTTAAATATCTCCAAAGAGCCAGACCACACAATCCTCCAGGGTACATAACTCAAGATTCACTATCTTCTGTGAGAAGGTGATATATACCTCAGCTTCAATCGATCACCCTCCAAACTTTGTAATTGGCAATCCTCTTGGTGAAAGTACTTCCACAGTTCTGTTCACAAGGAGTACAATTTAAGGACCAAACAACTATGAAGGATTGTCAATCTACTTTCAGATCAAGGTTGTGTGATTTAGAACTACTTGTGAGATTTTAACCTGGAGTGGTAAGGGATAGGAACCAGGGGAGCAAGGCAACTAGTGGAGGCTTGGAGTAGAAGGTCAATGCTATGACAAGCAAGTCTGGAAGGAAGGATGGTCAGATTCATGAACATGATGTGTATTTATTTTAATGCAAGGAGTATAATGGGGAAAGCAGACGAACTTAGACCCTGGATTGATATATAGAATTATGCTGCTGTGGCCATTACAGACTCTAAGTTGCGAGAGGAACAGGACTGGCAGCTCAATGCTCTTGGGTTTCGATGTTTTTAACAAGATAAAGAGGTAGGTAAGTGACAGATGAGTTGCATTAGTAATCAGGAAGACTGTTACAGTTGCATTCAGAGGGGATATACTGGAGGGCTCATCCACTGAAGCAACAGGTATAGAGCTCAAAATAGGATGGATGCAAACACTCTGATGAGCTAATATGAAAGGCCTCCCAATAGCCACCAGGAGATAGGGGAACAGATATATTAACAGATTATACAAAGATATAAATCCAACAGGGTAGTTCAAGTGGGTGACTTTAACATCCCCAATCTTGACTGGAATTTCCTTGCTGCACAAGACTTAGATAGGGCAGAATTTCTTCAGTGCATTCAAAAGCATTTCTTGAAACAGTATATAGGTCATCCATTTAGAGGAGGAACTATACTGGACATGGTTTTGGGAAATGGGCTTGAGCAAGAGACTGGCTGTTTAGTCAGAGAACATTTTGGGAATAGAGATCACAACTTCTTAAGTTTCAAGATAGCTATGAATATGAATAAATCTGGACCTGGTAGGAAAGGGCAAATAATGACATTTTGAGGCAGAGGCCAGGGGGAGTTAATTGTTATTACCAAGTCAACACCTGGCATGTGGAAGTTGTTCAAAGATCAGCTGATCAGAGCTCAGGAGTGGCATGTTTTAGTAAAGAGGAAGGACAAAGAAGGCAAAGAAAGGAAACTTTGGATGACAAACAAAGTTATGAATGTGGTCAAAAAGAAAAAGGAAGCAAATGGAGACGCATTTTAGATGAAAGGGGTAATTTGAAAGGAGATATGAGGGGTAAGATTTTACACAGAGCGTGGTGGGTGCCTGAAATTTGCTGCCTGTGGTGGAGGTAGAGGCAGATACATTAGAGACTTTTAAGGAACATTCAGATAAGCAAATGAATGTAAGGAAAATGGAGGCATGTGGATACTGTATAGGCAGAAGACATTAGTTTAGTAAGCCATTTGATTTCTAATTTAATTGGTTTGACACAACATTGTGGCCTGAAGGGCCTGTTCCTGCCATGTAGTGTTTTATGTTCTATGCCCTGTGTTCCTACGTAAAGTTTATGAAGTTAAAATCAGACATGGCCTTTGAAGAATATAGTGATAACAGGAAAGAGATCAAACAAAGGTATAGGAAGTACAACATAGGCCATAAAATGTCCTTTGCAAGGAGGATTACGAAGAATCCCAATGCATTTTATATTCACATTAAAAGCAAGAGGATAACTAGGGAGAAAGGGAAAGGAGGGGGGATAAAGGTGAAAACCATGTTTAGAGTCAGAGGATGTGGGCGAGATACTCATAAGTATTTTGTGTTCATATTCAACAAGGAGAAGGATATGGGAAATACTGAAATTAGTGTGGGCGTACTCATATGCTTGGGCATTCTGAGATCAAGAAGGAGGTCATGCTGGGTCTTTTAGGGTCCTGCTATTCATTGTGATACTCCTAGGTGGATTTGACTTTCCAAAATGCCACAGCTTACACATCCACATTAAACTCTATCTGCCATTCCTTGGCCCACTTACTCAGCTGATCAAGGTTCCCCTGTAGTTATTAATAACCTTCCTCATTATCCACTACACCACCTATTTTAGTATCATCTGCAGATCTACTAACCATAGCTTGTTTTACAGATTGTTAATGTACAGTTCTGTGCAAAGCCTTAGCCCCAGATATATATGTAGCTAGGGTGACTACGACTTCTGCACATTCCTGTAGTAATTTTATGTATTGGACTGTACTGCTGCTGTGAAAAGAAAACAGATTTCATAACATATGTGAGTGATGCTAAATCTGATTCCGATATGGTTATCTATTGTGAACTGAGAGTGGGAAGGGGCAGGGAGAAGAGGATCATGGTTGGGAAAAGGGGAAGCACCAGAGCGACATTCTGTAATGATCAATAAACCAGTTGTTTGGACTCAAATGACCTTGCCTGGTGTCTCAGGCTGGGTGTGTCTGCACCCGCACCACTCCCCGCCCTGGCACTCCGTCTCTGCAACCTGCCCCAAACTCCTCCCACAGTACTCCACCCTCACCATTCCCAACATTTTTTGCTCCAGCTAGCTCTACAAACACACTCTCTGCTGACAAATACAACACTGTGCAAAGGTCTTAGGTACCCTAGCTATAGATATGTGCCTAAGACTTTTGCACAGTACTGTAGATGACAAACAACAATGGGCCCAGCACCGAAACCTGAGGCATAGTCCCTTCAGCCTGAGAAACAACCTTCCAGCAGCACCTTGTGTTTTTTAACCATCAGACCAAATGTATATCCAGTAAACCTGCTCGTTCTGGATTCCGTGCCATCCAACTTCCCAGTGCAGCCTGCCATGTGGAACCTTATCAAAGGTTAAAGTTGTTTGAAACCAATAGAACTGAATAAGAGAATGTAATGTGAATTATGTGATATTTCTCATTGTGCATCATTAGTTCAATGTCTACCATCTATTAAGTATCAGGGGAGAGTCACTTCCGTTTAAATTTTCTGTACTACTCGGGGATACACTACTGACGTGTATCAGCAACAGCAGATATTATATTTGTAAAGACTCGGCATGACACAGGGAGAATTGTACTTATAGGGCTCTAAGCCAAAGACAGTCTGCAGTTCAGCTGAACTGCTGCTCCTTATATTGTAGTGTAGATGGACCAGAGTTGGCAGCAACGGGTGTTATTCTCCTGTTGTTTTGGGGAACGTGCTGCTGTTGTTTGGAGCAGGTGGCAGAGCCCAGCAGGTGGGGACCGAACGCCTGGATCTGCGAGGGCAGCGGCTTCCCCTGACAGGCGGGGCGAGCGGTGCATCCTGAGTGCAGACACAGCCGGCGCTAACGGCAAAAGCAGGCTCTCTCCCACCCCCGCTCCCCACCGCCCTTCCAGTTCAACAATTAACCAGTGCCAGCTTTTACACTGAATTCTTCTTGAAGAAATTCCTCGTCTGGCCCACATAGTTGAGGTACTGTGTAAATAACGTGCATATTTTACCTATAATGATATTTTAAGTAGAGGTGAAAAAATCACGTGTTAAAATCGTACATTTGTATTTTGCATGCAAAAAAATCAGAGCGGAAAATGCAGCATCGGCGCAGCTGTGTTTCGTATCGTTTAGCTAGTTGAATGTTATGAAAAAAAAACTAACAGACTGGAAATAAGCCAGCAGAAGGGGGATTATGATGCCGATCTCAGAGTAGCTGGATTCTGGAAGTCCCGTTTTAATAGCAGATCGCGATAAGACACAGGGAGGAAAGCCAGGAGCTCTCGCTGGAGCAGATGGCAGAGAAGGAAAGTGCTTGAGCCGAGCCCGAATGCAGCAACAGCAGCAGCCCTTCCCTCTGTTCCCGGCAGCCGGGCTTGGGAAAGCATCACCAGGGATCAAGGCGCACAAACACAGCTCTCAGGCAGAGGGGAGGGAGAGAGAGAGCGAGCAGGAGACACTCCACCAGTTTATTGTTAACATATTCTTGACCTCCTGACCTCCTTCACGACACAGATGTCTGCTCTACCTCTTTCAACTCCCCCTGGCTAAACCCCACCCACCCCGCACCTGGGGAGTGAGGAACCAGTTTCAGAGCCAGGCTGCTTTGCGGATAGGACTCCTCATTTCAACTGCTAGCTGCTAACAAGACTATCTACCGGCTGCGCACATCTATGGAGGGCGGCTGCCTGGAGTTTGTCTTCTGATCTGACATCGTCACGGTCGATGCTGCCGGGGCTGTTAGCATCAAAAGGAAGCAACACGTTTATATTTGTTTTAAAGCAAACAGCTTCCCCCCACTTTCCTTTTCCCTAAAGTTGGCAATAGTCCTTCTTGCTGGGGAGATCTGAAGTTTTCAGCTTTTTCTTCAGTTGGCGCTGAGTTTTACTTGTGGACGGATCTGCTTGGTTACAGGAAGAAACTTACATTCTTTCCTCATTGTATATTTCGTGGCGGAGGTCTGGAAGTTCTGTAATTTAATAAATATACGAATGGTTGGAATCTCTGGATCTTATCAACGTAAGTATGGCTCTTAACAATTGTCCGAATAGTACTTTTCTCTTTCTTTAGCGTCAGTTTAGTTCTCGGAGCATTCAGACTGCAAGTTACGAGTCCAGACCGTGCAATCGTGGTATTTTGATTTTCTGTGGCGTGACATTTGTCTGATTTTTTGAATCAAATTGTACAAGTCTGGTTTAAAGTATGTCTCTATTCTTTGTGGAATCGAACTGTAAACGTTATTTGAAGAAAGGGATCAAAATGAAAAAAAAATTACCATGATCTGATCTACATTAAATCTAATTCAATGGAAAGTTGTCAGACTGGACAGAGTTGTGCACTTTTAGGTTAATTATATCTCTTAAGTCAGCTACCATCCTTCTGTCAAAACAAGTGTCTAGTCCTTGAATTTCGGAATTCAGAAATTTCACCAGAGGTTTGCATAATATGTAAAGAACCGCAATTAACTTGTTTGATCTTTGTGGGATTTGATTATTAACTGGTGTTTAAAGTTCTTGTCGTTAGACTTTTGTTGGATCTATTTTCAGCACCTAATCCTATTATCCAGGAAGCATTACATCTGCCTTTGTTTTGGGCTACAGTTATGCAATATAATAATAAGGGATTGGGGCAAGGGGGAATGGCTCCACCTGGAGAGTGAGTTGCAGGGTAGTTAGTTCTTACTACCCTTTCCTGTCAAATCGTATTTTCCCCTTTTACAAGAAATGCATTCTAAATGCAGAGTATTCAATGCAAAGCCCAATTCATTAAGATTCTTAGTGACTGCTTTAGTTGTGAGCAGCTCAGACTGAAAGAAAGTTAGCATCTGCAATTTTGCATTTGAAAACATGAGTTGTCGCAATTGTCAGTTTCATCTTTTGACTTACTTTGATGGTTTTCCCAATGCTGTTCATTAATGGAGATCTTTTGGTTGTTAAATGGAAGGTTAATATATTGTTTTGAGCTTTGGATTTCAATTATAAGCTTGGTCTTTGTTTTGTGGGAACTTGTCACATGTGCTGTGATCAAGATGCCTTATCAGTTAAATAAAAGGTGACTTAGAACATGCTTTTTGGGGAGGCCAGTTCTCATGATTACAATCAGAAGATGGAAATGGATATCAATTTATGTTTATGGTTTGGTAACCTGTGATCAAATTAATGCGAATGTTATTCTTATTGGATATTAAATTTGCTTTGCTGCTACTTACGCTTCAATAGAAACTGCCTGGAGTTTATCTAGAGAAGGGGAACACATATTTTTGAAATTCCAACTAGTTTAATTCAATTACCATTGCGGGACTCTTCAATATTTATTTCGATCTATTTTTATTTTCAAATTAGTTTCTTTAGTTTAAATTTGCCTGTATGTTATATAGGAGAACATACTTAACACATTAGTTTAGAATAGACTTTAACACTGAAAATCATTTTGAGGACATTAAACCAATAAGGCTTCCCACCTGTTGCATCCACAATCATTTCAGTGAAGTTTATTTCTGTTTCTCTGGATGAGTAGTTAATTGATACTGACAGAAACAGGAAAATTCCACAGACTTAACTTTTTTGGAATGCTTTGTTTCCTCAGTAGGTTTAAAGAGTGCGTATTGTTTTAAATGGTCCATATTATGGTTGCTATTCCAACAGGGTGAAGAATTTCACTCTTCAGAGGGGCATAACACATATCATAACATAGCACTTAGTTATTCAACTTCATATAAAAAGTAAAAATAGGAGATAAATGCTAACTTAACATCAATGGTATTTTATTAATCTTTCTTTCATCCTGTAAAAATTGTTGTGATCTACAACTACCATTGCAGAAGATTATGGCTTTTATCTTGTATATACTAAATTTATGAAAAATGATTTTATAAAATAAATCCTAATATTGTGCAGCAGATATTGCTGGGTAGAAGATTATATTGAAATGTTTCTTCTTCATTTTTAGAGAGAAACTAGTTTTTTTCCTGTATTATATTTCAGAATATTGACAAGATTTTAGTTTGTTGGAGCTAAAAATGTGCTCTCTAAGATTGATAGAATTTTGATGTTTATAAATACTGCATGTTATGAGCCAGTCCAGAGAACAATAATGCAATTGGTTCTCGAATTTACTGCAGGAAGGAGAAGGAACAGCATCCCCTAGTGAGAATATAGTGCTGAAAGTATTCTTCACAACAAAGCAATATAACATTTGATCCAGAGTTATATTTGTTGAAATACTGTATGACATTTATCACATTTTAAAATCATATCTGTTCAACAGTTCTTCAATCTGTGAAGCAGATCTAAAGTGCTTTAATTTATGCAAGCCCAAGAAGTTATCCAAGAACAAGGATAAAAATGCACTTTGCTTAAGTGTAAGGATATTAGTGATTCTAAATTACAACAAATTTAATTTTTATATTTCAATGAATTGGGGATGTGTGTGTATAATTACGAAGGTGCTAAAGTACATTTTAATATTGATTTTATTATCAGTGTCCCTAACTTTATTATTAATGTGGTTAGGTCTGAATACAGGGATTATTTAATTGGAAAAGCATCAATTTAATTTGTTATGGGTAATTGTTTTACTAAGTGTTGAGTGGGGTTACTTACATGGTGTTTAAATAGAACAAGGCTCTGTCCAACTTCAGTAGCGGTCTGTAAGTGTAGAGGGCTTGCATCTGTCAATCCACACTAATTATAGATTAAGGCTAAAGAAATGAAATATAAGCAGTCGCTGTCAGTGATTACTTTAGCTGTTCTAGAAATCGAGTATTTGTGAACTGCAAGCATTTAGAAAACAAAATATTGACTCAATGATAATTTTATTGTTTCCATTAATAGTCATTCCATCTTGTAATTATTGTTCTTGGCTATACATCCGAACCTTATTATTAAAACTGGATTATAACTCCAAAAATGAAGGCAGTAGTTTGTCTGGTGAAAAAATGTTCTCACAAGGTCACTTTTGTAAGTTAAATGTTATTTTAGTTTGTCATGCCCATAGTCATATCAATGAGGCTTCCATGTTATTGGATTAGTTGTGGATTTGTGACAGAGCCTTTTTATCTACCATATTCATAGTGGTGCCAAGCTTTTCATCAGCTTTTTTATATAACAGTTCTGCTTTTCCACTCACATCATGGCAATGTGCTCTCACAATTTGAGCAGTTTTCCACCAGGTGACAGGTGTCCTGCCAGGCTGCAGTTGGCCAGGAGTCCATTTTCTATAATCCTCAGTCCGTGTTTTCCCTTTGAGTTGCCAATTAACTTCTTACACACCCTCTGTTTATTTTCCTGGATCCATCTGGGCTGAGCTGATATTGTAATCACTCTAATGCACATTGCCTTTCCTTCACACACAATGTGCCATCATGACGAGCCTTTTATTTTAGATAAGCCGAGGAAGTGTGTTTAATGAATACAAACCCGTTGTGCTGGTGTGCACTCTGCCAGAAGGTAATCTCCATGAATAGGTGCTTTCAGTGTTTGGAGGAGATGCATAAGTCGATAAGGCTAAGAGTGAAGATGTAACCTGTTATCTGCTGCTCCTCTTGCTGGCAGTGAATTTACATTTAAAGATTAACAGTGAAGAAAAGCTGCCTTTTGACAAGGTTAGGTATCATTCCTGGTCTTGACAGTATCTGACATCACCTAAACCATTTCTGCAGGACTTCTAAAGGTGAGATTACCAGAGTCGTTATCTTTAATTGGGTTCAGCATTCCATCTCGGACTGCTTTCTGTAGTGTAAAACTAAGTACTGGGAGATGATAATGGAGAACAAAGGATTATTTATTGATGTGGTTTTATAACCATTAGAATACTAAAGAATATGGCCAGGGTAATGACTTGATTTGCTATTTCATTATGTGTAAATTGTCTGAAAATAGTCTTGCCTCTCACAGAAAAACCAATAAAGCTCTTGAAATGAAGAGGCAGAAAGCCTTTGTCTTATTTTGATGGGATACATTTGATAGCACTCGCTCTCTTGTGTTGTAAGGCTGTAGGGACTGGTGTGGGTTTGTTTAAATATAGGTAATATTGCTCAGATAGCATAAAACACATGTAAAAATGGTTAGATTATTTCAAATCAGCAACAGAATGATTTTTAAAAAATTTATGATTTGTTTTTTTTGCACGGTGTGAGTATTTTGTTTTGAGGTATAATTGCAACTCGTCAATAGATTGAAACAATGGAAATCATTATTTACTTCTGGGCATATTGGCATTTTGTGTCCGTGGCTAGCTCAGTGTGTGGTGAGATATTTTAGGATCTCACTGGTTACTGTATACAAATATTGCTGTAACTGACCTTTATGTCCTTAGACAACCCAGTTGATGTTTGCAGATTCCTCCTAGGGAGTTATTATTTAAACAGGGGTATTACATTACATAAGATGCAAATACATGGCCTTGTAACAATTTAAACCTTCTTGAATCAGTTCTTATATTATATCATTCAGTAAAAGAGGGAAATTTAAAGCCTGGTGTAATGCTGGTCGGTCTAAATCATCTGCCTTCTAATTGTGGGTATGCGGATGACTTTTAAGAATATTCAAGACTATTATTTTCATGAAATTGTTGAGCTTCTGTTTGATCAGCAGGTGCTGCTAAGATGAAAGCCATGCACAAATTATTTCAAGGGTAAAAAGTGTCGATTGAAAATGAATGTGATAAAAGAAAGAGCAATCCGTTTTCTGTTTTCAATTTGTGCAAAGTTTGAAGAGGTATTCTGCTAAACTGCCACATCTGTTCCATTTTGGAAATTGCAGTACAAGCTCCTATAAATAAAGTGCTTTTTATTGGTCTAAATAGCTTGAGTTTACAAAATGGACAAAAATATTTCCTGTGGAATCTTGATAGTAATTTGGCTCTGCGTGACATTTTCTTTTTAGTAATTATTGATAATTATGGAAGTGATTATAAAGATGGTAGCAGCATTTTTGCTAAAGAAAGATGGAAGATAGTACTACTGCTAGAAATGTTGTATTTAATTATGAAAATCAAGTCTGAACATTAGTACCTAGATTAACTATGCATTTTGTTTGGGTTTTTGAGTGGTGTATTCATGTTCCAGCTTTTGAAATGGATTCCATTCTTGATTTATGGAAGTACTGGAGTGGCATGTGTCTTATGACATTCACCTACTGTATCTTCACACAGTTTTATTGAATTTCATGACTTAGTGCAAACAATACTGAGACAAAAAGCACCTGATTCTGAAATCTAATTTTCTCAACAAGCATTATAGCTACTTCTTTCTCCTCTAGAGTTTGCAAATAAAGAACAAAATTTTAACTTGTACCTTTCAAATATCATGTAATTTTTATAATATCACACAATTTCCCAGCTTTATTTAAAATTTTAGTACCTTTACATCGCACATTTAATCATATTTCTAATTAGGAATATAAGGCAAATTCTTTGATTTGAAATAAAAGAGAAACATTTGTGAGGTTTTACAATGGAAGGTGGTAAAGGAGGATAAAAAATGTTAATAATGTAAACCGGCGATACATTAGTTAAAAAATATACCCTAAGAAATAACTCAACCCCAGTAAGCACTAGTGCACTTGCTCACATATTGCGTTTGCAGTTTGCTGCTGAGTTCATTATTTGCATTAGTAATGCAATTATTAAATAAAATCTCAGCACAATAATGTAATTGTACAGGTACAATTAAAATACTTGTAAAAATATTCTGAAAGGAGGAGGGTTTGGTGGGATATTTCAGAGTGGAGCAATATAAAGAAAAAATGTATAATATTTTAGTGTTTAATTGTTGTAGAGTTGCCTGGAGGCATTTTAAAACTTGGTTTGCTACATTGCCTTCATGCTCAGACGCTCAGCAGATGAAATCAGAAAATCATGTTTGCAGCTGGGCAATTACAATGGTACCCAAAATCTGTGACTATTGACCATGAACGCAGATGCCTTCAAAGTTATATTTTCTTGCATGTGGAGGTTGTTGGCATGAAACAGATGCCTTCATTTTTTTTGAGAAGTCAGCCTGTGGATATAATTGGTTCTCTCTTCCCATCCTCCAGGGAGAGTCTCTCACAGATGAAATCAGATGAGAAAAAAATTCGCACAAAGCAAACGTATTCATGGTTTAACCGCCCGGTGCTGCAGACAGTCAGTGACTAGATTCCCTCATATTTATGGAATAAAAAGTAACAATGTCGACATTTTTTTCAATTTTATTACTGTAATAAAAAATCAATTTGGCATTACTGTAGCTAATATGTATTTGCATCTGAACTAAATTATATATACAATAGTGTGGATGATTTTAAAATCCTTTTCTGGCAAAGCTAAGCTTTTACAAAATGAGTACATTTTAGCATATGGTTGGAATCAATCAAAAAATATCTTGTGCGTGCAACTGATTACAGTACCATCTGCCATAAAAAGTCCTCAGTTGGCATCTTTTTTTACATAATGTCAGTAACACAGGAATCATTTTATTTTAAAAAAAACAATGATTGGCTCCTTCTTCATAGTAAAGAAAACTTGGGCTTGAATTCAGATAAACATATGGTCTTCATCAGTTCATAAGCTGGTAAGAAAATTGATGCTGCTGCTGTATTTTGGAATGGCGATGTTTTAATTTCCTCCATTTTCAGACCAATATTTAGTTAATGTTATGACTTGTGTTTTTAATTTTTTGTGCTAAGTTCTACAAGTTGATCACTTCAATGGAAAATCAGTATTTCCCACTTTTTTGTTGATCATTTTTATTTGGTAAAGCTTTGGCATTGGCGATTAATTCCTTTGGTTATGGTAGTTTGGCACCTGGACAATTGGTGCTGTTTTTAATTTGCGAATGTGTTTTCGCTTGAATGAGTTTGCCAATCTGTTTGTTTATTGTGCTGTGGACCACCACATAAGCATTGTGACTGGATATCAGAGAGAGGGCAGCATCATTGCAACAATTGAATATAATATATATATTTTAGAATTTGTAACTACAAAGTGGTAATTTATTCTGTCTTGAATGTTTTCTGGTGATACCTTGAGTGGTACAGAAAATACATCTCTGCAAGAGGTACTTCATTTATTCAGGGCCATTAAAATCACAGAACTGTTAGCGCACAACCCATTTCACATAGTGTTGATGCATTGAAATCTTTTACACCATCCCTCCGTTTTGTTCCATTTCCATAATGTTTTATACCCCCATCCATATATATTTTTTTCCAAAACCAATTTACATGATGTTACATCATCTACCTTATTAGTGACTTGTGGAATTAACCCTCTACCTGGAGAAAGAAAGTTATATAACATGTCTTTCTTCCTGTGATAATTATCATTCTCTGACTTTTGGTAACAAAAGGAGATAGTTTATAAATAACATCTTCAATGTTCTAAGGCTGTCTCAAAATGCATTGAACTGATGCAATTTTATTGTGCACACAAGGACATAAAATTGCTGCATATGGCAAAGCCCTATTAATGTAAAATGATTAGATGTTAAGGTAATAGCCTAGAAATTGGAGGAATTAGCACTTATTTTCAAGCATGAATCACACACAAATATGATTTAATATATGTAAGGTGGTGTCAGTGATCACTTCTGGGTGAAATTGCACACTTCAGGATATTGGCCCAGAGATAATGTGCAACTCATATTAGTATGGCCATTATTTTCCTAGCATTAATTTTGCAGGTAATGTCATATGCTAAATATTACATACTTTCCCCTTGTCAACATAAGTAGGGGCTTTTGGGTGCAACCAACAAACTTGTTAGAAAATTCATAACAAACTAGGAGTATGTTGTACTGAGAACATTTGGACATTTTGACATTGTTTCCACAATGGATCTGCCAGCCCCAAACCTCAGTGCTGGTTGTTCCGTCACAAACTGAAGATTTTTATATTCTGCACATCAAAGCCACGTCAGTAACATTCCATTCTTTGAAGTGATTTGAATGGGGCAGGCCATCAGGGAAGTATGCCGGTTTTCCCTTGCATTTTCCTTCATATCCAGACTGACCTTTTATGCAGCTGCTTGTGGTTGCCTGCAGAAAAGTTTCTTTGAGATCTGCAGTCTTCTCAGTGATCATTATGGCAAAGGCATATTAAGTTAGGAGCTTCACAGTCAAAATGTTGGAGGAATTCAGCAGGTCAGGCAGCATCTTTGGAGGGAAATGAACGGCTGATGTTTCTGCCCAAGACCCTTCATCAGGACTACTTCTTGTGCTGTTCCTGTCAGGGCTATGCAGGACCTATTTTAGCACATGATTCCATAGAGATGTGATTATGTAGTGATGTTTTAAACATTTTTAGCCAATTTCAATACTACTGTATTCTATTTCCTATTGGAAATATACTGTAATTTTAGTACACAAAAAAGGGTGTTGGGTATAAGCGTAAGTCCTTTCCCTTTCTTCCTCTAGTCGAAATACTACATGGGATCTTATATGATCACCTGAGTAAGCAGAAAGGTTGCATGTGAATGACAGTCTTGTAGATCCACGCTTCCATAACTTTGGAGTATTGGTTTAGTTTACAATGAGGCTTAAATTCACAAACCTCTGATTTGTAGGCAAGCTTCCATGAAATGAGACTAGATGACACTTAATGATTTGTTACCTATCAGAGATAACCTTTTGATATTTACTCTTAAGTTTTGATAACTAATGGAAAAAATCTTTCATTGTTTGCCATCTCAAACTGCTTCATAATTCTGTGTTGTCTGATGTTCACTGCAGTAGAGTGGTCTGTATTTATATGGCAGTTACCTGACAAAAATAGAGTAAAGGGTTCCCAAGTATTTTAAATGTAATCCCTTCAACTCTATGAAAAGTGAAAGTTACTTTCATTTACTTAGGTAGTAATTTAGGTGATCTTTTAAGTACATCGTGCAGTTTTTTTATTTGTATGCAGCTTTCATCCTCGTTAGTGGTGTAAAGGGCTAGTTGTTAATTAGCCTCTTGGTTTCTGGATTTTCTTAATCATTATTCATAATTTGATATTTTTAGATATAGTTTGTTTACCTTGACTTTATATCTGGGCATGTTTTTTGGAGTTTTTTTTTTACAAATTTAATGTAAGCTCTGTGTTTTGACAGGAAGGGTTAGTATTCCATCGATGCTGTAACAATAGGATAAATGTATGATAGCAAGGAAGGACTGCACTATCAGGATGTCTTTTTTGGATGAAACATTAAACTGAGACTCTTTCTGCGCTGTCAGGTGATGTAAGGGATCCCAGGGCACTATTTTGAAGAAGAGCAGAGGTGTTATCCCTGATGTTTTGGCTAATACTTATCCTTTAATCAACATCATTAAAGCAGATTATCTGGCTGTTAACAAATTAGTGTTTATGGGATTTTGCTATGTAGGAATTGATGCTATGTTACAGCAGTGAGTTGAGTTCACAGGTACTTCATAAGGCTTTTTGGAAACATTCCAAAGTGGTGAAAGGTATTTTCCAATTGTAAACTCTTCTTGTGCTCATAGGTGGTATTGTTGATGGTTTTTACTTTAAATATGCTTTTGCAAATGCTGTTTGCTATCTTGTGCTTGTATACCTGCCTCTACTTACAGATATACGGTTGGTATTTGAAATTGTGTTAAAAACTTAATCCTGTAAATTGCCAATCTGAAAGTGACTGTGGTTGTAAACTACTCACATGTATTGGTAGCATTGACAAATTATTCATGAACACATGCTTTTGCATGCTGATCTTGAAACATTTCAGTCTGGCAAATTTCTACTAACATCTAAAGTTATTAGTTTCTTTTGTATTATTACATGTAAAATCTAAATAATGCTGTTTTTGTTACCAATGGAAGTGAAAATTAAATGAGATTTCTCCCTGTTCGTAAAATCAGAAAGGGCTCCTAATTATGAGAGGGAGGGTGCAGTTTATTATCTGGTTCTCATTTAGGCCTTTTGTCGGGGTAAAGATTGATAACCAGGCTAGAGGCCAAAGTCATCTATAGTTTGAAAAAGACGAAGGAAATTAGGCGAGGAGTAGCAGAAAGGAGTCTGGTCAAACCAGCAAAACAATTGGAATTCATCAAGTAGAATAGGAAGGCCAGTGAAATAGAGAAAGGAACTTTCATTTGAATAGAAGATTGGCGAGGTAGCCAAAAATGCGACTTTGTATCTTCAGCTGCTATTTCTGACTTGGGGCATTGTCTCCCTGGAGCTCTTATCTCAAATTCCTGGATTTGAACTTCTTACTTCCTAAAAATGAACAAAACAAAGTGAAGCAAAATAAAAGCAGATGCTGCTGCGAATAACAGCATGCTTCTTCTGCAGTTTCTCTTTTAATCAGTCCACATTCTGGAAACAAATGTATAAGAAACCAGCCTTCGATGCGTTCTCAAAAAAAAAGTTCACCTTATAACCACACAATCTCTAAATCTTCCCATGTTTTCTTTTAACAAATATAAAGTTGTTTTTTTTAATCAGATTACCAACATAAATTTAGGGTTATGATTCAAAGAAAGAAAGGAATGTTGAAAGAATTTTTTTCATTGAACTTCTTAGATTGGAGTACTTTATTGCAGCTGGCTAATGAGGCAGGGAATACAGCACTATTTAAAAACACATTGGATACATATCTGAAAAAAACATTAAAGGATATAGATGACAGAGATGCAAGTGGGAAGTTGGTGTTGGAATCAACACAGTCCTGATGAGATTAACAGTTACCTGCAGATATATTTCAGTTACACCAGTTAGTAATCACTGAGTCCTGTAAAAAAGCTACATTTCTGAAGTATGCCAAGGCACCCTGAGGAAGATGTTGTGCATTTATTGCCTTATCTGCCTGCAACTCACTTTGAACACAATTTGCTCCCAGCAGCTCCATAATCTTATCCAGAACTATTGTCAAACAGCTTTGTGGAGATTGAAAAACTCAATGAACCAAGCTTTAAAGAACCATCAAACCACATCTCCTTGTTGGACATCCAGGCACAAAATTTAGGCTGGCATAATTGAAGCAGCATGGAGCTGCTTTCCATTGAAGCAGACTCAATCTAAATCACTATCATATGGCCACTGTCATAATCAAGGTGAATGAGACATGTCTGTAATTGTGCACTAAAGAAATCCACCTGAATATCATTGGAGAAATTTAGCTGCTTTGCAAAAGTAGTGGAAGAGACCAAGTGGGATTGATCAGTTCCCTCTAGTGCTTTACAGTTCTGAGATCCTTCTAAATACCTTATTGGAGCTTCTACTGGTTTTCATCTGGGGAAAATTCAGTAGATCTTGGAAGGATGCAAGTACTGAAATAATTTGTGGAGACAGGATCACCCTTTCATGTAGGAGATGTGCTGTATTCTCTATCTCACAGTGTATTGGTTGGAGTGTCCAAGACTTGGATATCTACCCTGTTTTGATAATTTTGAGCTCCCTGTAACGGTTAATGCACACTCCTTCTGTGCTCTAGAGATCTTGGCCTCTGCTGCCTGCATAAATATAGCCATCAGCAAAACAGGTTTAACTTTTTCTTCAAATGTTAATTGCTGAAGCTTTATATTTGGCATGAATTACTGGTAAGGCACACCTATCTAAAACACTGAATGCAAATTTATACATGTTGTTGGGGATGTTACCTTACCTGTGACTTTGCCTATAATTTTCCACAGGAAGATAATTTTGAACAGAAGGAGGACTCAATCAGATCAGAGCTGACGATCAGTGGGCTCTGCTACACTGATCTGTCAAAACTATTTTCATCAGTGAAGGAGGAGGGGCAGATTTATACAGTGCATTACATTGGAGTTACTCATTTGTACTATTTTTATTCAGTGGCGTTTCGTAAATTTGTACAAGCTGTTGTATAGCCCAGAGGAATGTGGTATTTGTAGTTCTTTTGAATTTTTAACCCTCCATCGGGTACTATTTGTTTGTGTCACATGAACACCAAAATTGATTAATCTGCTTCAGTGAGGAGGGTCATGTTTAAAAAGTGAAGATTTGATGTTTGTAAGTGTATTTAATGAATAGGCATCAGTTCATTCAGGAGTTCAATATGTATATATTGGACATTTTTGGTAATATAAAGAATAGTGTTATTTGTCACATGTACATCAAGACGTCAAAATGCACAGTGAAATGCATCTTTGCATCAACGACCAACACAGTCCAAAGATGCATTGGGGGCAGCCTGCAAGTATCACCATGCTTCCAGTGCCAACAATGCATGCCCTCAACTTACTGACACTAACCTGTTCATCTTTGGAATGTGGGAGGAAACCAAAGCACGAGGAGAAGACCTAAACAGTCATGGGGAGAATGTACAAATTCCTTACAGACAATGGCAGGAATTGAACCCCTCAAACGTTGGCACTAACCGCTACGCTGCTGAGCTGCCAAACCGATCCAAGTATGTGTTGAAAGCATTTTTTCTTGAAAAAAATGAAAAAATACTTGAAAGCAAGTATTTCCATTTTTCTAGCATCAACGTAGCATGTCCATAGCTTACTAACCCTTACTAACCCATTCGTCTTTGGAATGTGGGAAGAAACTGAAACATCTGGAGGAAATCGACGCATTCACGGGGAAAATGTACAAACTCCTTACAGGAAGCGCGGGAATTGTTCCAAGATTGCTAGTGCTGGTGCTGTAAGGCATTATGCAAGCAACTATGGTACCCAATCTAGTCTGTTGGAGAACAATAAAATAAGACTGATTGTTTAATATGATATGAAGTCCGGCAATTCACTGAAGTGTGGTGGGCTTTTTAATTTTTAGAATTGCATGTTAAGATGAAACTTCAGTGTTTTAACCCTATTGCTTCTACTTGTTTCAGGAGTATTATTCCCTGTTCTGCATCATTAATGTCTGTAATGTAACTACCCTGTTTTACAATTCCACTGTTTACCTTCATTCTAGTCCTTCCTTTCAGAAAATTCTTAGAATACTTTAAACTATAAGTTACTTATTAAAGATATATGATAATATTCCTGACATCCCTATAAAGAATGTTTTCTAAGACCTACAGTTTCACCATATTAACAGTATCTGAGTTTACAAAGCATATCCTTTTGTTTTTGCTATATATAGTTGTTATGCTGTGGGTTTGGCATTGCAAAGACTTTTTCAACATAAGACCATGTTTGATTGCATTGTACAAATCAATGAGTGCAGTCTGAAAATACTTTAATCATCATGTCAATAAATAATAACCGGTCAATAAATAACTCAGATTCAAGCTTCCTTTGTAAAGGCTGGGAAAACTTCACAAAAAAAACTGATCATATGCATCTGATTTGTGAATGCTTTGAAAGAAAAAATGTCTCTGAGATCAGAGTCTCTAACCAGATGGCTTTGAGACACTGGTGTTTCTATCATGTTTCCTTTTAGAAATATCTAAGTAGATGTTGTAGAACACCTTTTACTTGTAAAATATGGTAACATTTCAGACTGGATGATGTTATTTTTGTGCATTTTGTGGTTTAGCCCAAACTGTATGGGTGGTTCAGGAAAAAAAGACTGTTTTCTGTTGATACTCCGCGTGTTCGAGCGGAAGCAGATCAGAGTTTCTGTGGAGCCTTAAGCATGGGTCAGACTCGTACATGGCATTCCTACTTCCGTGTTTAACAACCTGAGGAGCAAAACATCCAGTGGCAACTGTGTGAAAATCCAGTATCTTGAGCCACAGTTTGTTGCTCTAACATCCTGCAAGCCAGTCCTGTTCATTCACAAACGTCAAGGCTGGTTCCTGACAGCATGCTATCTCTGCCTAGCCTGGGTTCCTTTCATTCAGGATTCATTGTGTTAAAGAGGGTTTGGTCAGGAATCCGGGTTCCTGCCAGTACTACTCCCTCCCAGCCCCTTAAGCACTGACAGATGCCTGCTGTCGTGTACAAAGGAATTGGCTCTTTGCTCATTCTATTTCTCTTTGCATCGGAGGTTAGAGTTTACACCATCTTCAGCAATTATGGCAACATATGAAAAGAAAGCCACTTAAAATCTGTGCTAAGTTTATTTCAATCAATGTAGATATTGAATCTGAAGAACTTAATTTATTCACAAGATAAATATTGGTCAGGGACAAGGAAGGAAAGCACTTTATTATAAATATGCTGTCAGTATATTATTGAATTTGAATTGTTTATATATGTATATATTCATATGTCATGTTTCGTTAAATGAATAAGAATATTCTCAACCTACAATGACATAGAACTAAGAAGTAGAAAATACGGTTACCTGTGTAAAATAAACCCAAATGTTTTACAGATAATGAGCCTCCTGGTAGTTTAGTGAGTGGTTCTGTAGCACTCTGAACAGCTGATCCCAACAGTCTCTTCACCTGCTGTGCTGTATGATCAGCTCCACCTAGTGGTTTATTTGGTTGCTGTTGGGTTGGGGTTCGGGGGGGGGGGGGCGCGGTCTCTGCAGTGTTTCTTGTGACATGCCGTGGTACATTTTTAAGAAATATTGCTTGAGATACCACAGAAGTCATCTTCTCTTACTTATAAGTTTTAGGCGATCAAATTGTCACTTGTAATCTTTGGATCTGTCTAAACTGTTTATTGATGAATATTTCTATACCTGTGTGGAGTAAGTGGTCCTTGAAAAATCTCTAGTTGTTGCGTAAATATACACACAGAAAGATGGGACATTATAAAACTTGTATCTTTATACATTGTGCAAGACCTTTATACCACACAGTTAATTAGTGGCAATTTCAGCCAAGTGTAAACAGAGATAAAACATGAATTTAATTCACAGAATGAGGGAAGACCTTGACATTTTACGTGCAGTATGGTGTGGGGGTAACATTCAGAGAGTGGTCCAGATGGTAACCAACATAGTAAGCCTTACATTTTATTTTATCTCCAGCATCCAGCACAGAGGAAAGAAAGTTAATTGAAGCATAAGCTCTCACCCTTGCATTTCAGCAGAGCTAACTCATCATCAGTCAGATAATAAAGGGTTGAAGGAAGGGAGGGTGGGGGGAAAGCAGTGAAATGATTGTGCATGTAGAGAAACACTTCAGCTGTGGTACTGTAGAAGCACAGGAAAGTGAACTCTTCTGGCCTGTTTATGAAGAAGTGCGAGAGTTGTCCCTCCCTGACAGATTTCACATGGGTGGGTCAGCCTTGCCAGCAGGAGGCTTTAAGAAACCACTAATAGCTTCCAGCTGTGTGGAAAATCAGACCCTTTAGAGTCAAAAATGGGAGATTTGAATTTCAAAGCATACTAATGCCTTCATTTCTGTTCACTACCATTTGGCCATAAAAGATTATTTTCTAATATGTCAGCCCAATTGATGACCAGTGGTCCGAGAATGAAAGGGAAACAAGCAAGCGAGGAAATTTGTACATTGGTGAGTCCGCCCTCCAAGCTGGTGTGGCATTTTGTAGAAAGACCTACCATAAGATGAGGGGATCTTAATAACCATTCATCAATTGATCATTGGCTCATCATTGAGTGCTATGTTATTCAGTTTATCAAGTCTTGCACAAAAGTCAGAAAGGGCTTCATTGAACTTTGTTAAAGCAAAACTCTGAGAGTAAAATGCTTTATTTGAATTCATTTTGCCTTTTTTATTATTATTCTTTTTCCTCTTTTGTTAATGCAGTCTAACTTAAATGAGTCCTTTTATTTGGTGGCTTGAATATATGAAACTATTAATTCCTCTATGAAAGCCCAACAAGAAACAGGAGCAGATGGGGTAGAAAGCTATTTGGTTGGGAGTATTACGTTCAATTTCTGTCAATGAGGTGTCAGTTCTTTTGAATTAACTCACTTAATATCTACTGAGGAGGCACAAATTTAGTGTATATGTTGTCAATTTATAGTTAAGGAAACTTGTAGAAAAAAATCCTGGTGCAGGTGGTGTATAGCTGATCTCAAAGTTAATTTAGTGTTCCATAGCACTGTGGCAGAAATTTTGTTTTAAAATTTAAAGTTGTTAAAGTCTTTATCCTTTTTTAAAATCTGTGCGTTTAACGTGTGCCTGTCTGATCCCCATTCTTTGCATATTTTTGGTGATCATTTCTTCCCTGAAATATGTATTAAAAGCTAGTTCTTGTTTAAGTATTTTTAGTAATTCCAGGTCCATTTGTATGTAAGTTTCGTGGTGATAATATTTAATTATGTGAATAATTGAGTGATTGCAGGCAAAGTTTTTCTCAAGCGATGACAATAATTGTTTACTTTCAGCTTCCCTTATTTGAAATTAAATTAATGTTGAAAAAAGTAATACCAAATACTAAAAAGATACTAAATTTTCAGATTTCAACTGAATCCATTACTATTTATGCTGCAGACTTTATTGTGCTCTTTGGTGTTGCCTTGAATTAAATCTGATCACCTGGTTTGACCTTGTCATTATTTCAGACTGTTGCTCTATTTTTGGGTGCTGACGAATTTATGCACAGATTTACGACAACAGATGATGATTTTTTTTCTTACTACTAATATCAAGAGTAGTTAAAGTGCACTGAATTGTACTGATTGCAAATTACAGCCGCTTGGATTAAACTAAAGTGGGGGATGCTGCCACATGTGTGGCACCTTTCCTGTAATTAAATAACCTAGAGATAAAGGCCTGATGCAGCTGACAGTTCCAGAAAACACCAGAGGAGTATCCAATGCATAAGCATTCTTGTCTTGTCATTCCTTTCACTGATAAACCACTAGGTGAGAATCCCTAAGGAATTGGTCCATGTTAATGTGGATCAATCTGAAGCCACAATTACTGTTTTGAGGATATGGACCTGGCATTTAGAAGAGGCGCTGCAAGACGAGAGACAAAAAAAAATTAAAAATGCTTATTGTGTAATCCTTTGATAGCTGGTGTTTGTTAAAGAAGAGCTGACAATTATTTCTGTTCATAAGCCTTTGAGGTGCTCCTGACTACACTGGATTTCCATCCCCCCCCCCCTTTAAGAGCTGCATTACATTAGGAAACAGCTTATTGGCTGCAGTACTGCTGTGAGTGTTTGTTAACTGACATCAGTTGTCAGAGAGCCATAGATTGATCCATATGTGAACAGAGCATATTCATCGCTCTCAAAAAAAAGGTCAGTTTTTCCTGTGTTCCCACATGGATTTCATCAGCGGTTTAAGGCGGCTACAGGGAAAAAATGCATTTGCATTGACAGAGGCTGAATGCTGGTGGAATCTATATTCAGACACATGTGAATCATATGCTGTAAAGAAGGCAGAAGAAATACTACATGCATTATAGGGGAAGGATTGTAAGGAGTGGGGACAAACAAATCAAAGATTTATATTTCCGTTTTTTTAGAGAACGGCACAGATTATCTGAAGTCTTCACAAGAAAATACCCCTGTGGCCGACGTCTTCCCTGCCCTCCTCTGCGTTGGACCTGGTAAGAAAGATACAGTAAAAGAAATCAGATGAGGGTCTCGGGCAGAGATAATTTGTGCATACATCCATGTCATTGTTCTGCCTGAAGAGACTAGGCTTGGTGCAAGGCCACATGTGCTCCTGCCATCATTCACATTTCTGCTCCAAGTACAATTCGGAGTGTCAGCTCTCCATCTGTCTATGCCTGGCAAAAGCACGCACCCAGTTTCCTGCCTCTAGGTAGGGTGCCGCAGCCAGCCTTATGGCTGTCAGTTTTCTCTGATCATTCCAGAGCAGGGAGGCAGTAGGTCTACTGACTCTAGTTCTGTATTCCTTTTTTTTCCGCAGAAGAGAGTAGAGGTATGTTGCTCATTCACTAATGCCAGGTGAGTGGTGTGAAGTGACCTCTTCACTGACTGCTAGTAACATAGACAGGATATTTGCTTTAGAAATTGTCAACCTAGAAGTGAAATTATAATCATTTATTGCCTTGATGATAGATCTTGTTTTGAATGCAACATGTCACATTTTATTAGCTATATGTTGTGTGTGAATTGTTAAGCCATGTGGCTGATGATGTTATATTGTCTTAAGATAAAATATGTATCAAGAGAAACTGAAAGTGCACAGCTGTTTGTTTACAGATTATTTGGTTAGAAGTCCAGAAGTGGCTGCTGTTTAAAGGAGAGTACTCTTCACAGATGGTGTTTTGAAACTGTATCTGCTTGTCTATTCTGCTACGTGTAGGTATTGCCAGTTGTTGAAGAATATTTTTCTTGGGGGATTTAGAAAATTTCTGACCATCATACTGAGCTCTTAAATCTCATGCCTTCGCATAGGATGCTGCTTGTTTCCAACACATTTATGTTAATGGATTTCAGGCTACGGTTTCTACCCCTGAGTAGTTGCTATGGGTTGTATTGTTTTCACGGTGATATGTAAAAGCTGGTGTGCTGTGCTGTACTGTCAGTCCTTGTAATGTACTTAATCTGCTAATAACAGATGTGTGTAACCACAGCATGTGTGGGATTTAATCTTTTTGAGCATATCTGACACTTGACTATTTTTGATATCCATTTATACAATATGTTAAGATCGTCTCCACAAATTTTCCTCTACAACTGTTATCAAATTTCTCTCTCATTGAGAAAAAGCTATGTGTAATTGTAGCTTTTTTTAAAAAAAGTACAATTAGGTCCATAAACTTTATCTTATCTATACAACTTCTAATTTGGGAAAAATTTCTATTTTGGTGTATTTTCTAAAGTTTAACAACATTGACTGCTTTCAACTCTAAAGTTGATGATGTGCTGAGAGCTTTTATCCTTGGTTATTTGGAACAATACGATTTTTTTAATATTTAAAGTGATCCTTTGACCAGTAAACATACATGCTGGGTGCCATGATTTGACTTCAAAATAAGCAACAGTATCCTGATAAGGTCTGTTTCCACATCTCATTGTTTAAAAGCAAAATCTGATCAACATCATCAGTGTTAGAGAATATTTTTTTAAAAAGTTAAGGGGCTAGCTATAAAACACAAGAAAACTTCTTTAAACATAATTACAGTAAATAGGGCAAAGGGGCTGACATAATTATTTAAATAAATAAAATTATACATTGCCTTCTTCAGGATTTCCATTTAGTCTTTCTATCATGCTTGTGTTTCTTCCAAGACTTTAAGGGGGAAATAAAACCTTAAGGGCAATTTTTGTTAGTGTAAGCAAACATTTGTGTTAATCTTTAGTGTTTAAATTGTTCTTGTGTAAATTACAAACATATATTTCACTACATAATGAAAAAAAAGTGCTTTTGGATGTGGTTTGCCCATGAATATCCATGTAATAAACTGTGTGTCCTATCAGGCTGTTGTATACAAGGGAGTGTTTGTGAGGGAGGCTACTATAGTGTACAGTTTCACAAAGCAAATCTTGTGAACCCTGTACAGTACTTCGAAAGAACAGATGCAGGCTTATAAATACGGCACCCTTAATGCATCTGGCATTGCTCAGGGTCATTTCCGTGAAAGACCATCAGTGATCATGGTCATTGTAGTACAAAATGATACTGTTCTAATAGAAATGGCCTGGCATTAGGTCAGACCACCCTCTTAACTTCTGCTGTCCAGATGTGGCCACAGCTCTTTTTCTTTATATTTCAAAATTGGTTCTGTTTTCGAAATCTGGTTCTACTTAGGACATCTCCATCCTGGGGCGCATTTCATAAATTGTCCACATATTTTTCTTAGCAGAGAACTTAACTGGCTGTAATTTTTAACACATGGCTATGTCATGTGATATTTTCAAAATACTTGCAGACAGCACTGAGCTGGTCCCAGTAGAAATAAACAGCCATTCTGCCGCCAGTCCTTTTTTTTTGAATAAGTAGGAGACTTGCCTGCATTTTATTTGCAGAAGAAACATTATTTTAACACAGATTTCTATGGTACTGTTAGAAATACTTCAAATAAACAGTATATTGGTTTATAGATTTTTAATTAATTTTTCAATAAATACTTTCTACAGTCTGCAAATGTACATTTAAAGTTGTGGAGAATTCCAGGTACATGCTATACTTTGATAAATATGAACAAAGGAGCATATCGTGCTTTGTCTATAAGGTGCCAATCTGTTTTCTAGTGGGCACGTCCGATTTTTTTCAGTAGTTTTGAAATATGACATGTCCATATTTTTCTTTTCTGTTATTTCTGTAAAAATACTTTTGGCTAAAATTAGTTGAGGTTTATTCTGAGAGCTCAGAGGTTGAACCAAGTTCTCCCTGTGGCTTAAGGATAGGGTTTTCTGCATTTCTTCAACAAGGTGTTTAAATAATACCAGTCACTCGAAAAACAAAATAAAATATTAGCTTTTTTGCTTATAGTAGGCTGATTAATCTAATGAGCCAAATGATTTTCATATTGGGGTCCCAGAGACCTGGTATGCTGTGGCAGTCTTGCTTCCACAGCATCTTGAAGAGTGGCTGACCACAAGCTTCATGAGGGTCACATATGGCATCTTTAGGCAAGCAGTATCTCACAAAGGGCAAAGGGTTTACAATATTTAATATCTAGTTTTGGACAATCTGTCCACATTCTGTAATTAGTTATTTTTTTAAATATAAAAGATAACCATTAAAGGAGTAGTTTTGTTTATTGTTTTTACATGAAGTATGTATGCAAATACATGCACAAAGTATGTATGTATTTTTGCTTTCTGCCTAAGTATTGCTTTGTGGTTTAAAACATTTCATTTTTTTGTTAAACAATACTGGTCTTGCATTGCTGTACATAGAATATTCCAAGCCAACTAAATATACTTGCAGTAAAGGTTGCCTAAAGCAAAGTAAATCAAAGGGTTAATGGACTGAATGCTATATCCAATCTGTAAAACACAGCTTGTCTATTGCATCAAAATTTAGGGCTATACATCTGTATTATAATGGATGAACACTTTTAAATTTCTTTAAAATTCTATATGGAATTTTTTCAGAAGGACATACCTTTTTTTATTTTTACAAAAAATATAGTTAGCAGAATAGACTTAGAAGAGGAATTCTTCCATCTTTTTGCTTTTTAATGCTGGAATTAAATTAAAAAAGCCTTTGACCTTGTCTTTTAAAAAAATATCTGAGCAGGCTTTTGTGCTTCAGCAATTGGTAGCTTTCCCACAGGCACTGTGCAGATAGCCTGCTGAAGTCCCATAGCCCTCACCTTATTTAATATAATGGAATAACACTGCTTTTGGAACCACCTAGTACAGATGAGGCAGCCCCTGGGATATGTACTTCAGGGATTGAGGAACCGAATGCTAAGAAATGTGTAAATCTTAGGGGACAATGAGGGGATTGCAGGAAAAAAAAACAGTACAGGGACACTAATACATCTTCTTGACAAGCAGAGGTTTGATGGGACATGTACGGCATACTGTTCCATCTGGTGCTTATGATTGCATGGCATATTAGCATGCTGCAAGTTCATAATGTATTCAAGGCAAGGAACCATCCTCTGCATACCAAGTGAGCTCTCCTTCCCAAGACTGCCTTTGAATCTTGATGATTGTGTCTTGCATGTTCCACCTGTGTTCTACAGGACAAGATTCTTTTCTAACACATCACAAGAGACGTGCACCCTATGCATCTGCTGCACTGGAGGATCTACTTATTTATGTAAACATACAGGTTGGATTGTAATCAGACTTACCAGTGTCCTATTAGAATCGTAAACCAATTCTCCTATCCAACCTCTAATTACAGGGATAATTACTATCAAACAGCATGAGTTAAGGGGATGGGGTCACAAGTGCAGACATTTTCAGCATTGGTTACAGAGCCATCATCCCAAGCTTTTTGGCTCACAGCAAGGTTTACACTACTCTACACCCAGTCACTTAGAGAGGAGGCCCAGAAGTATCACAGTGCCTAGTGTTTGGCATAACCTGACATATTGGCTTTAAATTTCAGCATAAGCTTCGGTTGTGTTTGAGGACATTTCCAATTATCCCCCTTGGTAGGTGATAACGGTTCTAAACATGACTGTTCAATTCAGTCTGGCGACTTTGTAATTAAGATATACTGTTTTTTTTGCTGAAGTAATGCACTAGCACATTAAATCCAGCGAAATTTGTGGGAGTGAGGGTGGGTAAGCTGAAATATTCCAGCAAATGTTTGTGAGATTCCTTGAATTCTTCGACATTTTATTCAAAACCTGTAAATATCTGCTTTTGGAGATATGATGCATATAGTACTTTATGCACTTGAACACCATGTGTAATCCCTGAAAAGCCAGCCCCACCAAGTCAGCCCTTTGTATAAAAGAGCACCTTGTTTAAACCAGACTGAATAATTAATATAGGCTGCGTGCAGTGAAGGATTTCCAATTGCTCTATATACATTGAAGATTTTCACATACTGGAGACTGTTGGGATAAAGGAATTTGGTACACATTCATCTGTGAACATAGATAATATTTTTCAAAGCTGCAGGAAGCTTGATTTACATAGTTTGCTACTGTCTTTTAATTGTCTTTAACCAACTTGAACATAAAGTTGGTCAGTACTTGCCATTTCTCAAAATTAAAAAGATTGCATGTTTTTGCTTTCAACTTTTTGTTTCTATTTAGGCTTGGCCATAATGCTTTTAATTAAAAATACTATTACTGTATAGCAAATGAATCCATTCTTTAAAATAAAATAATCACTTTCATTTTGAATAAATTTGTTTCAGTTTCTGGAGGAATGAAAGAGGAGCAAAGCAAACATTCCCATAATTATGCTTTTAAATTAGAAATAATGTATTTTTGCAGAAAGATCTGATATGTTCAATTGAAAAGATCCTTTTGTGAGTTTCCATTGTAGCTTTGCTTTGTTTAAAAAAAAGTGAATCATTCAGAATGATCCTGCTACCTAGAGTAAATGGAGCTTACTTACAAAGGCGTGAGCCATGTTTTCTGAGTTTACATCAAGTCACTAACTTTACTAGAAGCTTGCTTTTTTTTTGGATATGGTTTAGGACTGGCCCATTATTTCAGCATTATCTCCATCATGAATTGATTGTGTTAAACAGCACTGAATGAGTTGCAGATGGTGGCAATACATTTAATTTGCAGGACTTCTTGGTTCTGGCTCCATCTGATCCAGGGCAGGTTGGCTGTACAAGAAACCTGGCTGACACCAAACTGTCAGTACAGTAGAAGCGTGTGTCTGCTGGGTTGGGGAGGCAATTTTAATCCTCAGCAGAGCTGTGCTGCAGATGGAGATGCTTGGGTGACTATTTTGGATAGCTTTCAGATTTCATAAGGAAGTTCTGTATTAGGACTAATTGTGTGTGTTAAAGTGCAGGGATACATAGAAGTAACATGATTTCAGATTTATAATTACAGTTTATGCTTCAGTACTTGTAGAATGCTGTGATATTTAAGCGTGAGGGATATGAGTCTGTTGTATGAGTAACAGATTAATTCCACAGGCTTCTCTCCCTTGTGTTTTGGAGCTGGTTATCTGGACGGTCTTTAACAGTACACCATGAGTGTTAGCAGAATGGAAACCAGATGGGCTTGCAGTTCCCACTGTTATCTTCCAACCAGCCCTGGCAAGCTCTCTACCTCAGCATGTCAGGAATATTTTCCTTTTATTTAGGAGAGACTGAATTCACTGCTCTGTCTAGAGTAACATGTGGTTGTTAGTTTTGGGTTTAAGGACTGAAAAATATTTATAACATGTGATTTTGAACACTTGAGGTAGTAAGGTGAATACACAGGATGCTCTGTTAGAGGATGACTGGGTATAAAGTTAATTATTGATCTTTGAATATTCTGAAACTAAGTGAACGAATAAGAACATAACCTTCTTGGATATATAAGTGACAAAACACAGGAGACCAATTTCACATCTTTTCATTTCATGATCCTAATTTTCTGAAAGAAATGTTGTAATTACAGGTAAATGGTAGCATTTGGTGGTGGTGAAATGTTAGCATGGGTTTATTTTCCCAAAGGATGTTCGATTAAAAATGATCTTTAAACCAACATAATATACAGCCTAGTTAGTGTCTGAATATTTGTGTTAATGCACTATTTTAAACTTTGCTTGGTTTCTAATATTGTGGTGGTTTGTAACCAATCAATTATTGAAATAAACAAATCACAAAGCATTTTGAAGTGATTATCCAATCAATGGACAAACTACTATTTAACCTGAATTAAATATGAGCCGTCCAACAAGCCAAAAAAAGGCATTCTGTTCCACGAAAGCTATTGTTTTTATTTGTGGTTCAAAGACTGTCTATATTTATAGGTAAGATAATGTGCTTTATATGTAAATGCTTAACATATGATTGATATCAAAGATAAGAAATAACATTTTAAACATAATAATTGCATAATAGGTCCTGATCAGAGTCTCCATTTTCACTTGGATTTACTTAATGCTTCGACCTTGGCTGGCCTCCATTCTTTCCACAACTGGGTTCCATCTCTCCCACAACATTCATGTTAAGCCAAAATAAAATGACTGCTTTACTTCTGAAAATGAGAAAATCATAGATTAGGTCAAAGTGGGGAAAGACTTTGCAATGGATGAAAATAAAAAAAAATAAAAAAAACAGGGGTTTGAAGCAAATAGGAAATTAATCATCATACTGAGGAAAAATAAGAAAAGGTAGAAGAAGGCAGTATACTTTCATTTCAAAATATCTGTGATATCTAAATATTTGTTCAGAAGCAAGAACTCAAAGAATGAGGGAGGCTCTCTGTGAAATATCTCGTATCAGCTGATTCAAAGTGAAACATGATAATCAGCTTTTAAAACTTGACACAGGTAAAAAGTGCAGTACATTGAAATGGTTGATAATATTGTGTAAGTATTAATTGTAGTTTATTGTTAATGAAGGTGTAGAATAATCTATGATCATCTATGATAGTCTACTGAATATATTATACAACATTTTTCAGACTTTAAATTGTGGTCCATTATTTATTAAAATTTTACATTGTATGTTTGCATTTTATTTAGTATAATATTGCAACTATAATTTTCCATGTGTACCTTTTTTACTTATCATGAGTCATAAGTTTCAGGACCGCAAAGTATATGGTTAAATACCATTCAGTGCCCTCTCAGCCAAAGCAATATAAAATTGGAGGGTGTTACCACAGGAATGTTGTATTTTGTTCAAAGTGCCAGAGGTTTACATGCGTGTAGCATAAGTCTATCAAATTTCTCAAGAGTTTTGATTCATCGTTACTTTTGGTAATATTAGACATTAATCCAGGAAGAGTTTATTTAAACGGAATGAAGTTCCATGCAAGGAATTATCTATGTATCTTTAAGCTAGGAAATAGAAGCATATCCTCCATGTTAATAATGAGCTGACACCATCTGTGATATGCCTCCATTTTGCATATTGATCGAAGTTGAAACTGCTATTTTGTCCAGGGTTGTGGAGCACTAGAATGACAATATACAGCAGTTTCTTGAGCCAGAGATAACAAAAAATAATATCAGTGCTCTTTTGCTTCTGACAGATCACAGTGAGAAGCGCTCCACGATGCCAGACTCCCCTGCAGATGTAAAAACACAATCCAGGTTGACACCTCCAACAATGCCACCTCCTCCAAACAACCAAGGAGCACCTCGAACTAGCTCATTCACACCAACAACATGTAATGATAAATATTAATATTCATATTTTATTGGTCTTTATTATTCTTCAGTTTTGCATATATTTACAGAAAGTATGCAAGTTAGATGGGGATGAGAAAGAACAGAATATACGAGGGGAAACCTGATGAGTGAGTGGCAGATCAAATGAAAAGACGAAGTGCAAGGAATGTGCGATAATTTTAAGTTAAGTAATGTAATGCTGTAAATCAGTCCGAAAGTCAAAACTCTTTGAATTAACTTCTGATATGCTTTTGGGATTGAATGTATCTATTTATTTATTTTAGTCCCTGTTGTGCTTTAACCCTGACCGTCTCAGTGGAGCTGTTCTGGCAGGTGCTTTGATAAATATAACCTTCGTACTTGGCCTAGTATTGGAACTGTACACCTGTTTTACTTTAGACTGACAATGCTATTTTCAGATGTTTCCATACTGGACGTATCCTCCCAAGCAAAAGCAAAGTAGAATTCAGCCTGGGCTTATTCAGTGCTGTGTAGCATATGTAAGAAGTAGAATTCTTGTTCTGGAAACTTTTTTAATATACGTAACTGAGACATGCTACAAAAAAAACAGTTGTTATTGGCCTGCTTGACATATGGTGGGAGAAAGTTTCCTTGTCATTGTTTGCAAGGTTATTGCTTTTATAACATGGTGTCTTGTTCTTATTAATTGAGTGGAGTAATCTATTCTCAAGACAGAGGGTAATTTTTTTCTTAAATTCCTACTTTTTTTTTTCAGTAACAAATGGCAACAGTCACTCACCTACTGCATTGAATGGTGCACCCTCTCCTCCAAACGGCTTCAGTAATGGAACCTCTTCTTCTGCCTCTTCCACGCTGGCAAATCAGCAGCTGCCACCAGCCTGTGGTGCTCGACAGCTCAGCAAGCTGAAGAGGTTTCTAACAACCTTGCAGCAATTTGGCAATGATATTTCACCAGAAATTGGCGAGAGAGTGCGAACCTTGGTGCTAGGATTAGTGGTAAGTATGGAATGTGAAGCTGTTTTCAGTGAGATACCATACACTTCATGGCATATTAAGTTGTGTGTGTGTGTGTGTGTGTGTGTGTGTGTGTGTGTGTGTGTGTGTGAGATCTTTTGTTCCTGCACTGGCACTGACATTTCATACAAAGTTACTTTATATTTGATCAAATTGTACAGTTCTGGTCCAATTCTAGCAAGGCTTTAACACTGAAAACCTGTATCATAAACGCATAGAAGAAGGAGAATATGTAGCTCATGGTGTAAGGGATGTTGGTTTCAGTACACCATTAGTTAAGTTTATTTATAGAAAAAGTCAGTAATCAGACTAAGAGCCTGAAATCATGCGGTTTGATTCATTTTTCATTTTGGTATTATTGTAGGCAATTAACAAATCACAGGTGCCCTCCTGTGATTTTTCTTTATTCCTCGTCCTCCAACTTCCCTTTCCTGAAGTTAGCAGTGGTGAAGTTGATAGTGCAGTATAAATGATAGCTAATCAGTAGTTTTGCACACAGACAGAAAATAAAAATTAAAGTATAAAATGAGCCACTGCTCTTTTATCATCACTTACAAGATCAATGTCACCCTCTGTGATTTGTCCTAGTCATATAGATTTGTGTAGCCATTAGTAGCTTTCCTATACCACAACCTTAATCCTTGCATTCAATGGAGATGCTACTTGGTCAGTTTAATCATCTTGTCCAAAATTTCACAAAAATTATTCCCATGATTTCCAATAGAAACTATTTTAACTGATGGGAGAGTTGGACAGAGAATTAAGGCTGATGAAAGGACCAAAGGGAAGGTGAGATTTTATTTGATATTCACTAAGGCATTGTAGTCAGTACCATAGTAGAAAAGGGTTCAAAAATAACTTTGAAGAATTAGAGAACTACACTGATGTTACCCTAGGTATTAGAGCACGGGTCAAAGAGTAGTGGCGTGGCTAGAGACAGGGGTACTAATATAGAAACGATAAGCAGGCCATGGCAGGACGGGTTGGGGCATACACATCTAAGAGCAATAAGGCTAGAGGTTAGAAAAATAAAATATGAAACTATTGGCCTTGTATCTGAGCACACATAGTACTTGAAACAAAATGGGAGAATTGGGAGTCCAAACAGAGATAAATTTGATCCAGTAGCCTTTGGATGAAGTAGAATTGGGACCTGAATGTTGAAGGATATGCTTATATAAGAATATTAGGAAATGGGAAGATCCAAGAATAGTTCTGTTAATGAATAATGGTCGTGGCACCACAGGGGGGTAACCTACGTTCAGAAAACCAGGATACGGATAGAGTTCGAGTGGGGAAAGAGAAATAATAAAAACAAGAACTCATTTGTTAGAGTACAGTACTGATTCCCCAATATCCACACAGTAGTTTATAGTCCGGTGGGAACTTGTAATAATATTTTGGCAACATTATAGGGGTATTTTATCACTTAGACTATGTCTAGACTAGAAAAATGGGATGGTCAAAAGTAGCTTGGATGAAGACTTCATGGTATTGTGGAGAGCAGGTTATACTATATTTGATACTGTGCAATGAGATGGGGTACTTAATGACCTCATCATAAAGATGCCCCTATGTGACACCAGTCATAATATGATTACATTTTACATTCAGCTTGAAAGAAGGAGAAATAAGTCCACACTTACCATTTTGACTTAAATAATGTGATTATGAGGGTGTGGTATTGGACTTAGCTAAAACAAACTGGCAAATTAGTTCAAAGGACTAGTCAGTGGTGACGCAGCATCAGATATTTAAAGGAATATTCCGGAATACACAGCACAGCTATATTTCAATAAGAAACAAACATTCTAACCCACCATCCATTGTTAACTAAAAAAACTTTTAAATGGTCTTAAACTTTGGCTGGTTAGCATCCATCTGTCTCGAAGGAGAATGGGTGATGATGGTCATCATCACAAGCCTGGGTGGAAGGAATGGAGATCCTGGGATGCCCAGTCGTCAAGATCCCCTTCTCAGCCTCACCAGTGTGGTCCAAAGGAAAGCTTGTGAAGCAGTATGTTTGACACCAGCTTGGCTGCAGGAGCTGCCAGAAGGAGGTTCAATGATGTTCAGCTGCCTTAGGGGCTCCACTCCGGATTTGCTGTCTGGGTTTACTCAACCTGCGTCCGAAAGGAATTCGGTTCCTGTGTGTCGCCAGCAAGGAGGCACTACATGAGGCTTACAGTTGGAGAGGCTATGTACTGGCAGGGAGAGATTTACCCGTTCCTTTTCACAAGACAGCTAGCCAGTGGTGGAAGCTGAAAGCGAGAGCGACATGCACTGCCACTCTTAAACTTTAATAACAGCATATACATTCAGTGGCTTCTTTATTAGGTACAACTGCTTGTTAATGCAAATATCTAATCAACAGTCACATGGCAGAAACTCTGCATAAAATCCTGGAGACATGGTCAAGAGGTTGCGTTGTTGTTCTGAGTCAAACATCAGAATGGGGAAGCAATGTGATCCAAGAGACTTTGAATGATTGTTGGTGCCAGATGGGGTTGTTTTAAGTATCTGCTGGGTTTTTCACACAGAGCAGTCTCTATAGTTTACAGAAAATGCTGTGAGAAATAAAAAGAAAAATCCAGTGAGCAGCAGTTCTGTGGGTGAAAATGCCTTGCTAATGAGAGAGGTTGGAGGAGAATGGCCAGACGGGAAGGTGACAGCAACTCTAATAACTATGTGTTGCAACAGTTGTGTGCAGAAGGGCATCTCTGAATGCACAATATGTCAAAGTGAATGGGCTAGAAGTCAATGGGCTTCAGCAGCAGAAGACCATGAACATACACTCAGTGGCCACTTTATTAGATACAGGAGGTACCTAATACAGTGGCCACTGAGTGTATTTGTGTGACTACAGGCAGCAGGACAGAAAATTGGACAGAAAAACAAAGACAAAACAACTAAAAATTTAATGAGAAAGGAAACATAAATGATGGAAAGCTAGTAAGAAGTATGAGAACAATAAAAGTTTGAAGCAGTCAATATTTAAAAATAGGAGTATTAACAAAGTGACCGTTGATCACAGAGAATTCAGCCTTGGGAATTAATAATCAGATATAAGGGGATAACAAGTGTTTTGCTTATATCTTTGCTTTGGGAGTCACAATTATGATCCCATAAATATCAGGAATTGCAAAGGAGAGAGGGGCTCATTGAAAATTTCATTCATTGGAGAACTGGTACGGGGCAAATAGTTGGAGGTGCAGACTGACAATTCCCTGGGTCCTGATGACCTTCATCTTCAAAGAGTGGCTGGTCGATCAGTTTATTTTTCCAAAATTAGCTGGATTCAGGAGGGTGCAATTAGAGTAGAAAGTCACAAATGTAACTCCTCTAGTCAAAAGGGAAGGGTGTAACAGTCCTGATAGTTTGCCATTCTGGAAGTGTTGCATTATTGAGCAAATGGAAAACTCTAGGTAATCAGAGAATGTCACTTTGGTGTTATGAGAGGAAACTCGTGTTTGAACAGTCTGACAAGAATCAAAGTGGGCATAATTGGCTATATTTCAGGTGGCAATCTGTAACAAATAAATTGGTGTATTATTTTCACAAACTGTTTTGCATGCCATTCATATAATATTCATTATATGTAATATGTATAATGTTCATTATTATAGTGCGTTGAGGTAGTACAAGGGGAAAAGCAATTACAGGTCAGGCAGATAATAAGGTGCAAGGCCACAATGAGGTAGATTTATGAGGTCAGGAATTCATCTGATTGTTATAAGACTGTTGAATGGCCTCTTAGTACAGTGGGATAGAAGATATCCTTTAGCCAGGTGGTACCTGCTTTTAGGCTTTTTGTACCTTCTGCCTGATGGGAGGGAGAAAAGGAGAGAATATCCAGGATTATGTGGTCTTAATGTATGTTGTCTGCTTTACTGCATTATGTTTGTGACTGTGTAGTTTCTTGTGGTCATGGGCAGAACAATTGCCATACCAAGTCATGATGCATCTGGATAGGATGCTTTCTATGGTACAGTAATAAAAATTGGTGAAGGTCGAAGGGGATATGCCAAATTCCTTTAACCTCTTGAAAAAGTAAAGGCACTAGTGAGGTTTCTTGGCCATGGAGTTCACTGTGGTTGGACCAGGAGACACAAGTGGTATTCCACAGGTACCAGTGCTGGAACCTCAATGTTGGTTGGATGAAGGTTCAATTTGCTAATAAGATAAAATGGCTAAAAAGGTAAATTATCAAGAGAAATGAGTAGATTAAGTAAATGGCCAAAGGTCTGGTAAAAGAGCATAACATTGGGAAAATAGTAATTGTGCATTATTGTAGAACAGCTAAAAAATGAAGCATATTATATAAAAAGTGAAAGATTCAAGCCACAGAGAACCAGAAGATGTGAGTGTCCTGGTATCCAATTTATAAACACCTAGTATGTAGGTATAGTAAAGATAACTGAATGTTCTTGTTTGTTGCTGGAGATATTGAACATGCAGATTATGAATTAATGTTTCACTTGCATAAAGCATTTGGAAACCACATTTGGAGTACTATGTATGATATTCATTTCCTTATTTAAGAATGGTTGTTTATGTGTTGGAAAATGTTTCAGAGAAGGTTTGCAACTAATACCTTGAAAGGTGGTGGAAGCAGTCTTTGAGTAACTTTTAAGGTCTTGACAAGCAAGGAAATGAAAAGTTACCTGGTGCAGAAAAAATGCAGAGTGGAGTTTACAACTTTCCACCTGTGATTGTATTGCATGGCGGAGCAATCTTGAGGAGCGGAGTAGCCTGCTCCTGTTCCTAACTTGTATATTCATATGTAAGAACATGGCAGAGGAAGAAAGGAACAGCATTTTGAAACCACTGGCATGCTGAATGGTATAACTGCCTTCTATTTGCATTGTCATTTCCAGGAAGTCTAGGTAATCAAGTAATTTTCTCACAATTTACCAGGGACATGGAAGCGGGTGTAATCACCTGCTGTGCTTCCCTTTGTGTTGAGCTAACTTGCTCCATACTAGCACACAGCATGCTGAGCATTAAACATTGCACCATTAGGGCCACTTAACAATTTAAGTAAGATACTAATCTACCATGTTATGATCTTGCCCTTCATTGTTTACCTGCACTGCATCTGTAGCTTTTACACTTTGTTCTGCATCGCTATTGTTTTACATTGTTCTGCCTCAATACACTGAATAATGATCTGATCTGTGTGAACAGTATGCAAGACAAGCTTTTCACTATACCTTGGTACATGTGACAATAAGAAACCAATTCTAATTCATAGAGTCTTAGAACAACTGCAGCACAGAAGCAGGCTTTTCTGCCCATCTAGTCTGTGCTGAACTATTGATCTACCCATTCCCATTGACTTGCACCTGAACCATAGCTCTCCATAGCCCTCCCATCCATGTACCTATCCAAATTTCCCTTAAATTTTGAAATCAAACCCACATCCACCGCTTCTGGCAGATTATTCCACTCTTGCACCATCTTCCGAGTGAAGAAGATCCCCCTCATGTTCTGGTCTAACATTTCACCTTTCACCCTTAACCCATAATCTCCAATTCTAGTTTCACCCAACCTCAGTGGAAATAGCCTGCTTGTATTTACCCTATCTATAGCGCTCATAATTTTGTATCCCTCTATCAAATCTCCCCTCACTCTTCTACGTTTTAGGGAATAAAGTTCAATCTCATTTAATCTTTTCATATAACTCAGGTCCTCAAGTCCTGGCACCATTCTTGAAAATTTTCTATGTACTCTTTCAACCTTATTTATGACACTCCTGTAGGCAGGTAGAAAATTGCACACTATACTCCAAATTAAGCCTCACCAATTCAAATTCAATATAACATTCCAACTCCCGTACACAGTACTCTGAAGGCCAGTGTGCCCAAAGCTTTCTTTGTGACCCTATCTATTTGTGATGCCACTTTCAAGGAATTATGGACCTGTATTCCCAGATCCTTTCTGTGCTACCATACTCCTTAGTGCCCTACTGCTCAGTTTATTAGTCCTACCCAGCCCTCCCAAAGAGCAACATCTCACACTTATCTACATTAAATTCCATCTGCCCTTTTTTTTTTACCCCTTCTTTCCAGCTGATCTAGATCTCACTGCAAGCTTTGATAGTCTTCCTCACTCTCAGCTGCACCCCAATCTTGGTGTCATCTGCAAATTTGCTGATCAAGTTTACTGCATTATCTTCCAGATAGTTCATATAGAATGCAAACAACAATGGATCCACCACGAATCCCTGCAGCACACCAGCAGTCACAGGCCTTCAGTCAGAGAGGCAACCACCTACTAGCAATCTCTGGCTTCTCCTGCAAAGCCAGTGTCTAATCCAATTAAGGCAAGCGACTGAACCTTCTTGACCATCCTCCCACGCAGGACCTTGTCAAGGGCCTTGCTAAAGTCTATGTAGGTAACATCCACTGCCTTTCTGCCTTCAACTTTCCTGGTAACTTCCTCAAAAAAACTCTGAGATTAGTCAGATACAAACACGCTCGAAGTCACGTTGGCCATTCCTAATAAGTCCCGGTCTATCCAATAACTTATACATCTGGTTCCTTAGAATATCTTCCAATAACTTAAGCACTACTGATGTCAGGCTCACCAGCCTATAATTTCTTGGTTTATTCTTACACCCGTTCTCAAACAGTGGAGCGCCATTACCTGTCCTCCAATCCTCTGGCATCTCACCCATGGCTAAGGATGTTTTAAACGTCTCGGCTAGGGCTGCTGCAATTTCAGCACTCGCCTCCCACGGGATCTGGACAACACCTTGTCAGGCCCTGGGGATTTGTCCACCCCTAATTTGCCTCGACAGCAAACTAAGGTCCATGACCTCACTGCTCTTTTGCCTCATATCTATAGACTGTCTCTGTCTGCTGAGTAAATACAGATGCAAAAATCCATTTAAGACGGGGGTGGCCAACCTTTTACATTCCATGCGTCAAATTTTTCACGCATCAGTTCTGTATTAGCATATTTTTACAAGAGTTGTATGGCGCATCTGAACTTTTGGCTCTCGGCATAGATTGCCACAATTTTGTCCCTTGCTATCCCTTTGCTCTTAGTGTATCTGTAGAAGCCCTTGGGATTCTCCTTCACCATGTCTGCTAGAACAACTTAATGTCTTCTTTTATCCCTCTTGATTTCCTTATTAAGTTTTCCCTTACATTTTTTTTTATAATTCTCAAGTACTTCATTTGCTCCTTCCTACCTATACTGGCTATACATCTTTTTTCTTAGCGAAAGCCTCAAAATTTCTCAATAACCAAGGTTGCCTAAATCTGTTATCCTTGTCTTTTATTCTGATAGGACATGCAAACTCTCTACTCTAAAAATTTCACTTTTGAAGGTGTCCCACTTGTCATATACACTTTTGCCAGAAAACAACCTGTCCCTATCTGCATTTGGTAGATTCTTTCTGATACCATCAAATTTTTCTCCAATTTAGAAACTTAACCTGAGGACCAGACCAATCCTCCATAATTACCTTGAAACTAGTGGCATTATAATCACTAGATGCAAAATGACCCCCTTCACAAACTTCTGTCACTTGTCCTGTCTCAATCTCTTATGGGAGATTTAGTATCACACTCCCTCTACGTACCGATTAAGGAAACTTTCCTGATTACATTTGACAAACTCAATCCCATCCAAAGAGTGTGCTTAACTTTCGTAGCATGCACCTGGTACTTACTTATTTGATAAACTATGTGAGGTAGAATGTTATGTTGCCATATTTACAAAAGTATGGCCTGGATTAATCCAATTAAACCTGCAATGCACAGTTGATAACTGCTCCAGGGCTTGGTTGAAAGATGTGAACCATTGGTGCTGGATTGGTTGCTGACAGCTTAGGCATTAATTGCAGCCTGTTTTTTGATGGTTTTCTTGATGTAGGAGATGGAAGTATTTGCCCAGGTTACCCACTTCACATGCACATGCTGAAAATGTGTGCAGTCATTGAACAAATTTTCCTGTTAAGCACGATAGCTGAATAGCATATTATTCTGGCTCACAGGATGGTTAATCAATTTAGTTTTAATTACTGGCAGACTCATGGAACTGTACCCCAGCATGTTAGTATCTTCTGAGAAAGGAATAAGAAGAGAAATTTGAAAAAAAGTGATTTGTGATGAACTTAATTAGTGTGTGCATATTGAAGAGCAAACTCATGAGAATTGATAACTGTAAAAAGTCTTTTGCACTCTTAATGGTCGTTATCCAGAGAGAGCAATTGGATTGTGTTAACTTCATATTTCAAGCCCAGACTATCTAAACCATTGCCCACGTGGCTCTTGTACCCTGGTGAATCATCCAGCTGCAAACCGTTCATCGTGTTGCTTCATTTCCAAATCCATGTGTAATTTCTGATATTGTAATCTAACAATTACTCATTAAAACACCTATGAGAAAAAAAACTCCAAGAATTGACAGTTCCAGAGCTGAAGCATATAATACTGTAGGACTTTTTTTCTTTATATATATTTTTATATATATATATATAGTATTTCAAAGAGTTGATCTGTTCCTAATTGAAAGAGGGAGAGTTATAGTACCGCAAATTTCATTTCACATCAATTTATGAAGATAGTAGACTTGTTTGGTTTAATTTTAATTGGCTTATTGAGTGACCAAAGCAGTGCTAATTTAAGTACTTCTTGAATGGGCACAGTGCAGTAATTGTTTACCATGGGGTTTGATAATAACAGACTGTGTGCTTCACTAATAATTTTAAGCTTCATAGAGGAAATTTTCTTCTTTGCTACTTTAATCAATCAGAGTGAATAGGGGGAGAGGGTAGGGACACAAATTTCTGCATTTTACTTACATTTTAGTATCCCACACAGCTTATTGGGCATCACCTTAGATTTGAATCCTCATTGGTACAAGGATGAATAGAATGGGTGCTTGGAAACTTCCAGTTCCATTTCTGTTTGACACCTGATAAAATTAGTGCCTTGGAACCCCTGGAGAACCTTTGGCAATCATGTGGTTCTTAGATCCTTATTAACATTTTCTGTCCCTCATGTCAGGACTGTTTAAAGGCTTAAGAACTTTGCTGTTTGGCAGCAGCCCATAATTATATGCTGACAGCAGCCAGGGATACATCTGTGCTCTGGTTTTCTCCCAGATGTTTGGATGGGTTGGTATCCCTAATCATAGTACACCAGGGCTGGGAAATCTTTGTGCATGCAACTTCATAAGCAGGAAATCCATGACTGTAGCATAGTATCCCCTAGTAATGTTGGAGGTAATTCGAAACACAGTAGAAAGATATATTGGTATGATCTGGAGGCTTTCCACTTTGAGGGCATCTTAGCTTTCGGTTACAGCAGAGTCCAGTTAATTGGGCCATTGGTTAATCAGAGCAGATGCTTATTTGGGATAACTTAAAGAACAATAAGTAATTGAGAATATTGCTGGGAATCCCTTCATATATTTGGGACACTATGCCACTTAATTGGGGTAGGGGACTGTTGCCCAACAGATCCTAATTAGAGGTCAATCACGCGCACTTGTATTTGGAGCAAAAACATTTTAAATAGCGTCAGTTGTGTGTGTTTGTATTCAAAAAGCAATGATTTTTGTGACAGATCGCTGGTGAGAAATAAGCAGTAAGATGGTTCAGAACCGTTTTGTTCACTACAATTTCAAGCATTCAGGCTTGGAGATGCCAGAAACAGCAGAGAGTGAAAATGAAATGATTTCATGACTTCAACAAGTCAGGAACTATGAAGAATTTGAAGATATCGACAATCACCATGAATGTTATAATGAAATGAAGATTTAGAGGATGCAATCATCAATAGCATTGTATGAACTGAACTCAGTCGGTGTCTGCATTGATTTTGTTCATTGTGTAATTTGATAACTATTAGGAACTAATACACAGTTCTGTAGTATTATTGGTAGTGCTCTAATTTGATCTGTGTTTTATTTAAATACATCATTTGTTTCTCCATTTGTCTTTTTTTTAAACACCTTTTTAACTGTTTCCTGGAAACTTACACTAAATGGGCAGCCATTTAATTGGGCCAAAATGCACTGTTCCTGATTTGCCCCAATTAATCAGAATCCACTGTATTTAAAAACTTCTGTTCAGTTACAGTTGGATATTGCATTCAAATACCAAATTCTGGTTGCCATTCATATGAACAAAATTGGATAGAAGTAGACTATGCAAGAAAGCTACAACAATTTAGCCAAGATTATGATATTTTTGCAGTGCAATCATTTAACAGTTTAATAAACCTGCAGTTATCAGACTCCTGGAATTGTTGCAGAACTGAATTAGCTCTGTGGCTATGGACTTCCTTTCAGGGACTCTGCAGTTCATGTTCTGCGTGTTATTTGTTTAATTCTTTTATTATTTGCACGATTTGTTCTTTTTTTCTCACATTGGGTGTTTGGCAGTCTTTGTGTAGGGTTTTTGTAATGGGTTCTATTGCATTTCTTTGGTAACTGTCTGCAAGAGGACAAATCTCATGGTTGTATTCATTAATAACATACTTTGAACTTTGTGAGTGGTTAGCAGAAGGATACAAAGAGCTTCATCTCTGGCCTCTGTTGATGTTGGTGTATTTTGGTAGATGATACGTCCTTCAGAATTTCCCACTCTTTCTGAGTTAGCAACTTGCTCTTTTTTGAGGCTTTAGCCTGTTTTTTTTTGTTGCTGTATTTTCACTGGAACCTCTGCCATATATCCATTACCTGTTGCCATTCAACTGATTTTAAGATGAAGGGAAGATGAGCATTTTTCTTGGGACACCATGGTAGATTAGTGGTTAAAGTGACATTATTATAGCTTGGAGCATTCCATAGTTTGGGGTTCAATTTCAATGCTGTCTGTAAAGAGCTTGTATGTTCTCCATGTGAATATCTGGGTTTCCTCTGGGTGTTCTGGTTTCCTCTCATGGTCCAAAGATGTACCAGTTAGTAGGTTAATTGGCCATTGTAAATTATCCTGTGTTTGGCTGGTGTTAAATAGGTGGGTTGCTGAGTAGTGTAGTCTTTTGGGCTGTAAGGGCCTGTTCGGAGCTTAATCTCTAAAATATTGGGGGAGAAATGCAAATACTGATTGAAGAAGTTCAAGGAGCTGAATATTTGTTAGGTCTCAAATATAATCCAATTTTGTATCGTCGCCAGTCGACCAGGAAGATCCCGGTGTAAGTTGATTGTATTAAGTTATAAAAAATTGAGTAGCAGGAATTTTGCACAGAGAAAAAAGAAATATTGTTATACTCACTAAAACATTTTGTTTTAATTAGAAATGCACTCTATAGCATTGGTTGTAACACAAAGCCTCATACAGAAACGTCAATCTACAATCTAATTCCTGCAGTAAAAGAGGCATAATAATTTTGATCTGTGATGCCAAGTTTAAGGAGAGGGTAATCAGGTAGCATTGTTTTCCTGATGATTACCTTTTAACATCACCCCTCCCCACAAATCCCCTATAAATTCCAGAGTCAGGTTTGTTTACCCCGACCTATGTCATGAAGTGTGTTTTACAGCAGTAGTACAGTGCAAGACATGAAAATATTCTACAGGTTATCAAAGTAAACAAATTGGGCAAAAGAGGAATAATGAGATAGGTTTCATGGTGGAGGGGAAGAAGCTGTTCTTAAGTTTGTGGAGTGTGTGTCTTCAGCTCCTATACCTCCCACCCCATCCTCCAAGCCCCCAAGGCTGGTCATATGAAGAGGGCATGACCCAGGTGATGAGGGTCCTTGGTAGGCGCTGCCACCTTAAGACACCACCTTTTGAAGATGTCTGGTGGGGGCATCTATGTTCGTGTCAGAGCTGGCTCAGTCTACAACCCACTGCAAAATCTTTTTATATTTATATAAAGAAAATTAAATCAATAATTCAATGCTTAATCTAGTAAAACACGAGAAAGTGCAAGAATGGGTTCTTACAATTTTTTAGAGAATACATTTGGAGATTCTTCTTGTTCACTATATCCCACTATATTCATGAGCTGTTGTTATGACAGAATATTTGGCCAAAACATGTACCTTTCTAAGGAGTAACTAAATCTAGGGAGAAAAAGGTAGAGAGTCAAATGGCATAGAAAGGTTATCCTGGCAATTAACACTTTGGTAGTCGGTCATAAAAGGTGAAACAAAATGTTAGAGCTAAGCAGGATGCTGAATTGGATAGATGGACAAAGGAACTCAGCAGGCCAAGCAGCACCTATGGGGGGGAAAAAAGGTACAGTTAACTTGTCGGGCTGAGACCCTTTGCCAGGACCCAAACGTCTTGGCCTGAAACGTCAACTGTACCTTTTTTTTCCATAAATCGTGTCTGGCCTGCTGAGTTCCTCCAGCATTTTACATAGAAACATAGAAAATAGGTGCAGGAGTAGGCCATTCGGCCCTTCGAGCCTGCACCGCCATTTATTATGATCATGGCTGATCATCCAACTCAGAACCCAGCCTTCCCTCCATACCCCCTGACCCCTGTAGCCACAAGGGCCATATCTAACTTCCTTTTAAACATAGCTAATGAACTGGCCTCAACAGTTTGCTGTGGCAGAGAATTCCACAGATTCACCACTCTCTGTGTGAAGAAGTTTTTCCTAACCTCGGTCCTAAAAGGCTTCCCCTCTATCCTCAAACTGTGACCCCTCGTTCTAGACCTCCCCAACATCGGGAACAATCTTCCTGCATCTAGCCTGTCCAATCCCTTTAGGATCTTATACGTTTCAATCAGATCCCCCCTCAATCTTCTAAATTCCAACGAGTACAAGCCCAGTTCATCCAGTCTTTCTTCATATGAAAGACCTGCCATCCCAGGAATCAATCTGGTGAACCTTCTTTGTACTCCCTCTATGGCAAAGATGTCTTTCCTCAGATTAGGGGACCAAAACTGCACACAATACTCCAGGTGTGGTCTCACCAAGGCCTTGTACAACTGCAGTAGTACCTCCCTGCTCCTGTACTCGAATCCTCTCGCTATAAATGCCAGCATACCGTTCGCCTTTTTCACCGCCTGCTGTACCTGCATGCCCACTTTCAATGACTGGTGTATAATGACACCCAGGTCTCGTTGCACCTCCCCTTTTCCTAATCGGCCACCATTCAGATAATAATCTGTTTTCCTATTTTTGCCACCAAAGTGGATAACTTCACATTTATCCACATTAAATTGCATCTGCCATGAGTTTGCCCACTCACCCAACCTATCCAAGTCACCCTGCATCCTCTTAGCATCCTCCTCACTGCTAACACTGCCACCCAGCTTCGTGTCATCCGCAAACTTGGAGATGCTGCATTTAATTCCCTCATCCAAGTCATTAATATATATTGTAAACAACTGGGGTCCCAGCACTGAGCCTTGCGGTACCCCACTAGTCACCGCCTGCCATTCTGAAAAGGTCCCGTTTATTCCCACTCTTTGCTTCCTGTCTGCTAACCAATTCTCCACCCACACCAATACCTTACCCCCAATACCGTGTGCTTTAAGTTTGCACACTAATCTCCTATGTGGGACCTTGTCAAAAGCCTTTTGAAAATCCAAATATACCACATCCACTGGTTCTCCCCTATCCACTCTACTAGTTACATCCTCAAAAAATTCTATGAGATTCGTCAGACATGATTTTCCTTTCACAAATCCATGCTGACTTTGTCCGATCATTTCACCGCTTTCCAAATGTGCTGTTATCACATCCTTGATAACTGACTCCAGCAGTTTCCCCACCACCGACGTTAGGCTAACCGGCCTATAATTCCCCGGTTTCTCTCTCCCTCCTTTTTTAAAAAGTGGGGTTACATTAGCCACCCTCCAATCCTCAGGAACTAGTCCAGAATCTAACGAGTTTTGAAAAATTATCACTAATGCATCCACTATTTCTTGGGCCACTTCCTTAAGCACTCTGGGATGCAGACCATCTGGCCCTGGGGATTTATCTGCCTTCAATCCCTTCAATTTACCTAACACCACTTCCCTACTAACATGTATTTCGCTCAGTTCCTCCATCTCACTGGACCCTCTGTCCCTTACTATTTCTGGAAGATTATTTATGTCCTCCTTAGTGAAGACAGAACCAAAGTAATTATTCAATTGGTCTGCCATGTCCTTGCTCCCCATAATCAATTCACCTGTTTCTGTTTGCAGGGGACCTACATTTGTCTTTATCAGTCTTTTCCTTTTTACATATCTATAAAAGCTTTTACAGTCCGTTTTTATGTTCTCTGCCAGTTTTCTCTCATAATCTTTTTTCCCCTTCCTAATTAAGCCCTTTGTCCTCCTCTGCTGAACTCTGAATTTCTCCCAGTCCTCAGGTGAGCCACTTTCTCTGGCTAATTTGTATGCTACTTCTTTGGAATTGATACTATCCCTAATTTCTCTTGTCAGCCACGGGTGCACTACCTTCCTTGATTTATTCTTTTGCCAAACTGGGATGAACAATTGTTGTAGTTCATCCATGCAACCTTTAAATGCCTGCCATTGCATATCCACCGTCAATCCTTGAAGTGTCATTTGGACAAATGTTATTTGGATTTCCAGCATCTGCCGATTTTGTCTTGTTTGTGGATGGACAAAGGTATGAATTTCTGCCAGGACGTTGGCATCAATGTTTTGAACAATGTTGTGCTTATGGAGAAGAACGAGGAAGATCACTCGGGCTGGATCCTGATGTGATGGAGGTGTGGCTGAGGATCTTAGAAGTAGACAGAAATAAATAGGGCTAGAGCTGTGTGATATTATACTACTGGTAGAAGGCATTCTTAGCGAAGACAATGGAAATAGGGTTTGAAAGTGATTTTTGAGTCAGACATGCCACCAAGGCTGCAAACAGATTGGTTTAATTTGATTGAATGATAGTAGTGTTGTCTATTCATGATGCTGACCTATCTCTTGTGCAATACCCTCCCATAAAACTGAGTTCATCCAAGCTGTATTTCTCAGGACCTATTTTGTTCCAAGTCTTGTTTGATCATAACACTTGTTCTTGATTACCTTTTTGGGCTCTTGGTGACAAGAACTTGAATTGTTGTTGAGTTGCTTTCGAGCTTTGTTCTTCCCCACTTCCTATGCTGCTCTCTGATCATAAACAACCACAGTATTTGAATTTCTACAATTCTGGGCCTCTGGTCATCACTGATTGATTGTGATCAGTTGCCAATAGCAGAAGAAAAGTAGAAAACCAATGATGCTAAATGAGACTATTCAGCCCATTATAGCCATGCCAGATGAAAAAGAGCTACCTAACATAGTTAGTTACTGGTGTATTTCCTGAAGACTGGAAAGTGACTAACATCCTTCCATTGTTAAAGGTTACAAGGACAAACCAAGTAACTACAAGTTTTTCATCCTGACATCAGTAGTGGGAAGATGCTGGAAGGATTTCAGAGGGACAGGATCCACCATCAGTTGGATACTCAGTACTGATTAGGAAGAGTCAGCATGGCTTTCTGCATGGAAAGTCATACTTGAACTTTTTTTGAGCTTTTTGAAGAGGTAACCAAAAAAGTAGGTAAGAGTAAAGGTGTGGATGTTACCTCTTTGGATTTTAGCAAAGCCTTCAACAAGGTCCCATGTGGTAGACTGGTCTGAAAGGTTATATCCTATGGAATGTAGAGGAAGCAGGTTGGGTAGATTCAAAGTTGGTTCTGAGATAGTGGCGGAAAGTCGTTTCTCACAGTGGAGTCTGGTGACTTGTAGTGTGCTGCGCATGAGTCAATGTTGGCACCTTTGTTCTTCGTTATTTATACAAATGATTTGCATTCAAATGCATAATGGTTGATCATTAAATTGTGGATGACGTGAAATTAAGGGTTGGTGTTGATTGTGAAGAAGGTTGTTCTAGATTACTAGGGGACCTGGTCAGTTAGGGAAGACGGCAAATGGATTTCAATAGAGATAAATGTAAGGTGATAATTTTGTAAAGTCATATCAGTGTGGGTTTTATACAATGAATGGCAGTGCACTAGGGAATATAATGCAACAGAGAGACCTAAGAGTACAAGTGTATCGTTCATTGAAACTTGCATCACAAGTTGACAGGGTGGTGAAAAATCATGTTGGCCTTTATTAATTAGGGCATTGAGTATAGGAGTTGGGGCATTATGTTGCAGATGTGCAAGTTATTTGTGAGGCCACACTTTGAGTACTGTGTACAATTTTGGTCACGTGTGGAAAGAATGCAGAAAAGATTTACAAGGATATTGCCAAGACTAAAGGGCCTGAGTTTTAGGGAGAGGATAGCCAGTCTAGGTCTTCATTACTAAGCATGTTGGAGAAAGAGGGGTGACCTCAGAGAATTTTATAAAAATTATGAAGGGCATAGATAAGGTGGATGGTAGCAGTCTTCTCCCCATGATAGGGGAGTCCAAAAGTAGGAGGCATAGATTTAGGGTGAGAGGGGAAAGATTTAAAAGGGACTTGAAGGGCAACTTTTTCAAGCAGTGGGTGGTGAATATATGGAATATGCTTCTGGATGAAGTTGTTGAGGCAGGTACAGTAGTATCACTTGGATAGGTACACAGAGGGGAGAGGCTTAAAGGAATGTTATCCAAACACATCAAATTGGAACTAGCTGTGTTGTCAACATGGTTGGCATGAAATTGTTAGGCCAAAGGGTTTGTATCCATGCCAAATTGTTTTATTGTCTGTTTATGTATGTGAACCTATTGATACTCTGGTGCTTTTGATGATCCACACTTGTCCAATGACCTCCCATTTGTTGTATAATCTTGTTACACTTTTCCAAATGCATTGCTTCATATTTTAAAGTAGATTTGTTATCAATGTGCGTATATTTTACCATATACAACCCTGAGATTCATTTACTTACAGGCATTCACAACAAACAAAGCAGCCAATTCAATCAACGAAAAACCACACACAACAAGATGAACAAACATTTAATGGGGAGGGCTTTGCCTGTGATGGACTAGGCTCTGGATTAAGTGCCATTTGCCATTTTCAACATAATGTATCTCCCAAAGTTGGAAGTTCTTTCTCCTCCTTATCAACTACACAACTAATGTCCTCTCACCTGAGGACTGGGAGAAATTCAGAGTTCAGCAGAGGAGGACAAAGGGCTTAATTAGGAAGGGGAAAAAAGATTATGAGAGAAAACTGGCAGGGAACATAAAAACGGACTGTAAAAGCTTTTATAGATATGTAAAAAGGAAAAGACTGGTAAAGACAAATGTAGGTCCCCTGCAGACAGAAACAGGTGAATTGATTATGGGGAGCAAGGACATGGCAGACCAATTGAATAATTACTTTGGTTCTGTCTTCACTAAGGAGGACATAAATAATCTTCCAGAAATAGTAAGGGACAGAGGGTCCAGTGAGATGGAGGAACTGAGCGAAATACAAGTTAGTAGGGAAGTGGTGTTAGGTAAATTGAAGGGATTGAAGGCAGATAAATCCCCAGGGCCAGATGGTCTGCATCCTAGCGTGCTTAAGGAAGTAGCCCAAGAAATAGTGGATGCATTAGTGATAATTTTTCAAAACTCGTTAGATTCTGGACTAGTTCCTGAGGATTAGAGGGTGGCTAATGTAACCCCACTTTTTAAAAAAGGAGGGAGAGAGAAACCGGGGAATTATAGACCGGTTAGTGTAACGTCGGTGGTGGGGAAACTGCTGGAGTCAGTTATCAAGGATGTGATAACAGCACATTTGGAAAGCGGTGAAATGATCGGACAAAGTCAGCATGGATTTGTGAAAGGAAAATCATGTCTGACGAATCTCATAGAATTTTTTGAGGATGTAACTAGTAGAGTGGATAGGGGAGAACCAGTGGATGTGGTATATTTGGATTTTCAAAAGGCTTTTGACAAGGTCCCACACAGGAGATTAGTGTGCAAACTTAAAGCACACGGTATTGGGGGTAAGGTATTGGTGTGGGTGGAGAATTGGTTAGCAGACAGGAAGCAAAGAGTGGGAATAAACGGGACCTTTTCAGAATGGCAGGTGGTGACTAGTGGGGTACCGCAAGGCTCAGTGCTGGGACCCCAGTTGTTTACAATATATTAATGACTTGGATGAGGGAATTAAATGCAGCATCTCCAAGTTTGCGGATGACACGAAGCTGGGTGGCAGTGTTAGCAGTGAGGAGGATGCTAAGAGGATGCAGGGTGACTTGGATAGGTTGGGTGAGTGGGCAAATTCATGGCAGATGCAATTTAATGTGGATAAATGTGAAGTTATCCACTTTGGTGGCAAAAATAGGAAAACAGATTATTATCTGAATGGTGGCCGATTAGGAAAAGGGGAGGCGCAGCGAGACCTGGGTGTCATTGTACACCAGTCATTGAAAGTGGGCATGCAGGTACAGCAGGCAGTGAAAAAGGCGAATGGTATGCTGGCATTTATAGCGAGAGGATTCGAGTACAGGAGCAGGGAGGTACTACTGCAGTTGTACAAGGCCTTGGTGAGACCACACCTGGAGTATTGTGTGCAGTTTTGGTCCCCTAATCTGAGGAAAGACATTTTTGCCATAGAGGGAGTACAAAGAAGGTTCACCAGATTGATTCCTGGGATGGCAGGACTTTCATATGAAGAAAGACTGGATGAACTGGGCTTGTACTCGTTGGAATTTAGAAGATTGAGGGGGGATCTGATTGAAACGTATAAGATCCTAAAGGGATTGGACAGGCTAGATGCAGGAAGATTGTTCCCGATGTTGGGGAAGTCCAGAACGAGGGGTCACAGTTTGAGGATAGAGGGGAAGCCTTTTAGGACCGAGATTAGGAAAAACTTCTTCACACAGAGAGTGGTGAATCTGTGGAATTCTCTGCCACAGGAAACAGTTGAGGCCAGTTCATTGGCTATATTTAAGAGGGAGTTAGATATGGCCCTTATGGCTACGGGGGTCAGGGGGGTATGGAGGAAAGGCTGGGGCGGGGTTCTGAGTTGGATGATCAGCCATGATCATAATAAATGGCGGTGCAGGCTCGAAGGGCCGAATGGCCTACTCCTGCACCTATTTTCTATGTTTCTATGTTTCTAATCTTTATATCAGCTAAATTCTGAAATTTTCTTTCTAAGTATTGTGTCTTCTGCCAAGATGGTCCTTGTGACAATACCTGTGGCCAAGACAAAGAGATGATCCTCTTCAGCAGGAGAAAATAGCAAAGTGGTGAGGATTTGTAAGATAAGATCATAAATCTCTAAGACACTGGAGCAGAATTAGTCCATTTGGCCCATTGAGTCTGCTCCACCAGTCCATTATAGCAGATTTATTATCCTTCTCTGCCTTCTCCCCATAACCTTTGATGCCCTTACTTATCAAGAATCAGTCAAACTCTGCTTTAAATATACCCAATGACTTGGCCTCCACATCCATCCGTGGCAATGAATTCCACATATTCACTGCTCTCTGGCTAAAGAAATTCCTTTTCGTCTCTGTTCTAAAGGGATGTCCCCCTATTCTGAGGCTGTGCCCTCTAGTCCAAGACTGCTGCACTATTGGAAACCTCCTCTCAACATCCTCTCTATCTAGACCTTGCAATATTCAGTAGGTTTCAGTGAGATCCTCCTCATTCTTCCAAGCTCCAGTGAGTACAGGCCCAGAGCCATTAAATACTTCTCATACATTAACCCTTATTTTTCCTGGAATTATTCTTGTGAATCATTGTGTGTTTAATGTTTCAGTAATATTGTAAATGTGCTGTTTGATTAACCATTCTTTGTTGTTTACATAATGTATTGCAGGCTATATGTAAAAGTAGGTAAATGGCATACATCATCACCCCACTACGTCATAAGTAGTTAAAACTCGCTTAAAGTTAAAAGAAAACTGAGAAGTACTAGCATTATCCCCTGTGCTCCCATGTTTTTCTTTGAATTAGTTTTATGTTTTGGACTTACAAAACATAACAGTGGTGACAAAATATTTTTAAAATGAACCCAAGACAAGTACCTAGTGAAACACAGTGAAACGCTTAAACTTTTGAAAAAAGCAGTGTGCTTTCTTCAGAAGAGGAGAAGACAGCTGAGTTAAAAATAAAGTCAGAAAATACATGAATTTGTGGGTTCATAAACAGTATGTACTGGGAGATTAAAAGTAATACATTTTTAAAAAAGCAGACATGGCTAGCTACATTGGAAAGATAGATGCATTTGATTGCACAAAAATAACTTGCTGCTGCATATGGAACAAATTGAACAGTATTTTGAAGCAAAAGAAATAGCCATTGAGAAGTGAGTGCCCGTTTTGCTGAGTGCATCAGGTGGAAGAGTGGCCGGTAGTGCTGAGGAAACGGAGAGTCTGCAGAGAGACTTGGATAGGTTGGAAGAATGGGCAGAGAAGTGGCAAATGAAGTACAATGTTGGAAAGTGTATGGTTATGCACTTTGGCAGAAAAAATAAACGGGCAGACTATTATTTAAATGGGGAAAGAATTCAAAGTTCTGAGATGCAACGAGACTTGGGAGTCCTCGTACAGGATACCCTTAAAGTTAACCTCCAGGTTGAGTCGGTAGTGAAGAAGGCGAATGCAATGTTGGCATTCATTTCTAGAGGAATAGAGTATAGGAGCAGGGATGTGATGTTGAGGCTCTATAAGGCGCTGGTGAGACCTCACTTGGAGTACTGTGGGCAGTTTTGGTCTCCTTATTTAAGAAAGGATGTGCTGACGTTGGAGAGGGTACAGAGAAGATTCACTAGAATGATTCCGGGAATGAGAGGGTTAACATATGAGGAACGTTTGTCCGCTCTTGGACTGTATTCCTTGGAGTTTAGAAGAATGAGGGGAGACCTCATAGAAACATTTCGAATGTTAAAAGGCATGGACAGAGTGGATGTGGCAAAGTTGTTTCCCATGATGGGGAAGTCTAGTACGAGAGGGCATGACTTCAGGATTGAAGGGCGCCCTTTCAGAACAGAAATGCGAAAAAATTTTTTTAGTCAGAGGGTGGTGAATCTATGGAATTTGTTGCCACGGGCAGCAGTGGAGGCCAAGTCATTGGGTGTCTTTAAGGCAGAGATTGATGGGTATCTGAGTAGCCAGGGCATCAAAGGTTATGGTGAGAAGGCGGGGCAGTGGGACTAAATAGGATAAAATGGATCAGCTCATGATAAAATGGTGGAGCAGACTCGATGGGCCGAATGGCCTACTTCTGCTCCTTTGGCTTATGGTCTTATGGTCTAAGAGCATACAATTTGCTTAGAAGTGTGGCTTCTCCAACCAAACTAGCCGAAATGAGCTTTGCTGATAATGTGAAAGTAATGCAAGATGAATTAGAACTGAAACCACTGTTGATTGCAGAATGCTTTAGGTTTTATAGGCTGAATCAATAGGGATGGAGTCCATTTCAGCGTACGCGGCTGAATGAAAGAGATTGTCTGAAAATGATCAGTTTAGCTATGGGCTTAATGATACACTAAGAGATTATTTAGTTTGTGGAATCTTAGAAGAAAGCATTCAAAGTAGCTCCTAACCGAAGCACAACTCACATATAAAAGAGCAGTTGTATCAATGGAAACAGGAGATAGAGGTGCAATTGAGCTGAAGTCAAGAATGAAAGTGATCGTGAACAAAATTGCAATGTCTAAACAGAGTCTGGCCTGGCCGAACAAATTGTGTTACCATTGTGGCAGCGGCTCACATATGCAAAGACCAATGCAGATTTAAAGGTGAAACTTGCAGAAAATGCAACAAAGTAGGACATGTACAAAAAGCATGTTGGGCTGACAAACATAAATGAAGAGCACAGGGAACAGCAATTTAAGTTGCAGTTTCAAAAAGAGCACTAATCTGAATGCTGTTGATGAAAAATCTGTGAGTGATGAGAGAGGCACAGGACTAGGTAGCCTTAAGGTTTATAATGTGACAACTAAGAATAGACCAGCAATATAGCTTGCATCAGAAACAAACGGCAAATTAATTAAAATGGGTTTGAATACTGGTTTGGCTGTTTAAATTAACCTCAAAATGAATTCAGCATTTCCAAGACAATGAACTGAAGCATGCAGCTATCCAACTAAGAAGTTTATTGGAGAAAAGATGACTCCTGTGGGAATGACATTTGTAGTACTGAAATACAACAAACAACAAGCCACATTGGTCTTGTATATGGTTAAAAACTAGGAGGGCCAGCATTGAGATGATAACACAGCCTGATTGGAGATCCATCCACCATTTGCATGTTACATGCCATGCAATAGTTAATTGAAATCAAATTAAGAAAGGTACTGGATGATGCCATAGTAGTGTTTAAGGATGAAAAACTCAAACATACCCAAGGTAAAATGGTGCTAAATGAAAATGCAACTACACGTTTTCCAAAGTTTTTCTGGTGCCTTATACCATCTGTATTAAAGTAGCCAATGAGCTAGATTGCATGGAGACTGCGCGAGTTCTTTGCCAGGTTGAGTGGAGTCCATGGGCAACACCAGTGGTCCCAGTAGCCAAGAAGAATGTGTCTGTCAGGTGATATTAAGATCAACATCACCCCAGTACTGAATGCACCTATTGATCAATACCCTGCCCAGGATGTAGGATGGATATATACACACAGACACACACACACACACACACACACACACACACACACACACACAGACACACACACACACACACCCACACACCTTTCTGAGGGGAAACACTTCAGCAAATTGGACTTAGCTGAACTCTACCTTGGAGATGGAAGAAGAATCCAATGTGTTTCTCACTATAAACACTCAAAGGGCTATATCACTAAAATAGGTTTATTTTTGGAGCAGCAGCTACACCTGCACTCTGGCAGAAAGTTATGGACCAGGTTCTGCAAGGATGCCCAGGCACTCGGTGTCACCTGGATGACATCATTGTTATCATTGTTACCGGTCAGGGTGAAAAGGAACATCTCAAATCTCAAGACAGTTTTTAAAAAATTAGAAAATAATGAGCTCGGAGTATGCATTCTTTACCCAAACATCTCTTGCTGTGTACATGGTATTGACACAAGGATTACACAGATGTGCTGAGAAAATTCAAGCAATGGTGAATGACCCAAGGGCAAAGGATATGTCACGGTTGTAGTCCTTTTTTGGATTTGTCAATTACTATAACAGGTCCCTGTCAAACCTGGCTCCACCACTTGAACACATGACTACAGATTAGAAAGAAGTGGCAATGGACAAAACAGTGTGAGGTAGCCTTCTAAAAGATAAAGGAAATGGTGATGTCAGCCACTATACTCACACATTATGATCTACTTCATCCAGTAAAACTTGCCTGTGACACCTTGTCTTATGGTATAGGTGGAGGTTAAGAGTGAAGTGAACACCCCTTGGCCTTTGCATCATGTTCTTTTAAGGCCGCAGAGAAAAATTACACAGATTGACAGAGAGACCATGAGCTTGGTTTGGGGTATAAAACATTTCAACCATTACCTGTATCAAAGGTTCAAAGGTCAAATTTAATGTTAGAGAAATGTATACAACATACATCCGGAAATGCTTTTTCTTTGCAAACATCCATGAAAACAGAGAAGTGCCCCAAAGAATGAATGACAGTTAAATGTGGGACCCCAAAGTAACCCCCAGTCACCCCTCCTCCCACATGTAAGATGCAGCAAGCAACAATCCCCTCCCCCACAACAGCCAAAAAAAAAGGCACATTGATACCATCACCGAGTCCAAGCGTGTGCTAAGCAATAGCAAAGACACAGACCAAAGTTAATCTACAGGTTTCGCATTTAATCTGACATTTGACAGACCACAGGTTCTCTTTATCCCTGACAAGGAAGAGGGAGGTGTCCCCCATTTTTACAGCAAGCGGGAGACATAAACCAGCGGGTTGTTGTTACGATGTTAAAAGTCCGCTTTGTTGCTTTTTTTGAGCTCTGTGTCCAAAGGTCGCAAAGACCTCAGGTATTTGGGCCCACAGTGAAAGATTTTTCGGCCTCTCCAGCAACACACGAGTCTCCTGCCATGACACTGACCCTCGATCCACTCGTCTCCAGAGTCCTGATGTCTTAGGCTTCGGAATACAATCGAGAATCACAGGCCAAACCCTTGGCATGTTGAATAACGGCCAGTCATGGAACCCCGAGAACAGGTCCCATTCCCGCAAAGAACCGGTCAGCGTGTAACTCCAGGTCAGGGTCTTCAAAAGCACCCTGAAAGGGAAAAATAAAGATGTTAAAGGTTGAAGTAGAGCTGTTTCCAAAGATGCAGGCAAAGGAGCCACCATTAGGTGCCAATATCCCTCCTAGTATGGGAGAGAGTTTACCCCATTACTAACCACCAACCACTAGTGACCATTTTTAATCCACAGAAGGATGTTACACAAATGCAGAGATGGGCTCCATTTCTTCCAGGGCACAACCACAAAATCAAATTCAAGAGGGAAAACTCATCATGGAAATGCTGATAAGTTGTTCTGTTTACCCCTGGAAGAGGAAATGTCTGAAAAACTTACAAAAGAGGCCACATCACTTGACATATTCTCCCTAATGCAAATCAAAAGTCTCCCTGGTACAGCAGGGATGATCCAAAGGGAAACCAGAAAAGACCCGAATCTGTCTCAGGGTCTACATGGCCACCCAAAATGGCTGAAAAGTGCAGTTGAAACTCCAGTGCCTGCAGGAACTTGCCCTTGATGGTGGTTGCATTATGTGGTGATTGAGAGTTGTTGTATCATTCAAGCTGAGAGCTGAAGTATTGGAGGAGCTACATGCTGGTCATCTAATTGTGTTGAAAATGAAAACGGTTCCAAGCTTTGTCTGGTGGCGTGGGATAGACCAGCAGATCAAGCAGCTTGCCATGCAGTCTTCGGGATGCCCACACACCCAGAAGGACCTCTTCATTCCTGAGAGTGACCTGCATTGCCCTGGCAGAAGATTCATGTGGATTTTGCCCAACCATTCATGGGCACAGATTTTTTTGGTAGTAGCAGATGCCACTACAAAGTGGCCAGACTGGTGTTCCAGAACACTTAGTCAGTGACAACAGAGCACAGTTTGTTGTGGAACAGTTTCAGTCATTCTTGAAAAATGAATGGAATAAGACGTACATTACATCTGCTCATGCCTCTCAGCTACAAATGGCTTTGTGGAAAGGTTTACCCAGAGTCTAAAGAACACACTGCACTGATACTGAATCAGAAGCTTTGCAATTACCTCCTTGCATACCACATTGCAGCACACTCTACAAACAGCACTCACCAGCTGTGCAGCTCCTGGGTCCTCCTTGCAGTCACACTTGGATCTCCTCAAACCCAATCTCAGAAGGAATATGCAGGACAAAAAGCTGAGACAAACTGAGGGCTCCTCAAACAAGGAAGTTTGATGTTTCACTCCTGGACAAATAGTCCTGTGAGGGACTACGGAGGTGATCAAAAGTGGGTCCTTGGAAGGATTGAGAGTACTGGACCATTCTCCTACACAGTGGAGATTGTGTCTGTTGTCATCTGGAGACAACACATTGATCAGTTAAGGAGTGCAGAGTCAATTGTTAGAGAAGAGAGGAGTCCAGAGCTGTCAGAGCCTCTTCCTGTAGTCCCAGAGTCAACACATGCTACTACCATGGAGAAGGCGCCAGAACCTGAGATTGTTTCATAGCCACAAGTCTCTCCTGCCAAGCAGAGTGATTTCCCCCTGTCAGGAAATGTGTTATCCCACAAGAATAAGAAATCCTCTACACTGATTACATTTCTAGGCCTGAGTGAGACAATTTAAAATATATGATAGATGACTAGAGAGCAATATGTTACATATTTGAGTTGTATGCTATATTGAGTTAGAGTTTATAGCTAAGATGAAGAGCCCAAAACTGTTCACTATAGTCAAGGTGAGGCCTCACCAGTGTCTTATAAAGCCTTGGCATCACATCTCTACTCTTGTATTCAAGACCTCTTGAAATGAATGCTAACATTGCATTTGCCTTCCTCACCACCAACTCAACCTGCAAGTAAACCTTTAGGGTCCCATGTCCCTTTGCATCTCAGATTTTTGGATTTTCTGCCCACTTAGAAAATAGTCTTCACATTTATTTCTGCTACTGAAATGCATGACCATGCATTTTCCAATTGTACTTCATTTGCCACTTTATTGCCCATTCTGCTAATCTGTCTAAGTCCTCTGTAGCCTACCTGTTTCCTCAACATTACCTGCCCCTCCACCAATCTTTGTATCATCTTCAAACTTGGCAACAAAGCCATCTATTCCATCAATCAAATCACTGATATACAGCATAAAAAGAACTGGCCCCAACACCAACCTAATGGAACACCACTAGCCACTGGCAGCCAACCAGACAAGGATCCTTTTATTCCCACTTGCTGCCTCTTACCAATCAGCCAATGCTCTAACCATGTTAGTATTTTCCTGTAATACCATAGGCATCTTAACTTGGTGAGCAGCCTCATGTATGGCACCTTGTCAAAGGCCTTCTGAAAGTCCAAATATACAACATCCACTGCATCCTTTTCATCTATCCTACCTGTAATCTCTTCAAAGAATTTCAGCAGGTTTGTCAAGCAAGATTTTCCTCATGGAAACCTTTGCTGGCTTTATCCCATCTTATTCTGTGTCACCAGTATTCCATAACCTCATCCTTGACTCCCAACATCTTCCCAACCACTGAGGTCAAGCTAACTGGTCTATAACTTCTTTTCTGCTGCTGCCTTCCTCCTTTCTTAGAGTGTGGAGTGACATTTACAATTTTCAAGTCCTCTGGCATCATGCCAGAATCCAATGATTTTTGAAAGATCATTGCTAAAGCCTTCACAGTCTGTAACACTACCTCTTTCAGAACCCTAGGGTGCAGTTTGTCAGCTTGATATAATAGCTATCACTAAAGAGGTAGAGCTGAGCAAACTTGTGGGCCTAAAGATAGACAAGTCCTCTGTCCTGATGAAATGCATCCCAGGGCATTGAAAGAAATAACAGAGGTTATAGTGGATGCTTTGGTGATAATTTTCCAAAATTCTCTGGACTCAGGGCAGGTCCTAGTGGATAGGAAGAGGGGTACGCCACTGTAGAAAAAAGGATGTAGACAAAATGCAGGTGCCTATAGGCCAATTACTTTAACCTCTGTAGTTGGGAAAATGCTTGAAGCTATCATTAAAGAACTAGTGAGGCATCTGGAAAGGAATGTATTTACCATGCAGATGCAGCATGGATTCAGCAAAGGCAGGTCCTGTTTGACAAACTTGCTGGAGTTCTTTGAGGATATAACAAGCATGGAGGATAGAGGGGAACAGATGGACATTATTTACTTAATTTCCAGAAGACATTCGGTAAGGTGCCACATAAAAGACTTGACCATAAGATAAGGATGCACAGAGTTGGGGATAATGTATTAGCATGGTAGAAGATTGGTTAACCAATAGAAAGAGAGTTAGTTGTTTCTCTGGCTGGCAATCAGTGGTGAGCGGTGTGCCACAGGGGTTGGCACTAGGCCCACAACTGTTCACGATATACGTTAACAATCTGGAAGAGGGAACTGAGTGTAGTGTATCTAAGTTTGTTGATGATACTAATTTGAGTGGAAAAGCAAATTATGTAGAAAATACGGAGAGACCAGAGAGATATAGGCTAAGTGAGTGGGCAAGGATCTGGCAGGTGGAGTACAATGTTGGTAAACGCAAGGTCATCCACTTTGAAAGGAAAACTGGAAGATCAGATTCAAAATGGTAAAAGATTGCATCATACTGCTGTGCAGAAGGACTTGGTATTGTACATGAATTGGAAAAGATTGGTTTGCAGGTGCTATCAAGAAGGCAAATGGAATGATGGCCATTGCAAGAGCGATTGAATTTAAGAGTAGGGAGGTTTTGCTGCAAACCTGTAGGGTACTGGTGAGGCCTTGGCTGGAGTACTGCATGCAGTTCTGGTCTCATCACTTGAGGAAGGATATACTGGCTTTGGAGGCAGTGTCGGGGAGTTCACCAGGTTGATTCTAGAGATGAGAGGGTTCGACTATGAGGAGAGATTCAATCACCTGTAACTATACTCACTGGAATTCAGAAGAATGAGGTGAGATCTTATAGAAACATATGCAAGTATGAAAGGGATAGATAAGACAGAGGCAGGAAAGTTGTGTCCACTGGTTGGTGAGATTAGAACTAAGGGATATAACCTCAAGAGTCGGGGAAGTCAGTTTAGGATGGAGATGAGGAGGAATGGCTTTTCCAAAGAGTGGTGAATCTGTGGAGTTCACCACAATGAAGCAGTGGAGACTACCTCAGTAAATATATTTATGACAAGGTTGAATTGAGTTTTACATAGTAGGGGAATTAAGGGTTATGGGGAAAAGGCAGGTAGGTGGAGATGAGTCCATGGTCGGATCAGCCATGATCTTATTGAATGGCGGAGCAGGCTTGACAGGCCAGATGGCCTAGTCCTGCTCCTATTTCTTATGTTCTTATGTCCGGGTGACTTATGTACACTTAGGTCTTTCAGTTTTTTGAGCACCTTCTCCCTTGTAATAGTAACTGCATTTACTTCTCTTCATTCACACGTTACAACATCTGGCACCCTGCTAGTGCTAGTGAAGACTGATGCAAAATATTCATTTAGTTCATTTGCCATCTCCTTGTTCCCCGTAAGCAGGGAAGAGTGTTAATATTTCAGTAATATAAGAGTAATATATTGGTGAACTTTTCATACCAACCCTAAACTCAGAAGAGTGACATGTGAGATATTACTGGTGCATATTTTTACGTGGCTTAACAGACTAGAGGTCAGTTTGATTTCCTTAGAAGTCAAGAATGAGAAGTCACAGTCTTGAAGTAAGGCATCAGCCATTCTGTGCAAAGGAGGAGTTTTGTTTTTCCTTTATTCCTTCTGAATATTTGGAGCTCCGACCAGGAGGGCTGTGAAGTCTCAGCTGTTGAGTTAAGAAAGCAATTATTTTGAAATCGGGAAATCAATGTGGCTGTGGGCTTCGTGTAGGAAAGCGGCACTGAGGTATAGAAAATGACAGCTTTTGGAAGAAGGATAGCACAGTGGCACTGCCAGTAACGCACAAACCTCCAGTGATCTGGTTTCGATTCTGATCTTCAGCACTGTCTGTGTCGAGTTGGCACATTTCCCCTGTATGCCCTAGATTCCCCTTGCATGCTGGTTTGTAGGCTAATTGGTTGCTATAAATGATCCCTGATGTGGTTGGTGGGAGGGGCATGTCTCTGGACTTGTATGAGAGCAGACAAGTAGGAAAGGTCTAATGGTCAGAATGGGTCAAAAAATCTCCTCTGTAGTAAGGATGATACAAGCCAGTCCCATAGAGCCACAAGGAAGCTTCTGTGTCTTATGCATTTCATCACATGCCCCAATATCTCCAAATAAATTCTGTTTGTAAATGCTTTTAGGAAGCACTTATGATATTTTGTCATATTTAATGTTGTTACTCCTAAAGCAGCATCAAACTTCATAGGGGTTGGTTACTTGGTAGATGGTAATGTTTTCTCTTATTTAATAGAGTATCTTTAACTGCTAGAATCCACAGATCTCTTTGAAACATCCTCCCAGTGATTTCTCAGCCTCCTACAAGCATTATCAATATACAGTATATGCATTACCTCGTGTTAGATATGTGTCATTTGGTGTCCAGAGACTGCCAATGTCCTATGATAAGGAATGTTCCACATTTAGTATTTGATCAGTTGCTGATTAAATAGTCTTGATGTATCTTGAAAGTTTTCATTATTATTGTTCTTTTATAGAGCATGCAAGGTAAATTTCTGACTACATAGTTGTCTTAGCATCAGGACCTCACAAACGAAGAATGAAATACTTATATTCATCCCTGTACATGAAGTATCATGAATTCAACTGACAAAAACAATAGAACATATAGAAATTGTGTGAATTAATTTGTTAATCTATTTTCAATTATAAAACAACACATAACTATGAATGTATTATTGTAGGTATCAATGCAACAGTTGATTTGATTATTAGTTTGTAACCATGGATGAGTACTGAGAAAATAATACATTGAATTTCAAAGTATAAATTCTTTAATTCTTTCATTTTCCAGAAAAAAACTAACCTCTGTGATTTCTGCACTATTACTTTAGTATTTTGTTTTTGAATTAGATACTGGAAAAGAAGTAATCATGCTTGTTTTAAGCATTTGCTAAAAAAAATCCCTATCTGCAAACTTAACAAAGAATTTAAGTCTTTGTTTTAAATTAGCTAGTACTTTGCCAAATAAACTGGAAACAGCAGTTGAAAGTAACTTAAGTTAAGTATTCAAAGGCAGTATTATTCTACACTGTTGATTTCAGGGTTGTGCTTTCTAAAACAGTTCCATATTTTAAAATATAAGCAGGGTTGATGCAGGAATTTGTTTATTAGTAGTCAAAGGGTTAAGCTGTAAAGGCAGTGAACTTGCTAGTGAATTCAACTCTTCGACATTTGCACTCAAAGGTCACCTCGGGCAGTATAGATGACATCAAGCCATGGAACTTATTACAAGGGATACTTTTGTTCATGAATGTCTCTAGTAAAGAAGTGAAAATGTGAGTACAAAGGACACATGACTTCAATGTCTAGAATTACTTTTATGGCTATATTCAATGTATGTCATAAGGTCTTCATTCTGTCCTTTCATCCAAATAAATGTCACGAATAGAATGGAGAAATGTGCTTTGTTTAAGCCTGTGGTGGTGGTAGTGAAGATGTTATTTTCATGGTATTAAAAACTTATTTTACAGAATTCTACGTTGACAATTGAAGAGTTTCATTCCAAACTTCAAGAAGCTACGAATTTTCCTCTCCGACCTTTTGTTATACCATTTTTAAAGGTAATTGTGGCATTTTTTTTTATATAACTGGTCCTAGAAACCATTGATATGGTTCTGTGCTGTATTAAAGCCTGCAACTGCAAGAAATATACCCATATTTTATGATGTCATATCAGTTTAAAGCACATTTAATACAATGATTTAATTTTTAAAGTCTGAAGAATGTTTTGATTGCAAAAATGAGAGCAATATTTAATAAAGTAACTGGAAGTAATCTTAAACACCAAGGATTCCAGGTGTTTGTAATTCATGTCAAAGTCAGTATCCTAATTTCTGAAAAAAATGAAATGGCTTTCCTAGATCAAAATCATGTTTGATGCTGAGGCTTTAAAACTTATTTTGACATTTTCCTTTCCAAAGGATTGTAGGAAATAGGCCATACATCTTGTTTTGCATGTTTGCTGTGCCCCTATATTATATTGACAGGAACTGGATATAAACTGTCATAAAATGCCAAGGATCGAGCGGACAGACCTTCCGACCCTCCATCAGCAAATGTTGGTCAATCTGAACAGATTGATCACTGATATGTATTTTAAAACATGGACAGATTTTCAGTAATAGATTAAAATGCTGAAGTAGTTTCAGGCTTGGCGCTCAGAAGCATGCTAAGGTGTAGGCATATTTTCTTAAGATACTTTTTTTTCCAAGAACTATCATGTAAAATTAAAATGTACCAATGGGGGTTTGGTTTTACTGCAATCATGCATTTCAAAATCTTTTTGAAAGCTTTGGGCTATTTTCTAAAAATATTTAATTTAATAAAAAGCACATAATGATTGCTTGCTTGTGGCCAAGCAGCTATAAGTGCTAAGTTTGAATTGCATCATGCAAATACCATTTCCTTTGTGAATATTACAATTTTTTTTACGGTGGAAACAGCTCCCCTCAGGGTCAGTTGGCGGTGAAAAAAGCCAAAAAAGCATACAAGGACACTTCCAGGATCTTCATTCTCTGCTCTGTGCCATATGGTTACAATATCATTTCATAGGGGAATGCTGGAATCAAAGATGCAACTTTTTTTCTAATTTTAGTGCCTTTCCTCAGAGGAGACATTAATGACAAAAACCATATGGTTGTGGGAACATGGACCTTAATAACTGCATTCAATCCCAGCTGTAACAATATGCATTAAAGTCTTGTTTTCATTAGGCTAATGTAAGCCACAGATTCTTGATTCTATTTCATGTTATGGAGAATCATTTACAGGAAAGATATTACACACTGTTGTAATTACTTTCTCTGGTGCTGGAATACTACCCTCCCCCACTATTTTGTTTTGTCACTTCCTTAGTTTGGTGAAGCGTTGGTATCAAAATTAACTCTTTTTGTACTGAACTTGAAATTTATAATTTAAAAAAATACAAAAAAGAATTTTCTTCTCTAAACTTCAAATTTGCATGTGGCAAGGGTAGTGAACCTATGGAGTATGTGCCTAAGATGGCAGACACAGAAATTTTGTTGGCATCCAGCATGCAGGCACTCCCTTCAGTTCTTTAAACAGCATCCATAATAATAAGGTACAAATTGATTATCTTTATAACCAAATGAAACAGCAAATGATTTATTTTACAACCTAAGAGCAGTGAGATGTTTTTACAGGAAACATTGTTCATTGCCTACAGCTCAGCATGCAACACAATCATACTCTCAATTCTAATGAACAAGCTCCAAAATCTGGACTTCTGTACCTCCCTCTGCCACTGGATCCTTGACTTCCTCACAGGGAGACCACAGTCTGTGCGAATCAGAAATAACATCTCCACTTCATTGATAATCAACACTTATTCACTTCAAGGATGTGTGGTTAGCCCACTGCTCTACTCTCTCTACACCCACTGTTATGCGGCTAGGCACTGCTCAAATGACACAGCTGAATGAGTGAACAAGACCCTCCCTCTGTCTGTGGTTGGGGTTGGCCATGGATATTACATAACATACAAGCCAGTAGGCGAGGCAGGGCAGGGCAGTACAATTTGGAGAGCCAGCTGTTGCCCATGCAGCAGGCTCCGCCTCACTGCACAGCCGATGAATCCAAAGGAACGGAAGAGACGGATACAATTTGGCACCAGCAGCATTGCACGTGTTTCCAGTCAGCATTGGACTGCCTTAGGCAGTCCAGCTATGGATTTTTTCCCTTGGGGTTTACTCTTGAAACCTTCCCCATGAGTGGGTATAATCACAAGGCAGTGGGAGTTCAAGATCAAGTTTTCCTTCTAGATGAGCTGCCAACCACAGCTGATGAGCCCCATCTGCCTAAAGGAACTGGTTTTAAGTGCTAGTAACCCCCAGCAACCCTTCTGCCAATAGAAACAGCTTAGTAGCTAAGCCATACCTGAAGGCCAGGAGCTGGACATGGTTGTCAGGGGCTATTTGAGATGCACGCCATTGGGAGCATTTAACGACAGAACGACCACTGGCAGAATTTCAGATGGGGAAGAGGTGACGTACAGGAGCAAGACAGATCAGCTGGTTAAGTGGTGTTGCAGCAATAACTTGCACTCAATGCCGAGAAGAAAAAGGAATTGATTGTGAACTTCAAAAATGGGAATTCAAGGGAATACACACCTGTCCTCATTGAAGGATCAGAAGTGGAAAGGATGAGTATTTTCAAGCTCCTGGGTGTCAACGTCTCTAAGGATCTATCCTGGGTCCAGTTTATTGATACAATTACAAGAAGGCATGACAGTGGTTATATTTCTTTAGGAGTTTGAGGAGAATTGTTATGTTACCAAAGACGCTCGCAAATTTCTACAGATGTACCTTGGAACGCATTCTAACTGGTTGTATCACCATCTGGTATGGAGGGGCCTCTGCACAGGATTGGAAAGTTGTAAACTCAGCCAGCTCTATTATGGACTGTAGCCTCCCCAGCGGCCAGGACACTTTCAAAAGGTGATGCCTCAAAAAGGTGCCATCCATCAATGAGGACCAACAACACCCAGGACACGCCCTTTTCTCATTGCTATCATCAAGGAGGAGGTACAGGAGCCAGAAGGCACACACTCACTGTTTCAGGAACAGCTGTCGTCATATTTGTGAATGGACAATGAATCCATTGACACTACTTTGGCATTTTTACCCTCTCTTTCTGTACTACTTATTTAATTTTATTTATGTTTATATTTATAGTGATTATGTATTTTAGTGTACAGTTCCCATAAAATAACAAATTTCACAACATATGCCAGTGATATTAAATCTGATTCTGACTCTCACACTGGCTTGGTGCCAGCTAGATGGTTGCAAGAACACAGGATAGGTTTTGAAGTCCTTCCACACCTTGTGTGCCCATTATTATCTGGGTAGTAAATGGTTACAATAACAATAGTATTTATCAATATTATTTTTAAATTATCTTTTTAAAAGATTAATATTAATTTTTGACCAGGTTTTCTACAATACTTATTTCAATCTGTCTCTGTTATGTTATTATTAATAGTAAAACAATGAATACACGCAAATGAGCAACAGGGCTCATCCCTTTTCCTTAGAGTCAATTATTTTTAATAATTTATTGATCAGTGATAGCTCTGCTTAAAATTACCATCACACATGAGTGAATTTTTCAGATTATTGCCATTTTGAGCACACACTCACAAATGGGTTCACCCTCCCTAGGATATGATAGATGTGCCTGATTCACAGTTTTCTATCTTTCAAGGTAGCTGTTCAAGTTTTGATTACACTCTACTAAACTTGAATAAATAGCCATAGCTTTTCTATAGGTAATTAATGTACTATTAATCTATTGTGCAGATTCTATGAAAAGTTTCTGTTTGTAAATTAAAGGTTCAGATATACAGCACACAGATATATTTCTGATTTTATTTTCCCTTGGAATATATTTCATATAAATCTATTTGTTCTTTGTGTGCAACTTGAACAATTTATTTACTCTGCTGCTGGGTTTCAAATCACACAGCACTTCCATTATTTTAGCTGCTTACATTTGTAATCTTGCCCAAAACAAAAACACCCTGATTATCTATCAACTCAGTTTTTATCGGCCAGGAATAATTCTGATATGAATGCAAAAAAATCTTCCTCAGCCCTTCACACTGCTATAGTCTCCAGTTTTATTTGCCTCCTTCTGCCATAACAGTCTTCATTCATAGGATTCCCTCAATGTCACTGGATACAGAATTTTCCATTGTGATTTACTTTGACCACCCTACTTCTTTAGATCCCTGAAATTGATTTCGTAGTCCCCATTTTCCTACTGTACCATTTATTTTGATGGTTGTGGATTTAAAAGGTTCTATTACAGTGGCTTAGGTGAGTAAATGCAATACATTCTCTAGTTGGTACCCACTTGTGCCCACAATGCATCACTGATGGAGGGAACAAATGATTGGGGCAACAGGTAGGGTACAGACAGGCAAGCTGCTTTGTCCCAGACAACGTTGAACTTCTTGAATGTGTTTGCAGCTCCACTAATGCATAATTCCATCATGCTCTAGACTTCTGTTTTGTTCTTTGAGATATCAAAAGCTGAGTCATCTCTGAGGATACCAAGTCCAGTGTAGAATGATGTACTCCTATAGCACGGTCCCGTTGAATTTCTTATTGAAGGCCTACAGGATCTGAGTGGTGGTGACTTTGGCAATGGTAGTGCAATTGTCAGGGAAGAGAAAGCCATGAGTGGTCATTGAGGTGGTGACTGCCTGACTTTTTGAATGTTATTTACTATTCAGCAGTTTAAGTGTTGACTTGATTTTGTTGCAAAATAGGGATGAACTTAATTGGTTGAAGAAATATGAATACACTTGAACATTATGTAAATATTAGGTAAAAATTCCTACTTCCTGCCTTATGAGGCAAAGAAGCCAGCTGATGATGCAGCTGAAGCTGATTAGGCCTTGAATCTTTTTATAGGAGTTTCCCTAACCCGAAGCTGGGAAGGTTAACCTCGAACAACTGCTCCCTCTTTATTGTGGGGATTTGTGTCTAGCCATTGGGTTGCTTTCTCCTTGATGGCCATTGACAAGATTTACAAGCTTCTTGATGCCATATTCTGTCAAGTGCTGACATAATATCAGGGACAGACACTTGGGCTTCACTCCTGGAACTGAGCTCTTTAACCTGGACCAAAGTTAGGAAAAAGGTTGAGGCAAAGTGGTCCAAGAAAACTCACAGAACCACGATGTGCATATTATTTGTGAGTAGGTGCCACTGTGATTGTAAGGTATATTAAAATTATTGCACCCGACTATACCGTACAGAATAAAGCATTGTTTTTCCAAACAATTATGCTGTTTTATTAAACTTTAAAGCGTTTTGCATTTATAAACTGCTAGATTATTATACACAGACTGTGTGTAGCCAAACACTTTGACCAAAGGTCTAAACTAATCATTTTATTTTCGCAACTGAAGAATTGTAATTCAATTAAATAGTTAATATCAGTAATGGTGACTGCGAAATGACCTGATTGACATAAGAGTCCATCTGGTACACTAGTGCTCTTGAGTATGGAAATCTGCTGTTCTTACCATGTGACTTTATTCTGCAGCAATGTGATTGACTCTTCACTGATTTCTGAAATAGTCAAGCAAGACAAATAAGGAAGGGAAATAAAACCAGGCCTTATAAGCATGCATCCCATGCTTATAATGCAAATACAATGAAAACATAATGCAATTTTATCTTCTGAATTGCTTTGGATGGAATAAAGGAAGTTATAGAATTGCTATGCTATCTAAGTCGGTGGGTCAAGGGGACATGCAGGGTTTAACTGAAAGCTGCAGTTTTTTGGGGTAGGTTGCTTCAAACTTCAGATGTGTTGTCTTCAACAGCAAAGATGACCATCTCTGGGTGGATAAAGTAGGCTAGATGCATTGTACACTTTTTATTAGTTGGGAATGGAAAATTAGCAAATACCCTAACAAGAAAAAAGTTGCAGATTTAGTCACAGATTAGGAAGCATGTTTTTGAGGGTTTTCATTGTTCCAAAATTGAATTGTGAAATCAGCACAATTAATGACTTAAATTCCTGCTTGAAATCTATTAATGAATAATTTTTTATTATTGTTTCAGATGGATGTATGCGTGCAAGATGTTTAACATATGAGACATTCTCTGTATCAATTTTGTATAGCTTTCCTTTCAGAGGCTTTAGTACTTTTAAAATCTTTATGTTTCTAGGTTTGAGCTAACATTTTGGCATAGCACAGATATTTTTCTTCTCTATGTGGGAAAGGTTTTTTTTTGCAAAAAAAAAACGTGATAATTCATTCTAAAATGAGACATTTACTTAACATTAGCTTTGTGACCTTGCTACACCTGAGCTTTTCCTTTTGCTTTGCATGCTTCATTTTCATTTGGTTTCTGCTTTATTCCCAACCCCATGAGAGTGTCTTTTTGTTAAGGTACTTGGGAGTGACTGGCCAAATGGTCATTAGCTATGTGAGCCTAGGCAGGGAAGGTTAGAATCTCTTTTGACCACAGAGCTTCGCAGATTGCTCTGGCCCATCTGGCCTCCTGGTTAGCAATCATAAATCCTTGTGTTTATCCTTCTGCCCAACTCGGGAGTGTTGAACACTTCTGTAATTGCTTTTGCTCCAATCAGTTCACAAGATAATTACAGGTTTAAAAAAAAACTGATTTTAGTTCATCCATCCAGGAAAATCCTAAATTATCCCCCTTTTCAGCATTCAATTATTTCTTAAATGTTTCCAGTGCTTTTGTCTCTGCCGCTGGGAGTATGTGCCAGTGTTCATTGTGCCTGCATAGTGTCAATCCTTAGTTTTTCATGTTGCTAGATCCTATTGTCCTCCTCTTTCAGTGTATTTAGTAATATTCTCCATTACATTTACAATACTTGAGAATCACCTAAACATCTATAATATCACTTTTCAGGCAACTGCTTTTGAACTGAAAATCTTCAGTTTCTCCAGTCTTTTCTTGCAATTTGTACTATTTGACACTAGAGATCAGCCCCACAGCTTTTCTATACACAGTCTGAAGCCACTGAATGCACGTGTTGTGCTTTATTGAGGAAACTTGCACAATCTGATCAGGGTGCTATATGGTTTACAAACAGTTTCTCTAGATCGTATTTTACTGCTTTGTAATTTAACATTGCATTTGCTTCTGCTGAGCAATGGCAAATACTTGCTTGTGAATACGAACCTGTGGTACTCTAGCGTGGGAGTAATCTATTTAACTCCATTCCCTGGATAACTCTAGAGATTCTTCCCTTCCACCATTAAATTTGATGCAATTGATTTTTAAAAGCCATCATCCACCTAGCTGCAATTTCATCGCTCTGTTTTCTCAGTCAATAAGCAACTACTCTGCACTTCCTAAGTTTACTTTATGTTCAGCCTTTGAAATTGTACCCTTGTATAGCAATATTTGAGGTGCAAGAGAAAGTGATCTATTGTACTCTGGGAAATACTGCACCACATCCAGACAAAGGGTCTCGGCCCGAAATGTCGACTGTACTTCCTGTAGATGCTGCCTAGCATTTTGTGTGTGTTGCTTGAATTTCCAGCATCTGCAGATTTTCTCGTGTTTGCTGATCTAACCACCATCATTGTTTTCCTCTGACTAAGCCAATCTGAATACAAGACGCCACTGCCCTTAACCGCCTTTCCCTTTTTTTTTTGCAGTTAAATCTATCGTATGGTGCTCTCAAAGAGCAGGAATTGTAGAATTATACAGCACGAAAAGGGCCCTTTGGCTCAACTCATCCATGCTGATCAAATTGTCTAACTGAGCTTATCCCACTTGCCTGCATTGGGCCCATATCCCTAAATCTTTCCTTCTCATGTACTTGTCCAAACATCATCTAAATGTCTCTCAAACTATTGTTGGTTATCATTGCTTGGCGCCTATAACATGACAGCGTCGCTGTTACGTACCATGCGGCAGCCCAACCCAAAGTGTTTCCATGCCTCCCTGTGAGATTTTATAAGCTATAGAGATTTTATAGCTTTAAAAAAACTAGGGTGGTTTGAATGTGTCTAAACGCCGACAACTTCAAAAATCAATTTTGCGTTTGACCTAATGACTGAAGTAAATGGCTATTGAAGCAGCAGTAAAGGATTGAGACAGTGACGGGTTCCCAGTGACGATGGTCTCTGGCTAGTGATTAAATTCTGACTGGCTTGCACATGTTCATGTGGTTCAAGTGCAAGTCCACCTATTTCTCCTACTTACATTGACCTGTTGTCCAAGTGATTGTATCTAGGTTATGATGTGCTGTGCGTACATTAGTTTAGTGAAACATTAAGTGCCTTGTGTTCAGGAATGTCGGTGGAAGAACCTGTAAAATTGGTTTGTAGAACTGCCTTGAAGAATATGTTTCTATTTTATTCACTGCCTTAAAGAATATTTCTATTCACATTGGTTGTTCAGAGCTTTGAGTCATTAGGCAATTCAGAGGGATGAAGGCTAACAGGTCATTAACTTGCAGAGGAAAACAAATCATATTTCTAAATTTAAGTAGAAATTTGATTTATTTTAAACTGCTAAGGACAACAGGATTTTCCTTCTGTGTCATAAATTGTTTCAACTGATAAGTTATAATATACAGTGTTTATGGAGCACATAGTGAATGGACTGATAACACTGAAATGTAAATTCATGACTCTTGATTGGTGCTGCATGCAACTTCATATGAATGCTGTCTCTATGGCAACCACCTTGGCAGTTCAGCTCTGGTTGAATGCTTACTTCTATGCTGCATATTGCTAAATGGACAACATTGTACCTTACCATGCTCATGACTACACGCCCAATGTAGAATTAAAGCTAAATGCAATCTGTGTTTTATAGTGTGATGCCATGACACTCTATAATGACTAACATTCCATCACTGGGGGGGAAAAAAGTCAAAATTGTACCTTCCAAGGGCAGCTAGTAATTCATTCTGTTGTCAAGCCACTTTTGTTATTTGCTTAATCGTTCATCTGTAAGGTTAGCAGGGTGTAGCATCTTTCCCTATGTGACCATGCTGACAGAGATGTTGTTTGCTGTGCCACTCTTCTTGCAGGCCAACCTACCCCTGCTCCAGAGGGAGCTACTTCACTGCGCGCGCTTGGCCAAGCAGAACCCAGCACAGTACCTCGCACAGCATGAGCAGCTGCTGCTGGATGCCAGCACCACCTCACCCGTCGACTCCTCCGAGTTGCTGCTTGATGTTAATGAAAATGGGAAAAGGCGAACTCCAGACAGGTGAGACAAATGGTTGCAATTTATCAATGGAACGGAGTTTCTTTCTGAGCCAGAATGTATCTGCACAGATGCATCATGGGAGCAAATACAAGCAGACAAATGATCGCTGACTTGTACTTTTTCTTCTTTAAATCGCAACAGCTTGTCGTCAACTGTGAAAATTAATTCTGAGTGAGGAAGGATTTTTTTCTTCTTGTTGAATTAATTAATGAACCCATGGAACTGTGCTTAATCCTGTCTAATCTTTATATGATGGCATGAGATGAGTAACCAAGAAAGTGCTGGTTGAAGGGAAACTGACAGTATTGCTGCTGCTTTTTTTCTGCATATGGTCAGCTATGGATGAATAGCTGCAACGAGGTTCTAAGTTCATTAAAAGAGCTCATTAAAAAGATCATTCTGTTTCTGCACTAACATAGGAACGTGTCAGTCAATGTACCTAGCTAAATTTGATATGTGTAAATATGGTCGCTATTTGTAATAGGATTTGGCAACACTGGTGCCGGCAAGCATAATGCTAATGAGGGGAGCTTTGTAGGTTTATCGTACGACTACCACATCATAGTAGCTTTATGCTTTGAAAATTCATATATATTTGATTATCTTGCCCATTTTGCAGAACCAAAGAGAATGGCTACGATCGCGAGCCTTTGCACTCAGAGCATCCCAGCAAGCGGCCCTGCACTATAAGTCCCAACCAACGGTTTAGTCCAAATAATGGGTTATCCTACCAGCCCAACGGCCTGCCTCACCCAACACCACCCCCACCTCAGCACTACCGTCTGGATGACATGGCCATGGCTCACCATTACAGGGATTCATACAGACATCCCAACCACAGAGACCTCAGGGACAGGAACAGACCTCTCGGTGAGTATCAATCTTGGACCTTTGTCACCACATGCAAAAATCTATCAAATAACCATTCCATTTACTTGATTTATTGTCTGCTGAACTGCCAAAGGCACCATAATGTACTAAAAGGAAGAGTCGTGTTGAGATGATGTATGCTTATTATTACCAGAGAGCGTTGCGTGTGCAATTGACCGAAACTTGCCTATGGACATTGTGGTAAAGCCGGTGTGTTTGTTGAAGGATGGCTGTGTCACTTTTATGTCAGTGATGGGTATTGGAGGGATGGCAATAAGCTACTTGATGGATAATTAAAAAAACAATGGCATGTTTTCCAGCAGAATAGCTTTGGAAGTCTGAAATTATGTTCCACTGTTGGCAGGGATGCATGGCACCCGTCAAGAAGAAGTGATTGATCATAGACTAACGGATAGGGAATGGGCAGAGGAGTGGAAACACCTTGATCATGTAAGAAAATTGATGAATTTACTGAAAAGCTAACCAAAAGTACAACTTTTTTATTTGCACCAAAGGATAGTTTATATTTGCTCTGAATAATTAAAAATATAAATTATGTTTTAGAGTTGGATATGGCAGATTTCTGGTCAGTGTTGATACTAGCTTCAAGTAAATGCATAAAAATATTTTTCATTTCTAATGATAAAATGATTTTTCATTTTTAAGTCTACAGCTTGATTGAAATTTTACTTGAATGTGGAAAGGTGGTAGTTTGTAAATATTCCGGAATTTTTTGTCCCTTGATTTGTATGTGAAAGTACAGGATCAGGTTCAGAGGCTCACTGATGCATCCGGTGTTGTTCCAGCTTTTAAACTGTATCATGGATATGGTAGAGAAGACAAGGCGTTCACTTACAGTCCTTCGGCGATGTCAAGAAGCTGATCGTGAGGAGCTTAATTATTGGATCAGACGATACAGCGATGCAGAGGATATTAAAAAAGGTAGCGGCAACAGCAGCCATTCCAGACAACAGAGTCCTGTGAATACCGATCCTGCCCAACTAGGTAACAGTTTTGGGTCCCATAACCTACTCTTTAATGTAGCGCTTTGAAGCTTATACTGCTGCCACTATACTGTAAATCTAGTGCAGACTTCACAGTAATGTGAATAGGGCTCAAATTTCAAAATGTATACACCCCCATTCACTATTGGTATATCTAAATTGCTTATCTATCTAAGGGGAGATGTATTAGCTCCAGAAAACAGCTGGAAATATCTTTGGACTTCAGATTTCCGAAGTCTGGTCTCCCACCACCCCATCAACAGTCCGACCAACATGTGTCAGTTGATAAATTAATACATTTGCAGTCAGATGAGCTGCTGCACACGTTGTGTCCCAGCTCCCTCTGAGCCTGACAAATGCAGTTAATGTTGGCTGGAGAAATAGTACCATGTAGGATGCTATTGCCGTGCATTCGTATAATTGTGTCAGCATATGTGAATCCATGTCATTACTTACAGATGCCCCTGTGTTCTGACAGTGGAATGACATAGAGAAAAATGCATGCCATGGTCCACACTTTAATTTGTCCTGTTAAACTTGCAACTAAAGAGTCAACTGCTGTAAAGATGTGCAAAGTTACCCAGAAATAGACTTGCTCACAAAATTTTTCTCCTATACAGATTCCCATCGGGAGTTCCTCCACAGACCATCTGGTCATTTACCAGAAGAAATATGGAAAAAAGCTGGTAAATGTTATGGTGGAAAAGGGTTGAGGGAGTGTTGGTTGCAAGGGGTATGTGCGTGTGTGCATGCGTTTAAGCATCATTGTTATAGTGAAGTGAATTTATTTTTAGCCTTTTTTTTAAATTAAACTTCACCTTGAACATTGCAACATTAAATAAATTGTCTTGAATTGTCAGTATGAGGTAAGTCTAATCTCATTGTTCGTAAAGACAAAATTCTATTTTTAGAACATAGACATAGAATAGTACAGCACATTACAGGCCCTTCGGCCCACAATGTTGTGCTGACCCTTAAACCCTGCCTCCCATATAACCCCCGCACCTTAAATTCCTCCATATACCTGTCTAGTAGTCTGTGTGTAGTACTTTAGACATACGGCATGGTAACAGTCCCTTCGGGCTCATCGAGCCTACACCATCCAGTGACCCCCATGTAACAAATTAATCGCTTAACCTCTCCACCTTTGGGATGTGGGAGGAAACCAGAGTACCCAGAGGGAACTAGCACAGTCATGGGGTGAACTTAAAACCTCCCGTGACAGAATTGATAATAACGTTAGGCCAACCGTTTCTCTGCTCTGCCACCCATTGTCTCAGTGCCTTCACAACATAATACTTGCAACTTGACAACTGTTTGGACGAGCTTAGTAAAACTCAACTTGAACCTGATAGCCCGAACCCTATAAACACCTTAAGATAGTTAATTTTACTATGTCCTATACAACCCAGTCATTAGCATAAATGTAACGATCTTATACGATTTTTTTTGAGGAATATTGTTGAAGAGCTGATGATACAGGCCATGAGGATACGCAAATCATCTTATTCTGAATTGAATTCTCAAGCTAGACCAGCATGGCACTTATCCCAGATATCTCATCAGAGTTTCCGGTTGACCCAACCACAATATAGGTCCTGCAAAGTTTGTGTTAGATGTACAGGTGGTTCTTCTGATCCTGAAATCTCACATCAGAGCATTCAGTTTCATAAATAGAACAAATTTATTTTATTAGAAGCTTTCTTTTAGCATTTTGGTATTCTTTCTATTAGAAGTGAAGTGTATCCCGTGCAATTTTCCCCACATAAAATTACTCCGTTTTAGGTCTTGCCTTCAGTTTGCTTTTCATCAACAGATGTTAATCCTTTTGATCTAAATGCAAAAACAAAAAACACGCACACACACAAATGCTGGAAACCCTTTTGGTAAAAATGAGCAACCCTATTGGAAAAAATCACCTTGGCATCCTGAAAGTCATATCACTGTATTGTAGAGAAACCATGGTACAGATTCTGTCAGTGGCTGGTGTATAAAATCAAGATTTTTTTTATCAAGTCATAACCTTGTTTCAATGTATTGGGCCTTGAGAGGTGCAAGAACAGTATCTTGTCATTAATTGCAGATTAACTCTTCTCATCTAGTGCTCTGGTATTCAAAAACATTGATTTCTGTTAGCTTATATGAGGGACTGTTTGCCTATTGCACTTTAAACTTGATATGATGTGCTCTATTATATCCTGATTTTAGGTGTACTTGCATTTTGTTTTATTCCATTGTGATAGAGAGGGAGAAATCTGTGGTCTGCTATTCATAGGTGCATTATGTTGTTGGGAAATCTAGCTTTATGAATTTTATTGGGTTGTATTAGATTTACAAAGTGAAATTAGTAGATTAAATAATAGGAGAATTGATTTTGTTACAGGCAAATGTAGATTAAAGGGAATCAGTGCCGTTTAGACCAATACCCTACAGAATTGTTGTCTGTAATTTGTCTCCCTTTGAGAGTCAGTGTGTAGAACTGCACCCCAGTGAGAGTCGGCGTCTGTTAGATCCATACCCCAGTGAGATCAATCTGTAGCTCTGTCATCCAGCAAGAGTTAGTGTGTTGATCTACCCCCAGGAAGAGCCAGTGAGTGTGGGACATGAGCCCCAGGGAGAGTAGGTGTGCTTGGAACCTGTCCTCCAGGGAAAATGAGTCTTGTCTCCTGCTAGATGTAGATAGGTGGGATTTTAGGCTGCAACATTCTTGATGTGTCCCTTGTGTTCAGCTGCACCCCATTTATTCCATGAAGATGGGAATGCAATAATATTCCCAGAAGAATGTAGCAGACCTTTGTTTGTGAAAGTATCCTTCACAGTGGCATTTCTCAGGAGAAATCAGTAGATCATGGGAAGGGATTGGCAATCCAACCTTGGGGATCTGTTTAAATGTAAACTACAATGAAGCAGATTGAGAGAATGGGGTGAACATTAGGGGAATCTGCTCAAACTGAGTATTTGAATATCATTTGAGGTTGTGTTCTGTTGGGTTAGGACACTGGGACATGAAACCAGAACATGGAAACTAAGATGTAGATCTTCAAAGAAAGAGAGGATTTAAAAATAGGTAATTGTTAATTATGCTTAAAATGTGAATATTCAAATTATCACCCAATATTTGCATTATGTCCAGTTTGCACAGTACATAATAATATTTCACAAATCTGTGTGCATTTTTCTGAACGATGGTCACAAGTGCTTGGTAATGAGCTAAATCTTGCAAAATGCACTATTTGCTGAGACGCTGTTGGCCCATCAGATAGTATGTTATATTAAGATTTCCTAGGTTATAAGATCTTCCAACTAACCCTGAATTTCCTTGTCTTGGCGAAAAGATTAAGGTTTTCATTATGGATTAAGGCAGATGGGAGAAAGTAAACGGCACCACGCACGGATATTCGATCAGAAGGTATAGGAGCAAAATTACGCCATTCAGCCTATCGAGTCTGCTCTGATATTCCATCAAAGCTGATTCTTTTTCCCCAATCCCATTCGCCTTGCAACACTTCATCAACCGAGAATGTATCAGTTTCTGCCTTAAGTACATCCAGTGACTTGCCCTCTACAGTCCTCTGTGCAAATTCCTCGGATTCACCACCTGAAGAAATTCCTCATTTCTCTTTTAAAAGGATGCCCCTATATTCTGAGTCTGTACCCTCAGATTCTGGAATCTCCAACTAATGGGAACATCCTCTCCACATCAACTCTAATCAGGCCGGTCAATATCTGGTATGCTTCCATGAAGACTCCCCCCCCATCCTTCTGAATTCCACTGGTTGAAGGCCCACAACCATCAAACGTTTCTTATACATTGAGTCTTTCACTCACAGTATCATTCTTGTCAATTTGCATTGGACCTCTGGGGCCAGTACATATTTTCTTAGATACCGGACTCAGTTTGCTGTCAATATTTCAAAATGGGCTGGACTGACCAATGCCTTATAAAACCATAGCAGTTCATGCTTGCTTTTATATTGTAGTGCTCTCAAAATGATTGCTAACATGGCTTTTGCCTTCCTTACACAAACTGAACCTGCAAGTTAACCATTAACCAGATTATTAACATAGAGAGTGAAAAATTGTGGTCCTGTGGAACTTCTGGAAAGCTCACTTTATAGCACTGTCCTCTGCCAGTCGTCCAGTCTTCTGTCTATGCTAGCACCTTGCCTTTAACACCACAAACTCGTGTTTAGCTGCTTTGTGTGTGACGTCTTATCAAAGACCTGCTGAAAATCCAAGTAAAAATATCCACTGACTCTTCTCTACATAAACTGCTTGTTAACTTCCCCGAAGACTACTAGCAGGTTTGTCAGGCAAGATCTCTCCTTAATAAAACCACTGAATTATCTTTCTTTTTAAAACCATGTACTTTCAACTACTCCTAAATCTCATAATTAATAATGGACCCTAAAATCTTAGCAATGACTGAGGTCAGGCTATCTGGCCTGTGATGTCCTCTCTTGTGCCTCCCACCTTAAACAGGGGTGTTATATTCATGATTTTCCAGTTCTCTTTTAACCTTCCAGACTGATTCTTGAAAGACAACTATTAATGCTTCCAACATCTTTTCAGCTACATTTTTCAAAACTCTGAAGTGTTGTCCATCTGGACTAGGTGACATAACCTCCTCTGGGCCTTCTCCTCAGTGATGGCCACCACGCCACCTCCGACCCCTAACTCTCTCGACGTGCCTGTATTCAGCTAAAGGTACTTCATGAATAAAGGTTTCTATGCAGAATCACAATGTGTCTAAGGAGATTCATCAGTCAGGATGCACTTCAGGCACAATCAAGCTTAACTTGGTGGTCTAGGAAATTCATATTACAACATTTGAATGAGGGGACTTCACATTTGGTTCAATTAGCCATCTTGAAAATTAATGTTAAGCCTAACATGGGTAATAATCTTGGATCAGTTTCATGATCATAGTTTTACTGGAATAGTCATGTTTTTTACATTTATATCTATCTGGTATTTGTAAAGGATCATCAGATATGACTGGTGTTATAATTTGCAGTCTCAAGCATTGCTGCTCTGCTTGAGTGACCGGATTTATTAATTACTGGAATCACGCCTGGTTCTCCTTTCACTATTCTGTCCATAAATACTCAGCTCTCAGCTTCACATGAGGAAAGGCCTTTCTATTGCACAGGTCTTCATCACACATTTTAAATGTTCTCAGATCTAGCTGAGATGTGAACTAAGGGCAGTGTGTATGAATCCCAGTTTCTACAGAAACGAGTATAACTGTGATCCTACTTACACATCTTTACATGTAACACCTTCAGATGAATCTCTTCTCACAGTAGCAGTTGCTTCCTCCCACATGACTTTAGATATAGCAATTGAAGTAATTTTAACAAAATTTCACAAGGACTGCAGTATTCTTTACTTTTGTGAGCTCTGATAGCCTTACAACTTCCACAGGGTGGGGTTTCCCCAAGATTTGCTGTTGATTCTGAAATCATTTGACGTAACATCTCAGCATATAAAAAAAAACTGGCTGCTAGACTGCCCTGATAAAATACCTCTACCAGTATCAATGGACAAATATTCTTCTGCTCCTTACTGATTCTGTTGGTGTAGAATTGGTGAAAAATCCCGAATTTGACAGAAGCTAGTATCACTGTCAGAAATAACAGGAATTCTGCAGATGCTGGAAATTCAAGCAACACACATCAAAGTTGCTGGTGAACACAGCAGGCCAGGCAGCATCTCTAGGAAGAGGTACAGTCGATGTTTCAGGCCGAGACCCTTCGTCAGGACTAACTGAAGGAAGAGTTAGTAAGAGGACTAACACTCGACGAAGGGTCTCGGCCTGAAACGTCAACTGTACCTCTTCCTAGAGATGCTGACTATCACTGTCAGATTTGGGATTTTGACACTAATCCTGATTGTTGGATGGGCCATTTCAAGGTTTTACAGATGAATTAGCTCCTTTTTGCTGTAGTGCTCAATTTCGTTTGTCAAAGAAAATTATCTGGAACACTTATCTTAGCCTCTTTTATTTCCACCACTTCCTATCTAGGTTTGGGCTAATTCCAATTACCTTTTGTATTGTGTTATTCTGCACAAATTTCTCAGTGCTGTTGCTTTTAGACACAACTGAGGATGTGGTTGTTTGCAAGGTCTGTCATTCAGTGAAGCAAGAGAAAATTATCTCAGTGCCTCTTTATGAGGGGGATGAAAAAACAAGCCTTAACAATATCCCAGTATCATGTTTCAAAGTTGTACATACTACTGAGCTACATACACAAAATGCTGAAGGAACTCAGCAAGTTGAGCAGCATTTATGGATGGGAATAAACAGTTCATGTTTCGGGCTCGGGATGAAGAATTTTGGCCCTTAACTTTGACTGCTTATTCCCTTCCGTAGATGCTTCCAGAGTTGTTGAGTTCCTCTCATATTTTGTGTGTGTGTTGTTCAAGATTTCCAGCACAATCGCTTGTGTTTATGTATTAGTCGTACCAGTATTTTTTTTATATAGAGCTGAACAAAAACGATGAAATAAACCTTCCAAAATGAAGCTAGACAATTATCATTTCTCGACCTATGAGATTAATAAAATATAAATTGTCATAAATTATATATTTAATTTATCGCCCCGTTATCTAGATCTGCATTTCTCCAAAGACTCATTGAGTATTATCACCATCTGGCATAGCACTGAGCCTTTTCAGATCAGAAAGGCCCTTTTTCTATAGTTGGTCTCTGCTTGGTTAGCTGGTAACTATTTTGAACAGCTTGCCATCACTAGCAAATGACGTGTCAATTTTAAATGTAGTTCAAGAGAACTTCTGTTGCCTTTGTGAATTGCTGCTCTTTAGAGAGAGGGATGGTACCAAATGTAGAATTGGGGAAGGGAGCATAAAATGCTTAAAAACACTGTACCTTAGTTTTAAAAGTAATTATCCTGTATTTGTGCAACAGCAGATGTTTTTACTGTTGGTAGAGGACTAGTTTGGTATGTATCCTAGTCTGCCCTTTTTCATTGTAATTTTATGCATAATAGTGATGTAAAGGTAGCCATATAATCAGACTTTTCTGCATTCACTTTTATTTATATTACTTCCTGAGACAGCAGATAGTTTTAATCTTTTTTAGTGTGACAGTTAATGTGCATACATTGAATAGTCCTTATTTACAGTGTAAATCAATTGAACGAGGGATTGAAATTTATTTTTTGGTGAAACATTAAACCTTAAAGTGTTAGAGAGAGGCATGTGGCTATTTTTTTTAAAAATGAGGCTTTTGTCTATCTGAAGGAATTGTAGTTCTAGTGTTGTAATGGAAAGTTAAATGCTTATTTGTAAATTGCAGGAATTATTCAAGCACATTACTGACATCCCACCAAATCTCTTTACTAATCCCATGTGCTAGCTAGGCTCAAAAAGAAATGCATAATTTTAATATAAATTGCCTGATTTGCATAGACAATTAGTCAAGCTACTCTTCTGATCGTAAGCAAAATTGTTTTCTGGTTTTGCCATTGAGTGAAAATTTCACTTCACCTTGGATATTTACCATAAAACTAACAGATTAGCAACATCTAGATTTTTTAGAAATAATATTTATGATACTCCATATTTGTAAGATGTGCTGTTTATATGTGGTGATTTGTGTTGAAAAGTGGACAGAAAATGTCCATATCCACAATAATGTACTGAAGTATCTTTAAAAATAGTATCAACATAGAGTAAGTATCATTTTGTAAAGAACTGAAAGATGGGGTCAGTGTAAATATGAATGAGTAATACAGCTGGTGAATGTATATTTATAAAGTGTGAATTTTAGTAAGTATTACGAATGTATTCCAGCAAGTTTGTTTTGACAAATGCAACACTACAGTGTCACCTGTGCTGAAATGATTATCAAATTTGGCACTACTATAATCATACATATTTTGCAAATTCTCAGAAAATAAAGTTGCTTGCAGATGTGAAGTACAAGACCTAGATAACGTTCAGGCATAGTTTGATGCACGGCAGGTAACTTGCATATTATCAATATGTCTGGAAATGGCAATCATCAAACACGAGTAATTCTCTTTCAATATTTTTATTAGTTTCTGCATAGAAGAATACAGAGTACAAGATATATTATAAGTCAAAAGAAAAAAAATAAAATAGTACCAAATATGTTGTATTAAAAATACAGTTACAATCACAAAACCCTGTATTCATAAAAATTTAAATGGTAATATTGAAATATAATTTTGGTTTAAAAATATAAACCCACTACCAAAGTCAGAGCTGTTAGGAAAAACAAGGGGGGGGGAAACCCTTATCATATAGTAAAATATATTATTAGCCACCATCTGTACTTTTACAACAAATCAAAGGTTTTGAAAATAACTCAGAAATGGTCCCCACAATATATAAAAATCTTGGCTAGATTCAAAAACTGAACAATGGATCTTCTGTAAATTTAAGCATGACATAACATCATGTAAGCAGTGAGCGTGAGTAGGCAGAACAGCATCCTTCCATTTAAGCAAGACCGCCCTTCTAGCTATAGAGAGATAAAAGCCAAAATGTGCAAATCAGGTGTCTCCAAAATAAAGTCTTTTCCTCCAACAAAACCAAATAATGTGGTCAAAGGGTTAGGCTTAAAATTTACCTTGAAAAGTACTGAGAAAGTTCTGAATACTTCCAATATCTTTCAAGGCTCGGACATGTCCAAAACATGCAAATTAATGAAGCTTCTCCGTTATTACATCTATCACAGAAAGGGGATATATCGGAATAAAAACAAGATAGCTTATCTTTAGACATGTGAGCCCTATGAACCACTGTAAACTGTAAGAGGAAACGATGGGCACATTACGATGAAGTGTTCACCAATTTAAAAATTTCATTCCAAGTTTCCTCAGAGATTGAAGTCTGTAAATCTTCTTCCCAAAGATTTTTAATTTTGTCTATAGGAACATCTGTCATTCCTAGCAGCATACCATAAATATTAGATATTGAACCATTATAAAAAGGTTTCAAATTTAAAAATTACATCTAATAAGTCCTTTTCGGAACTTATAGGAAACGTATATAGTTGAGAACGCAGTAAGTCTCTAATGTGTAAATAATGAAAAAAGTGAGTTTTGGGTAAACTATATTTAGCTGACATTTGCTCAAACGAAAGAAGACTTCCTTCAACAAACAAATTCAGGGAACATTTAATACCCAATCTATTCCATTCTTTAAAAACTGAATCAGTCATCGAAGGTTTAAAAAAAATAGAACAAATGGGGACTAGACAAAGAAAATCTCAATCGACCAAAGAATTTCCTAAATTGTACCCAGATCCTCAAGGTATGTTTAACTACGAAATTTTCAGTTAGTTTACTAAAGGATAAAGGGAGTGAGGATCTGAGAAGAGAAATAATAGAAAATTTATTAACAGAGTTAGCTTCTAAAGAAACCCATATCAGATGGTCCTCACAGTTTATATAATATGTCTAAAACGCAAGATTTCATATATTGACTGCCCAGTAATAAAACCTAAAATTTGGTAAAGCTAAACCTCCATTTTTCTTAGATTTTTGAAGATGAACTTTATTTAGTCAAGAATACTTGTTTTTCCATGTATAAGAAGATACAATAGAATCAAGAGAATAAAAACAGGTAATGCCTGAAAAAGGTGTATAAATTTAGGTAAAATATTCATTTTAAATCTTTTTATTGAGTAAGTATACAAAAAAGGTAAGCCATATAAACATTAATACAATGTTAAAGTATAATAAAATTCCAAAAGATAACAATACCAAAAAGAAAATACTACAAACAATGTAATTTAAGCATAAGAAACCAAGATAACATAATAGTATACTAAATTTTATATATATCAATGGAAAAAAAAGAAAAAAAAAACAACCCCCAAAAAAAACCCACCGTGCAACTAACTAAAAGCAAAGCAAAGCAATGGGCTAACTTGAAACCAAACATAGTTAAACTTAAAATCACGTCCTCAATCCCGACCTCCATTAAAGCAGTGAAAAAAAAACAAGAAGGGTAAATATTACATTAAATGAAAATATCGAATAAAAGGTCCCCAAATCTGTTCAAATTTAAATGAAGAATCATAAAGGTTACTTCTAATTTTCTCCAGATTCAAACATAAAATCGTCTGAGAAAACCAAAAAAAGGTAGTTGGAGCATTAAGCTCTTTCCAATGTTGTAAAATACATCTTTTCGCCATCAAAGTAAGAAATGCAATCATTCTACGGGCTGAATGGGATAGATTACTAGAAATTTTAGGTAGTCCAAAGATAGCAGTAATAGGGTGAGGAGATATATCTATATTTAATACCTTAGAAATAATATTGAAAATATCTCTCCAAAAAGTTTCCAAAGTAGGGCAAGACCAAAACATATGAGTTAAAGAGGCTATCTGCCCCGAACATCTATCACAGAAAGGATTAATATGCGTGTAAAAACGCGCTAACTTATCTTTGGACATATGTGCTCTATGAACCACTTTAAATTGAATTAGGGAATGTTTAGCACAAATAGAGGAAGTATTAACTAATTGTAAAATCTGGCCCCAATCATCCACAGAAATGGTAAGCCCCAATTCCTGTTCCCAATCTACCCTAATCTTATCAAATGGAGCTTTCCTAAGTTTCATAATAATATTATAAATCATAGCCGATGCACCTTTCTGACATGGATTAAGGTTAATTATCGAATCTAAAATATATATAGGAGGAAGCATTGGAAAGGAAGAAAGTATAGTACTTAGGAAATTTCTAACTTGTAAATATCTAAAAAAATGTATTCTTGATAAGTTATATTTATTAGATAATTGTTCAAAAGACATAAGGGAACCATCTAAAAATAAATCCAAAAACCGTAAAATACCCTTAGTCTTCCAAGTTTGAAAAGCGCGATCCGTAAAAGAGGGAGGAAAAAATATGTTACCTAAAATAGGAATCGCTAACCCGAATTGATTAAGATCAAAAAATTTTCTGAATTGAAACCAAATACGCAAAGCATATTTAACGATCGGGTTAGAGACCTGCTTAAGGCATTTCGAATCAAAAGGAAGAGATGAACCTAAAATAGAACCAAGTGTATAACCCTGAACAGATTGTAATTCCAATGCTACCCATTTAGGAATAGATAGTATGTCCCGGTCAAGTAACCAAAATTTCATATGTCGAATATTAATAGCCCAATAATAAAATCTAAAGTTAGGTAATGCTAAACCTCCATCTCTCTTAGCTTTCTGTAAATGTATTTTACCCAGTCTCGGATTCTTATTCTGCCAAATAAATGAAGAAATTTTAGAGTCGACTTTATCAAAAAAAGATTTAGGAACGAAAATTGGTAATGCCTGAAACACATATAAAAATTTTGGCAAAAAAAACATCTTAACTGCATTAATACGACCAACCAAAGTTAAATATAAAGGAAACCATTTAGATGAAAGTTGAGTAATATGGTCTATTAATGGTAAAAAGTTAGTCTTAAATAAATCTTTATGTTTACAAGTAATTTTAATCCCAAGATATGAAAGGTAATTATTAATCAATTTAAATGGAAATTTATAATATAAGGGAAGATGTTTATTAATCGGAAAAAGTTCACTCTTACTAAGATTTAATTTATAACCTGAGAAAAGACCAAATTGTGCTAATAACTCTAAAACAGCAGGAATAGATCTCTCAGGATTAGAAATATATAAAAGTAAATCATCAGCATAGAGTGATAATTTATGGGACTTTAATCCCCGAGTTATCCCAGTAATATTTGAAGATTCTCGAATAGCAATTGCAAGAGGTTCTAATGCAATATCAAATAATAGGGGACTAAGAGGACAGCCTTGTCGAGTACCACGAAAGAGAGGGAAAAAAGGTGAGTTTAAAGAGTTAGTATGAACCGAGGCTACAGGGGAGTGATATAACAGTTTAATCCAGGATATAAATTTCAAGCTAAAATTAAACATTTCAAGCACCTTAAATAAATAAGGCCATTCTACTCTATCAAAAGCTTTCTCGGCATCTAAAGAAATAACACACTCAGGAACATTTTGTGAGGGAGTATAAACGATATTTAACAATGTACGAATATTATAAAAAGAGTAACGACCTTTAATAAAACCCGTTTGGTCTTCCGAAATAATAGAAGGAAGTACTTTTTCTAGTCTATTTGCTAATAACTTAGAAAAAACTTTAGAATCAACATTTAATAAAGATATTGGTCTATAAGATGCACATTGAGCAGGGTCTTTATCCTTCTTTAGTATTAAAGAAATTGATGCTCTATTAAAGGATTCCGGAAGTTTACCAAGTTTCAAAGAAGCCTCAAAAACCTTATAGAGCCAAGGAATCAATAAAGAAGCAAAACATTTATAAAATTCAACGGTAAACCCATCAGGGCCAGGAGCTTTCCCCAGATTCATAGAAAAAATAACATTCTTAATCTCATCCATTGTAATAGAAGTATCTAATAAAGAAGACATATCCTGTGAAATCTGAGGGAAGTCTAACTTATCTAAAAAATCATTCATATATTTAGAATCTCGAGGAGACTCTGATTGATATAAAGAAGAATAAAAATCACAAAAGGTTTGATTAATCCCCACATGATCCAATATCAATCGATCATTTTGGTTATAAATCTGATTAATTTGAGATTTAACATAATTAGATTTCAATTGATTAGCCAGCAGCTTGCCAATTTTATCACTATGAACATAAAAATCACTTCTTGTTTTCTTTAATTGGTTTACAATCGAGGACGAGAGTAGTAAACTGTGTTCCATTTGAAGTTCAGTTCTTTGTTTGTATAGCTCCTCAGAAGGAGCCATAACATATTTCTTATCAATTTCTTTAATCTTGTCCACAATTGCCATCTCCTCCTGCTTCTGTTTCTTCCTCAAAGCAACGGAATACGAAATAATCTGACCCCGAATATAGGCTTTAAAAGTGTCCCAAAGAGTGTTAACCGAAATATCTTCTGTATGGTTAATTGTAAAAAAAAGCTCAATCTGTTCATTCATAAAATTAACAAAGTCCGAGTCCTGAAGCAACAGCGAATTAAAACGCCATTGTCTATTGTTTGGTATATTGGCCATAATTTTAATAGAAAGCTTAAGTGGAGCATGATCCGAAATGGTTATAGAATCATAATTACATTTAATCACTGAAGGAATGAGACGAGAATCAATAAAAAAATAATCAATTCTTGAATAGGAATGATGAACATGTGAAAAAAAGGAAAAATCTTTTTCCTGAGGATGCAGAAAACGCCAAATGTCCGTCGACCCAGAATCAGAAAGGAAGGAATTAATCAAATTTGCAGATTTATTAGGTAAAGTCCGTAAAGGAGCCGAACGGTCCAAAGCTGGAGATAAACAGGTATTAAGATCTCCGCCCCAAATCAATGAAAACTCGTTCAAATTCGGAAACTGATCAAACAATGATTTATAAAATTCCGGACAATCCATATTAGGAGCATAAACATTAACCAAAACTACTTTTTTATTAAATAGTAAACCACTAACCAATAAAAATCTACCATTCGGATCAGAGATAATATCCTGTTGTATAAAAGTAACTGAGGAATCTATAAAAATAGAGACGCCTCGAATCTTAGCATTGGAGTTCGAATGAAATTGTTGTCCCTTCCAGAATTTGAAAAAACGTAGTCTGTCCCCCCTCCGTACATGGGTCTCTTGTAAAAATAAAATTTGTGCTTTAAGTCTCCAGAACACTTTAAAAACTTTTTTTCTTTTAATAGGATGATTAAGACCATTAGTATTCCAGGAGACAAAATTAATAATAGACTCCATAAATCCTAAAGTCAACCCACAACAAGGAGGATTGACAATAGGCGCGACCCACAAACCCGGAGAGGAAATAGAACATACAAAAGATACCGGGGAAAAGGACGCAACCAGTACTTCAATAATGTATATAGCCCAAAGAAAAACAAACTAAAACGTGAAGCCCCTCCCACCACCCCCCATCCCAAGACCCCAAGGCAAAATCTAAAGCAGACCCGCCAGAAAGAAGCAAGCGCTAAAACTACCCCCATGACTTCCGGTATACGCTCCCTAAAAAAAAGGTATAAATATGAAAAGGATCAGCTAATTGTAAAACAGTAAAAAAATAAGTAAAAAAAAGTTAACTCAATTAGAATACACACAGAACAGAACAAAAGCCGGAAAGTATATATTAAAAAAAACCACAATAAACCTCAAACTCATGAATAGACACAGCAACAAAAAAAATAGGATTATTAACATAAAGTGATTATAAAAAGCAAAACAGAATAAAATTTTTTAAAAAACTACAAAATTTAAGGCCGCACAGGAAATACGTAAGATGACAAAAGGGAAGTAACCACCCAGAATCCCCTGGGAAAAGAAAGAAATGACGCAGTTAAAAAAGAAAGTTTAGCAGCCATATTAAGAAATCAAAAGTAAACTTTTCTGCCCAAATAGGGCACAGAAAAGTTAAAACCAACCAATTCACAGCCTCCGATCAACGGAGAAAATTAAAAAAAAGGCAATTAAGATGTTGAAGATTCATTTTAATAGAGTTAATTCGGCCAGTCAAGGATAATGAAAAAGGCGACCAGTTTGATAGTGTCCTTTTTACGAAATTCAGTAAGGTAAGAAAATTTTCATTAAGTAGGTATTTATAATTCTTGGTAATTGTTACACCCAAATAGATTGATTTCTTACAATTTTAAAAGGAAGGTTAGTGTTAATTGATAACAAATTATTGAGAGGAAAAAGTTCACTCTTATGTAAATTCAGTTTGTGATCTGAAAACTGGCTAAAACAAGAAAGCACAGGAGGTAATGAAGTCTCGGCATTAGAAATAAAAAGCAATAGGTCATCAGCACAAAGTGAAACTTTATGAACAGTCCCTCTCCGTAGAATACCAGTAATATCATTAGATTCTTGAAAAGCAATGGCTAAGGGTTCTAAAGCCAAGTCAAAGAGCAAAGCGCTCAAGGGACAACCTTGTCTAGTTCCACGTTGAAGTTTAAGAGGTTTGGAATACTGAAAATTGGTAAGGACCCTAGCAGAAGGAGATAGATAAAGTAATTTAAATCATTGAATAACATCAGGCCCAAAATTAAATTTTTCTGAAGTTTTAAATAAATAATTCCTTTCAACCTGATCAAAAGCCTTCTCAGTGTCCAAAGAAATCACACATTCCGATATCTCCTTAGAAGGAGAATAAACGACGTTTAATAACCGACGAATATTAAAGTGGGAGTCGATTTTTAATAAATCCCGTCTGATCATCAGAAATGATCATCATCAGATAGTAAAATATTTTCAATTCTACGGGCCAGAACTTGAGATAGGATTTTAGTATCAACATTAAGTAAAGAGTTTGGTCTGTATGAAGAGCATTCAGTTGGGTTTTTTAAGAATAAGCGAAATAGAAGCTTCATAAAAAGATTGTGGCAACCTACCCAACTTAAAGGAGTCTGAAAAAAAGATGCACGTAAATGAGGTATAAGCAGTGAGGAAAAAGCCTTATAAAATTCTGCAGAAAATCCATCAAGACCTGGAGCCTTCCCCGAGTGCAAGGAACATACAGCCTCGGCAATTTCCTCATACGAAATAGATTGATCCAATTGTTTTCGGTTATCAACAGAAAGTGTAGGAGTGTTTAATCGGTCTAAAAATTATTCATTACAGTGTTATCTTTGGGAAGGTCAGAACTAATGTTTAGAATAAAATTCTTTAAAAATGTTGTTTATTTCTAAATAGTCAGTTGTCCTATCACCATTGGCTTTACAAATTTCTTTAATTTGCCTTTTAGCTGTAAAGGTTTTTAATTGGTTAGCCAATAATTTACCTGTTTTGTCTCCATGGATATAGAATTGACTGTTATCTTTTAAAAGTTGAGTTTCAATTGGATATGTTCTTCATCTTTTTCAATATTTTATTGATTTCTATATAGAAGAATACAGAGTCCAAGAGAATACATATTATAAAACAAAAGAAAAAATATAATACCAGATACAGTATATTGAATCACATTAACGAACTCCTTACCCTATATTCATATAGATTAGATTAATTTGTACATTAGAATATAAACAGCTTTATAAATGTTCGATACCCACTACCAAAGTCGAAGCTGTTTGGGGGCGGGGGGGGGAGAAAAAAAACCTTATCAGATAATAAAATATGCCATTAACCAACTTCTGTACTTTAATGAGAAGTCTAAAAGATTATGAAAATAGTTTAAAATGGCCCCCACAAATTTTGAAAATCTTGGTTAGATTTGGAATTGAACAACAAATCTTTTCTAAATTTAGGCATGCCATAACATCCCGTAACCACAGAGCATGGTTAGGCGGAACAGCATCCTTCCATTTAAACAAATGCGCCCTCCTAGCCATAAGAGAGATAAAAGCCAGAATGTGCAAATCAGATGTCTTCAAGATGATATCTTTCCTTCCAACAATACTAAATAGGGCAGTCAAAGAATTAGGCTTAAAATTTACTTTAAAGAGTACTGAAAAAGTTTGGAATACTTCCTTCCAATATTTTCCAAGACTTGGACATGTCCAAAACATATGAATAAATGAAGCTTCTCCATTGTTACACCTATCACAGTAGGGAGAGATATCCATGTAAAAATGAGATAACTTATACTTGGTCATATAAGCCCTATGAACCACTTTAAATTGTAGGAGTAATGGAAGGATTAGGCATTACATGTTTCCAGGATCTGTTTGTTGGAGGAAGGCTTTCTTTGTTCGAACAATCGTCAACTAAATAGAGTTTACCAAAAACCCATTTTTTTCGGTACTTACAAATTAGAGATTTTCTGCAATCTCAATTATATACATTTCCTAATAGTCCTGATAAGAACGTATTAGATGAAATTCTTAATATAAAATCATTTTATAATGGTTCAATATCCAATATTTATGATATGTTGTTGGGAATGAGAAATGATTCTTTAGACAAAATCAAAAATCTTTGGAAACAAGATTTACGGACTTCAATTTCTGAAGAAACTTGGAATGAAATTTTAAAATTGGTTAATACTTCATCTTTATGTGCTCGTCATTCCCTCCTACAATTGGATATGTTAAAAGATCATATTTAGTTTGAATTGCAGCATGCCTTTTATATAAAACAGGATCTGCAGCCAAGGCATATTTTTGGTCTAATTGTTTTAACTGATTAGCTAACTCAATTCTCTCTTTATTAGCTTTTATCTTGACACTTGCAGTATAGGAAATAATTTGACCTCTAATAAAAGCCTTAAAGGCATCCCATATGTTAAGACTAGAAGTCTCTTCCAAAGTATTCTCTTCAAAAAAAAGAATATGTCTCTCCAGAAATTTTAAGAAATCTTTAACAGATAAAGTTAAATTAAAATGCCAAGATCTGTTTATTTGAGGAAGACCAGGGAAGAACACGAGTAATTCTACCCACCTATGCTTGACACTCCATTGCCAAGAGTCCCCATCAGAAGCTCACTCAGACTAGTCACACAAATACTGTGACATCTCAGAATTTTTCCATTATTGTCAAAGCACCAATCAGGAGCAGGGGGGGACGAAAGAGTCTCTGCTTTCCTGGATAAGTGCAGCTCTATCCACACATAATCTTAAAACAACCCAGGACAAAATGGCTTTCCTTGGTTGCTACCTGCTCCTGCCTGATGTGTACAATCTGCAACGTGTATTGCAGTTATCTGCCAGAGCATCTCTGAGAGTGCCACCCACCACAAAAGACCCACAAATGCACCAAATGCTTGAGAACGTGACCACTTCCAGCTTTCCTTTCGGTCATGTATTAAACCCTTTTGGAAGTGTTTCACTGTCGACTCCAAATCTTAAAACTTATAATCAAACTAAACTGGGGAAGTACCTTAACCAGAAGGTCATCAGTGATTTAAGACAGTGGCTCACCCCCACTTTCTCAAGGGCAATTAGAAATGGCCCTTGAACGCTAACCTTCTCAATGCTGCCCACATCTTTTGAGCTAATGAATAAATAAGTATCTATCCCTAAATATTTTACTACTTCTTACAGCAGAAATCTACGTACTTACATTAGTCAAGTAATTCTCACATTTTTATTAAGTCAATGAAATGGTACAAAATTATAAAGCAGATAGTGAATCACTTCCATGAAACATAGCATAATCATCTCTAATAGTGTTAATTTGTGCAATAATCCAGCCTAATAATTAGGTCCTATTAAATATTGCATTCATCATTGTCACTTAGCTTTTGTAAGTGAGGAAATTATAATGGATAAAAACAATTGTGGAGGACTGTGCTATACTTGTAATTATGCCAGTTAATTTTAATGAAAGATATTTATTGAGTGACTCCTTGTTATTTTGGGCATAATTCTATTGGACAGAATGTGTGAACTTATTAGACATTCCATGTTTTACAGAAGAGGCAGTGAATGAAGTGAAGCGCCAGGCAATGTCTGAGCTGCAGAAAGCTGTGTCAGAAGCAGAGAGGAAGGCCCATGACATGATTGCTACAGAGAGAGCCAAAATGGAGCGCACAGTAGCAGATGCGAAAAGACAAGCTGCAGAAGATGCACTCGCAATTATTAACCAGCAGGAGGATTCCAGTGAGGTAGAATCTCCCGTTATTTCCAATTCTTGGTTGCAAAGTCTAATTAGATGTGATGCTGTTTTGAGTACATTAGGGTGCATAAGAACTCTGATTTCAATATATTCCAGTCGTAAGTGCTTTGGGAAAATGATGGATGATCTTAAATCAGTACAGGATAATTTGGAATGGAGGCATTGAGCACTATAAAGCCATGGTATATAGAAGCAGAATTAGGCCATTCACCCCATTATGAAATGAGCAGCAGCAGAAGATGGACAGGGCAGGAATGACATTCCTTTTCCCTTGCCTAATAGAGGAACAGTAGTCTAATAATTGAGAGCAGTCAGACTTCCAATGTGCAGATGCGGGATCTACATGGAGATCCAAGCCAGTGCTTTGCTTTCTTGTTGATGGTCAGCGTAGACATGGCGGATTAAAAAGCCTTTTTCTCTTTCATTTGATTCAATGACTTTTGCCTCTTTGAAAATGCTTTTGTGTAAAATGAGGTGTTGCCCCGCAAACCTGAGTGTGGCCTCATTGTGGCAATAGAGAGAAGGCCATGGAATGACATCTCAGAATGGGAATGGAAAGATGAATTGAGATGCATTGATGTAGAGGAGACTCCACCAGCTGCACGAGATGACCCCAAGAGATTTGAGGGTGAAATGTCACCTTATCTATTTGGGGCCCTGAATGGTGGTGTGGGGGAGGTGTAAGAGCAGTGTAGCACTTGGCCCACTTGCAAGGATAAGTGCCAGGAGGGAGATCAGTGGGGAGGGACAAGTGGACAAGGGAGTCATGCTATATGGCAGTGATAATAAAAGTGATTCAGATTGTATTGAAGCTAGCAGAAAAATACGAATATCACTGGAATATTGGATACATTTTAACCAAAGGTGTTTTTTTAAAAGACATTATTTTAAATTTCATTTCAGTAATAATACATGTAGTTGTACTCTGAGGTAATTTCTGTAAATAATGGGAACATAAACTGGCGAGCTCAGTTGAGATAGTTGCGTTTTAAGAAAAATGTTAGTAACCACTGCTAAAATCATCCTTTCAGTGTGTTTTGAAGCTAAGATGTTGAAAAGCCAGCCATCAGCAACAGCAGGGTGCCCAGTAGCTGTTATAGACAGTGCAGGGTCATTAGGTGCTTAGTGAAAATTAACAATCAGAGTTGTGACTCTCTAATGCTAATGAAGGTTTCTTGTCATGCCTGGAGAATAGTTATCTTCCTTACATTAGCATTTAATGTGTAGCATATCATTCTGTAGCAGAAGACCTTTAAAATATCAGCTGCCGAAGCATAGGAGTGAAAAAAATTGTTATGTAATATAGCAACTTGAATCATAATTATTATAACTGAGTATATACACAATGCTTGCACATAAGGTGGTTGCAAAATTGAAACAGTGAACTATTTTAAAGATGCTTTGAATTATTACATTGGGCTATGTTTTCAGAGGTTCAGATTCCACACTTGAATTTGTGTCTGTTCAGATTGAGTACAAAACAGCTTTTCCACTTAGGAAAAATAATGGATGTGAAAATATTGTTATAAATGCACACCATCAATGTATGACAAGGAAAATGGGAATTTTATGGGATGGAACATTTAATCTTGTGTCCTTACCATTAATCTGGCATTGACACGTGAGGGTATGCATTTAAGGTGAAGGTGTTAGGTTCAGAGGGGCCATGTGGGCCAAGTTTTTATTTACACAGACTGGCGGGTGTCTGGATTGCACTACCAGGCTGGTAGTGGAGACAAAATATAATACAGGCATTCAGGAGGTGCTCAAGTGGACATGTCGATATGCAGAAAATGGAGAGAGAGATGGATATTGTGTAAGCAGAAAGAGATTAGTTTAATTATGCATTTTATTGTGAGTGTAATTAGCCTGGCACAACATTGTCAATCGGAGGGTCCCTTCCTGTGCTGTATAGTTCTATGTTGTTCAATGCTAAGTATTTCAAAGTGCCTCATTTCTGGGGGTCAGCTCTGTTGCCACTTCCTGGCAGTCATCCTTTACTGTTGTATCAGGAAGAAACAACTCTGCCTGTTCTTCTTTTGCACAATTTGTCAAGGATTGAAAAGTATTCTAGAAGCTCAGTCCTCCAAGTGGCCTAAAATCTTGCCAGTCAATTTAGCGAGGATGTTTATTCTGGCTCAGAATCAGAATCAGCTTTATTATCACTGACATATGCCGTGAAATTTGTTGTTTTGTGGCAGAAGCTTTTTTTTTGCTTTATACTGTTGCCACTAGAAGAATTTATCTAATTTGCAGTTGTAGGTAGTACACATCTCCTGTAGTAAGGATGTTTAGCGAACCAACCTATTGATACAAATTACAAAGTAGGCATCATGGCAAACAGAAGTGCATAAATTTATGTCATTGGAGCTCTACTCACCCGTTACAGATGGCTTATCCACTGACATGTAATAATTATAGAGGATAGGGTGACTTCCATAGATTCATGAAAGATTACAACTCTGTAAAAGAGCATCTGGTCTATTATGACTCTTTGAAAGGGTTGCCATGCTCAGTCCTACACCCCACTTTTTTCCCCGTGAAAGCTGCTGTTGGTACCATACACTCAGGACGACTCAACTATGACAGCCCCTCTACCTCCACTGCTTGATTGGAATTTAAGCTAATTCCCTGCAGTTGAAATCAGACCCATAATACCATCATTGAACTAAAACTAATGTATAGCAAATAATGTCATGCTCTCTGTTTTTATGGAAATAAAAATAACTAATATGATCTTCATGGCCAAATTGATCATTAGTTGTAAAATTGTGTTTGACAAGAAAGTCTTGTAAACACTCAGTTGTGTAACTGAAATGTTTTATGTTTGTTTTAACAAAATCCCCTTTTATGGATGTGAATGATCCTAGTGTTGATTGAGAACATAACTACTGAAATAGCCTTTATCCATAGCACAGACTACTGAGATATATCCAGAGTACATCTCCTAAAAGCAGGCACCATCCACAACCAGACTGCAAGGTTGATATAGTTCAAAATAGGAGAAAAGTTTTCATGAAGGAAGAATTCTTATCTACACTAATTGGCATCTTAAGAGGGGCATTTTGGATAAGAGAGAGGATTTATACTGTATGTCTTAAATGAAATAAGCAGTGAAAAATAACTTTTTTAGATAGTAGTGAGATAGTGTTCATGGGTTCAATGTCCATTCTGAAATCAGATAGCAGAGGGGAAGAATCTGTTCCTGGATCACTGAGTGTGTGCTTTCAGGCTTCTGTACCTCCTTACTGATGGTAGTAATGAGAACAAGGCATGGACTGAACATTTGAGACACTCCCAAGGGGAATTCTGTGCTTTACATTAGGAGTTGTGAAATGTTTCAGCAGGGTTGCAAAACATAACTCCTTTCCAGCATCCATTTCTGGCATGTATCCCTCTGAAAGTTAGGTTAACTGCAGTCACAAATCTTTGGGTATTCATCCTTGCTCAAAAATGATAAATGCTTCTGTGCCATTTCTGAAATCTTTTTTCCTTTGACAGAGTCTGGAAAAGATTGTTAGTCACTCATCTTTTCACGATATTGACTAGTGATGTCCTGTAAAAGTCTGTGTTTGAGCCACAACTGGTACAGTTGTGAACAAGGGCTGTTACCACAACAGCAGTGCTTAAGGGCGACGTCCCTGGAGGAAGATCCAATGGCCTTTATGGGTAGAACATAGGAGCAAAAGGGGGAGTGTCACTCTGGTAGGGCTGGATTACAAGCCCTTTACTATCAGTGAGAATTTGAAGAGAAGCTATGTAGAAGATCATTCTTGAAGGTGCCATACTGGATTCAGCACCTAGGTTACAGAGAAAGGTTGAACAAGTTGGGTCTTTATTCTTTGGAGCATAGAAGGTTGAGGGGGGACTTGATAGAGGTATTTAAAATTATGAGGGGGATAGACAGAGTTGACGTGGATAGGCTTTTTCCATTGAGAGTAGGGGAGATTCAAACAAGAGGACATAAGTTGAGAGCTACGGGGCAAAAGTTTAGGGGTAACATGAGGGGGATCTTCTTTACTCGGAGAGTGGTAGCTGTGTGGAATGAGCTTCCAGTAGAAGTGGTAGAGGCAGGTTCAATATTGTCATTTAAAGTAAAATTGGATAGCTACATGGACAGGAAAGGAATGGATGGTTATGGGCTGAGTGCAGGTCAGTGGGACTAGGTGAGAGTAAGCATTCGGCACGGACTAGAAGAGCCGAGATGGCCTGTTTCCGTGCTGTAATTATTATATAGTTATATGGATCTCTGTTCACAAGGCAGGGAAGGTAACTGAGATGGAAGTCAGGGAGCAATTTGGTGCTAGTGACCATAATTCTATTAGTTTTAAGATAGCGATGGAATAGGATAGGACAGGTCCGCAGATTAATATCCAAACGTGGAGCAGGGGGACTTGGAATATAGCAGAGGTTGGTTGAGGCAGCTTATTGAAGGAAAAATTAATGTTTGAGTCCTGAAGAAGGGTCTCAGCCTGAAATGTCGACAGTTTATTCATTTTCATAGATGCTGCCTGACCAGCTGGGTTCCTCCAGCATTTTGAGTGTGTATATTGCTTTGAGTGATTGACAAGTTAGAGGATTTTAAGAGTGCGAAATCTAGATTCCAGGGGCAGCACGTTTCTAATCACAAGGGATTTTGCAGATGCTGGGAATCTTGAACAACACACACACAAAATGTGGAGGAATTCAGCAAGTCATGCAGCATCTATGGAGGGGAATTAAACAGTCAACGTTTCAGGCCGACAACCTTCATCAGGACTAACAGAATGTTCCTGTTGACAGCTTGTTTCTGCTAGGGTGAAGGATAAACTTGGGCAAGTTTGGGGAACCTTGGCTGACAAAAGATATTGAGGCTGCGGCCAAAAGAAAAAAGAAGTAAGCATACATTAGGAAGTCGGACTGGCTGAACCACCTGATGACTATAAAAAGATTAAGAATACCCTCAAATTGGAAATCGGGGGGGCAAAGAGAGGATGTGAGAGAAATCTGGTAGATAAAGTTAAGGAAAATCCCAGAGGTTCTATAGATGTACTGATTTAAGAGTAAAATGCTGGTGAAGGATAGAGTAGGAGTGCAGTAGGGCCATAAATAAGTATGTTGAACCACAATTTGGGTGGGATTTTTAGAAAGGTTTCTGCTGTGTTTACTGAGCAGAAACTCACAGGGGCTTCTGAGATAAGGGAAAGAAACAAGAGATGTATTGTAGAACGTTCATTCTACCAAGAAGATATTTACAGCCTTATCGTGCATTAACATGGATAAATCCTTGGGGCCTGACCAAGTGTATTCTCAGACTTTGTGGGAGCATAGAGAAGAAATTGCAGAGGCCTTACAGAGATAATTGCTTCATTATTGGCCACTGGTGATGTTCCTTAGGATAGTAAGTTGGCTCACATCATTCCATTGTAGCAAGGACAAGCCACGGAACTACAGGCCAGTCTGCATGATATCAGTGGTAAGGAAGATACTGGAGGGAATTAAGGGAGAAGATTTACCAGCATTTGGATAGACAGAGTCTGATTATGGAGGGTCAGCATGGTTTTTTGTGTGGGAAATCAGTTTTGGTGAATCTCCTGCGATAGATGAGTGCAGAGCAGTGGTTGCTGTCGATTTGGACTTTACCAAGACCTTTGGAAAGGTCCTGCATTATAACTTTGTTGCAAAGATTAGGCCCCATGGAATCCAGGGAGAGCTAGTTAGGTGGGTTGCAAACTGGTTCAGCTGCAGTTTGCAAGGGATGGGTGTTGAAGCGTGTTCCTCAGAATGGAGACTGGTGACTCATGGTGCACTGCAGTGGTCAGTTGTGGGATGATAGTTGTTCATTATCCATCTTAATGATTTGTATGTGAAGGCACAAGGCTTGATCAACAAGTTTGCAGATGACACAAAACTAGGAGGTGTTGATAGTAAAGAAGGTTACCAGAGATTACAGTGGGATCTTGTTCAGTTAGGGAAGTGGGCTGAGGAGTAAAAATGGATTTCAAGACAAATAAGTGTGAGGTGATGTATTTGGAAAGTCAAAGTAGGACTTCCTCTGTGAAAGGTAGGATATTCAGGAGTGTAATGGAACAGAGGGACTAATGTGTACAAGTACGTAGTTAGTAGAAAGCATCATCATGAGTCGACAGGGTGGTGATAAAGGTCATTGGTCATCATCAGTCAGGGCATCACTTACTGGAATAGCGACATTATGTTGTAGTTGTACGAGTTGTTGGTACTGTGTACATTTTAGGTCACCCTGTTATAGGGAGAGTGCAGAAATAACTTATAAGGATTTTGCTTGAGTTACAGGGAGAGGTTGGCTAGGCTAGGTCTTTATTTCTTAGAACGTAGGAGAATGATTTTTTTAAATGAATTTTCAGAAGTGTTGAAGATTAAGAGAGTTGGAGATAAGATGGGCAGTAAGACTCTTTTCCCTGGGGGGAGGGGGTTCCAAAACTAAGGGGCATAGATTTCAGGTGAGAATAGATACAGGTGGTGTGGGGCCTGAAGTTGGAGGAGGTGTTGTAGGCCATACACAAGAAAATCAGGACTAACTAGCTAGATAACAAGGTAAGCATTGACTCATTAGGGTGAAGGGCCAATATCCATGCACAAAATTCAAAGTAAATTTATTATCAAAATACATATGTCACCATATATAATCCTAAGACTAATTTCCTTGGGGACCAACTCAGTAAATCAAAGAAACATAATGGAATCAATGAACAACCACATCCAACAGGGCAGATAAACAACCAATGTGCAAAAGACAGCAAACTATGCAAATACAAAAGTAAATAAACAAACAAACAAAAAAACAAATAAATAAGCAAGCAATAGATATCAAGAGCATGAGATGAAGAGTCTTTAGGGAGCAGTGTCTCAGAAAGGCAGCATCCATTATTAAGGACCTCCAGCACCCAAGGCATGCCCTTTTCTCACTGTTAACATCAGGTAGGAGGTACAGAAGCCTGAAGGCACATACTCAGTGATTCAGGAACAGCTTCTTCCCCTCTGCCATCTGATTCCTAAATGGACACTGAATCTTGGATACTACCTCACTTTTTTTAATATACAGTATTTCTGTTTTTGCACATTTTAAAAATCAATTTAATATACATAATTGATTTTTGTTTATTATTATTTTTATTTTTTTCCCTCCCTGCTAGATTATGTATTGTATTGAACTGCTGCTGCTAAGTTAACAAATTTCACGTCACATGCCAGTGATGATAAACCTGATTCTGATTGCGAGGACGTAGATGTGGGAACAGTTCAGTGGTGGGGCAAGTGAAGATGAATGAGGTTATCCCTTTTGTTTCAAGAGCCTGATGGTTGAAGGGTAATGTATGTTTCTGAACCTGATGCTGTGGGTCCTGAGGCCCTTGTACCACCTTCATGATGGCAGCAGCAAGAAGAGAGCATGCAGTGTGTGGTGGGCGTGCTTGGTGATGGATGCTGCTTTCCTGTGATAGCCCTTCGTGTGGATGTGCTTTGCCAGTGATGAACTGGGCCATATCTACTACTTACTGTAGGATTTTCTGTTTGGTGCTGCTCTGACGTGGCGGTTTTGTAAAACTCGTGTTCCCCCAACCTTGAATACTAAACAATCAAATGCATCTGTTCTATTTACCAAGGGAGTTCTCCTCCATAATCCTGACCGCAGTTTACATACCACTAGCAACTGACTATAATCAAGCATTCATGATACTGCATGATGCCATCTCCAAACAAGAAACAGACCATCCTGATGCACTTTAAATCATACTCAGGGACTTCAACCAGGCTTTCTTGAAGAAAGCCTTGCCCAATTACATAGAAACATAGAAAACCTACAGCACAATACAGGCCCTTCGGAGTCCCTTAAAAGACCCTATTGTTTCTGCCTCCACCACCGCCGCTGGCAGCCCATTCCACGCACTCACCACTCTCTGCGTAAAAAAACAAACAAACAAACAAACTTACCCCTGACATCTCCTCTGTACCTACTTCCAAGCACCTTAAGACTATTCCCTCTCGTGCAATCCATTTCAGCCCTGGGGAAAAAGCCTCTGACTATCCACGCTATCAGTGCCTCTCATTATCTTGTACACCTCTATCAGGTCACCTCTCATCCTCCATCACTCCAAGGAGAAAAGGTCGAGTTCACTCAATCTATTCTCATAAGGCATGCTCCCCAATCCAGGCAACATCCTTGTAAATCTCCTCTGCACCCTTTCTGTTTTCCACATCCTTCCTGTAGTGAGGCAACCAGAACTGAGCACAGTACTCCAAATGGGGTCTGACCAGGGTCCTATATAGCTGCAACATTACCTCTCGGCTCTTAAACTCAATCCCACGATTGATGAAGGCCAATGCTCCGTATGCCTTCTTAACCATAGAGTCAAACTGCGCAGCTGCTTTCAGTGTCCTATGGACCCGGACCCCAGGATCCCTCTGATTACAATCAGCATTTAACCTGTAGCACCAGAGGTCCCAACACACTAGACCATTGTTACACTCAGATGACTGTTCCATGTTCCGAATGTATTTCAGTAAACAGGATCACTTGGCTGTCCTTCTGCCTGCCTGCATACAGACAGAGGCTAAAGAGCAAAGCTCCAGAGATTGGGACAACAAAGAGGTGATCACGGGAGGCAGAGGAGTGGCTATAGGATTGCTTCAAGTTAAAGTTTTAGATGTTATGTCGAATCTTCATAATTGTATTTACGGGCTGGGCTCAGGACAAATCCTCTGAAAAGATAGTAGTGAGGCATTTAAAGTTGCTGACCCTCTCCACCTCTTATCCCGTATACTGCATTGCTCTTTGACTGTAACTTGCCCTCATGGGTTATCATCGACACGACCTGCAGCCTAGATTTACTATATGTGGTACCTGTCTGCTTGTGTTTACTTTTTCCGGATGAGGAGGGCTGGACAAGCTGAGATCGACACCCAAGTAGCCAGCAGGTTTTGGGCATTTTTCCTGAGTTCTTGCCCTAGAATATCCTAATGACTTGGAGGCTTTTATGAAGAATTTAACATTTTCTAAAAGTTAACTAAATAAAATATTATAAAATAAATGTGAATGTTTTAAAAGAAAATATTCTTTTAAATTCAAATAAAACGCAAATAATAATAAACAAAGTATTGCACTCATCTCCATTTTCCCCACAGCTGGCATTCACTTAACAGCCTTCACTCACGTAGAGCTGATTCTATAATCAACTGAGAACTCCAATCTGCATTCATAAGCAGATACATCTATTTATAGCCTCTTTGGAAAATTTTATGAGGTGAATTTTGGGTGTTGATGGGCCACTGACATATCCACTACCTTCTATACAAGCCCCTCACTATTTCCAACTACTGTCCAGGCAAGATAAAAATGCAAGGGCTTATACCAGAGAAGAAATTTTGATTCTTTGAGCCTTGCAACTTCTATTTAAATTTTGTTTTACAACATTTTTTTACAGAATTTTTAAGTTGAATTAGCCACATTTTAGTCTAAGAATATCAATCTGTATGAATCACAGACCAGTAGTGCTTATAAACTAATTTTCAATAATTTTTATAAAGATTGACAAGTCTATAGAACTGCATCATGGACCATATCTGGAATATAGAAGAGGTGCTTGCTGTCTTGAGGAAAATAATGGTGAAAAAGTCCCCGGGGTCTGACAAGGTGTCTCCTCCGATCTTGAGAGGCTAGTGCAGAAATCGGCAGCAGCCCTGGCAGAAATATTTAAAATTTCCTTTGTGGCAGGTGAACTGTAGCAGGACTGGAGGATATCCAATGTTGTTCCATTGTTCATGAGTAAGCTGTGAATTATAAGCCAATAAGCCTGATATCAGTAGTGGGTAAATTATTTGGTGGCATCCCAGGGGCAAGTATTTGGATAGACAGGATTAGGGATTAGGGATAGGCAACATGTATTTGTGTGCGGCAGGTGATGTCTAATCAATCTTACGAAGTTTTTCAAGGAGTTTACCATGAAAAGTTGATGAAGGAAAGGCAGTTGACAATGTCTACATGAATATTAGCAGGACCTTTGACAAAGTTCTACATGGAGGTAGGTCAAGGAGGTGTAGTCACTTAGTATTCAGGATGAGGTAGCAAATTAGATATGACATTGACTTCATGTGAGAAGCCAAAGAGTGGTAATAGATGGTTGTCTACTCGATTGGTGGTTTGTGACTAGTGGTGTGCTGCAGGGATCAGTGCTAGGTCCATTGTTGTTCATCATCTGTGTTACTGGCCTGGATAATAAAATGTGGGAAGCAGGATCAGCAAATCTGCGGATGACACCAGTTTGGAGGTTAGTAGACAACAAGAAAGGTTATCAAAACTTGCAACGGCCTCTGTACCAGCTGGAAAATGAGCTTAAAAAATGGCAGATGGAACTTTAATGACAAGAGTGAGCTGTTGCACTTGGGGAGGACACACCAGGTTAAGATACACACAGTGAATGAGAAATGCATTAAAACAAATGGATCTGGGAAAACAGATCCATAATTCCTTGAAATATAGATGGGTTCATAAAGAGAGCTTATGATATACAGGTTTCCCCCGCTACCAGAAGGTAGAGCATTCCTATGAAACGGTTCGTAAGCCGGAATGTTGTACAGTGAATAAACAATTACTGTTTATTAATATGGGAAAAATTTGAGTGTTCCCTGACCCAAAAAATAACCTACAGAATCATGCCAAATAACACACAAAACCTAAAATAACAGTAACATATTGTAAAAACAGGAATGATATGATAAATACCCAGCCTATATAAAGTAGAAGACTTTTCTGCAAATTGCAGCACTATCTAGCGCAGTGAAAATCTCACGGCAGCACTCTCAGCGCAAGTTCTCTCAGTAGAAACACTCTCTCCAGTAACCTTTAAGCTATGAAGCTGCCAATTCATACCAACTAACAAATCATACCAAATAACACATAAAAGTACACAGCCTATATAAAGTAGAAATAATGTATGTAGAGTGTAGTTTCACTTACCGGAATTGGGAAGACTCCAATAAATTGCAGTTTTGCCACAGTTAAACACTTGCTTATATGAGTAACCACCTTCTGTAATTATTTTCTTCAGTTCTGCTGGGAACTTTTCGGCAGCTTCAGTATCAGTCGAAGCACTTTCTCTGGTAAACATTAAACTATGAAGCTGCTCTCGCCTCAGAAACAAATCAAACTACCCGTGACTACCTTTAAATTCCACTTTCGCAACACTTCCGTCACCATCGTCCAGTGCTTTCTGTTTCAACTTATTAAAAAGACTGACTGATTTCTCCTTAAGTATAAGAAAACTTAACGGAACACCACGCTTTGTACACCCATCAATCCACTCAAGCAATAGACTTTCCATTTTATCCATTATTGGATGCCGACTAAGAGAGACCACTTTGCTACGAGCAGAACCAACAGTAACATCGGCAGCTTTCAAAATTCTTTCTCTCTTGTGTATAAATAGTGTGAATGGTGGACGCAGGCAAGTTCAACGCGCGGACAATGTCCTTACTCCGTTCACCATGATCGAAATGACAAGATAAATTGAGATAAAGCACGTGTTTAAGCAATGGCGGCTAGAATGCAGTTCCGGGGGAGGAGCTTGGCTGTTTGGGCGCGCGCTGCCTTTTTTCGTAACAGTGAAAACACCTTCAGTTAGCGAAAACAGGTAACTAATGTAGGTCTTTCATAACAGCGATGTGTCACAAAGCAAGTGTTTGGAAAACGGGGGCCACCTATATTGACCTTCATAAATCAGTTTATTGAGTACAGGAATTGGGATGTTATATTGAAGTTGTATAAGACCAAATTTGGAGTATTATGTAAAGTTCTGATCACCTACAGGAAAGTTATCAATAAGATTGAAAGAATGCAGAGAAAATTTACAAGGACTTGAGGACCCGAGTTATAGGGAAAGGTTGAATAAGTTACAACTTTATCAAATGGTAAATGCAAGCAGGCTTTTTCCACTTAGAAGGGGTGAGACTAGAAGTAGAGGTCATAGGTTAAAGGGAATCTGAGGGGGGATTTCTTTACTCAGGGTGGTGCAAGTATGGAACGAGCTGCCAGTGGAAGTGGTGGATGAAGGTTCGATTGCAACATTTAAGATCAATTTAGATAAGTACTTTGATGAGAGGGCAGAGGTCTATGGTCCAGGTGCAGGTCAATGGGACTAGGCAGAGTAACAGTTTGGCATGGACTAAATGGGCCAATAAGCCTGTTTCTGTGCTGTAGTGCTCTGATTCTATGACACCATGACTAAATATTACTTGATTTCTTACTTTCCATTCACATCTGCTTATTCTGTTTAAATTGTGCTGCTACAGAATATGACAGAAATCCTAGTAGAAGAGGTTGTTTTGTTCCAAAGGTTTGATTATTTCATACCACAAGTAACTTGTTTGGTATGTATTCTTATTCAGTAATTCTGTACAGCAAAGGAACTGGCTCTGGGAGAAAAACAATGCTTTAGCCATCATTATATAACTTGAAATGGCTTGATCGAATCTGAAAGAGCTCTCCCATTATAAATGGTGAGGGAAAGAATTGAATTCTGTTGTGTACCTAGAACTGCAGACATCTGTTTAGAACAAAAATGGATTTTGGCCTGATTTGTGCAGTTAAGAAGTAAGGAGTGGGTAATATTGTTTTAGTAAGGGTTCATCTTGAAGTCACAAATATTCTTCATATGAAATTAGCTGAATGCATTATTTTTCATAATGTATCTAAAATTCCAACATTTAAAGGGTTACTATAATTGGTTCTTCCTGTGTTAATAGCTTTACCGTACATCTGCATTTCATCTGACAGAAACTGATATGGTAGCAATTAATTCAAGTATTCACGCAGTTATAGACTACTATCATCAGCGTATTTCAGAAGTGTGTGTGCACAAGTCTGTGTCTGAAATAGATAGGTTCCCTTACAGAATTCGTCAGTGCTTTCAAGTGTTTAAATACCTGTGAACTGCGGTTTTGGGTTAGTCAGCTGATTAAATAACTGTAAAATAATTATTTAACATTGTTCTGTTACAGTTGACTAGTACTCAGTTGAATATTTGTAAAAAAGCCTCAGCCTCACCTCTTATGAGTTTAATCTCTACTGCAAATGATATTAAATCTAAATAGGAATTTAATGGTCTCACTTCCCGGTGAAAGAATCAGTATCCAGTAGACCTGTTACTTAAAGGAGCTTGCTTAGACCCTTTCTTCGGTGTATAATTGACTTGATTCTAAAATGGTCTTTCTAGTCCAATATGAAACACAGGAAATAATGATATCAGGTGTATTATTTTTAAAAGGGATACATACTATTGAAATGAGCTACCAAGATGTAGTTCAACAGATTTCTATCGACTTCATTGCTTCGCGCTGCCTTCTCTAGTTTACAGGCAATAGTTGATTTTCTCAACTCAAGTCATTTATTGTTATTTAACTATGTACATGTATATGATGTATATAGAAACGAGACAAGGTTCCTCCAAACTAGGGTGTAAAGCACAGTAGTACACAAAACACACGGTAACTTATGAAAGCAAGGATAAAATCTACAGATGAATCACACTTAAGTAACAAACTAAAGTGCATAAATTAAATATTGTAATGTATGGAAGATTAGCCAGTGACACTTCGAAGATGATGTGGCAGGGAACTCAGAGGCCAAATGGTCTGAAGGAAGATACTGTTTTCCATCCTGACCATTCTTGTTTTTATGCATTGTAGTCTCCTGCCTGATGGTAGAAAGTCAAAGAGGATACTGGATGGATGGGTGGGATACTTAATAAAACTAAGGGCCCTGCATATGCAGCACTCCTGATAAATAGTCCAGACGGATGATAGGGAGACCCCTATTATCCTCTTGGCCTTTCTTACGGTTCTTTGTGGGGATTTCAGGTCTGAAGCTCGGGTGCTCCCATACCAGATGGAGATGAAGCTTGTCAGAATGCTCTGAAAGGAGCTCTGGTAAAATGCAGTTAAGATGGATGGGTGAGGAGGGAGCCTTGCTTGCCTCAATTTCCTCAGGTGGGGGGCGGGGGGCGCGCTGCTGTGCCTTCTTGTTCAGGGAAGTGATATTAAGGTGATATTCTGGTGTGACAGTTAGTATCCATTGATTTGATTTTGACTTGTCACCAGCTTTTCTTGTATTAATGTTACTTTGTTTAATTTTCTCCACAGAGTTGTTGGAACTGTGGACGCAAGGCCAGTGAGACCTGCAGCGGCTGCAATACAGCACGATACTGTGGTTCGTTTTGCCAGCATAAGGACTGGGAAAAGCACCATCATGTGTGTGGTCAAACTCTTCAGGCCCAACAACAAAGTGAGGTGGCCACAGGCAGCTCATCTGCAACGCCCAGCAGTGGGGCAGGAAGCCCAGTTGACACACCACCAGCAACCACTTCCAGGTCAACCACTCCGGCCACTCCATCCACAATAGAAACGACCCCTCGCTAAAAATACAAATTGCTCAATCACACAAAAATGAAAAGGAGATACAAAAAACTCTTGTACTATCAAAGGAGAAACTAATCTGGAGTAGTAGTGAGTTACAAAGGCCAGTAACGGGTCACACCTACTTACTATGAAAAAACAAAGATATTATTTGTTCATCTTTTTTCTTGTTTGTAAACTGCAGAGAAGGCAGAGAGCATTGCAAAAGTAGATTTGACCTCTTCCCTCGTTATTTTTCCAGTAGCTGGGATTAAAACTAGGTAACCTCATAAACAGATGCTTTATCAGACAACAGACCAAGGGATTGCTAATTACTGTACAAAGCAAAAATGCTAATATTAAAGGACACATTGTTCTTTTCTACAATAATGAAAAATAAATCTCTTGCAAAACCCTCAAGGGCACATGCGTTGGCTACAGCATAGACATTTTAACAAGAAGATGAATGGCGTTCATGGGTTACCGACTGAACTCTGAAGACCTGCAACAAAATGTGCAGCTGTGCAGCAGATTGGAAGGAAGCACAGATGTTCATCCTTCCCTCCAAAAAAAAACAATATCCAGGTCAACAGAATGAAGAATTGAATCTGTTTTTTGCAGTGGGATGTATGAATACAACAACAAAGAAAATGCTATAATAAGAGGCTTTCAATCCTAATGAGAAACAGCCTGCATTGGATTTGCATTTTTTGGCAGACACTGTCTACCAGCTGCCCTCAATAGAGCATTTCTACATTTTTACAAGGTTCCACATAGTAAGACAATCAGGTCTGTTCCTGCTCATTTTTTTTGATAATGTAATGGTGGCTACAGCACTGGCCCATTCTGTGTTCCCATCCATCTGTTCAGATTTGAAGTAGTTCTCTTGGTGTTAAAACACTTCTGTTCTGTGAGGTTCCCTATGGTGTTCTTGTAAATGTGTTGGACAAATGTGAAGATCCATTGTAGCTAACCATGCCCACATTTAGTCTATTATTCCTAGTTGGTGATAGACCTGTATCTTTCTATGCTGCCTTTATATCTGTATGTATTAGTGATATTTCTCTGGTAGTTCCCACAATGGAATTATTTTGTTGTCCTCAAATGAAAAAGAAAAAAAAAGCTATCTATCTGAGCTGCTATTTCACTCTGTTTAGGATTTATAAGACTTAGCATGCGTCACGGAATGCTAACATATTGGTGTTTTGTAAGAGGGATGTACATAAATGTACTTGCACTGTCACAATGACTCCCTAGGCATGCTTATTTGGGCAAACTCTTAATATGCTAGAGCCATTTCACAGAGTTAGCTATAGGTTAGAGTAGCTGTGAATTTCATTTCTTTGACAAACTGGTCACTTTTACAAGTGGCATTTTATATAATGAGATCATACAAGAGGACAGTGCATGCATATCACTGCGAGGTCATTAAGTATTGCTGATTTAAAAAAAACTTTTATCTTAAAAATACTCCAAATGCTGAGGTGTAGATTGACAGCTTTAACACTGCTGAATGCCAGGTATTAACAGTATTAAAAAAAAGGGAAGTCAGCCAAAGACTGATCCGACGGACCAAAATCAGAAAAAAAGCACCAGTAATTGTTTCAAAGCAGTCAGCAGGTTAAACGATTTCAGCAAGTTTCAGTAAATTCATTGTATAATCCAAAAACCAGATGTCATACACGTATATATCGGATGCTGTGATGTATGTGAAAACAGCACTGTTTTATTAACACTAGTGTGTGAAAGGATTAGTGCATCACATTACTGATCTACTTACTTTAATTCAGGGCACCCTGTGTAAACCAATTCTCAGAGTTCTTCTCTTTTCTCCTGTTTTGCTACAGACTCCTCAGTGGCAAAGTTTCACTCTACCTCTGACAGCATGTATATTGCACCAGTAGCTAAACTAACTGGTATAGTCAAACCAAATGGGCACAAGAGAACCAGGAAACCAAAAGTAAGCTCATACAGCTGCAAACCATATCACTACTTGGTAACAATGCAGACCTCATACCTGAACTTTTGTTAGTTTCCTTTTAAGCTTGTCACTTATACAGAATATGTGAGAGTATAATTTGTAGGTATAAACGCATAAAAATGACTTCATTAATTACAGTTTAAAGGTTGGTTGCTGATAGGAACGGGGGTGGGGGGTCCTCTCTGTTGTGAGACGTACTTGTGACAGGACCACCTGTCTTTGTTGTGTAGGTGCATGTCATGGAACAAAAATGGGGAAAAAAAAAGCAAAGGCCAGTTAAATTATGCAAAGCATGCCTATGCCTGGAATACTTAAGAAAGGGACTCCATATTGTCTGGTTTCTAAAAGGACCGAAAATTGGAGAATTTGAAATGCAGATTTAAGTAAAATTTTGGTTCTGCAACTTTATTGTGAAAGTTGTTGTGCAATACTTAATTCAGACATGTACCACAATTTAACGGTAGACTAACTTTTTGGGGGGGTGTCTAGACATCATGCTTTTGTCAGCATATTTCTGAGCTTTTAAGTCTACTATGTCTAAACTGTGGTTCCTTGATTATCTTTTATTTTCTTTAGTTGGACTGTATTGTATGGTCTGTCAACCTGTGAATCTTTAAAGTATGATTCAGGTATTGTTGTATTCCTTACTGTGTAATAAAAATTTTAATATCTGTATTCACTAAAGACTGCTTCTTTGCGAGGTCTTATGATACTAACCCACTGCGTATTTAGGTAAACTGCTCTCCTTGTGTTGACATGGTCCACTTGCAGGTAAGATACAAAACATCCATGGATTCTAAAGGTTTCTGCATATTAATTAGTATTCTAATAAATTTTGAAGTAGAAACATAAGTCGCCTGAGATTTCTAGTGCAGGTTTTAATTAGAAATGAAGGTTTGAAGGAGAATCTTGTCCTTTTCAAGCTCTCCGTGCAGCCTTCGGAGGTTTGAATGTCACAACAATAATGACTCCCCTTTTGGGTCACATACATCAATAATTGCACTCTGTACTGACAGTGGTATATTTGCCACACAAATCTAAGATCCTGTCAGGAGGATTCTTGTTTCCTAAAGGGCTGGCTAACAATCCCTTAACATTTAAATTTTCTGTTACCTGCATTTCATTTGTAGTATAATTTATATCTTGTTTGAGGAACTGAAACTGTTAATTGTTTTAATTTGATATTGGCTAATGAACTTGAAGAAATTTATGTATTTGTTTCTTATTTTAAAAAGCGTCTGATTAGCTTATCAACAAGGTAAGATTGCCTCAAAATTGCCTTCCAACTGACTTTACAATTCTCTTCAAAAATAATTGAATGAGTTTTCATAGGATATGGATATTAAAAGGTTATGCATTTTAACCATGTTTACATTATTAAGGTTTGTATTCAAGTCCTTAATGTAAGCTAGGAAAGGTTGGTCATATGGATAGTCTAGAAACTACCCAGATGTCCCTTTCCACTCCCCTGCTTTTAGTCCCATTAGCATAGTACTATCAAATGTTCCCCTCTATTATCCATGAAAGCCAGTGTGTCACTTCTCCCTAGTATGTGGTGTACTACTGATGTAATTTTCAATCCAGGCAATTTCTAAGTCATAGAACATGTCACCACTAAAGACCATCTTTAGGCCATCTCTTCTATGCCGAACTATAATCTGCCTAGTCCCAACGACCTGCACCTGGACCATAGCTCTCCATAACCCTCCCATCCATCTACTTATCCAAATTTCTCTTAAGTGTTGAAATCGAGCCCACATCCACCACTTCCGCTGGCAGCTAATTCCACACTATCTCCACCCTCTGAGTATAAAAATTCCCCCTCATGTTCCCCTTAAACATTTCACATTTAACGCCTGACCTCTAGCTATAGTCTCACCCAACCTCAGTGGAAAAAGCATACTTGTATTTACTATGTCTTTACCCATCATAATTCTGTACCTCCATCAAATTTCCCCTCATTCTCCTATGCTCCTGGACTTCAATTCAGGTCCTTACCTCCTGGCAACATCATTGTAAATTTTCGTTGCATTCTTTCAGTTTTATTGACATCTTTCCTGTAAGTTGATGACCAGAACTGCACATAATACTCCACATTAGGCCTCAGCAATGTTATATACCACGTCGATATAACATCACAACTGTGGTACACATTACTTTGATTTACAAAGGCCAATGTACCAAAAGCTTTCTTTACGACCCTATCTACTGGTGATTCCACTTCCAAAGAATTATTAATCTGTATTCTCAGATCCCTCTGTTCCACCGCACTCCTCAGTGCACTACTGCTCACCATGTAGGACTAACACTGGTTAGTCCTCCTGAAGTGTAACACCTCACACTTGTCTGCATTAAGGTCCATCTGCCATTTTTCCAGCAGGTCCACATTCTGCTGCAAACTTTGGTCTTTCTCGCTGTCCACCAAACTCTCAATCCTGGTGTCATCAACAAATTTGCTGATCAAGTTTACCACATTATCATCCAGGTTGTTGATATAGATAACAAACAACAGTGAACTCGAAACCAAACCCATGGCACACCACTAGACACAGGCCCCCAATCAGAGAGACAACGAAAGCCAATGTCAAATCAAATTTACTGCCTCATCCTGAATGCGAAGTGATTGAACATTCTTGATCAATCTCCCATGCTGTACTTTGTCAAAGGCCTTACCAAAGTCCATGCAGATTACCTTCGTTGTAGCCTCCCTGAAAAACTCTTAAGATTGGTTAGACATGACCCTACCATGCACAAAGCCATGTGAACCATCCCTAATCAGACCCTGTATATCAAAATACTTGAATATCCACTCCCTTAGAAAATCTTCCAACAACTTACCCACTACTAATGTCAGGCTCACCAGCTTATAATTTATTTACTACTTCTTACAGCCTTTTTGAAACACCAGAACAACATTAACTACCCTCCAATCCATCTGTACCTCATCCATGGGTAAGGAAATTTTAAATATTTTCTGCTTCCACAAGGTCTGAGGGAACACATTCTCAGGCCCTAAGGATTAAACCATCCAAATTTGCCTCAAGACAGCAAACACCACCTCCTTTGTATTCTATATTCCATATATGGTGCATGACTTCACTGCTATCATGCCTCATTTCTGTAGACTCTGTGTCTATCTTCTGAGTAAATTCAGATGCAAAAGTACATTGAAGATCTTCCCCCGTCTCTTTCAGATCTATGCATTGATGACCACTCTGATCTTCCTGAGGACCAATTTTGTTCCTTGTTAACCTTTGTTCCTTTTTTCAATATTTTTATTGATATAATGTAAATTACATGAATACAAATACAAAATTCATACGGATACAAGTAAATAATACAAATTACATTATATTTAAATCACAGTAATATGATCACAGTATCCCATATTCCAAAACAATCATGTATTTAAAAAAAAGATTGAATTTTGAAATGAAATAGAATAAAATAATTGTATTTTATTGAAAAAACTCTACCCCCACTACCAAAATGAGCTGGTTGGTAAAAAGAAAGGAAAAAACCTTACTATATGAAATTATTATAATAATGGCTCAGATTCATACTTTAATAACAGTTCAAAGATTATGAAAATAATTCAGAAAGGGTCCCCATAACATTAGAAAGTCATGTTTAGAATCAGAAATCAAACAACGAATCTTCTTTAGATCAAGACACAACATAACATCAGATAGCCATTGAACATGAGTGGGTGGGGCAGCCTCCTTCCACTTGAGCAAAATCGCCCTCCTTGCCATAAGAGACATAAAGGTCAATACCCGCAAATTAGATGGCTTCAGTTCTGTAGTACTATCCTCAACAATACCAAACAAGGCAGTCAAAGGATTGGGCTTAAAGCTGATATTGAAAAGTACAGAAAAAGTTTGAAATACATCTCTCCAGAATTTTTCAAGGCTCAGATATGTCCAAAACATATGAATTAGTGTGGCCACTCCATTAGTGCATTTATCATAGTAAGGGGAAATATCTGCGTAGAAATGAGAAAGCTTATCTTTAGACATATGAACTCTATGTACCACTTTGAATTGTAATAAAGAATGATGAGCACATAATGATGAAGAATTAATCAATTTTAAAATAATCTTCTAGCTCTCATCAGATATAAAAATCTGTAAATCCTTTTCCCAGTCTCCTTTAATTTTATCTAAAGAGGCTATTTTCAGTCCCAACAGTAGACCATAAATGTAAGATATTGAACCATTATCAAAGTGTTTCAGATTAAAAATTGTATCTATTCTTATCTGGACTTGTTGGAAATGTAAGTAATTGAGATCTTAAAAAATCTCTGATCTGTGAGTATCAAAAAAAGTGAGTGTTGGAAAGGTTAAATTTCATTGAAAGTTGCACAAAAGAAGAGAGATTCCCTCCATCAAACAAATCCTGAAATTGTTTAATACCCAGTCTATCCCATTCTTTAAAGATGAGTCAATTGTTCCTAATATATCTGTAGGAGCCATAAGATTCCCCTTCACCGTATTTACTAGAACAAGCCCATGCCTTCTTTTAGCCCTCCTGATTTTCTTCTCTTCTTTAGTGTTCTCTTGCATTGCTTATACTCCACAAGTACCTTATTTGCTCTTTACTGTCTATACCTGCTATGCACCTCCTCCTTCTTCAGGCCATTTAATCCACTCCACCATTCCATCATGGCTGATTTATTATCCTTCTCAGTCATATTCTCTTGCCTTCTCACAGTAACCTTTGACACCCTGACTAATCTAGAACCCATCAACCTCCGTTTTAAATATACTGAAAGACTAGGCCTCTTCAACCCTCCTGGCAATAAATTCCAGATTCACCACCCTCTGGCTAAAGAAATTCCTACCTACCACTATTCTAAAGGGACATCCTTCTATTCCGAAGCTGTACCATCTGGGCCAAGACTCTTGCACTAATGGAAATATCATTTCCATTTCCTATCTAAGTCTTTCAACATTCGCCAGATTTCAATGAGATCATCCCTCATTCTTCTAAACTCCAGCAAATACAGGCCCAGAGCCATCAAGTACTCCTCATAAGTTACCTCTTTCATTTGCAGAATCCTTCATGTGAACATCCTCTGGACCTTCTCTAACTCCGACACATCTTTTCTTAGATAAGGGACCCAAAACTGCTCACAATACTCCAAGTGCAGTCTGGCCAATGTTTTATTAAGCCTCAGTGTTACATCCTTGTTTTTATATTCTAGTCCTCTTGATATGAATGCTAACGTTGTACTTGCCTTCCTTACTACTGACCCATCCTGCAAGGTAATCTTTTGGGAATCTTGCACAAGGACTCTCAAGTGACTTTGAACCTCTGATTTTTGAATTCTTTCCCTGTTTAAAAAAAAGGCTACACCTTTTTTCCTTCTACCAAAATGCATGACCAGATATTTTCCTACATTATATTCCAGCTGCCAATTCTTTTCCCATTCGTCCGACCTGTCTAAGCCCTTCTGCAGACTTTCTGCTTCACCAATACTACCTGCTGCTCCACCCACCTTCATATCTTCTGCAAATTTGGCCACAAAGCTATCAATTCCATCATCCAAATATTTGCATGTAATGTGAAAAGAAGCTGGGCCAATACTGACCCCATGGAGCACCAGTAGTCACCAGCGGCCAAGCAGAATAGGCTCTCTTTATTTCCACTCCTTGCCTCCTGCCAGTCAACCAATCTTCCATTCATTATAGTATCTTTCTGTTAGAGCGTGGGCACTTCTCTTGTTAAGCAGTCTCATATGTGGCAACCTGTCAAGGTCTTCTGAAAATCCAGGTAAACAACATCCAGTTACTCTCCTTTGCCTATCCTGCCTGTTATTTCCTCAGAGTTGCAAACAATTTGCCAGGCAAGGTTTTCCCTTCTTTATCATGTGCTAAGGGACTGGATATACAAGTATTAAGGCCTACTTTATCGTGTTCCTGGAAGAATTGCAAAACCTCATCCTTAATAATAGACTCCAACATCTCCCAACCTCTAAAGTCAGGCTAACTGACCTACAAGTTCCTTTCTTCTACCTCCCTCCTTCTTTAAGAGCGGAGTGGCATTTGCCATTTTCCAGTTCTCTGGAACCATTCCAAAATCTCTTTCAGAACACTGGGGAGAAGTCCATCTGGTCTGGGTGACTCACCTACCTTTGGGACTTTCAGCTTCCCAAGCACCTTTTACTTAATGATAGCAACCATTCCCACTTCTGCCCCATGACACTCTTGAATTTCTGACATACTGCTGGTGTCATCAGCAAGAAGACTGACACAAGATACTTATGTTTGTCTGCCATTTCTTTGTCCCCCATTACTGCTTCTCCAGTGTTATTTTACAGTGGTCCAATAGCCACTCTCATCTCTTTTGTACTCTTTATACATCTCTAGAAAATGTCTTTGGTATCCTCTTTTATATTATTTCATCTTTTCACTCCAGGCTTTTTATTTGCCTTCTGTTGTTTTTTTTAAAGTGTCCGAATCCTCAAACTCCCGATCAATTTTTGCTGCAGTCTACGTCTTCTCTTGCTTTTCTCTTGACAGCCACAGTTGCCTCTTTTTCCCTTTAGAAAATTTCTTCATATTTGGGTTGTATCTACCCTGTGCCTTCCAAATTGCCTCTAGAAACTCCATCACTAATGTCCTCATATTATCCTTGAGTATCCCCTTGCAATCAACTTTGGCCAGCTCCTCTATCATGCCTCTGTAATTCCCTTTACTTCCCTGTAATACCAATATATCTGACTTTATCTTCTCCCTCTTAAACAGCATTGTGAATTCCATCATATTATGATCACTGCTTCCTAAGGGCTCCTTTACCTTAAGCTTCTGAATCAATTCTAGCTCTTCACATAACACTCAATGCAGAATTGGCTTTCCTTTACTGGGAACCACAAGTTCCTGTAAAGAGCCATCTCGCAGGCATTCTACAAATTCCCTCTCTTACCAACCTGGTATTTTTTTTACCCCAGTCACAATACAGCCCTTTTTAACATGCCTTTTCTATCTCCCTTTCCAGTTTGTAACCATATCCTGGCCTGAAAATAACTATCATTGGGGTTTTTTTTACCCTTGCAGTTCCTTAACTCTATCCACAAGAATTCTATATTTTCCAACCCTATGTCACCTCTTTGTATGGATTTGATTTCATTTTTTTTTACCAACAAAGCCACCTCACCCCCTCTGGCTTACCTCCCTGTTCTTTCAATGACTGTGTATCCTTGGATGTTAAGCTCCCAACTATGATTTTCTTTCAGCCAGGACTCGGTGATGTCAACAGCGTTATACGTGCCAATCTCTACTGCACTACAAGATCATCTACCTTATTCCATATACTGCCTGCATTCAAGTATAACACCTTCTGTCCTGTATTCATCACCCTTTTCAACTTTGCTGTGCATTTAATATTTCTATTATTTGAGCAATATTATAAATATATTGTTTGATTAAGCATTATTTATTGTTTAAATAATTCATTACAGGTTGTATGCAAAAATTCATGAATGCCGTGTGATATGTGCACACCTCACTTGAATTAAAAACGAAACTAAGACTCATTCTCTTGGGCTTCCATCTTTTTCTTGCAATTAGTTTAATGTTTTGGAGTTGAAAGAAACAATAACACTGGCGTAAATGAAATTTAAAACGAAGCCGAGAAGACTAACTGTCTATTGAAGTGCAGCAAGGCATTCAAGTTTAAAAAAAACTGCAACATGTTTTCTTCTTATTCAGAGAAAAAAAGGTAAGATAATCAAGGAAAAAAAGATGGAAAATTGAAGAATTCATGAGTTTATAAACTGAGTACCAGGTGATGATAACCATAAAAAAGAGCAAAAATGGATGTCCACACTTGAAAGATTGATGTGCTTGTTTACACAATAGGTAAATGGCTTTGCTTAGGGAGCAAATTGAGCAGTGTTTTGAAGCAAATGAAATAGCCAATCAGAACAGAATGCCAATTTTGATGAGTGGATTGGATTTAAAGGCATACAACTTGTTTAGATATTTGACTGCTCCAACCAAACCAGCCAAAATGAGCTTTACTGATATTGTGAAAGCAATGCAGGAACATTTAGAACTGAACCACTGTTGATTAAGCAGAATCAAAAGGGAGTCCTTTTCAGTATACATGCCTGAATTAAAGAAGTTGTCTAGATAATATTATTTCAGTGATGGGCTAAATGATGCATTGAGAGGTCAGTTAGTTTGTGAAGTCTTACAGGAAAGCATACAAAAATTGCTCCTAATTGAAGCAGAGTTAGAGCAGTTGAAATAGCTGTATCAATGGAAACAGTAGACAGAGACACAATTTAATTGCAGTCAGGAAGGAAAGTGAGCATGAACAAAATTGCAATGTCTAAACAGAAACTGGCCTGGTCAAATTATGTTACTGTTGTGACAGGGGTTCACATGTGCCAAACCAATACAGGTTTAAAGGTGAAACTTGCAGAACATGCAACAAAGTAGGACACATACGAAGAGCATGTCAGGCAGACAAAAAAAATGACTGCATAGGGAAGAAAAAAATATTTAAAAAGTCAAAATGCAATTTCAAAGAAAAACACTAATCTGCATGTTAGTGAAAAATCTAAAAACGATGAGAGTGGCACAAGACTGGGAAGCCTTGAGGTTTACAATGTGAAAACTAAGAATAGGAAAGCAATATGGCTTACACTAGAAGTGAACAGAAAATTGATTAAAATAGAATTCGAATCTGGCTCAGCTGTTTGTCATTCCACAAAATGAGGTGAGCAGCATTTCAAAGATACTGAACTGAAGCCTGCAGATACCCAACTAAGAATTTGTACAGGAGAAGAATTAACTTCTGTGAGATTGACATTTGAAATATAATGAAATTCAAACAACAAGACACATCGGGTTTGTATGTGGTAAAAACAAGGCGGGGGGGCAGTGTTATGGGGTGATGATCGGCTGAGACAACTACAATTTGATCAGAGATTCTTCGACCAATTACATGCCACATCCACTGCAATAAAGCCAACTGAAACCAAATTAAAATTGGTATTGAATGATGCCACAGCAGTGTTAAAGGATGGCACTGGAAAACTCAAATATATCATAGACGAAATTGTGTTAAATGAAATTGCCACACCCAAGTTTTACGAAGCCTATCCGGTTCCTTATACCATCCATGATAAAGTAGCCTGTCAGCTTGATCGCATGGAGGCTAAAGTAATTCTTTCCAACGGTGAATAGAGCCCATGGACAATGCCATTTGTCTCAGAAGCCAAGAAGAATGAGTCTGTCAGTACCCTCTGCCCAGGATAGAGGACATCTTTGCAAACCTTTCTGGAGTAAAACACTTCAGCAATATGACTTAGCTGAGGCCAACCTACAGACAGAGATGACAGGAGAGTTCAAATTGTTTCTCATTACAAACACTCACAAAGGGATTTATCGCTATGGACCGGGTGCTGCAAGGCTGCCCAGGCACTCAGAAATTGACTAGATAACATAAACTTTACAGGTAAGGATGACAAGGAACATCTCTGAAATCTCAAGACAGTGCAAAAAAGATTAGAAGATTATTGGCTCAGATTACGATGCAACAAGTGTGAATTCTTTCACACCATTGACACACAAGATTTACACAAGTGTGCTGAGAAAAGATAAAACAATGGTGCCCCAAGGCCAAAAGATGTGTCACAGTAGCAGTCCTCTTTAGGATTTCTCAATTACTAAAACAGATTCCTGCCAAACCTGGCGACTGTGTTCCACCCCTTAAACCCATTATTGCGGATCGGGAAGAAATGGCAGGAGACAAAGCAGTGTGAGGTGGCTTTCAAGAAGGTAAAGAAAGTGGTGATGTTAAATAGTGTACTCACGCATTGTGATCGACATCGTCCTGTGAAGCTTGCCTGTGATGCCTCACCTTATGGTATGGGTGCAGTCATGTCACATGTTATGAGTGATGTAAAGGAATGCCCGAGGCATTTGAATCACATTCCCTTGCCACTACAGACAAAAATTACTGTCAAATTGACAGAGAGGCCTTGAGTCTAGTTTGGGGGGTAAAACATTTGAACTAATACTGGTATAGAAGAGAGTTTACCCTCATTACTGATCATTAACCTCGATTATTCATTTTCATCCCTCAGAAGGGTGTTCCACTAACAAAAACAGCACAAATGTAGAAATGGGCTCTGTTTCTTAGTGGATATAACTACAAGATCAAACTCAAGAGGAAAACTGATCATGGAAATGCTAACAACAGGAATTCTGCAGATGCTGGAAATTCAAGCAACATACATCAAAGTTGCTGGTGAACGCAGCAGGCCAGGCAGCATCTCTAGGAAGAGGCACAGTCGACATTTCAGGCCGAGACCCTTACGAAGGGTCTCGGCCTGAAACGTCGACTGTGCCTCTTCCTAGAGATGCTGCCTGGCCTGCTGCGTTCACCAGCAACTTTGATGTGTGTTTCATGGAAATGCTGATGGATTGTCCTTGGAAAAAGGAAATAACTGAAAAATTTACAATAGAGGACACTCCTCTTGATGTATTCTCCCTAACACAAATCAGAAGTCTCCCTATTGTGGCAGACGTGATCCAAAGGGAACCCACAAAAGACGCTATACTATCTCAGGTCTACATGGCCACGCAAAATGGTTGGAATGTGCAGCAGAAGCTCCAGTATCCCCATTTTTAACAATGTTGGGCTTGCCCTTGTTGGAAGTTTCCTTCTGTGTGGCTTGAGAGATGTTGTTACCATCCAAGCTAAAGCATTGGAGGAGCTAAATGTCGGTCATCCAGGGGTGATCAAAATGAAAGCATTGTCTCAGAGCTTTGTTTGGTGGCCTGGGATAGATCAGCAGATTGAGCAGCTTGCCATGCATTGTTTGAGATGCCAACATGTCCAGAAGATAGAAAGATCAGTGCCTCTCCATCCCTAGGAATGGCCTGCATTGTCTTCGCAGGGGATTCATGTGGATTTTGTATTTCTTGATAGTAGTGGATGTAGCTACAAAGAGGCTAGTGTTCCCAAAAGCCTCCACTACAGCCTCACAGACTGTTGATGTGTTGAGAAGCCTCTTCTCAAGGACTGGTGTTCCAGAACACTTAGTTGGTGACAATGGACCACAGTTTGTTGCAGAACAATTTCAGTCATTCTTGAAAATGAATGGAATAAGATGTATTACATCTGTACCATATCACCCAGCTACAAATAGCTTGGTGAAAAGTTTTGTCCAGAGACTAAAGAATGCACTACAAACAATGTCAGCTGAACACACTACACTCACACTGAATCAGAGCCTCACCGATATCTTCCTTGAAGATGGCAATGCAGCACTTTCTAAAACCAACAACACACCAGCTATGCCCTTTCTGGGTTGTCGCTTGCTTTAAGCTTATCTCTTCAAACCCAATCTCAGGAGGAGTATGCAGGATGAACAGCTGGGACAAATTGAGGGCTACTCAAACAAGGACGTCTGATGTTTTACTCCTGGACAAGCAGTTCTGACAAGGAACTACAGAGGTGATCAAAAGTGGCTACTTGCCAAGATTAAGGGACAGAACCGGACCATTCTCCTATACAGTGGAGATTGCATCTGATGTCATTGGAGACAACACATTGACCAGTAGAGGAGAGCAGAGTCAATTGTCAGACAAGAGAGGAGGCCAGAGCTGTCAAAACCACTTCCTACAGTTTGGAGTCAACTCCTATAACTACCACAGAGGAGGCCCTACAAGCTGAGACAGTATCACAGACACAAGTCTCATCTGCCAAGCAAAGTGATCCACCTCATTAGGAAAGGCATTATCCCACAAGAGTAAGAAAGTCTCCATAGTGATTAAATCTTAAGCCTGAATGGGACAATTTAAAATTTTCTAAGGAATAAATGTCTATATGGTAGTTGAATTATATAGTATGCTGTGTACGTAGCTGAAACACATTCTACATTGGTTTGGAGTTTATAATTCAGCAAGGAGTAGTGTTATGTATTTACTGTATCAGTAATATTGTAAATATATTGATTAAGCATTTTGTTTAAATAATTCATTACATGGATGGCATGCAATATCACACCACCATGTCATATGTGTGTGTCTCGCTAATGTAAAAAATGAAACAAAGACACACATTCCTGGGTCCTTGTTTTTGCTTTCAAGTAGTTTTATATTTTGGCATTACAAAACATAACATGTTCCTCCGTCCTTTCCTACTGAGCCTGTGAGCCAGTCACAGTTCGTCGGGCCTGGCTGCAGCTGCTGTGCCTCTTAGGTCATCCCCCAGCAGTATTCAAAGGTTCCTGAGGGAATGGCCACAGTGGAACCCTGCACTGACTGCTTGATCCCTTTAGTTCTTAAGATGCTCACCCACCTTCTATCTGCACTCTGGGTGTGACCACCTTAGTGAAAGTCTCATCTGTGTCATATTGAGCCTCCTGGATCAGCCAGAGTTCATCCAGCTTCTGCTCCAGTTCCTTGACCTCTTCAGTCAGGAGCTGCTGCAGTTGAATACACCTCCTGCAGATGCAGTTACCAGAAAAGCTATCAGGAATCGGCCAGATTTGATTGGAACAGAACACCGGCAGGGTTTTTGGCAGAGTAGCAATGGCTGGAATTTCTAACCACAGAAGTCAGGCTAACTGGCCAATAATTTCATTGCTTCTGCCTCCCTCTCTTCATAAAAGTGGCGTGACATTTGCAATTTTCCAGTCCTTAGGAACCATTCCAAAATCTAGTGATTCTTGAAAGATCATTACTAATGTCTCCACAATCTCTTCAGCCACCTCCTTCAGAACCCTGGGGTGTAGTCCATCTGGTCTAGGTGACTTATCTACCTTTAGAATTTTCAGCTTCCTAAGTACCTTCTCCTTAGTAATAGCAATCACAATTTCTTCTTCCCCCTGACACTCTCGCATTTTGCTAGTGTCCCCTATTACTCCCTTTCCAACATCATTTTCCAGCAGTCCGATATCCACTCTCATCTCTCTTTTATTCTTTATATATCTGGGGAAAAAAACATTTTGCATCCTCTTTTATATTATTGGCTAGTTTACCTTCATGTTTAATTTTTTTTCTCTTTATGGCTTTTAAATTACCTTCTGGTGGTTTTTAAAAACTTCCCAATCCTCTATCTTCCCTCTCCTTTTTCCTTTATTATTTGCCCTCTCTTTTGCTTTTATGCTGTTTTTGATTTCCTTTGTCAGCCATGATTGCCTCATCCACCCCCTAGAATACTTAATCTTTGGAATGTCTCTTTCCTGCGCCTTCCAGCTTTCCTCTAGAAATATCAGCCATTGCTGATCTGCAACCATCTCTGCTAATGTCTCCTTCCAATCAACTTTTGCCAGCCCCTCTCTCACACCTCTGTAATTCCCTTTAGTCAACTATAATACTCATATACCCAATTTTAACTTCTGTTTAACCAGTGGGGTGAATTCTGTTATATCATGAACACTGTCTCCTTGGGATTCCTTTGCCTTAACCCCACTAATCAAATCTGTGTCATGCTCCAGAGGGCTCAACTACAAGCTGATCTAAAAAGCCACCTCATAGGCATTCTACAAATTCCCTCCCTTGGGATCCAGCATCAACCCAGTTTTCCCAATCCACAAACATATTGAAATTCCCAATAATTATCATAACATTGCCCATTTTACATGTCTTTTCTTTCCCCCGTGTGGTTTGTAGCCCATATCCCGGCTGTTGTTTGGAGACTTGTAAATATAAATCCAATCAAGTTCCTTTTACCCTTGCAGTTTCTTAACTCTACCCACAAGGACTCCACATCTTCAGATCTTATGTTACGTCTTTCTAAGGAATTGATTTCATTTTTTTACCAACAGAGCCAACCCACCCCCTCTCCCTGTCATTTCAATACAACGTGTATCCTTGGATGTTAAATGCCCGACTACATTCTTTCAGCAATGACTCATAAATGCCCACAGCGTCATCCCTGCCAATCTCTAACTGCACTACAAGATGATTCCATATACTGCATGTGTTCAAATTTAACACCTTCAGTCCTGTATTCATCACCCTTTTTGTTTTTGACCTCCTATTATGATTTAACTCATTCTACAGACTTTATTTTTGCCCCATCATCTGCTTGTCCTATCTCACAGTCTCACTACACACTGCATCTCGGTGTATACCAACTGACCCATCCTCAGCTCTATTTCTCCAGTTCCTTTCCCCTGCTAAATTAGTTTAAGCCCTTCCCAGAAGTTTCTAGTAAACGTGCCCACAAGGATGTTGGTCTTCCTCAGGTTCAGGTGTAATCTGTCCTTTTTGTACAGGTCATACCTTCCCAGGAGAGATCACAATGATCCAGAAGACTGAAGCCCTGCCTCTGCACCAGTTCTTCAGCGGCACATTCATCTGTCAATTGATCATGTTCTTATCCTCATTGGCACATGCCACAGGCAGCAATTCAGAGATCCAGCTTATCAACTTTCTGTCTAACCCCCTATATTCTCTCTTCAGGACCTTTTCCTATCTATGTCATTGGTATCAATATGTACCACGACCTCTGGCTGTTCACCCTCCCCTTTTAGAATGACATGGACCTGATCTGAGACATCCCTGACCCTGACACCTGGGAGGCAATGTACCATCTGGATCCACAAAATCTGCTTTCTGTTTCTCTCATAATGAAATTCCCTGTCACTATTGTACTCCTCTTCTCCCATCACCCCCCTCCTTCCGTTTTGAGGCACAGAGTCAAATGCAGTGCCAGAGACCCGGTCGCTGTGCCTTCCCCCGGTAGATCATACCACACCACCACCACCCCCAACCATATCCATAGTATTATACTTATTATTGAGGAGAATGACTATAGGAGTACCCTGCTCTGACTGCTTCATCCCTTTCCCTTCCCTGACAGTCACCCAGGTACATGCATCCTAGATAGGTGCTACAGAGAACTCCTTCCTGTAGCACCTATCTATCAGCTCATCATTTTCTTGTATGAGCTGAAGGTCATCCAGCTGCAGCTCCAGTTCTTCAACATGGTCTCTAAGAAGCTGCAGCTCAATGCAGTTTGTGCACATGTAGTCTTCAGGGGGACAACATGTCTCCCAGAGTTCCAACATCCCAAACTAAGAACATCCAACTACCCCCATTCTCAGCACACTAGCGATGCACTAACAGAAAGAATACTTCCTAAAAACTTAATTTGAACCTATGCCTGTGGTTTCCCAAGCCAAAGCCTGACCATTCTAATACTGACCTGCTCATACAATGACCACTCTGCTTACTCTTCCCTTCTTTTTATCCCTCTGCTGATTGCAGCCCACTGAAAAGACCCAAAAGCACCCAAGCTCTTTTTAAAACCCACGCTGTTTCACCAACGAATGACTGAACAGGCTCTTTGCAGCCTGCTGAAAAGGATTTTTGGAAATAACTTTGCTTTTAATGTTATGGAAAGAAATTATGCATTTGGCATATGGTGAGAGAAGCTAATCGAAACAGAATTAAGGAGAAAAGCAGTTTACAAAGATTATTAGGCATTATGCACTATGAACTGTCACAGGTTCCAGGTTTTCCAATGCATGATTTCATTAACTGCATGTCAGGAATTGCATAGATTTTAGATCCACAGCCAGTTCCCCGGGGCAGAATCCTCTGCATGACATGGAAATGTTAGGATCTGCTAAAGCCCACAGGGTATAACTAAACTCACAGGTAGATATGGGATTTGCTGTTGGGATGTTTCATCCTTTAGCAAAACATGTCCATTGGACAACTGAACTGGGAAATGGTGTAGATTATTCAGCAGTGTTTGATTAGGGTCATGAGTTGTCCATCTGACCAAGGAAAAACAAACTTACACACAAGGAGGATAAATCATATAGTCTACTGTAATCTCATTTCATGACAATGTCAATTAGCTTCATTCAACCAAACAAAATGACACCAGAAAAACCTACTACCCAAAGCCAGATGCCTCAGAACTTGGATAGTACCTGGTGTGGCTTTCTCTAATGATGAAATAGTTCTCACTTTTCATTGGTGATAATAGAATATGCAAGTATAAAGGTCTGGGATCTGAGTTATTTGGAAATGTTTGCAGTGAATTTGCATCATTTTGTGCCTGAAATTGAATCCAGTAGACATGATTCCAAAGTGATTAATGTATGTCATTAATCTTATCTGGAATATTTGCCGAATTTTTAAATCCATCAACACATTGCCTATGTTGTGACCTAAAACAAAAACAATGCAATTTTCACATTATCTACAACTTACCTACAGCCTGGTATAAAAATAATATATTCAGGCAATGCATTCAGCTTAATTTTGAATGTTTCATTGTTGGAGAAGGGCTGCTGTCAGAAGAAGTTTTATGCCAAAAATTCAAGACCTGTATTTGGCTGCCTTTCAGCCAGAAACACCATAGTGGTGAGTCAGTTTCTGACCTTGTGCTTTGCTGATGGCCTTGGCATGAAATTGGGAAGAGAGCACAAAGCTCATGAGCTAAGGAACTGGATACACTTTGCATGTGGCCCCTGTACTTTACACCAGCTGTATAAACCTATGTATCATTAAGCAAAACATGCTCACAACCTGTAATGAAATCACAAGCATATCCACAACTTGGCCTATTCATTGATGATAGGAATGATTTTATTCTTTTAGATATTTTTAATTTATATCAATTAAGTGTGTTTTTTCAAATTTATTTTTAATGTTTAAATTAATTAATTCTACCTCATCTCAACCTATGTTAGATTTCTGAGGATCAGAGACATTTAAATACTTTGAAACAACAAGCTGCCAAATGGGTCATAAGGTCTGTTCATAGGTGTCGGCTTAGAATCCTTCCTTTTGTGGTCTTGTCATAGTACATGGGGTGGCTAATGCAGCCAGTCCTGCAATACAATATTCCTATGAGCTGCTGAAGGTTATGTGGCCCTGAGGGCAGATAGAAGACACAGGCTAGGTTGAGTGTGATTCAACACATTGATTATTTTTAAATGGGCCAAGCTGTTGGAAATGACCAACTACCTCTCTCACCCATCAATCAACATTTAAAATTGACCCCTTAGAATTGAAGCAAATGCATTAGATGGAAGTTTGTTGAAGGTCAAAAAAATAAGAAAGTGATTAATGGAAAGAAATTTAATGCAGAGAACAGCAAAGTTCTATATTTCAGTGGGAAGAAAATTGTAAACTGCACATAAACTTTGACCCTGTCTGAAATAGAACAATGTAGAGTGTGGTGTTATAACAGTTGCCCAGTTTAATATACTGAAATATTTCATAACATGCTGACAGAGTGTTTGATACTTATATACTTGCCTTCTGTATGACTTGGTTTGGGCACGAGCTTATTTTGACAGCTGACTGTAATGTTAAAATGCTCTTAAATATTTGCAGCCCCAGGAAATGCTGAAATAATTCCTGGGCTCCATTCTTGGACAACCACCTCCAAGTTGCCACTTAATTTGGTTTTAAGTCTATTACCCCACCTATGCTTTTCCCTACAAAACTTGTTAAGGTTTTATGAGCAGGATCACTCGTAGCTATGTAGGATGATATCAGAGTTCTGTGAGGTTAATTCTGCAACACGTCGGTACAGACATGGCTCAGTTTGTTCTAGCAGCACTATTTGCTAAGGAATAGGATTTTTGAGTGTGGGCTGACATTCAGTATCTTATAAGATTAACCATTATTTCCGTGAACTGCCTTGAAATTTGACCAGTGCAGAATCATAATCAAGTCGAATCCTCACCCTTAAACCACGCCCATACACATGTGAAATGAACCAGAATGGCTAGCGTGTGTGGTGGAAATGAGGAATTTAGAAATACAAGTGCACTGTTTGCTGTAAGTAGCTGCATAAGTAGAAAAGGTGGTGAAGAATGAACTTGAGTATACTGGGCTTCATCAGTCAGGGCGTTGTGTTTAGAAATACCATGTTATGTTGCAGTCGTGGGTGAGGCTGCACAGAGCAGAGTCATAGAATACTACAGCACAGAAACAGGCCCTTTGGCCTATCGAGTCTGCACTGAACCATTAATCTACCTAGTTGCATCAACCCGGACCTAAGCCATGGCTCTTCATACTCCTTTCATCCATGTACCTATCCAAATTTCTCTTAAATGTTAAAATCGACCCCACATCTACCACTTGCTCTGGCAGCTCGTTCCACACTCTCAGTGAAAATGTTCCCCCTCATGTTTCCCTTAAAGATTTCACCTTTCACCCTTAACCCATGACCTCTGGCTATAATCTCCCCAACCTCAGTGGAAAAGCCTGCTTGCATTTACCATATTTGTACCCCCCATAATTTTGTACATCTCTATCCATTCTAAGGAATAAAGTCCTAAACTATTCAACTCTTCCCTATAACTCAGGTCCTCAAGTCCCAGCAATGTCCTTGTAAATTTTCTCTGCACTCTTTCAATCTTATTTACATTTTGTGACCAAAACTGCAAGAAATATTCCAAATTAGGCCTCACCAACAACTTAAAAAATTCAGCATAGCATACCACCTCCTGTACTCAATACATTGATTTTACGAAGGCCAATGTGCCAAAAGCTTTCTTTATGACCCTAACTACCTGTGATGCCACCTTCAAGGAATTATGGACCTGTATTACCAGATCCCTCTGTTATACCACACTGTTCAGTGCCCTGCCACTCACTGTGTAAGACCACCCTGGCTGGTCCTCCCAAAGTACAATACCTCACACTAGTCTGTATTAAATTTTATCTACTATTTTTCAGGCCATTTTTCTAGCTGGTTCAAATCCCGCTGCAAACTTTGATAGTCTTTCTCGCTATCCACTGCACTCCCAATCTTGGTGACATCTGCAAATAAGCTGATCCGATTTGCCACATAATCATCCAGATCATTGACCTGCAGTAATGTGTAAAAGTCTTAAGCACCCTAGGTTTTTTAATATGGTATCAAATATTATGCTATCCACAGAGCCCTGATCTCAACATTACTGAAGCTGTCTGCAATTAACTGGAGAGACAGAAGCAATTGAGACAGCCAAAACCTGCAGAAGAACTGCAGTAAGTTCTCCAAGATGCTTGGAACAATCTACCAGCCCATTTTCATATAAAACTGCATAACAGTATACCTAAGAGAAGTGATGCATTTTTAAAGGCAAAGGGTGGCACTCCAAATATTGATTTTATTTAGTTATTTTTACTGTTTACTCTTTATAATATTTTCTTTGAGATTTAGAAACTTTTCATTTCATTATTTTTGAAAGTATCTTCACTTAACAGGATTTTTTTATATGAGCTCAAGACATGAGCACATTACTGTAGATGACAAACAACAATGGATCCATTCCCTGTAGCACACCAGTAGTCACAGGCCACCTATCAGAGGGGCAAATGTCTAATCCAATTTACTGCTTCATTTTGAATGCCAAACAACAAACCTCTTGAGCAACCTCCCACGAGGAACTTTTTCATATGCCTTGCTGAAGTCCACGTAGACAACATCCACTGCCTTTCCTTCATCACCTTGCCTGGTCACTCTATAAGATTGGTTAGACATGACCTACCATGCACAAAGCCATGCTGACTATCCCTAATCAGTCCCTGTCTATCCAAATACTTGTATATCAGTCTCTTAGAATAACGTCCAATAACTTCCCAGTACTGATGTCAGGGTCACAGGCTGATAACTTCCTGACATATTCATAATAGAGTCTTTCTTAAACAGTGGAATAACATGGCTATCCTCCAATCCTCCAGCACCCAACTCATTGTTAGGATGTTTTAAATATCTCTGCTAGGGCCCCTGTAATTCATGCACTTGCCCACTCCCTCCCCACAGGGAGGGAACACTTTGTCAAACCATGGGGATTTATCTACCCTAATTTGCTTCGACAGCAAGCATCTCTTCCTCAGCTGGAGGTGTTAATAACCTCACTGCTGAATTTCTTCATATCTATAGACTCTGTGTCCACCTCCAAAGTAAATACAAGTGCAAAAATTATTTTAAGTTCCCCCCTTCTCTTTTGGCTCCATGCGTAGATTACAACTCTGACTTCCAGAGGACCAATTGTGTCCCTTGATTTCCTTTTGCTCTTAATTTATCTGTAGAAGCCCTTAGGATTCTCCTTCACCTTATCTACTAGAGAAACCTTATTTCTTCTGTTAGCCCTCCTGATTTCCTTCTTTCATTTCTTATACTGCAGAAGTAGCTTATTTGTTCCTACCTGCCTATACCTGCTATGCACCTCCTTCTTTTTCTAAACTAAAGTCTCATATCTCTCAAGATTCCATAAACCTGTTATCAGTGCCTTTTATTCCAGTAGGAACATACAAACTCTGTACTCTCAAAATCACACTTCTGAAAGCTTCCCATTTACCAAGTACATCTTTGCCAAAACAACCTAACCCAATCCACACTGGCCAGATCCTTTCTAATACCATTACAATTGGTCTTTCTCCAAATTTGAATCTCAACCCGTGGACCAGACCTATCTTTTTGCATATTTACTTTGAAATTAATGGCATTGTGGTCACTGGATGCAAAGTGTCCCCTACACAAACTTCAGTCACCTCTCCTGTCTCTCTCCCCAATAGCAGATCCAGTATCGCACACTCTCTCATTGGGACATCTACATACTGATGAAGAAAATTTTCCTGAACACATTTGACAAACTCTATCCCATCTAGTCCTTTTACAATATGGGATTTCTAGTCAATATGTGGAAAGTTAAAATCACCTACTATCACAACTTTATGTTTCTTGCAATAGTCAGTGATTTCTCTATAAATTTGTTCCTCTAAATCCTACAGACTTTTGAATGCTCTATAATATAATCCCATAAATGAGGTCATACCTTTTTTAACCCTCAGTACTACCCATAAGGCCTCACTAGACAAGCTCTGCAGCCTGTCCTGACTGAGTTACACTGAGATATTTTCCATGACTATTAATGCCACCTCTCCAGCTCTATCACGTCTAAAACAGTAGAACTGGGAAACACTGAGTTGCCAGTCCTGCTCCTCCTGCAATGAAGTCGCACTGATGGCTACAACATCATAATTCTTCATGCTGATCCATGCCCCAAGCTCATTCACCTTTCATGTGTGCAGCTCAGAACATTAGGTCACCGTGCTCAATCTTCTCACTCCTGACCTTGTACGTAAGCTTAACATCTTTCTCCACAAACACTCCATGGTCTGTTCTGGTGCCCTGGTTCCAATCCCCCTGCAACTCTAGTTTACCCCCACCCCCATACAGCATGACTAAATCTTCCCATTAGAATATTAGACCCCTCCAATTCAGGTGCAAACCTTCCCTTCTCTACAGATCCCTGGAAGAGAGCCCAATGATCCAATGCTCTGAAGCCCTCCCTCCTGTACCAACGCCTTAGTCATGTGTTAAACTGCATGAATTTCCTATTTCTGGCCTCAGTAGCGTGTGGCATGGGATCACAGTCCTGAAGATTCTATCCTTTACCTCAGCACCTAACGCCCTGAACTCACTCTGCAGGGCCTCATCACCCGTCCTACCCATGTCATTGGTACCGATTTGGACCATGACCTCTGGCTGCTCACCGTTCTGCTTAAGAATGTTGTGGACTTGATCTAAGATGTCCCTGACCCTTGCACCTGGGAGGTAACATACAATCTGGAAATCTCATTCTTGTCCACTGAACCTCCATTCTGTTCCTCTAACCAATAAATCCCCTCTTAGTACAGCTCACTTCTTCTCCCCCCTTTCCTTCCAAGCCACAAGGCCAGACTCAGTAC